>NC_056006.1:90484339-92884339 GCF_018446385.1 Zingiber officinale | reverse complement strand
GTGTGCTCTTAATCCTAATATAATAACAAACACATATATTTAATATTTATTTCTTTAATTTATCAATGGGTGAGATTTAGTTCGATAAATCAATAAGCCCGATAAGTTGGGAAATGATATCACTTATAGTGTGTGTTGTTGATTATAGAAGGAAACTGTGTCCTAGTGATCTATGTTGATAATGTTCCCAAGAGGAGCTCATAAGGATTGTCATGTTAAACCTTGCAGGTGGACTTAGTCCGACATGACGATAAGGTTGAGTGGTACTACTCTTGGACTAAGATATTAATTAAATGAGTTGTCAGTAACTCACTTAATTAGTGGGCATTCGACATCTTAAACACAAGGAGACTATCACACTCATAATAAGAAGGAGCCCAAAAATGTAATTTGGGATTGGTGTGGTAGGTCAATAATAGTTCTCTAGTGGAATGAATTATTATTGATAAAATTAAGTTGTGTGTTCGGGGCGAACACGGGATGCTTAATTTTATCGGAAGACCAAAACCAATTCCTGCTCTCGGTCCCTATCGTAGCCTCTTAGTTATAAAATACTATACCCACCTATATCCACCTTCATACCCATGTTGTAGGGGCCGACCAAGCTAGCTCGAGAACCAAGCTAGGGCCAGCCAAGCCTTGGTCCATGGGTGGTCGGCCCTAGCTTGAACCCAAGCTTAGGTGGCCAGCCCTATTAAAATAGAAAAGAATTTTAATTTTAAAATTTTCTTATGTGGAAGATATAATTTAAAAGAGAGATTAAAAATTAAAATATCTCTTTATAAGTTTCTACAAAAGATTAAGAAAAGAGATTAAATCTCTTTCCTTATTTGTAGATTGAAAGGATATTTTATTTGTCTTCTTTGTAAATTATTCACATATTGAAAAATTAAAATTATAGAAATTTCTTTTTATCAACCATGAAGAGATTTTAAAGGGAAATTTTATTTTTTAAAATTTTCGGAAACAAATAAGGAATTTTAATTGGTTGATTAAAAACTACCTTATTTGCTCTTCCATGAGGTGGCCGGCCATGACATGGGTTATTAGGAAATTTTATTTAATTTTTCTTAATTAATTCATGTCAAGAAAAGTTAAGGAAATTTTATTGTAATTAAATTTCCTTATTTGTCAAAACTAAGGATTATAAAAGAGGGGGTTTGGGTGCCTTCAAGGTGAACAACCTCTATTCTATTTTCTCCCTCTTTTCTTCCTTGGTGTGGCCGACCCCTTCAAGTTCTCTTCTCTCCTTTGGTGTGGTCGAACCTCTCATCCTTCTTGGAGATCAAGTGGTGGCCGGATCTTAGCTTGGAGAAGAAGAAGAGAAAGCTTGCATCCCTTGGAGCTTGGTTGGTGGAAAAAGTTCTTCATTTTTTGAGTTGTTTTGTGCTTGGCCGAAACTTGAAGGAAGGAGAAGAAGGTACTAGGTGGTCCTCATCTCGGAAGATCGTTGCCCACACAACATTCGAGATTAGAAGAGGAATACGGTAGAAGATCAAGAGGTCATTATTCACAAAGAAAGGTATAACTAATAATAGTTTTCCGCATCATGTTAGTTTTGTTTCTTTGTAAAAATACCAAATACAAAAGGCATGTGATTCTAGTTTTTCGAATTAGTTTTCGAAGTTGTATTCTTTTGTTTTTTTTTCTTTTCCTTGTGATTTGATTGTTCTTAGTGGTTAACCTAGGGTTACTATGGGAAGGTTAAATATTTAATTTCCTTAAAAGGCTTTGTCTAGTCGGTGGTGGTTGCTCTCATATCCAAGAAGGTCATGTGCCTCGCCATGCAATACTGGAAGCCGATTTTGGAAATAGATATTTAATTGTCTTTGTGACCTAGGTGATTTGGATCGAACGTGTTAAGTTCCGCAGGAGATCCAAGTCTAAATCTAAAAAAACAAATAAATTAAACTTAGGATCAAACGTGTTAAGTTCCGCAGGCGATCCAAGTTTAATTTAAAAAGAACACATGGTAGCTAGGAAAAGGTTCAGATCTTTGTATAAAATATTTGTACAGTGGAACTAATAGGTTTTTCGAGTAGCAACCAACACCCCAAACGAAGCCGCCCCTCGTTTGCTACAGTGTTCTCCCTACTTAGCCATTGACCAAAATGCCCTCCAATTTCCACTTAATTCCCCCTGCCCTATATCCGTATCAGTCTTCAAGACTGATATGATTATTATCTTCAATTGATCTGATAATTGACACATTATCATATATAAAATATAATAAAATAAATTTGCGTGCAAGAAATAATATAATAAAAATACAAAATTGAATCGACACATATCCTTACTATAAATTGGGACAGTTACACTTGTCATGTGACACTCCTCAATGTCCGCATCCATGACATAGCCTAAAATTTGAGGTTGATTTCTCCTTTGATGATTTTAATTTCTTTCCACATTTCTTAGTTCTTACTACAGAAGGATCAATAATACTAAGACTCTCATCAATGCATTTCTTTTTTTGACTTCTATCACTGCATGTTGTACTAATGAACATCTCTTGAATTTTATTTTAGATACAATCGAATTGTTCATCCAAGAAGGTTGTCCTCTCATTAGTCAAAGATGACATCATCAACTAATACTGAAGCTTTATAGAATAACCTCGAGTACCTCGACATCAAATACCTTTCTGAATCTAGATCATCAATGACATTTTACTCTCCTAAAACATATATTGCTCCAACTTTTACATCCTGTGTCCATCGTTTGAGTATATACATATCAGGCAAAAGAAATACTTGGTTGATAAGAAAAAAAGCTAACATATGTCTGCATAGAAAACACTCAAACTCAAATTTCATGTAGCTATACGATATGTAGTCCCTTTATTTATCATGCATGAGCACTCTTGATTTTGAGGAAGAATAACTTTGGAATTTCATCATATGGTAAACCGCTGAGGCAACTCTTGTAAATGTCTGTTACACATGATAACTATGACTCTCAGTCATTTCACTTTGAAACTCTAGCCATTTCTTTCTTGTGTACAACTCAACCATTTGAGTTTTCATTGGCCAAGTTGTCTTAACCTTAGGATACTCATTCATATCATTATGGTCCGCAACTAACTCATTGTGTCTTTGGTGTCTTAGTGTTCTATTAAAACAGGTGATAAAATCCATTAATAAGTTCTTATTTAAGACATATTTTTGAAAAATGCATATGAGTCTTTAAATCTTTGACTACTTGACATTCCTGTAGAAAATATATGACTAAAATATGTTGGCACCCATCTGTATCGTAATTGATATATCAAGGACAACCAATCATTTTTCTCTAAGTTAGCACACTTGATAGTCTCTTCCCATGACTTTTCAAAATCATCAGGTGTTGTAGAATTTACAATGATATTCTTTATGCTATGATAGTGGTTTCAAAAAGTCAAAGGGTTTAATTTATTTGAGAATTTGTTCAATATTTGTCATAAATAATATCGATGCACTATTTGAGGGAAAACTTGTGTAATAGTTTTTGTCATAACAGGATCTTGGTCAATGATGATAATGTTTGGTGTACCTTTAGGCATAGCTTCTAAGAACTTTATAAGCACCTCCCTCCATATCCGTGGGGCCGGCACTAGGGGGGCCGCTAAGGTAGCGGATCTACCTTTTTTCTAAGAACTTTATAAGCAACCAAACAAAAGACTCAATTTTCTCATCACTAAAAAACCCCACAACAAAAAAGAATTGTCTGATGATGATGATTAACTCCTACAAATGGTGTCAAAATCAAGTCATATCTATTGGTGTTATATGTCGTATCAAATATAACAACATCACCAAATATACTGTATACCTTTCTTGATACATGATCAACCTAAAAACACCTACTAAATCTGTTATCTGAATCAGTCTTATAATCAAAGAAAAAGATGAATTCTTCTCTTGCTCAGATGTAAAAAACTCGATCAGTGTTTCAGCATCAATACCCTTTTGTCCATCCCTTAGATTTCTCTCAAAGTTTCTAATTTCTTTTTCTATGCAACCTACCTACTCAGGGCATCCATACTCTATCTCTAATAAACGTATTTGTTGATAAATTGGTACATTGGCCTTTGTAAACTGTTTTTTCAATGCTTTCTTGGCTATCAAATACTACGATGTGAGAGTAGCAAATGCACCTTTGATGGATTCGAGAACGGATGATTATAGGTTTCTATAAAATTACAGACAACCCAATTAAGTCCCGTCTGTTTCTTGACAAATGTAATATTTGACTTACAACCCGTTCTAATTGCACCACATGCTCTTTCCCTTATTAGTTGATTAGGGTTTGGATGTTTATTATTCTGCATTAGATCTGTATGTCCTTTAAAGCATACAATTATTTTTCACGTCATTTCATTTGTCATTTTATTTTTCCTGCTCATACTATTCCTTAAACTAAATCTGACTTCTCGTGTGTATTAGTTATAGAATGAATATGCATCGTCTAGTGTTGGAAATTCCATTCTAATTTTTGGCTTTCGATCATCTGCAACTTGAGGAATGAATTCTTGATCATCAACTCTATTTTCTTCCATTTCTATGCGCCCCTCACATTATATTTGACAATAGATAAGTAGATAAAGAAACAACTATTGGTGTAGTTTGCACTAATAGTCTAACTCAAGTTTTGATGAATGACAAGTAAATTAAGTTAGGTTTTGTTGTGATCTAACCGCTTGATTAAATGTGCAGAAGAAGTCCATATAGGTTGACGGGCTGACTGGACATTTGGCAAGAAATCTAGCTATGTCAACGGGCCGACCAGATAGCTGGTACGAAGACCAGATAGGTCGATAGGCTAACCGAATATCTGGCAAGAAATCTATCTAGGTCAATGGGTCGATCGGATAGTTGGTGTGAAGTTCAGACAAGTCGACAGGCTGACCAGATGTCTGGAAAATTGATAAGTTAAGGTAAGTCACTAGAGAAGAGTGACCTTGTGATGACGTGTCCCGGTTGATGGACAGTAGGCATCAGTCCAGTTTAGGTTCATTTAGGATCCCTAAACTAAGACCTTGACTAGTTCCTGGTTTGAGAGGATAGAAACTAATTACTACACTTTATTATTAATTATTATTATCCTAATATTTATTTTGCAGGTTATTTGGACTAACGTTATTTTGCAGGACAAAAGGAGCATATTTGCCTTCGGATGAACAATATCTAAAGGCGCCTTCAGCAGTGAAGGCACCTTCGTACTGTTCATAGAAGGCGCCTTTCGCAGGGTGAAATTTTGACCTGGCCGTGGATAAGTGTCTGAATGTTCAGGATCAAATTTAACCCATTGGAGGCACTTTCGACGGCTATGAAAGGTGCCTTCCATGACTTATATAAGGCAGTCTCATGAAGGGATTCAAACAACACTGATATACGAGCTACTGTGCATCTGTTTAAGCTTCCGACTGTTGCTGGTTCCTGCTACAACTCTACGGTAAAGCTGTTGTGCCCGACGATTGCTCCGAGGAGTTCCGATCATGCCCGCAGACCAACATCAACACAAGTGCTCTTATTTCAATCCTTAAGTGTTGGCAACATTTTTTTTGCTTAATTACTACAAAAGGACAAGTGCAGTGTGTTGCACTTGACCTAATCTCACTTGTACTCGATTCTCTCTTCCAGATGTACCGGAAGAGGTTTTTAGTGGATTACCCATCGATAGATCCGCAGGACCTGGGTCTTGGAGTAGGAGTCGCCGAAGGCTCCGAATCAAGTAAAAATTGTTCATGTTTTCTGATGTTTTGTTTGCTTTCTTATTTACTTTCCGCTGTGTACACTTTGATTTTAAAACGAGAAAACAAGTTTTTAAAAAAATCACGTGATTCACCCCATTTTCACATGTGCGTATCGATCCAACAACAACAACTATTCCAAATAACTTGACAGAGACACTAAACTTTAACATTTTTATAAAACAGAATAATAGAATAAAATCCATAAAAACTAAACAGATTAGTCAAAAAAATTTGATTGGAAAGGCTTAGTTGTGTTATTGTTGTTGTTAATTCAATATTGTCCGGAAACAGAAAGAACGACATGAATTCAATAGTTAGGCCAACAAACCATAAATAGCTCTAAACATACCAGAAATAGCTCTAAATTTTATCTGAAAACATTATTACTATTTAGAAGATAGAGCAGTCAAGCAAAGCATAAGTATTATAACTATAATGAATCAACAGATTGTCAACAGAAACGAAGTCCAAGTTGATAATTATGATGGAAATTAAAATAATTTTTTTCCATATTAATTAAGCTAGTAGTTAATAAGTTAATAAGTAAATAAGAAAATAACTTGATAGTTATTCTTCATATTAATTAACAATGATGAAAGACTATACCGTTGTTAATAAGTAAACAAGAAAATGCATATAGAATATCAACATATCGATTGGAATCCTAAGCTAATCAAGTTTGAGTTAAACAACCAAGAACAGACACTTTATTGGCGGAAACAAACACGGTGTTTGCAGAATCGACTGTAATGTCAATTCATCATCACATAGCGAAATCTTTATTTGGAGTGCGACAAAGCGTTGTGAAACAGAGATAACAATGAATGCGAGAGAGAATCAATGTATGCAGAATTAGAGGGATAATCTCCCTAAACCCTTGAACAACCACTAGTCTTCAAAACCCAAATCAAGGGAAACAAGCTTAATCGATGAACGCAGAATCAAATTAAACAAAGTACCTAGTTGTGAGAGAGATCTATAGTGTGGAACTACTTCGCGACGGAACTACTTCGCGATGAGGAACTGAGGTGAGAGAGGTGAGCGAGAGAGGGAGGTAGTGGCTTGAGAAAGCTCGCTGTGAGAGAGATCTACCTCGTTCCCACCGGCAACCCATCAATTAGGAGGGAAGGGCGCCTGTGAGGTTTTGTGGTGGTGAGGAACCCAGGCGCGAGGAGAGAGAAGCTAGGGCTCTCGTCGGTTGAGAGGGGGCGACGGCAAGGAACTGAAGCGAGAGAGAGTGGGAGGTGTGATAGACTGATCGTGGCGAGAGAGGGAGATGTGGCGATTTAGAGAGCTTCGGCCCGAGTTTTTCGGGAGAGAGAGGATGTACGACGTTTTTGACATATTTTATTTTATGAGTTAATGTGTTTCCTCTCTCATGGGTTCCACGTCAACCTCTAGCTCATCTCTGCCGCACCAAACCACAGTCTCTCTCTCTCTCTCTCTCTCTCTCTCTCTATATATATATATATATATATATATATATATATATATATATATATATATATATATATATATATATATATATAATTTGTCATAAAATATTCGTTTACCCATAATACATTATCTTTTAATAAAAAACCTATTTAGCCATCATTAAATTAAATTATAAGGTATCTTTTCCCAAAAAGAATTTACATTCCCTGTTATGGAAGCGCAGTGTGCGCTCCAAGGACATTGCACAGCCTCTCACCTCTGCGCTGCAGGCCGCAGCTGCAGCGGCAGAGTCTTACACAATTCTGACAGCAGCTTCCCTCCCCTCAACCCGTTCACGCGCACCTCCATCCCCTTCCCCTTCCCAGTTCCCTTCTCTTTCTTCTATATATCTACATCTTACTGGCTTTTGTCCCTTTTCAACCATTATTAGCATTACTGATCAAGCCAAGCCCTGAGGCTGAGGGGGACTCCGACCCAATCCACAACAATACCACAACTGCTTCCCTTATCACCTTTAATTCCTAACAGCCTCATGCATGCATGCCTTCCTCCTGACCTTTTCCTCTCATCCCAAACTTTTCCCCCTTCTTCATCTTCCTCCTCATCCCTCTCTTCTCTTGCTTATTATTCATCTACTGATTATCAATTCATCCTTGTAAATTAATTTTCAAATGCACGCATAGAGAGAATATTTTGATATCTAAGAAGAGATTTGCTGGTTTATTCATCCACGTGCGAATCAAATTCCCGATATAGTTTTTGAGTATGAGGCTTCGTGCAGTGAATCGCGTTCCAAGCTCGGTGATTTAGTGGCGCGTTGAATATTAATCTCCCCTCTCAAACCTATCCATTCATATCTGCATTAATTGGATCCTGTTCCGGTCTTCCTCTACAAGTAGTCGAACAAATCTCCATTCTTTTTCCAGAGCATCGAAATCGATCGATGGAGGAGCAGCAGCAGCAGAAGCGGCAGCGATCGCATGATCAGGCGGCGGCGGCGCCGCCTCCGCGCGTGCCGTGCGCGCGGTGCGGGTCCGACGACACCAAATTCTGCTACTACAACAACTACAACACCTCGCAGCCGAGGTACTACTGCCGGACCTGCAAGCGCCACTGGACGCACGGTGGCACCCTCCGCAATGTCCCCGAGGGAGGCAGCAGCTCCAAGAAGAACCCCCGAAGGAACAGAAAGCTCTCTCCGTCGCCTTCTTCTCCGGCCGCAGTGTTCAAACTTTCCGGACAACCGCAGATGCTGCATGCTGCTCCGGCAATAGCCGCGGCGGCCGGCGTGGTTGGTGCTCCCCTGCCTACGCCGGTGCCATTCTTCTACAACGGTGGCAGCGGAGGGAGCGCTGCTGGCCTCGCCGGAGACGATTTCTCTGCTTTTCAAATTCCTGGCGGCATCCTCCCCGGGGAATTCCCCCGGGCACCGATGCCGGCGGCGCCAGGGCTCAACTCCTTGGGCGGGATCAGCCTCCAGCGGTTGGTGCAACAACCCCGGTTGTCCCTAACGATGCAGCACCAAAACTTGCTCTTGTTCCAACAACTACAACAGCAGCAGCAGCAAGGCAACGCAACAACTCCTGCTGCTACAGCAGATCGACATCAATCAAACAACAACATGGTCTTCAACATGGCAAGCTCCATTCCCCAACCTCCGCCTCCATAACTCATGCAGTAGACTTGATCATGTGTTTCTCAATAGGTTCATCACCTAATTAAAGACTCCAATGGAGTCCTTGAATCCTTTTGTTGTTCTATGGACAGAAATAGTCAGTCGATCAGAGATATAGAGAGAGAGAGGAAAGACTTCTTGTCATGTTTTTATAAATTATATAGATCCCAAAATAATCTTCTATAAATTGCAATTTCGACCGACCGAGCTGCTTCTTGTCATAGATATTGCATGCGTTGATGATTTCTTACATGGATTTGGAATCTGCTGGAGAAGCTTTCAGTTTTTCTTCTCCTCTCTGAGATCGCAGAGCTTTTGTCAGTTAATTAATTGACTTGGTGCTCCAGCTATTCCACCAAACTATTTGATTCTTGGATGAAACTATTTTACAGATTGATTTGAGCATTTTTCTAATCCTGAATCTGAATGATCGATCGCTCTTCTTGTTACTTTAATATAATTGCAATAAGTGTTGGATTAGGTGGACGGATGAGTGGTTAGTGATGCATTATTCTGACATGCTACTTGAAGACTACAGCTCGACCAACATTACTTGCAGCAGAAGGATATCTTTGTCGGGGATTATGATTATATATATATATGTGCTTATGCTTTTCTTATTTAAAGTGTGGTTATCTTCTCGGTGGGCATTACGTACGTTTCCATGCTTTTCTTATTTAAAACAATGTTTCTGATCGCCTATAAAAAAATGATATAACTGAAACCCATAGTCCACTCAGAATTCATTATTACTGAATTGAATTGAGCTAGATACAAAGTACATTGAAGCCTTTGATAACAAGGCAGGCACCAATACTGATCCTAACTATTTACTAATCAATGTGTATCTTTTTTTTTGTTTTTCTTTGTGATATTATGGATTTATAAGATTAATTATGAATGGTTTTAATTCAAGTGGGATTGAAGTGGCAGATCTCCTGTAGTGCATGCATATGCTGCTATGTGCAAAGCTGCCCATGGTATCTTTTCCCATGCAACAGTGGCCTGCGTTGCAATCATATCGCATGCAGCTGATGCACCATCCACTGGCGATACAAAATGGCAGGTGCCACTAAAGCTGCTCCAATATCTGTGTGTTTCATGCTCCAAATAATGAAGAAAAAAATAACAAAATCAAGAAGAAGAAGAAGGAAAAAAAACAGAAGCTTCCTTTAATTTAGAAAAGTTTTTCTTTTGCAGTTCACAATATTGTTCTAGCATCTGAAACTGTTTCAGATTAAAGAAATAAAGAAGTCTTTTATTTCACTAGGATAAAGGAGCTTAGAACTGTCATGAGAAAATTGGGAAGCTAGTCTTGAGATGCCAGAACCAATAATTGTTCGGTTTAGTTCTAAATTAATTAGGTTTGAAAAACTTTATGCCAAGGTGTGAGAAATTTAAATTCATATAATGATATGCTAGAAGCCATTTAAGTTTGTTATTTGAATGCTAGAAATTTAAATTCATATAATGATAATTTAATTATTTAATTTATTCATTCAAGTAGAAAGGAACAAAAGATCACTGATTATTGAAGTAAACAACCATAGTTTATGGATCAACATGTTGAGTAGATCACTCTTAAGTGCCACATATAAAAAATATATATACTAGGGATGAGAATGCCAACATATAAATGTAGAATTATTAGAAACAATAAAATAAAAGGAATAATAACATCTAAGACTAGCAATCAATTGTATCCTCCATCAATGATAAAATAAAAGGGAAAAAAAAAGTTGAGCTGCAACAAGGGCCTTCCCTTGACCAAAAAATAATGTTGAATTGTATATACAATCCAAAGAAAGCATATATTTTATAGATAAAATAATTAAAATGATTAGTGAAAGTTACAAAGAACATTTAATTGATTTGAATGTTTTTTTACATAAATGACTTAATAATAATCTAATCTTTCCTTGACTAGGTAATATATTTGAGGAGATGGAGAACAAAGTGTATGAGAGTCTTTTGCTACTTTTCAAAGAAAACTATTTAAAAAGAGATAGCCTAAGCTTCAATAACCAGAAAACAGTAGAAGAAAAATGTCATTGAGGAACAACTGAGGGTTTTAAATTCATGTCAAAAGCTTAGCTAACAAGGAAAACGTTATGTGTCCTATCCACACACACACATATATATTGTCTATATGTATCATTCAGTCAAGTCTATCATAAAAAAGCACATTAGGTAGTGTTCATTCCTAGAATCTTTTGTGCATTTTGAGGACATCTATATATTCTTTAGAGCTAAACAACAACAACAACAAAAACTGATGGCAAATTGACTTTTTAAAAAAAAGAAACTGAAGAAAATTGCATGACACAGTACTAGTGAATCAACCTTTTGCTTTTCATTTGTCTTCAGTCATGAAATACCACAGCATAAAAGTCTGGAACACCACTCTTTAATTATTTCAAGTTTACCTTAGCGCTCACACACTCACTCACAAATCAAAGAAGAAAAAACCCTAGTCAACTCAAAATTTTGGATTAATTATATTTCTCAATTCTTATCCTACATACATTTGCTTTTGCATTAAGAAAACACGGTCAAGGAGAGAGAGAAAGAGAGTACTATTGTAGTCAAAACCAACCTGCATAGTTCCAATTACTAAGTTACGTGAGGAAAAAGTATCTATCTTTTTGTTTGGCTCATTAGAGATTGGAACTCTTCTAAGCTACCTTAAGACCATAAAGAGTTTTCCATGAATAATTAAAGACAAACAAACGCTGAAGAAAAGTTGATACACATGTCTGCCATTTTTACGATCACCTTCTGCATGGAGGAGACACAAGCCATGCCGGCCCAGTGCTTTAATTTTTTAGTTTCCCTCCTAACTATTCAACTGAGAGAAATGAGACAAACTGATGAAAAGGCAGTGAATTAAAGCAACTAAATTATATTGCAATCTTCAAGCAAGAATTCTCCACACACCGCATGAAATTGAAGGCACTTGAATGGCTATGAACAACAATGTAATAATCTTGAGAGCAAAGCAAACAAGTCCATTAATGTATCAATTAATACAGTACAGAAAAGAAAAATATGAACAAAAACAAGGAAACACTACTAGTCTCACACCAACTCTAGGAAAATTATACCAAGTCCTTAATTCCTGCAAGCACTTCAAAGAAATGAAAGTGAAAAAACAAATAATATCATTTGTTAAATGGCATGTCTCTTCAGCAGATCAACTGTTATTAGATATTGATATGAACTGATGAAGAATTTTAAAACCAACCACACCAGTAGATCATAATCCCTGCTATATATATACATACATGCAATTAAGAACTGCAGCTGATCATCTTCTTAATAAATTTCCAGCAGTGAGATTGGAGATGTTCTTCTGGGGGCAAATTAAACCAGTCTTGTTTGGTGCCACGATGATTTAAAAACACAAGGGGCTTGATGATGAGACCTTAATTTCCTTGCGGACCGTCAGGATCTATCCGATCCGAGTATACTTGTCAATTCCTCTGGCTATTGGGCGTAGATCGATCGATGCAATGCAAGCCAGTAATTATCTTAATTTATGAAAACTGAAGAAGATGAAGAAGGCAATGATCTTACTTTAAGTTGAGGGATGATGCTAACAAGGAATTAGATAAGAGGAATAGGCAGTTTGTGTTGAAATCCGACCAACTAATGCCGCCGGCGGCAGCAGCGGTGGTTGAGTTCCAGTACATGGAAACTGAAGGTGTCGGAAGGAAGTTATCCAGGGGATTGACATGGGAGGGGACAATGGAGTTCTGCCAATTCTGCGAGAAGCTGTTGCCAGTCATCATATTGTTGCTCTGCGACGATTCTAGTTTGACTTCCTTCATCATCCCGTTGATGCCTCCGTTGGTCAGTGCGGAGGCCTCCAATTGATCAGCACTCGTGTCGAATGGAAGCAAAGACTGATCGAATTGATCCTCTAATTGCTTCATCGGATGCTTGATGCTCGACGGAAAGAGTGATGGAGAGGGAAGCATAGAGGACCGAATCAGTAGATTGTCGTCGCTCAGGATGGAATTCACCGGCGGCAGGTGCTGAAAGCCGAGATCTTGGTTGGAGGAGAGCACTCCGAGGCCGAGATGCGGCAGCAGATCATAGGACGGGTCGGCGAGGCCGTCAAAGACTAGCGGCAACGAGGCAGCGGAGGCCATCTGCTGCAGGGCGTGGTGCGCGTAGAGCGCGGCGGCGGCGGCCCCTGGTCTCCCAGCGTCCGCCGGAAGAGAATTAGTATGAATTATTCGATGACGATCCGGCGGCGGGCTTATAAGAGGGCGAGAGGCGTTTCCGGCGGCAGCGGCGGCGGGTTTCTTGACTACGCGTTTGTTTTTCCGGCACCCGCCACCGACAGGGACGTTGCGAAGGGTGCCGCCGCGGGTCCAGTAGCGCTTGCAGGCCTTGCAGAAGTGCCGAGGCTGCGCGAGGCTGTAGTTGTTGTAGTAGCAGAACTTGGTGTTGGCGGAGTCGCACCGGGGGCACCGCAGCGCCTCGACCTTCGCCATCGCCGGCGACGCCTTCTCCACCATCGACTGATCCCTTACCTTACTATTATTATTATAGTGCGTGTCAGGGCTGAGGGTGGCGGTAGCGGTTGTACCTTTGTAGTTGTTTGCTGGAGCAACAAGGAGTGCGTCTTTCATCTGCACAGAAATTGAAATCGAGGAAATCAAGGGAGGCGCAGAAGAGAGAGATAGAGAGAGAGAGGGGGATGGATCAGGAATACTGTTAGGGTTGAGAAGGTGAAGGTCACTGAAGGATGAGAATGGAAGCAGGGGGAGGTTCCGTGACAAGAGCTAGCCAACAAAACAAGCACGCAGAATTATTGACTGATGCGACAGAGACAGCGATGGACTGAGAGAGAAAGAACAGGGCTCATCTGCCACATCATGTGGCTTATTGGTGCAAAAAACAGTACCAAACCTAATCTACCTGTGGCCACTTCTTCCCTGGAGAAGAAGGAGAAGACGAACACATGCTCAACCTCTCTCCTCCGTCCCTCTCCATCCTCCCTCTGCCCTTCTCTAGACCCTTCCTCTGCCCCCGCAGTACAGTTGGAGCAGTAGGAAGGGAAGGAAATGGAGCGTATAAGTAGTGGGAAAAGGTAGCAGAGAGAGGGGAGGAATCCCGAGGAGAAGTAGCAGAAATTGGAGTCAGCGAGAGAGAAAGGAGAAGAATCGTTGCCACTACTGCACCTGCCTGCAACTGCATACCGCTCCTTCTTCTTCTTCTTCTCCACCTCCTGCTGTTGCTGCTGCTGCTTCTTCTTCTTGAATTCACTTTTTTCCTTTAACTTTGGCTTTGAAATTTTGTCCTTTGCGTAATCGATTCACAGATGGCCAGGCAGCTAGCTAGCTAGCTGTTCGAATTAACGGGATGGAATTGTTCATTTCTTTTGATGAAAAAAATGAATGGGGAGAAGGAAAGCGACAAGACGGACGGATGATGTGGGGTTAATGGGACTGGTAGGCGAGACCACCATAGAGATGCACGGAGATGTATATCTCTGGCTGCCATTGCTGCCATCAGGACCAGGCGTGCTGCTGCTTTAAGAGGACAGGAGACGGGTTCACCATGTGGGCAGCTCACATCTCCATCTCCCTCTCCCTCAACACTGCTAATTATTAATTAATTTTTTAATTAATCACTCGATTGTGAATTGCGAGAGAAAAAAAAAAAGAAAAAAAAAAAAAAAGAAAGAAAGAACGAAAGAGATAGATAACGAAAAGGCAGGATCACGTTATTGTGGGATGAGGAGTAGCAAAATATAATTCAAACCCCAAAGCGATTCTCTAGTCTCCCGAGAAATCTCTTCGCCATCCTCACCAATTATTCTCTCCTCTGACAACAAACTAGTGCATATATTATTTGTACACATTAAACAAATCACACCTTCTTTGTATATTCCTTCAGACGTTTCGTTAATTAGTTCACAACACATTCATTTATATATATAAAAAAAAATAATAATAATAATTAAAAAACCGAACGGCAAGGATTTTGGTCAAAGGAAGAGTGGCCCACCACCGACCAGAGATTCGCACTGGATGTGGAACTGCCGACGCATTGCCTGCAACATGGAAAGACGACAAAACCATGAACATACTACGTAGAATACGCCCCATTGGCGTGTGCAGGAATATTGCTTGTTCGGTGTGGGAATTAAAGAATACAATTAATTCTAATTACAATATTTATTCCATTCCATTCCATTCAATTCAATTCTTCCATATTATTTTTGCTGAATAAGCATGTTTGAGAGTGTAAGTATATCTGAAGCTTAATATAATATTATGACTTCACATGAGGCGCACCCATGTATATCAAAATATAGTTAATTAATTAAGTTAAGAACTGCATAATCATAGTACATCGTTCTCGATATACGTACATATATAAATATAGCAGACAGCTACAAGGCTGTTCATCAGCAAATTATGCTCTAGGCAGGACAATTAATGTCCAATCAAATCAATGCTGCCCACCATTAATTGCTCGCTCAACCAACCAAATCAAATTATTTCACAACACATCCCGAGAAGACAACCTAGATATTCTTTAAAGAGACTTATTCGGAACTTGTACCACCCTAACGTCTCGAGAGTGTGACACTAGCTAGTTACATGGAATTGGGAAAGTTTAACATCTATCTACTTAGGTGCCCTAATATTGATAAATTTTTATTGTTATAGTCAAGTAACAGCAAGTAGTTAAATGAAAAGTATGCCTAAGTGCTAACAGTATCTCTCAGGAACGATAGAAGCTCTCTCAGTCTGCTCAAGGACGTTAATTTGAAAAAGCTAGGAATGCCAACTTTGATAGTACAGTGCAGCCCATTTATTGGTCATTAAAGTGAGTGATATTAGACATACCTTTACACCTAGTGTTATCTTCTAGTTGGATTCCTCTCCCTCATTGTGAATTATTGTGCATAGGATATTCTTTGAAGCAAATTGAGATTGTTTTTTTTTTTTTGAAATAATGACCTTTAAACTCATTTCATGTCACCTCTTTGCTAACACTAGACACCAACCATCATTGCACCTCTTTGAGCACATTAAACTGAATTAATCAGTTAACCTTCCAATTTGGCATAAACTCGGTGTCTTAGATCAGGGATGGCAGATGGAGGACCAAAGGGACCTCAAACAATAGCAGTCATCAGTATAATAGTAGTCATCATTCCATGTTGTGTATATATTAATTATTAGGCTGTGCATTGACAGATAGCTCAATGGATTCTTCTTACTTCTTCCTTGGCTCATGTCATTATTCCAGGTATAGTATCATGCCCTATTTATATAGCAAAGCCAATCCATTGCATTGGGCCCATGGAATGTCGGGGCTCATCAACTTCTCATTAGATATACTTGATTAATTTCTTAGTAATTATATGTTTATACATCATTGAGATGTTTAAGATGCGTGAAACTGAAGGAACAACTTTAACTGCAAAAAGTTAAATAATTAAGTTAATTTTGTTTATTTAATGTCAAATAAGCTCATGAATGATTAGACATAATTCTTAAACCAACTTGCATATACAATTTTATATTGCTCACTATTAAGACGTGAGAGCTCCCCCAAAAAAATGTTCATTTTAAGCCCAAAGATCAACTATGCTAATCAAAGTCCATTCACTTATATTTATGCCATGGGAGACATGCATGGTGAATTAGTGGCATGATTATCTCCCTATAAGAAAATGAGTCTTTCTCTACAATGATCCCATCACTGATCCAACAACATGAAGCTTGACTGTAGTAAGAGAGTTTGCTCAGACTAACACGCCTGACACAATATTCCAGTTCAGTTTGGTAAAACTCACCCAAAATTTTGTTTTTATTATTATTTTTTTAAAAGTTGCTACTAAACTAACCCAGCTAAGACTAAGAACTAGCTAGCTAGCTAGCTGCCCTTCAAATACGTTGTTGGGATCAGGGATAAGGGCAATGGCATGCCATGCCTGGAATTGGGGGAAAGGAACTTTTGATTCTTTCTGCTGTGGGATGTGTCTGCTCTCCTGCCGTCTGCGTGCACTTCAATTAGGTCGAGAGGGACGGCATTTAGATTACAATCTAGAAATAAATAAGGAATTGTACACGATTGGGATGGGCTGATGATGTTCACGGCATACTCTCGCAGTCGCTGTGCTGTGTGTGGCTCCACTGTGATCTCCCGTTTGATTCTCTCTCACCAGCTTTTTAACTTGTAGGTCTTGTCGGCCTCTGCTTCCATCCAACGGATTTGCATTGCAGCTAGCGACGAAGATAGCAATACAAATATTCCATTCAAAATCTTCTTCAGTATAAATAAATAAATATTCTTGGATGAGTTTTAGTTGATTATTGCTATTCAATGAAATACAGAGCTTGTTCGATGGTACCGTAGAATAAGTGGGATAATTGATAGTCCACCAAATCCTGCAGGGTAAATTAATAACAATTAATCACAAGAATTTGGACCTTTTGTTAAAAAAAGTATTTCAGGTATTCAATCCAACTAATTACTGGCATGCATAATAACATTGTCAATATAGGCCCCTGCAGCCACTGCATGACCTCACTGATAGTCACCCACACCTCTCTAAACTCTACCTCGATCGTGGGAAATGAATGGTAATGATGGCTGCTATGGCTAGCGTTTACTATCGGTCGACTTCGAGGTCAGGAGACAATCTCACTGTGCACCACTTCCCCAAGTAGGACACCACCTGACTTGCCATCTCCGAGCTTAATTGTTTAGTTACCTGTTGATGATGAAAGTGAATTGCTTGGTGTAGAACCACTGGCGACGTTGGTGTACGATCTCACAGACAAATTGCTTGATGGTGTCCTTGATGATGATATCAAACATAGCAATTAATCCTTTGAAGAAGTGATGCTGGAAGTGTAACTGAGCAGCACTGCTCAGCTCTCCCACTGTCCAGGTCCCCCGTATCGAAGAGCTTGTCTATGTGATGGTGAAACTCAACAACAGGGGCACTGATGGCACCTAATTCATTATGCAACAGAGGTGGAGAAGAGGGCACGACCAATGGAAGTGAAAGCCTGTTGACAAAGATAAGGCAGAACAGGATGGAGCTTGAATTTGCCCATTATGGATAAATGTAAAGATTTTTTTTGTCAATTAATCCAAGATAGCAAGATTAATTAATCTCCAGATGATGTAGATCGAACAACTGATCTCATATTCTGCCATGTCAATGCCACATAAACAAAGAACAATGGTTGGATGAAAGTTCATAAATTTGACATTTAAACTTAAATGTTGCAATGGATTTGATTTTTTTTTTTAACGTTTCATTAGAGATAAAAATCCATTCAAAGGTTATGTTGGGTTCCCATATTCTGAAACGATTTGAGTTCGCTGCTATTCATAAACATTGAGTGCATAGGAACGAACTATAGATGAAGCAGCATACACTGATGCAATTTTTTTTTTTTTTTACCTCATTGAAGCTGTGTCCGTCCTTGAGATGCTGTTCGGTCAGTCGGTGATTGGCGATCAAAGAGAGTACCGGATAAGATGGAATCAAACATGCCCCTTTTTTATAGAAAATTTTTTAGCATTTATTATAGTAAAATAGTAATTATGTTCATCCCTCTCGTATTCGTCCTAACTTATGTGAAATAAGATAAATTATGGTATATTTTAGCCAATTATTAAATGATTAAAAAAAGGAAGGTTTTTTTTCTCTCCAAGTACATATGCCTATAAAAAATTAACCCTTGTTCTATTATAAAAATAAACAAATTTAGCCTTTACATCCATAAGCCTGTTGTCTACTGATTTGGAAGAATGAACATATTAAAAGTCCATGATGGCATCAGGTGTCCGCAGTAAGAATATTGACATCTAAAAAATCAGAATTTTGACCCGAATGTATCATCAGAAAAGACCTTCAGATCACCTCTGCAAGATCAAAATCCAACATCATAGAGTTAGAGCCTTACCTGTGTTCGACGGGAGAGGATTTTTTGATATACTGCTTTTGGATAAAAGGATGACTCATAATGTAATTGTGGCCGGATTGTAGTCATGATTCGATCGTAATTGGTTACGATTTCTCTCTGGATTCATTTTCTCATCGAGATTATAATTTGGATTGGAATGGACTACCAGAGGCCGCCGACAGTGAGAAGGTGGCTGAGCTGTTGAGCACCAATCGAAGAGCGGTCTCCGGACTGCCTCCGATCGCCTATTCCGACCCAAATTATAATCTAGGTAAGAAGATGAACCCAAGGAGAAATCGCAACCAATTGCGACCACGATCCGATCGTAATTGCATTTTGGACCATCCTTTGGTCCACAAAAAGTGGACAAGAGGATAGATCTAGTGTTCGATGGGCTTAAAATAAATAATAAAAAATGAACCCTTTTATTACGATAAATAACTATGAAGTTCAATTTACAAATAACGAATACATTAAACACATAAACAAATTATAAATAATATATTACATTCATACATAAGTTGAGGTGGAGGTGGTAGTTAAAGTCAACAGAGAGCCGCTCCTCGACTCTGCAATACTTTCCTACTCTCGTCGTCTTGACTCCATGTTGAAGAGAGGCACTGAAAGAATATGTTTTCACTAACTAAGAATAACGATACAAGTGTATTTATAGAGATAAAGATAAGGAAACATATATAAAAGATATCCTAATATTTATGTATCATATATTTTAAGATATCCATATATTCCAAGATATCCTAATAATTGCAAGATATCCATATATTCCAAGATATCCATAATAGGCGCCCTCAAGATGGTGGGCTCGTAGAGACACCAATCTTGGAACAAATAAGACGAAGTCGAACACTAGGAAGTGGTTTCATCAATGCATCATCTAACTGGTCAGACGACGAGACATGAGAGACACGAACTTTACCACTCTGAACCAGTTCATGAACAAAATGATAATCTAAAGTGATTCGGTGGTAAGAGTCCGGGACCCCCTAACGAGGGGTCAATGCCACGTGGAGGTCAGAGGGCCAGGTGGTCCGTCGAAGAAGGGTGAGCCGACCGGACGCATGAAGAAAGGGCAGGCCGATCGGCCTGTCCGTAAACGTCTGATAGTGAAAGACGCCCTGACAGGGGTCGGGGTTCCGACGCTCAATGAAATAGTAAATAATGACCTAGCGGAAGGCCTAAGAGAAGGCAGGACATAATGGGCGCTCCGGCCGGCCGGCGCAGGGAATTAAAGCCGTCCGGACGACGCTCTTCGCGTCGGCCGTCCGGACGGACATCCCGGCCGGGCGGTGGATGAAGGATAGGAACATCTTCTGACAGCCGTCAAGTCCTATGGCTAGGCCATACTCTAAGTCTGACAACAAGGTATTCTGTTGTCCCATCAAAGACGTGATTGAACTGTAGCAGTATGGTGTCAGGTAAGCTCTCTGACAGGTACATACCGAGGTATGGGCTGCGGACACGTATGCGCCTCGGTGGACGTGCATTAGTTCTTTCACCGCTCTATATAAAGAGCCTTTTACTTCGCCGGAGGTACGCATTCTACAAGCTTTGGAGCCACCTTTTGCTGTCCGCTTACCTGACTTGAGCGTCGGAGGGTCGCCGCCGGGAACCCCTTCCCGGCCCGACTTCTGTGCAGGATCGCCGGAGATTCATACGACCAGTCTAAGACCCACATCAGCAACCGGAGAGCGCCACGTGCCCAGCGTCCGTTGAGTCAGCCGTTCGGACAGGATCAATTTGGCGCCGTCTGTGGGAACGCTCCTGCATCTGAACGGGAACAATGGACGAGGCTGGACGACAACACATGGTGACGCTTTCGAACGAGGAACTTGACGCTCTGATCGAGATGAGGGCCGCCAAGCTCGTGGAGCAAAAACAGAAAGACACAGCCGAGCGGCCGGAGCAACAAGCAACATCAGCGTCTGGTGGCCGAGCGGAAGCACCACCAGCGACAGTACCATTCCATCGGGCTCTCTTCCGCACTCCTGAAGCCGTAGCAACTAATCGAGAACGGGGATCATCTTCGGATGAAATACCGAGACGAGACAACAGAAAAGGGAAAGCCCCCCGAGCGGATCAATCGCCAATTTTCGGAGGCTATTCTACAAGACCCTCTGCCCAAGCACTACGTGCCCCCGACGATTGGCGAGTACAATGGGACAGCCGACCCGGACGATCATCTGGGTAAGTTCGACAACACAGCCACTCTCCATCAATACACAGATGGAGTAAAGTGCCGAGTTTTTCTTACCACTCTCTCGGGATCGGCTCAACGGTGGTTCCGGAGACTGCCGGACGGATCCATTACAAGCTTCAAGGACTTCCGAACGGCCTTCCTCCATCATTTTGCAAGTAGTCGGCGCTATCAAAAAACGAGCGTGAGCCTGTTCGCCATCAAGCAAGAAGCCCGTGAATCGCTTCGAGCTTACATCCAGCGGTTCAACCAAGTGGCGATGGACATTCCAACGGCCACCTCGGAAACCATGATGAATGCCTTCACACAAGGCCTAGTGGATGGGGATTTCTTCCGATCGCTCATCCGAAAGCCGCCCCGAGACTATGATCACATGCTACACCGGGCAAACGAATACATCAACGTGGAAGAAGCACAAGCGGCAAGGAAAAAGGAAACTCCAGCCGAGCGGGCTCCTCCAGCCGAGCGGAAACAGCACGCCGCTCATCAGCCGCCTAGAGGACCAAGGGCCGAAGAAATCCGATCCCCCCACGCCAGGTCTCATGTGCAAGAGGTAGCTGCCGCCCGGCCCAAGCCAAAGAAGAAATGGACCCCGATGTTTTGCTCCTTCCACCGGACGGATACGCACAACATAAGGGATTGTCGAAGTCTTCCCTTCGTGGCTCATCCTGCGCCCCGGAATGCCGGACGACGGTCTCCCTCAGTCGACAGGCAACGGAGAACTCATGACGCCGATCGGACGCGAGCTGATAGGCCACAGCAACCGACTCCCGATCGGCATCGTTCTCCAAGGCAGGAGAATCGCCGAGCGTCCAGAGAACGGTCCCGACCGTCCGCTCGGGAAGAGGAAAATAGAAGCAATACTTCCCGAGGCGAGATCAACGTTATTGCCGGTGGGCCGGAGGAGACTCAATCGAGCTAGAAAGGCGAGTGTCCGTGACTCAGTTCATGCGGTCGGTGTGGCGAAAGCAGCGAAGGACCGAAATTAGTTGGGCCCAAGGACTGGAAGGAGTTGAAGTACCTCACGGCGATGCTCTGCTCATCAAGCGGTAATAGCCAATTACACTATTCACCGCGTATTTGTTGACACAGGGAGCTCGATCAACATCATATTCAAGAAGGCGTTCGATCGGTGCAAATTGATCGAGCGGTATTGCCATGACAACCCGCTCTGGGTTTGTGAAGTTGGTAGGTCGGACGGATCTGGTGGCTACCTGTTGGGAGAAGAGCCGTTCGGAGGACAAGAACAACAAACTTCGTGGTAGTCACTCTCCCTCTTCCTACAATGTCATTTTGGGACGACCGACTTCCGAGCGGTCGTCTCAACCTTCCACCGGAAGATCAAGTTCCCGTGGAGGAAAAAGTGGGAGAAGTGCGGGAGATCAACTAGCGGCTCGGCGATGCTACATCGAGATGGTCGGAGCAGAGGCCAATTCCGCTCGGAGGGTATAGACGCCATCACCGAAAAGCCACCCTCTTTAATTTATGAAGAAAAAGAGGAAGTGCAGATTCACCCAACCCGATCGGAGGCCACAACCTTTATAGCGTCCGATCTGGAGGAGAAACAGAAAGAAGAACTGATCCAATGCCTCCGAAGAAATCATGATGTCTTCGTTTGGTCGACACATGAGCTGCCCGGAATTTTGCCGAGCATAGCGCAGCACGAGTTGCATGTCCGACTGGACGCTCGACCGGTAAAGCAAAGAAAAAGGGACTTCAGCGTCGAGCAGAATTCCATCATCCGAGCGGAGGTGGAAAAACTTCTGGAGGCTGGCCATATACGCGAGGTGCAGTTCCCGAGCTGGTTGGCTAACGTAGTATTAGTTTCCAAGCCATGCAACAAGTGGAGAGTGTGTATAGATTTTCGGGATCTCAACAAAGCTTGCCCGAAAGATTTTTATCCTCTACCCCGGATAGATCAGCTGGTGGACTCTACGGTCGACTGCGAATTAATTTGTATGCTCGACGCCTACCAGGGCTATCACCAAGTGCCGCTCGCCCGAGAAGATCAGGAAAAAGTCAACTTCGTGACGACCGACGGCACTTATTGCTATAATGTGATGCCGTTCGGATTGAAGAATGCGGGGGCCACATATCAGCGCCTGATGAATAAAGTATTCAGAGAGCAGATCGGGCGGAATCTAGAATTTTATGTGGACGACATTCTCATAAAGTCCGTCCGAGCGGCCGATCTCTACAAAGACATGGAGGAAACCTTCCGAACGCTGCGCAAATATGGAGTCAAGCTAAATCCCCAGAAGTGCCTGTTCGGAGCAAAAGGAGGGCGCTTTCTGGGGTACATAGTGACCGAGCGGGGAATCGAAGCAAATCCCAGCAAGGTGAAAGCTCTACAAGATATGCCGCCTCCAAGAAATACAAGGGAAGTGCAGCGTTTGACCGGTCGGATCACCGCTCTGTCCAGGTTCATCTCCAAAACCGCCGACTGGAGCCTCCCGTTTTTCAAGATCTTGTGCAAGGCTACAAAATTTCACTGGGACGAAGAATACGACCGGGCGTTCGAAGATTTAAAGGCATACCTGAACTCTCTCTTGGTATTGGCCAAGCCGAATGCGGGCGAGCCACTGTACATGTACTTATCTTCAACCGAGCATGCAATCGGCTCGGCTTTAGTGAGGGCGAGTGGAGAAGAACCTGTGTATTTCCTCAGTCACATTTTAAAAGATGCTGAATCTCGCTACACTGGGCTCGAAAAGCTAGCCTTCGCTCTGGTCCTCGCCGCTCGACGCCTTCGTCCATATTTCCTGGCGCATACGATCTTTGTCAAAACCAATAGCCCGCTCGGACGTGTTCTACTAAATCCAGAGGCATCCGGACGGCTCATCAAATGGACGACGGAGTTAAGTGAATTTGATATCCAATACCAGCCCCGCTCGGCGATCAAAGCGCAATCCTTGGCCGATTTTGTGACTGAGGTGCAAAGGTCGGAGCCGAAAGCTATGTGGAGAATATATGTGGATGGGTCGTCTACTTGGCTCGGAAGCGGGATTGGGATATTGTTACTCTCCCCTGAAGAAGAGAAGATGCACTTATCCGTCCGGCTAGATTATAAAACTACCAACAATGAAGCAGAGTATGAGGCCCTCATAGCCGGCTTGCAGGCAGCTCGGCATGTGGGAGCCGGTCGGGTAACGCTTCACTCGGATTCGCAGTTGGCCGCTCAGCAGCTATCTGGTACCTTCGAAATCAATAGTGCTCGGCTCAAGCTCTACGCTGAAGCCTTCGAGAAGCTCAAAGCTGACTTTAGAGAAGTTATTGTCCAGAAGATACCCATAGCAGAAAATCAAGCAGCCGATGAGTTAGCCAAACTCGCGAGCTCAATAACGTCGGTCGCCATTCAGCAATCAATTGAAAAAGTACTGTTGGTGGCGCACGTCGACCGGATGGAAGGCCTCACATTTCCAAGCGACTGGCGGACACCCATCGTAGAGTTCCTCCGATCGGGAGTCACACCGTCCGACCGGAATGAAGCCCAGCTGCTAAGGAGAAGAGCCGGCCGGTTCACACTCATCGACGATCAGCTTTACTAAAAGGCTTTCTCACGCCCGCTGTTGAAATGCGTGAGCTCGGAAGACTCGGCTTACATCCTCCAAGAGGTACATCAAGGATCGTGCGGAGGACATCCGGGCGGACAATCACTAGCTAAGAAGATCCTGCTGGCCGGGTACTTTTGGCCGACTTTACAAGCAGACGCCGCTCGGACCGTGTCGACGTGCCTTTCATGCCAGAAGTACCATAACTTCAACCACCGACCGGTAGAGGAAATGAAGGCATCTACAGTCTCGTGTCCCTTCGACCAGTGGGGAATGGATATCGTTGGTCCATTTCCTATGGCGACCGGACAGCGGAAATTTCTACTAGTGGCGGTAGATTATTTTTCCAAGTGGGTGGAGGCCGAGCCGCTAGCCAGGATCACCGAACAAATAGTCAAAAAGTTCGTATGGCAACACATCATTTGTCGGTTCGGCATCCCTCGCTGATTGATTCAACAGACGGCAATTCACGGGAAGGTGTTGGAGGATTGGTGCAAGAGCTACGGCATCGAGCAACACTTCACGTCCGTGGCTTATCCCCAAAGCAACGGTCAAGCCGAAGTAGCCAATCGGAAAATTCTTCAGTGCGCGCTTGGCTCGACCATTTGGGAGGAAGTTGGCGTGATGCTGGGCGTCTTGTGGGCCATCCGGACGACTCCGAAGGAAGGGGCGTCACACCATTCCATTTGGTGTATGGTGGCGAGGCGGTTATTCCGGTTGAAGGCGTCGAGTCCGTCCGGATTCAAAGTTATGATGATGGCAGCGACGGAGGAACATGGAGTGGATTTGGTCGACGAGGAGCGAGCCAAGCGTCCGCTTCGGTGATGGTGTCTGCGGCGGATGAAGCAAAATTACAACCGCCGTGTAATCCCCAGATCATTCCAGGTCGGCGATCTTGTCTGGAAGAAAGTCAAGCCGGTCGGCGATGTCGGCAAGTTAGAAGCTCCCTGGGCGGCCCCCTTCAAGGTTATTGAGAAGCTCCGATCAGGAGCATATTATTTGGAGGATGAAGACGGGCGGCAGCTGGATCGACCGTGGAGTGCAAATCATCTCCAGCCTTATCTAGCGGGGTGAAAGGTGCACGAATGTAAATCATTTTTGTATATGTTAGTCGCCCGTGTCCATGTAATGCAGGAATCAAAATTAATTCAAAGGATGGCCCATGGATCCGCCGATCGGCAGCGTTAAAATTAGCCTTGAGGGCTGTCGAGCTCCGACGATAAAGATCGAGAGACGAGCCGACGTCTATAAACGTCCGGCCGGAAGACCGTCGAGCTCCGACGTTAAATATCGAGAGACGAGCCGGCGTCTATAAACGTCCGAGCGGAAGACCGTCGAGCTCCGACGTTAAATATCGAGAGACGAGCCGGCGTTTATAAACGTCCGAGCGGAAGACCGTGCCAGCGTCTATAAACGTCCGAGCGGAAGACCGTCGAGCTCCGACATTAAATATCGAGAGACGAGCCGGCGTCTATAAACGACCGAGCGGATAGACATTCACATGACACGATCAACGACAGCCTGGTCGTTAAGACCAACATACGGCTGAGTGGCTCGCTTATCCAATGTGTACGGAAAACCCCTTTGGGGGTAAGGCACAGAGCAAAAGTTGGTCTGTAGAAGTTAAAAGATATTAGCGTGTAAACGCCGAGCGGCTGCTCAGTCGCATGATAAAAGACATTAAAAACAATCGACTTGTCTGGTAGAGCGTGGTGTCGAGCGGAAGAGTTTTAAAGAACACTTCATTCGTGATGAGAGAAAAATTTCTTGCCAAAACAGAAGTTGAAGGAACAGAAAAGATTATCTATTATACACTGGGTGAACCAAAAAAGTTGGGCCGAACGGCTGGAATACAAAAAAGTTCATACACAGAAAAAATGCTTATCATGCGTCAAAGTTAAAAAGAGTGTCGGGGATGGCGTCCATCACGGTCGCGAGGTCCTCGGGGGGGGGGATGGCCAGCTCGGTGGGCAAGTGGCCCTTGGTCTTCAGGTAATCCACCGCCGCCTTGATCGCTTCTTCGAAAGTGAGGGATATCTTGTTGGTAAACTTCTCTCCGAAATCTTCCGAGCGGAGATACGCCTTCCTCACTTCGTCAGAACGGGCCGACTCCCCCTCTTGATATTCTTTGAGTGCGGTGTGGGCAGCGTCGCTGGCAGCTTGGAGATCCTTCAATTCTCCATCAAATCTTTGGAGATCGGCCGAGCGGCTCTCCTTCTCGGTAGCCAGAAGAGCATCCAGGTCCTTGATGCGTTGCTCCAGCCCTCGGATCTCCACCTTCATCCGGTCCATATCCTCGATGGCCTGGAGCTTCCGGGTGGTCGCCGTCTTGATCTCCTTATCTCGTTGCTTGATCATCGCCTCAAGCCGAACGACCTTGCTCGCCAGATCGGAAGCCCTTTTCTGTTCGGCTTCCAGTGATTTTTTGGCCTTCTCCAGAGCGGCCGTCGATTGTTGGTTGTCCCCGGCGGCTTTAAGTTTTCTCAGTTCATCCTCCAGCTCGGCCAACCGATTGCTAATGGCAATCTGCTCCACCCAGTTCTACGAGCAAAGGGGAATAGGTTAACAACTTAATTCAATTACACGAATAAAGAAGAAGAGCATACCCCGGTGGCCTGTTGGAGGTTGCTGTCGCCGAGCTGCCCGGGAGTCATCGCTTTTATGCGGCGTCGAGTGTCCTCCCAAGCTTTTGCAAGAGGGCCCGTCAAGGTGATCTGCTGCTCGGGGACCACTGGCCGATCAGCAGCAGCCATGTATGCCTCTGAGGGGAGGCGCAGAACGGTCTTAATTAAATTCGAGCCGCTTGGCTCGCTCTGAGAGGCATCGGCTTTATCGGTGGACGAGGAGGGAAGGTCGCCCAAACGCCTGATACGGCGCAGAGTTCTAGAAGGGCTGGATGGCGGCACCTCAGAGCTGGCCCTCGGAGAGCCATGTGGGGTCAGAGTACTCTCGAGGGAAACCGTCCCGGACAACATCGGAGCATCCGTGCCCCGCTCGGGCGGTGGCTCATCAAGTGGAGTAGAGGCAGACGCAGAGTCCGGTCGACGGCGCTTCCGAGTGACTAGAGGAATATCGTCGGCCGAGCGGCCCTCCACCTCGGTTTGGGTAGGAGGTTCTGTGTTGCCCGCTGCCTCCTCGTGGGAGGTAGTAGCTGCTACGGCTTCAGGGGCATTCTGAGTCCCCTCACTTGCTTCGCCGGTCGGATCAGCTAGACCAAGGCCCCACTCGGCGACCTCTTTGTTCGTCACCGCCTCAATCTGAGCGGCTTTCAACTTGAGCTTCTCAGTCGCCTTGGCGCGCCACATGACTTCAGCTGCAGAAACAAAAAATAAATCAGTTAGAACAAAACAAACGGGAAGATAAGGGAACTTACTCATACTGCAGGGCAGATCGGCTGGGGTAGAGGACAAGCCAAATATGTGCATTACTCCCGGAAGGAGCAGCTTGTCAATATGATAACGCTGACCAACCAGCCGTTCGGCTGCATGAAGGTAGGCCGCGTCGCCTCTAAATTTGCCGAGCTCCGGTTGCGCCAGCATCGCTGTCTGCCACTTGGTACGAAAAGTCGGCCGTTCGGGAAAACGTATATAGAAAAAATGCTCCTTCCAATGTTTGTTGGAGCTCGGCATGCCATCGAAGAGGACGAAACCTATCCTAGATTGAAGAACAAAAGTTCCCCACTCGGCCTGCTTGGGATAATAGAAGTAGTGGAAAATTTTTGGGTCTAAGGGGGTGCCGTTCAGTTTGAACAAAACTATTACTCCGCTCAACAGCCTGATAGAGTTGGGAACTACCTGGCCGAGCGGAATGCGGAAGTAATTGCAGACTTGCAGGAAAAATTCATGGGGTGGGAAGCGTAGTCTGGCCAGAAATTGGTCTCGGAAAAAAAGAACTGTGCCGATCGGCGGTTCATGAGGCCGATCGGCTGGTGTGGCTAATACTATTTGGTGGTCGGAAGGAATGTCGTAAGTCCGAGCGAGACGCAACGCGTCCTCCTCGTCAAAACGACTTTCCATGGTCGAATACCAAAGACCCGGAGCACCGCCGGTTGACTGCGAAGTACTAGTCATGATCGAAAGACAGGAATGCGGGACAAAAGGGGAAGGTTCAAGCAAGGAATGGAGGAAAACCGACTGAAGGAAACGATTAACAACAAGAAGAAAACGTTGGGAACAAGAAAGAGGGTCTTATGAGCAAGAAAGATGATCGACAGGGGCCTGGGGTTGCCGAAGAGTGGAGGGGCAAGGTCGCCAGAGAAGAAAACGGGCAGAGGAGCGCCAGAGGAGGAGGAAGCAACAATGCGGCGGAAACGGAGTCGTGGGCTTTATATCGCCGCCCGGGAGCAACCTCCACTGTCCGATCCAGGTCATTGATAACGAGGTCATCATCCAGCCGTTCATTTCAAACGGCGACTGTCCCATCGGAAGTGACGCCACCACCATACGCTGACAAACGCACGATCGCCACGTGTCAGCAGGATATTGGCCGCATTTAATGAGCTCCCCTTACCGTGCACAGCGCACGTGATGGGTAGTAGGGGAGAGCATCGGACATGGATTCCAAGAAAACACAAGGCATGGGCAAGATACCGTCGAACGGATGAGCATCCTTATGCCTGGCCGAGCGGCCCAATGCTCAGTCAGATCGGCAGTCCAGTCAGTCGGACTTCGCCTCCTTCGACTAGACTCGAAGGGGAGGCAAGTGATCCGGTGGTAAGAGCCCGGGACCCCCTAACGAGAGGTCAATGCCACGTGGAGGTCAGAGGGCCAGGTGGTCCGTCGAAGAAGGGTGAGCCGACCGGACGCATGAAGAAAGGGCAGGCCGATCGGCCTGCCCGTAAACGTCTGATAGTGAAAGACGCCCTGACAGGGGTCGGGGTTCCGACGCTCAATGAAATAGTAAATAATGACCTAGCGGAAGGCCTAAGAGAAGGCAGGACATAATGGGCGCTCCGGCCGGCCGACGCAGGGAATTAAAGCCGTCCGGACGACACTCTTCACGTCGGCTGTCCGGACGGACATCCCGGCCTGGCGGTGGATGAAGGATAGGAACATCTTCTGACAGCCGTCAAGTCCTATGGTTAGGCCATACTCTAAGTCTGACAACAAGGTGTTCTGTTGTCCCATCGAAGACGTGATTGAACTGTAGCAGTATGGTGTCAGGTAAGCTCTCTGACAGGTACATACCGAGGTATGGGCTGCGGACACGTATGCGCCTCGGTGGACGTGCATTAGTTCTTTCACCGCTCTATATAAAGAGCCTTTTACTTCGCCGGAGGTACGCATTCTACAAGCTTTGGAGCCACCTTTTGCTGTCCGCTTACCTGACTTGAGCGTCGGAGGGTCGCCGCCGGGAACCCCTTCCCGGCCCGACTTCTGTGCAGGATCGCCGGAGATTCATACGACCAGTCGAAGACCCACATCAGCAACCGGAGAGCGCCACGTGCCCAGCGTCCGTTGAGTCAGCCGTTCGGACAGGATCATAAAGCAATGTGCTTCATGCATGAGTGAAACACTTGATTTGCACAGAGATACATAGCTCCAATGTTATCGCAATAAATAGAGGTTACAGAGGCCACATTGTAGTTCTGTAGCAGTAGAGGCAATGACACGATATTCAGCCTCAGTAGACGATCGAGCAACAAAACCTTGCTTTTTTGGAGCTCCAGGAAATTGGGTTGGAACTTAGGAACATAATATAAGCACCAGTGGGCGTGCGATAGGTATGCAAAGAGAGAGAGGGATGTCGTCGGAGAATTAGATTATAAGAGCGTGTACCATTGAGATAGCGCAGCAGACGCTTAACATCCCCCAATGAAGAGATGAGAGAGCATGCATAAACTGAGACGGTTTATTAACAGCAAAGGCAATATCTGCTCGAGTAAAAGAGAGATATTGCAGACTACAACTATTTGATGATATAAAGTAGCGTCCACAGGAAAGGAACCATCAAAGAGGTGTAGAGATGCGGACGTGGCCATAAGTGTTTGAACATGTTTCGAGTTTTCCATGTTGGTTTTGGTAAGAATATCAAGTAGATATTTCTTCTGAGAGAGACAAAGCCCCCCTAGAAAATAAGATAAAGTTCTCAGATCTTTGATAGAGAACCGAGCACCCAGCTGATTAATGAATCCCTGAAGGGCATCAGCATTATTCCATGTAAGAATCAGATCATCGACATAGACAAGTAGATACATAGTGATACCTCCAGAGCAGAAAATAAATAATGACGTATCAGCAAGAGAGACCGTGAAGCTAACACTAATTAAAAAATGATGAAGTGTAGTGTACCAAGTGCATAGCGCCTGCTTAAGACCATAAATTATTTTGTTCAATTTACAAACATAAGATGAAAAATCAAAGTCAACAAACTCGGGCGGCTGAGCCATATAAACATAATCATCAAACTGACCCTGAAGAAATGCATTATTCACATCCATCTGACGAAGAGACCACCCTTTGGAAACAGTAATGGACAAGAGAAGGCGGATAATAGTGGGCTTTGCCACAGGACTGAAACTGTCAGTGTAGACAAGACCTGGGCGCCGATGAAATCCCTTAGCAACTAGAAGAGCCTTGTAGCGATCAACAAATCCATCAAACTTTCGCTTAAGCCGAAACACCCACTTACAACCAATGGCCTTCTGAGAGGTATCAGACAGGACAAGATCCCAAGTTCCATTACGAAGGAGAGCATCAAACTCCTCAGACATGGCCACACGCTAACGGGGATCCTTGAGAGCCACAGTATATGTTGTAGTTTCAGATGGAGTAATGTCAGTGATAGCAGTGAGATCAAAGCGAGGATGAGACTTAAAGACATTATTTTTGGAATGTGTCACCATGGGATGTGTGTTGGTGATAGCAGCAGGCTGAACTGGGGAGTAGGTGCGGGTGGAGCTATTGTTGCGACTGGCATGACAGGCAAAGATTCAGCAAGGAGAGATTCAGCAGGTGGAGATTTGGCAGGGGCTGGCTGGTGACAATCGGTGGTACGAGACATGGGTTAAAGGGGCAAATAGGTGAAGAATCAGCAGCACGAGAATCCTCCAAAGGCATACTACGTAGTGCTTCAGGAAAGAGTCTAGCACTAGAACCACCGCTAACAAAAGGAAACTCAGACTCAAAAAAGATCACATGATGAGAGAAAAAAAAAATCCAGAAGAGGACTCATAGTGCAAATAGGCACTCTATGTAAGAGAGTAACCAAGGAAGACACATGGTGAAGAACGGTGTCCAAGTTTATGAGAAGTATAGGGACGAAGCCAGGGATAGCAGAGACAACCAAAAATGCGAACTTTGGAGAGATTTGGCATGAAGGCAAAGATGTTGGAATCCCAAAATTGTTTTGGTGTGATCAACAAGTTAAGTTAGGTCCTGTGTATTTTTAACATTGTGTCTAAGTGTGCAGGAGCTTAGGAGCATAGGTAGTCAAGCGGAAGATGCAGCTAGCGAGAAGGACGGTACACGGTGCGTCCGAGGAACGAGGCGCTGCGGAAGAGTACACCGGCAGACGAGAAGGAAGCGTACGGTGATTCCGAGGGACGAGAAGCCAGAGCGGAAGACTGCTCAGGGAGCAAGAGACGCAGCTAGCGAGAAGGTTGGCACAGGGTGCGACCGAGGGACTAAGACTGTTGATGAGTACGCTGGCGGACGAGAAGGAAGCACGCGACGATTCTGAGGGATGAGATGCCAGAGCGGAAGCCTGCTCAAGAAAACTGGAAGTTGGGCTCGGGTGAGCCCTATTCCGGATGGCTGAGATCACCCAAGCGAGCGAACGGAGCCGGAGCAAAAGACCCAGGCTAAAAAAGTCAACATTGTTGACTTTCCCATCTGGGGCGCCCGGAACTGTCCAAGTGAAAGTCAACTTGGTTGATTTAGTGGTCTGGGCACCCGTAACCATTCCGGGCGCTCGGAGTTGGACCTTTTCCAAATCGTAGTCAAACCGCGATCCGTGCGTTGGAGATAAAGTTTTATCTCCCCAGGACACCCGGAACCCCTTAGGGGCGCCCCGACCAAGGCTATAAATACAGCCTTGGTCTAGAAGCTTTTATTCAACTCAGAAATTGTGTATTCTAACACTTGTCCGCTTCCAGTTGTAGTTTAGCTTCTATTTCTTTATGCGTCATTGTTGTAAGAGGCTTCTCCGCCTGAAGAAGTATTTAGTGCTACACTTTCCTTAGATTAACAACCTCCCCGGTTGTAACCAAGTTAAATCTTTGTGAGCCTCTACTTTCTGATTGTTCTGTTTTATTTTATGTAAGTGTTAGTTTAAGAAAAGTCGAAAAATGTTTTGTTTTTATTATTTGTAGGGCTATTCAACCCCCCCTTCTAGCCGGCCTTAGCGGTCCAACAAGTGGTATCAGAGCCAGGACGTCTCAGGAGGACTAACCGTCGACTGAAGCAACGAGATGGTCGGAGCTAACATTTATCCACCAACGTTCGAGGGGGAATTCGTGTTTTGGAAGCGACGGATGGAGATTTATTTAAAAACCGATTTTAATTTGTTATTAATAATGACCTATTGTTTTGATATGCCCAAAAGCAAAGAAGGAGAAGAACTTGAGGAACATCAATGGACTGACGAGCATCGTGACGAATTCATAACAAACGGTAAGGCTGAGTCTTGCCTTTTGAGCGTACTGCCTGCCCAGGATCTCGACAGAGTCGGAAAATACAAAAGTGCAAAAGAACTTTGGGAAAAGTTCTTGAAGCTCTACGAAGAACCACTTGAAGTCGAATCCAACTCCTCGATGGACATCGAACCACCATCAGAAGAATCTGAGACGGAGGAAATTGTCGGAACAACACTCAACGCCGAGTATCTACCAGAAGACACAATCAACTCTTCCTCAAAAGGCATCGAGAGCATCGATGAAGGGGGAGTAATGTTGGGAGAAAGCAGCTCAATAGGGGGAGAATCAACAGCCGACAATGTAAGTTAGGTATGGTTTTCACCTCCTGACCAACTGCTTAATTCAATCAATAAATTATCGAAAATTTTTTGTGAGTTAGAATTTATATTATCGAAAAAATTTTGTGAATTAGAAATTCAAAATATAACAAAGAATATTAAGTTAAAAGAAACAGCCTGTCGATTAAAAGATTTCGACAATCGAACAATAGAAAACGACATGTTAAAGGAAAGAATACAATTTTCTGCATGTTCAAAATTTCCTTCTTCGGATTTAAGAAATTCTGATAAATTAAAATGAAAATTTAAATATCATTAAATTGAACCTTTAATCAGATTTAACATTTTCAATAAGAAAATTAAACAGTGAGTTCCTTTATGAGGTTTTGTCTAAGGAAGTGGTTGTTGCTCCAATAACCAAGAAGACCTAGTGCCTTGCCACGATCTGGAAGCCAAAATATTGAAATAAAATGTTTAATTAACTTTCTGATAAAGCATTAAGACCGAAATTTAATAATGCTTTAAAAAGTTTTTCAAACATTTTTTTTGGAAATATTTTTAAAATATTTTTATACTTAGAAAAATTTTCGTGCGTAAAATTTTTACTTAGAAAAATTTTCATGCGTAAAATTTTTACTTAGAAAAATTCTCAAAAATTATTTTTGCCTAAGATAAAATTTATTCTCAAAATTATAAATTATTGCTTAAATTTCTTTTTACTCAAAAAATTTACTTACCTAAAGTTTTTACTTAGAAAATTCAAAGATTTAAGTTAGAAATTTTTAAAATATTTCTCTTGCAAATTTTCTAACTTAGAATTTATTTAACTTAAAAACTTTTTGAAAATTATTAAATATTTTTAAGTAAAGTCAAAATAATTTTTCAGATTTTCAAATTTTTTTACCCTTAGAGTTTTCTTAGAACCCCATTTTTTTCATGTGATCAAAGAGGGAGAAGGAAAAGTATAAGTCTAGAGGAAGGTAGACCAAATTTAAATTTTCTATCTTTTTTGCACTTTATTACAAAATTAGTTAGTTTATTTTTATGTCTATTTACCCTAACTTAACTTGGGTTGCTCACATCAAAAAGGAGGAGATTGTTGGAACCCCAAGGTTATTTTGGTGTGATCAACAAGTTAAGTTAGGTCCTATGTGTTTTTAACATTATGTCTAAGTGTGCAGGAGCTTAGGAGCACAGGTAGTCGAGCGGAAGACGCAGCTAACGAGAAGGATGACACGCGGTGCGCCTAAGGGACAAGGCGCTGCGGAAGAGTACATCGGCGAACGAGAAGGAAGCGTGTGGTGGTTCCGAGGGATGAGAAGTCGTAGCGGAAAACTGCTTGGGAGCAAGAGACACAGCTAGTGAGAAGGTCGGTACGGGGTGCGACCGAGGGATGAAGACTGCGGATGAGTACGCTGGCGGACGAGAAGGAAGTACGCGACGATTTCGACGAACGAGAAGCCGGAGCGGAAGCCTGCTCTGGAAGATCGGAAGTTGGGTTCGGGTGAGCCCTATTCCGGATGGCAGAAATCACCCAAGCAAGCAGAGCCAGAGCGGAAGACCTGGACCGAGGCGAGTAGCACTGGAGTAAAAGGCCCAGACCAGAAAGTCAACTTAGTTAACTTAGTGGTTCGGGCGCCCGGATCGTCCTAGTGCCCAGAACCATTCCGAGCGCCCGAAGTTGGACCTTTTCTAAATTGCGATCAAACCATGATCCGTGCGTTGGAGATAAAGTTTTATCCCCCTAGGGCGCCCGGAACCCTTAGGGGTGCCCCGACCAAGGCTATAAATACAACCTTGGTCCAAAAGCTTTTATTCAACTCAGAAATTGTGTATTTTAACATTTATGTGCTTCTAGTTGTAGTTTAGCTTCTATTTCTTTGTGCGTCATTGTTGTAAGAGGCTTCTCCGCCTGAAGGAGTATTTAGTGCTACACTTTCCTTGGATTAACAATCTCTCCGGTTGTAACCAAGTCAAATCTTTGTGAGCCTCTACTTTCTGGTTGTTCTGTTTTATTTTATGCAAGTGTTAATTTAAGAAAAGTCGAGAAGGGTTTTGTTTTTATTATTTGCAGGGCTATTCAACTCCCCTTCTAGCCGGCCCCAACGGTCCAACAAAAGAGACACTCAAAGGAAGATTTGTAGGAAAGATTGCGTTTAGGTAATCGATTAATAAGATAGGTGGTAGTGGTAAAGGCAAAGGGCCAGAATTGAGCAGGAACAGATGCTTGATAAAGAAGCGCAAGATCAATTTTGACAATATGGTGAAGACGACATTCAGAGAAATCATTATATTCAAGAATATGAGGAGGAGTGGTCAGGTGAGAGATTCCATGTAAACTAAGAAATTCTTTGAGTGCAAGAAACTCTCCACCATTATCAGTATATAAGGTGAGGATATGATGATTAAACTGTTTCTTAACAAGAGACTTAAAACATTGAAATACAGAAAGGACATCCGATTTGCGTTTTAAGGGATATGACCAAATATATTTACCGTGATGATCAACAAATATAACATTGATCCTATCCAAGAGTCGAGTCGACGAATGCTGGGGAGAAGGCGCTCACGTTGACTGGATGTGGACTGAAGATGACATGGACCTCCAACGAGCTGAGCCTGCAAGCACAAGTTGTTAGTGCCGAGACATGGAGGGGTTCCCCGGTGATGGCCCTCCGACTCTCAAGTCAGTCACCAGCGGCAAGTGAATGAAGTAGAGAAAAGTAAAGAGCAACAACGTAACTGTAGATACAGTAATCATGAACCTATCTCCGTCGAAGTTTGGGGGTCCTTATATAGGGCCCCTAAGGGGCGCGTGCACACTTCCCAAGGTACACACTCTTCTCAGAGCATACTTGGAAAGGATGTGTCAGGAAAGCGTGTATGACGTCATACCGTAATAGCTCGAGCATATCCCTGACGTGACAGTGAAAGCTTCCACCGTACGATTCTCTGTTTGACCCTACCACCGACCATGCCGCATGTCGGTGACATTGGTCCCGAGGAAGATATTTCCAACTACTTCTTTTGTCCATTATTGGGCCGAGCAGGAGGGCCGCTCGGCTAGTATGTCGTCCGGGTGATACCATGGCTGACCCGAGCGTCTGCTCGGCCGGTGATTTGCTGTCCGGCTCTATCCTGTCGAGCGAGGGAGCTATGCTTGCCTGGTCAGGGTTGTGTTCACTGTTCAACCGACTGGGGCAGTCGCTCGTCCTTCGTCCTTCCATGCTTGATCTTTTATGAGCGTCAGAAGGTTGGTATTTGGCAGAGCTGTCGAAGTGTCGGATCAGCTATTCTTCATGCCAACCAGGAAGGTGGTTTGTCCAATCGGATACTTGCCCAGGATGTTGACCACTTTGACTATAATCCTCCCTCCACGTGGCGATGATCTTCTACCAGGAGGGCCCCATCCTTACCACTGGATCACGTGCCTCCCCCTTAAGTCTAGTCAAAGGAGGTTGTAAGTCTGACTGACTGGACAGGTAGTCTGGTGACCGATTGACTGATCGGCTAATGGGTTGGTTGCATGCTGATTGGTCCACGTAGGGATGATCTCCTAGGTCGTTTGACACCCTGAGTACTTGGTGTTGGAGCAATCCCAATGGTCAGTGTGACCATGTGTTTTGGTGTTTGGGCAAAGGGTTTAAGTTAGGTTCACCCTTGTATTTGATATGTGTATTTGAGTTGTGCAGGTTTGCAGGATACACATGTGACTCAGGTTGATGGTTTCGGGTCCGGTAAAGGATGGAGCATCTAAGGGACCGTGGACAAGGCAGCGAGGACAAGGGCCGAGGGAAGCGACTTCGAGGCATACGCGAAGGATGACATTGGGGACGAGCCACGAGCTTGAATGCATCCGAGGGATGAGAGCCAAAGGAAGTAGGCTTGAAGGCAAGAGGTCAAAGCTGCAAATGAAATGTCAAATGAGTCATAAGGGTGAGGGTACGAGTACATGAGAGATTGTACTCGGAGTAAAATCTTAGTTTTAGGGTTTTACTGTAGCAGTACTGTAGCGTTATTGTAGCAGTACTGCAGCGCTACTATAGTAGTACTGTAGCAGTCGACTGCATGTTTTAGCAGTCGACTGGTGCAGTCGACTAGGGCAGTCGACTGGCAGCGAACAGAATGTCTCTGTTCGTATGGAATTGAGCCGTTGGGATGTAACAGTCGAATTTCCACTGAGGGTAGTCGACTGCATGTTTTGGCAGTCGACTGGTATGCGGGGTTGTCAACCCCCGGCCTATATAACCAAAGCTTGGGAGCTTGGTTAGAGTTGACGAAATTAGTGGTGGGTAACCTCTAATTAGTAGTCAACTAGTGCCCTAGCAATCCAAGTGCTCTTGATCGAGTTGTGGCGAGGTTTCTCCACCGACAAAGAGGATTGTGCTAGCCGGAGTTTCCGGGGATTAATCCACCGACGGATTGAGGGATCGTCCACCTTACGGACACGCCGTGGAGTAGGAGCAAGTTATCTCCGAACCACGTAAACGAACGTGTCAATTAGTTTGCTTGTCTTTCTCATTCTTAGTCTTTAGCTTTCGTATTTGTATTTGTATTGTTTGTATTCCGCTGTGCTAACAAATACGTAGGAAGCGAGTATTTGGGGGTGCCGTCTATCCAACCCCCCTTCAAGCTGGCCACCGATCATCCAACACTTGGGAACTTTCTCCTTCGACGTCTTCAGATGGACGTGACTCGCGCGGTCAATGCTGACATCACATGAATCTCCACGGAATTCTCGTAAATCACCACCATTAAGGTCGAGCACACGCCCACGCCTATTAAATGCTGCCCTGTGGGAGGGTGCCATGTGTCGTTGCCGCAGTCGCCGCACGTCCGAGATGACAGTTGCCGATGTGACGTTTGGTGGTTTGAATTCAACGACTAGATGTGTGCTCTGATTCTCGTGCCCTAGATCGGATGGCTCCGGTCGGCCGCGCCAATCTTTATAAAGCCACAGCACCGCCTCTGTCTCTACTCTGCGTCTTCTTCGTGTGCTCCGATGATTCTGCTCCGGCGATTCTGCTCGTGTCTAGTGTTCCAACGATCCTCGGCTTCCTCCTCCAGCGACCTTTCTCTCCGTAAGCCCCTCAACCTTTCACAATCTCCCCGCTTCTTCATAGCTTTCGTAGCTTTCCTTTTTCCCGTGTTTGCTTGGTTTTTCCCAATCGTCTTCTCTGTCGAACCACCTATTCTTACTTTCCGGCAATGGCGAGCTCATCGTGACCGTCCGACCCCACTCCCGACCTCTGGTACAACACCATGGAGACTCAGTTCGACGCGGGCGACGCTGCGAGCCTCGTCAATGCCTTTGACATTCCTCCTGACCACGAGATAGTCTTAGCCTCCCCGTCTGATTGGCCCAATGACCCGTCGATCGACACTGTCTATTTTTTACGCGAACAATTCGTAGCCGGTCTACAAAGTTACATTAAAAAAAAAAGAGAAGAACACTTAGTCACATTCAAAAGTAGGAATAATAAATCGCAAATTGACTTTCTTATGGTTAGGAAGAAGGATAGAAAGATTTGTAAAGATTGCAAAGTCATCCCTGGAGAAAGCTTAACTATGTTAGGACCAAAAGTAGCTAGAGGGGGGGGTGAATAGCTCGTCGCGTTCGCTCGGTGCTCGGCGTTGCTTGTTCCTTCAAAGATGTGCAGCGGAAAATACAGAAACAAACACACAACGCTAACACGGTTGGTTTTACTTGGTATCCACCTCACAAGAGGTGACTAATCCAAGGATCCACACCAACACACACACCCTCCACTAAATAAAACTCTCCTTTGAGGTAACTACCAAGGGCGGAGAAGCCCTACAATACTCAATACAAGAAGAGAGGGAAAGGATACAAGAAATACAAGCTTACAAGCTTATAATGAGTACAAAACCCTAACCCTAGCTTCTCTTCTTGGCTTTGATCCGCCTCTTGACTTGGAGAGCTTCCAAGATCCTTCAAGAACTGGCGATCTTTGAGCGCTGTGGAGGAGTTGGCGAGAGCTCGGAGTGAATCGGAGAAGTTATTTCGCAGCCATGAACGCTGCAGCTATAAAGCGCCAACGGTCGGATCCCGATCGATTCGAATGTTCCCAATCGATCGGGAGGCTTTGGATCGATCCACGGATCGATCCAACGCTTTGCGATAAGCGCTGGATCGATCCACGGATCGATCCGGCGCTTATCGCGCGGACGTCGTCCCAATCGATCCAGCGATCGATTGGGACCTCTGATCGATCACGGATCGATCCGGAAGCTCTCTGTTCGCGAGATGGATCGATCCACCGATCGATCCGAGCCTGAATCGATCCATCGATCGATCCAGACTTGGTTTTGTCCAAAACCAAGTCCTAAACCTCCAACCAACATCCGGTCAACCTTGACCTGTTGGTATGTCATGCCTAGCATCTAGTCACTCCCTTAACCTGCTAGGACTCCCTTACCAAGTGTCCGGTCAATCCCTTTGACCCACTTGGACTTTTCTCTGTGCCAAGTATCCGGTCAATCCCTTTGACCTACTTGGACTTTTCTTTCATGCCAAGTATCCAGTCAATCCTTTGACCTACTTGGACTTCCCAGCACCAGATGTCCGATCATCCTTGATCCATCTGGATTTTCCCTTGCCTGGCTTCACTCACCAGGGCTTTCACCTAGCTTCACTCACTAGGACTTTCACCTAGCTTCACTCACTAGGGTTTTCACTCTGCCTAGCTTCACTCACTAGGACTTTCACCTGGCTTCACTCACCAGGATTTCCATCTGCCTAGCTTCACTCACTAGGACTTCCTTCTGCCTGGCTTCACTCACCAGGACTTTTCTTCTGCCTGGCTTCACTCACCAGGACTTTTCTTCTGCCTGGCTTCACTCACCAGGACTTTCATTTTGCCTAACATCCCAGTTAGGACTTCCCAGTCAAGTATCCAGTCAACCTTGACCTACTTGACTCTTCTTCAATCAATATCTTATTGTCAAACATCTAAACTCAAACCAAGACTCAGCTTGGTTACCCAGGTCAACCTTGACCTGAGGGATATTGCACCAACAAACTACCCAACACAGGGTAGTAGTTTTGGATATACGTCTCAAGTATCAATAGAAAAATAATATATACAATTCCTAGAATTAAGTGGTGGAAGTTAAAGGATGAGAAACAAAATATATTTAAGGAGAATATAGAAGTACAAACATTAGGTGAAATATACAATGACTTTAATACAACATGAGATAAGATGGTATCAAACTTGAAAATAGTAGCTAAGAGTTTACTCGGTGAGTCAAAGGGACATGCACCACTAAGTAAAGAATCTTGGTGGTGGAATGAGAAAGTACAAGAGAAAGTGAAGGGAAAACGAATAGCTTATAATGAATTATATATTTGTAAGAACGAGGAAAACTTAAAAAAATATACAATAGCCAAGAAAGAAGCTAAGAAAGTAGTGAGTGGAGCAAAAAATGAAACTTTTGAATGGTTATATAAAAAATTGGATACAAAAGAAGGGGAAAGAGACATTTATAGAATAGCTAAAGTGAGAGAAAGGAAAACAAGAGATCTTAGCCAAATAAAATGTATTAAAGATGAGTGTAATAGGGTATTAGTAAACGATGGAAAAATAAAAGTGCGGTGAAAGAGGTATTTTCATCAACTTTTTAATGAAGGTTTAGGTGACTAACTTAACTTAGGTAATTTAAGTAGGTCAAATGAGCATAGAAATTTTAATTTTTATCATAGAATTCAAACTTCAGAAGTAAAATAAACTTTAAATGAGATTCACAATGGAAAAGCCGTTGAACCAGATGATATTCCGATAGAGGTATGAAAGTACTTAGGGAAACAAGGTGTTGAATGACTTACAAAATTATTTAACATGATATTGAAAATGGAAAATATACCTGATCAATGGAGAATAAGTACTCTAGTTCCCTTATATAAGAACAAGGGAGACATACAAAATTATGCAATCTATAGGGGTATTAAACTAATGAGTCATACTATGAAAATTTAGGAAAAAATAATAGAAAAATGATTAAGGAAGGAGACCACAGTGACAGAAAATCAATTTGGATTCATACCTGGAAGGTCGACAATAGAAACTATACATCTTCTCAGACAATTAATTGAAAAAATATCGGGAGCAAAAACAAGATCTGCACATGATATTTATTGACTTAGAAAAATCTTATGATAGAGTCCCAAGAGAAATTATATGGAGAATTATAGAAAAGAGAGGTGTTAGCATAATATATATTGAACTAATTAAGGATATGTATGAGGCTGTAACGACCAGAGTAAAGACTTCAGGCGGAGTAACTGAAGCATTTTCAATAAAGATAGGGTTACATTAAGGATCAGCTCTAAGTCCCTATCTTTTTACACTAATTATGGACGAACTCACTACACACATTCAAGACACAGTACCGTGGTGTATGTTGTTTGCAGATGATATTATTTTAGTAGATGAAGCACGTGAAGGAGTAAATGCTAAACTAGAATCTTGGAGGGAAACACTAGAAGAGAAATGTTTTAAGCTTAGTAAATTAAAGACAGAATATATGGAATTTAAGTTTAACAATATTAGAAGTAATAAAATAATTGTTAAGATAGGAGAGGATGAGTTGCTCAGAACCAAGAGATTTAAATATTTAGGATCATTTTTGCAGAATGATGGAGGGATTGAGAGAGATGTCTTACATAGAATACAAGCAGGATGGGTGAAATGGAGGGGAGCGTCAAGTGTTTTATGTGACCGTAAAGTATCTATTAAACTTAAAGGTAAGTTTTATAAAATCGCAGTTAGACCTGCTATGTTATATGGAGCTGAATGTTGGGTTATGACTTGAGCACATGAGCAGAAGATGAGAGTTACAGAGATGAGGATGTTAAGGTGGATGTGTGGACATACGAGGATGGATAAAATAAGAAATGAGAGCATTAGAGAGAAAGTCGGAGTTGCATCTATTGAGGAAAAACTCCGAGAGACACATTTAAGATGGTATGGACATGTACTTAGACGACCAATAAATGCTCCGGTTAGGTGATGAGAAACTATGATAAATATACATATCAAACGAGGAAGAGGAAGACTAAAAAAGATTTGGTTAGCAATAATAAAACAAGATAAAATTTATTTAAATATAGATGATGGTATAATAGGAGATAAAGTCAATGCCGTAAAAGGATTCATACAACCAACTCCACCTAGTGGGAAAAGGCTTTGTTGTTGTTGTAGTAGACTTATGAACATGAGTGGACTGACGATGGTGGAGAGAAAAATCATCGACAACCTCAGGAAATTATTAGGCAGTGGCAGAAGGAGGAGCATGTGGAGCGGATATCTCGAGAACCAATATACCAGATTCAGTTGAGCTACTAATAGGAGCTATAGGTGAAGGTTCCTCAATGTCGGTATTGAAAGGATTAATGCAAAATAGATATGACTTTGCCACATTATGCAAACTAGCAGGAATAGAAAGAATGAAATATGCTTAAGAAATACAACATGACAAGAGACATACAATTTTTGACTAATGGGATCAAAGTAACGATATCTTTTTTGACTAGTATCAAACCCCAAAAGATAGAAAGAACAGATCGAAGGGTTAACTTATTATACTCGATATGTGGACGAATGATGGAGCCAGTACAACCAAAAACACGCAAAGAGAAATAAACAGGAGCATGCCCATATAATTTTTCAAAAGGTGACAAGCCTGAATTATGTAAGGTTGAAATTCTATTAATCACATGAGCTACAGTAAGGATTAATTCCCCCAAAAGGCACTAGGAACACTAACAGATAATAAAAATGAACGGATTATTTCTACAAAATGCCTATGTTTTTGTTCAGTCATACCATTCTGTTCAGAAGTATTTGTACACGAGGTTTGATAAATAGTACTATTAGAAGCAAGTAAATGTGAAAAATGATTAAAAATGTATTCACCCCCTAAATCACAATGAAAACACTTTTGAAAATAATAAGATAATCATACTTGTGTTTCATAAGATATACTCAAGAGTAACGAGTGTAATCATCAATAAATAAATATAATACATTGACCTCCTTTTGTAAGAATAGGAGAGAATCTTCACATATCAAAATCAATAAGATCAAATGGAGCAGAAGAAAAGGAAAGATTTTTAGAAAATGGTAAAGCAGAAAATTTGACCAATTTATAGTAACTATAATCAGAAATATCAGAACATTTTAAAGGTTCTAATACTCTTGTTGAAGGAAACATGACATAAACGAGAGTGTCACAAATAAAAAATCAGAAGATAAACGACTTAGATGAAAAAATGATAAATCTACACTCGAACCTACAACTTCTTGTACTTTGAGTTAATCCAAAACATAGTCTTCCTTGCATGTGACCTATCCCAATCAACTTCTGAGATCGCAGGTCTTGAACATAACAATTGGATGAAGAAAAAAAGACTAAGTATCCATACTCGTATAATTAGCTAATAGAAATAAGATTTAAAGTAAGACTCGAAATATAGTAAATATCAGTATTACTAATGACATAGGAGTACCATCAACATTCACAATAAATATGGATGAAGTGGGAGAAAAAGAAACAAAATGTACTAAATTAGATGACATATGATGAGAGATAACAGAGTCCAAAATCTACAAGGATGAGTATATACCTAAAATACCAGATGATGACAAACCTATATGAGAGGAAGTTGACATGACAGAGGGTTGTAAATCAAGAAACTTTGAAACTGTTCCAGTATATATAGATCAAATTTTCATGAAGAATCTGTATGACCAAGCATGATGAAAAAATGAATAATGTTCAGAATAATCAAACTTTACAGATATCTTGACGCGAATAATGACTATGCATGGTGACAATCCACGGAAACTGGTGTTAGAATGATCCGTGATCACACAAAGAACCTGAAGCAGAAAAGAACGTTAGCACATAAATCGACAGTATAGGACGTTAGTACCGAAATCGACAGAAAAGGATGTCAATGCCGAAATCCGTAGCATAAGGTGTCGACGTCGAAATCGACAGAAAAGGATGTTGGCTTCGAAATCGACAAAAAAAAATATTGATGTCGAAATCGACAGAAAAAGACGTTGGCATCGAAATCAATAGAAAAGGATGTGCTATACTAACAGAAAACAACAACAAGGGTGATAGAACCTCGCTATGATATCATATAAAAATTAAAAATAGGAAAAAGCCAGTCCTCTTATTCAATCAAAAAGTAGTCTTAGAAATACATAGTATAAAAATCTTATATATCTAGGTTAAGAAACCTTAAATCCTAAATACAAAATAGAAAAGGATTAAATAATCTTAAAAATTAGATAAATCATCGTGTTTCAATCACCTGAAAAATAGAATCTCGATCCATAGTGAAAAATAGAATCTTGATCCATAGTTATGATGTATTTGTAGAATTTTTTTTTCAAATTGGAGGTATAATCAAAGGATGCCGAGCTTCAAGGTTAGTTATCATGTGTGCTTCCTAATTTACTCTGATGATCGATAGATGATTTTCATGAAACTAAATTGATCATTCCAAAAATAATCAATAAAGTTAATTAAAATTATCAATTTTTTTCTATCATTATAAATCTAAAATCAAAATTTTGATTTGACTAATTAATATCTGTTGGAGCAATTAAGTACATGTCGAACAGTAGGGAGTTTGACGAACTGTATAGCACTAAATGAATGGGAAAAAAAAAATAACGCAAGCTTGGATCATAACAGTGAGATTTCAATTTAATTCAATTCAATTCAGATTCTACTAGGAGTGGGACCAAAACAAATGTGGATTGAATCAGGTTCAAAACCAAGGTTGAAATGCCAATCTTCAAAAAATGCCTATAAAAGAGGGAGGAGTCAAACACCACAGTTCTCTCCATCATTAATTGCGGACCCGAAACTAGCAGCACATGGAGACATATAATACTGGAAATGTTTTGACTGGATTGCAGGAATTAGCCAACCCCAAATAGTCGAGATAAATAGGCTTGATGATTATTGGAGTATTGACAGGAATTAAAAGAATGACCATTGAAATTCGGCTGTCATAAACTCGACCCAACCCAAATCACATATCCAATCCGACCCAACCCAACCTGATCCGTATACATTGAGTTTGCGGCCCTTCAACGCATCGCGCATGAGCTAGCGAACGCCCAAATTAATGGCACACTTAAAAGATCCTGTCACTCTCCGTGTTCGGTAATCCATACGATTCCGACCAGCGATCTCCTAGATGGAATAGCGGTGGCCGTTAGATGTTAGGTGACCTAAAGTTCTATAGGCGATGGTGGTGACTGGATCGCCAATGATGTTAATTTTACACCGTTCCGCTCTCCCTCTTGTGAAGCAGCGGCTTTTGGCATTCGGAGTCGAGGTATTTGGAAAAATCCTCAAAGCAATCTCAACAACCCTCGGACGATCGATCAAGGGTACCATTTCTCTGTGTTTCGTAGGGAACTTTCATGGCATTTTCCCCCATTTTTGAACCTTTCCAGGAGCTTGTGATTTGGTTTCACCATTGTAGGCATCAGAGGTGTCCCTTTGATCCTTTTATTATTTGTAATTTTGGTTTTCTGATTGTGCGATTTCCTTGAGTCGGTTTATTTGTTTCATCAGTAGCTTTGATTCCCTGCTGATTAGGGCGAGGTACATTCTATTGCGTTTTCGGCAAATGGCTTAGCTCGTCTTATCGTGTAGTGGTTGGTTTTACTTGTTATTTTGGATGGCCAGTTTAATATCGGCTTCAGGTACGTCATTGGAGTGCATCTTTTGCTCAATAGTTCCATCCGATCTACGATTCGATTCTATTTTAGTGCGACGGCCGAGGAGAGCATTTCCCTAGTTTTTTCAGAAAAGTGGGAAAATTTTGTTATATATCTGTAATGTATGGCGTGTTGATGCTCGTTATGGTTGAACTGCTTCATTTTCTCGTTCTAAAATTGACTCATCTTTTCTAGGATTGCTGTTGTGCAATTGGTTTCTAGTTTTTCCACCCATTCTTAGTTTCCTACCAGTAGACTTGATTATTTTCTAGGGGAATTATTGTAAGTATGCTGATAACTGGTACATATCTTTCCACTTATAGTTTTCCATACTTTTAGAATGAAAATAATTTGTGGATATTTTCACTGAACAGATGGATGATCTTTTGATTTGGTTGCATGGTCTACAATTTATAGCAGTTTACTCTTATTCAAAGTACGAATTTTGGGCATAATATCGTCTCTGTCCTTTAAAATTGTTGGATGCCGAAGCTTCTTGCAATGTCTTCTTACTATTTGAATGGTCAGATGTTGATGAATGCTAACCTTTGTATTAATCTTATGTTGAAAGTATGTTTCTGAAGTTTGACTCAATTTATTGCAGTGAGCCAAACTAAGAGCCATGGTTTTATAAGAGCTTTAGACATTTGTATGTTTCGTTTTGGGTTTAAATTCTCTTTCTTGCTTTGGAAAGCTCTCTTTAGTGGGCTTTCCCATATATTAAAAAGATGGTAAGGTCTGGTTTCATGAGTGTGTAGTTCAGTCTAATAAATGTGGAATCCTACTTGTTTGCTTGTGGACATTGGTTTGTCATATGAAACACATCTATACTTCTTAAACACATGTTTTCTTTTGTCTATATTTTTGTAGTTTTTGTCTTCTTTGGTATTCAAGATTCTCTACAGTATTTATTCTTTTGAACCCCAACTGCTCTCTTTCTTAACTTCTATATCTTGTTGCTTTCTTATAATGGTTATTCAAAATTATTAAGGATGACTGGTGTTCACATTCATGCAGTATATCTTAATTGGAAGCATTCTGTTCAAGTGTATACTGAAACCTAAAGGCAATCGTATAATCTTTTTATAAATTTTTATGTTAGTTAAATAATTGTGTAACTCATTCATCTTCTCAGTACACTTAACAGGAAGGATGGATGTGGATTCTCTTGATGTTGAGAATGGGACCTCATTCAAGTCAGAGTTGGATGATAACTCATATGGAAATAAGGATGAACAGAAGGAAAAAAGTTTAAAAGAAGCCAAGGAGGAAGAAGAGATGCAAGATTTTGCAGATCAGGAGAAGCTTAGATCAGCTGCACTTCCTGTTGCTGTTGTTAGTGAAGGATTGCAATCACCAACCACCATACCAAGCTCTGGAATTTCATTGTCGCTCATAGACAAAAATGAAGAGACAGGTCAGCATTTGCCATTTGAGTCTGATGACCATTCACAGGTTAAGTCCGATTCTAATGATAATGTTGAAAAGAATAGTCATAGCTTTGAGGAACCAGCCTCAAATGTTGGGCATCAGGAATGCCATGATGAGGAACAAGGAACTAGTGGTAACAATCTTTCTGGTGATCTTCACGGTGTTAGTGCTGATCAAATAGTGAAAAATGAAAGGCCATTAGTAGACTCATCTCTTTTGTCTATTGAGAATGATTTCAACTCTCAATCTGAAAAGTCTGAGTTTGATAATGATGTAAACAAAGGTGGAAATGTTAGTCACAATATGGAACAGAGGGAAGATGATCATATAGTCGGTGTTGCAAATTTGGATGACAGAGAACCTCTTAAAGATAGTTTTGTGGAGCAATCTTTGCCAACTGATAGAAGTCCAAAACCACCTACATTGGAGAGTGAATTATCTGTTCATACAGAAAAATCTCCTGACCCCAACCATTCAGCAGCCGGAGAGCAGCTACTGAATGGGATTGGTGAGGAAAAATTAGCCCGTTCGCCCAAGCATACACCTCTTGAAAAGCATTCTGTGAAACGAAAGAGAGATTCTCAGGAGAGTTTGTCTCCTCCAAGTATTAAATCTCCTCGAGGCAGGGCAACACATAAAGAAACTCATCACAGAGATTCTTCTCTGAGAAAAAAGACATCAGCTTCACCTCGAAGCCGGGAATCTCCACGGAGGAAAGAGAGATCAACATCTCGATCACCTGTAAGGCGGAAAGATACTTCTGGATCTGGACATAAAAGAGATCGCCGTGGTAGATCTCGGTCCAGATCTCCCTATGCAAGGGATCAGCATAGAAGGTCTCCAAGGTGAACTTGGTTTTAAATTTTAGTTGAAGCGTTTGTATAAATGCCTATTCCTTGTAGAAGTACCATACTAGAGCAGTAAATTATGGAGTGGCAAAACTATGAGAAAACAATTTTTATCATCATTTAAATGTGGTACAATTGACATACCTCAACTTATACTGGTCAAACTGGACAAACTGGCATTTAAAATCGTTGTTCTTCATCCATCTTTGATGGTTGTTTTTTCCCCATAATCTTTTTGAACTTTATTTTGTGCTAGGTCATCATTGGACTTGATGCATCATAGTAAAAGGCTTATTCATCATCATTGTCTTGCCGTATTTGTATCATCCATTTAGGGTTGGTTACACAAATCCTATACTTCTATTGAGCTATATGCAAGCAATATCACTAGTAATATTTGTATTAAGTAATTAATTTTGTTTTACATTCACTAATGTTGCATTTGATTGGTCTTTAGCCTCCTTCACTCTAATAGTAAATTCAATTCTTCGAAATAAAGAATCTATTGGATATCTTTGAACGTGTAATTGCCATCTCAAACTATAACAATTTTATCCTCTATTAGAGCTATACCTATTTGCTCTCCAAAATAATAATAATAATAATAATAATAATAATAATAATAATTATTATTATTATTATTATTATTTACTTTATCCTTTATAGTAATTCCAAATGTCCATTTCAGCATTCTCATCTTTATTGTGTTAATTTTTTTTATTTGTTATTTCTTAGCACCATTACACTTCGACCTATAAAGTATGGCAGGTTATACCATAGTTATTTAAAATGTCCTTTTAGTTTAAAGGGGGCATGATGCTGACACAAGAAATTTAGAAGCTTCTCAACATTTTGAGAATTCATTATTATTCATATTACATTTTCATAAATGCCCTTGTAGTGTTGAATTGTTGTTATAGGTTTGTTTCTTACTAATTAGTTTAGTCCTTATTAAGTAGGAGAAGGCATTCTCCAAGGTACAGATCTTCACCAAGTTATCATTCTCGTCATCGGTCATCTAGAAGGCCATGGTCACCACCAACTAACCGCAACACTGGAGTGGGTAAGCCTGGGAGGAATTTGTTTGTTGCTGGTTTTAGCTATGTTACCACTGAAAGAGATTTGGAGAAGAAATTTTCTAGGTTTGGACGTGTAACAGATGTTCGCATTGTTCGTGATAACAGGTAAATTTTATTATTCAATCACCTCTTTATCTATAATTGCTCACCATCATAGTATTGGTTGTGCAGTTATTCTATTGTGCTAATGGATCGCATGAACTGGCTCAATTTGGCCCACTTATTATATATTCATATTTTCAACTTTATCAGTGAATTTTATCTAAATCTCAAATATTTATTATTTGATCATGTAAAGCATCGTGATTTTAATATCTGATCATGTATAGAATCATGATTTTAATATCTGATCATGTTTAGCATCACAATTTATCTTTATGTTGTAATCAAGAAAGATTACATTCTATTTGGAGGATGAGTAATATGGGCTGCCTTATCAAATTAAGGTTATGTAGTTCATTACTAGAGAATGTTTGATGTCACGATGTTTCCAATTTCGTACTAGGAAGTTCACTTTTTTTCTGGTGATAATGAAACATGCAAGTCAGCTACTGTTGTTTTCCTTTCCATATAGTTAATTTATTGTTCTTCTATTGTAGAATTTATGATTGAATTTAATGCCATTACCTTGATATTTTCTATTTTGAGATGACCTACTTATATGGCTACTGCTTCAGTTTCTCTCGAAAAAGAATGATACGACTTACATTATTGGCTTATAAATATTGATTTGACCCCTTTCCCTATCAAGAATAATTATATCCAATGATTTGTCGGTTCGAAAGTTGGATACTTGACGCCAACTAAAAAAAAATTCTATCCAATGAGATTCCAATACTACCCTGATCTAGTTATTTACTTGACTGTCAATAACTACTGAATTCCTTCTTTATACCCACATTAAACTGTCTGCCAGGAATTCTATATCTACAATTAATTACAGAATAATAGCAGATCTAGCATTTGTCATCAAATGTCCAAAAGTTAATCTTCTTTTTGGTGTGGATGCCAGGTATTATTTTGTTTTGTGATCCCCATTGGGTTGTTCTCCTCCATTGCTTGGAATAGCTTCCTTTCCTAATTGCTTGCTTCTCAAACTTTTTAGTTGTCATACACTTGTGATTGCAAACATTCTCTTCTGAATACTATCATCTTTTTTGTTCAGACAACTTTTAATGGCTGAACTTTCACCTAAAGATTCAGTTAATTTATTGATCATCTATGTTGCTAGAGGTGAAGGGGTTTCAAAGTTTCATTTCAGACTTGGAGAATCATACTGTGTAAACAAATCAATGTATTGCTGCCAGATGATTAGGAACCCAGACTACATGTTTCACTTTTAATGGTTTATAAACTCAAATTCTATCAGTCACTTGAATCCTTTTTTATGTTGGAAGGAAATGAATAGGATAGAAATAGAATAAAGATCCATTGTTACTTGGAAGGACGAGGATAAGAGGAACCTTATTCCTTCAAATTCTCCATTTTATGTTGCCCCAAAACAACAGAACTAGATGAAGGAAGCTTGCCTCTGATAAATACACCAAATTAAGTGGCATAATTTCCTTTTGGTTTATCCAAGTAAATAAGAATGGTTGAAGTGGTTGGAAGAAAGATAATATAATTCTGTTTCTCATTTACATTACTTCCTTGCTCTCCTACTTCTCTCCTCCAACTAGATACAATTCTGGTTTAGTACATTGCCAGAAGAACGTACATGCAACTAGTCGATAAATTTCTTAGTCCCAATGACCATATTAATTAAATTCTCATTGCCCCTTTTTTCTTTTATTCAATGGACTGTTTATCTACTAAATCGTATCAATTCTTATATTCTAAATGAAATTAGGTTATTTGTTTTGATTTGATTTCTGTTTATAAATTTTTACCTTAGGTTGTACTTTTACCAGAATTTTTCTTCAATTCTTTTTTCACTACTAAATTTAAATTCCAATTTTGTTTTCATTATCACATTACTACCTTTTGCACTTGATCTCTTTTCCTGCTTTTTTACTCCACATTTCTGCTTTAAAGTTTATATCTAAATGTATAGATCAGGGGATTCTCGTGGCTTTGGGTTTTTATCCTTAGAAAGGGATGAAGATGCTGATGCTGCAATACGTGCTCTTGATCAATCTGAGTGGAATGGGAGGATTGTCCTGGTGGAGAAGTCTAAAACTGGGGCTCGCTGAATGATTTCTTTGCATTACTACCATAGTCAAGAATGATAGAAGAGCCTTCAGTTTTGCCAGCTTATTTTGGACCAGTATTGGTTCCAACCATAATGGCACTGATCATGCTACGCGGCAAGTATTACTTTGTAACAAACTCTTTGATCATGTAGTATGTCTATGTTTTCAACTTGGCATAGAATGTTTATTTTCTTCATGGAATTGTTGTGAGCAAACATTTAGGGTGTATACAACTGCAACTATATGTAATTTGAATTTTCAATCAAATAATTGCTGCACATGGAATATTCTTTCAGGGTTTAATGATCATTCATCGGATAGAAACCATAGGTGTGCCTTCACTTTCTGGAAAAAAGTTCAACTTTCAAAGTACCACCTATTGCAAACGTCTGAGGCCTGAACCTACTATTTCGAAGATCATTTCTCTCGTCTTTTGCTATTTTCTGACACGGGTAGCCTTTTAATGCAGTAACACTTTTGTTATCACATGATTTATTAAGTCATTTTAGAACTACATACATGTAGTTTCTTTTGCTGAATATGTTTAAAATAATATGAAGCATTGTTTGTGCTTAATGAATATTGTGTTCTGGTTTACACATTTAGTCAATTTATTCCATAACGTTATCCACATGAAAATCTTGTTTATAACCTTTTGGTTTTATATCTTGATATTGAAATCATACAGTGCAATTTTATCTTAAGTTTGTAACAGTGGAGAATTTCTGACATATCCATTCTTTTGCTCATTTTATTTGCCCGCATCATACATTTTTGGGCATTTTCTTCTGCCGCAGGCTGGCTCCTTTTCAAATTGGTTATTACAACCTCGATGAATTGAACCATATCTTAGTCAAGTGCCTTTACTGCCTGAATACATATGTATTAGTCATATACAATGTACCAACTACACCTTCGAGTTGCTATACCAATCGAATTTGATGGCTTGTCCTGATATCAGAATGAGAATGTGGATCTAGTTGGAGAAATGAATGAGCATGATGAATGCTTTTGGGAGTACTGACTGCTCCATAAGAATTTGATTAGTTTGTCGTCCATAGTTCTCAATTGATTCATGGGGACACAGCTATCGTGCACAAGTGCAGGTCTTAGTAATCTGGAAACTAGTACATGATCAACATATGATTTCTGAAGTTTTTTTTATTCCGTGTATTTAGTTTAGGATACATCACTAAGCATTTAATGTACTGGACTATTGACATGTCAGGGTACCCAAGGGAATTTTCAAAACGTGTCTGTTACATTTCTAATTACCGCTGCTTCTTTTAAGATGATTCTAGTCTGGAGGCTTTAATTTGGTTTGCAATTGTTGATTGGCATATTGAGTCATAGTTGTTTCATTGCCCTTTCATAGATTGGCTGGAGTTTTCTTTAAGCCTTGAGGCAAAATCATGATTAGCTTAAACAGAACAGAATTATCTATCAGATTAGCAACTGGCTTGTTGTGTTTAATATTGTTCTTTGTCAATCAATGCTAATTTCTTGTTGTAATTTAAGCGCACACTTAAGATCATCAAACTAAGGTTTTGTTTCATTGTCCTAATTTCTTTGATCTGATTAACATTATAAGAACCTACTTGTGTGTTTAGGAATGATGTCACCGAAAGTGTTTCATACAACTGGTGTTTAGGTAGTTGTCCGAACGGAGCAGTTAATTTCAAATGCTGTTAAAAATATCACATATTATTTGATTTAGTGTTTGTTAGAAGTATCCTCTGGAACATTCGCTGAGAAATGGTTTCAATTTCGTGCATTCTAGCAGCTATAGCCGAGTGCATCTTCCCCTGTTAAGACTCGTAACAAGCAATATTTTATATGTTGTGGTTTTTAAGTTTTGACAAGGGTACTGGCACGTTCTTTTGTTGAAATTACCTTACAATTGATACCTTGAAAGAATGTCCTTAGCCCCTTAGAAGTGGATTATAATCTTTCTATGATTATGATTTTTTAAGCGTCTACAGCTGAAGTTAAAGCTGTGGTCCTTTTATTGATGGATGCCTCTGCGCTTAATTTAGATGTACGTCATGCTTGACGTGATATGTTGGATCAGCTGAATAAATTAATTCCATGGATTTGTTTGAGGCTCATAGATGTTTTAAGCATATTCCCGTCGACTAGTTCTACTTGTGTAGGTTCACTTACGGCACTTGGAAAATCTGTGATTGCATTTTTATACTTTTTGATCGAGTTAATTCAGGTATGGATGGCAAAGGTAAGCACCTATGCTAGTATGCGTTCATTTTGATTGAGTAACGCAACATGCATAGTCCATACGATGTCTGATTTCCTTGGTTTATCAGCTGCAGCAACAACTGTATATATCTATGCTACAGATCAGTGCAACGCTTTACTGCGATTAAGAAATTGCACTTTTGGGGTAAATTTTGCAAAATATTATGTGATCAAATAAAAATCGAGTCTGTTTAATTTTAAGCTGTTGTTTGCCAATTTTTTTAAAAAATAAAAAAAGATAAAATACGGAGCGCTGCTGGTACTATTAATTATAATGTAGGGTTTTAATTCTAATTAGGATCAAGTATTTTGAACTATTTAAAATCGAATATCTGATCCTACTCGGCATCACTCGATCTTAATCGAGATGTCATACTTATTCTATGGGATTGGTTTGGCATTATCTGATTCATTATTTTAAGATGATAAATATTAAACCCGTGCAGTAATTGGCTGAAGTGTCGATTTCAGTCCTTTCAGAGTGTGATGGTTAAAATACAGGATACTGTCATGTCATGAGGATTGAGGTCGAAATGTATATCTTAGCATGCTTCTTTTATGTCTTACTTATTTATACTAATAATTAATAATCATTTATAATTTCTTTCTTTCTTATTCTTATTGAGATGAGATGAATGAATCGTTTTGTTTTTTTTGTTTTTTTTTTTTTTGCCAGACGAAGCGACGATTTCACCTACCAATAACACTCAGATGCCACCTACCAATAACACTCAGATACTCCAGAATCTACGTTCCCTCGAGCCGTTTCGCAAAACAAGCTACCAGATTCCTTCCCGCGACCGAATTCACACCGTGACGGTCTCTCCCCCAGCCGAATCATGCTCCTATCCTGACCTGGCGCACGTAATGCCGACACGCGTGACTCCGACGACCAGGTCGTCGGTCTGATCCTTCCCTTTCTGGAGCAGTTTTGGGTCTGTTCCACTGGCGCCGCCGCCCGCCCTCTCTTATCTTCTCCTCCCCCTGCCATTTCTTCGCCTATAAATTCACCTCTCTTGTTTTTTCCCATCGTTCTTATCCCTTCAATTACTACTTCTTCAATTCAATCCGATAAGAAAACGAAAAGAAAGCGAAGGGAGATGGGCAATTGCATCCGTTTGCAGAAGCCGGTGACATGGGTCGACGAAGATGACGACGACTGGGGATCGGAGGAGCTCAAGCTCTCAAGAAAGCACCAAGAGCAGGCGCCAACAACCGATACGGAGGAGAAGACGAAGGCCGCCGTGAAGTCGACGGAGATCAAGATCAAGATCAGCAAGAAGCAACTGGAAGAGTTGCTGCGGCAGGCCGACGCCGAGGGCTTGCCGCTGCTGCAAGTTCTCGCTGCCTTCGTCGAGCCCGAGAGTCATTGGAGGCCGAAGCTACAGCCCATACCGGAGTAACCATGCCATGTATCGTAACGTCATGTGTTGTGAATATATATATATATATATATATATATATATATATATATATATACAGAAAATTTGATGTTTAGGTGTTTTATTAAAAAACAGAGATGAATGAATGCTTGATTTGTTCTGTTCGTTCTTAATTTCTTTCTTTTTATTATTATTTTTGTGTGTGTGTGTGTTACCTGATCGATCTCTTTTCTCTAGAGGCGTTAATTATCCTTCGGAAACAAACATTGAACTTCGGCAATTCGTGCTTAACTTTACTAAATGTCCTATCAACTTGTCACATATTTTCTAAAATGTCTTTATCAACTTCACCTTATCCATTTTCAGTCAATTAATAGTTGATGAATACTTTCAAGTACTTTTAAAGCCTTTACTAACATCAGATACTTTTAACTTAAATTTGACTATATTACTTTAGTTAATTGTATATTATCTCAGTTAACTATTAATTTAAAATTTTGTTTAATTACTAATTAATTTAAAATCATTAAACATTTTAAAACAATACTGATTCTAGAGGTTTTAATTCATGTTAAATCAGCATTATTATCCTTGCAATATTTTTCTAAGTCAATCTATTTTTTTAATCTAATTTTGAACTTTATGCGATCATAATGCTTGACGGTTATTCATCGATTTGAATACTACTTTTTGCACATGTATTTGATGGCTAATAATCGACTGAATTGAATCTAGTGAATTGTTAGTTGTGCAGTAACAAGTTAAACAAAAATGGATTAGATAAAAAAAAATACATTAAAAAATAAGTATGATAAATTTTAAAGTAGAATATACTTTAAATTTATAGATATCCAAATGCACTTTGCATCTTAGGCAAATAGCTGTTAAATCTTTAATTTCAAGTAGAATCCTATACGTTTGACCCTTATCTCAATAGTTCTTTAAGGAGACATTTGCTCTGTTCTGGAAAAAGCTTGTTGGCTATAACTTCAAAGTTATGTATTCATGTCCGATGGATTGGTGGTCTTAATCTAACAAAGTCAGTTCAATGATGAGTCCACAACTCAAATTAGTAGAATTCGATATGACAATGTGGACTTTGCTTCATTTATACTTTGACAGACCTTTTCGATTATCAAGGAACTCTTTCGGATAATAGTTATATCCTTTTTAGTATTATCATTATCAATTTAATCTCGCCGGTAACCTTTCAGATATTGACACCCTTTTGAGTAAGTTTATCTTTACAAATAAGAATATATAGGTCGATGTGAAAGCAAAATGTTTTTTCTCTTCATTAAGATGATATTACTTGACTAAGTGTTTACAGTTTATTAGCAATCATCTCTTTAAATATAATGATGTACATCTCGAAATAGGAGCACTCTAAATTTTGAGGCATAGTAAACTTTCAAAATCTTGGAACTTTTAATAGAGGAGAAAGAATCACTCAAAAGAAGATTTAGTTGAATTAAGTTGAGTGAGTTGAGGAGAAGTTAGCTTAAAGGATTACTCCTAATATTGAAAGATTTTTTCTAAGAGATGAAAAGATTTTACTTCCTTTTATAAGGATGAAGGACTCCAATAATGACTGATTTTTTCATTGGAGCAAAAGTTGTTATTGATCATCTCAAGTGGCCTAATATTGACCCCACGACAAGATACAAGTAGGTAATGTATAAATTGAGAAGAGGAAAAGGTTGTTGTCTTGATAAATCCAAAAAAATAGATGAGAAATAAAGAGTACAAGGTCTTATATAGGTAGATTAAGAAATCCTAAATCCTAGACTGTAAAGGTAAAAGATTAAATTGTCATAAAGGCTATAACAAATAATTTTAATAAATATATACAATCTAACATCCCCTTAAACTCATGATTCTATAACTAGAAGTATTGAGAGTTCGTCAGACAAAAAATGAAAGTGCTAAGCAAAATGAGCCTTGGTAAACATATCAGCTATCTACAACAAGAAATGAACAAAAGACAATGTGATAGTGTCAAACTGTTGATGATGATGAGTGAGATGATAATCAATCTTAATATGCTTTGTTCTTTGATAAAAAAACTATATTGTGCGTAATTTGAATGACACTCTGATTATCACAGTGTAGAGCAATAGGTTGTTGAAGAAAAATTCACATATCTGCAAGCAATCAATGTAGCCAAACAATCTTACAAGTGGTGGTAGTTATGACACGATACTCAGCTTTTATGGAAGATTTGGAAATAACTTTTTACTTCTTACTCTTCCGAGAGATAAGAGAATTTCCAAAAAAAATGCTGAAGCCGGTGGTCGACTTACGATTCGTAGGGTCGCCTACCCAATCAACATCAAAGTATGCACACAACTCTAATAAGGAAGTAGAAGGGAATAAGAGACTCTGAAACTGAGTTTCCCAAAGATGCCAGAGAATGCGAAGAATAACAGCCTAATGAAGTATGATCGGTACAGTGATAAACTAACTAACCATATATACAATATGCGCAATATCAGGATAAGTCACAGTAAGATAAACCAAGCTTTCCACAATTGTATGTTAGAGGTTAGTATTTGACAAAGGATAACCATATGATGGAGAGTACTGAACATTTGTCTCAAGAGGAGTATCAACTACCTTGTTGTCAGTGAGATGTGCACGCTCAAATAGATTAGCTATGTACTTTGACTAAGATAAGAGATAACCTTTTGGCGAAGAGATAATCTTAATCCCTAAAAAATAGTGTAGTGAACCCAGGTCTTTCGTAGCAAAATAATGAGCTAATTAAAACTTCAAAGACTCAATTCTATCAAAATCATTACTAGTAATTTGTTAGAGTGTATACTAAAAGCCTAACTTTTGGTATAAACATTTATCTAGAAATAAGAATCACATTGATCAAATGTCTACATTTATGATAAATGTGGTTGCTCAATTAATTTATATTGTAGATAACATGGTGTGTGGTGTCACATACAGAAGATCATGTTATCGGTTCCTTATAAATTATAAACAGTAGCTCACGACCAAGATGGAAAGGAACAAACCATTGGAAGGTCGTAGTGTAATTAGGTATTAGTTTATCTTAACTATATAATTATACTAGTACACTTAGAGTGTATTGAGTAGGACCATTTGAGGTCGTTCCTTTTATACTGACTTTATAAAGGAACAAAGACCTCAGTTATTATGGAAGTGTGTGCTCTTAATCCTAATATAATAACAAGCACATATATTTGATATTTATTTCTTTAATTTATCAATGGGTGAGATTTAGTTCGATAAATCAATAAGCCCGATAAGTTGGGAAATGATATCACTTAAAGTGTGTGTTGTTGATTATAGAAGGAAACTGTGTCCTAGTGATCTAAGTTGAGAATGTCCCCAAGAGGAGCTCATAAGGATTGTCATGTTAAACCCTGCAGGTGGACTTAGTCCGACATGACGATGAAGTTGAGTGGTGCTACTCTTGGAGCTAGATATTAATTAAGCGAGTTGTCAGTAACTTACTTAATTAGTGGATATTTGTTATCTTAAACACAGGGAGACTAACACACTCATAATAAGAAGGAGCCCAAAATGTAATTTGGGATTGGTGCGGTAGTTCAATAATAGTTCTTTAGTGGAATGAATTATTATTGATGAAATTAAGTTGTGTGTTCGAGGCGAACACGGGATGCTTAATTTCATCGGGAGACCAAAACCAATTCCTCCTCTCGGTCCCTATCGTAGCCTCTAGTATATAGAGATTTATACCCACCACATACCCACCTTCTTACCCATCCAATGGGGCCGACCAAGCTAGCTTGGAACCCAAGCTAGGGCCGGCCAAGACCAAGTGGATGAGCCATGTAGGTGGCCGGCCAAAGCTTGGGTCCCAAGCTTAGGTGGCCGGCCACTAGAATATTAAAAAGGATTTTTATTAAAATTATTTCTTATGTGGATATCATGATTTTAAAAGAGAGTTTAAAAATTAAAAATTTCCTTTTATAGTTTTTTACAAAAGATTAAGAGAAGAGGTTAATCTCTTTCCTTATTTGTAGTTTAAAAGGATGGTTTTAATTTTTGGTAAAAACTTTCCCTATTTGTAAATCATCTACATGCTTAAAAGAGAGTTTAAAATTTGAAATCTTTCCTTATTTGTTAATTAAAGGAGGATTTTAAATTTTAAGAAAACTTTCCTTTTTAACCATGTTCATGATTTAAAAGAAAGTTTAAAAATTAATAATTCTCTTTTATTAGTTTCTACAAAAGATTGAGAAAAGATTTGATATCTTTCCTTATTTGTAGATTAAAAGAGATTTTAATTGTTAGAGATAACTTTCTTTTTATCCACATGTTTAAAAGAAATATTTTAATTTATTAAATTTCCTTTTTATAAACCAATCATGAAGGGATTAAATTATTGGAGAAATTTTATAAATTTCTGGAGACAAATTAGGAAGTTTTAATTAATTAAAACTCTCCTTGTTTGTAGCTTTTATGTGGCTGGCCAAATAAAATTGAGAAAGAAAATTATTTTAATTAAATAATTTTTCCTTTTCAATGGAAAAAGAATTAAGGAAATTTTTATTAAATTTTCCTTATTTGTCAGGATCAAGGATTATAAAAGAGGGGGTAGAGGAGGCTTCAAGGCTAACGATTCTATTCTATTTTTCTTCCTCTTTTCTTCCTTGGGTGTGGCCGGCCCTTTGTTTTCTCTCCTCTCCTTTGTGTGGCCGAAACTTTCTCATGGTGGAGATAGCTTTGGTGGCCGGATCTAAGAAGGAGAAGAAGGAGAGAAAAGAAGCCTCTTTTCTAGCATCCCTTAGAGCATGGTGGTGGTGGCCGAACCTCTTCATCCTAGAAGAAGTTTTGATGGCCGAAATTGCAAGGAAGAAGAAGGTGCTTGGTGATTCTCATCTCGGAAGATTGTTGCCCACACAACGTCCGAGGTTAGAAGAGGAATACGGTAGAAGATCAAGAGGTCTTTCTAAAAGGTATAACTAGTAATTTTTCTTTCCGCATCATACTAGTTATTTTTGGAAATAATACCAAATACAAGAGGCATGCGATTCTAGTATTTCGAATATGTTTTTCGATGTTGTGTTCTTTTGTTTTGTTTTTTTTTCCCTTGTGATTTGATTATTCTTTTCGGTTAACCTAAAGTTACTTTAGGAAATTAAATATTTGCTTTCCATAAAAGGTTTTGTCTAGTCGGTGGTGGTTGCTCCCATATCCAAGAAGGCCATGTGCCACGCCACGTCAGTACTGGGAACCAATTATGGAAATTAATATTTAATGGAATTAATAACTTAAGGTGATTTGGGTTGAACGTGTTAAGTTCCGCAGGAGACCCAAGTCAAAACCTAAAAGAACGAATAGATTAAGTTTTGGATCAAACGTGTTAAGTTCCGCAGGCGATCCAAAATTTAATTTAAAAGAACACATGGTAGCTAGGAAAAGGTTCAGACCTTTGTACAAAATTTTTGTACAGTGGAACCTCTAGGTTTTCCGAGTAGCAACCAACAATTGGTATCAGAGCTAGGGTTTTGCCTCTGTGTATTTGGTATTAGTTTAATTATGCACATGTCATACATAATTTAGGCAGGATATAATAGTAGGATGTGCTAACTTTGTGGATGTAGGATCCAACTATTATGACTTATAGTTATTATATGTGTGATTGGACCTTTGGACATGTCAAGGGCATTTTATTGTGTGTGCATGATTGTATTATAAAATACAGCAGGAGCTGTATTTAGTTTTATTAGGATTTTATTTTTGATCTAGATACATGTACATTCCTTTTATGGAATATAGGATCAAAATGTAAAATTTTATTTATGTCGCGGATCGAATCTTACAAAACGTGGAACCTTCTAAGGACCAGAGGCGCAGCGGAACTAGGAGCAAGATGGATGCGACAGTTAGACCCGGTGGCAGTGGCCAAATATGACAACACACGGAGGACAACAAGAGATAAAAGCCATAATAGTTGAAAATTAGATTTTCTATTTATTGCTTTTATATTGTGCTGTGTGTGCATGTTAGTTTACATATTTAGTAGGCTAGCATAGTTAAAATTCCTCGTTTATAAATAACTAAGTGGGAGAGGATTTTTTAAGTAAATCCCATGGTCTCCATTACTGGTTTGTAAGTGATGCAAACAAGCTTGCGCGTTGGCTCTGAGTGCTTTCCTCCATAACGGATGAGCTTGTTTGTGGATCACTAGAACAGACTTCAATTTTTGGATGACTATAGGAAGTTAATTAAGAGTGTGTGATCTTCCCCAACGGAAGGGGCATAATCTTATTAATGGACTTAGTGTCAAGTAATGGTATACACTTAGACACATCTAATAGTATCCTCACCATCGGAGTCACTGCTATTATTTGTGTGATCAAATGATACCAACTATTAATTTTATTTGTCAAAAAGTTAGGTTGACAAGATAATAAAATTAATGGGTTAAAACTCTCTTTTACAAATGTTGAATTTGTATACGTTCACACTAACGTGGCATGCAAAATTCATGGTGTTTGAGGTGTTGGTGAATTTAAATAATATTGTTTGAGGAATCAATATTTTTTTTAAATTCAAAAGTTTTTGACCAAATATTTGATCAAAGACAGATCAACTATTAATTTTATTCGTCATAAAGTAAAATTGACGAGATAATAAAATTAATGAATAAAATCTCCTCTTCGATTTTGTATACGTCCACACTATCGTGGCATACAAAATTCATGGGGATTTTTAAGGAGTTGATCTTGACCAAATATTTTTGTGATTCTTAGGATTTAAATATTTGTCAATCCCCTAGTAGTCATACTATAGAAAAGGCTTAGTAGTCTAATTGTAATGATTGGAAATAGGACTTGGACATTAAGGTAGATTGTCTTCTTAAAACTAAGAACAACATAGGTGTATTTAATTCATTAGTTGAAACATGTTTAGTGGTGTTATCTACCAGAACCTGGAGTGTAGATACAGATGCCATTAATCATGTCCGCAATTCATTACAGGGTTCCAGGAAACCCGGCAACTAAATGAAAATTAAAACACCGTCCACATGGGCACTACTGTAAAAATGGTAGCTGCTACAGTGGGAGATGTTTATCTTTTGATAAGAATAAAACATGGATTTTTGAGTAATTGTCTTTACGCACCAAGTTTAGAAAGAACTAGTTTTCAGTTTCTAAACTATTCAAAGAACTTGATATTCTGCCTCTTTTAATAACAAAGTTGTTATTAAGAAAAAGAGGGAAGTTATCTGTTCTGGTACGTTGGTTGGCAATTTATAAATCCAATAACTCTCACGATGCAACAAATGGAAATTAGTAACACATCTTCTAACTTTAAGAGAAAGTAACCTTCGGAAATGAACCAATTATATCTTTGGCATCTAAGGCTAGGTTATATTAACTTGAGTATGATTCATTGGTAGCTGATGAACTTTTGGGTTCATTAGTAGTGGAAATCTTTCCAACCTGCGAGTCTTACTTTGAAGGAAAAATAACCAAGAAGCTTTCAAGTCTAAGGGGTATGGAGTCAAAGATATGTTGAAATTGGTTCATTCTGATTTGTGTGATCCTATGACTATCCAGACAAGAGGTAGTATTGAATATTTCGTCTATTTTATAGACAACTATTCAAGATACAAATAAATTTACTTAATGTACCGCAAGACTAAGTACTTTGATTAGTTCAAAGAGTACTAGGCTGATGTGGAGAAACGATAAAGTAAAAAGACACTATGGTGAAATCATAGTGGCAAGTACCTCTTGGGAGAATTTAGGAGTCACTTATCAGAAGTAGGGATTCAATCCAAACTAACTGCACCTGGTACACCTCTACAGAATGGTGTAGTAGAAAGAAGGTATAGGACTCTTATGGAAATAAGTAGATTGATGATGAGTTATTTTACCAAATTCATTTTAAGGATATACTCTGGAAACGGAAGTGAACATAGTACCTTCCAAAGTCAGAACTCTCTACTCATATAGAATTGCTGAATAGGCGTAAGCCTATTTTGAAGCATATTCTGATTCGGGTAGTCCAGCACATATGCTGAAGAGAGACAATGATAAGTTGGACAGGAATTCACTTGTTTGTGGGTTATCCTAGAGAAATGAAAGTAGGTTTATAGTCTTAAAAATCAGAAGGTCATTGTTAGCATCAATGACCAATTTTAGAAAAAGGACTATGTAATAAACCATGTGCCCATAAGAAAACTTGTTCTTAAGGAAATAATAAAAGACATGTCTAATCTAGTACCAATTGTACAAGATGAGATACCACAAGGAAACTGCAACACGTATCACAAATGATACACAATTACAGAAAGTGTCTTGTCGTAGTGGGAGGGTTGTTAGGCTACCTAAAAATATTCATGTTTTGGGAGAGTTTTTGGACTCGATCCCTGGAGGACATGAACCTGATCTCCGGACATATGACGAAGCACTCCAAGATAAAGATACAATATCTTGGCAAAGAGTAATGAATAACAGAATTAGAATATATGTATTCTAATAAAATCTGGAAGCTTGTAGAACCACCAAATGGTGTAAAAGCCTTTGGGTATAAAAAGGTCTATAATAGGAAAAGAGGGATAGACAGGAAGGTAGAAACTTTCAAAGCAAGGCTAGATGAAAAAGGAAACTTTTTCACTGGTAGCTATGCTTAAGTCTATCCGGATTCTTTTATCTATTTGGTAAGTGGATGTCAAGACAGCATTCCTTAATGGAAGTCTTGAAGAAAGCATCCATATAAAGCAACCAGAAGAGTTCATTGCAAAGGGCTAAGAGCATCTTGTGTGCAAGCTCAATCAATCTATAGACTGATACAAAGCTTCAAGGTCTTGGAACATCTAGTTTATCAAAGTAATCCAAACCTTTGGATTCATTTAGTAACTGGATAAGTCTTGTGTATACAAAAGGTGTGATGGAAGCGTGGTGATATTTCTTGTACTATACGTAGATAACATTTTTGGTAGTTGGAAACAATATCAAAATGTTGTCAGAAGTAAGGGTATGGTTGTCCAAACAATTCAATATAAAGGACTTGGGAGAATGTATATATTCTTGAGATCAAAGTAATAAGGGATCGCAAGAAAAGAATATTTTACTTATTCCAAGCTTCATACATCGGAAAAATTCTTGCTCGTTTTAAGCATGCAAAACTCCAAGAAAGGTTTCTTACTTTTTTAGGATGGAGTAACTTTATCTAAAGATATGTCTCTGTAGACATCAAAGGAGATAAAGGAAATAAAGGCAGTTCTTTATGCTTCAGCTATCGGAAGCCTAATATATGCTATGCACGAGATCAGAAATCTGTTTTGCCAAGGGCATAGTTAGCAGATATCAAAGTAACCCTTGACAAGGACAGTGGACTACAGTAAAGCATGTATTGAAGTACCTTAGAGGCACTAGAGATTATATGCTAGCTTACAAGACAGTTAATTTGATCTTAGTGGGTTGCATGGATTTTGGCTTCCAATCGGATAGGGATAATAATAAGTCAACCTCGGGATTTTTGTGTTTACTTTAGGAGGTAAAGTCATAACTATGGAAGAGTGATAAGCATAGGTGTTTTTCTAGACTCCACCATAGAAACTTAGTATATGGCAAGCCTCTGAGGTAGCCATAAAAGCTGAATGACTCAATAACCTCAAGATAGACTTAGATATGATTTCTGGTTTGTCCAAAGATTGTTATAATTTATTGTAATAATGTTGGTGCAGTAGCAAACTCGAAGAAACCATAAGTCTATGAGATAAGTAAACACAATAGAGCGCAAGTACCACCCAATACGAGAAATCGTATAAACGAGGAGAAGTTGTTGCTGCCTAGATTGCATCAGGTGATGACCTATAGATCCTTTCACTAAGGTCCTTAAGGCAAGAGCTTTTGATGGGCATGTTGAAGGGTTGGGAATCAGATGTATGGCAGCAGATATAGCATTTAGTATAAGTGGGAGATTGTTAGAGTGTATACTAAAAGCCTAGCTTTGGTATAAACATTTATCTAGAAATAAGAATCACATTGATCAAATGTCTACATTTATGATAAATGTAGTTGCTCAATTAATTTATATTGTAGATAACATGGTGTGTGGTGTCACATACAGAAGATCATGTTATCGGTTCCTTATAAATTATAAACAGTAGCTCACGACCAAGATGGAAAGGAACAAATCATTGGAAGGTCGTAGTGTAATTAGATATTAGTTTATCTTAACTATATAATTACACTAGTACACTTAGAGTGTATTGAGTAGGACCATTTGAGGTCGTTCCTTTTATACTGACTTTATAAAGGAACAAAGACCTCAGTTATTATGAAAGTGTGTGCTCTTAATCCTAATATAATAACAAGCATATATATTCGATATTTATTTCTTTAATTTATCAATGGGTGAGATTTAGTTCGATAAATCAATAAGCCCGATAAGTTGAGAAATGATATCACTTATAGTGTGTGTTGTTGATTATAGAAGGAAACTATGTCCTAGTGATCTAGGTTGAGAATGTCCCCAAGAGGAGCTCATAAGGATTGTCATGTTAAACCCTGCAGGTGGACTTAGTCCGACATGACGATGAAGTTGAGTGGTGCTATTCTTGGAGCTAGATATTAATTAAGCGAGTTGTCAGTGACTTACTTAATTAGTGGACATTTGTTATCTTAAACACAGGGAGACTAACACACTCATAATAAGAAAGAGCCCAAAATGTAATTTGGGATTGGTGCGGTAGTTCAATAATAGTTCTTTAGTAGAATGAATTATTATTGATGAAATTAAGTTGTGTGTTCGAGGCGAACACGGGATGCTTAATTTCATCGGGAGACCAAAACCAATTCCTCCTCTCGGTCCATATCGTAGCCTCTAGTATATAGAGATTTATACCCACCGCATACCCACCTTCTTACCCATCCAATGGGGCCGGCCAAGCTAGCTTGGAACCCAAGCTAGGGCCGGCCAAGACCAAGTGGATGAGCCATGTAGGTGGCCGGCCAAAGCTTGGGTCCCAAGCTTAGGTGGCCGGCCACTAGAATATTAAAAAAGATTTTTATTAAAATTATTTCTTATGTGGATATCATGATTTTAAAAGAGAGTTTAAAAATTAAAAATTTCCTTTTATAGTTTTCTACAAAAGATTAAGAGAAGAGATTAATCTCTTTCCTTATTTGTAGTTTAAAAGGATGGTTTTAATTTTTGGTAAAAACTTTCCCTATTTGTAAATCATCTACATGTTTAAAAGAGAGTTTAAAATTTGGAATCTTTCCTTATTTGTTGATTAAAGGAGGATTTTAAATTTTAAGAAAACTTTCCTTTTTAACCATGTTCATGATTTAAAAGAAAGTTTAAAAATTAATAATTCTCTTTTATTAGTTTCTACAAAAGATTGAGAAAAGATTTGATATCTTTCCTTATTTGTAGATTAAAAGATATTTTAATTTTTAGAGATAACTTTCTTTTTATCCACATGTTTAAAAGAAATATTTTAATTTATTAAATTTCCTTTTTATAAACCAATCATGAAGGGATTAAATTATTGGAGAAATTTTATAAATTTCTGAAGATAAATTAGGAAGTTTTAATTAATTAAAACTCTCCTTGTTTGTAGCTTTTATGTGGCCGGCCAAATAAAATTGAGAAAGAAAATTATTTTAATTAAATAATTTTTCCTTTTCAATGGAAAAAGAATTAAGGAAATTTTTATTAAATTTTCCTTATTTGCCAGGATCAAGGATTATAAAAGAGGGGGTAGAGGAGGCTTCAAGGCTAACGATTCTATTCTATTTTTCTTCCTCTTTTCTTCCTTGGGTGTGGCCGGCCCTTTGTTTTCTCTCCTCTCCTTTGTGTGGCCGAAACTTTCTCATGGTGGCGATAGCTTTGGTGGCCGGATCTAAGAAGGAGAAGAAGGAGAGAAAAGAAGCCTCTTTTCTAGCATCCCTTAGAGCATGGTGGTGGTGGCCGAACCTCTTCATCCTAGAAGAAGTTTTGATGGCCGAAATTTGCATGGAAGAAGAAGGTGCTTGGTGGTTCTCATCTCGGAAGATCGTTGCCCACACAACGTCCGATGTTAGAAGAAGAATACGGTAGAAGATCAAGAGGTCTTTCTAAAAGGTATAACTAGTAATTTTTCTTTCCGCATCATACTAGTTATTTTTGGAAATAATACCAAATACAAGAGGCATGCGATTCTAGTATTTCGAATATGTTTTTCGATGTTGTGTTCTTTTGTTTTGTTTTTTTTCCCTTGTGATTTGATTATTCTTTTCGGTTAACCTAAAGTTATTTTAGGAAATTAAATATTAGCTTTCCATAAAAGGTTTTGTCTAGTCGGTGGTGGTTGCTCCCATATCCAAGAAGGCCATGTGCCTCGCCACGTCAGTACTGGGAACCAATTATGGAAATTAATATTTAATGGAATTAATAACTTAAGGTGATTTGGGTCGAACGTGTTAAGTTCCGCAGGAGACCCAAGTCAAAACCTAAAAGAACGAATAGATTAAGTTTTGGATCAAACGTGTTAAGTTCCGCAGGCGATCCAAAATTTAATTTAAAAGAACACATGATAGCTAGGAAAAGGTTCAGACCTTTGTACAAAATTTTTGTACAGTGGAACCTCTAGGTTTTCCGAGTAGCAACCAACATAATTATCATGTCATCTACATATAATGACAAAAGTATATACGACCTGCATACGTACACTTGACAAATAAAGACGAATCATGATTATTAGGATGAAAATCAAACGAGGTAATCACTATAGAGAACTTCGCAAATCAAGAATGTGGTGCTTGTTTGAGTCGATAAAGAGCTTTGAGAAGCTTGCAAACTTCACTAGATTGGTGAGCAACTTCAAGAGGAGGCACTATATGTTGGATCGAGATGCACGTGAGAGGGGGGGGGGGGGTGAATCACGTGGTTTTCAAAACTTTTTTCTTTTCGGTTTTGAAATCAAAGAATACACAGCGGAAAAAATAAAAAAAATAAAAAGTAATTAAAAAGATAGATTCGGTTTTACTTGGTTCAGAGCCTTCGGTGACTCCTACTCCAAAATCTAGGTCCCGTGGACCTTCCACTAATAGCCTCATCAGTAGCTACCGAAAGAGGGAATCGAATACAGAATGTATGCAAGGAAAGTATAACAATCCTACACTTTCCTTAGAAATAATAGCAAAGGAAATGACTGTAAATAAAGGTTACCCCACACTTGCAATTTCTAGGATCAAAGTCAGTGTTGGATGAAGCAACTTCTCAGCAGAGTAGCAGAGTGTTGGAGCGTACACTAAGCAACAGGTATGATGAAAGATTGCTAATTTTTGTTCTCCTCTTCTTGTTGCTCGAACCAGCCTTTTGTAGGCTATTGGAGGCGCCTCTAATGCCCATGGAGGTGCCTTCACCCCAAGGCTTATCCCTAAAGAAGTGGCTTCTTATCCACAATGAACCAACATTCTCATCCGGTTTAAGGCTCCTTCCATCCGTTCTAAGGCGTCTTCAACCTAAGCGCGAGGGCGCCTTTGGCGTCTTCAACCCAAGCGCGAGGGCACCTTCCTTTAGCTTTAGGACACCTTCAGCCCACGCGCGAGGGTGCCTCCAGCCAGCTCAGAGGCACTTTCACCACTGTTCATCCAAGATGAATTTGTGCCATTCGATCCCTCAAATCCATATTAGGTCAAAACAAATAGTAACTTACAAAATAGAGTTAGCATAATAAATATAGTATTAATTAGATCCTGTTTTCTAGACCAAGATCTAGTTAGAGTTTCAATTTAGGTTTCTAAAATAAACCTAAATTGGATCGACGCCTACTGTCCCCTTAACTGAGACACGTTCTCACTTAGTCACTCTCCTCCAATAACTTATCTCCACTTATCTACCAAATATCTGGTTCTTCAGATCTATTTGGACTTTCTTTAGCCTTGCTTAGTATCTGACTAAGTTGATCTACTAAGACTTTTCTACAACACTGAGTTAGCACAATAAATAAAAAATGGTTAAAAAATAGTGTTGGCATTATTAATAATTCGCTAGTCCGGTCAACCGTCGGTCACATATTACCTAAGGTTACCTCCCCTAGGGTTGTCCAGCTTCATTCACTAGGACTTTCATTGCCTAGCTTCACTCACCAGGACTTCCACCACCTAGCTTCACTCACTAGGGTCCGACTTCACTCACAAGGACTTCCACTACCTAGATTCACTCACTAGGATCCGACTTCACTCACCAAGATTTCCACTACCTAGCTTCATTCACTAAGGCTTGACTTCACTTTCTAGGACTTCATTCCTAGCCTAATATCCAATTATGACTAGTCACTCAGTAGAATTCTCACATGTCTATCCTTTGGTTATACCCTTGCTAGTCATCTAGTCTTGATTGTTAGGACCGAAAGTAGCTAGAGGGGGGGGGGGGGGGGGAATAGCTCGTCGCGTTTGCTCGGTGCTTGGCGTTGCTTGTTTCTTCAAGAATATGCAGCGGAAAATACATAAACAAACACAAACACGCTAACACTAGGAGTTTACTTGGTATCCACCTCCAACGGAGATGACTAATCCAAGGATCCACACCACGCACGCACCCTCCACTATGAAAACACTCCTTTTCGGTAACTACCGAGGGCGGAAAAGCCCTACAAGACTCTCAGTACAAGAAGAAGAAAGGGTAGTAAAGAATAAGCAAAAGCTTACAAGAAATGCAGTAAAAACCCTAGCTTCTTCTTCTTCTCGTTGCAACTCGCCTCTTGACTTGGATGAACCTCCAAGAACCTTCAAGAACTGGCGGTGAGGAGAGTGCTAGGGAGGAGCTGTGTTGAATCTGGAATGAATCGGTGAAAGTATGCCGAAGGAATCGCACGCCAACAGCTATAAACGACGCCAACGGTCGAATCCCAATCGATTGGATTGCTCCCAATCGATCGGGGAGGCTTTGGATCGATCCACGGATCGATCCAGAGCGCCTGTGTGCTACATGCCCGGATCGATCCACGGATCAATCCAGCGCTTATCGCGCAAAGACCCCCAATCGATCCATCGATCGATTGGGACCGATCGATCCACGGATCGATCCGACCTCGCCGGGACTCACCGGATCGATCGGCGGATCGATCCAATCTTCCGGATCGATCCACCGATCGATCCAGATCTGGATCGATCCACGGATCGATCCAAACCCGGATCAATCCACGGATCAATCCAAACTCGGATCAATCCACGGATCAATCCAAACCTTGGTTTTGCCCAAACCAAGTCCAAAGCCTCCTAAACCAACATCTAGTCAACCATGACTTGTTGGTACATAAGACCTAGCATCCGGTCACCCTTGACCAGCTAGGACTCTCTCACTAAGTGTCTGGTCAATCCCTTTGACCCACTTGGACTTTTCTCTTCTTGCCAAGTATCCGGTCAATCCCTCTGACCTACTTGGACTTTTCTTCCTCGTGCCAAGTATCCGGTCAATCCCTTTGACCTACTTGGACTCTCACCAGATGTTTGGTCAACCTTGACTCCTCTGGATTTCTCCTGCCTGGCTTCACTCACCAGAACTTTCCCAATTGCCTAGCTTCACTCACTAGGTCTTTCACCTGGCTTCACTCACCAGGATTTTCCTCCTGCCTAGCTTCACTCACTAGGACTTCCCAATTGCCTAGCTTCACTCACTAGGTCTTTCACCTGGCTTCACTCACCAGGATTTTCCTCCTGCCTAGCTTCACTCACTAGGACTTCCCAGTCAAGTATCCGGTCATCCTTGACCTACTTGACTCTTCTTCAATCAACCTTGCATTGTCAAACATCGAAACCCAAACCAAGACTCAAGCTTGGTCAACCAGGTCAACCTTGACCTGAGGGATGTTGCACCAACAATCTCCCCCTTTTTGATGTTTGACAATACCAACACTATCACTTACAATACCACATGTAAGTTAGGCTAATCCCATAGCCTAAACCTTCTTCATTCCACTAGGTAATGAATACATAAGTTAAGCCCTTCATTCTCCCCCTAAGAGGGCAAACTCCCTCTAGGTAATGAAAGCCTAACTTACTCCCTTTCATTCTCCCCCTATTGGCACACATCAAACCATCTTTGAGCACACATCAACCCGTGCCTCAATTTTGGGCACTCTTCAACAAATGCCCCATTGTTGAAAACTCTCCCCCTGAAGAGTTGCTCATCGTTGTTCACAACTTCACTCGTTGTGACCAACACGATAATGAAGGTCCCATACCCTTCATTAACCTTAACCCTACATTCTCCCCCAATGTAGGCAAATGTTCATCCTTGAGCATTATCCACTTGAAGCCACTTGAACAATGAGGATATCCACTCCCCATTAAAGTTCAAACGCTCAACCTTGAGCATGTTCTTAACGGAAGGTTGACCACCTTCCAAGGTTCATGAAAAATAATTTTCATGTCTTTAAAGAGTCCCTCCCCTTAAAGACATAGTGGTAACTTCTGTCATTGCACCAACAATGACTTGGAATCCCCAAAACTTTAGGAAACCCAAATTTAGAAGTTTTGAGGTTCAAATATTCAAAATTTGAAACAAACCTCAACCTAAACTTCAACTTAGCCTTCCTTAACCAATCCATCCTTGTTTTCCACACGAAAACACCCTTTTTATGTATACAAATGTATTTTCAGGGGTTTGGAATGGTTACCTAGACTAAAATAGGTTCAAAATGCTGAAAATAAGCTTTCCCAGCCAAAATCAGCATCTTCAATCGATTGGAGTTGGGTTCCAATCGATTGAACCCTGCTGAATCGATCCACTGATCGATTCAGTATTCTTGGATCGATCGGCTGATCGATCCAGCGAGCTTCTGCTCGCGAGAAATGCCTTCTCAATCGATCGGCTGATCGATTGAGGCACTCCAATCGATCCACTGATCGATTGGAGGTCTGAAATTGCTGAAATTCAATTTCAGCCAATTTCAGAAACCCCTAGAAAATTCTACAAAATTCCAAAAATCGTAAAAATTTGTGTAGACATTATTTAGGGTATAATTTATCATGGAAAAATAGTTTTCTATGAAAATACATCATATTTTCAAAGATTGACACAAACTTGAGAACTTGCAAAAACTTTAGTGTTTTCTTCAAGTTTGTGTCTAACTATTCAATGGTGATTACTATCAAAAGATAGCCTTCACCAAGGTTTTCCAAAATCATTTTAAAAACATTTTCAAAACCAATATCCCACCATGTTCCTTGGGCTTAATGCACATGACTTGTACATTAGCTTTCCCAATGATGGGAATACACATAACTATGTGTTTTGATGAACCTAAACTCAAAAGAATGCACTAAATCAACATGTTGAGTTTTGTTCATCATCCTAACATCTCACTTGTATCTATTGTGGACAAAACACATACAAGTCATCTTATAGGTCTTTGTGAGATGTAAAATTTGGTTTTGCCCTATTCTAGGGATCATGCATATCTATCTAGGCATTTTAGAGATATTAGACATCCACCCAGGATGTCACTTGTTAATAAGTGTTGTTAAATGTCATTTGTCCTTAATTACAAGGAATTAAACTTAATGCATGATTATGCTATGGCATACATCAAAATGAAATAACTTTCAAAAGAAATATTCCTATAATTACATGATGTATGTATGACATGACATGGTATTTTTGTATTTTCATAATAAGTCATGAATGCACAAATAAACTTGATGTCATGGCATATGATGGGCAAACAATCATGGCAAGATTTAGCATTAATAAAATATACCTAGATTAACTATCTAAGTATCCTTAAAACCTTAGCTAAACTTACAACTTAAACCTAGATTGCCCTAAAGTGCTTTAAGAAAATGCCAAAGCCTAAGTTTGCATTTCTAATTCCCTTGATTAATTTATGCCAATTAAAATTAAGCATATTCCTCAAATGTTGGCATATTCCATTTTTCCACAAGAGTAGCACTTTTAAATTAAGGCTCGGATTGCCGTAAATTGCCTAAGAACATACCAAAATCCTAACTTGATAGTTCTTATGAATTTCCCAATATGTGCCATTTAAGATTAAAATCAATTCTTCCACCATTAGGCACATTTTACTCTTTCAAGGAGTAAATAATAATTCCATTTCATTTTCAAAGGTTAACACAACCTTGAAAATGCTCCTTGAGTGTCAATTTCCTCAAAGTTGGGTTAACTACCCTTCTAATCGGAGTTGACACTCTCTAACCCATCTATGGGGTAGAGAAGATGCTCCTAGGAACCCAAAACCTATTGGTGCTCCTTGGATGCTCTAGGTATTCACTAGGGATAACCTCCCTAGATACCTTCCTAGTGACCTTGTTTTGCTTCTTAGAAGCCTTAGTCACTTTTTCTAGGTCAACTCTAGGGATTTCTTCCCTTGTGACCTTCTTTGTGACCTTCTTTGACTTCTTAGAAGTCTTAGTCACATTTGTTGCAAAAATACTCTTAGGGATGACTTCTCTAGTATTTTTGACTTGACCACGAGACCTAGGGTTTGTTCCATAACTATATGAAACCCTATGGTAAGAGGGCACATCCTTCTTAGCCTTGGGTTTGTATCCCAAACCTCTATGGCCATTAGATGACCTATGTGCTCCCAGACCTAGGCTATGCTCATTTTGCCCTTTTAGGATATTTTCCATACTTTTTAGGGTCTTTTCCATTTTATCAAGTCTTGACCTCAAGACTTGATTTTCTCTCACTAAGTCCTTAGTATTTGACCCATGAGCATTTTTGTTTCTAGGCTTGTATCTAAAATCCTTAGAGTTTTCGCCTAGATTTTTACCTACAATCCTAGCCTTAGGTGTAGTAGTTTTAGCATGAAAAGCTATATGTTTTTCTTTAACGCTATCATGCTTTCTATTTTCATGGTAAATAACATTAAAATGATATAAATTTGAACTATCATGCTTTTTACCATAATGTAAAGGAGTAGGCTCAATAAATGTTACCTTTTTCTTTACCTTAGAGGCTCCCCCTTGACTAGAGCTTCCTCCATGAGCCTTGACCACCTTCTTCCTCTTAGGGCATTGACTTCGGTAATGCCCCTTTTGATTGCAAGAGAAGCACACGATGTGCTCCTTGCTCTTCTTTGTTCCGGGGATGGTCTCCTTGGGCTTCTCCTTGCCCTTTTGTGCCACTTGGCTCTTCTTCTTGGCCAATTTAGGGCATTTGCTCTTGTAGTGCCCACTTTCCCTACACTCAAAACATATTATATGATTTTTATTTTTAATTGAAACATTTATACCTTCTTGTATAGGGATGACACTTGCTCCTCCATTTGATATTTCTTGAATTTCGGAGGTGGCACCATCTTCTTCTTCTTCACTTGACCCGGATGTAGAAGCTTCTCCTTCTTCTTGATCCGGCGTCACCAAGAATTGCTCCCCCTCAATCCTAGAGGTGGAGGCTTCATCATCTTGAACATGAAACAAGGAGTATGCTCCCTCCTTGTTCCCTTCGGTGCATTCCCTTGAGGATGAAGCTTCTTGGATTTCCTCTTCTTCGGAGGTTGAGCATCTCTCAACCTCGGAGTCCTCCTCTTTGTCTTGCTCCAAAGAGTCACCCTCTCTGGATTCTTCATGATCTTGTACAGTGGAGGGGATCTCTTTATGAAGCTTAGCCAATTTGCTCCAAAGTTCCTTTGCATCTTCAAATTCTCCAATTTTGCAAAGAATGGTGCTTGGCAATAAATTGACCAAAAGCTTGGTCACTTTGTCATTTGCCTCGCACCTTTGGACTTGCTCCGGGCTCCATTTGCTTTTCTTTAGAACTTTGCCCTTTGAATTTCTTGGAGCCTTGAAGCCTTCCATTAGAGCAAACCATTGCTCTATCTCCATCATAAGAAAATTTTTGATTCTTGATTTCCAAGAATCGAAACTCGTAGAAGTGTATGGTGGAGCCACCCTTGTGTCAAATCCAAGCCCATCTTGGAATTGCATCTTGAAGTTGAGCTTGATAAAGTCTTGAACTTGAAGAAATTGCTCCAACTTCTTCACCCTCTAGCTTTTCTTGATATGTTTGCCCCTTCCGGCGGTGATTCCGGTGAAGAGCAACCTTGCTCTGATACCACTTGTTAGGACCGAAAGTAGCTAGAGGGGGGGGGGGGGTGAATAGCTCATCGCGTTTGCTCGGTGCTTGGCGTTGCTTGTTTCTTCAAGAATATGCAGCGGAAATACAAAGAAACAAACACAAACACGCTAACACTAGGAGTTTACTTGGTATCCACCTCCAACGGAGATGACTAATCCAAGGATCCACACCACGCACGCACCCTCCACTATGAAAACACTCCTTTTCGGTAACTACCGAGGGCGGAAAAGCCCTACAAGACTCTCAGTACAAGAAGAAGAAAGGGTAGTAAAGAATAAGCAAAAACTTACAAGAAATGCAGTAAAAACCCTAGCTTCTTCTTCTTCTCGTTGCAACTCGCCTCTTGACTTGGATGAACCTCCAAGAACCTTCAAGAACTGGCGGTGAGGAGAGTGCTAGGGAGGAGCTGTGTTGAATCTGGAATGAATCGGTGAAAGTATGCCGAAGGAATCGCACGCCAACAGCTATAAACGACGCCAACGGTCGAATCCCAATCGATTGGATTGCTCTCAATCGATCGGGGAGGCTTTGGATCGATCCACGGATCGATCCAGAGCGCCTCTGTGCTCTGGAAACATGCCTGGATCGATCCACGGATCAATCCAGCGCTTATCGCGCGAAGCAGCAGCGTCCCAATCGATCCACTGATCGATTGGGACCTCTGGATCGATCCACGGATCGATCCAGAGGGGTTCTGTTCGCGGGGACTCACCGGATCGATCGGCGGATCGATCCAAATCTTCTGGATCGATCCACTGATCGATCCAGATCTGCTGGATCGATCCACGGATCGATCCAAACCTGCTGGATCAATCCACGGATCAATCCAAACCTGCTGGATCAATCCACGGATCAATCCAAACCTGCTGGATCAATCCACGGATCAATCCAAACCTTGGTTTTTGCCCAAAACCAAGTCCAAAGCCCCTAAACCAACATCTAGTCAACCATGACTTGTTGGTACATAAGACCTAGCATCCGGTCACCCTTGACCAGCTAGGACTCTCTCACCAAGTGTCTGGTCAATCCCTTTGACCCACTTGGACTTTTCTCTTCTTGCCAAGTATCCGGTCAGTCCCTCTGACCTACTTGGACTTTTCTTTCTCGTGCCAAGTATCCGGTCAATCCCTTTGACCTACTTGGACTCTCACCAGATGTCTGATCAACCTTGACCCATCTGGATTTCTCTTGCCTGGCTTCACTCACCAGGACTTTTCCAATTGCCTAGCTTCACTCACTAGGTCTTTCACCTGGCTCCACTCACCAGGATTTTCCTCCTGCCTAGCTTCACTCACTAGGACTTCCCAATTGCCTAGCTTCACTCACTAGGTCTTTCACCTGGCTTCACTCACCAGGATTTTCCTCCTGCCTAGCTTCACTCACTAGGACTTCCCAGTCAAGTATCCGGTCATCCTTGACCTACTTGACTCTTCTTCAATCAACCTTGCATTGTCAAACATCGAAACCCAAACCAAGACTCAAGCTTGGTCAACCAGGTCAACCTTGACCTGAGGGATGTTGCACCAACATTGATTAAACTTCTCTCTTCCAAACATTAAGTCCTATTTGGATCAACCCTTGGTCAAACTGACCAGACCTAGGTACCTTATCAAATATCGAAATTCTAGAGGTTGATTGCACCAACAATCTTCCTCTTTTTTATGTTTGATAATTTTCTTAAGTTAGGCTTGAGTTTTTAAGGGTTAATTCTCAAAGTTTGAGAGATTCGAAAAGTTTTGGGAGATTAGAAATATTTTTAACTTTTCTAACTTAAGATAACTCTCCCCCTTTGATACACATCAAAAAGACATAAACTTAAGGTTATTCTCCATTAGGTTTTGCGCCAATAATAATATTTGAAAGACATAATTAAGTGTTTAAAAATATAATTTTTAAAACATAATTTTTCAGAGCAATTGTTAAAGTTGTAGACTAATTTTTAAAGTTGATTTTCAAGGCAACTTTTTAAACAACTTTTGATAGTTTGTTTTCAAAACATTTTTACAGAAAAAATTTTTCTAATAGTTTTTTAAAGACATGTTGCACACAATTTTCAAACATAAAATTTAATAAGAATTTTGTAAAATATTTTCCAAGGTGTTTTCAAAGTAATATTCTAAAATTTTTTTTAACAGAGTTTCAAAGATATGTAAAACTAAATTTTGAAAGAATTTTATAACTTTTATTTAATCTTTCAATCAGGACTCCCCTCGACTTGACACACCCCTAGGAATCCCTATTAACTACAAGGAAAATTAAACTTTCTATATGCCAAGGAGGTTGACCCAAATCAAAAGAATACTTAAGCTATCTTCAGAATATTTTCAAAAAGGTATTTTAGAATAATTCAAATGTTTTATGAAAAATATTTTTCAAACATTTTTGTTAAAGAATTTTTAAAAAGAAATTTTCATAATGATTTTTAAAATATGTTGAAATTATTTTAACAAAAATTTGAAGATAAATTATCAAAATATTTTTCAAAGTATATGATTAAATTTATCTTTCAAATAAGTCTCCAACTTAACTTGACACTTTCTTAGAAAACCTTTACCACCTATGTGTCTGGGAGTCTACCAGTTTATAGTTGACCTTAAAGGATCAAGATACTAAATGTTAGTCAATAATTATTTTAAAAAGTATATACTTTTGAAACCTATATAAGTAATTATAGGCATAACTTAATTTTCTTTTCCTAGCATCTCAATCATTCTAAATTTTTAAACATAGTAATCTTATGTGTTTAGAGAGATACTTAACATGGTAATCTAAGGTAGATATAATTTGATTTTAAATTTATTTTAGATTAAAATTTCTAACTTAAATAATCTAAGATTAATCATGAATTAAATTTGATTAATTACAGTTCTTGAATAATTAATTAATTATGGATTATTGAATTTTGAAATAAAAGTTTAGATTAATCTCGAGTTGTATTTAAGTTAAGTTTATGATTGTTTTCATATTAAATGATTTAGTTAAATTATTTTTAGAGTAAATGAATTGATTAGTTATTAATGTATTAGGTTAAGATTGAGTTAATAGTTAAATTTCCAATTAACTTATTAATTCAGGATTAATTTAATATAATTTAATCAATTATAAGTTTTAAATTAACAAATAAGTTATAATTATTTTCGGATGACTAGTCAACTTAAATCAGAATGGATTTGATTAATTTACACTAGTATGGGTCTGATTAATTGTTCAGACTAATTAAATTAATATTATTATATGAATTATTAAATTAAGATTAATTAATTAGTTATTAATTAAAATTAAATTAATTGATTATTACTTAAATTAATTCAGATAAGTTAATTGCGATCTATTAAATAAATTTTGAAATACTTTAATGACATGAATAAGTATTAAACTTTAATATTAATTTGAATTTAAGTTAAGTTTTAAGTTTTAATTTAATTTAATTGTTAACTTATTAATGATTTCATTCAGTTTTAAGTTTAAGTTAATTAAATTTTCCTTGATTTAGTTTTCAATTAATTAATAATTTTGAAAATAATTTGTAACATAATTTTAAAATAATTTGTAAGGGATCCTTTTTTTAAAAAAAAAAGTTTGTTAAATTAATAATATGTTAATTAACTTTACGTTTAATGTAATTTTAAGTTTAATGTTTAATTAAATTTAATTTTAATTTAATTTAATTTAAATTTATTTAAATTTAGTTTTAAGTCCATTTTAATTTCATTTATTATTAATTTTATTTTAAATTAATTTAATCGTTATTCATCTCACTCGATTTATATTTTCAATTAGGGAATCATATAATTTTATGAAATGAGTTAAGTTAAATTTCAGGGTTTGGTTTAACTTATGTTAGATTCAAGTTTAGGTTTAGATTCAACAAGCATACATTCTTTGAATAAACATCCAAACTGTGGTGAGTCATCTGGACATCATTAGAGTAATCACGCCTTCGAAAATTTTCAAATAGTCTTGCTCACTCAACTTAGTACAAAATTTTGATCTAACCAGCTATGATTCATAAGGGGTAGCTTTAGTTAGTTTCATTAAGCCAAATGCATCTAGTCGAAGCCATATCTTCTTAGACATGAATAGACAGAGCTTTCTTAACTTACTATCATCCAAAACTTCTCCAGTACTATTTGTCAAGTTAAACTTTTGTCCCTAATTAAACTAGTCATAATTACCCAGCCGGATAAGTTATTATTTTAGAAGTGCCAATTAATTTAGAGTCTTCCCTTGAATTATTGAACTTGAGTTTAAGTTTTAGGTTTGTGTCGATTTACTTTATTAGGTTTAAGTATTTTAATTGAGTTAAATCTAGATTTTATGAATTTGTGTTTTTGATTTAGATTAAGTTTGTTATTATATTTCTTGATTAATTTTATAATTAAAAGATATTTGATTATATCTTAATTTTTTATTTAGATTTGGATTAATTAGACTTATAATCGTCTATATTTAATGAGTTGGTGAGATTATTAATTATCTTTTCTAGTTTATAAATTTTATTTTTCAAAAAATTATTTTACTTTTATAATTTCCTAAACCTTGAATATGAATTTTTAAATATTAAAAAATTATTTTCAAAATTATTTTTTTTCAGTTTTTATTAGTTAATTTATTTGGTTGAGCATGCATATCTAATTGTTGAGGAAAATCTAAACTAGAGTAATAATGATTATCTAAGTTATTAACATGTGTAGAAACAATAGGATTTTCATGTACTTCGAACTTACTAAACTTTGCTCCTCTTAGATCCTTGGATTTTTTTTTCCTGGGCATTGATGTTTGTAATGTCTCATCTGTCTGCACTTAAAACATTGAATGTACTCTTTCCCTTTCTGGACTTTTGGTATTGATTTCTCCTCTACTTCTGGTTGTATGGTTTGAGTCTTTTAGGTGGGGCACTTACTTTTTTAGTGTCCTTTTTCATTGCATTTAAAGTATGTTATATGATCTTTAACTTTTAAATTTAATAATTTACCTTTTGAATCCTTGTTAGGATTCTCCTCCTTGTTCATCATCGTCTCAGATTCGGATTTTGACTTTTGTTCTAACTCAGATTCAGATCCTTCTATCTCCTCCTTTACTATTAATGCTATGAAACTCATCTAGTCTGATTCTAAGGGTGACTTTGGGGATTCAGACTCAGATTTGAGCTCGAGTTTGACTTGATCTTCCAGTTGTGACAAATTCTCATGAAGTTCGTTTAGCCAGATACAAAAGTTGTAGGCATATTTGAATTCTCCAATTCTGCATATAATTTTATTAGATAATAATTCAAAAATTAAACTAATTACCTTTTGGTTTGCTTCTAAATTTTAGGTAGATCTCTTCAATGCTATCTAGCAGTCGAAGTCACCCATCATAACAAAGCACTCCATTTGTTACTTCCATATCATGAAGTAATTCATTTCATATGGTGGAGGTTCATGTATGCTTCGTCCTTCACCTTGAGCCATTTATGTGAGAAGATCTTGCACACAAGAAGATAGAAGAGAAGAGTTGCCAAGACTAGGTCTTGGATTAGTAGTGCTTGAGGTAAAAAGAAATATCGAAGACTCGAGTGGTGTTGCACCAACGTCAAGTTAAAACCGAACGAGAAATAGTTATTTGAAGAAGTAAATTTTACCAAGTCAAATAAATTATGAAAATCCAAAATCTGAAAAGAGAAACAATTTTCCAGCTTGATTAGTGGTTGCACCAATTCAAAACAGAACCTGCTCTCATAGTACTTGTTGGATCGAGACACACGTGAGAGGGGGGATGAATCATTTGATTTTTAAAACCTTTTTCTTTTTGATTTTGAAATCAAAGAATACGTAGCCGAAAAAACACAAAAACAAAAAGCAAGTAAAAAAGACAAATTCAGTTTTACTTGGTTCGGAGCATTCGACGACTCCTACTCCAAGACCCAGGTCCCGCAGACATATCAATGGGTAATCCACGAATAGCATCTTCCGTAACTGTCGGAAGAGGGAATCGAACACAAAATATATGCAAGAAAAGTGTAACAATCCTACACTTTCCTTTGAAACAATAACAAAGGAAATGACTGTAAATAAAAGTTACCCAACACTTGTAATTTCTAGGATCAAGCTCGGTGTTGGGTGAAGTAGCTTCTCAGCAGAGTAGCAGAGTATTAGAGCATATAAGAAGCAGCAGGAATGATCAAAGATCACTAATTTTTGTTCACCTCTTCTTGTTGCTCGAATTGATCTTTTGTAGGCTGTTGGAGCCGCCTCCAATGCCCATGGAGGCACCTTCACCCCAAGGCTTATCCCCAAAGAAGTGACTTCTTATCCACAATGAAGCAACATTCTCATCTGGTTTAAGGCACCTTCCATCAACTTCAAGGCGCCTTCAGCCCAGGCGCGAGAACACCTTCCTTTAGCTCTAAGACGCCTTCAGGCCATACGCAAGGGTGCCTCCAGCCAACTTGCCACTGTTCATTAGAGATGAATTTGTGTCATTCGATCCGACAAGTCCATGTTAGCTGAAAACAAATAGTAACCTGCACAATAGAGTTAGCACAATAAATATAGTATTAATTAAATCCTATTTACCAGACCAAGATCTAGTCAGAGTCTTAATTTAAGTTTTTGAAATTAACCTAAATTGGACTAATGCCTACTGTCCCCTTAATCAGGACACACCCTCACTTAGTCGCTCTCCTCTAGTGACTTATCTCTACTTACATGCCAAATATCCAATCCTTTAGACCTATTTGGACTTTCTCTGACCTTGCTTAGTATCTGACCAAGCTGATCTATTAAGACTTTTTTGCAACATTGAGTTAGCACAATGGATAAAAAATGTTAAAAAAATAGTGTTAGCATTATTAATGATTCGTTGGTCCGGTTGACTGTTGGTCACATATTACATAGGGTTGCCCAACTTCACTCACTAAACTTCCATTGTCTAGCTTCACTAATCAAGCTTCCATCATCTAGCTTCACTCACTAGGGTCCGACTTCACTCACTAAGACTTCCACTACCTAGCTTCACTCACTAGGACCTGACTTCACTCACTAGAACTTCCACTACCTAACTTCACTCACTAGGGCCTGACTTCACTCACAGGACTTCCACTACCTAGCTTTATTCACTAGGGTATGACTTCACTCACCATGACTTCATTCTTTGCCTAATCTCCAGTTAGGACTAGTCACGCAATAGACTTCTCATTTGTCTATCCTTTGGTTAGTACTTACCCTTGTTAGTCATCTAGTCATGACTAGACTTCTCTCTTCTAAACATCAAGTCCTATTTGCATCAACCCTTGGTCAAATTGACCAGATTTTAAGTACATTGTCAAACATCGAAACCCTAGAGGTTGATTGCACCAACACCATATACACTTCTTCTTAAATATCACCATTCAAGAAGGTATTCTTGACATCCATCTGAGATATTTTTCATCAATAAACAGAGACAACAACAATTAACATATAAACGATAATCATTTTAGCAACAGAGGTAAAAATTTCCTCATAATCGATGTCATATTCCTAAGAATAACATTTAGCAATAACAAGAGCTTGTACTATTCGATAGAATCATCAGATTTAATTTTGATTTTATAGACTCAACGAGAACCAATGGCGTGTTTCCCTAGTGATAGAGGTAGCAAGTCCTAAGTATGAATATGATGCAGAGTAGTTAATTCATCGTCTATAGCATTCTAGTAAAGAGGGTTACCAACAACTTTTCTATAGGACAAAGTCTAAAAAATATAATGAACAGAGGTATAACAATAAGGGAGGATTTGTCGATATCACTACTGAAGGGATCAATGCGAATAAGATCTGCATGAGTCATGTCATGTGGTAGAAGAGGTACAAAAAAGAAAAGAATATGCTCAAGAAACACAACATGACGAGAGACATATAATTTTTTACTGACTGGATCGAAATAATGATATTCCTTTTGACCAACACCATAACCAAGAAAAACACACAAAACAGACCTAGAGAACTTATCATACTCGACATGTAGTTAGAGAACAAAATAGGTACAATCAAAAATACATAAAGAGGAATAATCAGAAGCACAACCATATAATTTTTAAAAAGGAGACAAACCTAAATTATAAAAAGTCAGAATCCTATTAATTACATAAGAAACAGTAAGAATTGCTTTGAATTGCTTCCCCCAAAAAAATACTAGGAACATCCGCAGACAATAAGAATGAGCGGCTATCTCAACAAGATATTTATACTTTCTTTCCATAATCTCATTCTATTCAGGCATTTTTTGACACGAGGTTTGATGTATAGTACCTTCTAATGCAAGTAAATGAGAAAAAATATTGGAAGTATACTTGCCTTCCAAATCACAATGAAAACACTTGATAATAGTTGAATGTTGAGTTTTGACAAGAGCTTTAAAGTCGTTGAAGATGATAAGATAATCACATATGCATTTTATAAGATAAACCCAAGCATAATGAGTGCAATCATTAATAAAATAAACATAATATCTTGATTCTCTTTTGTAGTAGCAAGAGAAGGCCCCCACACATTGGAATGAAAAAGATTAAAAGGATTAGAAGAAAAAGATAGACTTTTATTGAAAGGTAACATAGAAATTTTTGTCATTTTACAACCACTACAATCAGAAATATCATGACTTTTTAAAATTCCTAATACTCTAGACGAAGTTAAAAATTGTAAACTGTTGGTACTATAATTAACCTCCCGAGTTTTGATGTTTGTTTGACAATATATTTAATAGAAATTGGTCAAAGTTGACATAGTCAATTAAGAGTCTAGTCAGGTCAAGGTTGACCAGATGACTAGCAAGTGGAGAGAAGTCTACTGAGTGATTGCAAATGATGAATAGTTTGTCGAATGACTGCAAGTGGTGAGTAGTCTACCGAGTGACTAGCAAATCCAAGTAACTCAGGGTGACCTGATGCTTAACAAGAGGGAAACCCTAGGTACCTAGAGGGAGGTAACCCTAGGCAAAGAGGAAAACCTTAAGGGGAGGTAACTCTAGGTAATGAGAAGTCTTGGAAGAGTGAATTCTAAGCAAAGTGAAAGTCCTAGTGAGTGAAGTTAAGCCCTAGTGAGTGAAGCTAGCTGATGAAAGCGCTAATGAGTGAAATCTGACAATGTAACACTAGGGGAAGGTAACCCTAGGTAGTAAGAAGTCTTGAAGGAGTGAACTTCAAGCATGTGTGACCAGATGGTTCTTGGTTGACTATGAGCGGTCGACTAGACCAACAAAATTTAGTAAACCTAAGTATAATTTTACCAACACTATTTTGTATCACTATTATTGTTGTTATGCTAATTTAGTATTGTAGGAAAGTCCAAACATGTCTGGAGGACCAGATGCTTGGCAGGTGAGTGAGGTAGGCTCTTGGATGGAATGTGGTGAGGTCGGGTCCCGATAGAGACAAATCTTAGGAGCTGATCCAACTGAAAAACCAATGGAGGTTTCTATGTTGAGATCAAGAAAGTCCTAATTGTCTTATTTATGTATTTATATATCTATCTAACTTTATTTTACAGGGCTATTATTATTGCACTAACTTTGTTTTACAAATTGAACACAATTTGACTTGACCGAGAGTTCAGTCGACTGAATAGAAGGTTCGATCGACTGATCCAGCCAGCGTGGTACAATTACGCTCAAGTTCTGTAAAATTGGAAACACGAGTTTATCGGTCGACCGAACAAGCAGTTCAATCAACTGATCTAATTTTTGTAAACGACAGCAATTAGATTAAAATAGATTAAATCGACACAGAAGTGGCAAGATTCAGGTTTGGTCGATCGATCAGCTGGATCAGTCCACTGAACAACGTGATTTACGAGATCAGACAGATCAAATTGTGACAAATAAGGAAGGGCGTGGAGTTCAGTTGACCGATAGGAGGTTCGGTCGGTTGATAGGTTCAGTCGATCGAATAGTTTTTTAGTCGACCGAATGATGCCTATAAAAGAAGGTCTCGAGGTTCAAACCGAGACAATAATTCTTCATCCTGCTTCATTCTATTCATAATTCTACTGTATGTGCAAGCTCCTACTGCTATGATGCCGGAAGGCTCACCTACAATCAAGCTTCATCTTCATTTATATTTTGTTGGTATCTTTATTTTACTTGCACATTGTATTCATACTTGTACTATTTCATCATTTAATGGATTGTCTAATGAAAGCGAGCAAAGATAACATACCTTGGAGTAGGAGTTGATTGGGCTCCAAACCAAGTAAAAAGGAGAATTGTCTTTTGTCTTTATTTGTTTTATTTACTCCGCTTGACTCTATTTTTACATTACGAAAAGAAAAGATTTTGAATGAACAAGATTCACTTCCACTCTCTCATCTTTCTTGATCCAATATAAACGAGACACTGAAGCATGACCTAGACGAGTATACCACAAATAAAAATCAGAAGAAGAATGACTTAATTGAAAAGATAATAGATCGACACTAGAAGAGACAACATCTGGTACTTGGAGCTGATCCAAGACATAGAGTCTCCCTTGCCTACGACCTGTCCCAATCACTTTCTAAGATCCTGGGTCTTGCACATAACAATTGGATGGAGAAAAAAAAATTGCATATCCAAATTCATACAATTGACTAACAAAAATAGAATTAAGTGTAAGACTAGGAATATAATAAATTAAGAAGAGACAAGCAAGTTGTAACAATAAAACAAACACATATTAATGACATCAGAGTACCAACAGTAGTCATAACTGATAAAGATGAATTAGAAGACAAGGAGCTAAAAGATGACAGGTCAGATGACATATGATAAGAGGCTCTAGAATCTAAGATTGACAAAGAGGAAGGTATACCTGATATATAGAGGATGACAAATGTATATGAGAAGAAGCAGACATGATAGAGGGCTATGAAACAAGGAATTGTTGAAATTGCTCAAGCATATACAGATCTAAAGAGGAGACAACCATTGCATTATTAGACCGAGGTAGTCCATATGACAACTATTGTGGTTGATTATCATATTTTCATGAAGCATTCTGATGTAGTAATGATTGCTATTGATATTGCTGCGGTGGTCATTTCTGTTGCTGCAGTAGTTTACCTTTGTTCAAAAATAATAGACACTAAGGCTTCCAGTGTCCCTTGTCTTTTCAATAAGCACACTCATCACTAAAAACTTTCAAAGTCAACTTATTTTGGTTATGAGGCGAAGGCCACTATGGTGCTACAAAAACTGATGGCATAGATGGTGCAATAGTCCTCTTATCAGCCTAAGACTTAAGACGAATATCCTCAGCTAGCAGTTCATGTACCACTAAATCAATGGAAGGAAGAGGACTATGATGTAAAATTATTCCACGCAATCCTTCAAAATCATCACGAAGAGCCAACAAGAATTAAACCAGACGTTGTTTTTCTTTACGAGTGACATAAGCAGGGAATGCTCGCAATTCTGAGGATTCTGTGAGTTCCAACTGGTCTCATAGTTTTGACATGGCAAAATAAAAGTTTTGGATGCCCATATCTTGCTGCTGAAGTACGCGAATATCTACTTCCAATTGATATTATTTGACAAAGTTAAACCGCGTGAATAATCTTGTCAGATGATTCTAAATCTCTTTGATTGTCTCGTACTTAGCCAACAGAACACTAATGGAGTGTGAAACACAATTATTAATCCACATAATAATCTTCACATTATCGGCCTCCGAAACATCCAACGATTTTGCATAATCATTAGAATTGTTATTCTTGTTAGGACCTTCGGACGCGGCTAGAGAGGGGGGTGTGAATAGCCGACCTCAAATTCGCGTTTCTTTCTACAAATCAAGTTAGCGCAGCGGAAATACAATGTAGAAACGAAAGTGGAGAAGATCAAACCTCAAACACGATGATGTAACGAGGTTCGGAGATGATACTCCTACTCCTCGGCGTGTCCGTAAGGTGGACGAAGCCTATCAATCCGTCGGTGGATGAGACCCCGGATAACCGGCTAATATGAACTCCTTCTGGGTGGAGAAACCTCGCCACAATCTCTTGCAACAGCAAGATAGGAGTACAAGAAAGAAGGCAAGAAACAAAAAGCAATACGAATGTAAAAAAACACTTTGCCTTCTCGTCGACGGGAGTCTGTTGATGAAGCAACAACTTCACGGATGCCCAACAGCAGCTGAACCAACCGAAGGAAGCTCACTCGAAGCTTCAAGAAGTATGAGCTCAACAAAGCTCAGTAAGAGCAGAAGGAACCAAGAAGAAGCAGATACACTGTAGAAGCCCTCGACCTCTTTATAACCTGCACCTGCTCACCTGGTGACAAAGTTCTGCAAAGAAGACGGAGATAGCCGTTGTGACTCAACGGCTATGCTTGGACCGATCACCTGATCGGTCCACAGACCGATCAGGCTAAGCCTGGACCGATCAGACCATATCCTGATCGGTCCAGGAGGGATCTGATCGGTCCCTGGACCGATCAGTCCTTTCTCTCATTTTCCTCTGTGTTGCTTCCTGATCGGTCTCCAGACCGATCAGATAACTCACAGTACCACACTGATTGGTTACTGATCGGTCTGCAGATCGATCAGCCGTATCACTGGATCGGTTCGCAGACCGATCCAATTTCCCAGCTTTAATCCTAAAGCCTTCCCAGTCTAGAGAACGAGCTACCGAGCCCTCTCTGACCTAGTCCGGAGAACGAGCTACCGAGCTCTCTCCAACTTCCTCATCCGGTCCAGAGAACGAGCTACCGAGCCCTCTCTGACCTAGTCCGGAGAACGAGCTACCGAGCCCTCTCCGACTTTGTCCGGTCCAGAGAACGAGCTACCGAGCCCTCTCTGACCTAGTCCGGAGAATGAGCTGCCGAGCCCTCTCCGACTTCGTCCGGTCTAGAGAACGAGCTACCGAGCCCTCTCTGACCTAGTCCGGAGAACGAGCTACCGAGCCCTCTCCAACTCCATCCAGTCCAGAGAACGAGCTACCGAGCCCTCTCTGACCTAGTTCGGAGAACGAGCTGCTGAGCCCTCTCCGACTTCGTCCGGTCCAGAGAATGAGCTACCGAGCCCTCTCTGACCTAGTCCGGAGAACGAGCTACCGAGTCCTCTCCGACTTCGTCTGGTCCAGAGAACGAGCTCCCGAGCCCTCTCTGACCTAGTCCGGAGAACGAGCTGCCGAGCCCTCTCCGACTTCCCATGCCAAGCTTCCATACTTGGACTTCTCCCGTGCCAAGCTCCCTGCTTGGATTTTTCTGTGCCAAGTCTCCATACTTGGACTTTTCCTGTGCCAAGCTCTCTGCTTGGACTTTTCCGTGCCAAGTCTCCATACTTGGACTTTTCCCGTGCCAAGTCTCCATACTTGGACTTTACCGAATCAAGTCAACTCAAGTCGGGTCAACCAGGTCAACCTTGACCGAAGGTTGCATCCACAATCTCCCAAGTTTATATTCTTGTCAAACATCAAGATACAACTTTTCTATTCTCGTCAAACATCCGAATAGAACTTTTCTATTCTCGTCAAACATCAAAATACAACTCGAGTCAGGTCAACCAGGTCAACCTTGACCTAAGGTTGCACCAACAATTCTTAGGTTTAATTCACACATCTGAAACATATCCCCATATAGATTTTTTTCGTAAGAAGTTTTCCATAACACATTTGCAATACGAATAATTTTTTCCATTCAGTCGGACACTAATCGATTGAAATGAATCATCTGTACGACCACTCATAATGACAAAATGAATTGTGCTCATGAATAACCGAATAGTAAACAAAACCAAGTTGACGCGAAAACAAAAGAAGCTCGATCAAAACTGTAAGGGTCAGAACAAAAAATGATAAGGATCCATCAAAAATTTTTCTTCAATCAAAGTGAAGACTATCAAATTAGCAGTTCTTTAATCAAACTATTTAAACCATGAAGATGAAGGTTCTAATACCATGTTGAAATTGAGAAGAGGAAAAGGTAGTTATCTTGATGAATCTAAAAAAGTATATGAGAAATAAAGAGTACAAAACCTTATATAGCTAGATTAAGAAATCCTAAACCCTAAATTGAAAAGAGAAAAAACTAAATTGCCCTAAAGACTATAAACAAATAATCTAATATACAATCTAACAGGTAATACAAACAAAGAAATTATGAGGGGTATTTTACTCTAGCGCAATAACTTTTACATGAGAAAGGTAAAACATCCAACAATAATGTATGCTAGATCTGCTAAGAATTAACTTCAAGATTTATTTAAGTAAATAACCATACAAAGTTTTACTGTACCAACTCTGGGCGATGAAAGATTTCTTCGTGAAAAGATGTCTTTAATTAATGATATCATTCATCATTTAATTAATTAATTAATTAATTAAACAAATTTAGAACTAATTGATTTATTATTTAATTAATTAAATAAGGTGTAGCATATATTAATTAATCATACTTTGATTAATTAATATTATAGCTATTCATTAATTGTTTATTTTTTATTAATAAATTAATGTTCTTAATTAATCAATTAATTAATATATCTATTAATTAATTTTAATTCGTTGAGTAATTCTTTTGCAGTTAAATTTTGGAAATTAATTCTGATTTCACTGGTATACTCAAATTGTGTACATATATTCACGTTCGCGAACCCAACGTATGTGCCAGCTGAAATCTTCCATCCGATTATATCTAAAACGACTCTTCATTATTTAAATAATCTTAGATATTAATTTTTTAATTTTTTTATAACCAAATTAAATCGAATATATATTTTTAACGGTGAACAATTTGATTCTACGAAAAATTTTCATCGAAGAGAAAATTAGAAAGCACTCACGGTTGACTATCCGGAGTCGACAGCGTTTATAATTTGTCATCTCATTAAAAAAAAAATATCCTGTAATAGATCAGGATTCAAATCTTAAATTTATGATTAACCACTTAAGTGCCGGACTACTATATCATTATCCCAATTTTCCAACATTTTGCATCTTACGCAAATAGCCGTAAGATCTTTAATTTCAAATAGAATCCTACACGTTTGGCCCTTATCTCAATAGTTCTTTATAGAGACATTTGATCAATTTTGGATACAGCTTCTAGGCTATAACTTCAAAAGTTATCCATGACCGATATCGATGCAAACTACCCTCTTCTAATCCACTCAAAAATTTGAAAGAACTAAATTTCATCGAGTTGAACTTGTCCTGTGTGGAGATAAATATCAATATTGTTAATTATAACAGTTTGCTTTTTGTCTTGCGGTGTTTTTTTTAATATATGATTTTAGTTAACCGACTAATTTTAGAGATAGATTTTATGAAAAATTTTCATTAGACATCAGCATAAATTTAAAAAGTGCCCAGGTTGAAGTCCACTATCTTGCTCCACTCTCCACTTGGATAATTGTTATACTTTGCATTACTTTTCATAATTTTCCCCTCTAAAATAGAGTATGTGCATGCTTCAACCGATATTCAAATCATGGTGCTCTTGAATATCCATCATGCGCGTTGCACTGTGCTCCAGGAGTTTTTTTTCTTGCTTTATAGCTTTATGGGATGTTTATGTTGGACAACATACCGAAAATATTTGGGAATTTTAGTTGAATTAAAATTACATAGTCAATTTCAACCTAACTGTCGAGATGACTTGAATGATAATTTCATACTATCGGCTTTTAAAGTTAGGCCGTAGTTTGTTTGGAAGATAACTACTTCTTTTCATTGTGTCCGAGTCTTAGCTGAGTTCGAGTGGAAAGTCAAGTCGGCCGAATGCTCTCAGTTTCGAGTCGTGAAGTAAAGTCGCCAAGTCAAGATTCGAGTACCACCCTCAAGCTGATGTCGAGCAGAAGCTGAATGGTCCTGAGTGGACGTCGTGTTCTTGAGTGGATGCCGAGTGTTTTCGAGTGGATGTCGAGTCGGGAAGAAGCGTTCAAGTCACCGAGTTGGGAAATGAAGATGTTAATACCTGAAACAGTTTCCTTGAAATAAACTCAACCTATCTCCGATTGTATTTTGAGGTTCTCTCGGATCATCTGTTTTCTAAAATTATTACCACGGATCATTGGTGGATCATGGCGAACTAAAAATGTATCCGATTGTTATCACGGATGAACTACCGAATAAATGTACGACAGAGAGAAAAGTTAGGGAACGAAAGCTTGAGCGTCTGCTCTAAGTTCTCTTTTTTTTTCTTTGCTTTGCTAATGACCTCATAAAGGAGTATAGCCTTTGGCGATAGTAAATAGCCAAATATAAACATGTGTAAGAGAATTTCTCTCCATTAATTTATTTATATCATTCACACTAAAATCTCTTTTTTACTTTTCGTCTATTTTCCATTCCCATTTCTAACCGTTTGCACCTGGGAAGATTTAGTTGGATACTGTGCTGATGGAGAACAAAGGATGTTAGTGTACGAGCACATTCCACTAGGTTCGTTGGAGATCATCTACTAGGTTTGTGTTGCATTGGATCTTATTCCAAATTCGATGTTTTTAATCTCTTGTTTTAATAACTTTTACAGTTCTACTTAGTGTGTGAAACTATCAGATTTGGCACCAAATGCTAAGCCATTGGACTGGCTCACAAGAATGAAAATTGCAGCTGGTGCAGCCAAAGGATTGCAATACTTGCATGAGATTGCAAACCCACCAGTGATTTATAGAGATTTCAAGGCATGAAACATCCTTCTCGACGAGGGTTGTCATGACAACCCAAAGTTATCAGATTTTGGCCTCGCGAAGCTTGGTCCAACTGGAGACAAGAGTTACGTATCCACCAGAGTGATGGGCACGTACGGCTATTGTGCTCCAGAGTAAGCATTGATGGGTCAGTTAACAAAGATGTCAATTGTGTTATGTGTACAGTTTTGGAGTTGTGTTCCTGGAGCTGATCACCAGAAGGAGAGCAATTGCAAGCAAAATTTGGTTCACTGGGTATGTTTACTTGTCTTGTTGTTTCAACTTGATCTTAGAACATGATGAGGTCTTTCTGTTGGCATATGCACAGGCAGAGCCACTGTTCAAGGACAAGAGGAAGTTTGTGGCAGTGGCTGATCCACTGCTGGAGGGGAAATACCCCATAAAGGCCCCCTGTATCAAGCTCTTGCTGTGGCTGCAATGTATCTGCAAGAGGCGGCAAGAATAATGGCCTCTAAACATTTATTATCATTACTCTTGAGCATTCCATACTAAACAACCATCAAATGCAACACTACTGTATACACTAGAACAAAGAATAAGAGAGCAAAAGAATGTATATTTATTCTCTACAGTGCTGATTCTCGGACAACATTACAGAGAACAAACCAAACGAGTCCAAGAATTCATTTACTCTTCAGGCACATACTTCCCATCGGTTCTCAAGTTCTTGTAGCCAATTGCTCCAGCTTTCTCTATTCCTTTTGTGTCAATCACATCCACTGCAGAGCACACACTAGGAAGAAACCCTCCTCTAGCTGGTAACTTCTTCTTCTTCCTCCTCCTCCTCTGTTCTTCTCTACTTGAGCCTGGCTTTTGCTTATAGTCCCTCCTGGTGGAGGCTTCCTGGTGGTCTGGATTTAGCCTTCGAAAGTACTCAATCTCTTGCGACACCAGCGACCCAATTGTTCCCCGGGCACCAACCTCCGCCGGAGGCGGCGGCTCAGCTGCCATTTCTTCTAGTTAAAGCTGTGGAAATGGAGTAAGTAGCTCAGGGCAGCTCAGCTGCCATTTCTTCTAGTTAAAGCTATGGAAATGAAGTAGCTCAGGATGCTGCTTTGGTTTGGTTGGTTTCACTTTGTATGCTTTGTGGTTGGAGATGCTTGCAGTCGGTGCTTGCCTGTCACATAAATGCTGGTTCTTTTTCCATGCTTGCGGTTGCAATTTGTCTTTGTGTTGCTAGATTTGATGCTGAAACAGTGCTATCGATTTGTTTAACTGCCTTTGAGTCAAATCTGTAACTGAGATAATTCTAAAACTCTAGGGATATTTCTAAACGGCTGTAAATTACATGAGCAAAAGTGAACATGTCTTTCAAAGAAAGTAGAGGGTGTTGGTCCCCGTGGGTGTTTTGATGTAATCAATCAAGTTGGTTAGGTCCTGCGTTTTGTCTGATCCCTGTGTCTGAGTGTGCAGGAGCTTAGGAGCACAGGAAGTCGAGCGGAAGACGCAGCTAGCGAGAAGGACGGTACGGGAAGGGAGCCGACGGGCTCGGTGCGTCCGAAGGACGAGAGAGCTGCGGAAGAGTACTCCGGTGGGCGTGAAGAGCGTGCGCGGCGTGAAGAGGGACGTTAAGCCGGGACGGAAGGCTGTTCGAGGAGAAGGCCGGGAATTGGGTTCGGGTAAGCCCTATTCCGGTTGGCCGCAATCACCCAAAAGAACGGAGCGTTGGAAGTCAAAGCAAACTGGAAATGAAGCTGAAAAGCTGAGCTGCCAGGTTGAAGGCGCCTTCAGCCAGGTTGAAGGCGCCTTCAGCCAGGTTGAAGGCGCTTTCAACACAGTCAATCCGACCGTTTGCCTTCGGATACAGTTCTATCCGATCTCTTGCTTGGAGGCGCCTTGGACCATTGTCGAAGACGCCTTGGAGCTTCGAGATAGACTTTCCAGGGACTATAAAAGGACCCCTGGACCTAGGAATTAGGTATTCATTCAAGCTTTCAATTCCTAGCAACTTGTGAGTTCATTAAGTGTGTAAAAAAAGCTTCTCCGCCTACAGTGAAGGAGACTCTGCTAGTGCGACTTTCTATTGTCTTGGATTAACAACTTCCTTGGTTGTAACCAGGTTAAATCTCGGTCTCCTGTTTTATTTCTGTCTTTAATTTTATATAGTTGCTAGTTATTTTTATTGCTGCATTTATTTCTGAGTTGAAATTCGAGGAGGGTATTTTTATTTTTTGTTTTCAGCAATTCACCTCCTCTTGCCGGTCTCCGCTGCTCCTACAATTGGTATCAGAGTCTGATCGCCTCAGAAGGACTAACCGCCAACTGAAGCACTACGATCAAGACGATGGCCGGAGCAAACATCCATCCCCCGAAGTTCGACGGAGACTTCGCCACATGGAAGCACAAAATGGAGGTATTTTTTAAAACCGAATTTGGCATTCTGTTAATAATGAAATATGGCTATGCAGTTCCGAAAGATAAGGAGGAAAATACCTGGACAAAAAAGGAGCAAGCAGATTTCGTCGCCAACGGAAAGGCTGAGTTCCACCTACTCAGCGTTCTACCGCCGCAGGAGGTAAATTGGATAGGAAGCTACGACTCCACGAAAGATCTCTGGGAAAAATTCCTGGAGCTTCACGAAGGTACTTCCGAAGCGAAGCGCGACATCCTTCGGAACCAGTTAACGAACCTCCGGATGAACCAAGGCGAGAAGGTAGCGCAACTCCAAGCGAGAATCAAGGAGCTGATAACACAACTAACGAACCTTGGAGAAGAGGTAACCAACCGGAATTCTATCCGATACGTGCTCAATGTCTTCCCGAGAACTCCAGAGTGGACTTCCTTAGTAGATGCGTATTACATCTTTAAAGACCTCGAGGTAAGTACTTTAGAACAATTATTTTCCACTTTTGAACTTCACGAGTCTCGAGTTTCAGAACCCAACGGAGCAGAGAAGACAAGTCAAAACATTGCCTTAAAGGCAAAGATGAATAGTTCTGACTTCGAAGTCTCAGTCGACGAATCCGAAGCGGCACTACTGGTAAGACGCTTCAATAAGTTTTTCAGTACTAACAAATTTAAATCACAGAGACATCATCGAAAGAAGAGGACGGTTCGTTGCTACAACTGCAACGAAGAGGGGCACATCAAAGATGACTGCCCAAAGCTAAAGAGAAAGGAGAAAGAAAAAGAAAAGTCAAAATACAAGAAACCAGAACCCTCCAAGCACAAGAATCTGAAGGTCATGTGGGATGATTCGTCATCCTCCGAATCGGAAGTCGAAGAATTCTCGGGACTAGCACTGATGACCAACCATCAGCTAGAAGAAACGTCCAGCTCAGAGATGAGCATCGACGAAGGGGGAGGAACGTCAGAAGAAAGCATTAGTGAAGGGGGAGCGTCACCACATCAGGTAGGTAAGGTACGCAATCTAACCCCGAATCAATCGTTTAGATTTATTAAAGCTCTCTCTAGAGAATTAGATAAATTAAAAAAAGAAAATGAAAATTTGAAATCAGAAAATGGAAATTTAAAATTTGAAATTGAAAAATTAAAAACTGATGCATGCTTAAAGATAAATGTTTTTCCAAAATCAAAATTTAAAATTTATGAAAAATTAAATTGGTATATAAGGAAGCATCAGGGTCAACTTAGGAAAATTCCTAAGGATTATATACCCCATAAGTTTTGACTAATCCTGTAGGAAGGAACTTTTATTGGGTTCCAAAATCTGTGCTAAATTAATTTTTTAATTAAAAAATCTTTAAGAGAAAAAATTAAACATTGAAATTCTTTATGGAAGCTTTGTCTAAGGAAGTGGTTGTTGCTCCAATAACCAAGAAGGCCTAGTGCCTCACCACGACCTGGAAGCTAAAATATTGAAAGAAAATGTTTAATTAACTTTCTGAAAAAGCATTAAACATGAATTAAATAATGCTTTGAAAGTTTCTCAAATATTTGTTAAAATAAATTTAAAAAAAAATTCCTTAGAATTTTTTTTTTTTGGAAAACTTCATTTGACTTAGACTGTTTTTTTGGAACATTTAAAAAGTTTACTTAGGATTTTTTTATTGACTTAGAATTTTTTTTTGGAAAATTCAATTTAACTTCGAAATTTTTTTTTACTTAGAAAATTTTTCTTGCTTAAGATCCCATTTTTACTGTGATCAAAGGGGGAGAGAAACGTACAAGTTTAGGGGGAGATAGAAAAAATTTAATTTTTTTTTATATTTTTATAAAAAGTGTTGCAATTTTACTAATTGTAAAAATTATGCTTAACTTGTTAGTTTAGTAATTTACTTTAAAATTACTACTTATATCTATTTACCCTAACTTGAACTTGGGTTGATGCACATCAAAAAGGGGGAGATTGTTGGTCCCCGTGGGTGTTTTGATGTGATCAACCAAGTTGGTTAGGTCCTGCGTTTTGTCTGATCCCTGTGTCTGAGTGTGCAGGAGCTTAGGAGCACAGGAAGTCGAGCGGAAGACGCAGCTAGCGAGAAGGATGGCACGGGAAGGGAGGCGACGGGCTCGGTGCGTTCGAAGGATGAGAGTGCTGCGGAAGAGTACTCCGGTGGGCGTGAAGAGCGTGCACGACGTTCGAGGGACGTTAAGTCGGGACGGAAGGCTACTCGAGGGACGTTATGTCGGGTGAGCCCTATTCCGGTTGGTCGCAATCACCCAAAAGAACGGAGCGTTGGAAGTCAAAGCAAGCTAGAAATGAAGCCGAAAAGCTGAGCTGCCAGGTTGAAGGCGCCTTCAACACAGTCAACCCGACCCGTTTGCCTTCAGATACAGTTCTATCTGATCTCTTGCTTGGAGGCGCATTGGACCATTGTCGAAGGCGCCTTGGAGCTTCGAGATAGACTTTCCAGGGACTATAAAAGGACCTCTGGACCTAGGAATTAGGTATTCATTCAAGCTTTCAATTCCTAGTAACTTGTGAGTTCATTAAGTGTGTAAAAAAAGCTTCTCCGCCTATAGTGAAGGAGACTCTGCTAGTACGACTTTCTATTGTCTCGGATTAACAACTTCCTTGGTTGTAACCAGGTTAAATCTCGGTCTCCTGTTTTATTTCTGTCTTTAATTTTATATAGTTGCTAGTTATTTTTATTGCTGCATTTATTTCTGAGTTGAAATCCGAGGAGGATATTTTTATTTTTTATTTTCAACAATTCACCTCCTCTTCTCGATCTCCGCTGCTCCTACAGAGGGAAGGTTTCATTTTTCAGGACTTAATATGAATGGACTGTAATTGCATAAAGCCCAATTTGGAGCCCAGAAAGGCATGCACGAAGAGGGGCAAAGCCGGTATTTGTAGATTTCTGTAAAACCCTAACATTCTAATGTCGTCCTTGGTATAAAAACGCCTATCCGTGCCTCCTTTGGATTGCCCTGTCTCCATTGGCTCCGGCGCCGCCACGCGGGTTTCGAACAGCACTGCGGCACCATGGTAAACTGATCAATCATTTTCCTTGTCCCGGTTTGAAGTAGTGTGTGATTGTTACCTCAGTGCTTGCTTTTGATTCGATCTCCACTCAATCTCTTTGAAATTAAGGGTCAAAATTGGATTTTAGTTGTTAACTTTTGATCTATCGGGCACTTCTTTGTTGGCGAAGAAAGAGGCTAGAGAGTTATGCGAGTTTGATAATGTTTTCTGAGATGTGTTCAGGTGAATTAAAAACAAAATTATAGTGGTGCTGAAATCCTATACGCTTCTTGATCCTGATTTGTGCTTAGAAGGAAAAAGTCTGTTCTACAGTAATTTGGACACAAACCTTGTGAGGATATCTGCGTAACTGGTCATTTATGCTCGGGAAAGTTCAGTATCTAGCTAAATAAACTATGTTCCATTATGTAGCTTGTAGTGCGTGATTTACATGTATCATCTTAATCCGTATCAAATAAAAAATGCTCACTTAATTATTCCACATGGTTAGATTATGCCATTGTGATTCGCTGCATCTTAAATCAAGCCTTTTTTTGGATTTGAAAGAGAAATAAACTAACAGATGCATGACAAAAAGCTTGTGAGATTCTGAACCTTGAACATGCTATATTTATGGTATTGATTATGAAAAAAGTATTATCTTGCAATTCACATTTTTCTTTGTGTGAATTGGTTTGTGGTTGAAGTTCCAGAGTTTATGTTTGTGATTATATTTATCTCCTGTAACTGGATCCCTTTGAGAGATGAGACTCTTAATTCTTTTAGAAGGCCCTTTGTCTCTTTGCTCTTATTGCATTTCTTTGCCTAGTTTTTTTTTCTTGACTCTGGTCTTTTGCTTTTGTCACGCAGGTGAATGTTCCCAAGACAAAGAAGACTTACTGCAAGAACAAAGCTTGCAAGAAGCACACCCTTCATAAGGTTACACAGTATAAGAAGGGAAAGGATAGACTATCTGCTCAAGGAAAGCGCCGATATGACAGGAAACAATCTGGGTATGGTGGACAAACAAAGCCTGTTTTCCACAAGAAGGTATTCTGGCCTTTTCTGTGCCCTGAAAATGGGATAATATTGATCTTTTACTGTTAGATACCTATCTGCTATGTTTGTAAATATTTGGTTACTTGATTGACACCAAATCATTGGTTGTGGGTTTTATTTTCTTGAGAAAATGAATCATATATTTTACCTTTTCCTACAACTGGCAAAAGTGAAATAATTGTGATTTTCCCCCCAACTTCTAACTATGAAATTGGTTTCAAAAGAGCATTTAGATGATAGTTGCATAACATATTTGCAGTATGTGGCAGTATATCAACATAAATTACTAAAAAATTACTCATAAGATATGGATAAAAATTACCAACATATTTACAATAAAAAATATTAAACTGTATATCAAATTCATACAGAGATAGAGAAATTCAAACCATACAGTGTAAAACTCAGAGTACAACAACTAATGTTAATCAACAATATAAATAACGTTTGTATAATTAGTAATATCTCTTTCATAACAAGTGTCATAAGTTAATATTTTATAAGTTATGAATGACAAAATTGTGTTGTTTAGGTCTGTGTAGTTCAATCTAAATTAGTTAAATGACTTAATTAAGATTTTTTTTAATTGTATATGTGGTGCTACATGCCATATGTGGTCAAATGCGGCTTTTCTGAGGTACTCAAAATTTCTTATAGGGTACCCATCTGAATTTCCCTTGATGATCTAGGTGAAGACCTTATTTTAATATGTGATGTCTTAGTTTGATCTTTTCTGAAGTTTCTGTTTTGAGCTTAGTTTCTTTAAACTAATTCATAGTCGTATTTAATGCTTAGCAGTATAAAATTGTAAGCAATAGAACTAATTCCTTTTTCAGGCAAAAACAACAAAGAAGATTGTGTTGAAACTTCAATGCCAGAGCTGCAAGCATTATTCACAGCATCCCATAAAAGTTTGTACTTATATTTTACCTCTTTGTCCTTTGTAAATTTTCCACCTGTGGCTAATATCTATTTTGTTGTCTCAGAGATGCAAGCACTTTGAGATTGGAGGAGACAAAAAGGGCAAGGGAACTTCGCTCTTCTAGTTTGTTTTTTTTCTCTAATTCTAGGTGATGTTATGTTCTTATTTTCATATGTTATTAGTCTGATGTCATGAACCTTATTTACTGTTTTATTTGTCTACATCTTGGTGATGTTGTTTTGGTGTCATTAGAACCTTACTCTTGATTTACTCATTTATTTCACTTTAAGATGTGTTGTAAATGAGTTATGTTGAAATGATTGTCTGCTTGGTTTGTGTTAGTTTTTGTCTAGCAACATGATTTGTTTATAGTTAAAATACTTATTTCATTAGGAGTGAGGATTAGGTTAAAATTGAAATCAAATAAATTGAATTATTTTTTAGAAAATCGAACTGATTGATTTTTTTTTTTTTGTAAAACTTGAATAAATTGAATTGATAAAATTTTAGTTAAATTAGTTTTTGACTGAATTAATTGAATTTCAGTATTCACTTCGTCTTTCTTCTTCCGCCTTTCTTTTCCAATCCTCTATCCTCTCAAAGAAAGGGGGATTTTTTCATTTGAAATTGATGAACTGAATGGAGCTAAATTGAAAATTTAGTTTCTGCCCACCTTCATCTTTATATCTATTTCAGAATTGAGTAAATTTTGTTGATATCTGTATTCTCCAATTATAATATATGCATATAATTAATATACACATTTGATATTATTAAAATATCCTTGTATATACATGTATGTATGTATTTTAGTTGGTCAGATTCTGATCATTTAGTACTACCCTTCAAAATTGGTCTAAGATGTAATTAGAGAAAATTATATTTTCAGTCCTGTAATTTACATCTTTTTCAATTTTAATCCTATTATGAGTTAATTTACGTTCTTAGTCCTGTAACTTGTAATATTTTTCAATTTTAGTTTTTTTTCCTCCAAAATTAAAATTTTTCAACGAAAAATGTCTAATTTGTGATTGGAATATAAAAAGCACATGAGTCATAAAAAATCAAAATCTTCAAATTCAATTTACAACTCATTATTTTTCATTGAAAAATTTCAATTTTAGAGGAAAATAGATTGAAATTAAAAAATATTATAAATTATAGGATTAAAAATATAAATTGACTCATAACAGGACTAAAATTGAAAAAAATGTAAGTTATAAGATTAAAAACGTAATTTTCTCATGTAATTACTAGGCATTGAATTATGTCTATGCAACCTTATGGATTCAAACAGTAGACGGATTGAATTGCCATGTCCTTTGATTGCTTTACTAGTGATTTCTTTGTTTTTCGCAATGTTTGCTAGTGATCTGAGTGCAAGGTCAAGGCTTTGCATATCTAATCTAGTTTATTAAAAAATAAATCTTTAGATAAGAATAATTGAATAACCTACCAGCGAAGCTAGATCTCCTTTATAAAAAGTCACAGTTATCATATAATGAGGATCCTCTAGACAAGAACAATGGAATAACCTACCAACGAAGCTAAATCTGCTGATGCATTTCTTTTCTTTTCTTTTCTTCTTTAATGTTTCCTCAGCATCAAGCATGGCATTTCGAAAATATGCCAATCTCATCGTAATACCACAAAAGGTCCTAGATATATATAACACGAACTTGATCGTGGATAGTCCTAGATATATATAACACGAACTTGATCGTGGATGCTTCGTCATTCACAGTGATAATTAATAAGCATTAATTCGTCACCATGTCTTCCTGCGGCGGACGCATGACCGACATCCTCTCTCGCCTGTCAATGCGCTTGGAGGAGCTCAAACTCAAAGTCGACGTCTCTAAAGGCTGGCAAGAGAACTTCAAGGACATCGAGGCCAAGATGAAGGACCTGCAAAATCAGCTCTGGCGGGGTAACGAAAGCCAGGTCATGGAGCAACTCGACATCGCAGCCCGCGCTCTCGACGAGATCAACACCGACCCGAAAACCGCCATTAGCTCCAAACGCATGGATCAACTTCTGGAAGCGATCACCATGGCTTCCTGCGGCGGACTCATCGCCTACACGCTCTCTCGCCTGTCAACCCGCTTGGACGAGCTCAAACTCCAAGTACAGTCTAAAGGTTTGCAAGACAAATTCAAGGACGTCGAGGCCAAGATGAAGGACCTGCAAAGTCAGCTCTGGCAGGGAAAAGAAAGACAGATCATGGAGCAACTCGACATTGCAGCCCGCATTCTCGACGAGATCATCGACACCGACCCGAAAACTGCCATTCGCTCCCAACTGATGGATCAACTCAAGGAAGCGATTACCAAAGCCGCAGGCCCCGATAAACAAGACACACCGTCGGCGTCGACGCCGACTCCGACGGATCAATGGGAGGAGCCCGATGATGGTGTGACAGTCGTAGAGCAAAAGCTTCAGAAGAGTCCGGCGTGGGCGCACCTCAAGCTCGTGGTCGACAGCCTCGATCCGTTGCTCAAGGACTGTCTCTTCACCCTCACCGTCTTCTCGGCCAACGTCGACATTCAGAAGCGGCTGCTTCTCCACTGGTGGATGGGGGAGGGTTTCGTCCGGTGCATCGAAGCCGGGAAGCTCTGCTTCGATCAGCTGGTGGAAAAGGGCTTGGTCGTCCCAGTCGGCAAGCGGCACTGCGGAAAGCACCACTACTGCCAGGTCCAGTCCTGGTTGCGCCCGCTACTGGTCGCCGTCTCAAATGCGAACGGCTTCCTCGACTACGACGAGGCCGGGAAGCCCGCCGACGACTACTCGTTCAGTCGCCGCTTGTGCCTGCGCCCGCGCCAGGGGCGCATAGCGTCTCCCAAGGACGGGACGGCGGATAGCCGGCTGATGACGGTCTACAACGTCGGCAATCTTCAACCCAATTTCCCGACGGATTGGCTACTCAACAAGAAGGAGCTCACAACCCTGCAGCTGGGGAGGTGGCGGAAGGACGACAAGGAGCGGCCGCTCTTGGCCTTCTTCGACAAAGAGTTCTTGTGGGGGCTGGGAAAATGCGGCGCGTTGAGGTACCTGAGCTTGAGGGGCGTCTCCCGATTAGAGAGGCTGCCTCATCACTCCGTCGAGAAGCTCCGCAAGCTGCTGGTGCTGGACCTGCGCTCCTGCCACAACCTCGAGAAACTGCCGCCGAATCTGGGCGACGCCCGGAGGCTGCAGTTCCTGGACGTGTCGGATTGCACCCTGCTGGACCAGATGCCAAAGACGCTCGCTTCCTTGTCGGAGCTCGAGGTGCTCAAGGGCTTCGTGGTCTGCGATTACTGGAACAGGAATTGTTGCCAGATCGGCGACTTGCTGAAGCTGACCAAGTTGAGGAAGTTGAGCATCACCACAAGCCGCGAGTTTAACGACCGCGAGGTCGTGAAATTGCGCGAGCTCATCAACGGCCTCACTTCCCTCGCGATAACATGGGGAGTCTTCAGCAAGGAGGAGAACACGCGGAAAATGAAATCTGTGAAGGAAAACCCCCCTGCGGGAGATAAGAAACTGAAACCTACTTCCCCATCGAAATTGGAGAAGCTGGAGCTCGGGTGCTTCAACGAGAAAAGGCTCCCGAAATGGATCGTTCCCGACGAGTTGAGTAATTTGAAGAAGCTGTACATAACAGGGGGAATTCTCAATAGCCTTGAAGATGCTCAGGGGAAGACGTGGTGGGGGGTGGCAGTTCTGCGGGTGAGGTTCCTCATCCATCTGCAGGACGACTGGGAAAGCATAAGAATTTGGTTTCCCGACCTCATCTGCGTGGAGAAATCCAAATGTATGCTGTCATCTTGGCCTTGCGACGAAGAAGGGTATTGGCAAAAAGACATTGGAAAAAGCAGCGACGAGGAGGCTGAAAGTGAAGTTGAAGAAGATAGCGAGGCTGAGGTTGAAGGTGAAGTTAGAAAAAAAAACGGAAGTGAAGTTGAAGAAAGTAGCAACGCTGAGGTTGAAGATGAAGCTAGAAAAAGTAACGGAAGTGAAGTTGAAGAAAGTAACAATGCTGAGGATGAAAGCGAATCCGAAGAAGGTAGCAACACAGAAGTTGAAGGTGTAGAAGGAGAAAGGAGCGAGAGTGAAGTTAAAAAAGGTAGCAATTCTTCTGACGATAGTGAAAATGGAAGAAATTAAATTACCGCTAAGGAGTGAAGTTGAAAGAGTAGCAACATTGGTGAAGACAGTGAAAATGAAGAAGATAGCAATTCAGAGGATGTAATATGAATGAAGTTGAAAATATAAAGGGTTCTAAGGGGGACTCTCTCGAGTGACATTTTATGATCACTTGGTTGTGATACGGGTTGCAACTTTGGCTTGTTGAACAACACTATAAGGTTTTCACTTTGTGTGTTTGTATGTTTTCTTTGGTAAGGTTGCACATAGTTTGTGCACGAACTTTAGTTTGTATGATTCCTTTTATATATAAATCTATTAACATCATATTATTTGCTTTAGAAGTGAAATTGATCATTTATCTCGATTAAGGGTATTATAAGATCTTGAATTTTCCCATGCTTGGCAAGTTATGATGCAGTATTACGTTTTAAATGAGGCCACACAGAACCACCTAGCATTCGTGAAATTTCATTGACAGAAAAGATGGCTGATTAGGTGATAAAGATAACCCTAAAAAAGTGGATCAAAGTGGTAAATATTGGTTGATTTGGAGGTCAAAATTAAATGGTCAAAGTAATAAAGTCGGATGGACCTCAAGACTGCGAACCAGGTAGTGTTGGTCGAGCGGGATCACAGCGTTGATTGGATGTAAACGACCAACAAAACCTTCCAATCGGCTGTCCTTCGTAATTTGCAGATGAGGTTGAGAGCCAAATACTAAATTATTCGACACACCATCTTATCTGATCAGACTGTTTGGGCTGATCGAATATAGTGTGCCTCTAGAATAGGTCAGTAACTGTATTCTATACGACCGAGCTGGTGATATACCGGGCGAGTGGCCATCGGTCGGCCTATAACATAACTTAAATACCTGTCATACCGTATCCTTTTGGAAGTTTGTGTCGGAAAGGATAGAGAATATTCTATCGATAAATCATTCTTTAAAAGCTTCTAGCCTGTTAACTCACAGCGATTTACGGGTTCACTTGAGCAAAGATGTCAGAGGCACTTTATGGCCTATCCTTTTCTTAGGAAAGCTTTGAGAAACATGTTAATGCTTTGAGATGCATGCACAACACAACAGTGACACTATAAAAGGGATCTTTATCTACAGGCGGAGGTATGCGATACTTCTTACTTGCACACGCCATTTGCTACAGTTCACTGCTTTCATCTCCAAAATCGAGCACTGGCTTAAGTGTCGGAGGACCAACGTTGTGAATCCCTTCCCTGGCCCGACACTAATGCTCATTGTGTTGCAGGACAGTGCGGAGTCTTCGTCGAGTCAACAACAGAGCCACATCCCGGCTCACTGCCTTCACCGATTTCGAACAGAATCATATTTGGCACCGTCTATGGGAACTTCACCTGCATCCGAGACGTGAAGATGGAGGGTGCTGGATACCTCATCACAGTGACATTAAACCTAGAAGAGTTAGAGATATTGATAAACACGCGAGCTATGAAAATGGTGCAACAGCAATAGGAGATAACAGCTGAGTGCCGAACACTGAATGACTTGACCATGTCTGCCACCGGCCAACATGTTGAACGTGGGACCCAAGTGGAGGGTTACGATGGGCACTAGTCGAACCACCAGCTGACAAGTGCTTTCCACCAAGCACCCATTTTGCCGACCAATTTACCACCAGTGCCCAATGCGCCGATCTCATACCATAGAGCATTATTTAGAATGCCTTCAGAAGAGCACGACCGAGTGGAGAGGACACAAGGATCGTCCTCCAAGAACGCGCCCACCCGGGATGCTTATAAGGGCAAAGCACCTCGAATAGATAACTCCCCCGAGTGGATAACTCTACAGTTTTCCCAAGAAATCTTGCATGACCAATTATCACTCACTTTTGAACGTTATCAATTGAGGAGTATGGAGGATCGACTGATCCAGAGGATCATTTACTTAAGTTTGACAACATGGTCACACTCTATCAGTACACTGACGAAGTCAAATGCTAAGTGTTTATCATTACATTGTCCGGCTTAGTGCAAAGATGGTTCAAACAACTGCTGGCATGCCCTGAGGGTATACTTGTCTATTAAACCGAACGGTATCCCCTAGTGACAATATAAGAATTACGATATCGAACCAATTCAAGTCAACACAAAAAAATACTGATGTAATATAATAACACCAAGTCACAATAATGCGTGTATGTATGCATATACATGTGAAGACACTCAAAAATTCAGAAAAAAAAGAAACTATAACCATAAGTAATGGAAACAATAAAACGAAGTAACTCAACATAAATCCAACTCGAGCAGGACTGGCAGCCAGGACCTCTTAGCGACACAACACCTCCTCTATCTGCTAACCTGAAAGTCAAAGGAAAAGCAAAGGATAGTGAGTACAACAACTCAGTGGGTAGAAGAAGATAGTACATGAATAACATACTGTCAAGAGATCAAAGGATACAGTCTCAGGTAAAGTACTTACTACCAACGTAGAGGTCACAAGATGATTACCAGCTAACCAAAAGTATAATCAATAACATAGCATTTCACTAACCTGCTCAACCGAGTATGACTAACAAATCAGGAGTATATACAGTACAATCAAACCTGCATGAACAAATATATGACCAACATAGAGCAAGTATATAACAAACACTGACTGTGGGAGAACACTCTACCATAGATGGTCCCGTGGGCGGTCAGGATAAATGACTAGTCTCTGTCTGTGGGAGAATGCTCTACCACGGATGGTCTCGTGGGCGGATAGGGTAAATAACTAGTCACTGTCTGTAAGAAAACGTTCTATCACGGATGGTCCTGTGGGCAGATAGGGTATATACCAATGGTCACTAATAACTCTCTCAACCACACATAGAAGACAAGATATACCAACGGTTGCTGACGACTCTCTTAACCATGAATTGGAGACAATGGTCGACAGGATATACTAATGGTTGTTGACGACTCTCTCAACCACACATAGAAGACAGGATATACCAACGATTACTGTTGACTCTATCAATCACACATAAAAGACAGGATATATCAATGGTTGCTGACGACTCTCTTAACCATGAATGAGAGATAATGGTCGACAGGATATACCAACGATTGCTGACGACTTTCTCAACCATGAATGGGAGACAATGGTCGACAGGATATACCAACGGTTGCTGACGACTCTCTCCACCATGAATGAGAGACAGTGGTCAACGGGATATACCAATGATTGCTGACAACTCTCTCAACCATGAATGAAAGACAATTGTCGACAGGATATACCAACGGTTGCTGACGACTCTCTCAACCATGAATGGGAGACAATGATCGACAGGATATAGCAACTAAAGGTTTGAAATATTATACCATAGTATGATTCTACTAATGTATAGGCATGAGCATATATAACAAGTAAGGGTCTGCTAAGATACTTAGTACCCTATATTACGATATAATCCTACTAGTATATAGGCAGAAAATAGACAATCATGTCCCCAAGTTACTAGTCTCCTAGCATTAATATCTCGACTAATTCTATAAAATCATCACAGATATAATAGACAACGGGATCAAGATCAAGTAATCCTAGGGGTTGATTCACAGATATAATACACTACCCTTCTACTAGGGAGTGATTTCCATCAAGCATAGGTCAGTGTAATCTCACTAACACATATGCCCTTGCATACAACTATACTACCTATAAGATCAATGACCTATCAGTACGAACCTAAGTATATAGCCTTACTATAACATAATTTCACGAACATAAGTTATAAGCCCAACTAACAGCAAGGGTCTATAAGGATACTCTATATCCTACACTATGGTATGAAATAACAAATAAAAGTTTAGCAAGATGCTCAATATTCTATACTACAGTATGATCATCCTAACCATAAATGCAAACTCAAATCATCTACCAAGGGATCTAGTAGAATATACAACATCATATACTACGGTAAGATAATGTCATGCATATCTATAAACACCATCATGAATATCAAATATAACTGCATAGCTATCAATCATAGATCAAAACATATAAGGACAAACAATAAGGTATCAAATTTAGGAGTGATATAGGGTAGACTTAAGGTAAGCGAGTGACTATGACCTCATCAAAACATAGCAGTAAATAATCATGCACTATAATCAAAGTTATTGATCAGGTGATGAACAAGGAGGGCCCACCACCAAGGAGGTTCAACGTTTGGATGGTCGTCAAAGTCAAAAGGCGGTTAGCTAAGAGGCTAGCTAAGCCAAAGTCCCCATAAACCGAGCGGCAGGAGGAATCTGGGAAGTGGGGCCAAGCCCGCCAGCCGACCATCCTACCAGCCGAGCCGAACGAGTGGCCGGAGTAGTTTGTGGAAGTGAAGCCGAGCCTGCAACCCGATCGGCCTAAGGAGCGCAAAGAAGGTGGGTTAAATCTAAGACGGGCTGAGGACAGGGATACTCAAGCCGATTGGAACAGATATATCCATAGAAGGTCAAAGAGTTGGCCGACCGGATAGACCAAGGGAAGTTTCATCAGGCTAGTAGCCGACAACTAAGAGGGGGGATATGTGTCAACATCCTTTTGGGAGTCAATGCTGCCGGCGGACGGCGCGAATGGACAGAAAATCATACGGAAGAAGATTGCGCTGCCTTGGCAGAGATGTGTTTGCCCCGTTATGGTAAGGTGTCAGGGAGTCTTTCCCAATATTAGCTATTGAGGAAAGATTAGGAAGTCACGTCCGCCCGGGAAGTGTGTAGTCAACCCGTCGAAGCTCTATATAAGAAGAGGAGTAGCCACCCGCGGAGGTACGCGCAAGGATTCTCTAGAACCTCTATTCACTTCTCCTTCGCTTTCTCCATTCTTCACTTGCTGGTGTGTGACTTGAGCGTCGGAGGGCCGTCGCCAGGAACTCCCTCCCGGCTTGGCACTAACGACTTTTGATTGCAGGAGCGGAAAGCTTACATCGTAGCGGAGATCCACTTCAGCGTTATTTCCCGGTGGCCATTCTCTCAGCTTCAGGGTAGGATCAAATTGACGCCGTCTGTGGGAACTCAACCTGAACCCAGAAGCAGAGGATGGAAGACGTCGGACGATCAACGACCGTAACGCTGACGACAGAGGAGTTGGAAAGGTTAAACCAAGCTGGAATAGCAATAGCAATGGAACAACAGCAGCGAATGCTAGCCGAGCGGTCAGCACAAGAGCCAACCATCTCAAGATCCGGCCAGCCTGGAGATCTTGGTCGCGGGGCTGAACCTATAGTCTAGCCAGTTGGAGGCAAAAGATCAGAGACGACTGGGCCAGCACCAAACACACCAATCCCTTTTCACCAAGCGTTGTTTAGGACACCCTCAGAGGAAGAAGGCGGAGCCCAACGAGACTGAGGTTCCTCGTCAGATGAGGCGCCCGAGAGGGATGCAAGGAAGGGAAAAGTGCCGCGAGACGGGGATTCGCCCGAACGGATCAACGGGCAGTTCTCGCGAGGAATCATGGAGGACCCCTTACCTCGCCATTACATCCCATTGGCGATTGGGGAATACAATGGGAGCACCGATCCAGATGATCACTTGGCCAAGTTCGACAACGCGGCCACTCTCCACCAGTACACCGATGGAGTGAAATGCAGGGTATTCTTGACAACACTTTCAGAACCGGCTCAACGGTGGTTCACTAGGTTACCGACCGGGTCCATACGTAGCTTCAAGGATTTCCGGTCCGCTTTCCTGCACCACTTCACGAGTAGCCGTCGGCATCAAAAAACGAGCGTCAACTTGTTTTCACTAAAGCAAGGTCCTCGAGAAGCACTCAGGACGTGTATCCAACGATTTGACCAGATGGCAATGGACATACCAGCAGTCTCATCAGAAGTACTGGTAAATGCTTTCACTCAAAGGCTTGTGGAAGGTGAGTTTTTCCGATCCCTCATTCGTAGAACCCCGAAAGATTTCGATCATCTTCAAAGGAGGGCCACGAAATACATCAATGTAGAAGAGTCACAAGTAGCCCGAAGGAAAGAGGCGCCAACCGAGCCTCAATTGGCAACCAATCGGAGAAGACTAAGTAACCACCAGCCTCCGACTAGTCCTCGGGCCTCAGGGTCGCAACCGTATCCCGAGCCAAGAACGCATGCAGTCCATATGGAGGCCGCGCAGCTCAAGAAAGGCAAAAAGTGGATCCCCAATGTTCTGTAAATTCCACCAATCAGGAACGCACAACACGTGGGAGTATCGAGGCGACCCTAATGTGTATCGACCAGGGCCCAAGGAGTATAGATGTCGGTCGCCCACGTTGGATCGGCACCCCGAGCGCCGAATCGACCGAAAAGTCGAGAGTCAAAGGGCTTATGAGTCACGGGAGCATCGCCCTCGAGAGAGAAGCCCTGTCCGCGCCTCAGCCGATCGGAACAGACACTCGGCACGAGAAGAGGAGAATAGGAGAAACGCTTCCCGTGGAGAAATTGGGATGATCTCGGGTGGCCCATCCGGGGGAGATTCCAACCGAGCCTGGAAGGGCTACGCGCGGTAGCTGACCATCTACGCGGTAGGATGCAGCAAGGAGAAAGCAGAGGGACCCGAGATTAGCTTCGGCCCTAGGGACTTGCGGGGGATCGAAATCCCTCATGATGACGCGCTGATCATCAAGGCGGTGATCGCAAACTACACCATTCGTCGGACTTTCATCGACACAGGAAGCTCGGTAAACATTATTTTCAAACAAGCATTTGATTTATTGCAGATTGATAGGGCTGAACTCTTGCCCATGACAACACCACTGTACGGCTTCACTGGCAATGAAGTCACGCCAATCGGTCAGATGAAATTAACTATCTCGCTCGAAGAAGAGCCCCTGATTAGGACGTGCACCACGAACTTCATCGTGCTAGATACGCCCTCGGCGTACAACGTGATATTGGGCCAACCAACTCTCAATGAATTTCGAGCGGTGGTATCGACCTACTGCCAGAAGATTAAATTCCCAGTGGGGAATCTGGTAGGCAAAGTGCGTGGGGACTAGGTGGCAGCCCGGCGGTGTTATGTTGAGATGGTCAAGGCGAACGCTAAAGTCGCCAGGAAATGCCCTCGATTAGAAGTAAACGCCATCAGAGAGAAGCCACCCCCACTGGTATACGACAACAAGGAGGAGGTACAGATACATCCGAGTCAGCCGGAGGCTACCACCTTCGTAGCATCCGATCTAACCGGCCCACAAAAGAAGGAGCTGGTCGCCTGCCTTCAAAAGAACCACGATGTGTTTGCCTGGTCGACGCACGAGTTGCCCGGTGTCGATCCAAGTGTGGCGCTGCATGAACTACACGTTCGGCCAGACGCCCGACCAGGTGCTTCACTACGGCAAAGAAAATGAGGGAAGGCGACGGATGGAGCTTGACATGGTTGATGAAACGCGCGACAAAGCGACCGCCCGACTAATAGCTTACAGACAAAGGATGCAGCAAAACTATAATCGTCGGCTCCATGGACAGGTCCATTCAAAGTCGTAGAAAGGCTGCAGTCGGGTGCATACTACTTGGAGGACGCGGAGGGAAGGAGGCTGGATAGACCGTGGAGCGCAAATCACCTCCAACCTTACAGAGCTGGATGAGAGGTGAGCGAGTGAATTTATGTACACTTGCATGCATGTATGTTTCCTTGGTCGCAGGAAGAAAACAATTGGATCTCTCCTAAACCCCTTCCTATCAAACGCGTCATCGACGGTCGAGCGACGACCTTAAACCCTCGCGTCATCTACGGTCTAGCGGTGACCTTAAACCCTCGCGTCATCGATGGTCGAGCGACGACCTTAAACCCTCGCATCATCGACGGTTGAGCGACGACCTTAAACCCTCGTATGATCGAGCGATAAGTAAGAACAAGATGATCGCCTAATCATATTCAAGGACGATCAAAATATCGAGGAAAATTGTCAGAGATAAGACAAAAGCAAGTTACATCTTAAAAATTTAGGCCAACCGGGTACCCACGATGGCCGACTAATACAACTCAAAAAGTCACTTGGCGAATTGAGATGACAGAAACACTTTCAAGGGTTCACTCCAAATAATCCAAAGCATCATCGGGGATAGAGGCATTAAGCTGGTCGCGATCAATCGTGGAGCTGGGCAGATCGGTATGCAGATGCCCCTTTTTCTTGAGTTGATCGAAAATGTTGTCCACAACGCAGCCGAAAAGTCGGAGAACTCGGGCAACGAACTTATCCACGAAGGTGTCAGATCGGATGTAAGCCACCTTCATCACTTCAAATTGGCTGGGCTCGTAGGCCCCCAAGGCCAACTAGGCGCTCTCCAGATCTGCCTTCACCACCGCAAGATCGGCGTCCTTGTCGGATAGCTGGCTTTTTAAAGTGCCTTCCTGCGACTCGCAAGCCTGCCGCTCGGACAATAGCAGACCTTCAACATTTTTCAGCTTGTCTTCCGTCTGCTTTAGCTTCTGCTCAAGAGCCCGGGCTTCCGCATTTTTCTTTTCCAGATCCTCAACAGCCCTTTGCTTGCGGTTGGCCGCCAGAGTGATTTTTCCCTCGAAGGTGGAGATCTCTTTCTTGAGTCGGTCAATATACCCGACTTGCTCGGCGCTCTTACCCTGCTCGGCGGTCAGCAGCTCTTCACTTTTGGCTAAGTCAGCTTGCAGCTGAGCCACCTGAGTGTCGATTAGACCGTGAGTGGTGCCGAACTGGCCAGGGGTTTCCTTCAGCCGTTTCAACTCATCCTCTACAAAGGCAAGCCTCTGGCTCATAGCCAGACCGTCCACCCAAAATTGCGAAAGTCGTGGTTGGAACGGGATCAAAAACAAGGCCAAATTAATCGGTATGGAAGTTAAGAGAAAAACTCACGCGGGTAATCTGCTAAGTATAACTGTTCGCTAATACACCCGGAGGAGCAACCGCCGCCCGGGTGCGCGCATCTTCCCATATCTCGGCCAAATGGCCTTTAATGATAATCCGGTGTTCAGTCTGATCGGCGGAGCCGCCCGACGCTGAAAGGTCTTCAGTAGGAAGGTGGAGTGTGGCCGTGACGTGTCTCCGACGAGTTATGACCGAATGGGAAGAGGTTGATCGGCCCGCGCGGGAAGAAGAGGGCACGGGGTTGATGCTTGACCTTAAGATGCGACCCTGAGCCGATAATGGCGGCAGACCAGCGGCGGGAGAGGCAACGAGAGGGGCGGAAGGTGTCCGGTCAGAAGAGACATTGGTAGCCTCCGACAATATCTGACCGGAAGCACCGGTCTGATCGGCAACCCTCGCCACCGAAGTCGCGGAGCAAGCAGCTTTCTTCGCGCGACGCCTCTTGCGCGTATTCTCAAGTGGCGCTTCCGATTGCGAGCCCTCTTCTGGAGCTAGCTAATCCGCCGGAAACTCCGAGATCGGCGCTGCTGCTGCTCCGACTGGCATCAAGTTCGACTCCCCACCGGCCTCCTGAGTAGGCCCCTGTTCGGGCAGTACCGGTCTGGGGAGATCTTCCGGCTGAAACCCTCGCTCGGCCAACACTTCAATCACTACCTGGTCAACATCGGCAGTGGTAAGCTTCGATTGCCCGACCAAGTGCGCTTGCATCATGATGTCGACTGCAAAATAAAGAAAGAAATCAGTTAGATAAAGAGAAAAGAGGAAAATTGATGGTGTACCTAGGTTGATCGGTTCGTCGGGGCTGATCGGACTAAGGCCAAAAAGAGCCAAGACTCCTTCCTCCAGCAGCTTGTGAATGTTGAACTTCTGGCCAGCTAGCATGGAGGCAACAAGCAAGTAGGCGGGAGTGTTCTTGTAGCGAGGCAACGAAGGTTAGGGTTCCAGCGAAAGTTGCCAAGTGGTTTGGAAGGAAGGCCGGTCGGGGAAGTGGACAAAGAAGAAGTATTCTCTCCAATGCTTATTGGAGGAAGGCATCCTATCAAAAAAGACCAAGCCCGGTCGAGCTTGTAAGAGGAAAGTGCCTGGCTGATCGGATAGCTTGGGGTAATAAAAAAAGTGGAAAATCGAAAGGGTCAAAGGAATGCGATGTAAGAGGAATAGGATAATTACCCTCACAGAAGGCGAAAGGAGTTAGGGACTAGCTGAGAAAGGGATAGACCGAAGTATCTACAAACATCAATGATGAAGGGATGAAGAGGAAGCCGCAGACCGACAGCAAATTGGTCGCGGAAGAAGCAGACATAGCCGGTCGGCGGAGCGGAAGGTCGATCGGTGGCTAGTGGGACATGGATCTCGTAGCCGGGAGGGAGTTCAAAGGTATTGGCTAGGGTTTGGGCATCATTCTCATCGAACTGTGACTCCATAGTATCGTACTAAGGGCCCGAAGCAGAGGACGAAGGCTGCGATGCACCGGCCATGATAGAAGGGAGGAAACGAGAGGAGTCGGGAGGAAGTGCAAAAAGAAAAAGAGGACAGAGGCAAGAGCAGGAGCTCACCGGAAAATCGCAGAGGACAGAGCAGTAAGGGGCTACAGGAGAAGACAATGGACTTACCCGAAATAGGAATGACAGGGAGCAGAAGGATTTGCTGAAGAACACGAGGTGTTCACCGGAGAACACGGGAAAATCGCTAAAGAGCACGAACGAAGTCGCCGGAAACAAAAGCATGAAAGAGAGAAGACGGCGGTGATAAGCTTATAAACACCAAGAGACCTCGTTTAGCCGTTCGATCAACAACACAAACACCTAGAGGCAAATCCGGCCGTTAAAATTCAAATAACCCCAAAGGTCACATCCCAGCCTGTCGCCTCAAACGTGCGCCGGCAGGGGGGACGCGTGGCGTGCATCGATAAGGCAGTTGTCAGGGCAATTAAGGAAGTGTGCTTCACATAAACGCCTCAGGTTGGTGCAGGTTCCAAGAGATTTTGCGGAAAGCACCTTGGCAACGGCTCCAGAAGCCAATCGAGTAAAGATAGAAAGCATGTGGATAAACAATCTGGCATCCCAGCCGACCAACAATTAAGGATGGGCCAACTGGCATAAGTGACCGTTACGCCCTTAGGGAGTCACTTCTTCACAACACTTTGTCCAGTCAATCGAACTTATAGCCTCCTTCGACTAGACTTAAAGGGGAGGCATGTGATCCGGTGATGAACAAGGAGGGCCCACCACCAAGGAGGTTCAACGTTTGGATGGTCGTCAAAGTCAAAAGGTGGTCAGCGAAGAGGCTAACCAAGCCAAAGTCCCCATAAACTGAGCGGCAGGAGGAATCTGGGAAGTGGGGCCAAGCCCGCCAGCCGACCAGCCTATCAGCTGAGCCGAATGAGCGGCCGGAGTAGTTTGTGGAAGTGAAGCCGAGCCTGCAAACCCGATCGACCTAAGGAGCGCAAAGAAGGTGGGTTAAATCTAAGACTGACTGAGGACAGGGGTACTCAAGCCGATTGGAACAGATATATCCGTAGAAGGTCAAAGAGTTGGCCGACCGGATAGACCAAGGGAAGTTTCATCAGGCTAGTAAACGACAACTAAGAGGGGTGATATGTGTCAACATCCTTTTGGGAGTCAATGTCGCCGGCGGACGGCGCGAATGGACAAAAAATCGTACGGAAGAAGATTGCGTCGCCTTGGCAGAGGTGCATTTGCCCCATTATGGTAAGGTGGCAGGGAGTCTTTCCCAATATTAGCTATTGAGGAAAGCTTAGGAAGTCGCGTCCGCCCGGGAAGTGTATAGTCAACCCGTTGAAGCTCTATATAAGAAGAGGAGTAGCCACCCACGGAGGTACGCGCAAGGATTCTCTAGAACCACTATTCACTTCTCCTTCACTTTCTCCATTCTTCACTTGCTGGTGTGTGACTTGAGCGTCGGAGGACCGTCGCCGGGAACTCCCTCCCGGCTTGGCACTAACGACTTTTGATTGCAGGAGCGGAAAGCTTACATCGTAGCGGAGATCCACTTCAGTGTTATTTCTCGATGACCATTTACTTAGCTTCAGGGCAGGATTAGTTATCAAGAAGATAAGCAAGATCTACCCACCTCAAATGTAGAATATACCTTGATGTCCTCAAATCAAAGAGTATGTCTTTAGCTTGAATCTCACACTATTCATCATTTCCATTTCTTCTTCGACGATGACGTACAGGGTGATAGTCTACGACTCGTGGTAGCAGCAGCCTCCAGCGATGACGTTCGTCGATGAGGAGCTAAGCTTGTAGGTGGCGAATAGCATGACACCATGCGGCTGCTCAGACTTCACGACGTTCGGTGGTGGCGACTAGGAGAAGAGGAAGGAGTCGTTGGCGTTGGCTGCTCACTTAGACAAAGGGCTCTGTCAGTGGTCGGCATGACGTGTGGAGGTGGCTGGCAACATCAGTGATTGTGAAGCGACACACGCGGTAGCTACGCGAAGACGCGACTGTTGGGACATGCGAGCAGAAGCTTAACTCGTGCGAGGCGGTGGCAAAGAGCGCAAGTGGACAGAGGAGAGAGTCGGCTAGTGTTGATTGCTTGTCAGGATAGCTCGCCCTCGGTGATGGCGGGGCATGCAGGAGCAGTGCCCGTCGAGCGTGCGGCGTTGCGTGGGATAGCACAACTGCTCTCGGCTATCGGCGACAACAAGCACTGCCGAAGGAGAGGTTTGCGGCACTGGCGGTTGGGCACTTGCTACGACACCAGTGGCGGCATCACAAGGGCGTGTGTAGACTTTGGGATGGTGTCCGTTTCAATAGACCCGATAGCAACGGTTGAACTCGGGCGTGGAGAGGCTAGCCGGCCATTGCGTCAACGATGAAGCACGGGGAAGGAGAGTTCGCGTGACGACTGCTCGGTAGGTTGGATTAGGTTGGGACGTCTTCCGTACACCCGGTGCACCGATGATGCTGGCAGATGCGGTGCGCAGGCAGCGCCGTGCACAGGTTCATGTGCGACGAGGAAGAGGAGAGTCGACCTGACTTTTAAGGTTAGGGAGAAAAACAAAAATAATTTTGGAAAATCAACATTTCCACACATAAATAGGATATCTAAAACAGACTTTTCTTTTACCTGTTTATCCCAATAAAACATAAAAGGAATTCTTTAAAATCTATAAAAAATCTAGAAAATTTAATAAATTTATATCAACTTAATCTCTGATAAATTATTCCCTAAAATAATTTAATTAAGTCAAATTTTAATTATTTACATCTTTATCTATATTTTTTGCATATTATAATTGCATACTGAATCCATCCGTAGTTTTAAGGATTTCTGAACGACCTTCCTCCAATAATCGTCGATATCAGAAGACGACTATAAATATGTTCTCCCTTAAGCAAGAACCAAGGAGACATTACAAGCCTTCATCAAGAGATTCAACCAAGTGGTCATGGACGTCCCGCCAGTCACTCAAGAAATTCTGGTAAGTGCATTTTCACAAGGACTTACAAATAATGATTTCTTTTGATCCCTCATCAGGAAGCCTCTAAGAGACTTTCATCATCTACTCAGATGGGCTACCAAATATATCAACTTGAAAAAAGCCCAGTCAACTCAGAAGAAAGAAATAATCCTTAAGCATGTTGCTATTTACAACGTCGATTGACCAACAACAATGTGCACCCAAAAGGATCCCGAGCGGGTGCTCAACAGCAACATTAGGAGTCTCGACCACATGCAGTCCAGCATGTGAAAGTTGAACAGATGAGATCCATCAAGCCTCGACCATGGACCCCGATGTTTTGCTCCTACCATCGCTCGACGACACACAACATCAAGGACTACTACCACTTTAGTCCTATGCCTCGCCGACTGACCCCTTAAGGATATCATCGACGATCTCCCTCTCCAACCATTAACATCACCGCTGACCGAGAGCCCAAGATCAAGACAACACCCCGGCTGAGCGGAACCAGCAACAACCCCAACAGAGAGACAACTAAAGACCCACAAGGGCATTAGCCGAATGGCTAATGCGCCGGTCAAATCGCAATGAAGAAAATCAGGGTAACACAACTTGGGGCAATATCAGCATGATAGTAGGTGGCCCGACCAATGATGACTCCAACCACGCTAGGAAATCACATGCATAGAGGTTGAAGATCCATGTAGTTAGGTGCAGCGCAAAAAAGGCTCAAGGACCATAAATTAATTTCGGTCCTCGAGATTTGGAGGAAGTTAAAATCCCTCATGATGACCCCTTAATCATTAAAGTGGTAATCACTAACTATAATATCCACCGGACTTTTGTTAACACAAGCAACTTGGTCAACATCACATTCAAGAAGGCGTTCGACCAGTTGTAAATAGAAAAAAGCAAGCACCAGCCCACGACGACTCCATTGTACGGTTTCATTGGCAATGAGATTCTGCCGATCGGCCAAGTTCGGTTGGTCATATCCCTTGGAGAGGAGCCGCTCATGAGGACTCACCACACGAATTTCATCATGGTGGGCACCCCCTCGACGTACAACATGATACTTGGTCGACTAGGGCTGAATGAGTTCCAAGCCATTGTATTTACACTTTTTCCAAAAGATCAAGTTTCCTGTTGACAACTCAGTGGGCGAGGTTAAAGATGATCAGCTAGTGACACGCAGATGCTACGTGGAGGTTGTAAGAGTCGAGTCTTGAGTCATCTAGAAGGCACAACGACTTGAGGTCAACACAATTCGGGAGACTCCCCCAACTCTAGTTTATGAAGAAAAAAGAAGTACAAATTCATTCCAACTAACCGGAGGCCACCACATTCATCGCGGCCGATCTGAGCCCCGAGAAGGAGTCTGAACTAGTTGACTGCTTCAAGTAGAATCACGATGTATTTGCATGGATGACCCACGAGCTCTCAGGCATCTCCCCAGCAATAATGCAACATGAGTTGCACGTCCAACTAAACACTCGGTCGATCAAGCAGAAGAAAAGGGATTTTGGGGCGGAGCAATCAAATTATCCGAGCTGAGGTGGAAAAGCTGCTTGAGGTTGGACATATCTGGGAAGTGCAATTCCTGAGCTGGCTTGCCAATGTTGTATTTGTTGGTTAGTCCTAGGAAGAGCGTACCGGTTCCACTGTACAAAAATTTTGTACAAGTGTCGAACATTTCCTAAATAACCTATTGTGTTCTTTAGAAGTTAAATTAGGAATCGCAGACGGAACTTAACATCATCGATTCCAAATTTAACTTATCTGTTCTTAATGGTTTAGATTTGAATCACAAGCGGAACTTAACACTATTGATTCAAATCCACCTACGTTATAAATTTCATTAAATATTAATTTCTAAAATTGACTTCCAGGACTGCATGGCGAGGCACATAACCTTCTTGGGTATGGGAGCATCCACCACCGCCTAGGCAAAGCCTTTTAAGGAAAGCTAATATTTAATTTCCTTATATAACTCTAGGTTTAATCAAAAGAAACAATCGAATCACAAATTCGAAAAAAAAAACAAAGAAAACACAACTTTGAAACAAATCCAAAAAACTAGAATCTAATGTCTCTTAGAATTCATACAAATAAAAATAACTAGCATGATGCGGAAGAAAATTACTAGTTATACCTTTTCTTTGTATGCTAATGACCTCGAGATCTTCTGCCGTATTCCTCACCTTGCCTTGTGTTGGGAGATTGTTGGTGTAATATTCCCCAGGTCAAGGTTGACCTAGTTTGACTGAGCTTGAATTGGGTCAAGCTCGAGTCTTAATGTTTATGTTTTGATGGTTTGACAATACATGTGGACAACACATGGAGGTTGCAGGTGCAATTGTTCATGTGTGGAGATTGTGATGGAGAGTCAAGTAGGTCAAGGTTGACCGGATACTTGACTGGAAAGACCTGGTGAGTGAAGTCAGGCAGAAGGAAAGTCCTAGTGAGTGAAGTTAGGCAGAAGGAAAATCCTGGTGAGGGAAGCCAGGTGAAAGTCCTAGTGAGTGAAGCTAGGCAGAAGGAAAATCCTGGTGAGTGAAGCCAGGTGAAAGTCCTAGTGAGTGAAGCTAGGCAGAAGGAAAATCCTGGTGAGTGAAGCCAGGTGAAAGTCCTAGTGAGTGAAGCTAGGCAGAAGAAAAATCCTGGTGAGTGAAGTCAGGTGAAAGTCTTAGTGAGTGAAGCTAGGCAGTTGGAAGTCCTGGTGAGTGAAGCCAGACACGGGGAAAATCCATATGGGTAAAGGTTGACCAGACATCTGGTGAAAGTCCAAGTAGGTCAAGAGATTGATCGGATACTTGGCACGAGGAGAAAAGTCCAAGTGGGTCAAAGGGATTGACCAGACACTTGGTGAGAGAGTCCTAGCAGGTCAAGGGTAACCAGATGCTAGGCATGATGTACCAACAGGTCAAGGTTGACTGGATGTTGGTTTGAGGGGCTTGGGACTTGGTTTTGGGCAAAAACCAGCAGCTGGATCGATCAGCCGATCAATTGGCTGGAGCCCAATCGATCGGTCGATCAATTGGGGAGTCCCTGCGAGAAGCCTTCATCCCAATCGATCAGTGGATCGATTGGGAGGCAATCGCGAGCGCACAGAAGCCTGCTGGATCGATCAGCCGATCGATCAGTGGATCGATTGGGAAGCTGCGACTTGTCGCGATAAGTCTTGGATCGATCTATTGATCGATCCAGGTATTTCCTGAGAGCACAGAGCCGCTCTGGATTGATCAGTGGATCGATCCAAAGTCTTCCCGATCGATTGGGAGCAATCCAATCGACCGGGATCCGACCGTTGGCGCAGATAAAGGCCGTTGGAGTGCATCTTCTTCGGTAGAACTTGCACTGTTCATCTCCGATCCTCTCCAGCGAGCACAGCAGCTCTCCACACTTCTTCTCCACTCTACCGCCAGTTCTTGAAGGGTTCTTGGAGCAAGGTTTGCTAGTGATCCAAGATCAAGAGGCGGGCTACAACAAGAAGTTAGGGTTAGGGTTTTCACTACATAACTTGTAAGCTTTTGCTTGTATTTTGTCTCCCTTTCCTTCTTCTTGTATTGAGAGTGTTGTAGGGCTTCTCCGCCTTCGGTAGTTACCAAAAAGGAGTGTTTATTAGTGGAGGTATGTGTGTGTGCGTGGATCCTTGGACAGGTCACCTCTTGTGAGGTGGATACCAAGTAAAATCCATTTGTTAGCGTTGTATGCATGTGTTTCTTTGTATTTTCGCTGCACATCCTTGAAGAAACAAGCAACAAAGCACACGAGCACGCGACGAGCTATTCACCCCCCCCCCTCTAGCTACATTTTCGGTCCCAACAAGTGGTGTCAGAGCGAGGCCGCTCTTTACCGGAATCATCGCCTGAAGGGGCAAACAAAACAAGGAAAGCTAGAGGGTGAAGAAGTTGGAGCAAATTCATCAAAGTCGAAGAATTCAAGAAGCTCAACTTCAAGATACAATTCCAAGATGGACTTGGATTTGACACAAGGGTGGCTCCACCGTACACATCTACAAACTTCGATCTTTGGAAATCAAGGATCGAAAACTTCTTAATAGTGGAGATAGAGCAATGGTTTACTCTCATGGAAGGTTTCGTAGCTCCAAAGAACTCCAAGGGAAAAGTCTTCAAGAAAAGCAAATGGAGCAAAGAACATATTCAAAGGAGCGAGACAAATGATAAAGTGACCAAGCTTTTGGTCAACTTATTGCCTGGCCACATTTTGGCTCAAATTGGAGAGTTCAAGGATGCTAAGGAGCTATGGAGCAAATTGGCATCAATTCATGAGATCCCCTCCACTGCACCAATCCAAGAAGAATCCAAAGAGGGTGACTCATTGGAGCAAAATCAAAAGGAAGAGGAAGAGGACTCTGAAGTTGAGAGATGCTCAACTTCCGAAGAAGAAGAAATCCAAGAATCCTCATCCTCAAAGGAGTGCAATCAAAAGAGCAAGGAAGGAGCATATTCCTTGTTTCATGCACAAGAGGATGAAGAAGCTTCCACCTCCACAAGTCAAGTCAAATCAAATGGAGGAATATCATTATCGGATCAAGAGGAAACCTCTACATCCACATCATATGGAGGACCAAGTGCCATCCCTATATGTGAAGGTAAAAATATCTCAATTAATAATAAAAATCACATTATATGTTTTGAGTGTAGGGAGAATGGGTACTACAAGAGCAAGTGTCCAAAATTAGTCAAGAAGAAGGGCCAAGTGGCACAAAAGGGCAAGGAGAAGCCCAAGGAGTCCATCCCCACAACAAAGAAGAGCAAGGAGCACATTGTGTGCTTCTTGTGCCAACAAAGAGGGCATTACCGAAGTCAATGCCCTAAGGGGAAGAAGGTGGTCAAGGCTCAAGGAGGAAGCTCAATTCAAGGGTGAGCCTCCAAGGTAAAAAGAAAGGTAACTTTTATTGAGCCTACCCTTTTAAATTATGGTAAAAAGCATGATAGTTCTAATTTATATCACTTCAATGTTATTTACCATGAAAATAGGAGGCATGATAAAGTTAAGGAAAATCATGTAGCTTTTCATGCTAAATCCTCTCAACCTAGGTTTAAAAGGGTAGATAAGAATTTAGGCAAGGACCCTAAGGATTCTAGGTTTTTGCTTAAGAAAAAGAAAAATCAAGATTTTAGTGAAAAATCTAAGGTTGAGGAATTATGGAAAGAAAATCAAGTCTTGAGGTCAAGACTTGATAAATTAGAGAATACCCTTAGAAAAATCACAAATGGAACACAAGGGTCTAAGGGTAAAAACCTAGGTTTAGGACAACAAAAGTCATCCAATGGCCATAGAGGTTTGGGATACAAACCTAAGACTAAGAAGGATGAAATTTCTTACCATAGAGTTCCATATAGGTATGGAACCAACCCTAGGTCTAAGGGTCAAGTCAAAAGTACAAGGAAAGTTATCCCTAAGAGTATTTTTGCAACAAACGTGACTAAGACTTCTAAGAAGTCTAAGAAAGTCACAAAGAAGATCATAAGGGAAGCAATCCCTAGAGTTGACCTAGAAAAGGTGACCAAGGCTTCTAATAAGCCAAACAAGGTCACTAGAAAGGTATCTAGGGAAGTTATCCCTAGTGAATACCTAGAGCATCCAAGGAGCATCAATAGGTTTTGGGTTCCTAGGAGCATTTTCTCTACCCCATAGATGGGTTAGAGGGTGTCAACTCTAAGAAGAAGGGTAGTTAACCCAACTTTGAAGAAATTGACACTCAAGGAGCATTTTCAATGTTATTATTAACCTTTGAAAATGGAATGGATCTATGATTTACTCTTTGAAAGAGTAAAATGTGCCAAACTTGAGAAGTATTGGTTTTAATCTTAATTGGCACAATTTGGAAAAACATAAGAAATACCAAGTTGAGATTTTGATATTTTCTTAGTGTTACTCTCGTGGAAGAAAAATATGCCAACATTTGAGGAATAAGTTTAATTTCAATTTGCATGAGTTAATCAAGAGAACTAGAAATGCCAATTTAGGTTTTGACATTTTCTTGGCACGTTTAGAGGGTAATCTAGGTTTAATTTTTAATTTAGCTAAGGTTTAAGGACACTTAGATAGGTAATATATGTATTTTATTTATGCTAAATCTCGTCATGATTGTTTGCCCATTATATGCCATGACATCATGATTATTTTTGCATTCATACCTTATGATGAAAAACATAAAAATACCATGTCATGACATACATACATCATGTAGTTATAGGATTTTTTTTTAAAATATTTCTTTTTGATGTATGCCATAACATTATCATGCATTATGTTTATTTCCTTAAAATTAAGGACAAATGACATTTATCAACAGGTGGTGTCAACAAGTGACATCCTAGGTGGATGTTCAATATCCACAAAATGCCTAGATAGATATGCATGATTCCTAGACTAGGGCAAAACTAAATTTTACATCTCACAAAGACCCATAAGGTGACTTGTATGTGTTTTAGTGTACATTAGATACAAGTGAGATGTTAGGATGATGAACAAAACTCAAGATGTTAACTTAGTGCATTCTTTTGAGTTTTAAGTTCATCAAAACACATAGTTATGTGTTTTCCCATCATTGGGAAAGCTAATGTATAAGTCATGTGCATTAAGCCCAAGGAACATGGTGGGATATTGGTTTTGAAAAACATTTTAAAATGCTTTTGGAAAACCTTGATAAAGACTATCTTTTGATAGTAATCATCATTGAATAGTTAGACACAAACTTGAAGAAAACACTAAAATTTTTGCAAGTTTTCAAGTTTGTGTCAATCTTTGAAAATATGATGTATTTTCATAGAAAACTATTTTCCTTGATAGTATATACCCTAAATAATGTCTATACAAATTTTCACGATTTTTGAAATTTTGTAGATTTTTCTAGGGGTTTCTGAAATTCACTAAAAGTGAATTTCAGAACTATTAGGCCTTCAATCGATCACCCGATCGATTGAAGGGTCTCAATCGATCGGGCGATCGATTGAGGGCAGGCTTCTCGTGAATAGAAGCTTCCTGGATCGATCCACCGATCGATCCAGCCCTCCTGAATCGATCAGTGGATCGATTCAGGCTGGTTCAATCGATTGGAACCCAACTCCAATCGATCGAAGATGCTGATTTTGGCTGGGAAAGCTTATTTTCAACATTTTGAACCTATTTTAATCTAGGTAACCATTCCAAACCCCTAAAAATACATTTGTATACATAAAAAGGGTGTTTTCATATTGAAAACAAGGATGAATTGGTTAAGGGAGACTAACTAGAAGTTTACGTTTGAGGTTGTTTCAATATTGAATTTTTGAACCTCAAAGCTTCTAAATTTGGATTTCCTAAAGGTTTAGGAATTCCAAGTCATTGTTGGTGCAATGACAGAAGGTATGACCATGTCTTTAGGGGGAGTTACTCTTTAAAGATATAAAAACTATTTTTTTCATGAACCTTGGAAGGCGGTTAACCTTCTTTTAAGAACATGCTTAAGGTTGAGCGTTTGAACTTTATTGGGGAGTGGATATCCTCATTGTTCAAATGGTTCAAGTTGGTATATGTTCATGGATGAACATTCGATACAAATGAAGGGTATGAGACCTTTATTTGGGTTATTGGACCTTGTTAATGCTCAAGGACGAGCATTGATGATAATGAAGGGTATGTGACCTTCATTATTGTGTTGTGAACAACGAGTGAAGTTGTGAACAACGTAGGGTAACTCTTCAAGGGGAGAGTTTGTTTTGTTACGTGCCCAAAGATGAGGCATGTAGGGATTTGATGTGTGCCAATAGGGGGAGAATGAAAGGGTTTAAGTTAGACCTTCATTATCTAAGAGAGAGTTTGCCCTCTTAGGGGGAGAATGTAGGGTTTAACTTACGTCTTCATTACCTAGTGGCATGAAGGGAGTTGAGGCTACGGGATTAGCCTAACTTAAATGTGGTATTGTCAAACATCAAAAAGGGGGAGATTGTTGATATAATATTCCCCAGGTCAAGGTTGACCTAGTTTGACTGAGCTTGAATTGGGTCAAGCTCGAGTCTTAATGTTTATGTTTTGATGGTTTGACAATACATGGAGGTTGCAGGTGCAATTGTTCATGTGTGGAGATTGTGATGGAGAGTCAAGTAGGTCAAGGTTGACCGGATACTTGATTGGAAAGACCTGGTGAGTGAAGCCAGGCAGAAGGAAAGTCCTAGTGAGTGAAGCTAGGCAGAAGGAAAATCCTAGTGAGTGAAGCCAGGTGAATGTCCTAGTGAGTGAAGCTAGGCAGAAGAAAAATCCTGGTGAGTGAAGTCAGGTGAAAGTCCTAGTGAGTGAAGTTAGACAATTGGAAGTCCTGGTGAGTGAAGCTAGGCAGTGAGAAAATCTTGGTGAGTGAAGTCAGGTGAAAGTCCTAGTGAGTGAAGCTAGGCAGTTGGAAGTCTTGGTGAGTGAAGCCAGTCACGGGGAAAATCCAGATGGGTCAAGGTTGACCAGACATATGGTGAAAGTCCAAGTAGGTCAAGGGATTGATCGGATACTTGGCACGAGGATAAAAGTCCAAGTGGGTCAAAAGGATTGACCAAACACTTGGTGAGGGAGTCCTAGCATGTCAAGGGTGACCAGATGCTAGGCGTGATGTACCAACAGGTCAAGGTTGATCGGATGTTGGTTTGAGGGGCTTGGGACTTGGTTTTGGGCAAAAACCAGCAGCTGGATCGATCAGCCGATCGATTGGCTAGAGCCAAATCGATCGGCCGATCAATTGGGGAGTCCCTGCGAGAAGCCTTCGTCCCAATCGATCAGTGGATCGATTGGGAGGCAGTTGCGAGCGCACAGAAGCCTGTTGGATCGACCAGCCGATTGATCCAAAGGCCCCAATTGATCAGTGGATCGATTGGAAAGCTGCGATTTGTCGCGATAAGCCTTGGATCGATCCGTTGATCGATCCAGGCATTTCCTGAGAGCACAGAGGCGCTCTGGATCGATCAGTGGATCGATCCAAAGCCTCCCCGATCAATTGGGAGCAATTCAATCAATCGGGATCTGACCGTTGGCGCAGATAAAGGCCGTTGGCGTGCGTCTTCTTCGGTAGAACTTGCACTGTTCATCTCCGATCCTCTCCAGCGAGCACAGCAGCTCTCCACACTTCTTCTCCACTCTACCGCCAGTTCTTGAAGGGTTCTTGGAGCAAGGTTTGCTAGTGATCCAAGATCAAGAGGCGGGCTACAACAAGAAGTTATGGTTAGGGTTTTCATTACATAACTTGTAAGCTTTTGCTTGTATTTTGTCTTCCTTTCCTTCTTCTTGTATTGAGAGTGTTGTAGGACTTCTCCACCTTCGGTAGTTACCGTAAAGGAGTGTTTATTAGTGGAGGTGTGTGTGTGTGTGCGTGGATCTTTGGACTAGTCACCTCTTGTGAGGTGGATACCAAGTAAAATCCATTTGTTAGCGTTGTATGCATGTGTTTCTTTGTATTTCCGCTGCACATCCTTGAAGAAACAAGCAACGAAGCACACGAGCACGCGACAAGCTATTCACCCCCCCTCTAGCTACATTTTCGGTCCCAACACCTTGAACGTTGTGTGGGCGACGATCCTCCAAGATGAACACCATCCAAAGAACTTCTCCTCCTTCTTCTAAGTTTCGGCCACTACAACCACAAGGAAGCAAAAGAGAGCAAAGGGAAAAAGAGGGAGAGAGGAGCCGACCACAAGAGGATCACCAAGCAAGAGAATAAGAATTGCTATGTCATGAGGCCTCTCCTCCCCTTCTTTTATATTACTTGCCCAAGGCAAATAAGGAAAGACTTTTTACAAAAATTAAAATCTTCCTCTTATTTTTCCTTTTCCCTTTTTATTTTTCTTTTTCTTTCCTCTTGATTGAATCAATCACCAAATCAATGATTGGATGATTCATTAATTGGCAGACCCCTTGCTTGGGCACCAAGCAAGGGTAGCCGACCACTTAAAAGGAAGGAAATTCTTTTGTAAAAATTTTATAAGCAAAGAAGAAAATCTCTTATAAAATTTTACAAGCTCTCTTTTAAATTTCCCAATGTGGATGTTAAAAAAGGAAAGTTTTAAAAATTAAAACCAAGTTTTAAAATTTAAAACTTTTGTTCTAAAATTTCCTTTTTTAACATGGTCACAAAAATAGAAAATTTTAATTTTAAAATTTCTCTTCCTTTTTTCTAAAAATCATGAGGATGGTTAAAAAAGGAAAGTTTCAAAACTTTAAAATTTCTATTAAACCATGTGACCTAATTTAAATAAGGAAAGTTTTATATTTTAAAAACTCTCTTTTAAAACTTGTAGTTTTCTACAAAGAGAAGATTTTAAAAATTCAAAACACCCCCTTATAATTTGGATATTATGGCCGTCCGCTTCTTGCTTGGGCACCAAGTAAGGGGTCGGCCCCCATTGAGGAGGAAGTGGCCGGCCACATGGCTTGGCCACCAAGCCATGGGTCGACCCTCTCTTGGATACCAAGATGAGCTTTTCCATGAGTGGATTTAAGGCATTAATGAGGCTACGACAAGGACCTAGAGGAGAAATTGGTGTTAGCCTTCCGATGAGCTTGAGTATCCCGTGTTCGCCCGAACACACAGCTCAAGTTCATCAATAATAACTCATTCCACTAGAGAGTTATTATTGCACTACCACACCAATCCCAAATTACATTATGGGCTCCTTCATATATGAGTGTGTTAATCTCTCTGTGTTTAAGATAACGAATATCCACTAATTAAGTAAGTCACTGACAACTTCACTTAATTAATATCTAGCTCCAAGAGTAGTACCACTCAACTTCATTGTCATGTCGGACTAAATCCACCTGTAGGGTTTAACATGACAATCCTTATGAGCTCTTCTTGGGGACATTCTCAACCTAGATTTACTAGGACACAGTTTCATTTTATAATCAACAATACACACTATAAGTAATATCATTTCCCAACTTATTGGGTCTATTGATTTATCAAGCTAAATCTCACCCTTTGATAAGTTAAAGAAATAAATACTAAATATATGTGCTTGTTATTATATTAGGATTAAGAGCACACACTTCCATAATAATTAAGGTCTAGTTCTTTTATTAAGTCAGTATAAAAAGAACTTACCTAAAATGGTACTACTCAATACACTTAGAGTGTACTAGTGTAATTTATTAGTCAAGATAAACTAATACCTAATTACACTACGACTACTTCAATGATTTGTTCCTTTCCATCTTAGTCGTGAGCAACTGTTTATAATTTATAAAAAACTAATAACATGATCTTCTATGAGTGACACCACACACCATGTTATCTACTATATAAATTAATTGAACAACTACACTTAACAAATAAAATGTAGACATTTGACCAATGTGATTCTTTTATTTCAAAAATAAATGTTTACAAAATCTAGGTTTTTAATATACACTCTAACAGTATTGGTATCCAAACCAAGGAACAATTGGTGGGCTTGCATCGATTTTAGAGATCTAAATATGGCATGCCCGAAAGACTACTACCCTTTACAACGCATCGATCAAGTGGTGGACTCTACTGCTAGTTGTGAGTTAATAGGCATGATGGATGCATATCAAGGATACCATCAAGTTCCGCTTACCAAGGAGGACAAAGAGAAAGTCAGCTTCATCACGGTCGACGGGACTTACTGCTACAATATCATGCCGTTCGGACTAAAAAAATGCAGGGGCGACATATTAGAGACTCATGAACAAGGTGTTCTAGTAGTAGGTCGACTAGAATATGGAGGTATATATTGATGACAAGCTAACAAAATCCCTCCGGGCTGCTAATCTTTGTGCAAATATCAAGGAGACGTGCTAAACCTTGAGAAAATATGGAGTTAAGCTGAACCCCGACAAATGCTTATTTGGGGCCAAGAGCGGATGTTTCCTCGGTTACATCGTAACCGAGTGGGGAATTGAAGCAAACCCTAGTAAGGTGAAAGCATTCCAAGATATGCTACCTCCACGCAAAATGGAGGAAGTTCAGTGTCTGACCAGACAAATTACATGCTTATCAATATTCATCTCCAAGTCGTCTAATCGGAGCCTGCCATTCTTCAAGATTCTTTGTCGAGCCACCAAATTCAAATAAGGCGTCGAATGTCATAAGGCACCGAAGGGGCTCAAAATTTATTTATCTTCTTTACCTGTACTTGCAAAGTCCACCACCGGCGAGCTGCTCTAAATCTACTTGTCTTCCACAGAGTGGGTTGTCGGGTCGATGTTGGTGCGACAGAACGACAATGCACAACAGTCGATGTATTTCCTGAGCTATTTATTAAAAGATGCTGAATGTCACTACACCTATCTTGAGAAATTGGCATACACGTTAGTTTTGGTCGCTCGAAGGTTACGTCCTTACTTTTTCTCTCATCCCATAATCATATTAACTAATAGTACACTAGGTTAGGTTCTCCTCAACCCCGAGGTGTCCGGACGGCTAATTAAATGGACAACGGAATCGAGCAAGTTTGGCATATAGTACCACCCTAGATCGGCCATCAAAGCGCAAGACTTTGCCAATTTTGTGACAGAGATATAGAATCCCGAGCCAGAGGAAACTTAGAGGATCTACGTAGATGGATCGACCACTCAACAAGGTAGTAGAGTGGGGATACTCTTGATATCACCATGCGAAGATAGGGTGCAGTTGTTCGTCCAGCTAGACTATTGGGCCACCAATAATGATGTTGAGGCGTTGATCGTCGGTTTGCAGACATCTAAACATGTGGGAGTCACCCGGGTCTTTATCTATTTTGATTCACAGCTGGCGACCCACCAACTCTCAAGCAACTTCAAAATAAATAATGTGAGGATAAAATTATATACCGAGACATTCGACAGGTTAAAGGCAAGATTCCAAGAGGTAACATTGCAGAAGATCCCTTCGACGGACAACCAATATACGAATGAGTTGGTCAAGCTAGCAAGCTCTTTAAGCCTAGTGGCGTTGAATAGGCCGATCGAGCAAGTATTGTTTATAGCTCATATCGAGAGAGTGGCAAAATAGAAGTGTAAAATGATTGGAGGACATCCGTGATAGAGTTCCTCCGATCAATAAACACACCAGCAGATCGGGAGGAAGCCCAGTTGATAAAGAAGAGAGCTAGTCGATTCACGCTTATAGGGGATCATTTATACAAAAGAGCCTTTCAAGGTCATTACTTAAATGCATTAGATCGAAAGACGTCCAATGTATTTTGTAATAAGTACACCAAGGCTCTTGTGACAATCATCAGATGGTCGTTCACTGGTCCAAAAAATCTTATTGGCTGGATATTTTTGGTCTACCCTGCAAGTAGATGCAGCTCAGACAATAGCTACTTACTTATCATGTCAAAGACACCAAAACATATAGCACCGACCTATTGAAGAGTTGAAGATATCAATTGTCTCTTGCCCATTCAACCAGTGGGGCATGGATATGATTGGACCTTTTCCCATGGCGAGTGGTCAGAGAAAATTTCTCCTCGTAGCCATGGATTACTTCTATAAGTGGATGGAAGCCGAGCCACTTGCTAAGATAACTAAGGACATTGTTAACAAATTCTTATGACAAAATATTGTGTGTTGGTTTGGCGTTCCTCACAAGCTCGTTACTGACAACGAAAGACAATTTCAAGAACGGAAGCTTAAAGAATAGTGTGCCAGCTATGATATTCTGCAAGCCTTCACTTCAGTAATCTATCCTCGAAGCAATAGTCAGGCGGAGGTCACTAACATAGAAATTATCAAAAGACTTAGAATCCAACTTGAACACCTTAGAGGAAGTTGGGTCGACGAACTGCTGAGCGTGCTATGGGCGTATTGCACCACACCCCGAGAAGTCACTGACATGACCCCATTCTACTTGGTGTATAGAGGAGAACCAGTAGTGTCGTTCTAAATAAGGGCGGAGTCCGATCGAAGATAGCTATACAATGAAGAAAACTTCAAGCGGTGCCTTATGGAGCTAGACTTAATAGAAGAAATCAGAGATAAAGCAACAGCTTGACTGATTGCATACCAATAGAGGGTGAAGTAAAATTACAACAGAAGGATTATTCTAAGATCTTTCCAGATCAACAACTTAGTGTGGAAGAGAATCAAATCGGTCGGCGACATCAGCAAGTAGAGGCTCCATGGACGTATAAGTAGTGAGACTTCCAGCCCTTGTTGGAGAAGGGCATTTTATTGAAGTAGATGGCACCGACCCGGGCTTGGAAGAGGAAGACGCCCAGTTCGGACTATTGGACCCCGTGGTAGTTTTGATGTGATCAACCAAGTTAGTTAGGTCCTATGTTTTGTCTGAACCCTGTGTCTGAGTGTGCAGGAACTTAGGAGCGCAGGAAGTCGAGCGGAAGACGCAGCTAGCGAGAAGGACGGCACAGGAAGGGAGTCGACGGGCTCGGTGCGTCCGAAGGACGAGAGAGCTGCGGAAGAGTACTTTGGTGGAGCGAGAAGAATGTGCACGACGTTCGAGGGATGAGAAGCCGGATGGAAGACTGCTCGAGGAGAATGCCGGGAACTAGGTTCGGGTGAGCCCTATTCCGGATGACCGCAATCACCCAAGGAGTCGAACCGGAGCAAGTCAACTGGAGTTGACTTGTCAACGGTTCGGTCGACCGAACCCCATGATCGATCGACCGAACCCCAATCATCAGAAGACCAACCGCTTGTGACACGTAAGAAGCCACGTCAGCAAGCCAGCCGTTGGGGGACTGATCGGTCGACTGAACCTCTTGATCGGTCGACCGAACCAATGTTTATCCAGAGACTCAGTCGAGCATTTTGATCGGGCCAGCACAGAGGAAGACCGTTGGCCGATCGATCGACCGAACACAATGATCGGTCGACCGAACCTGAGCTCGATCCACAGAGACTGCACCTGGACGGAAAGATGGGCAGGTACAGCAGGTTCGGTCGACCGAACCTGGGCATCGGTCGACCGATCCCTCTCGAGTCAAACCTGATCCCGAAGATCAGGTTAACAGATAGACTCTAGAACCCCTATATAAAGGGAGTCTCGGGTAGCTATTGAAGTACAACGAATACGAACGAAATAGCAACTCTAGTAATATCTGTTTAAGCAACTACTGTGCTGTCAAAGTGTAAAAGGCTTCTCCGCCTTCTGAGAAGGAGTTTTTCTTACTGCGCTTTTCTTACTGCCCTTGATTAACAACCCTCTTGGTTGTAACCAGGTTAATTTCTATCTCCTTTTATTTCTGTAGTTGAGTTTATATTGTTGCTTTATTTTAAGAGTTGAAAAGCTTTGAGGAGGGTATAATTTTTATTTGCAGGCAATTCACCCCCTCTTTTCGGTCCCCGCTGCACCTACAAGTGGTATCAGAGCCCAACAGCCTCAGAGGGACTAACCGCCATCTGAAGCACAAAGATCAGAACAATGGCCAGCGCGAACATCCATCCCCCGAAGTTCAACGGAGATTTCGCTACATGGAAGCGAAAAATGGAGGTATTCTTTAAAACAGATTTTCATATTTTAATTACTATGAAATATGGTTTTGCAGCTCCTAAAGACAAAGAAAAAAACACGTGGAGCAAAAAGGAGCAAGCCGACTTCGTCGCCAACGAAAAAGCGGAATTCCACCTCCTCAGCGTTCTGCCACCTCGGGAGGTAAGCCGGATCGGAAGTTACGACTCCGCGAAAGATCTCTGGGAGAAATTCCTGGAGCTTCACGAAGGTACATCCGAAGCGAAGCTAGCTAGGCGCCACATCCTCCGGAACCAGTTGACGAACCTCCGGATGAACCAAGGCGAGAAGGTAGCGCAACTCTAAGCAAGGATCAAAGAGCTGATCACGCAACTAACCAATCTTGGAGAAGAGGTAACAAACCGAGACTCTATCCAGTATGCGCTCAATGCCTTCCCCAGAACTCCAGAGTAGGCCTCCTTAGTAGATGCATACTACATCTCTAAGGACCTCGAGGTAAGTACTTTAGAATAATTATTTTCCACTTTTGAACTTCACGAATCTCGAGTTTCAGAGTCCAATGGAGTAGAGAAGTCCAGTCAGAACATTGCCTTAAAGGCAAAAATGAACAGTTCTGACTCCGAAGTCTCGGTCGACGAATCAAAAGCGGCACTTCTGGTAAAACGCTTCGATAAATTTTTTAATACTAATAAGTTTAGCTCGCAGAGGCATCAACGAAAGAAAAGGACGATTCGTTGCTACAACTGCAACGAAGAGGGGCACATCAAGGATGACTGCCCCAAATTGAAGTGCAAGCAAAAGGAGAAGACAAAGACCAAGTACAAGAAACCAAATTCCTCCAAGCACAAAAATCTGAAGGCGACATGGGACGACTCTTCATCCTCCGAGTCAGAAGTCGAAGAATTCTCGGGACTAGCACTGATGGCCAACCATCAGCTAGAAGAAACATCTAGCTCAGAAATGAGCATTGATGGAGGGGGAGGAATATCAGAAGAAGAAAGCAGTAGTGAAGGGGGAGCGTCACCAGACCAGGTAAGTAAGGTACGCAATCTAACCCTAACTTAATCTTTTAAATTTATCAAGTCTCTTTCTAAAGAGTTAGATCAATTAGAAAAAGAGAATGCTGAACTAAAGTTGAACCTAGCAAGAGCATGCCCGTTAGAAATGTATGATCATCTAAAATCAGAAAATGATAAATTAAAATTAGAAATTGAAAAAATAAAAACTGATGCATGCTTAAATAGATTTCCAAAATCAAAAGTTAGAATTTATGAAAAATTGAATTGGTACATTAAACAACATCAGGGTCAACTTAGGAAAATTCCTAAAAGTTATATACCTCCTATGTTTTTAAAGAATCCCGTAGGAAGGAACCTTTACTGGGTTCCAAAATCTGTACTTGATTAATTTTTCTTATTAAAAGCTTACAGTGAGAAAATTAAACTTTGAGTTTCTTTATGGAAGCTTTGTCTAAGGAAGTGGTTGTTGCTCCAATAACCAAGAAGGCCTAGTGCCTCGCCACGACCTGGAAGCCGAAATATCAAAATAAAAATGTTTAATTAACCTTCTGATAAAAGTATTAATATTAGATTTAAACAATGCTTTAAAAAGTTTTTTAAACATATCCTTAGGAACTCTTTAAATTTTTTTTTTAAAAAAAAAATTGTTTCTTGAAATTTTAACTTAGAATTTTTTTTTTAAACACTTAGAAATTTTTTAAGTTAAACCTAATTCAACTTCTGTAACTTGTTTGCCCCTGTTTTTGCTGTGATCAAAGGGGGAGAATAAAGAAAAGTACAAGTTTAGGGGGAGTTAGGAAAAGTACAAGTTTAGGGGGAGTTGGGGGGAGTTAGGAAGTTTAAATTTTTAATATTTTTTCTAAATAGTGTTACAATTTTACTTATTGCAAAACTTATGCTTAATATTCTAGTTTAGTAATTTTTCTTTAAAATTACTTCTTGTGTCTGTTTTACCCTAACTTGAACTTGGGTTGATGCACATCAAAAAGGGGGAGATTGTTGGACCCTGTGGTAGTTTTGATGTGATCAACCAAGTTAGTTAGGTCCTGCGTTTTGTCTGAACCCTGTGTCTGAGTGCGCAGGAACTTAGGAGCGCAGGAAGTCGAGCGGAAGACGCAGCTAGCGAGAAGGACGACACGGGAAGGGAGTCGACGGGCTCGGTGCCTCCGAAGGACGAGAGAGCTGCGGAAGAGTACTCCGGTGGAGCGAGAAGAACGTGCGCGATGTTCGAGGGACGAGAAGCCGGACGGAAGACTACTTGAGGAGAAGGCCGGGAACTGGGTTCGGGTGAGCCCTATTCCGGATGGCCGCAATCACCCAAAGAGCCAAACCGGAGCAAGTCAACTGGAGTTGACTTGTCAACGGTTCGGTCGACCGAACCCCATGATCGATCGACCGAACCCCAATCCTCAGAAGACCAACCGCTGGTGACACGTAAGAAGCCACGTCAGCAAGCCAGCCGTTGGGGGACTGATTGGTCGACCGAACCTCTTGATCGGTCGACCGAACCAACGTTTATCCAGAGACTCAGTAGAGCGTTTTGATCGGGCCAGCACAGAGGAAGACCATTGGTCGATCGGTCGACCGAACCTGAGCTCGATCCACAGAGACTGCACCTGGATGGAAAGATGGGCAGGTACAGCAGGTTCGGTCGACCGAACCTGGGGATCGGTCGACCGATCCCTCTCGAGTCAAACCTAATCCCGAAGATCAGGTTAACAGATAGACTCTAGAACCCCTATATAAAGGGGGTCTCGGGTAGCTTTTGAAGTACAACGAATACGAACGAAATAGCAACTCTAGTAATCTCTGTTTAAGCAACTACTGTGCTGTCAAAGTGTAAAACGCTTCTCCGCCTTCTGAGAAGGAGTTTTTCTTACTGCGCTTTTCTTACTGCCCTGGATTAACAACCCTCTTGGTTGTAACCAGGTTAATTTCTGTCTCCTTTTATTTCTGTAGTTGAGTTTATATTGTTGCTTTATTTTAAGAGTTGAAAAGCTTTGAGGAGGGTATAATTTTTATTTGCAGGCAATTCACCCCCTCTTGCCGGTCCTCGCTGTGCCTACACGGACTTCTTAGGGTAATTAAAATAATAGAAAATACAAGAATTAAGAGGAATTCTATACATACAGAACAGTATTACTACTCCCTACAACTAAAGGAGTTAGACACTGGTTGCTACAACAGAACATGGAAATATCTCTAAACTTCAGCGAAGAAAGGATGAATTGGGAAACGGAAGCCAGCATAAAACTGATCCTTGAAAAAAGTTAGAAACCCTTTAGGAGGGGTGTGGAGGCGATCGTAGGGAGACGAGATGGCAAACTTGTGGTTAGGAGGGATATAGTAGGACATGGTCATCCGATCCACTTCGTCGCCATTAAAATCCGACGAAGTGGAGGTGTACCATACTCTAGGGATAGCCGGAGAGGGAGAATGAGAATGGGCCATAGGGAGAAGCATGAAGATCAAAGATCGAAAGTGAAAAGGAGAAGAAACTTACTGGACAAGAATCGCCGATGACGAGAACATAGAGCAAAGAAGTAGATGAAGATGAAGACAGACAAAGGCAAGGAAGAGAGTGATGTTATGCCGATGAGAGCAGAGGGTTTAAAAACCCTGCCGCTGATTATTCAGAGTTGTCCGATCAAGGATTTAAAAAATAATATTTGATCTGAGCCATCCCAATTTAAAAGGCAGTTGTCGCATCGAATCTTAACAGTTGGCTGTCACATCAGACATTCAACGGCACAAAAGTGTGACACGATGAATCAATCACAGGTGGCATTAATGGGGAATGAAAATGATCAGTAGGCCCATGATTAAAAAGCATACTCGACATGCTTTGCATTAATGGCAAAGGATTTGAGCTATTTCTAAAAATCAGGATGGCGTCAGCAGTAACTAAACGACACTATGAGTATGGGAGACCGCTTGGGAAAGAGATCAGAAAAGGGAGAACAAACAGCTAAGTGTCGTCTATATTCGATCCGAGTGACGTCAATCTCGGAGCCTCCTGACCAGGAAGAAACAAGTTTCCTTAGGAGCTGTAAGGGCATTAATTGTTCAACTGAGCGGCGGCTCAGATAGCAAAGTGCCTGGTTGGGAAGGATAGTTGTGAAAAATACTAATTGTCCAGTCAGTCGGACTTGTAGCCTCCTTCAGCTAGACTTGAGGGGAAAAACTTCTGATATGATGATGATAAAGATGGACCCCAAAAAAGTGGGTCAAAGTAGTGAAGATCGGCTGACATAGAGGTCAAAGTCAAATGGCCAAAGTAACAAAGTTGGACGAAACTAAAGACTACGGACCAAGCAATGTTGGCCGAGCGAGATTGTAGCATCGGTCGGATGTAAATGGCCGACCAGACCGTTCGATCGGCCCTCCATAACCTGCAGATGAGGTTGAGACCTAAATACTAAGTTACCCGGCCTACCGTCTTGGCCAATCGAACGGTCTGGGCCGATCGGCCACAGTGCACCTCTCCAACCACATGAAAGCCGAGGGAAGAACAGGTCAGTGGCTACATTCTATACGGCCGAGCTGGTGATAAACTGGTCGAGTGGTCACCGGTCGACCTATAGCGGAACTCATATTCTTGTCATACCGAATCCTTTTGGAAGTTTGCGCCCGAGAGGACAGAAAATATCCCACCCGAAAATCATCCTTTAGAAACTTCCAGCCTGTCAACTCACAGCGATTTGCGGGCTCACTTGAGGAAAGATGTCAGAGGAACTTTATGGCCTGTCCTTTCTTAGAAAAACTTTGGAAAACGTGTTTATGCTTTGAGATGCATGCGCAATGCAACAGTGATACTATAAAAGGGATTTCCATTTACAGGCGGAGGTATGCTATACTTCTTACTTTCACACGCCATTTGCTATAGTTCACTGCTTTCATCTCCAAAATCAAGAACTGACTTGAGCCCCGGAGGGCTAATGCCGGAGATCTTTTTCCTGGCTCGGTACTGTTGGGATCTTAGATGGCTAGAGGGGGGGTGAATAGCACCTTGAAAAACTTAAACCAAAACTTTTGCACAGATAATTGTTAGCACAGCAGAATTAGACAACTAAAGAAAGGAAAAAACACAAGCACACTAACACTAGGATTTACGAGGTTCGGGGATAACTTGCCCCTACTCCTCGGCGTGTCCGTAAGGTGGACGACTCCTTGATCTTCGGTAGATCGCACCCCGGATAACTTCCTGCTACAAATCCTCCTTCTCGGTGGAGTAATCTCCCCACAACGTCTCAAGAAAGATCTAAGTTAAAGCACGAGACTTACAGAAACTCGGTGGCAAAGGAGAATTGAAATGCTTACAACCACGCGAGGATCAGTAGCAGAAAAACAGAGATCGCAGTTCACCCGAGAGCTCAAGAACTTCGCACAACAGCACACACTTTTCTTTCAAGCTTTCTTGTTGTTTTTCTTGTTCCCCTCTCGCTGTTTTTACTGCTTCTCAAAACCTTATCTCTGCTGTCACAGATCTGGTCCAAACTGCGCAAATCAGCGCTGCAGTCAATCCCTTTTCCTCCTTCTCTGATTCTCTGAACTCACACCAAGCAGATCGCAGTCAGATCACAGCAGTATCCGTTGATGCCTGAAATGCACCATGCGCCGCTGAAACCAGCAGAAAGACCATTTGTCGCATTCCTCTTATGAACTTAATTTGAAATTAGGCTTGGAATGATACCTGTTAACCTGCAAACTCAAAAGCTAACAGCACAGAGGATTACATCACATAAATGAATGAGATATATCAAAAGCAGTGAAGGAATCGTTGATACAGTGAACAAATCAGAGTGTGTGGATCGACCTTGGACCGATCAGGCAACAGCCTGATCGGTCTGAGGCTATTCTGATCGGTCGCAATGACCGATCAGATTGAGTGTGGATCGGTCCACGGACCGATCCACTCCTTTCTCTCTTCTGCAGGCTTTTCTCCTGATCGGTCTCCTCGACCGAGCTGAGTCTGATTTTCCGGGTGAAATCAGACTCTGATCGGTCTCCAGACCGATCAGAGCCTGATTGTGCCACCGGATCGGTCCGCCGACCGATCCATGCAGATACAGTTGCTACTGATCCTCTGGATCGGTCAGCCGACCGATCCAGCGCGATACAGTCCCGACTGCAGGAGAACGAGCTACGAGACCTCTCGACCTAGTCCGGTCCGGAGAACGAGCTCCGAGCCCTCTCCGACTTCGGTCCGGAGAACGAGCTACCGAGCCCTCTCTGACCTAGTCCGGAGAACGAGCTACCGAGCCCTCTCCGACTTCGTCCGGTCCAGAGAACGAGCTACCGAGCCCTCTCTGACCTAGTCCGGAGAACGAGCTACCGAGCCCTCTCCGACTTCGTCGGGTCAGCAGAACGAGCTACCGAGCCCTCTCTGTCCTCGTCCGGAGAATGAGCTACCGAGCCCTCTCCGACCTAGTCCGGAGAACGAGCTACCGAGCCCTCTTCGACTTCGCGTGCCAAGTTTCCAACTTGAACTTTTCCCTCCCAACTGATCAACCTCGATCAGTAGTCATTCTGAGTTTAATCAATATCTGATACAAACTTAAATCAGTGTCAACATCAAAACAACAGCCAGGTCAGACTGTAACAACAATCTCCCCCTTTTTGTTGTTTGACAACACGATTTAAGTTTAGATCAGAATTGTTCAAATTTTCATAATTAGGGGAATCAAGATCCTCCCCCTAAGACGGATACAACACTATGTGAGGGTCTTCAAATTTGCATTCATCTAAACTTAGTTATCTTCTCCCCCTTTGTCAAACACCGAAAAAGTACGAATAAGGTAAGATAACTTAAAGAACTCCCCCTTAACCCTTACCGTCTGGTTCTTAAAGCACTTAGAATTCCCTCTTAGTGTATTCTAAGACAGTAATAAGGAAATAAAAGACAAAACAAGACATGCAAGTGAACAACATATTAATAACCGATAGAAAATGAAGCATAATAAAGAGCAAGCAAATATAAAACTGAGTAGCATAAATACAGGAGTAGCATCAGAAGTGCAAACATCCAGGTCAGACAAATAACATCCAAAATACATACAGACAAGGTGACACACAGACTATATCAATCAACGTCCTCAACATGAGGAGCATCATCATCATCGGCAGGAGGAGTGAAATCCTGAGGCGGCACGCTGGAGGATGGATAGCCTGGATAAGACTGCGGAGGCGGGTAGCGTGCCATCCATCCGAGTAGCAACTGCTGTGTCACCACCTGATGACTGCGCACATCATCGAAGCGCTGGTCAATATGCCCGCGCAGGTCATCGTAGCGCTGGTCTATCCGAATACGCAGGCCATCCAGCTCAGCAGATATCATCTCATCGTGCCGATCAAAGCGGCTCTCCAGCTCGGCGATCTGCCAGCGCAGATCAGGATCGGCCTCTCCATCGTCAGCAGCAGGAGGAGCAGCAACAGGAGCAACCTGTCGTGGAGGTCCCCGTGGTAACTCACCCAGTGCTCTCCCATCCTTCCACCGAACATCCCCATTTTGCCCTATGATGCCAGACTTGGAAAACGCCCGTTTCCCAAGTCGGCAATCCTGCCTGACCATTTTGACTATTCTACCCTTAGAGACATCAACCTGAAGGGTTTCGAGCCAATCAGTAATTATATGCCCATAAAGCATATAAATAGTGGAGCCGCTAGGCCTAGAATATGATATGATCGAGGAGTAGATGCTCGACATGATTTCAAAATCGAGACGTCGACGCAACCCATAAAGCATAAGACAATGATATGATCGGATCTCAGATAATGGTTTAGATGTGATAGGTAGAAGGCAGTTCGTGACAATCTTAAAAAGGATGTAGTCTTGAGGAGATAATCTCAAGGCTGCAAAAGTAGGGAAGTCAACATCTAGCTCATCTAGTCCATCCGGTCTAGGTTGCCTGAAGAAGTACTCATAAATATCGTCAGGTGATACATCAAGTGGAGGAGGTAGTGACTCTGGTAAATCAGGATACAAAGGAAAAGGATCTCCTGAACACATACGACAACCTAGATACCCAAAGAATTCTCTGATGGAGAAATCGATACTTCTTTTAGCGACTCGAGTGGTATAAACACCATCATGGTTTTGATGAAGGTTGTTATAGAATTCAGATATGAGGTCAAGATTGATGTCCCTTTCTAGGTAGACTACTGAATCAAGCTTATAATAGGCTAGGGTCTCGGATACAGATGGACAAAATTCATCCATCCACTTTCGATCCACAGATCGACATGGAAGCAGCTTGAATGTTCTTTGTTGAAATGCTAGCTCAAACTGGCGGTTTGGGAATCTACTGGAACTAGCTGGTTGGGGTCGAGAGGGAGCAGGAGACTTGGATTTGGATTTCTTGGTCGGTTCCTTAGAGGATCCCTCACCACTAGTGGGTATCTTTCTAACAATTAGGACAGTGGGAACAAGGAAAGAGCACCGGCCATGGGCAAACCACCGAGCACAAACAACAGTGACAGTAAGAACATGATAACATGACCTGCCAAAGACAATAAACAGCAGAGATCGAGAGATTACCTCGGTGCCATTGTGACCTTTGGCTTTTAGAAGACGATGGGTCGAGAAGACGGGAGGAAAAGAGAGGCGTCGGCTTGGTTATGAGTCGGTCGGCTAGGGTTTTGAGAAGGAAGAAGATCGGGAAGAGAGGAGGTCGGGAGGATTTAATGAGGGGAAAGTGCACAGTGTGATCTGATCGGACGGCTGTCCGAACAGAGAAATCCTGACCGATCAGGGAACGTCCTGATCGGTCAGCGATCGTCCTGATCGGTCAGCGATCGTCCTGATCGGTCATGGGGACCGATCAGGGATCTTCCTGATCGGTCCCTGGACCGATCAGATGTGGATCAGTGGGGTGCCATCTGTGCCGGTGTCTCCTGATCGATCCCTGGATCGATCAGTGAATCTTCTGTGGTCAGGAATGTCCTGATCGGTCGTGGAGACCGATCAGGTATCGTCAAATCTCCTGATCGGTCGTGGAGACCGATCAGGCATCATCCTGATCGGTCCCTGGACCGATCAGTGTCTGATATAATATTCAGTAACTGAAAATATGAGCCGTTATCTATCGGGAATTTTGAAAAGTTCAGAATTCAAGAATTCAGAATCTCCCAAATTCATAACCTAGAATCAACACCCACAAGTAAAAAAAAAAAAAGAGTTCTTAAGGTCGTAGTTTGTGTAGAGCCCTAAAGTTTTAGACTTTAAATCCAAAAGCTCAGACATTTGGAATCTTAGAATTCCAATCTCAGAAAACCTTATAAAACCATATAGTGAAACAAGGTATTAATTAAGACTCAGGATTGCTATGATCAGTTTCAAGTTTGTCAAAATATAAACAACTTGTCCTAATTTTCAATCAAGGCATGTTAAGTATCAATCAAAAATATCAATCAACAAATCATTCATAGTTAGACACTTTTTAGACAAAGGCCCAATCAAGATTCCTTGATTGGAATATATGAGTAAGATCAAGGAACCAATTACACATGAATTATGTAATGGTGTTCCCTATACTCAATTAATGTCTCTTCAACCTAATTATTCAAGGGATGCATGATACATTTTGAATAATTTGGTTGTTCCTAGCATCTCACCCCATATCTAGCAAACAAAAATATTTTGTTAAACCTTATAGTTTGTGTGAGATGTTCCCAAGTTGCCCAAAATCATTCCCAATTTCTCTTGTCATTTTAATTTGTCCTTATTGATCATGATGAAGTCCTAAGGACCTAAGGAGCCAAACACATTCCCAACTCCCTCCTTAAATGACTAAATTCATTCTCCGGAAGGGGTTTGGTGAAAATATCAGCTAGGTTTGACTTTGACTCAACATATGTGAGTGCAATGTCTCCCCTAGCTACGTGATCTCTTATGAAGTGATGATGCACTTCAATGTGTTTGGTCCTCGAATGATGGACTGGATTTTTAGTTAGGTTGATCGTGCTAATATTGTCACATAGCACTTGTACACCCTTATAAGAAAGTCCATAATCCTCTAGGGTGTGTATCATCCACAACAACTGTGATACACTCTCTCCCATGGCAATATATTTGGCCTCGGTCGTGGAGAGAGCAACACAATGTTGCTTCCGACTTGACCAACTAACTAAAGATGAACCTAAAAATTGGCAGCCCCCACTAGTACTTTTCCGATCCAATTTGCACCCAGCATAATCGGAGTCGGTATAACCTACCAAGTCAAAAGACTCAGTACGTGGATACCAAAGACCTACTCTAATTGTGCCTTTAAGGTATCTCAGAATTCTCTTAACTGCAATCAAGTGAGATTCCTTGGCACAGACTTGATACCTAGCGCACATGCCCACAGCAAAGAGTATGTCCGGTCGACTAGCTGTGAGATATAAAAGACTACCAATCATGCTTCTATATTGCGTTAGATCAATTGGTTTTCCACTCTCATCATTGTCAAGGCGAGTGTTTGTCGCCATTGGAGTGGACACTTCCTTAGAGTCACTCATATTGAATTTTCTAAGCATCTCTTGAGTGTATTTTGTCTGATGGACATAAATTTCATCTCGAGTTTGTTTGATTTCAAGTCCGAGGAAGAATGTCAACTCTCCTACGAGACTCATCTCAAACTCACTTTCCATGTGAGAAATGAATTCATTCAAATAGCCCTTGTTATTTGAGCCACAAATTATGTCATCGACATATACTTGGGCTACAAAAATGTTTTCACCATCTCTACGTAGAAATAGTGTTGGGTCTATTTGGCCTCTTACAAAGCCCTTTTCTAATAGGTAAGTTGACAACCTATCGTACCATGCTCGAGGTGCTTGTTTAAGCCCATAAAGAGCTTTCTTGAGCTTGTATACGTGGATTGGAGCTTCGGTACTCACAAACCCCGGTGGTTGTTCAACATAGACTTCTTCTTTAATAAAACCATTTAAGAAGGCAGATTTAACATCCATTTGATAGAGTTTGAAACCTCTATGTGTAGCAAAAGCTAGCATCAGACGAATGGACTCTAATCGTGCCACGGGAGCATAAGTCTCATCATAATCGAGACCTTCGACTTGACTATAGCCCTTGGCTACAAGTCTTGCCTTGTTTCTTACAACTTCTCCCTTTTGATTTAACTTATTTTTGAATACCCATTTAGTTCCATTAATGGTGGTCTTTTTCGGTCTAGGAACCAAGTCCCACACTTGGCTCCTTTCAAATTGACCTAATTCGTCTTGCATAGCTAAGATCCAATCAGGATCGTGCAATGCCTCATCAACTATTTTTGGTTCAATCTCTGAAATCAATGCGACTTCATTAGACTCATTTCTAAAGAATGACCTAGTCCTAACCCCTTGGTGGATGTCTCCCACAATTTGGTCTTGGGGATGATTAGTGGCTATCCTAGATTGTCTTGGTGTTGGTGGAGCCTCATGAATGGTCTCACTCGGCACAGGCAAGGACTCAGTATCAGGCAAAGGATCAGATTGAGTTCTTTGTTGCCTTTGCTCATCACCATCAGAGTCAATTTCGACTCGTTCTTCATTTTGATCATTCAAACTTAGATTTCTAAGTCCAAATTGAATTTCTCCTACATCCCTTGGTTGATCATTTAAGTTAGGGATTTCTTCAAAGGCTACATCAGAGGACTCTTCAATCAGTTTAGTCCTCTTGTTGTAGACTCGATAGGCTTTGCTGGTGAGAGAGTACCCGACCAGTATCCCTTCATCAGCCTTAGCCGTGAACTTCCCAAGATGATCCTTTGTGTTTAAGATAAACACCTTACAACCAAACACCCTAAGATGTTTAATTGTAGGCGGTTTCCCAAACCAAAGTTCATGGGGAGTCTTTCCTAAAAACCTATGTATTAAAACTCGATTTTGCACATAGCAAGCTGTATTCACAGCTTCAGCCCATAAGTAGCTCGGTAGTGAGTACTCATTGAGCATGCTTCACCTCTTGTAAGACTCGGTTCTTTCTCTCCACAACCCCATTTTGCTGTGGGGTCCTTGGAGTTGAGAACTCATGTCTATACCCTTTTGCTTGACAAAATTCTAAGAACCTATGGTTTTGAAATTCACCACCATGATCACTTCTAATGGTTTTAATTGTTGTTGATTTTTCATTTTCAGTTCTTCTACAAAAAGAAATAAAAATGTCTATGGTTTGATCCTTAGTTTTCAAAAAGAAAGTCCATGTGTATCTAGTAAAATCATCAATAATTACTAAACAATATCTACTACCATTCAATGAAATAACATTGTTACAATCAAACAAGTCCATATGTAATAAGTCTAAGGCAGTAGATGTACTCACAGTGCTTTTACCTTTATAAGGTGCTTTTGTTTGCTTACCCATTTGACATGCATCACATAGTTTGTTCTTTTGATACTTGATGCTTGGTAAGCCTCGTACTAGTCCTTTGTTGGCCAACTTCCGAATGTTCTTCATGTTTACATGTGCCAACCTGTTGGTTGCTACTCGGAAAACCTAGAGGTTCCACTGTACAAAAATTTTGTACAAAGGTCTGAACCTTTTCCTAGCTACCATGTGTTCTTTTAAATTAAATTTTGGATCGCCTGCGAAACTTAACACGTTTGATCCAAAACTTAATCTATTTGTTCTTTAAGGTTTAGACTTGGATCTCCTGCGGAACTTAACACGTTTGATCCAAATCACCTAAGTTATTAATTCCATTAAATATTAATTTCCATAATTGGTTCCCAGTACTGACGTGGCGAGGCACATGACCTTCTTGGATATGGGAACAACCACCACCGACTAGACAAAACCTTTTATGGAAAGCTAATATTTAATTTCCTAAAATAACTTTAGGTCAACCAAAAAGAACAATCAAATCACAAGGAAAAGAAAAATAAAAGAACACAACTTCGAAAAACATATTCGAAATACTAGAATCGTAAGCCTCTTGTATTTGGTATTATTTCCATAAATAACTAGCATGATGCGGAAAGGAAAAATTACTAGTTATACCTTCTAAAAAGACCTCTTGATCTTCTACCATATTCCTCTTCTAACCTCGGATGTTGTGTGGGCAACGATCTTCCGAGATGAGAACCACCAAGCACCTTCTTCTTCCTTGCAAGTTTCGGCCACCACAATTCTCCAAGAGAAGTAGAGGTCCGGCCACAACCACCAAGCTCCAAGGGATGCAAGAAACAAAACCACCTTTCTCTCCTTCTTCTCCTAGCTAGAACCGGCCACCATCAAGAGCTCCAAGAGAGGTTGCCGCCGGCCATAAGAAGAAGAGAAGAGGAAGAAGCTAGGGCCGGCCACCAAGGAGGAAAAGAGAGGAGAAGAATAATAGAGTTGATCACCCGTGAAGGCACCTCTACCCCCTCTTTTATAATCCTTGGTCTTGACAAATAAGGAAATTTTAATAAAAAATTCCTTAATTCTTTTGTCATAAAAAAGAAAAATTATTTTAATTAAAAAACAATTTTCTTCTTTTAATAATAATGGCCGGCCACTTCTAATTTCCCAAAACAAGGAAAATTTAATTCACACAAGAATTAAAACTTCCTAATTTGTTTCTAGAAATTTATAAAAATTTCTCCAATAATTTTATCCCTTCATGATTGGTTAATAAAAAGGAAATTTTATAAATTAAAATTCTTCTTTTAAACATGTGGATAATTTCCAAAAGGAAAGTTATCTCTAAAAATTAAAATCTTTTTTCAATCTACAAATAAGGAAAGATATCAAATCTTTTCTTAATCTTTTGTAGAAACTAATAAAAGAGAATATTTAATTTTTAAACTTCTCTTTTAAATTATTATCATGGTTAAAAAGGAAAGTTTTTCTTAAAAATAAAATCTCCTTTCAATCTACAAATAAGGAAAGATTTCAAATCTTTTCTTAATCTTTTGTAGAAAGCTTTAAAAGGAAAGATTTAATTTTTAAACTCTCTTTTAAAACTATGATATCCACATAAGAAATAATTTTAAAAAAAAAAATCCTTTTTAATATGATGTGGCCAGCCACCTAAGCTTGGGCTCCAAGCTATTGGCCGGCCACCTTAAGGCCAACCTTTAGGCTTGGCCGGCCCTAAGCTTGAGCTTCAAGCTTAGCTTGGCCGGCCCCTATTGGTTGGGTAAGAAGGTGGGTATGTGGTGGGTATAAATCTCTATATACAAGAGGCTACGATAGGGACCGAGAGGAGGAATTGGTTTTGGTCTCCCGATGAAATTAAGCTTCCCGTGTTCGCCCCGAACACACAACTTAATTCCATCAATAATAATTCATTCCACTAAAGAACTATTATTGAACTACCGCACCAATCCCAAATTACATTTTGGGCTCCTTCTTATTATGAGTGTGTTAGTCTCCCTGTGTTTAAGATGTCAAATGTCCACTAATTAAGTGAGTTACTGACAACTCATTTAATTAATATCTTAGTCCAAGAGTAGTACCACTCAACCTTATCGTCATGTCGGACTAAGTCCACCTGCAGGGTTTAACATGACAATCCTTATGAGCTCCTCTTGAGGACATTCTCAACCTAGATCACTAGGACACAGTTTCCTTCTATAATCAACAATACACACTATAAGTGATATCATTTCCCAACTTATCGGGTTTATTGATTCATCGAACTAAATCTCACCCATTGATAAATTAAAAAAATAAATATCAAATATATGTGCTTGTTATTATATTAGGATTAAGAGCACACACTTCTATAATAACTGAGGTCTTTGTTTCTTTATAAAGTCAGTATAAAAGAAACGACCTCTAATGGTCCTACTCAATACACTCTAAGTGTACTAGTGTAATTATATAGTTAAGATAAACTAATACCTAATTACACTACGACCTTCCAATGGTTTGTTCCTTTCCATTATGGTCATGAGTTACAGTTTATAATTTATAAGGTATTGATAACATGATCCTCTGTGTGTGACACCACACACCATGTTATCTACAATATAAATTAATTGAACAACTACATATATCATAAATGTAGACATTTGACCAATGTGATTCTTATTTCTAGATAAATGTTTATACCAAAAGCTAGGCTTTTAGTATACACTCTAACACAACCTTCTATGCCAAAGCCAAGATTCTTCTTCTTTTGACATGAAACACTTAATCAAAGCATTAGTAGCACTTTTAAACGATACTTGATAAATATTATCAACCCTTGTGCCTACTAGTACCGTGTCAAGTGTGTCAATGTGTTTAACCAAACATTGACTTGAATGAAATTCAATTGTGTAACCCGTATCACACAATTGACTGACACTTAGGAGATTAAAAGTCATCCCCTTGACTAGAAGGACATTCTTGATATGGAGACATTCGGATATATGAATGTCTCCAACTCCTACAACCTTAAGGCTACCATTATTACCAAAAGACACATTACCTCTACTTTTGTTTTGAATGATTGTAAACAGTGATTTGTTCCCGGTCATGTGCTTGGAGCATCCACTATCAACAAACCAAGTTGATAGATGCTCCCCCTCGACCAATGCCTACAAGACACGGAAGATAGAGGTTTTAGGTACCCAAATCTTGGGACCTAATGCTTCTACAACGAAAGACCTAGGAACCCATGCCTTGGTCATACCTTTCCTAGTTCCATGAGCCCTAGAAACATGTAATCTACTATCTTGAGTTCTAGACATTAGAGAAATGAAACTCGACTCCTTGGGTTGATACCCTAGCCTGGCCTTGTTGTAGACTGCCCTTTGGGCATTTAGAATCATGTCTAGAGTCTTAGAGCTAGTTGAGAACTTCTCAAGCATTTTCTTGAGTTTCTCAACCTCACCCTTTAAAGCCTTGTTCTCATCCTCAAGGACTTCTAGATGTAGGTCATCGACCTCATCTTCCCTAAGGGTCCTTAAGGTTTTTACTTCTTCTTTTAACAATTTATTTTCTGTTTTTGACTTTTTAAGCAATGTAGATAAATGAGTGATAGTCTTATAATACTTTTCTATATGAGAAGAGGTTACCTCTTCATCATCCGACGATGATGAAGCCGCGGTTGAAGCGTCGCTCGAATCTCCCTCACTCTCGGAGTCGGAAACCTCCCTTGCCATGAGTGCTAATTGTCGTGTGCTCTTTTCCATCTTCTCTTCTTCCTCCGATGAGCTTGATGAGGACTCATCCCAAGTGGCCTTGAGAGCCTTCTTCTTCTTGGCTCTTTCCTCCTTCTTTTTGGCTCGTTCCTCCTTCTTCTTAAGTTTTGGACACTCACTTCGATAGTGTCCCTTTTTTCTGCACTCATAACATGTAACATTAGTTTTGTCAATATTTTGTTCACTAGGTTTACCTTTTCCTTTGTATCTCCTGCTCCTTCTCATGACTCTTCTTACGAAATTCGCCATCTCACTTGATGATGATCCACTTTCATCATCGGATTCTGAGGAAGAGGTGGATGAGGAAATCTCCTTTTCTTTCTTCTTTTCCTTCTTCCTTCTCCCATCCTTGCTCCTTTCTCCTGCAACAAGAGCAATACCTTTCTCCTTTTGGCCTTTGTTAGCAAGTTCATGTAATTCCATTTCACAGAAAAATTCATCTAACTTGACAATTGAAAGATCCTTGGATACCTTGTAGGCATCTACCATAGATGACCACAAGGCATTCCTAGGAAAAGCTTTAAGTGCATACCTTACAAGATCGCGGTTTTCTACACGTTCATCTATGGAATGGAGACCGTTAATGATCTCTTTAAACCTACCATGAAGTTCACTTACATTCTCATTTTCCTTCATGGTTAGATTTTGGAGTTGATTCAAGAATAGGTCCCTCTTGGCAATCCGAGAATCTCGAGTTCCCTCTTGGAGCTCGATGAGTTTGTTCCATAGGTTTCTTGCACTCGAGAACGGACCTACCTTGACGAGTTGGTCCTTGGCGATTCCACATTGCAAGGTGACCATGGCCTTGGCATCGGCTTGTGCTTTGCGGAGTTGTTCGGTAGACCATCTAGACGAATCAAGTTCCTTACCTTCTTCATCTTTTGGTGGTGTAAAACCCTCCTTGACGGAAAACCACATGGAGATATCGGTCTTGAGGTAATACTCCATGCGGTTTTTCCAGTATTGGAAATCTGCTCCCTCGAAATAGGGTGGACGGTTGGTGCTGAATCCCTCCTTCATGGCCATTGTTTAGCTCTTTGGGTTGTTAAGCCGAAATGAAGAGCACCAGGCTCTGATACCACTTGTTGGGATCTTAGATGGCTAGAGGGGGGGGGGGGGGGAATAGCCCCTTGAAAAACTTAAACCAAAACTTTTGCACAGATAATTGTTAGCACAGCGGAATTAGACAACTAAAGAAAGGAAAAAACACAAGCACACTAACACTAGGATTTACGAGGTTCGGGGATAACTTGCCCCTACTCCTCGGCGTGTCCGTAAGGTGGACGACTCCTTGATCTTCGGTAGATCGCACCCCGGATAACTTCCGGCTACAAATCCTCCTTCTCGGTGGAGTAACCTCCCCACAACGTCTCAAGAAAGATCTAAGTTAAAGCATGAGACTTACAGAAACTCGGTGGCAAAGGAGAATTGAAATGCTTACAACCACGCGAGGATCAATAGCAGAAAAACAGAGATCGTAGTTCACCCGAGAGCTCAAGAACTTCGCACAACAGCACACACTTTTCTTTCAAGCTTTCTTGTTGTTGTTCTTGTTCCCCTCTCGCTGTTTTTATTGCTTCTCAAAACCTTATCTCTGCTGTCACAGATCTGGTCCAAACTGCGCAAATCAGCGCTGCAGCCAATCCCTTTTCCTCCTTCTCTGAACTCACACCAATGATATCACAGTCAACACTGGCGTCTTCTGAGCTCGAACCAATCCCCAGGAGTCAAGCAGATCGTAGCCAGATCACAGCAGTATCCGTTGATGCCTGAAATGCACCATGCGCCGCTGAAACCAGCAGAAAGACCATTTGTCGCATTCCTCTTATGAACTTAATTTGAAATTAGGCTTGGAATGATACCTGTTAACCTGCAAACTCAAAAGCTAACAGCACAGAGGATTACATCACATAAATGAATGAGATATATCAAAAGCAGTGAAGGAATCGCTGATACAGCGAACAAATCAGAGTGTGTGGATCGGTCACCAGACCGATCACAGTGCCTTGGACCGATCAGGCTATCTGAGGCCATTCTGATCGGTCGCAGTGACCGATCAGATTGAGTGTGGATCGGTCCACAGACCGATCCACTTCTTTCTTTCTTCTTCAGATTCTCACTCAGTGTGCTACTGAGTGTTTTCTGATCGGTCTGCAGACCGATCAGATTTCACTCAGTGTGCTACTGAGTGTCATCTGATCGGTCATCAGACCGATCCGTGGAACACAGTTTCACTGGATCGGTCTGCCGACCGATCCACTGATTCTTGTGTCACTGGATCGGTCTACCGACCGATCCAATGTGCCATGTAATGTCCACTTAGGTCCCTCTCTGACCTAATCCGGAGAACGAGCTACCGAGCCCTCTCTGACCTAGTCCGGTCCAGAGAACGAGCTACCGAGCCCTCTTCCGACTTCGTCCGGTCCAGAGAACGAGCTACCGAGCCCTCTCTGACCTAGTCCGGAGAACGAGCTACCGAGCCCTCTCCGACTTCGTCCGGTCCAGAGAACGAGCTACCGAGCCCTCTCTGACCTAGTCCGGAGAACGAGCTACCGAGCCCTCTCCGACTTCGTCCGGTCCAGAGAACGAGCTACCGAGCCCTCTCTCACCATTCCGTGCCAAGTCACCATACTTGGACTTTTCCCGTGCCAAGCTCCCTGCTTGGACTTTTCACCAGATGTCTTGACCCATCTGGATTTCCCTTGCCTGGCTTCACTCACCAGGACTTTCCCTCCCAACTGATCAACCTCGATCAGTAGTCATTCTGAGTTTAATCAATATCTGATACAAACTTAAATCAGTGTCAACATCAAAACAACAGCCAGGTCAGACTGTAACAACAGGCACTAACGCTCCTTGTGTTGCAAGACAGCGCGAAATCTTCGTTGAGTCAATAGCAGAGCTACATCCCAGCTCACTACCTTTATCGATTTCGGACAGGATCAATGGCTAACCGTTTCTAACTGTCTACAAAAGAAGACACAATTAGTATCTATTATAGTCGTACCTTTTTTGCCGAGATTTTGTTTTGAGTTGAGGTTATTGTTTAGTATAGTCACGCAAAGAGTTTGTTCTTCTATGAGCAAAAGAAATGCAAATGTTAGAGAAGTTCGATGATTCAAAAACCCATTCAGACATGATGTTGTAGGTTGAATTGACACTGGAACTGTCATCCTATCCCTCTGGACTGCAGTCAATGATTTTATTCAGCTGATCTTGATGAAGTTGAATTACTCTTTCTGATAAACCAAGGCCCAGATCTAATGACTGCTTGCTGATTTGAGAGATTGTAATCTCGGGGGTACTACAAGATCCGAACAGCTCTTGGAATTTTGTGAAAGGGGCTGAATGTGGAGACCATTTATCACTCCATAAGTATTTTGCCCATTCCCAAGCTTTCTACGAGTATTTGCAAGAATGAAGTCTGAGTTTCGCAGTCTTCCCATAACAAACTTACCAGTTTCAGGTTTCATGACAGAATACATTTGCAAGAATGACATCTGAGTTCTTCCAGGTCTTCCCATTTACATAAATTCAAAACACAACTTATGCACACTCAAAAGCCAACTTTCAAATATTCATCCTATTTAGGATTCACATATGATCCTCTTAACGATATTGCTATTTTAGAATTAAGACTAATAAATGAGAAATTAAGAGTTTGTTTATCCTCCGACAGAATCTTTTGTCGATTCACCAGCTTTGAATGCATTTTTCCATCCTTTACCCTTTTATTTTAGCAGAAATACTAAGATGTAGGGGGCCAAATGTTCGATTTGTCCTTAGAAGACAATGGTAGAGGGCAGAGGAGGACAAGTAGAGACCAAACTCAATGATGCTAATGATCTAGTAATGCATATTCAACAGAGCTTATGATTAAATATCTATTATAATATTCAGTGAGATAAATATTCTTGTAAAAGTCAAGCAGGCCATCCTGGTGCCTCGTCTCATTATCCATGTCAAGATGGGAAATACTCTTGTTTTTGAAAATTCACTGTGTGAAGAGACCTTATCCCGTCTTCTGCAGATAAGGGAGGGGAAAAGATGATGTTGCCAAGTTCTGTCATTGTGACAAGATATCTGATTCTCGATTGCCATAAATGCATCCGCTGCCTCTTTGCCCTCCAATCAACCAAACTTCATGCCCTGTCAATATTCCTTTTCAGTAAGGTTCAGTGAACAGCATAGGCTCACTTCGGGGACGAATCTGTGGGGGCACTGGGGGGAACACTTCACACAATCGTATGAAGGCTCATGATGTGACTGTAGAATCAAGCTGCGTTTAATCTCGTGTATAAACAGTAGATTGCATGGCATTGTCAAAGTTGCACGCACAGTTTCCTTTTATTAGCAGGGACCATTTCAATATTCAACACCTACAGTCTCCCCCTACTGAAAAATCATACATCACCTTTATCATGAATCAGACAAGAGTTTATGAATCTGGTAAAATATAAGCCAAAAAATTCCCTGAGTGCATAAATGCTGATGGGTAGAGGAACATGGGAGTGTGGGGGTCGAAATCACCAAAAGAAGATAGGTCTTTTTCAGACTAAATTGTGTGGAGTAGGCCCATAATCCATTGTTGTAGGTAGAGAGAATACATAGCACATCAAGTTGTGTCAACTGGTTCACGAGCATTTGTTGCAATCCAATAGCAGCCCCCATGTGGACAGAGCCACCTTCATGTCGATATCGCCTTTCGGTGTCATGGAGGATCAATGATCATCCAAGGCTAGGACTAGTAGGGTCTGAAACTCGAAAACAAAAACAGTTAAAACTTCAGTCGAGTTTTACCTATCTGTGACTTTTGTTGCTGTGGTATCGATTCGATAAGAAAACGAAGTGAATAGATAATCTTATTTCATAAAAGACCAAAAGAACAGATGCATTATTAATGTTTAATGGAGATCTAGAAGGAAATCTTGGAGATATTCTTTGAGAAGAATTGCAATTAGAAGTGTGATGTTGATGGTTTTTTTTATACAATTTCATCCAGAGACATAACAGTAACATTGTTGAGAATCAGTCATCGGCAACCAATAATGATGGATTATATGTAAAACATAAGAAAGTGAAAAGTTCTGAGTGTGATGGTCCAACCATCCATTTCTCTTCTCACGTCCCAATCCAACCTTTTGTTTTCAAGCTTCTCTGCCTTCACTCTTTCAAATGCACAACTCTTTCTCTCTGTCTCTCTCTCTCTCCTTTGTTGATACACTTATAAATAAACCCCATAAGGTCATTCAAATTCCACCATATGAGGCATGGAGGAATCAATTAACTCATCTATGAGCAGCTCCTTCTCCTGCTCCATGGATGGTTCAGAGGAGAGTGGCTGGACCATGTACTTGGAGGACTTCATGGCATCAGAGGAGAGATCACCGGCTGCTGGTGGCTGCAGCTCCTCCAGTGATATCTGTTTCTCATCCACCATCTCTGATGCTGCTTCATCCACTTTTGCTGCATGTCAGCAGCCATCGGCTAAAGCTGATGCACCAGAAGATTACAGAAAACTGTGTCTGAAGAGGAGGAAAGGATTAATGACAAATGCTGATTCTTTGGAAGATACTGCTAGCTCATCTCTTAATAGCCCGAAGGTCATATATAGAACGTGAATTTAAGTACTTATTTATAATCCTCATGATCCCTCTTATGTAAGACAATATATTCTTTTTAATCTACAAGCAGGTTATTGAGAGTTACTTGACTATCAATCCAACGAAGAAAGATTATCACACCCTTCAGAAAGGCACACCACAGGCATTTTTATTTTTCCCCATTTCATTTAGTTTTGATGCTTTTGCTAATTTTGATTAAATAAATTGGGGTTTTAGGTCATGAATGAGCAAGAACTGAAAGAAGTTGACGATGAATTCAAGTTTACTGAGGGGACAAATGGATCTTCAATCGTGAAGAATAGAGGGATTTGTTTAATTCCTTTGTCTATGTTAGAAGACTACCTGTGGGATAAACCTTCACTTTGGATAATTAACGAGCCTGGAAACTCTAATTGTGCCCATGAAGTTGTGGACATTCGATGTATATGGATCTTTTAATCAATATGTGTAATCAAGGATATTTCCCTCCTGATTTACAGTGTTATTTTGCAATTGCACTTGATACAGGCAGTTATGGATGAACCCAGATATGACATGACAATCAAAGTCAAGATGAGGTGGCTCTCAAGTTAAAGGAAGGTGATAGTAAGGAGATCGATTCACTCTCAACAAGGCTTAGCTCCTGACCCAACGCTAAGGCTCTCAGTATAAGGACGGTCGACCAATAGGTCGTTCGAACCAAAGGAGCCTAGTGCTCTCTGCTTGTCGTAAGACACCTAGCATATACTCGACCATCCATCATCCGCTCAGGTTCAAGAGAGTTCTGACCGACGACAAGTTAGTTTGGGAGTAATATTCGAACAGGATCCAGGGACCTAGCGTCCCGCTTTGGGTGCCTAGTATACAGTGGGTCAATCTAGCAACCGGTCAAGTATATGAGCTTTCACTGTTCATTCCGTTGTCCTCTATATATGGGCAATCGGGTATATAATTGATTAGAATTACAAGACTCAGTATTCTTATCTTCGCTGAGCGAACATACAAGACAAATCTCAAAAGGAATCTGACCGAATTTCTAGCTAGAGCTCAAATATCACTTTAGGGACAAGCCTTCCAATACAAGGACAATCGGCGGAAAGCACCGATCGAGCCTCTCGGGGCTTATTTTCCCATTTTCCAAAAACAAGTATCCTTGTGTATGGTTGATCGATCATAAAGCTGTCCGGACCTAGGAGACTTGATTCTCTATTCATAATCAGATCTCTAGCATTACACAACATATGCCCAAGCAGTTTTAAGGATCAAACGTCGTATTATACTCAATACTCTGCTTTTATGTAAATATACCCGGTCGGCTAAATATACGGTCGGGATATCTTCGGGGACCACATTCTAAGAGAATCACAACAGTCTGTCAGAAAATAATAACTGTTTGTCAGAGAATATTATTTTATTATTACACGAGCATTTAATAGAATCTTGAAAAAACTCTGCACTTTTTATCAACCGACACATTATGACAGTATATCCCTTCAACTGTCGTATTAATGGCGTAAGTTACAAAAAAGGATACACATGGATAACAGAAGATTTCTTAGGCGGTGACTATACGCCTCTCAGACTATATATATTTCCTTACTCGACAACTTCTGATATTCTCTGTCATCTCATGATTGTAGAGATTATTAGAGATGGTATATAAAGGAGGTCCTCTCCGATGACAAGACACGCTTTAGAATACATTTTTACTACGCACACGCTCTGCTACACATTTACTATTCGATTTCCCGCTGGAATATTACATTGACTTGACCGTCGAATGACCTTCGCAAAAAATCCTTGGTTTTTGGCACGACATTTGTCTACTTTCTCGAGTGTATGCAGGAAGGATTTTCGCTCCTGTTCGTAACCCCTGCTTCAATCTAAAGCCTTTGTTTAGTCAACCTTACAATCATCTACCTAGCGTGTCATCTCTCCAACTTTTAGACAGGATCAACCCTCGTAATTTTTAATAATTAAATTGGAGTTAAAAAGAAAGAATATTTAATAATAATGATGACGATAACAAGATTCAAACCAATCATAATTTACATTGTTTTAAATTATTCAATCAACTCAAGCTTCAGCAATCGAATAAGTCAATCTCATCAAACCTTCAACACACCGCACACCATGCAAGACGTTATAGTCAACAGCAAATCTCAAAAAGTGAACGAAAGAGCTGCGATCGCAGCAGCCCCCAGTGAGCTCACCACGCCGACCACCTTGGCAGTGGCCGCATTCGGCGGCGGCGATGGTTCCCCGGTGGCTCCTTCCGCCGGAGCCGAAGCAGGAAGAGGAGCGGGCGCCGGCGAACTCGTATTCGTCCTGTCGGCCAAGACGACCACGTGTAGCTTCTCGTTCTTGTCGCAGTTGTCTTTGACTCCGCTGACGAAGTAGAAGTTGCCGGAGTGGGTGAAGGTGAACACCGTGTTGCCGTCGTTGAATTGGTCTATGTGGGAGGAGGTGTTGCAGTTCTTGTAAGCGTCGTCATCAACTAACAAAACAGAGTCTTCGTCCGGGAGGTACGTGAACACTTCATTCAAATTATTCGAATTGAAATCGTTAAGATAAATGGCCAATTAATCATAGAAAGCGACAATTTTGAACTAGTTGTTGTGGAACTCACCTATGGAATCACCAATCTTAAATCTATTTTTTTCAGCCCACTGATTGTAGGTCATGGCATTGTTGTCAGGCACACTCCATCTTCCCGAGCCACCTACCTTGAACTGTGTCCCAGCAGCTAATGATAGAACCATGAAGGAGGAGGCTAAAACCAGGCATAGCGACGAGTTTGCCATTAAGGAAGAAGTTTGTATTAGTTCGAGTCTTAGATATGTTGTAGGCTATCACGAATGATGGTATTTGTAGAACTCATCCAGATGTGCCAGTAGAAGACTGCTATCTGAGGCAAAGCATAAGTCTTTTTGCTGAATATTTTTATTTTTTTTGCTTTTGCCCCACCTGTCTGACTGCCCTTGCAAGTTATGCTTTTCCAGTTTGCCTCCTGCTATGAGAATATTCATGTCTTGCAAATAAAGCTACAGATATTAGCCTCATGCAGATTGGGTTTCGTTTACATGGTGGTGTGGAGGTGATCCATGAGCTTAAGGCCCATCTATCTGGCTTGGCAGTTGGCATAATTGGTCTAGGGGCCAGAGCGAATGGGCAATGTTTCCATCACTGGGAGAGAAGAAAATGCAACAATCAATTTATGATAATTCTTTGAGAAGAAAATAGAATTATTGAAGGAATTGCTCATCGGAATTGTATTACATAAGCTTCATTTGCATTCACAATCCAATATACAACCATAATTAAAAGTAAAACATCTTCGGTACTAGCTTAGGGACAGGCTAGCGGAGGTACTGGATGAACGAATCACCTGTTGCCACCACCATTAAAAGCAAAACAGGAAAAAAAAAAAAAAGAAGACATTGAACAGAGCAGCAACTTTCAATGCATGTATAGGATTTTCCTTATCATCATATATATGAAATCTAAATTCCTCGGAGCTGGTCTGGTGCTTCATTATCGTCTCCCAGTGAAGCTACATATGGAGCTCTGACTCTTGATGCCTTTTTCGAAGGCCTTGAGGAGGAGGATTCAGGTCGGTGTTTTCTCCTCTTCATCTGTTTTGGAGCTCTGGGAGTGCCAGTTTCGGAGCTATTACTGTCTTGGAACGATGTTTCGATGCCTCTTGCTCGATAGGATCCTGATACAATTCAAAACATGGCACTTTCAGTCATGTTTAGTATTCTGCTGATGAAGATGATGAATGAAGACTGTACCTTGAGAACCCGAAAGCGATCGTCTAGCTTGCCCAACATTGCCGAGAGAAGAGAAATCAGCTGTGGAATTGAACTTTTTCATCTGCATTTGAACAAGGCAAAGATCACAGTCACAACATCGCTATTCATGAAAGAAAAATGTGTAACATTGGAGGAATTATTATTCTTCATACCCAACTTGGAGAATGGACAGAGTCGCAATGCCCGCCAATATGTGCTACATGTTTGACATCTGTTGGATGCCCAATCTCCATTTCATCCTCCTTAGCAGCTACCAAACCAGAAGAAACCAGAGAAGGAGAGAAACACAAATTTAAAATAACGAAAGGAAAATAACAACAGAGCCAATTAAAGCATTTACAGAAGATCTTTGATATGTGCTTGAATCCCCTGAATAGTCCTTTCACCCTGGTTGCCATTGTTCTTTTAGAGGGATGGTGCACTGCTCCTGCTATCGTTTCCACAACATTCAAACACTGATTTGGAGAGGATTTTAGAGGAAGGAAAGAGGGTAACAGCAACGGCAGCAGCAACAACAAGACTTCATAATTAGGGAGACAAAGGGAGAATTTTGTTGCTGTGTTCGTTAGGGAGGTGGGGTGATTCTTGAAAGCGAGGAAATGTGAGCTGGGACGAGAGGCGAACTGTTAACGTTTCCATACAACGATACTTCGATCGCATCCAATATATTTTAAATTGGTGTGACAAAAAATTAAAAATATATTTTAACAGCCAGAAAAATCATGTGAAATAATAAAATTTCTTATTTATTTCATGTTAACTAGAATTTGTGCACTGATAAAAAAATAAGAATTGTCAACTAATATTAATCAATCATATAGACAAGTAAGCAAACAAAAAGTTTAAGGACAGTGAGCAGTTTGTTACTTGTCAACAACAGATCACTTCTGAATTATACTTACTCTTTCGTCAATTAAACAACAAATGAAGAAGGATGTTGATGAAGTTGGAAAGATTGCTCGCAAAATCAAGGACAGATTAACAGATATGGACAGTAGTTTATTTCCAGTGCCAAGTTCTGTTTGAATCAAAGCCAACTGTAATTTTGTAGGTTTAAGAACAACAAAAGATATGCAAATTTTAGAAGCTCGAAATAGAGAACTACTGTCTATCTCACTTTCAGCATCAAGCGTGAACACAGCTGGTGAAGTGCCTAAACAAGAACAAACTTGCTCAGGATTGTACTCATTTTGATGTGAGAATTGAATCTGAATCACATGATTTTGAACCGAGAAGAGTTCAATAATTCTGGAAATTTTGTTTTACAGAGAGTTATGCACAAGCCCCTATCGAGTCAATTATTATATGACAGTGATCTTTTGACCTTGGCATTTCGTCGAACACTTCGCTTGCGTTGGGAAGCTGAGTGCTCGATAGGGCGGTGTCAGAAGGAAAGGGCCACCAGGATGGCCTGGCGGCAGCGGGCGCGGGCTTGCTCGACCCGCTCCGCCAGCGTCTCCTCCTTGACGGCGGCGCGCACCATGGCCAGGTCCATCTCCATGAGGCGCAGGACGCGGTTGAGCTCCGTCACCATTCGGTCCTCCACCTCGCCTCCGGCGAGGAGCACTTCCGCCTCCTCCCGAGCCCGCTCCGCCACGATCTCTCCGGTCTTCGCCAGCAGCGCCGGGGACCCGAACTGCCCCCGGCCCATCAAGGTCTCCAGCTTGTCGAGGAAGTCCGCGACGACCCACCCCTTGGGCTTCTCGACCTTGATCTCCTTGGTCCGCTTCCACCCGATCTCGAAGTTGGGCGGCTCCGGCCGCTGTAGCGCGGAGCTCCGACGGGAATCGCGGAGTATCGCCGATTTCCATCGCTTCTCGATCTCTAAGGAGGTGTTTGCGTACGGAGGGATCTCCGGGAGCTCTTCGGATGGGCTAGGTTCGGTGGTAGCGGTCGGGTTTGAGTTCACGTCAAGATCAGAGTTCGCACTGGAGGAAGAAGAAGAAGAGGAGCAGTGAGGGACAGACAAGGAGGCAGCAGGAATCTTTTGGCGTGAAGAATGGGGATGGTAAAGGCGGGAGTAGGGTGAGGAGAAGAGGTGGAAGGCGGAGGAAGCCATCGGGGCGACTGAGACTAAAGAGGATTAGGGTTTTGCAGCGATGCAGTTGGAGATAAGGAAGATAGTGATATGGATATTCTTCTGTGTGGACTGAGATAAATCTCATTTGGCGTGAACCTACCGAGCCGAAGATGACGAGCATTGCGATATTGAAATTGAAGGTGAATCAAACATTACCGTTCTTTTGAGTTCATCAATCCTTTCATCTTTGGGTTTGGACGTGATCATGTGAAGGAACAACCATTTCATCTTTTGATGGATTTTTATTTTGAATAATGCTGCTTTTGGTTTTTCAGCTTCGGCAGTGAAAAGTTGGGTGAACGTTTTACTTCCATAGTTAATGTGGCATTGTGCTCTACCGCATCCTAACTCCTGACTGGCGTTCCATTTAATATTGTCTTGCGAATTACTCGGCAAATACCCGTCTTTATAATTTTTAGACCCCGGCTGAGGTTGTGCATGTGCTCCAATCGCATGGCGGGCACGAATGACAAACGGAACCCATACCATCCATAATTACGGTTAATTTGACCTTGTCACAATGCCTTCACCTATCTCAACGAGCTCTCACGTTTAGGGATGGCAACGGGGCAGGGATGAATTTGTCATTTTCATCTCTGTCCTGCTCTTATTTTTTCAGATTCGAAGATTTCTTGAATCCGAATCCATGGGTTCGGAGATTCTCCATCTCTGTCCTATTTCTAAATTTAATTTATATTATTATTATTTAATAATAATTATTAATGATAATATTAATATTAATATCAATTTCAATAATATTATTATATGAAGAAAAAGAAAAAACTGGGTTCGATTTTCCAAACCTGTTGTTGGAGATGCCCTTTTGGAAAAAATATATATTATTTATAAACTTTCTTGTAGAGTGTATATAATTGTGTATATATTTGTACAACAAAAATGAAGGAGAAATACAAGAGAGGCTTACATTTCAACATAAGTACATAACCATTAATTCAATGGAATTGTGTTTTATGAGATGCGCAGCATTCGCAATCTTCTAATGTTTAACCGGCGATGGACCGTGAAATTTCACAGAAACAATTTTAGCTACACTACATGAGATTCGGGGCGGGTTCGGGGATGGAGATAGTATTCCTATACCCATCCTAAACCTGCCCCATCCTCGAAAAATCGAGAATCCCCATCCTCATTTCGGATTTTCCCTGCGAGATCCCAAACCCACAAAAAAAATTGTGATCCCTACTCATGTTGAGATGATAAGATCCATTTTAATGTTTCATATTTGACACATCAAAGGATATGTAATTCAAAATTAGAAAATCTCCAAATTTTTTTTTTTTGTGATTATGGAGTTAATTAACAGTTTTTTTTTTACTAAAAATATCATCTGACAAGAATAAATATGAAAAAAGAAAAAGACTAACAAAAAACCAAAAAAAAAATATATATATATATATATATAACTTTACAAAAGTAGAAACAAGACGTAAAAAAATTTAAAAAATAAAGAAAAATTAAAAATAAAAAAAACATAAAAAACAAAAAAGAATGTAAAAAAATGTAAAAAGTAAAAAAAACGTAAAGAAAATTAAAAAAATGTAAAAAATTTAAAAACATAAAAAAAATAAAAAAATTGTAAAAACAGAAAACAAAAGGTAAAACGTAGAAAAAGCAAAAAAGTAACAAACATTTAAAAAAAAAAAATGTAGAGTTTAATAATAAACTTGTTATATGTATAATTTGTTTTAGGTAATATAGTAAAATATTAAATTAGATTATTTATTAAATTTTTAAATAAATAATTTTTTATTATATTATCTAAGTTGAATCAAATAATTTGTTATATTTTATTCAACATAATTTTGTAATTACATAACTAACATTATATATGATAACTATTACTCTAATGTGAGAGGTGAAAATATTTTCTGTATATGCAGGATGAAATTCACCCACAATTGTGTTGTAATTTTCGAGCCGTAAAAATCATTTTTTGTATTGCGGAAACCTCGAAGTCCCATGCCACCGGATCCGTGCGAAGATAAAAAAAATTTCGTGTATATATTTTCTAACCTAGATCTACTCTAGATCTACATGGTAGAGACTTATACCTTTGATACGAAGCCCTTCGCTTATCCCGCTCGTCCAAGAAGATGCCAGATCTCAAGGGTGTCAAGTGAATACCCCTCTATGTGTATCCACACGAACGATTAGGTGGAGAAAAACCTCTTAAGTGTGCTAGCACTCAAGAAGGTTTCGGCCAAGGAAGAGGAGAGGGAGAGAAGAAGAAGAGGAATAATAATGATCGATAATGAAAATAAGAGTGCCACCGGATCCGTGCGAAGATAAAAAAAATTTCGTGTACATATTTTCTAACCTAGATCTACTCTAGATCTACATGGTAGAGACTTATACCTTTGATACGAAGCCCTTCGCTTATCCCGCTCGTCCAAGAAGATGCCAGATCTCAAGGGTGTCAAGTGAATACCCCTCTATGTGTATCCACACGAACGATTAGGTGGAGAAAAATCTCTTAAGTGTGCTAGCACTCAAGAAGGTTTCGGCCAAGGAAGAGGAGAGGGAGATAAGAAGAAGAGGAATAATAATGATCGATAATGAAAATAAGAGTAAAAAAATGGCTTAAGTATTTTCATCTAATGAAAATACTTAATGCTCATTAACACCATTAATGAGCCTCATTAATGAGCCTTAATGAGTATTTAATGAATATTCATTATTCATTAAATGGTCATTTTGAAACTTATTCAAAATTTGAATCTAAAATTCAAATTGAATTCCATTTATCATTGAATTCAAAATTCAATGAATATCATCATTAAGCCTCACTTGAGTCTAACTCAAGTCTAGCCTCACTTGAATTTAACTTAAGTCTCACTCAATCGAGTCTTACTCAATTAATATAATTTGGATTACTCTTAATCCAATTTGGTTCATCACATGAACCTAATCCTCTTGGTTCATCATATGAACCTAATCCTCTTGGTTCATCATATGAACCGAATCTCCATCTAATTGTCCTTTGTGTGTGACCCTATAGGTTCTTGTAACGTTGGCAATACTCCTAAACTCATTTAGAAGCATAAGTAATGAGCGGTATCTATCAACACATCATTACTATTCAAGTTACAAGAATGTTGAGATCCAACATCACCTTTGTGACTACTAATTGTGACTCTCACAATATATGACAAGTGTTCTTTTATATTTGACATCTAGGTTGATCAATTTGAGGCATAGATGATGTTATCCTCTGATCAATCTAAATTTTGAACTCCAAGTAGACTCACTATAATCAAATGATCTCAATATCTCATATTGACTCATTTGGGCATGACCATGCACTTAGTGGTCTCACTCTATCAAGAATAACGATGTCACTCCCATTATATAGGAGGGATAGATCCCATCTACATCACTCACATCCCTCCACATAATTTGTTACATACCCAGTAATCGCCTTTATAATCCACCAAGTTACAGGTGACGTTTGACGAAGCCAAAGTATGCAACTCTTTATGTAGGGAACCATGGTAATTTCAGGTCCAAGAACTAATAGTCATACTAATAGCCACATGAGAAAGTATATGACACTCATATAACGATCCATGATACTTTCTCATGGCGGGTTATTCAGTATACATTCTCCAATGTATACCCATATGTCAACTTGATATCTCTATATCCATGACTTGTGAGATCAAGTCATCGAGTTGACCTACATACTAGTCTCATCGCACTAACATTATCCCTGAATGTTAATACTTGACTAGGAATGATTAAGAGTAGTGTTCTCTATATCATCTCATCATCGATTCAACCAATCGATTGATATAGATAAGAACCTTTTACTCAAGGACGCTATTATATATACTTAGTTATTTGACACCAATACAAGTAAGTATAATAACCAAAACAAATGTCTTTATATACATAGGAATATGATACAATGAGTTCATACAACAATCATTAAATGATTGACTCTAGGGCTCTAATTAATAAATTGTGGTTATTGTACTGGTATGTCAAATAATGAGAAGGAGGAGCGACTTGGGAGCTGCTAATTTTAAAATGATTTTATAATTACAATTTATTAATTTTTAATTTAAAAATATTTAAAAATATATTTTTCATACTTTATTTATTCTAAATAGTCATTAAAAGGATATGTTATAAAATATTTATTATAGATTAATCGTTATAAACCATCCTATATATACCAGAAAACTAGAATCATCTATTCTTCAAAAATGACTTTTTCAACTACGTATGTATTTTTATTTTACACACCATATTATTAAGAATAAGGTAACAATCAATTAGTGAAAAAAAGAGACCTTTAGTCACAAATATTTTAGAATCCATTCAAAAGTTCTAAGAATATCTTTGAAAAATATTATGAGGTATAAGATAATCAAATGCATTATATCTTACAACCAATTTAATTGGGTATATTTGGATACGTTGCTGTCGTGACGAAGAAAAAATAATTTTGAGAGATTTCTTTGAAAAATGAATGAAAATTTTTAATTTTATATGGATATGATAATGTAAGAATCATTAAAAAAAAAAACCACTCCAACAATTTTTACCACCGTGGATGCATTACGTAGAAAGGTTTTCCTCTAAAAATGGACCAAGCTACACGTCATTCTCCGTGTGAGAGGGGCGCGGTATAATTGTGACAAAAGATGAATACGTTTACCCCTAACGCTTCCATCAATTTGTCTCAGGGCCAATACGGAAGAGGTAAATCACGAGCGGCTAGTCTTTGGAATAGTGACTAGTACATAAGGGAGGTGTTTATCTCGACTTTACCGAAATTCAAATCCCAGACCTTATTATAACAACACCTCATGCGCTAATCACTAGATCTATCCGAAAGAATTGAGGGGAGTGACATAATGTGATAAAAGGTGATTCGTTCGCCCCTAGCGTCCCCGCCAACCCGTCCCTAGACTAACACGGAGGAGGTAAATCACGGATGACTACTAGCCATTAGTGTAAATGACCAAGACATGAGGGAGGTTATGCTCGGTCACGTCGAATTTCAATCTCAAAATCTCATGTAGTAATATTCTATGTCTTAATTATCGTACCGTCCCGAGGAGACGAGGGGCGCGACATAATGAACGATCAGGAGATGGAGTCAAAATGGGTGGTACTCGATCAACATCAGTCGGATCGCCAGCTCGACGCATGAGTCCCCGACAGGGCACGTGTCCGGCGGAGGGTTTCTCACGTTGCACATCACGTGATCCTCACGTACGTGATGAAAGCGCGTGTGGACTGGGGAATAGTGATCAATGGCCGCGTGATCTGTATTGTTGGACGCATGAGGCCCCGACTGGGCACGTGTCCGGCGGAGGGTTTCTCACGTTGCACATCACGTGATCCTCACGTACGTGATGAAAGCGCGTGTGCACTGGGGAATAGTGATCAATGGCCGCGTGATCTGTATTGTTGGACGGTCGGTTTTTAAATGACTTAGGAATCTTTGGATGGGAATGGTACGGTCACCGCATCTCTGGCTTCGCCGTATAAATCAACTGGGTAAGGAGACAAAAGGTTCGATATCCTTCGTCGGTAAACTTTGGCGGAAGAAGTGGAGAAAGCAGACACGCAAGCTGAGGGGATTTTGAAGCACGCTAGGTCGCAGGAACAAGGTAGATTGTGCGTTAATAATTTCTTTTATTATGTTCCTTAGGGCAAGTTTCGATTTCGTCCCCGGACGTTGATTTCGTTTGCTCTTACTACTGAAGGTTTGGTGGATTTTCTAAGTGTTGTATTTGATTTGTTATTTATCCGATATTGAACTGTCTACCAGCAGTAAAGTGCTTTTGACTTGCATCTGATTCGAAGTAGTAAGAGTTTTGTGGAATGAAAAAAAAAATCGATTCCCAAAGAAAAAAAATATTTTATGTTTCATACGCTTAATCCTCTTTTTAGATTTTTCATTAATTGTTTTTTCCTAATTACTAAATGCTGTTTGGGGGGGGGGGGGGGGGGGGGGGAATGAAGAAGAGATGAAAAACTTGCAGTATTCTTGAAGGTTCACTAAAATAGTAAAATCATCGAATGTGTGGTGAAAAATCATGAGCCTTACAGTAGAAATAGTTCACAAGTAGGCTATGTCTGAAAGCAAGACTTTCTACTTAAAGCAGAAGGAAAATCGTTTACTTTCATGATTAAGGATTCTTTCAACGGTTAAAGATGTTCTTAAATTTTTATGGACGCGCAGGAAATGAATGAGGCTGTGATTATTGTCTGTTCTAAGAGGTTTTTTTTTTTTTGATAATAAGTAGACAATTTTCTCTTCTGGTTTGTTGGGTAAATTCGAAATACAATTTATGCATACTCAGAAGCATATCTCCAAAATATTCATTCGTATTGGGATTTGAATCTTGATTTTTTTTTTACCATTGCATCACACCCGTGGGGGCACGATGGATATTGATTCTGCCTTCATTCAACCTTACTGATCTAGCAATTATTTTATGAGGGTTCAGACGTTGAATTTAAATGCATGGAGTCAAATAAGGTTTAAATGCATGGACTCAAATAAATGACGTGCTTTAACTATTGTCAAAGATTCAAAGCTGGAATCGGGGACCTAGACTTGAAGAGTTTGATGTACGTTTCTGACTTTGATGATAACGAAATGGGAAAGAAAGGCCAAATAGTTTGCTTTATGTCAAAGACTTATCCTGTTAAGCATCAAAACACGACTTGGTTTTGAAATGGAGGTTGATATCTGTCTTTGAATTATACCTTCTTGTTGGTTAAGTTGATAATCATCCCTATCTGAGACCATAAGAAAATTTACTGACTTGACAAACTTAAACTATAGGCATAGAATATTTAAGCCCAAAGTGGTGATAGTAGATTCAGGAAGCCTTGTAAACCTGCCAATTGTGAAGTAAATTATGGTTTTCAGTCTTTCCCATGTAGGACTTGATGTCCTCAAAGCCTAATCTCTAAATCACACCACATAATAGATAGAATGTTCTATCATCATAGATAGCCCTAGCCCTTTCGTACTGATTCCCTTCACCAAATATTGGACTCAGTTCTAGTATAAATAATCTTGATCCGAGCCAATGAAAAATTGAATTGTTAACGTCACAAGCCCAAACATTGGCAGAAAAAGCTTAAGAACATACCAATTGTAGTAGATTTATGACTCAATTGACTTTGCAATGCACCTCAATTAGCCGAAATCTTCATATGGTTTGATTTTGGATATTGCAAATTATGTTGTGATAAATTATCCATTGACTTATATATTGATTTGTCACAGTTGGGGCGGTTGATGGGAGATAGTTTATCCTTTAAGGAGTATTCTGGGATTAGTGATTGATATACGATTTGACTATGATAGGTTTCATTTACATTACTTCCTGTGTAATTAAGTTTGGGTTGAAATTTTCTATTCTAGTTGCCATGCAAAATTACATTTCTCCAGGTTTCTGTTGAAGAATCATTAGGATTTCTTGGTTACAAGTATTTCAATGCTATTTTCTTTCTGTCTCTGTTTTCTCTCTGTGATTTTCTCAGTAGCAAGTGAAGATTATGGGTTGGTTATTTTGTTTGATATTTAATAAAACTTAAACTAGTGAGATATTCTCCATCTATTCTTGTTCAATATAGCCAAAACCTTCAGAAGTCGCTTGCATGTTTACTCACTACTCCCTTTTTCACTTGGTTGTGTTTGTAAAAGAGTTAGCAGATGCAAATGATGTCAGTTTGTAACTATTCTATTTTGGAATATGTATCCATGAAAACCCTCTTTATACAGAATTACAGATGGCTACTCCATGTGCTGATACCATCTTTTAGACTGACGTCATTCAAGCCTTCTAATTCTGCAGTAGCCCAGTTACTAAGGTTTCAGTAAATAGTTCACAAGGAAAAAAGATCTTCACAATGTTTCACTATTTCAGTATGTTAGATAATTTTTCACTCAGTCTTTGATTCTTAGATAGCATACTGTCTCTTCCAGAATAAAGAAATTAGGTGACAAATTACAATATAGCTAGCTAAATATTCCTATTTGATTGATCAAATATGTGTTTCCAATGCCAATAAAAAGTAACCCATCCAATGATATTTAACATCAAATAAAATGTGTCCCAAGCAGAAATATTACAAGTACCGCCGCGCCCTAAACCCTGGCCTGTCACAACTATTACCAAAATCCTTTAATTTTATATGGAATTAACTTGGAACCACGTTTATTAATTTTCAATTGAAAATCTCTCAGTCATTCAATGAGAAAATATCCAACCTTGTTTTCTATTAATTGTTGCATAAACGCTTCTCATTTCTCAATAGGAGAACAATGGCAAAAAGATATTCAGAATCTACGATTACTTTTATTGATGTGTTGTTTTACATATGCCATGGAGAATATCTCGTATAGCTTCTATTCTGCATGGTCCTAGACTCCTAGCGTGAGGGAGTACATCAAGGGAGGATTTGGATATTCTTAGAAGTACCCATAAATTTGCCTTGTCCTTAAAAGATCTGGAGATTTTCAATTGTTGGTCTTCCTTTCCATAAATGATTATTGTTTTAGGATTCGTTAAAGAAAAACATTAGGAATTATAGCTGCAAGGCAGAATTTGGTGTTCTGTTAAGGTTTTTCTCTTGTAACCTTGGCGAGCTAGATGCCAATATGTTAATAGGAGGCGCTTGGGCATATTGCCCTCCTTATTTAAGTGTTATATGTACTCGCCTCTTATGTGCAGATATCTCTCGAGTAATTGATCCTTTGATGATGAGACTAACCTATTTTGTTGATCGTCTGCTGCAGGCATTACATATATTGCAGAAGTCCATCCCCAAAAACTTTGCTTACACAATGGAAATTTGATACGATCAAATTGGCTCTTGCAATTCATCTAGCTCTCCCTTCTAACCGTTTGAGCGCCTGTCTCGGCCAAGCAAATAGACAGAAGCAGCATAGTCCCATAGAAGAACTTCACGATGGATTAGCCAGTTGAATCCTCTCAGAGTGTCAGAGACAGAGAATTCAAACAATCCTTCCAGTGGGTATTCAGCTCCAATCAAACTGCCCTCTCACCGAGGAATGCACTACAAAAGATTAAGACAACTTTGATGGATCATGATGCCGAACCGACTACTAGCACTTTTCATGAGTTTAATGAAAGCACACAGCCCTTGCTTGTGAAGCAGCGGTCTAGGACATGGAACCATGAAACGCAACTGGATTCTCCTGAAAGCAAGCAGATGAGTCTAAGCCATGAAGTCCGTCTGGAGAAAAAACTTCGAGAAATGAACCCTCTAGGTGGTAATGTGAAACAGCTTTTGCTTCAGTGTGCCGATGCTTTATCAGAGAATAAATTGGAGGAATTCAAGTCATTTGCTGAAGAAGTCCGCAATGTTGTTTCCATCACCGGAGAGCCTATCCAGCGTCTTGGTGCTTATATGCTAGAAGGCCTTGTGGCAAAACAGGAGTCTTCAGGCACCAACATCTATCGTGGCCTGAGATACCGCGAGCTCGACGACGATGGCCTTCCTTCGTACACACACATCTTGCATGACATCTGCCCTTACATCAAGTTCGGGTCCATGGCAGCAAGTGGAGCAATTGCCGATGCTCTAAAGGATGAGGACACGATCCACATCATAGACTTTCAGATTGCTCAAGGAACCCAATGGGTTCCACTAATACAGGCATTCGCTGCAAGACCCAGGGGCGCACCACACTTGCGAATCACGGGGATAAACGATCCATCAGCAGACCATGGACGAGAAAATCTCCGTCTGGTCGGGGACTTGTTTTCTCACACGTCAAAGAAGTTCAATATTCCTCTTCAGTTCTGCGGCCTAACAGTGCATGGAGGTGAGGTCACAAGAGCAATGCTGGACATCAAACCTGGGGAGGCGCTTGCTGTGAACTTCACTCTCCAGCTACACCACACCCCCGATGAGAGCGTCGATGTGAACAACCCTCGCGACGGGCTGCTCAGGCTGGTAAAGGGATTGTCGCCGAAAGTTACCACTCTGGTGGAGCAAGAATCTAACACCAACACGACGCCTTTTCTGACTAGATTCGTGGAGACGTTGGATTATTACTCCGCGATGTTTGAATCCCTCGACGCGACTTTGGGAAGGGAGAGGAGGGAGAGGATAAGCGTGGAACAGCACTTCCTGGCGAAGGACATAGTTAATATCATTGCCTGTGACGGTAAGGAGAGGGTGGAGAGGCATGAATTGCTGGGGAAGTGGAGATCCAGGCTCACCATGGCAGGCTTCAAGCCCTATCCACTGAGCTCGTATGTGAACTCGGTCATAAAGACTATGTTGGGCTATTACTCCGATAATTATACAACAGTGGAGAAGGGTGGGGCATTGCTCTTAGGATGGAAGAACAGGAACCTGATCTCAGCGTCTGCATGGCACTGATCGTACAACTGTAGCAGACACAGGAAGAGCCTTTTTAGTTTTAGACACATGGAGATTGATTTATACTGTGTGTTTTATTTCATCGGAATTAATGTCTTGAACAAATCAGAGTAAGTCGATCAGATGCCTTGGACAACCTGTTTATCTGGGAAAAGCCGCACCAGTCGGCTACTTTTCCTCGTTCCATCAAGCAGATTTCTTCCTTTTGTCGGACTTAATCATCACGTAACCAACAAATACTCACAAGAGAGAAAAGCAGCGGCGCAACGCCGGCGAAAACAGGCAATTACTTTCCGGCCGGGAAGGAAATAACTGAGCACGAAATGTTCTGTGTCCAGATGTAGAAAGAACACAGTTTCCATTGTATCCAAAGAATATCCACATATCTCCACAATGATATAATATTATCCACTTTTAATCTAAGTTCTCATGACTTTACTTTGTGCTCTCCTAAAAAAATCTCATGCCAATGGAGATATCATGTATCCTTTTAACCTCATGATTCATGCATCCTTTTAACCTCATGATCTTTATCAAATTTTTTCAATGTGGGACTCATGGTTCGGGCCTCCCCGTGAGCATCTTGTCACATTGACCTGCTTTGGACCTCCCCGCAAGCATCCACATCCGGGCCTTTTCCACAAGCATCCAATCATCTTGATATGTTCTGGGCCTCCCCGTAAGCAGCTTGATTCGGTCAATCTTGACTTGCTTTGGGTCTATCCGTGAACATCCGATCACCTTGACCTGCTTCGGACCTCCCTGCGAGCATCCGGTCACCCTGACCTACTTGCCTCCTTGCAAGTATCCGGTCACCTTGACCTGCTCCAGGCCTCCCCGCAAGCATTCAGTCATCCTGACTTTTTCTGATGCGGGGAGGCTCGGAACAGGTCAAGGTGACTGGATACTCGCGGAGAGGTCCGAAGCATGTTAGGATGACTGAATGTTTGCGGGGAGGGTGCAAGCATTCAATCACCCCGCTCTAATACCAATTATTACGCAAAGAGAGGGCAACACCTCTCAACCTCTAAAACGCGGAAGAAGAGGAAGAGAGAAAAGAGATCACGCGGAGCAACAAGACAAAGATGCACAAAAGGAGAGCAAACATGAAGAAGGAAAAGAAGAAGAGTTACCGTGGTTCGATGACGTGCTTACTCCATAAAAACGACCGAAACTTTATTAGAATTCTCTCTACATAAAAGAATCACATCTAATGATTTTTGTGTTTGTTATTGTACAATAGGTTTACAATGATCTCTATAAATAATGCTAAACCCCAAACCCGGTAAAATCGTAACAGAATTTTGTTATGAAAAATCACAACAAAATTTTGTTATATAAAATCTTAACAGAATTTTATTACGAAAAATATTAACAGATTTTTCTTTCATAACATCTCTCATATTAACCTTCATCCAAATATGAGTCACCCATCAATAATCTCCACCTTGGCGAATATTCACCCCTTCGAAGAACACGAGTATCTGAATAAAATTTCATTTGGATCTCTGAGTCTGGGCTTCCTTCCTCTAGCATCTAGAGATATGGATCACGTTCAAGCAATGCTTAAACTTCTTTGTGGTCACTGGCTTTGTCAGCATATCTGCAGCTTGACTCTACCTTGCTGAACACCCAGTTTTCTGACCAACCCTGTAAGTCATAAAGTTTCCTTCGCTGCTTCAGCTGTTGCCATGTACTCGGACTTCGTATTAGACAATGCAACAATATATTGTATCATAGATTTTCAACAAATAGGTCATCTTGCCACTGTGAATACGTATCCTATAGTAGACCTAATGTTATCTAAATCTCCTGCATAGTCTGCATCTACGTACCCAGCAACTGAAGGATTTTTTGGTTGTCTACTGAACATGATGTCATAATCAATTGTATTTCTCAAGTATCTGGAAATCCATTTCACTCCATACTAACTGCTTGCGCCAAATATGGTCTCCTGCAAACCATGACATACATCAGACAACCAACTACACTGACATAAGGAACCTTTGACATCTCTTGGATCTCATTATCCGTCTTTGGACACTGTGTCCTGGATAACTTGAAGTAATGCGCCAGGGGTGTGCTTACTGACTTTGCATTCTTCATATTGAACCTATCCAGCACATTCTCCACATAGCTATGTTGAGACAATCATAATCTCCCTACAGCTCTGATACCATTTGTTGTGCCCAAAGGATGTCCACATATGGTATGATATTGTCTACTTTAGGCCTAAGCCCTCATGACTTTGCTCTTGGGCTCTCCCCAAAAGGCCTCATGCAATGGAGATATCATGCATCCTTTTAACCCTATGATCTTTACCAAATATTTTCAATGTGGGACTTTGATTGAACCCCAACAACTTCCAGTCACCTACGATTTATACGAAATAAGAAATGCGAAATTAGGTAACAAGAATGATATTATTCCACAAGGTGTAGCAGACGAAGATTGGGTGGATTATAGCCGTCGGCAAGAATCCGATCGCGTTGTCCTCCAATTCCATCGTTGATCCAGTGCCCTATGTAAAAATTATGATACATCAATAATAAACTACAAGATGCATCTGCAACATGATTTACTATCATCAATCTCTAAAGTAATATTGAAACCAAAATAATAGCTAGCAAAGAGCTGAGCTAAATCTATTGTAAGACTATTACTTTTTTCCGTATCACTGGAGATCCTGCAAGTGCAGCGAATGCCTTCCACAGGATTGAGTTGGCAACCGAAGATCCTTTTCAATGGAGGAAAAGAAGCAAGAGAAAGAGAGTAAGATTCAACATGCCCTAATGAACCATATCTTTTCCTTTATATACCTGGCCCAACATATGAAGACTATCCATTGTAAAGTTCATTCCTCGTTAACATCTCATCAATGTTAATGAATTGGGTTAATAGATCTACACATTGAATCCATATCCATTTAATCCAAACTCCCTTTATATGCAATAAAACATTAAATTACTTAATTGGGATTTAATTTCCTTAGTGACAATTAGTTGTGTGTGTTAATAAAGTGTAAACCCATCTTATGGAGATTAAGTTCATCTATGTGGACTTAATTGGATTTGTCCACCCACGTGGACTTAATCCTACAATATCCAATTTGGACTATACTTGATTCCTTATATACCACACAACCTCTTAGTTGAACTCAATATGACAAACTTTATGTGTTAAATATCCCATTAAACAATCTAGTCCATTAAATCAATTAGTGCAGGACTAAAATAAGTCATAACTACTATAACTGTAACAAGACCTAATAGAAATTATAGTGTTAATATCATTAACGATATAGATCAAATGTGGATATGTAGTACAAGAATGACTTGAAATATGATCTATAAGTGTTCATTCTCAATAAGTTCTTTTTATGACCTAAACCAGGTCAAAATCATATTTATCAAAATCTTATGCTAAACCACAGTAATAAATCATAATTCAACTTTATGACTCCAAATGAAGTCCACATCATATTTACAATAATCAAATACAAAACCGCAATAGTATATATAATATTCATATATCAAAATCAAGCATATATATAGAAAATCTATAGTATACACAATAAGCCAAAATATATATTCATGAATATTAAACATCATACAAAATACAGATTTCTACATAATGGGTACTTCATCAAAAGGAAGAATCCTCGGCACATGTTGATGAAACACCTTGAGTGACAAGTCCTTAGTGAGTGGATCTGCTAACATGAAATCTGTCCTTATATGCTCTATTATTATTTGACCATTTTGAACTCTTTTTTTTAACTGTAAAAAACTTTCGATCAATGTATTTAGACTTCAACGAACTATGGTTGTTCTTGAAATACAATTCTATAGCTTTATTATCACAATTGATCCTTGAACACGTACAATTTGTATACCTAAGACAAAATATGTTTCATCAAGATTCTTCATTTCAAATTCACTTGATAGAAATGACTTGGTTTCTAGCAGCAGACTCATATCATTGCTTGCAAGCAATATATCATTTACATACAAAACAAGTAATAATAAACTTACTCTCACTAAACTTGATATACAAATATTGATCAATTGGATTCTCCTTGAAATCGTATGAATAAACCACTTGAATAAACTTCCGGTACCATTGATGAGATGTCTGCTTTAAACCATAAATAGACTTCCTTAGTTTACATACTAGGTGCTTTGAATTTTTTGACTCAAAGTTCTCTAGTTGCACCATGTATATAGTTTCCTCAATATTTCCATGGAGAAATGCAGTCTCGACGTCCATTTGGTGTAACCCTAGGTCATAATGAGTTACAAGTGTCATGATTATCCTAATAAAGTCTTTCGTCAAAACTAACAAAATATCTCCTTGGAATCAATGTTCTCTTTCTATGTGAATCCCTTGGCAACTAGACGTGCCTTATGCTTTTCGACATTGCCATGTAAATCCCGTTTGATTTTAAATATATATTTACAACCAATAGGTTTCACACCTTTAGGCAATTCGATAAGTTCCCAAACGTTGTTGCTCGTCATAGACTTCTTCTCTTCTTTCATGACTTCAATCCATTTTTCCGGATGAGGGTATTATTTGACTTCTTAGAATGATGTAAGATCATCTTCTAACCCAATGCCAAACTTATGCTCTTGGAGATATACATAATCACAAGATATCGTAGATCGCTTTTCTTTAATGGATCTCCTTAGCGACACTTGATCTTGAGGTGATTGGAAGTCATTCTCAATCATAGGAGGGAATTCTTCCATTTGAGATGATGTACCTTCCAATTGAATTAGAGGGGACATGGAAATATTATGGTCAACTATCCCTTCTGGTTGTATAACTTCAACTATATATGGAATGGTAATCATTTCACTGTATTCTGCATCAGTTGTTACCATATTAGGATTATCAATGTTCTCCTTAAATGATATTTTCCTAATTATATCACTCCCACTATCCTTAATAAATTTAACTTTTCCCGTCTCGAAAAAGGATTTACTCAAGGGGTTGAAAAACTTGAAACCTCTTGAGTTTTCAAAGCATCATACAAAATGACAGCTAACGGTTCTTAAGTCCAATTTCCTTTCGTTAGACCTATATGACCTAGCTTCAGCTGGACAACCCCGGACATGTAGATGCCTAAGACTGGGCACTCTATCTATCTACAACTCGTATGGAATTTTTGTTATCGCTTTACTAGGAACTCGGTTGAATAGATAAAGTGTAGTTTGAGTGTCTCACCCCACAAGGACTCCAGTAGAGAGGAAAATGCAATCATACTTCTCACAATGTCTTTGAGGGTTCAATTTCGTCGCTCTACTATACCATTCATCTAAGGTGTTCCAGACATGTATTGCGCCATGATATCACACTCAGTAAGGTAATCCGCAAATGACTCAGGACATTGTTCACATAATCCGTCAGATCTACCATAGTATTCACTATTATGGTATGATCTTACAATCTTAATCTTATTACCAAGTTGATTTCAACTTCGGCTTTGAAGGTTTTGAATAGGTCCAGGGATTACAACTTCTCATGAATAAGGTACAAGTATTCATACTAGGGATAGTCATCTATAAAGCTTATAAAGTATGTATGACCATTCCAAGAAATCTTAGGGAACAATCCACATATATCTGTATGTATAAGCTCTAAGACATCATTCCTCCACCTTGTACCCTTATTACTTTTGTTAGTCATTTTTCCCTTGATATACTCAATGTAAATTTCAAAATAAGACATATCGAGAGAATTAAGAATTCCTAGTGACATTAACCTCTCTAGGCGTTGTTTAAAAAGGTGTCGTATGTTGGATTGTATACTAAAAGCCTAGCTTTTATATAAACATTTATTTAGAAATAAAAGAATCACATTAGTCAATATCTACAAGTTAAAGTGTAGTTGTTCAATTAATTTATATTGTAGATAACATGGTGTGTGGTGTCACACATAGAAGATCATGTTATCAGTTCTTTATAAATTATAAACAGTTGCTCATGACAAGATGGAAAAGAACAAACCATTGGAATAATCGTAGTGTAATTAGGTATTAATTTATCTTGACTGATAAATTACACTAGTACACTCTGAGTGTATTGAGCAGAACCATTTAAGATAAGTTATTTTTATACTGACTTAATAAAAGAATAAGACCTTAGTTATATGGAAGTGTGTGCTCTTAATCCTAATATAATAACAAGTATATATATTTAGTATTTATTTCTTTGATTTATCAAAGGGTGCGATTTAGTTCGATAAATCAATGTGTCTGATAAGTTGGGAAATGATATTACTTATAGTGTGTGTTGTTGATTATAGAAGAAACTGTGTCCTAGTAATCTAGGTTGATAATGCCCCCAAGAGGAGCTCATAAGGATTGTCATGTTAAACCCTGCAGGTGGACTTAGTCCGACATGATGATAAGGTTGAGTGGTACTACTCTTGGACTAAGATATTAATTAAAGTGAGTTGTCAGTAACTCAATTTAATTAGTGGGCATTCGACATCTTAAACACAGGGAGATTAACACACTCATGATAAGAAGGATCCCAAAATATAATTTGGGATTGGTGCGGTAGTTCAGTAATAATTCTTTAGTGGAATGAATTATTATTGATGAAATTAAATTGGGTGTTCGGGGCGAACACGGGAAGCTTAATTTCATCGGGACACCAAAACAACTTCCTCCTCTCGATCCCTATCGTAGTCTCTTATTTATAAAGTATTATGTCCACCTATACCCACCTTTATACCCATCCTAAGGTGGCCGGCCAAGCCTTGCTTGGAGCCCAAGCAAGGGGCCGACTAAGTTAATCCTTGGATGAACCAAGTGGTGGTCGGTCCTAGCTTGAGTCCAAGCTTAGGTGGCCGACCACAATAAAATTAAAAAGATTTTATTTTTAAATTTTTTTATATGGATTCCATGGTTTTAAAAGAGAGTTTAAAATTTAAATATTTTCTTTTATAATTTTCTACAAAAGATTGAGAAAAGATTTGATATATTTCCTTATTTGTAGATTGAAAGGAAGATTTTTATTTTCATAAAACTTTCTTTTTTTGTAACCATGTTCATGATTTAAAAAGAGAGTTTTAAAATTAGATATTTCCTTTTATAAGTTTCTACAAAAGATTAAGAAAAGATTTGATATCTTTTCTTATTTGTAGATTGAAAGGAGATTTTAATTTTAAAGATAACATTTCTTTTTGGAAATCATCCACATGTTAAAAGAAAGATTTTAATTTATAAAATTTCTTTTTATAACCAACTATGAAGGGAAAAATTATTAGAGAAATTTTAATTTTAAAATTTCCGGAAACAAATAAGGAAGTTTTAATTTTTGTGTTTAAAACTTGCCTAATTTGGAGCTCTTTATGTGGCCGACCAGTATATTTAAGAAAAGGAAATTGATTTTAATCAATTAAAATTTTCTTTTCATGACAAATATAATAAGGAAGGTTTTATTTAATTTTTTCTTATTTTCCAAGACCAAGGATTATAAAAGAGGGGGTAGGGGTGCCTTCATGGCTAAGAACTCTATTTTATTTTTCCTCCCTCTCTTCCTTGGTGGTGGCCGGCCATTGTTTCTAGTTCTTCTCCTCTTCTCTTCCTCCTTTGTGGCTGGCGACATCAACACAAGAGGAGTCCTTGGTGGCCGGTTCAAGCTAGGAGAAGAAGGAGAGAAAAGAGGTTTTATTTCTAGCATCCCTTGGAGTATGGTGGTGGTGGCCGAACCTCTACATCCTTGGAGGAGCTTTGGTGGCTGAAACTTGGTGAGGAAGAAGAAGGGCTTGGGTGGTTCTCATCTCGGTAGATCGTTGCCCACACAACGTCCGAAATAAGAAGAGGAATACGGTAGAAGATTAAGATGTCGTTGCATACAAAGAAAGGTATAACTAGTAATTATTTTCCGCATCATTCTAGTTTTTCTTTATATGAATTCCAAACACAAGAGGCATATGATTCTATATTTTCGGATTAGATATTCAAGTTTGTGTTTTTTTTTTTGTTTTTCGAATTTGTTATTCGATTGTTCTTTTTGGTTAAACCTAATGTTAATTTAGGAAATTAAATATTGAATTTCATTAAGAGGCTTTGCCGAGGCAGTGGTGGATGATCCTATACCCAAGAAGGTCATGTGCCTCGCCATGTTTGACCTGGGAGCCAATTTCTGAAATAAATATTTAATTGAATTTATAACATAGGTGGATTTGGATCAATAATGTTAAACATTGTTTGCGATCCAAATCTAAACCATTAAGAACAGATGTGTTAAATTTGGAATCAATAATGTTAAGTTCCGTTTGTGATTCCTAATTTAATTTCTAAAGAACACAATAGGTTGTTTAGGAAAGGTTCGACACTTGTACAAAATTTTTGTACAGTGGAAACGGTATGATCTTCTTAGGACCAATCAACACCGTAAACACTTATGTCACAATATAGATGAATTCTCATTTTTCACACTATGCTTCACACCTATACTATGCATCATAAGATTCTGTATGTGTTTCAGTGTTCAATTTAAATAAGTTGTCAATCAAGAAATCAGTATCATACAAGATGGAATTTTAAAAAATAATAAATTTTTCATTAAAAATGAATAAGTGAAACATCCCTAAATCTACGTTTAAATAATTAATGCCAATTTTTCTTTGTTATTAACTTTTTATAAATAATTAATCTAACAACCCAAGTTAAGTCGTAAAGGAACTAATTGTTCTCAAATTCTTAACACAAATTTTAGGATTAAGCTTCTAGTAGAAACAATTGAACTATCAACATTCCGAGTCTATTCAATTATCAAGGCCTCCTATCTCATTTGTCTCACCTCCTGCATCGAGTCCAAAGATTTAACACGTTCAAATCACACTTGCATGACATAAACATAAAGTAGATCATATGGCTAACGAGTTTAAGATAAATGATGCATAACATAAACATAAAGTAAATTATATTACTAACTTTAACATAAATGTGACATGTCATAAACATAAAGTAAATTATATTACTATCAGTTTGACATAAATACAACATGATATAAACATAGAGGAAATCATATTACTAGCGGGTTTAACATAAATATTGCATGACATGAACATAAAGTAAATCATATTACTAATGGATTTAACATAAATACGACATGACATAAACATAAAACAAATCGTATTACTAACGAGTTTAACATAAATACGACATATGTCGTAAATATAAAGCAAATATATTACTATCGGATTTAACATAAATGCGACATGATATAAACATAAAATAAATCATATTACTAACGGATTTAACATAAATGATGCATGACATAAACATAAAGTAATTATATTACTAACAGTTTTAATCTAAATATGACATGACATAAAACAAATCATATTATTAACGAGTTTAACATGAATGCGGCGTGTCATAAACATAAAATAAATTATATTACTATCGGGTTTAATATAAATGTGGCATTACATAACAAATCATATTACTAACATATTTAACATAAATACCACTTGACATAAACATAAAGTAAATCATATTATTAACGAGTTTAATATAAATGCGGTATGACATAAACATAAAATAAATCATATTATTAATGAGTTTAACATAAATACAGTATGCCATAAATATAAAGCAAATCATATTACTTTCGGGTTTAACATAAATGCAAAATGACATAAACATAAGCATCCTTAATAGAGTTCAGTTCAATGAAAGTGACCTGTAACATAACCGTTTAATCAAACATTTACCCTAGCACTAGGTTGGTAGGAATTCTGAATCTTGGAATTAAACCACTACCCATACATAATTTGGCAAGCTTCCCGAGCGTAGGTCTCCGATTCATAACTCAACACATACATAATTTGGTTAGCTCCCTAGACTTAGATCTCCAGTTCATAACTCAACTCATCCATAATTTGATAAGCACCCCGGGCTTAGGTCCCCAGTTCATATCCTACCCATACGTAAACATAGTTTGGTCATAGTCAAATCGCATTCCTCATAAACATTTCTTAGTCCCATACATATGCGCATATAACTTTTTCATAATCCATAGCATACATAATCAATTAAACATGGCCGAGACCCAAAATGTTGGTCGCGACCTCCAAGTTCCTAAACAACATAAAAAGTTCAATGCATAACATTCTTTAAACATGATATTTATATACTATATGGTCTGGATAATGCATCAAGAAAAGTACTTAAATAATGTTAGGGTTCAATCAAAGTCCCACATTGGAAAGATTTGAAAAAAATCATGGGTTTAAAAGGATATATGATATCTTCATTGGTATGGGTCCTTTTGGGGAGAGTCCAAGAGCAAAGTCATGAGTGCCTAGGCCCAAAGTGGACAATATCATGTCATTGTGGAGATATGTAGACATCTGTTGGGTGCAACAAATGATATCAGAGCATGGTCCAGACCAGATGTCATGGTGGGCGGCCTTGGACGAAGTTGAGGGTGGGCCCGGAGTAGGTTAGGGTGATCGGATGCTTGTGAAGAGGCTCGAAGAAGGTCAGAGTGACTGAATGTTCGCGGCAAGGCTCGAAGTAGGTCAAGGTGACCAGATACTTGTGGGGAGGCCTGAAACATGTTAGGATGACTGAATATTTGCGGGGAGGCCTAAAGCAGATCAGGATGATTGAATGCTTTCGGGGAGGTTTAGAGTAGGTCAAGGTGATTGGATGCTCACAAGGAGGTCCGAAGCAGGTCAAGGTGACTGAATGCTCGCGGGGAGGACCGGAGAAGGTCAGGATGACTGGATGCTTGCGAGGAGGTCTGGAGCAGGTCAGGGCGTCCGGATGTTCGCAGGGAGGCCCGAAACAGGTCAAGGTGACCGAATGCTCGCGGGGAGGCCCGAAGTAGGTCAAGGTGACCGGGTGCGGATGCTTGTGGGGAGACCCAGAATAGGTCAGGGTGACCAGATACTCACAGGGAGGCCCAGATCATGAGAGTAATTCTTCATTTGAGAGGAGGATTGTTGGGGTTCAATCAAAGTCCCACATTGGAAAGATTTGGAAAAGATCATGGGTTTAAAAGGATACATGATATCTTCATTGAAATGAGTCCTTTTGGGGAGAGCCCAAGAGCAAAGCCATGAGGGTCTAGGACTAAAGTAAACAATATCATATCATTGTAGAGATATATGGACATCTTTTGGTAGCAACAAACAACATAAAAAAAATTCAATGCATAAGCGTTCTTTAAGTATGGTATTTACACCCTATATGTTTTGGATAACGCATTAAGAAATAGGTACTTAAGCAACATAAAAGTCAATGCGTAAGCATTCTTTAAGCATGGTATTTACACCCTATATGTTCTGGATAACATCAAGAAAATAAACAATGAGGTATTGAATGTGCCTTTTGTGTCTAAACGCTGGTAAAATCTACTTTGGATGCGAGAGAACTAGGGGTATGATCGGGGCATGCCTTTTACTTTGATTTTTCACCACAAAAACCCACGCCTTCTTTCTCCTTTAGGGTAGGGGACGACATCTCTCTTTTTCCCCTATGTCTTATTTATTGGTTGCTCAAATATTAGGTCCAATATTTAAATGATTTATTATCAAGTTTGTTTATTTATGGTTCAGAGATTAGGTCTAATAATTTAATACCAAATATATTAAATTCTATGCGTACAATTAATAAAGACTTATCAAACACCTATTAATAAAGACTATGTCCAATAATTAAAAGATTTATTACCAAGTTTATTTATTTATGGTTCAAGACTAGGTCCAATGATTTAATACCAAATATATTAAATCTTATATGATCCCATCCAAAATGAGTGAAGATGGTGGACTGGAAATGTGGCGCTCTCTTTGACTCGATGAAGACTTTTCGCGATCTACAAAATAAAGAATGTTAGTGTCGGGCCGAGAAGGGGTTCTCGGCATTGGCTCTCTGACACTCAAGTCAATTCTAGCGATGTGTAAAATAACAGAAACTATAGCATAAGTGTGTAGAAACGAAGTTGTGCATACCTCTCCCTGTAGATAGGAACCCTCTTTTATAGAGTCACTATAATGTTCGTGCACGTATCCCAAAGCATAGACACATTTTCCTAGGTATCCTAGAAAAATATAAGTCAAAAAATATCGCTGATACTATTCCTTAAATAGTCATGCAGTTCTCTGATGTGACAACCTAGAAACTTCTAAAGTATGATTCCCTACTAGACATGTCCTGCTGTTAGTGACACAAACTCCAAAAAGGATATGATAAAATATTTGGTGAAGTCATGTGCAGCCAGTCGGAGCTGGCTTATCTCCACTTAGTAGTATCCTTAGGGTCTGCCGGCCAATCTCTTTCCTTGCTTCCTAACCCTTATCTGTTATCCCCCATTGACCGGACGCGAAACTCGGTCGATAAGACCACCTGCTACTTAGATCTCTTTGTTATCGGAGGGTAATTTTATCCGCCTGAGGAGGGCCCGGTGTACTTTCCTCCTAATCTAGTACCATCTGCTAGGCAATATCCAATCCGCTTAGTCATACATGATCTACTCGACCGATTTGGTTGTCCTGCTTAACTTTGTCTTCCACGTCAGTCAGTCTTTCTTATTTTGACCCATCTTCGATGAGATCCCCATCATTACCGGATCACTATACAATATATTAAATCCTATATGTACAATTAATAAAGACTTATCAAACACCTATTAATAAATATTAGGCCCAATAATTAAATAATTTATTACCAAGTTTATTCATTTATGGCTCAAAAACTAGTCCAATGATTTAATACCAAATTTATTAAATCTTATACAATATATTAAATCTTATACGTGCAATTAATAAAGACTTATCAAACGCCTATTAATAAAGACAAGGTCTAATAATTAAATAATTTATTATCAAGTTTATTTATTTATGGCTCAAAACTAGGTTCACTGATTTAATACCAAATATATTAAATCCTATAAGATATATTAAATCCTCTATGTGCAATTAATAAAGACTTATCAAACACCTATTAATATAGACTAGGTCTAATAATTAAATGATTTAATATCAATGTATTAATTCCTATTCGTGTAATTATTAACCATAATGGGAGTGTATTTAGTAGGCATATTTCAAGATTTAGATTAAATATTTTAACTTATTTTAATTATGCATTGGGGTTTTGCGTGAACTGAATTTGGACACTACAACAAGTGTATCTAGATTTATCCAAAAATAAAATAAAAATTAAGTTTCGTCTAAAGGACAACATGACAAATGTATTTTCCAAATTCAAAAGGACATTGTTCCCTAAACAACTCTAAAGACACCTATTGCATGCTTCCACTTTTATCTTCTTGCCAGTTATTGTATATATAAGTCTTTTAACATTAATTGACATCGGGCTCCTGAGGTAACCCTGTATAATTACACTTATGCGAATAGTTGTACCAGTATCTATCTACCAAGTATTAGTAGGTACAGTAGCTAGGTCGATTTCTGAACTAACAAAGATAAGAAGTTTGCCTTTCTTGATATGTCAGTTCACATATTTAGGGCAATCCTTCTTCAGATGACCTTTCTTTTTACAAAAAAAAAAAAAAAAAAGTTAGGTCCAGATCTTATTGCTTTTGCACCTTAAGCCCTAAAACAACAGTCACTACAGTTGTTTACCCTTAGGGTGCATTTGGTTCAAGTTATCATGTATAACCTTGGTTATGTGATTACCAGGTAATCACATAACCAAAGTTATGGAGAATAAAATATAACCAAATGTTATTTGGTTCAATCTAGATAATGCAACAAAAATATGTTTGTTTGAAGGTTTTAATGAATAACCTAGTTTAGTATTTTACTAGATTACCCTTATTAATGAATAACCTAATTTAGTTACAAAATCAACTATACATAATAATAATAATAATAATAATAATAATAATAATAATAATAATAATAATAATAATAATATTTAAACTCTATTATATTTTACTATATTTTCATGTTTTTTTTTATTTTTATATATATTTTTATTTTTTTATGTTTTTTAATTTTTTTAAGTTTTTTTTACTTTTTTATTTTTTAGGGGTTTTTACATTTTTCTATTTTTTAATTTTTTAAAATGTTTTTTAAACATTTTTTAATTATTTTTTACTTTTTTAAAATTTTTACCTTTTTTCTATTTTTTTTACTTTTTAATGTTTTTTTTGTATTTTTTTATTTTTTATGTTTTTTTTGTATTTTTTAAAATTTTTTAATGTTTTTTCTATTTTTTTAAAAAAAATTTACCATTTTTTATTTTATTATTATATTTAATGATTTTTTATTTTTTTTAAAATTTTTTTACGTTTTTTTTTTAAAAATTATTTTATTTTTTATATTTTCCATTTTTTCTTTACATTTTATTTTTTTCACATTTTTCTTTTATCTGAGGGTATTTTGGGTAAAAAAATTCGATGACCTCGGAATAAAAAAAACCCTCAATTTTTCGAGGTTTTCCGATTCCTGGTTGCATGCCCCTTTTGTTGACGTGTCGGGCATGGAACATTACTCGGGAATCATCGATTACCTAAACCAAACAGGGTTTTTGTTAATAACCTTGGATAGATAACCAAGGTTATCAAGGATAACCTCCAACCAAACGCACCCTTACTCTTACCATTACCCTTTTTCTTCTTCTTGTGTTGCAAAAGACAATTCGCTCGACCCCAGCACCCTGTCAACCCGTCCCTAGGCCAATACGGAGGAGGTAAATCATGAGTGACTACTAGCCATTAGTGCAGGTGGCTAAGGCATGAGGGAAGGCATGCTTGAACCCTTTTTCTTCTTCTTGTTTGAATACTAAGATGAGGATACATAGTGAGCAGTATGAAATGTGTCACCCCTCAATCTCTCTTCTTCCCATACACACTGAACTATGAGCTCATTTAGTAGATGTTTCTTCTTTTGAGTATTATAGCCAATCTTAAAAAGAGTGAGCTATGTAGGCAAAGAGATTGGGATAAGATTCACAAGGACACTTTCAGACATGTCTAACTTTAGTGCATTAAGCCTTGTAACCAAGTTGGACATCTCCATGATATACTCCCTAATATTACCCTTCCCATTGTACCGCATGGGCACTAACTTTGTGAGAAGTGTAGTAATATAGACCTTTTCATTTAAGGCAAATCGGTGCGCTAATTCCTTAAGGAAGGTTTTGGCATCCTCATTATCAGTTATTAAACCCCCTAAGTGATTCCAGAATAGACATCCTCATGATCATCAGACTCATGTGATTTGATCACTTTCACTTGTCAAAGATCACTTTTTGATTTGCAGTGAAATCATTAGTTAAAAGTGCAGGGCGATCATGCTTAAATGCAAACTCTAGATCCATGCAACCCAATAAAATTGTAATATGCTCTTTCCATTATCCAAAATCTGTGCCAGTAAGCACAAAGATGTTGTTCAGATTAACAAACATTGAGAGTACTACATAAACAAAAATAAAGAACATAGCTCAATTTAACAAATGAGGCATGTATCTCTATAGTTGTGCAATAATAAAATGCAACAAATAAAACATGCAACTATATGAACATTAATAGAGATACCTTGTATAATATTATATTAAGTCAGACTAAATTGTAACTTGTTATTGGAACTCTCCAAACAACTCATAATTACCTTCATCTGCTATATAACTCGCATTCCTTTGGGTCGACGTATTATGCGCATGATACTCTATTTATAGGCTTCCTTAGTTAGCTTATGTTTTCAACCATCACTCACAATACTTTTAATCGACCACATAATGCTCCTTCCTTTGGGCAGACACACCATGCACATGAGTTAGAAGTTTAACTTAATTCATGAGTTTCCTTAAACATACATCTGACATAAGAATGACTTTCTATTGGGTCAATCACCCTTAGCATGGATATATATCCCTCTACACTAATACTCCTAGTCTCCCCAATAGATCCTGCTTTGGTGATATTATAGGTTTGACTAAGTAGCAAGAACGAAGAAGAATCTAGGAAAAATCTATTAAAAATTGAGCTAAATTCAGTTATCAATCAATTGGTATCAAATACCAATTGATTGACACATTTCTTAATTGATTAAGAATATATGAGAATTGATTCACACATGCACTAATTGATTGCCCAACATTGGCAATCGCTTAGTACACAACAATCGATCCCCTAATTGATTTCGAAGGCTACTATTTACAGTTCATCTACTCTAATCGATTGATGAACTTCAATTGATTCACCGATCGATTCAGAAACCCTCTATGGGCAACCCAAAATCTTAATCAATTGCCAAATTGATTGGAAAAAACTAATTTATCAGCCGATCGATTCATAAACTCTTTGTGGGCATCCTCAAATTCCTTAATTGATTAGCTTCTTATGGTAATCGATTGATGAACATCAATCAATCACCCAATTGATTTGGAAACTCTCTATTTGCAAATCAAGTTCAAGTAATCGATTGGCTCAATCAATTGTTGAACACCAATCGAACAACCCAATCAATTTGGAAACCTTTCGTGATCTGACAATCCCAATCGATTGACCCTCATGCTAATCGATTAGTAAACACCAATCGATTAGCCCAATTAATTTGGGAACCTTCATCGCGATCTGACAATCTCAATTGATTGACTCTCATGCTAATCGATTGGTAAACACCAATTGATCAACCCAATCGATTTGAAAACTCTCTGTTCATGATTTTGAGCATCTTAATCGATTGAACCCGTATGGTAATTGATTAGTGAACACCAATCGATTACCCATTGATTGGTAACTGAAAAATCTAATTTTTTTATCATGATTTTTCAGCCCAAAGAACCCTAAAACCACATCACCAATCGTGTTCTTCGCGGATAATGCGAAAACCTTGATTCATAGATTAAATCCTAACCTATCCATGCTACATTTAATGAATATACTTCGATTTCGCTCATCCATATGAAATTAAATGTAAAAATTAATGTATATGTTCCAAATCGTTGAAAATAATCCTTACACCTTAAAAACTGACAATAAGCTAATCCTTAGCTCTGGTACCAATTGTAAAAATTGTGATACATCAATAATGAACTAAAGGATACATCTACAACAAGATCTAGCTATCATCAATCTCTAAAGTAATATTGAAACTGAAACAATTGCTAGCGAAGAGCTGACATGAATCCATCGTAAGACTATTGCTTCTTACTTGTCATTAGAGATCCAGCAAACACAACGGATGTCTTCCACAGGATTGAGTAGGCAACCCTAGGCCCAGGTCCTTCTCAATGGGGGAGAAGAAGTCAGAGGAAGAGATCAAAATTCAGCATAGCCTAATGAACCATATCTCTTCCTTTATATATCTGGCCCAACCTACGGGGACTATCCATCATAAAACTCATCCATCATTAACAGTGCATCAATGCTAATGAACCGGGTTAATAAATCTACAAATTAAATCCAATCCAAACTTTCTTATATGTAATAAAATATTAGCTCACTTAATTGAGATATAATTTTCTTAATGACAATTAATTATTTATGTTAAAGAATAAGCCAAATTAATCCTACACCCTAATCCTCTGTCGCTAAAAGATGGAATTTTGTAGATGAGAACTGGAAGATCTCGGGAAACATGGACAGAATTCCTTCTTCGACCGACAAGAAAACCTCCACGTACTTGCCTCTCTAACTCAAATATCTAAACTCACAGCTAACATTACTTACGGGGGTGTATTCAATCAAGAGATTGAATGATTTTTATTGACTTTTATTTAATGATAGACTTTTGTAGAGTTGATAGATTTTTATTGACTTTTATAGAATCTCATATAGTTGTGAAAAGAATTCCATGGAGTTCTATAGACTTTTTTACAAGACTTTTACAGATATTTATAAATTTCATGGAAACTTGTAAATTTAAAGGGATGTATTCAATCTTATAAAAGCATAGGCAGTCAATGTCTCACACGATAATTATTTTCAAAGAAAACCTAAAGTACATAATTATTTTTTTAATAAAATAATAAATAGCATACTTATCCATAAAAAACTTTTTCAACTTGTTATACTTTAATCTTGTTTTGACTAAAAATAAAGAAAAGATAACGCCCCACTTAAAAAAAATTTAATAATATAATTTTAAATCCAACAATATTATAATAATTTTAAATATTTTTATTTATAATTTTGATCCAAAATGTTGGTCTAACTCTTTAATTTGGTCAAATTTTTAATAAAATGTTAAATTGATAAATTTGATTAGTAATAATATTATTAAAATAAATAAATATAAATATATAAAATTTATTTAGGAATTTTTAAATTTTAATAAATTTTATAGAATATTTTTAGGTCGAATTTCATTAGACTTTATTAAATTATGTATTAATTAAATTGAGAATTAATTTGATTTATTAATATATATTTTATATTAAAACCTAATGTCTCAAGTTTCTCTTCCATTTACGCACAGCGTTGTCGTCCAAATCGACTTTGACTTTGACCTGCTCGCAAGTAGTCGACGAAAGCATCACCGACCACCTCAAACAATTTTTCTATTTGTTTTCCTCCTTTCCGACCCACGCATGCTTCACCGAATGATACTTATTGTTTTCCATCACGAGCAACCGGAGAAAAAAAATTCCACCTACAGTTCGCCGCCGTGAGTCGCCGCTATGAGTCGTTGCCGGAGAAAGGCTACAAGTGGCTGCTATTTCGTTACAGCCGTTCTGATCCATTCTTTTGTCGTTATAACGTCGAATAACGACATTTTAGAGGACTCTCAACTTCGTATGAAATGCATGCTGAGAGGTTGATGTAGGTCACCGAGAGGTTGGACAAGGACAGAGCCTTTAAGATCAAAGAAATAATCAAAATCGAGGAGCGGGAAGAGAAATGAGTTATTTGTAAAAAATTAAAGCGATTTAAAGTCTATAGAAATCTCAAGGGCAAGGAGAAGACTTTTTATTTTATTTTAAAAATTATACAAAGTGTTTTGGAGAGCTCTTATTGGTTAAAATTTATATCTAAAGATTTCTAAAAAAATTTATAAAAATCTATTGAAACTTTGGATATCAAAACTTTTCATAGAATTTTAAAAAGTCAAATTTAATACCATGACTTTTTAAAACTCTATAAAAATCTAATTTAGATATCACTAGATTTCTGCAAAATTTTTAAAAGTCTAAATTGAATACACCTAGATTTTTAAAATTCACAAAAATCATTCAAAATAATTAAAAGTACAACATTAAATACACCGACATTAATTTTTTTTTTCCTAATCCAACGAGCATTGGACTTGGTAAATAATAGTGAAGATTCCTTGATCATGTCATGGAAACAGATACAATTCGCTTGCACGAGGAACTGCTACTGCCAAACTCATAGGAAACATGCCATTAACGCACGCAGAAGCTTCGAGTTCATAATTCAAAGAGAAATGTCAAAATCAAAAGACGGCAAAACTCTTGGATCCAACAACTGCCGATGATATCCTTAAGTTTGTGGCATGGAATCTTCAATCTAAATTATAAAATCCACAAGCTTCCACTGTTCGTCTCTCATTAATTTCCGTAAGTTCGTGGTTTGATTTCGTTCCATGACCAAAGTTGCTATCTGATCCCGTCAGAAAGCTGAGTCGGATGAAGACGAGCCTTGGTATACTGGAAGTTGACGGAAAGTTGCTGCCGCGATGGATCTACCTCGTATCCCCCTGAAAAGGTTTGCACGAGCGGCTGACGAAAAAAGATGATCAGGACGGTGATGCTGTTGCTCTGCGCACACTCAGACGAGTCCATGAGTCGTTAGAAACTAGAAACTAGGGAAAAAGTCCCCGGGTCAGATCCTCCGACGCTCAAGTTAGGTACTTTTTTCCCAGAAATCACAGAGAAAGCACGAAAAGTAAAGACTAGTGAGAAATGACGAGGTAGCGTACCTGCATAAGGGACAAGACATCCCTTTTTATATTGTAGCCGAAGTTTCTGGGTCTGACTGGTGTCAGGGAATGTCAGCTGTCAGGCTGTCTGGCGGTAATCGACATGTGGCTCTTCTTAATAGGCTGTCGGCAAAACCAAAGGCGTATTGAGCCCCGACTGTTAGCATATTCTCTGACACCTTGATTATTCTCTGACATTCTCTGACAAGTGGTTACGATTCCTTGGCCTGTTTGTCTTGTAGTGTCTGAACGACGAGTCTACATTTCGAGATCTGTACCCGCCCTGCCTTTATGTACTATTATCCCTGACTTGTATGTCCCGATCTGTGTGTTAAGCTTGTATTCTGACCCCCCTTTGTCATCTGCGATCCACGGTTTGTACATCCTGATCTGCCAGCTAGATCTATGTTCCGACCTGTTTACTGTTTATTGCTATCCATGGCTTGTACGTCCCGACCTGCACGCTGGGTGTGTGTCCAGACCTGTTTATTGTTTACTACTATCCATGGCTTGTACGTCCCGACCTGCACGCTAGGTCTGTATCCAGACATGTTTGTTGTTCGCTGTTATCCATGGCTTGTATTTCATGACCTGCACGTTGGGTCTGTGTCCAGACCTGTTTACTATTTACTATTATCCATGACTTGTACGTCCCGACCTACATGCTAGGTCTGTATCCAGACCCGTTTACTGTTCACTGCTATCCATGGCTTGTACGCCCCGACCTGCACGCTGGGTCTGTGTCCAGACCTGTTTACTGTTTACTACTATCCATGGCTGGCACTTCCCGACCTGCACGCTGGGTCTGTGTCCAGATCTGTTCACTGTTTACTATTATCCATGGCTTGTACGTCCCGACCTGCACGCTAGTTCTGTATCCAGACCTGTTTACTGTTCACTGCTATCCATGGCTGGCACTTCCCGACCTGCACGCTGGGTCTGTGTCCAGACCTGTTTACTGTTTATTACTATCCCTAGCTTGTACGTCCCGACCTGCATGCTAGTTCTATATCCAGACCCGTTTACTATTCACTGCTATCCATGGCTGGCACTTCCCGACCTGCACGCTGGGTCTGTTCGTTGGGTTTATTTTACGCTAGGAGCCTTCTTTCCTTTACCTCTAATTGACTTGTAGACTCAGTCCTCAGCTATATCTGGCCCGCGGGCCCGGTTATTGCCCACTATCAAGGCTGGTCCTTGTCCTGCTTATAATCCCCTCCTTTGACCGCCCCGTCAGCTGAGACTTTGACTCTGGCCACGTAAGCTTGACTTCTGACCTCCCTGATTTCCATGTCAGCTTGACTCTTGACCGGCCACGGAGGCTTGACTTCTGACCTTCCTAATCTCCATGTCAGCTTAACTCTTGACCGGCCACGGAGGCTTGAGTTCTGACCTTCCTGACCTCCAGGTCAGCTTGAATTCTGACCTTCTTGTGGTCTTGACTCATGACCACATCATCTTACCGACCCCACAAACATGCGCTATATCACAAGCCTCCCCCTCAAGTCTAGTCGAAGGAGGCTCTAGTCCGACTGACTAGACCCCCATCCTTGTGTTAACTGACCCGGTTCTCGCGTCCTTTGCCGACCTGCCTTCCCTCCTCCTTCTGCAGAATTTTTAGTCATCCTAGGAGAGGAATGATCTCCTTCGGTGCTTATGTTGACTCCTCAACTTCTGAGCGCACTTTCTTCCTATAAATGTTACACTATTTTCCAAGTGCCGCTTCGAATTCTGAGGAAATCCCTTCATCTTCTTCTTCCTTATAAAAGGTTCATGTCTACTTGCAACAGTACCCGTATCTCTATCTCTTCTGTTTCCTTGTGATCCTTTTCTAAAATATGGAACCCGCTGAGCTATCTTCCGTACGTCACCAGCTAGCCCTTAAGGAGAAAGCTCTGCGTGATATGACCCTGAGCAGGGATCTGCAAACATCCCTCCGTCGAGAAATGGAGGAGCTCTGGCAAGCGACCAAATACAGAACCCGGGCCGAGATAGCCCTCAAGATGAAGCTCAAGCGGATTTCCAGAGTCAAATCCATCATATCATGTATTTGAAGATAAAGCATGAGGATGAACTGGCCTTGCTGAAAGAAAAGAGTCGGCTGAAGGACGAGGCCATCTGCCAATTGCGGCACACTCTTGAAAATGTTCGGGAAGAACTGATCCGAGCACAGACCCATTTGGGAGAAAAGGGTCCAGCCTCTGTATCTGGCAGCAATTGAAACCTCTGGAAAATGTACCTTTACTTTTAACAAAACAAAACCTGTCTTTTGCATTCCACTCTTATTATAGCTCCCCATTATATTGTCCATGTATTATTGTGTTTTTATAGAACTCCTGCATTTCTCTAACATTTCTAGCAAAACATAGCAAAAATAATAAAAACAATCTGCTTACCCCCTGAGATGTGTCTGTGACTTGCGAATGTGCCTATGAAATTTCATGTTTAGCCAGAACCCTTGAAATATGGCTTACTGATTAGTCCTGCTGCGTTTTGCGTCGGAGGATATAAGAAGTGTTGATCAAGAGAATCATTGCACCGACCGTGAAGGTCGTTGGTCGTGAGAGCCTTGCTCACTTATAACTCGCACGGAGGCGAGAGTCTGGGGTAGCCGACCGGGAAGGTCGTTGGGCGTGAGAGCCTTGCTCACTTATAACTCGCACTGGAGCGAGAGTCTGGGACAGCCGACCTGGAAGGTCGTTGGGTGTGAGAGCCTTGCTCACTTATAACTCGCACTGGGGCGAGAGTCTAGGACAGCCGACCTGGAAGGTCGTTGGACGTGAGAGCCTTGCTCACTTATAACTCGCACTGGGAACTCGCACTGGGGCGAGAGTCTGGGACAGCCGACCGGGAAGGTCGTTGGGCGTGAGAGTCTTGCTTACTTATAACTCGCACTGGGGCGAGAGTTTGGGACCCGACCTGAAAGGTCGTTGGGCGTGAGAGACTTGCTCACTTATAACTCGCATTGGGGTGAGAGGCTGGGACAACCGACCTGGAAGGTCATTGTGTGTGAGAGCCTTGCTCACTTATAACTCGCAATGGGGCGAGAGTCTGGGACAACCGACTTGGAAGGTCATTGGGCGTGAGAACCTTGCTCACTTATAACTCGCACCGGGGCGAGAGTCTGGGACCCGACCTGAAAGGTCGTTGGGCGTGAGAGCCTTGCTCACTTATAACTCGCACTGGGGCGAGAGTCTGGGACCCGACCCGAAAGGTCGTTGGGCGTGAGAGCCTTGCTCACTTATAACTCGTACTGGGGCGAGAGTCTGGGACAGCCAACCTGGAAGGTCGTTGGGCGTGAGAGCCTTGCTCACTTATAACTCGCATTGGAGTGAGAGTCTGGGACCCGACCTGAAAGGTCATTGGGTGTGAGAGCCTTGCTCACTTATAACTCACACTGGGGCGAGAGTCTGGGACAGCCGACCTGGAGGTGATCTCCCGACCAGGATAGATGTTGCCGACCCAGGGGTGATCTCCCAACCAAGAATTACTTGAAGAGTTCTTCGACTTCGTCTGCCATCAAGAAATATACCATCAGTTGTGTTGTGAGGATAACAATATTAAAATCTTACTCAGCCCTGGCCTCGCTGCATTTGAATTTCTTTCCCGCCACTTTCCTTCGCCGCTTCCCCAGAAAATCGCGTGGTAAGCGTTTCCGTACTCCCGCTTCATCTCATGATTTCCTTATCACGTCCATCATTAATACGCTTCCTAGGGGATCAACACCTGTCACATGCCTTTATTGCTTATGCAGGATGATGCCGCCAACGCCACTCCTTTTTGTACATGATTTCCCATAAGAGCATGTCCCTCTGCGATCGGACGGCTTTAGGCGCTTTACCCAGAAAGATACTCGACACCTCTTTTCGATATTCCCTAGGAGAACTCTCTTTATAAACCCTAAAGGCAGTCCGCAGTCAATGCCTTGAGCGTTTCGACTGCCTCCCTCTTCTTGTTGCTTCGCCTTCTCCGGCGTCTTAGCCCTTCCCCTTCTAGACTCTTCCTGCTTGGTGCTCTTCTTCTTCTCGACTGATCTCTTCTCCAACCTCCCTCACCCTGATAATGGCTGACGGTAAGACCACCCTTTGGTATTCATGCTTCATTTCTGATATAGATGATCATGACCTATCTGTGATTCGGTCTGACCTGTGACTGAGTGATGCTTATGAACTCAGAGTTCCTACACCTCATGAACACCCCGCGAACCCTCCAGAAGGCTTCATGACCGTCTTTAGAGATCAGATTTTAGGAGGTCTTCGTTTTCCCATCCATCCCTTAATTGTATCCCTGAGCCAATACTTCGGCATTTGCATCTCACAATTTACACCCAACTTCTTCAGAGCCGTATGCGGCACTGTCATTCTATGTCGCATATACCAACTTCCACTAACCGTCCAACTATTTCATCATTTTTACTCTTTCAAATGCTCGGATCCGGGAGTGTTTATGGTACAGGCTAGGCCTGGTTATAAGTTCTTTTCTGACATGCCCTCCTCCAACAAGGGATGGAAATCTCGCTTCTTTTTTGTTAGATCACCTGAACCCCTAGTCGAGCCGACCCAATGGTGCTCTGACCTCCCTTCCAACCTCCCTGTACATCACCATCAGTCTTCCTGCGACGCCGCTTCAGAAAAACTTCAAGGAGTGGGCGTTCACTTGTCTATACTACTACTGGAAAGCTTTTTGTATTTGTTCGGGCTCAGCCCAGTTCAGACAGAAATAGGGGCTCCGCTAGGTAAGACTCCGTTTTCCTCTTTGCTATTCTTCGCTAACTGATGTATCTTTCTTTCCCTTTGCAGAGGCTGCCATGCTTCGAGCGTATTCCTCCGATGTAAAATGCCAATCTTTCACCATTTTGAAAGTTTTGAGTACGAAACTTAAGCAGGGCTTAGCGGCCCCCTCCCGGTCTGGCCCTTCTGCCTCGCAATCTGCCCCTTCTGCCTTACAGCCTGCTCCACTGGCGCCAGTTCAGGAGGAAGCTTCCTCGGTTCTTCCCTTGGAAGTGGCTCCTATAGAGGACCTAGCCATTGTAGAGCAGGTCGAGGAAGAACAAGCTGCATCTCCCCCGCCTGCCCAACGTCTAAGGCTCCAGCGCAAAAGGAAAAGAGTTATTCCAGCAATTCAGGCGTCACCTCCGCCGATTCCTCCCGGCCACCGCTCATCTGTCGTTTCTCAATCTTCGGGGGCCCAGACTGATGCTCCCGACCGAGAGACGGCCCAGGGGCCAGAGGTTCCCCTTCTGCCTCCACGAACATCAGTCACAACACCTGATCGAGCTAGAACTCTTGAGCAGGCCTCTTTTCCCGCTCAGCAGACCTCTTTTCCTACTCAGGCCTCCTCTCTCGGGCAACTGCCCCTTCCCTTGATGGACCATCCCGGGAGCTCAGCAACCCTATCTACCTCCCTTCCATTAGCTGCTCCGGCCTCTACTCTTCGATCTCGGAGGAAAGTGTTGGTGCAATATCCCTCAGGTCAAGGTTGACCTGGGTAACCAAGCTGAGTCTTGGTTTGGGTTTAGATGTTTGACAATAAGATATTGATTGAAGAAGAGTCAAGTAGGTCAAGGTTGACTGGATACTTGACTGAAAAGTCCTAACTGGGATGTTAGGCAAAATGAAAGACCTAGTGAGTGAAGCTAGGCAGTATGAAAGTCCTGGTGAGTGAAGCCAGGCAGAAGAAAAGTCCTGGTGAGTGAAGCCAGGCAGTAGGAAAGTCCTGGTGAGTGAAGCCAGGCAGAAGGAAGTCCTAGTGAGTGAAGCTAGGCAGATGGAAATCCTGGTGAGTGAAGCCAGGTGAAAGTCCTAGTGAGTGAAGCTAGGCAGATGGAAATCCTGGTGAGTGAAGCCAGGTGAAAGTCCTAGTGAGTGAAGCTAGGCAGATGGAAAACCCTAGTGAGTGAAGCTAGGTGAAAGTCCTGGTGAGTGAAGCCAGGCAAGGAAAAATCCAGATGGATCAAGGATGATCGGACATCTGGTGTTGGGAAGTCCAAGTAGGTCAAAGGATTGACTGGATACTTGGCATGAAAGAAAAGTCCAAGTAGGTCAAAGGGATTGACCGGATACTTGGCACAGAGAAAAGTCCAAGTGGGTCAAAGGGATTGACCGGACACTTGGTAAGGGAGTCCTAGCAGGTCAAGGGAGTGACTAGATGCTAGGCATGACATACCAACAGGTCAAGGTTGACCGGATGTTGGTTTGGGAGGTTTGGGACTTGGTTTTGGACAAAAATCAAGTGCTGGATCGATCAGTGGATCGATCCAGGCTCTGGATCGATCAGTGGATCGATCCAGACATGTCCCAGCGAACAGAGAGCCTCTGGATCGATCCGTGGATCGATCCAGAGGTCCCAATCGATCAGTGGATCGATTGGGACGCGGCTGCTTCGCGCGATAAGCGATCCAGGCGTTTTCCCAGAGCACAGAGGCGCTCTGGATCGATCCGTGGATCGATCCAAAGCCTCCCCGATCGATTTGGAACATTCGAATCGATCGGGATCCGACCGTTGGCGTCGTTTATAGCCGCAGGCGTTCATTTCCTTCGGCATCTCTTCACTGATTCACTCCAGAGCTCTCGCCAACTCCTCCACAGTACTCACAAAGCTCAGATCGCCAGTTCTTGAAGGATCTTGGAAGCTCTCCAAGTCAAGAGGCGGATCAAAGCCAAGAAGAGAAGCTAGGGTTAGGGTTTTGTACTCATTGTAAGCTTGTAAGCTTGTATTTCTTGTATCCTTTCCCTCTCTTCTTGTATTGAGTCTTGTAGGGCTTCTCCGCCCTTGATAGTTACCATAAAGGAGAGGTTTATTTAGTGGAGGGTGTGTGTGTTGGTGTGGATCCTTGGATTAGTCACCTCTTGTGAGGTGGATACCAAGTAAACCAACCGTGTTAGCGTTGTATGTTTGTTTCTGTATTTTCCGCTGCACATCTGTGAAGGAACAAGCAACGCCGAGCACCGAGCGAACGCGACGAGCTATTCACCCCCCCCTCTAGCTACTTTTGGTCCTAACAAGTGGTATCAGAGCAAGGTTGCTCTTCACCGAAATCACCGCCGGAAGGGGCAAACATATCAAGAAAAGCTAGAGGGTGAAGAAGTTGGAGCAAATTCTTCAAGTTCAAGATTCTATCAAGCTCAACTTCAAGATGCAATTCCAAGATGGACTTGGATTTGACACAAGGGTGGCTCCACCATATTCATCTACAAGCTTCGATTCTTGGAAATCAAGAATCGAAAATTTTCTTATGATGGAGATAGAGCAATGGTTTGCTCTCATGGAAGGTTTTGAAGCTCCCACAAATTCCAAGGGCAAAGTACTCAAAAGGAGCAAGTGGAGCAAAGACCAAATCCAAAGATGTGAGGCCAATGACAAAGTGACCAAGCTTTTGGTCAATTTATTGCCAAGCAACATCTTGGAACAAATTGGAGAGTTTGAAGATGCCAAGGAGCTTTGGAGCAAATTGGCAAGAATTCATGAGATCCCCTCCACTGTATCAAATCAAGGAGAATCCAAAGAGGGCGACTCATTGGATCAAGACCAAGAGGAGGACTCCGAGGTTGAGAGATGCTCAACCTCCGAAGAAGAGGCGCACGAAGAAGCTTCATCCTCAAGGGAATGCAACGAAGGGAACAAGGAGGGAGCATACTCCTTGTTTCATATTCAAGATGATGAAGCCTCCACCTCTAGGATTGAGGGGGAGCAATCCTTGGTGACACCGGATCAAGAAGAAGGAGAAGCTTCTACATCCGGGTCAAGAGATGAAGAGGATGAAGAAGCTTCCACCTCCACAAGTCAAGAAAAATCAAATGGAGGAGCATCACTATCGGATCAAGAGGAAGCCCCTACATCCACATCACATGGAGGAGAAAGCACCACTCCTACACAAGAAGGTATAAATGTTTCAATTAAAAATAAAAATCATATAATATGTTTTGAGTGTAGGGAAAGTGGGCACTACAAGAGCAAGTGCCCTAAATTGGCCAAGAAGAAGGGCCAAATGGCACAAAAGGGCAAGGAGAAGCTCAAGAAGACCACCCCCGGGACAAAGAAGAGCAAGGAGCACATTGTGTGCTTCTTGTGTCAACAAAAAGGGCATTACCAAAGTCAATGCCCCAAGGGGAAGAAGATGGTCAAGGCTCAAGGAGGCACTAGTCAAGGGGGAGCCTCCAAGGTAAAAAGGAAGGTAACTTTCATTGAGCCTATTCCCTTGCAAAATGGTAAAAAGCATGCTAGGTCAAATTTTTATCATTTTAATGCGATTTACCATAAGAATATGAAGCATGAGGGCTTTAAAGAAAAGCATGTGGCCCTACATGCCAAAACTACTAACCCTAAGGCTAGGAATGTAAGTAAAAACCTAGGCGATAACTCTAAGGATTTAAGATACAAGCCTAGAAACAAAAATGCTCATGAATCAAATACTAAGGACTTAGTGAGAGAAAATCAAGTCTTGAGGTCAAGACTTGATAAAATGGAGAAGACCCTAAAAATGATGGAAAATATCCTATTAGGGCAAAGTGAGCATAACTTAGGTTTAGGAAAATCAAAGCCATCCAATGGCCATAAAGGTTTGGGATACAAACCAAAAGCTAAGAAGGATGTGCCTAGTTATCATAGGGTTCCATATAGTTATGGAACGAACCCTAAGTCTAGAGGTCAAGTCAAGGATACAAGGGAAGATATCCCTAGAAGTATCTTTGCAACCAAACTGACTAAGACTTCTAAGAAGTCTAAGAAAGTCACGAACAAGGTTACAAGGGAGGCTATCCCTAGAATTGACCTAGAAAATGTGACCAAGGCTTCTAAGAAGCCCAACAAGGTCACTAGGAAGGTATCTAGGGAAGTTATCCCTAGTGAGTACCTAGAGCATCCAAGGAGCACCAATAGGTGTTGGGTTCCTAGGAGCATCTTCTCTACCCCATAGATGGGTTAGAGAGTGTCAACTCCGATTAGAAGGGTAGTTAACCCAACTTTGAGGAAATTGACACTCAAGGAGCATTTTCAAGGTTTTTGTTAACCTTTGAAAATGAAATGGAATTATTATTTACTCCTTGAAAGAGTAAAATGTGCCAAATTGGAGAAGTATTGATTTTATTTTAAAGTGGCACAAATTTGAGAAAACACAAGAACTACCAAGTTGGGATTTTAGTATGTTCTTAGGAAATTAAAGGCAAACTAAGCCTTAATTTAAAAGTGCTACTCTTGTGGAAAAATGGGATATGCCAACATTTGAGGACATATTTATTTTCAATTGGCATACATTAATCAAGGAAATTAGAAATGCCAATTTAGGTTTTGGCATTTTCTTGAAGCACTTTAGGGCAATCTAGGTTTAAGTCGTAAGTTTAGCTAAGATTTTAAGGATACTTAGATAGTTAATCTAGGTATATTTTATTTATGCTAAACCTTGCCATGATTGTTTGCCCATCATATGCCATGACATCATGTCTATTTTTGCATTCATGTTTTATTATGAAAAATCCAAAAATACCATGTCATGACATTCATACATCATGTAGCAATAGGATATTTTCTTTTGAAAATTATTTTCTTTTGATGTATGCCATAACATAATCATGCATTAAGTTTAATTCCTTGTAATTAAGGACAAATGGCATTTAACGACACTTATTGACAAGTGACATCCTAGGTGGATGTCTAACATTTCTAAAATGTCTAGATAAATATGCATGATCCCTAGATTAGGGCAAAAACCAAAATCTACATCTCGCAAAGACTATAAGGTGACTTGTATGTGTTTTAGTGCATATTATATACAAGTGAGATGTTAGGAAGATGAACAAAACTCAAGATGTTGATTTAGTGCATTCTTTTGAGTTTTTAGTTTCATCAAAACACATAGTTATGTGTTTTCCCATCATTGGGAAAGCTAATGTACAAGTCATGTGCATTATGCCCAAGGAACATGATGGGATATTGGTTTTGAAAATGTTTTTGAAATGATTTTGGAAAACCTTGGTGAAGGCTATCTTTTGATAGTAATCACCATTGAATAGTTAGACACAAACTTGAAGAAAAACACTAAAGTTTTTGCAAGTTTTCAAGTTTGTGTCAATCTTTGAAAATATGATGTATTTTCATAGAAAACTATTTTTCCATGATTAAGTATGCCCTAGATAATGTCTACACGAAATTTCATAATTTTTGGATTTTGTAGAATTTTCTAGGGGTTTCGAATTGACTGAAATGGAATTTCAGCAACTATCGGAGTCTGATCGATCCATGGATCGATTGGAGTTCTGAATCGATCCATGGATCGATTCAAGCAATCCATGCGAGAAGTCGCTGGATCGATCAGCCGATCGATCCGGTAGTCTTCTGTCGTGGATCGATTCAGAAAGGTTCAATCGATTGGAACCCAACTCCAATCGATCCAAGTTGCTGATTTTGGCTGGGAAGGCTTGATTTCAGCATCTTTGAACCCCTTTGAGTCTAGGTAACCATTCCAAACCCCTTAAATACATTTGTATACATACAAAGGGTGTTTTCATGTTGAAAACAAGGATGGATTGGTTAACGAAAACTAAGTAGAAGTTTAGGTTGAGGTTGTTTCAAATTTTGAATATTTGAACCTCAAAACTTCTAAATTTGGGTTTCCTAATGTTTTAGGGATTCCAAGTCATTGTTGGTGACAGAAGTTACCACCATGTCTTTAGGGGGAGGGACTCTTTAAAGACATGAAAATTATTTTTCATGAACCTTGGAAGGTGGTTAACTTTCTGTTGTGAACTTGCTCAAGGTTGAGCATTTAAACTTGAAATGGGGAGAAATGGGGAGTGGATATCCTCATTATTTCAAGTGGACACTCAAGTGGTAGATAATGCTCAAGGTTGGGTAGTTGTCTACATTGAGGGAGAAGTTAAGGATAAATGAAGGGTGTGGGACCTTCATTATCGTGTTGATCACAACGAGTGATGTTGTGAACAACGATGAGCAACTCTTCAGGGGGAGAGTCTTCAACAAATGGATTTGTTGAAGTGTGCCCAGAATTGGAGCATAGGTTGATATGTCTCCAACGATGGGTTGATGTGTGCCAATAGGGGGAGAATGTATGGTTAAGTTTAGGCTTTCATTACCTATGGGAAGGTCATAGGGGGAGAATGAAAGGACTCATGAAAGGGAGTAAGTTAGGCTTTCATTACCTAGAGGGAGTTTGCCCTCTTAGGGGGAGAATGAAGAGCTTAATTTATGCTTTCATTACCTAGTGGCATGAAGAAGGAGGCTATGGGATTAGCCTAACTTACATATGAGATTGTAAGTGTTATTGTGGTATTGTCAAACATCAAAAAGGGGGAGATTGTTGGTGCAATATCCCTCAGGTCAAGGTTGACCTGGGTAACCAAGCTGAGTCTTGGTTTGGGTTTAGATGTTTGACAATAAGATATTGATTGAAGAAGAGTCAAGTAGGTCAAGGTTGATGGATACTTGATCGAAAGTCCTAACTGGGATGTTAGGCAAAATGAAAGACCTAGTGAGTGAAGCTAGGCGTTATGAAAGTCCGGTGAGTGAAGCCAAGAAAAAATCCCGTGAGTGAAGCCAGCAGAGGAAAGTCCCGTGAGTGAAGCCGAGGGAGGAAGTCCTAGTGAGTGAAGCTAGGCGGATGGAAATCCGGTGAGTGAAGCCGGTGAAAGTCCTAGTGAGTGAAGCTAGGCGATGGAAATCCTGAGTGAAGCGTGAAAGTCCTAGTGAGTGAAGCTAGGCGGATGGAAAACCCTAGTGAGTGAAGCTAGGTGAAAGTCCCAGTGAGTGAAGCCGGATGGATCAAGGATGATCGGACATCCGGTGTTGGGAAGTCCAAGTAGGTCAAAGGATTGATCGGATACTTGGCATGAAAGAAAAGTCCAAGTAGGTCAAAGGGATTGAGCGGATACTTGGCACGGAGAAAAGTCCAAGTGGGTCAAAGGGATTGACCGGACACTTGGTAAGGGAGTCCTAGCAGGTCAAGGGAGTGACTAGATGCTAGGCATGACATACCAACAGTCAAGGTTGACCGGATGTTGGTTTGGGAGGTTTGGGACTTGGTTTTGGACAAAATCAAGTCTTGGATCGATCGATGGATCGATCCGGCCTCTGATCGATCTCACAGACCGATCGATCAGAGCCTGGATCGATCCGTGGATCGATTCAGATGTCCCAATCGATCGCTGGATCGATTGGGGCCAGCTTCGCGCGATAAGCGCCGGATCGATCCGTGGATCGATCCGGCGTTCCCAGCAATGGCTCGGATCGATCCGTGGATCGATCCAAACCCCCGATCGATTGGAACATTCGAATCGATCGGGATCCGACCGTTGGCGTCGTTTATAGCCGCAGGCGTTCATTTCCTTCGACATCTCTTCACTGATTCACTCCAGAGCTCTCGCCAACTCCTCCACAGTACTCACAAAGCTCAGATCGCCAGTTCTTGAAGGATCTTGGAAGCTCTCCAAGTCAAGAGGCGGATCAAAGCCAAGAAGAGAAGCTAGGGTTAGGGTTTTGTACTCATTGTAAGCTTGTAAGCTTGTATTTCTTGTATCCTTTCCCTCTCTTCTTGTATTGAGTCTTGTAGGGCTTCTCCGCCCTTGGTAGTTACCATAAAGGAGAGGTTTATTTAGTGGAGGGTGTGTGTATTGGTGTGGATCCTTGGATTAGTCACCTCTTGTGAGGTGGATACCAAGTAAACCAACCGTGTTAGCGTTGTGTGTTTGTTTCTGTATTTTCCGCTGCACATCTGTGAAGGAACAAGCAACGCCGAGCACCGAGCGAACGCGACGAGCTATTCACCCCCCCCTCTAGCTACTTTTGGTCCTAACAGAAAGTTCACAAGAAGTATACCTTTACTGACTCTTGGCACATGCCTTCTTCCACAGAGTCTGGCGCTGCCAAAGAAACTGCAGAGGAGGCCCCTCCCCCGGTTGCCCTGGTTGAACTAGAGGGCGATTTAGCGACGTCCTGGCGATTAGGCAACCGGAAGTTTTGGAAGAATCCTTCGATGAAGGGGCTGGAACAAGCTGCTCGCCAGGCGGTTTCCGTAAGTTTTCTTGTATCAAGGCTCCTCTGCTAGAATCTCTTATAATTTTTATTCCTATATCTGACACAGGCCTGCTCTGCCAACTTGAGCGCCATTCAATACGCCTATCGCTTGTAGAATGAGAACGAAGTGTTAAAGGCTCGTCTCCAGGAATTGGAACTACCGCTAACTCCCCGCGATCCCCTCAACCCGACACCCGGGGACTTAGCGAGTTATCTACGATTGATTGGAGAGTCCGTAGAGTCTGCCCGCAACATTTCTCATGCGGCTTTTGACAAAATTAAGACTTTGGAAGCGGCTCTGAGGACAAGCGAGTCTAGACTAGCTTCTGAGGCGGATAGGCGCCGCTCGCTGGTAGTTGAGCTGGATGAAAAGGACGCCCGGTTGGCGAGTCTGCAGGAAACACGGGAGGCTCTTCAGAAGACGTTAACGGATGTCCAAGGTCAATTGGCCTCCAGTTCATACCGGGAGAAGGCCCTTCACAGCCAGTGGGAGGCAAGCCAAGCGACCCTTAAATCAATACAGGCCGACCTCTTAAAAGCTTAAGAGAATATTTCCCAGGGTCAACAAGATTTGACTTTGGCCCGAGCTAACGCGAAAAAAGCCAAAGCTGATACGGAGAAGGCCCAGGCAAAGTTGACTGATTAGCAGGCGGGAGAAGTGGGTCGTCTACGAGCATACAGGCGAGCTTATGTCTCCTCCCCCTTCTTCTTGAGGAAAATTGAAGGTATAATGAATCTCATGCTATGCTGTGGTGCGGCCGGTGGTGCTCGACAAATGTTTGAGCAAGATCTGCTTCGCGCTGCCCCCTTAGAAGATTTCTTGGACACTGCCCGCCTAATGAACGAGCTCCCGGACGGGGCACTCCCTACCTTCAAAGATGATGATGACTTCTTCCTTCTCCCTGAGCCTCCTGCTGGCGCTGCTCCTGACCCCCCTGCGCCTCCTGCTGGCAATGATCCTTGATGTGATTATATATATGCTGAACTTTTAATGTAAACATGAGGTTGTCAAACTTTCACTCCCACTGTCTGCTATGTAATTTCAGACTTGAATTTGCTTTGATCCATTGGCTCTTCTTATGATATGGTGATATGCCATGACCACTGGCTTTCAATTTTCTCTTATAGTGTATCCACTTTCTTATAGTGTGTTCCTCCTCTTATCAGTTGTCTCGTATATTTTCTGACTGATAAGACCTGTAACCTTACGGACGCGGGCTTTGGTCCTCTAGTTTAAGCCTTATCTGACCCCGGTCTGGAATCCCCCTTTTGGTCCCGACCTGTTTTCCTTGCCTTCTTTTGCTGACTACCCAACTTAGCTGAACAATTCTCCCTGGTCTATGCTTATATCCCGACCTGCTTAGCTTGTCTTTCTCTGCTGACAGCCCTGGCTCGACCTTGGCTCGGCCCTGTCCCCTGATCTGTTCTTTCCCTCGTAATCCCCGACCGGGAACCCAGACCGAGAAGGCAAAGGCACTTTTCCTAAGACATAATTGTTGTCTGTTCCCAAGATACATCTCTTCGTACTTTGTGCCGCTACTTTTCCCAATATACCCTTGGGCGTTATTTTCGAAGAAGATCCGTCGGTTCTCTTTATTCCCGCCAATCATTGTGCACCGATGGATGGTGTCTGACGAAATTGCCCCTCTGCCTCGCGTCTATAAATAATCTCCTCCAGCTTTATCTTTTAGACTTTGTTTGTCTTCTTCTTCCTTCCAGCTGGAATCCCCTATTGATCCTGAGTCTTTGCTTCTGCGTTAACAGCTTCCCTTTGTATCTTTCCTTCCTCTATTTCTTTTGTCATGACATCCCCCTCTTTTCTTTCCTCTCTGGCAGCGGTGTATTATCCTGGCTCATCTACTTTCGATGAAATAGACCGGGATGACCTGCGATATACCCATGGGGTTGAGGATGACGTACACGTGGTTATCCCCACTGGAATACACCAATTCTTCAATCCTCCTGCTGGCTATTGCACCTTCTTTAAAGAGCAATTTGTGGCTGGCCTTCGTCTTCCTCTCCACCCCTTCTTCTCCAACGTGTGCCGCCACTTCCGGATTCCCCTGGGACAACTAACACCAAACTCTATAAGAATCCTCTGTGGCTTTGTAGTGTTGTGCGATGTGTGTGAATTATCCTGGTCCGCCCACTTATTCCATTGCTTCTTCACCCACCGGCACCAGGAAGAGGGCACATTCCGCTTTCAGCCTCGTCTTCGAACTGCTTTTTTCTCATCCCTACCGCCTTCCGACCCGAACTGGAGGAACAAATTTTTCTTCATTAGCTTTCCTCACGAGGTGGAGTGGCCCTTGCGATGGCAACCGTTACTTCCCCCATCTCCAGAGCTAGGGGAATTTCACCTTGATACCTCCTACATAGAAGCTTCGTCTCGTTTAGCCGGCTGGCAGCTGAACTTGACATGTCTTGTTGGATCGAGACGCGCTAGAGCGGGGGGGGGGGGGGGGGGGGGGAATAGCGCTCGTGGCTATTTCGTTTTTCGATTATCGGAAAACTATCGGAGTTTAAAACGTGCAGCGGAATAAAATAAAGAAACACAAACAGAAGGACACAGAGAATTTTACTTCGTTCGGAGCCTTGATCGACTCCTACTCGAAGGCCCGCGATCCTTGATTGCTTTGCGTGGGCAACAACTATAAGCTCGATAAAATGATTACAAGATGAAGTACAAGTAAATGCAAAAACTAATTATACTGATGACAAGAATAGAATCTCGGAGCTTTGGGTCGTCGTAAACTTGTAGCAGCACTTTCGGGCATCTTTCAGAGCAGCACATTGGAGACAGAAGACTTGGGAATTGTTGTAGTGAGCTGCTGGTCGAGACCCCTTATAAAGGTTGTTCAAGGCGTCTTCTACTGTTCACCAAGGCGCCTTGAATGAGCCGAGTCAGCCGCGGAGATAAGTGCTGAACTGGTCGAACCTTATCAGGTTCAAGGCGCCTCCAACCTCTCCAAGGCACCTTCATGAAGCTGTCCAAGGCGCCTTGACTTCCTTCAAGGCGCCTCCAAGCTTGCTTCGTAGCCAGCTCAGGTTTTGCACCCGAGGCGCCTCCAAGCTCCATGGAGGCGCCTCGGACACTGTTCATCCGAGGTTAATCTTTGCACTTTGGTCCCTGCAAGATACATGATTCCCAAATATACCCTGCAATACAAAGTTAGCACATAAAACATAATAGATGTGATAATGAATATTATGACAGTCTCCGGACTGTCCGAGTCTGACTTCGGATTTCCGACCGGAAACCCTAGGTCGACCCGACGCCTACTGTTCCCTCTACGGGGAACGCGTCCTCACCTACTCCACTCAGGAGATTTACCTGCTGCCAGTGCGATCCTCCAGATCGACTAGACTTTTGCTCAGCACTCGACACTTCCGGACTTTCTGCTGGACATCCGCTTCTCGGCTAGTCCAGTCTTTCACCTGGTTCGCGACACCAGGACTTTCCACCTAGGGTTACCACCCCCTAGGACTTTTGCCTGAAGTCATCGACCTGCCAAGACTTTCCTCATAGGGTTACCACCCCCTATGACCTAGGGTTACCGCCCCCTAGGGTTTTCCCTTTGCCTGACCGCAGCTAGGACTTTTCTCCACCTAGGGTTACCGCCCCCTAGGACCTAGGATTACCACCCCCTAGGGGTTTCACCTGCCTAACCGCAATTAGGTCTTTCCTGAAACACTCATTCAACATGTTAGATAACAACAAGACTTAACTTTGAACCCTTTGCCATTATCAAAACTTTGGTTCGATCGTCGGATGCTTCCCGCACCAACACATCTATTATCTGAAGAATTGCTATCCTATTTCCGCCTAAGTTATCTTACTCCTGAGACACCTCGTTCCCTGGGTAAGCTTCCCTTTTAGTTCTATTACTATTTCATACGCATTTGTTTTTTCATATTGTAGCTGACTTCCTACTCTATCCTGTACAGCTGAAGTCTTAACCCGCGCTTCTGAGGTTCAACCTCTTCCTCTGAGTGACATGGAAATAATGAGGCGTGGCCGAGTTATCTTGCAAAGGAGATCGCTACCCCACTCATCTTCAACCTTGGTCGGTGGGACCTCCTCTGCCAATGTCTGACCCTGCCCTCCTTGTAGAGGATCTTCTCCTATCCGACCTACTTCTTTTGCACGTCCTACTCGCCCCCGATCTGTGCGTCCTCCCCGACCTGCCGGCCCTATTAGGTCCCGGGCTACGACTACTGTTCATCCCCGACCTGCCGATACAACCCGGCCAACCACTTCGACCCCTCTTCAGTCTATTAATCCTCCCCGACCGACTTATATCCCTGGTCGCGACCTTGGTAGAAGATTCGCCAATGTCACCTATGCAAGCCCTGCTTTCAGAGAAGCTTCTCAAGCAGCTCACCAAGCCTGCTCTGCAAATGACCGCTTGAGCTAGGATGCCCCTTCTTCCACTAGACGCAGGGCTCGACCGCCTTCTGATGATTCTGATTCGGATGGCCAGCCATTGGCTCAGAGACGTCGACGCCGAGCCCCTCGTCCTGTGTCAGATTCAGGCTCGTCCTCTACCCCTTCTTCACCTCCTGTGGCAGTCCCCTCTCCTCCTTCGCCCCCTGTTGCAACTCCGCCTCCTGTCCCGAGCCAGGCCAACGTTTCGCCTGATCCCACTGCAATTCCAGTTGAGCCTCCCACTGCTCAACCTTCTCCTCCAGCTCAACCTCCTACTCAACCTTCTACGTCACAGCAGCACCAGAGCACCGAGGCCGATCCCTCGTGTCGCTCTCCGCCAGCTACCTCACCTCCAGAGCCATCTCCTGTGCCTCCATCAGCTCCTTCTGGGTCGGCTGTTGGGCCTTCTAGCTCCGCCGCGGGGCCTTCACAACCACCGCCACATGCCCCTCTTTATTATCGTACCACTGCCCCTTCAGAGGATGGACTCCAGTCAAGGCGTGACGTTCCCACCAGCTCCTTGACCATGAAAGGTCGCCTAGCCACTGTGTGGGAAGAAAGCAGGCGCCAGATGGAACTTTTGCCACCCCTTGTCCAGATGGATAGATTTTCTGAGCTATACATCAAGGTCAGCTTCCATGATGGCTTACTGTAATTATCATCTTCTCCATTCTTATCAGATGTTTCTTCTATGTCTCAGGCCTGTGCAGAATCCTTGACGATAAACCAATCCTTTCACGCAGCTCATCATCAAAATAAGATGCTGCAAGACAAGGTAGCTGAACTGGAACTTCAACTGAGTAACCCGGCGCAGGCTAGTCATGCCCTGCGGGCTGAAGTAAAAGCTATAACAAAAAAGAAGAATAGTCTAGAAGTATCCTTGATGATATCTGACCAAAAGCTTAAGGACCTCAAGGAAGAAAAAAGCCAAGTTGAAGTTATGCACCAGCATCGCATGTATCAACAAACTTTGGAGCATCAACGAACTGTTGACCAATTGAACCCGAAGCTGCGTGCTGCTGAATCTTTATCGCAGGAGCAAGACAAGAAACTAAAATCTCAGGCAACCCAACTAGCATCTCAAGTAGAAGAACTACTGGCCGCCCGAACTGAACTGGCCCAGGCCCGGACTACTGCAGAAGGAGCATCGACAACCCTGACCTTTTATAAAGAAGGAGAGGATGACTGCTGTCAACACAACCACGCTTTGTACTTGTGCTCTCCAGAGTTCTATACACAAGTAGGGCAGCGTTTCTCCACCTCTGTTTTTTATGGCGCGGCTGGGGCTCTTCGACAACTGGGTGAGCAGGACTACCTGAAATCAATTCCTCCTCCCGAATTTTTGGATCACGATCGGATCCTTAAAGAGATCCCGGATGAAATTTTTGCTCCTTTCAAATGATCCTTCTTGATTTCTTGTGTATAATGACTTAACTGTTGGTGCAATATCTTTTAGGTCAAGGTTGACTGAGTTGACCAAGCTTGGGTCTTGGTCATAGTTTCGATGTTTGACAATACATGTAGACACATGGACAATGTAGGTGCAGTTGTTCATGTGGGGAGATTCTGATCAGGGATTGATCAGTGTGATTGAAGGAGAGTCAAGTAGGTCAAGAGTGACCGGATACCTGACTAGGAAGTCCTAACTGGTATGTTAGGCAGCATAAGTGAAAGTCCTGGTGAGTGAAGCCAGGCAGAAGGAAAGCCCTAGTGAGTGAAGCTAGGCAGGTGAAAGTCCTGGTGAGTGAAGCCAGGTGAAAGTCCTAGTGAGTGAAGCTAGGCAGATTGGAAAGCCCTAGTGAGTGAAGCTAGGCAGGTGAAAGTCCTGGTGAGTGAAGCCAGGTGAAAGTCCTAGTGAGTGAAGCTAGGCAGATTGGAAAGTCCTGGTGAGTGAAGCCAGGCAGAAGGAAAGCCCTAGTGAGTGAAGCTAGGCAGATTGGAAATCCTGGTGAGTGAAGCCAGGTGAAAATCCTGGTGAGTGAAGCCAGGTGAAAGACCTAGTGAGTGAAGCTAGGCAGAAGGAAATCCTGGTGAGTGAAGCCAGGTGAAAGTCCTGGTGAGTGAAGCTAGGCAAGGGAAAATCCAGATGGATCAAGGATGATCAGACATCTGGTGGAAGTCCAAGTAGGACAAGAGAGTGACCGGATACTTGGCACGACGAGTAAAGTCCAAGTGGGTCAAAGGGATTGACCAGACACTTGGTGGGAAGTCCTAGCAGGTCAAAGGAGTGACCAGATGCTAGGCATGATGTATCAACAGGTCAAGGTTGACCGGAAGTTGGTTTGAGAGGCTTGGGACTTGGTTTTGGGCAAAAATCAAGTGCTGGATCGATCAGTGGATCGATCCAGGCCTTTCCTAGCGAACAGAGAGCCTCTGGATCGATTCGTGGATCAATCCAGATGTCCAAATCGATCAGTGGATCGATTGGGACGCGGCTGCTTTGCGCGATAAGTGCTGGATCGATCCGTGGATCGATCCAGGCATTTTTCCAGAGCACAGAGGCGCTCTGGATCGATCCGTGGATCGATCCAAAGCCTCCCCGATCGATTGGGAATATTCGAAACGATCGGGATCCGACCGTTGCGTCTACGAGAACTTCAACGACATCTTCTCCGATTCACTCCAGCTCCGCCACAGCACTCACAAAGCTCAGATCGCCAGTTCTTGAAGGATCTTGGAAGTTTTCCAAGTCAAGAGGCGGATCAAAGCCAAGAAGAGAAGCTAGGGTTAGGGTTTATACTCATTGTAAGCTTGTAAGCTTGTATTTCTTGTATCCTTTCCCTCTCTTCTTGTATTGAGTCATGTAGGGCTTCTCCGCCCTTGGTAGTTACCATAAAGGAGAGTTTTATTTAGTGGAGGGTGTGTGTGTTGGTGTGGATCCTTGGATTAGTCACCTCTTGTGAGGTGGATACCAAGTAAACCAACCGTGTTAGCGTTGTGTGATTGTTTCTGTATTTTCCGCTGCACATCTTTGAAGGAACAAGCAACGCCGAGCAACGAGCGAACGCGACGAGCTATTCACCCCCCCTCTAGCTATTTTTGGTCCTAACAAGTGGTATCAGAGCGAGGCCGCTCTTCACCAGAATCATCGCCGGAAGGGTCAAGCATAACAAGAAGAGCTAGAGGGTGAAGAAGTTGAAGCAAAATTCTTCAAGTTCAAGATTTTATCAAGCTCAACTTCAAGATGCAATTCCAAGATGGACTTGGATTTGACACAAGGGTGGCTCCACCATATTCATCTACAAGCTTCGATTCTTGGAAATCAAGAATCGAAATTTTTTTTATGATGGAGATAGAGCAATGGTTTGCTCTCATGGAAGGTTTTGAAGCTCCCACAAATTCCAAGGGCAAAGTACTCAAAAGGAGCAAGTGGAGCAAAGACCAAATCCAAAGATGTGAGGCCAATGACAAAGTGACCAAGCTTTTGGTCAATTTATTGCCAAGCAACATCTTGGAACAAATTGGTGAGTTTGATGATGCCAAGGAGCTTTGGAGCAAATTGGCAAGAATTCATGAGATCCCCTCCACTGTACCAAATCAAGGAGAATCCAAAGAGGGCGACTCATTGGATCAAGACCAAGAGGAGGACTCCGAGGTTGAGAGATACTCAACCTCTGAAGAAGAAGAAATCCAAGAAGCTTCATCCTCAAGGGAATGCAACGAAGGGAACAAGGAGGGAGCATACTCCTTGTTTCATATTCAAGATGACGAAGCCTCCACCTCTAGGATTGAGGGGGAGCAATTCTTGGTGACACCGGATCAAGAAGAAGGAGAAGCTTCTACATCCGAGCCAAGAAAAGAAGGGGAGGAAGAAGCTTCTACCTCCACAAGTCAAGAAAAATCAAATGGAGGGGAATCATGGTTCGATCAAGAGGAAGCTTCTACCTCCAGATCCAAAGGAAAAGCTGCCACCCCTACAAGCAAAGGTATAAATATTTCAATTAATAATAAAAATCATATTATATGCTTTGAATGTAGGGAACATGGGCACTACAAGAGCAAGTGTCCCAACTTGGCCAAGAAGAAGGGCCAAGTGGCACAAAAGGGTAAGGAGAAGCCCAAGGAGAAGCCCAAGGAGACCATCCCCGGAATAAAAAGGAGCAAGGAGCACATTGTGTGCTTTTCTTGCAACCAAAAAGGGCATTACCGAAGTCAATGCCCCAAGGGGAAGAAGATGGTCAAGGCTCAAGGAGGCATTCGTCAAGGGGGAGCCTCCAAGGTAAAGAAGAAGGTAACATTTATTGAGCCTACCACTTTACATTATGGTAAAAAGCATGATAGTTCTAACTTATATCATTTTAATGCTATTTACCATGAAAATAGAAAGCATGATAGCGTTAAAGAAAAACATATAGCTTTTCATGCTAAAACTACTACACCTAAGGCTAGGAATGTAAGTAAAAGTCTAGGCAAGAACTCTAAGGATTGTATCTACAAGCCTAGGCACAAAAATGCTCATGAACTTAATGGAAAACCAAAAACTAAGAACTTAGTGATGGAAAATCAAGTTTTGAGGTCAAGACTTGATAAAATGGAAAAGACCCTAAAAAGGATGGAAAATATCCTATTAGGGCAAAATGAGCATAACCTAGGTTTAGGGGTACAAAAGCCATCCAATGGCCATAGAGGTTTGGGATACAAACCAAAGGCTAAGAAGGATGTGCCCTCTTACCATAGAGTTCCATATAGTTATGGAACAAACCCTAGGTCTAGTGGTCAAGCCAAAAATACTAGGGAAGTCATCCCTAAGAGTATTTTTGCAATAAATGTGACTAAGAAGTCTAAGAAAGTCACAAACAAGGTCACAAGGGAGGTTATCCCTAGAGTTGACCTAGAAAGTGTGACCAAGACTTTTAAGAAGCCCAACAAGGTCACTAGGAAGGTATCTAGGGAAGTTATCCCTAGTGAGTACCTAGAGCATCCAAGGAGCACCAATAGGTGTTGGGTTCCTAGGAGCATCTTCTCTACCCCATAGATGGGTTAGAGAGTGTCAACTCCGATTAGAAGGGTAGTTAACCCAACTTTGAGGAAATTGACACTCAAGGATCATTTTCAAGGTTTTAGTTAACCTTTGAAAATGAAATGGACCTATTGATTACTTCTTGAAAGAGTAACATGTGTCTATTGGTGGAAAAATTGATTTTATCTTAAAAAGGCACAAATTAGAAAAATATAAGAAATACCAAGTTGGGACTTTGGTATTTTCTTAGTGCTACTCTTGTGGAAAAATAAAATATGCCAACATTTGAGGATATGTTTAATTATTAAGTGGCATAAACAAATCAAGAGAAATAAGAAATGTCAATTTAGGTTTTGGCATTTCTTTGAAGCATTTAGGGCAATCTAGGTTTAATGTTTTAAATTAAAACAAGTGGTATCGTTTTAAGTTAAAACAAGTGGTATATTTTGAGTTTAGCTAAGTGATTAAGGATATTTAGATAGGTAATCTAGGTATATTTTATTTATGCTAAACATTGCCATGATTGTTTGCCCATCATATGCCATGACATCATGTTTATTCTTGCACTCATACCTTATTATGAAAATACAAAAATACCATGTCATGTCATACATACATCATGTAGTTATAGGATATTTTCTTTTGAAAATTATTTCCTTTTGATGTATGCCATAACATAATCATGCATTAAGTTTAAATTCCTTGTAATTAAGGACAAATGGCATTTAACAACACTTATTAACAAGTGACATCCTGGGTGGATGTCTAATATCTCTAAAATGCCTAGATAGATATGCATGATCCCTAGATTAGGGCAAAAACCAAAATCTACATCTCACAAAGACTATAAGATGACTTGTATATGTTTTGTCCATAATATATACAAGTGAGATGTTAGGATGATGAACAAAACTCAACATGTTGATTTAGTGCATTCTTTTGAGTTTTAGGTTCATCAAAACACATAGTTATGTGTTTTCCCATCATTGGGAAAGCTAATGTACAAGTCATGTGCATTAAGCCCAAGGAATGTGATGGGATATTGGTTTTGAAAATTATTTTAAAAGGCTTTTGGAAAACCTTGGTGAAGGCTATCTGTTGATAGTAATCACCATTGAATAGTTAGACACAAACTTGAAGAAAAACACTAAAGTTTTTGCAAGTTTTCAAGTTTGTGTCAATCTTTGAAAATATGATGTATTTTCATAGAAAGCTATTTTTCCATGATTAAGTATGCCCTAAATAATGTCTACACGAAATTTCATGATTTTTGAATTTTTGTAGAATTTTCTAGGGGTTTCTGAAGTTGTCTGAAATGGAATTTCAGCAACTATCAGAGCTCCGATCGATCCATGGATCGATTGGAGTGCCCGAATCGATCCGTGGATCGATTCAGAAGGCAAGTCTCCCGCGAGCAGAAGCTCGCTGGATCGATCAGCCGATCGATCCAGGTAGTCTGAATCGATCAGTGGATCGATTCAGAAAGGTTCAATCGATTGGAACCCAACTCCAATCGATCCAGGACGCTGATTTTGGCTGGAAAGGTCTGATTTCAGCACTCTAAACCTATTTTAGTCAATGTAACCATTCCTAACCCCTCAAAATACATTTGTATACATAAAAAGGGTGTTTTCATGTTGAAAACAAGGATGGATTGGTTAACGAAGACTAAGTAGAAGTTTAGGTTGAGGTTGTTTCAAATATTGAACATTTAAACCTCAAAACTTCTAAAATTTGGGTTTCCTAAAGGTTTAGGAATTCCAAGTCATTGTTGGTGCAATGATAGAACTTACCACCATGTCTTTAGGGGGAGGGACTCTTTAAAGACATGAAAAATTATTTTTCATGAACCTTGGAAGGTGGTTAACCTTCTGTTAAGAACATGCTCAAGGTTGAGCGTTTGAACTTTAATGGGGAGTGGATATCCTCATTGATCAAGTGGGTTCTAGTGGATAATGCTCAAGGATGGGCATTTGCCTACATTGGGGGAGAATGTAAGGTTAAGGATAATGAAGGGTATGGGACCGTCATTATCGTGTTGACCACAACGAGTGAAGTTGTGAACAACGATGAGCAACTCTTCAGGGGGAGAGTTTTCAACAATGGGGCATTTGTTGAAGTGTGCCTAAAATTGAGGCATGGGTTGATGTGTGCTTAAAGATGGGTTGATGTGTGCCAATAGGGGGAGAATGTGTGGTTTAAGCTAGGCTTTCATTACCTATGGGGGAGCTCATAGGGGGAGAATGAAGGGAACCAACATTCATACTTTTGGCATGAATGGAGTTAAGGCTATGGGACTAGCTTAACTCAGAATGGTCTTAACTTAAAGGTATTGTCAAACATCAAAAAGGGGGAGATTGTTGGTGCAATATCCTTTAGGTCAAGGTTGACTGAGTTGACCAAGCTTGGGTCTTGGTCATAGTTTCGATGTTTGACAATACATGTAGACACATGGACAATGCAGGTGCAGTTGTTCATGTGGGGAGATTCTGATCAGGGATTGATCAGTGTGATTGAAGGAGAGTCAAGTAGGTCAAGAGTGACCGGATACCTGACTAGGAAGTCCTAACTGGTATGTTAGACAGCAGAAGTGAAAGTCCTGGGGAGTGAAGCCAGGCAGAAGGAAAGCCCTAGTGAGTGAAGCTAGGCAGGTGAAAGTCCTGGTGAGTGAAGCCAGGTGAAAGTCCTAGTGAGTGAAGCTAGGCAGATTGGAAAGCCCTAGTGAGTGAAGCTAGGCAGGTGAAAGTCCTGGTGAGTGAAGCCAGGTGAAAGTCCTAGTGAGTGAAGCTAGGCAGATTGGAAAGCCCTAGTGAGTGAAGCTAGGCAGGTGAAAGTCCTGGTGAGTGAAGCCAGGTGAAAGTCCTAGTGAGTGAAGCTAGGCAGATTGGAAATCCTGGTGAGTGAAGCCAGGTGAAAGTCCTAGTGAGTGAAGCTAGGCAGAAGGAAATCCTGGTGAGTGAAGCCAGGTGAAAGTCCTGGTGAGTGAAGCCAGGCAAGGGAAAATCCAGATGGATCAAGGATGATCAGACATCTGGTGGAAGTCCAAGTAGGACAAGAGAGTGACCGGATACTTGGCACGACGAGTAAAGTCCAAGTGGGTCAAAGGGATTGACCAGACACTTGGTGGGAAGTCCTAGCAGGTCAAAGGAGTGACCAGATGCTAGGCATGATGTATCAACAGGTCAAGGTTGACCGGATGTTGGTTTGAGAGGCTTGGGACTTGGTTTTGGGCAAAAAACCAAGTGCTGGATCGATCAGTGGATCGATCCAGGAGCTGGATCGATCAGTGGATCGATCCAGACCTTTCCTAGCGAACAGAGAGCCTCTGGATCGATTCGTGGATAGATCCAGATGTCCAAATTGATCAGTGGATCGATTGGGACGCGGCTGCTTTGCGCGATAAGCGCTGGATCGATCCGTGGATCGATCCAGGCGTTTTCCCAGAGCACAGAGGCGCTCTGGATCGATCCGTGGATCGATCCAAAGCCTCCCCGATCGATTGGGAATATTCGAATCGATCGGGATCCGACCGTTGCGTCGTATTTGAGCTGCAGGCGTGCGTTGGCTGCAGCATCTCTTCTCCGATTCACTCCAGATTTCTCGCCAGCTCCTCCACAGCACTCACAAAGCTCAGATCGCCAGTTCTTGAAGGATCTTGGAAGTTTTCCAAGTCAAGAGGCGGATCAAAGCCAAGAAGAGAAGCTAGGGTTAGGGTTTATACTCATTGTAAGCTTGTAAGCTTGTATTTCTTGTATCCTTTCCCTCTCTTCTTGTATTGAGTCTTGTAGGGCTTCTCCGCCCTTGGTAGTTACCATAAAGGAGAGTTTTATTTAGTGGAGGGTGTGTGTGTTGGTGTGGATCCTTGGATTAGTCACCTCTTGTGAGGTGGATACCAAGTAAACCAACCGTGTTAGCGTTGTGTGATTGTTTCTGTATTTTCCGCTGCATATTCTTGAAGAACCAAGCAACGCCGGGCAACGAGGGAACGCGACGGGCTATTCCCCCCCCCCCCCCCCTCTAGCTATTTTTGGTACTAACAAGTGGTATCAGAGCGAGGCCGCTCTTCACCGGAATCATCGCCGGAAGGGACAAACATAACAAGATGAGCTAGAGGGTGAAGAAGTTGAAGCAAAATTCTTCAAGTTCAAGATTTTATCAAGCTCAACTTCAAGATGCAATTCCAAGATGGACTTGGATTTGACACAAGGGTGGCTCCACCATATTCATCTACAAGCTTCGATTCTTGGAAATCAAGAATCGAAATTTTTTTTATGATGGAGATAGAGCAATGGTTTGCTCTCATGGAAGGTTTTGAAGCTCCCACAAATTCAAAGGGCAAAGTACTCAAAAGGATCAAGTGGAGCAAAGACCAAATCCAAAGATGTGAGGCCAATGACAAAGTGACCAAGCTTTTGGTCAATTTATTGCCAAGCAACATCTTGGAACAAATTGGAGAGTTTGATGATGCCAAGGAGCTTTGGAGCAAATTGGCAAGAATTCATGAGATCCCCTCCACTGTACCAAATCAAGGAGAATCCAAAGAGGGCGACTCATTGGATCAAGACCAAGAGGAGGACTCCGAGGTTGAGAGATGCTCAACCTCTGAAGAAGAAGAAATCCAAGAAGCTTCATCCTCAAGGGAATGCAACGAAGGGAACAAGGAGGGAGCATACTCCTTGTTTCATATTCAAGATGACGAAGCCTCCACCTCTAGGATTGAGGGGGAGCAATTCTTGGTGACACCGGATCAAGAAGAAGGAGAAGCTTCTACATCCGGGCCAAGAAAAGAAGGGGAGGAAGAAGCTTCTACCTCCACAAGTCAAGAAAAATCAAATGGAGGGGAATCAAGGTTCGATCAAGAGGAAGCTTCTAGGATCCGAAGGAACCAACACCTACAAGCAAAGGTATAAATATTTCAATTAATAAGAAAAATCATATTATATGCTTTGAATGTAGGGAACATGGGCACTACAAGAGCAAGTGTCCCAACTTGGCCAAGAAGAAGGGCCAAGTGGCACAAAAGGGCAAGGCGAAGCCCAAGGAGACCATCCCCGGAACAAAGAAGAGCAAGGAGCACATTGTGTGCTTCTCTTGCAATCAAAAAGGGCATTACCGAAGTCAATGCCCCAAGGGGAAGAAGATGGTCAAGGCTCAAGGAGGCATTCGTCAAGGGGGAGCCTCCAAGGTAAAGAAGAAGGTAACATTTATTGAGCCTACCCCTTTACATTATGGTAAAAAGCATGATAGTTCTAACTTATATCATTTTAATGCTATTTACCATGAAAATAGAAAGCATGATAGCGTTAAAGAAAAACATATAGCTTTTCATGCTAAAACTACTACACCTAAGGCTAGGAATGTAAGTAAAAGTCTAGGCAAGAACTCTAAGGATTGTATCTACAAGCCTAGGCACAAAAATGCTCATGAACTTAATGGAAAACCAAAAACTAAGGACTTAGTGATGGAAAATCAAGTCTTGAGGTCAAGACTTGATAAAATGGAAAAGACCCTAAAAAGGATGGAAAATATCCTATTAGGGCAAAATGAGCATAACCTAGGTTTAGGGGTACAAAAGCCATCCAATGGCCATAGAGGTTTGGGATACAAACCAAAGGCTAAGAAGGATGTGCCCTCTTACCATAGAGTTCCATATAGTTATGGAACAAACCCTAGGTCTAGTGGTCAAGCCAAAAATACTAGGGAAGTCATCCCTAAGAGTATTTTTGCAATAAATGTGACTAAGACTTCTAAGAAGTCTAAGAAAGTCACAAACAAGGTCACAAGGGAGGTTATCCCTAGAGTTGACCTAGAAAGTGTGACCAAGGCTTCTAAGAAGCCCAACAAGGTCACTAGGAAGGTATCTAGGGAAGTTATCCCTAGTGAGTACCTAGAGCATCCAAGGAGCACCAATAGGTGTTGGGTTCCTAGGAGCATCTTCTCTACCCCCATAGATGGGTTAGAGAGTGTCAACTCTGATTAGAAGGGTAGTTAACCCAACTTTGAGGAAATTGACACTCAAGGATCATTTTCAAGGTTTTAGTTAACCTTTGAAAATGAAATGGACCTATTGATTACTTCTTGAAAGAGTAACATGTGTCTATTGGTGGAAAAATTGATTTTATCTTAAAAAGGCACAAATTAGAAAAATATAAGAAATACCAAGTTGGGACTTTGGTATTTTCTTAGTGCTACTCTTGTGGAAAAATAAAATATGCCAACATTTGAGGATATGTTTAATTATTAAGTGGCATAAACAAATCAAGAGAAATAAGAAATGTCAATTTAGGTTTTGGCATTTCTTTGAAGCATTTAGGGCAATCTAGGTTTAATGTTTTAAATTAAAACAAGTGGTATCGTTTTAAGTTAAAACAAGTGGTATATTTTGAGTTTAGCTAAGTGATTAAGGATATTTAGATAGGTAATCTAGGTATATTTTATTTATGCTAAACATTGCCATGATTGTTTGCCCATCATATGCCATGACATCATGTTTATTCTTGCACTCATACCTTATTATGAAAATACAAAAATACCATGTCATGTCATACATACATCATGTAGTTATAGGATATTTTCTTTTGAAAATTATTTCCTTTTGATGTATGCCATAACATAATCATGCATTAAGTTTAAATTCCTTGTTATTAAGGACAAATGACATTTAACAACACTTATTAACAAGTGACATCCTGGGTGGATGTCTAATATCTCTAAAATGCCTAGATAGATATGCATGATCCCTAGATTAGGGCAAAAACCAAAATCTACATCTCACAAAGACTATAAGATGACTTGTATATATTTTGTCCACAATAGATACAAGTGAGATGTTAGGATGATGAACAAAACTCAACATGTTGATTTAGTGCATTCTTTTGAGTTTTAGGTTCATCAAAACACATAGTTATGTGTTTTCCCATCATTGGGAAAGCTAATGTACAAGTTATGTGCATTAAGCCCAAGGAATGTGATGGGATATTGGTTTTGAAAATTATTTTAAAAGACTTTTGGAAAACCTTGGTGAAGGCTATCTGTTGATAGTAATCACCATTGAATAGTTAGACACAAACTTGAAGAAAAATACTAAAGTTTTTGCAAGTTTTCAAGTTTGTGTCAATCTTTGAAAATATGATGTATTTTCATAGAAAGCTATTTTTCCATGATTAAGTATGCCCTAAATAATGTCTACACAAAATTTCATGATTTTTGAATTTTTGTAGAATTTTCTAGGGGTTTCTGAAGTTGACTGAAATGGAATTTCAGCATCTATCAGAGCTCCGATCGATCCATGGATCGATTGGAGTGCCCGAATCGATCCATGGATCGATTCAGAAGGCAAGTCTCCCGCGAGCAGAAGCTCGCTGGATCGATCAGCCGATCGATCCAGGTAGTCTGAATCGATCAGTGGATCGATTCAGAAAGGTTCAATCGATTGGAACCCAACTCCAATCGATCCAGGACGCTGATTTTGGCTGGAAAGGTCTGATTTCAGCACTCTAAACCTATTTTAGTCAATGTAACCATTCCTAACCCCTCAAAATACATTTGTATACATAAAAAGGGTGTTTTCATGTTGAAAACAAGGATGGATTGGTTAACGAAGACTAAGTAGAAGTTTAGGTTGAGGTTATTTCAAATATTGAACATTTAAACCTCAAAACTTCTAAAATTTGGGTTTCCTAAAGGTTTAGGAATTACAAGTCATTGTTGGTGCAATGATAGAACTTACCACCATGTCTTTAGGGGGAGAGACTCTTTAAAGACATGAAAAATTATTTTTCATGAACCTTGGAAGGTGGTTAACCTTCTGTTAAGAACATGCTCAAGGTTGAGCGTTTGAACTTTAATGGGGAGTGGATATCCTCATTGATCAAGTGGGTTCTAGTGGATAATGCTCAAGGATGGGCATTTGCCTACATTGGGGGAGAATGTAAGGTTAAGGATAATGAAGGGTATGGGACCTTCATTATCGTGTTGACCACAACGAGTGAAGTTGTGAACAACGATGAGCAACTCTTCAGGGGGAGAGTTTTCAACAATGGGGCATTTGTTGAAGTGTGCCTAAAATTGAGGCATGGGTTGATGTGTGCTTAAAGATGGGTTGATGTGTGCCAATAGGGGGAGAATGTGTGGTTTAAGCTAGGCTTTCATTACCTATGGGGGAGCTCATAGGGGGAGAATGAAGGGAACCAACATTCATACTTTTGGCATGAATGGAGTTAAGGCTATGGGACTAGCTTAACTCAGAATGGTCTTAACTTAAAGGTATTGTCAAACATCAAAAAGGGGGAGATTGTTGGTGCAATATCCTTTAGGTCAAGGTTGACTGAGTTGACCAAGCTTGGGTCTTGGTCATAGTTTCGATGTTTGACAATACATGTAGACACATGGACAATGCAGGTGCAGTTGTTCATGTGGGGAGATTCTGATCAGGGATTGATCAGTGTGATTGAAGGAGAGTCAAGTAGGTCAAAAGTGACCTGATACGACTAGGAAGTCCTAGCGGTATGTTAGGCGGTGAAAGTCCTGGGAGTAAGGCAAGGAAAAGCCCTAGTGAGTGAAGCTAGGCGGTGAAAGTCCGGTGAGTGAAGCCGGTGAAAGTCCTAGTGAGTGAAGCTAGATTGGAAAGCCCTAGTGAGTGAAGCTAGGGGTGAAAGTCCCGGTGAGTGAAGCCAGGTGAAAGTCCTAGGGAGTGAAGCTAAGCAGATAGGAAAGCCCTAGTGAGTGAAGCTAGGCAGGTGAAAGTCCTGGTGAGTGAAGCCAGGTGAAAGTCCTAGTGAGTGAAGCTAGGCAGATTGGAAAGCCCTAGGGAGTGAAGCTAGGCAGGGGAAAGTCCTGGTGAGTGAAGCCAGGGGAAAGTCCTAGTGAGTGAAGCTAGGCAGATTGGAAAGCCCTAGTGAGTGAAGCTAGGCAGATGCAAAGTTGGGAGATGTGGGTGAAAGTCCTTGGTGAAGGTTGACCTGGTTGACCCGAGGTGAGTGGAGCTGAGCGGGAATCCTGGTGAGTGAAGCCAGGTGAAAGTCCTGGTGAGTGAAGCCAGGCAAGGGAAAATCCAGATGGATCAAGGATGATCAGACATCTGGTGGAAGTCCAAGTAGGACAAGAGAGTGACCGGATACTTGGCACGACGAGTAAAGTCCAAGTGGGTCAAAGGGATTGACCAGACACTTGGTGGGAAGTCCTAGCAGGTCAAAGGAGTGACCAGATGCTAGGCATGATGTATCAACAGGTCAAGGTTGACCGGATGTTGGTTTGAGAGGCTTGGGACTTGGTTTTGGGCAAAAACCAAGTGCTGGATCGATCAGTGGATCGATCCAGACCTTTCCTAGCGAACAGAGAGCCTCTGGATCGATTCGTGGATAGATCCAGATGTCCAAATTGATCAGTGGATCGATTGGGACGCGGCTGCTTTGCGCGATAAGCGCTGGATCGATCCGTGGATCGATCCAGGCGTTTTCCCAGAGCACAGAGGCGCTCTGGATCGATCCGTGGATCGATCCAAAGCCTCCCCGATCGATTGGGAATATTCGAATCGATCGGGATCCGACCGTTGCGTCGTATTTGAGCTGCAGGCGTGCGTTGGCTGCAGCATCTCTTCTCCGATTCACTCCAGATTTCTCGCCAGCTCCTCCACAGCACTCACAAAGCTCAGATCGCCAGTTCTTGAAGGATCTTGGAAGTTTTCCAAGTCAAGAGGCGGATCAAAGCCAAGAAGAGAAGCTAGGGTTAGGGTTTATACTCATTGTAAGCTTGTAAGCTTGTATTTCTTGTATCCTTTCCCTCTCTTCTTGTATTGAGTCTTGTAGGGCTTCTCCGCCCTTGGTAGTTACCATAAAGGAGAGTTTTATTTAGTGGAGGGTGTGTGTGTTGGTGTGGATCCTTGGATTAGTCACCTCTTGTGAGGTGGATACCAAGTAAACCAACCGTGTTAGCGTTGTGTGATTGTTTCTTTGTATTTCCGCTGCACATCTTTGAAGGAACAAGCAACGCCGAGCAACGAGCGAACGCGACGAGCTATTCACCCCCCCTCTAGCTATTTTTGGTCCTAACAAGTGGTATCAGAGCGAGGCCGCTCTTCACCGGAATCATCGCCGGAAGGGTCAAGCATAACAAGAAGAGCTAGAGGGTGAAGAAGTTGAAGCAAAATTCTTCAAGTTCAAGATTTTATCAAGCTCAACTTCAAGATGCAATTCCAAGATGGACTTGGATTTGACACAAGGGTGGCTCCACCATATTCATCTACAAGCTTCGATTCTTGGAAATCAAGAATCGAAAATTTTTTTATGATGGAGATAGAGCAATGGTTTGCTCTCATGGAAGGTTTTGAAGCTCCCACAAATTCCAAGGGCAAAGTACTCAAAAGGAGCAAGTGGAGCAAAGACCAAATCCAAAGATGTGAGGCCAATGACAAAGTGACCAAGCTTTTGGTCAATTTATTGTCAAGCAACATCTTGGAACAAATTGGAGAGTTTGATGATGCCAAGGAGCTTTGGAGCAAATTGGCAAGAATTCATGAGATCCCCTCCACTGTACCAAATCAAGGAGAATCCAAAGAGGGTGACTCATTGGATCAAGACCAAGAGGAGGACTCCGAGATTGAGAGATGCTCAACCTCTGAAGAAGAAGAAATCCAAGAAGCTTCATCCTCAAGGGAATGCAACGAAGGGAACAAGGAGGGAGCATACTCCTTGTTTCATATTCAAGATGACGAAGCCTCCACCTCTAGGATTGAGGGAGAGCAATTCTTGGTGACACCGGATCAAGAAGAAGGAGAAGCTTCTACATCCGGGCCAAGAAAAGAAGGGGAGGAAGAAGCTTCTACCTCCACAAGTCAAGAAAAATCAAATGGAGGGGAATCAAGGTTCGATCAAGAGGAAGCTTCTACCTCCGGATCCAAAGGAAAAGCTGCCACCCCTACAAGCAAAGGTATAAATATTTCAATTAATAATAAAAATCATATTATATGCTTTGAATGTAGGGAACATGGGCACTACAAGAGCAAGTGTCCCAACTTGGCCAAGAAGAAGGGACAAGTGGCACAAAAGGGCAAGGAGAAGCCCAAGGAGACCATCCCCGGAATAAAAAGGAGCAAGGAGCACATTGTGTGCTTTTCTTGCAACCAAAAAGGGCATTATCGAAGTCAATGCCCAAGGGGAAGAAGATGGTCAAGGCTCAAGGAGGCATTCGTCAAGGGGGAGCCTCCAAGGTAAAGAAGAAGGTAACATTTATTGAGCCTACCCCTTTACATTATGGTAAAAAGCATGATAGTTCTAACTTATATCATTTTAATGCTATTTACCATGAAAATAGAAAGCATGATAGCGTTAAAGAAAAACATATAGCTTTTCATGCTAAAACTACTACACCTAAGGCTAGGAATGTAAGTAAAAGTCTAGGCAAGAACTCTAAGGATTGTATCTACAAGCCTAGGCACAAAAATGCTCATGAACTTAATGGAAAACCAAAAACTAAGGACTTAGTGATGGAAAATCAAGTCTTGAGGTCAAGACTTGATAAAATGGAAAAGACCCTAAAAAGGATGGAAAATATCCTATTAGGGCAAAATGAGCATAACCTAGGTTTAGGGGTACAAAAGCCATCCAATGGCCATAGAGGTTTGGGATACAAACCAAAGGCTAAGAAGGATGTGCCCTCTTACCATAGAGTTCCATATAGTTATGGAACAAACCCTAGGTCTAGTGGTCAAGCCAAAAATACTAGGGAAGTCATCCCTAAGAGTATTTTTGCAATAAATGTGACTAAGACTTCTAAGAAGTCTAAGAAAGTCACAAACAATGTCACAAGGGAGGTTATCCCTAGAGTTGACCTAGAAAGTGTGACCAAGACTTCTAAGAAGCCCAACAAGGTCACTAGGAAGGTATCTAGGGAAGTTATCCCTGTTAGGATCCTTCGTACTCGGCTAGAGAGGGGGGGTGTGAATAGCCGCCCCAAATCGATCGCGTTTCTTCCTACGATTAGGTTAGTGCAGCGGAAATACAAATAGAAACGAAAGGAGAAGAAAATCAAACCTTAACACAGCGATGTACGAGGTTCGGAGATGATACTCCTACTCCTCGGCGTGTCCGTAAGGTGGACGAGCCCTATCAATCCGTCGGTGGATGAGTCCCCGGAGAACCGGCTAATACAATATACTCCTTGTGGGTGGAGAAACCTCGCCACAATATTTGCAACAGCAATAGGAGTACAAATAGGAACAAGAAAACAAGAACAGAAATGTAAACTACACTTGCTTGCCTTCTTGAAGTCAGCAGGAACCCTGGGGAAGCAGCAGCTTCTCGGATCCAAGCCTAGCTAGAAAACCAGCAACAGGAAGAAGCTCACGCGAAGCTTTAGCACCCAACGAGCTCAACAACGCTCAGCAAGAAGGAGAAGCAGAAGCTTCAGGCAGGAGAAAAACTTCCAGAAGAAGAAGAAGAAACTCTGTAGAAGCCCTCAGCCCCTTTATACCTGCGAAGAAGAAGCTGAAGAAACTAGCGTTGCGTCATAGCAGCTAGAACCCCGATCGGTCTACGGACCGATCGAGGCCTATCTGATCGGTCCCGACCGTCGGTCAACAACCGCATGCGTAACCTTACGTCGATCGGCGTGGACCGATCACCTGCTTTTCGCCTCTGTTGCTTGCGATCGGTCACCGATCGACAAGAATCAAAGACTTGATGTCGATCGGTCACGGACCGATCGAAGCAAGCAGTATCAACGGATCGGTGCGGTGACCGATCCGAGCTATTTTGCCCAAACCAAGTCCCAAGACTTCCAAACCAATATCCGTCAACCTTGACCTATTGGTACTTCATCCCTAAGCATCCGGTCACTCCTTGACCTGCTAGAACTCCCTCGCCAAGTGTCCGGTCAATTCCTTTGACCTACTTGGACTTTCAACACCGAAGTCCGATCATCCCCGATCCATCTGGATTTTCCTTGCTGCTTCACTCACGGGACTTTCACAGCTTCACTCACCGGGATTTCCACACCGCCTAACATCCCAGTTAGGACTTTCTCACCGCCCGGCTTCACTCACGGGACTTTCACCTGCCTGACTCACCAGGACTTTCCACACCGCCTAACATCCATTAGGACTTTCCCATTCACCTAGCTTCACTCACTAGGATTTTCACCGCCTCACTTCATTCACCAGGTTCACTCACCGGGACTTTCACCTTCACTTAGTTTCACTCACTAGGATTTTCACCTGGATTCACTCACCAGGATTTCCCGACTGCCTGGCTTCACTCACCAGGACTTTTCCCCGTGCCAAACTCCCTGTTTGGACTTTCCCCGTGCCAAGTCTCCATACTTGGACTTTTCACGTGCCAAGCTTCCTGCTTGGACTTTTCCAGTGCCAAGTCTCCATACTTGGACTTTTCCAGTGCCAAGCTCCCTGCTTGGACTTTTCCGTGCCAAGTCTTCATACTTGGACTTTTCCCAAATCAGGTCAACCAGGTCAACTTTGACCTACGGTTGCACCAATAATCTCCCAAACATCTATTCTTGTCCCACATCAAGAATAGAACTCTCTCACGAGTGTCAAACATCAACATGCAACACAACTAGGTCAACCTTGACCTAAGGTTGCACCGATAATTTTCCCAAGTCAAACATCAAAATACAACTCGAGTCACGTCAACTCGAGTCGGGTCAACCAGGTCAACCTTGACCTAAGGTTGCACCAACAATCTCCCCCTTTTTGATGTTTGACAAAACTCATAATCAAGTTAGGTTAACCCGATAACCTAAACTTGGGTTCTCCAATAATTCTCCCCCTTTTTGACACACATCAAAAAGAATTAGGAGAGTATCAAGGTCAAGAGTTTCTTCCTAATGAAAGTCCCATACCTTTCATTGAAACTCGTAATTTCCCCCTTGATACTAAACTCAACAATCAATTTAGTGATAATCCCATATCACTAATCCTCAAAAGTCTTAAGGAGTACTAACTCCCCCTAAAAGTCAACTCCTCTTGACAATTAGGTAAAACTCCCCCTAAAGGTCAACTCCCCCTTGACCATTGCACCAACAATGTCTTGGAGAGTTTCAAACCCTTAGAAACCTAAACCACAAACTTTCACAGCCGGAATTTCAGATATACAGTTGAAATTCAGCTTTTGGCACGCCCTGATCGGTCACCAGACCGATCAGGATCCCATTGGATCGGTCCCCAGACCGATCCACATTCACTGGGATCGGACTGCCTCACTGCCTCTTACTGGATCGGTCTCCGGACCGATCCACACTTCCCTGGATCGGTCCAGTGACCGATCCACTCCTTTCTGGATCGGTCCAGTGACCGATCCAAGATCCCTTATCAGAATTCCTGAATTTTTACCCGAAATTCAGAAACCCATAAACAATTCCAGAAAATTTCAAAAATTATGAAACTTTGAGGATACACTCCTCATAACATATACTATCAAGGAAAAATAATTTTCTATGAAAATAACTTCCATTTTTCAATCTTGATACAAAGTTCAAAAACTTTGAAATAGTTCAAGTTTAACTCAACTTTGTATCACAATGTTCAATGATGAATGCTATCACTAGGAAAGCTTCATCAAGGTTTTTCAAATCAATTTTAAAATGCTTTTAAAACCATTTGAATTTAGGACCATAATCTTAGGGCTAGATGTACATGACTTGTACACAAGCTTTCCCTATGATCCTCAATTTCTTGAATTAGGGTCATCTAGGTACAAGAACTATGCACCTTGATCCTAACTCATGATCCTAATATCTCACACACATTTAAAGTGTATCAACACACATCCAAGTCAATTTTGATGTGAGATATGGGTTTAGGTATCTTAGACTAAGGTCTCATGTATTTTCTAAACACAAATTTGATCTCAATATCAAAGTGTGTTTTTCATCCTTAAATCAATTCAATTGATTACTAATGCAAGAGATGATGACATGGCATAAAATGGTATCATCAATGAAAACATGTGCCAATGTCATGATGTCATGGCATAAAGTTTGAAACGAAACTAACACATGACATATAGATAACCTAAGCATTATCATGACATTTCAAATGATAATAAAATAAATATGATGTCATGGCATGGCATATGGCAACCAATCATGGCAAGTTAGCACAAATAAAATACCTAAATCCCTATCTAAGTATCCTTAGCCTTAGCTAACTTAAAATCTAACCCTAGATTGCCCATATATCCCTAAGAGAAAACCAAAATCCCAATTATGGTATTTCTCTAGGTTTTCCTCAAATTGTGCCACTTAAGATTAAAAATGATATTTCCACCATTAGGCACATTTAGCTCTTCAAAGGAGTAAATGATAATTCCATTTCATTTTCAAAAGTTCTCAAAACCTTGAAAATGCTCCTTGAGTGTCAATTTCCTCAAAGTTGGGTTAACTACCCTTCTTATTGGAGTTGACACTCTCTAACCCATTTATGGGGTAGAGAAGATGCTCCTAGGAACCCAATACCTATTTGAGCTCATTGGGTTCACTAAATATTCACTAGGGATAACTTCCCTAGCAACCCTCCTAATGAGCCTCTTAGGCTTTAAAGCCTTGGTCATTTGGGTCTCATCAAGGTCAACTATAGGGGTGACTCCTTGTGACCTTGGTAATGGTCTTCCTAGCCCTAGGTTTTGTTCCATAATCAAATGGAACATTGTGGTAAGTGGGCTTCACCATTTGGGACTTAGGTTTGTGACCCAAACCTTTCTTGTCCTTGGACTTGGGTTTTTGACTCTTAAACCCTAGAGATGACTTCTCCATGTTTTTAAGAGCCTTTTCCAAAGTATCAAGTCTTGACCTCAAGACTTGATTCTCCTTCTCTAATACCTCAATTTTTGATTTGTTATTTTTCTTTGAGGCATTCCTAGGCATGTGTCTAGTTGATTTGGGATTCCTACCTAGGTTCTCCTTAACCTTAGATGAGGTAATTCTAGGGTTGGCTTTCCTAGTGTTATCCTTATCTAGGCTCACATGTTTGGCACCTAAGCACATGTATTGATTCCTAAGGTTATCATGCTTGTTATTATCGACAAGTGCAATAAAATTCCTAGCATGCATTTTATTAGAGTTGCAAAAATGAACCTTAGAGGTTACCTTAGGGTTTGCCTTAGCTCCCCCTATCGATGTGCCCGGTCTCTTGCCCTTGTGAGGTTGCCTCCCCCTCGGACAATGACTCCTATAGTGTCCCCTTTGCTTGCATTGGAAGCACACGATGTGCTCCTTGCCCTTGCGTTTCGGGACTCCGGCTTCCTTGACCTTTGGTGCCGGTGGAGTCTTTCTAACCCTCTTTGGACACTTGCTCTTGTAGTGCCCAAATTCCCTACACTCGAAGCACATTATGTGTAATTTGCTAGAAATTAAAATGCTTGAGTTACCTAGGGTTGAGGATGGATGAACGCTCTCATCTTCATCCCTTCCGGAGGTAGAAGCTTCTTCTTCTTGCTCCGATCTTGAAGAGGAACTCTCCTCCTCTTCTTCTTTAGATGTTGAGTGGCCCTCAACTTCTAAATCTTCTCCTCCATGATGTGAGCTACTTGGCTCACTTAGCTCCTCTTCATGGCTTGAATTTGAGCTTCCCTCATGGAACTTGGCCAAGTTATCCCATAATTCCTTGGCATTGTTGTAACCTATCTTACACAAGATGTTAGTAGGCAATGAAAATTCAATTATTCTCGTTACCTCTTCGTTGATTTCGGATTTGTGAATTTGTTCTCTTGTCCACTCCTTCTTCTCAAGTGGTTTTCCTTCCTTATCCACCGGAGGAGTAAAACCTTCTTGTACACAAAACCAATTCATTATGTTAGTCATAAGAAAGTACTTCATCCTTACCTTCCAATACGCGAAGTCGCCGCATTCGTAGAAGGGTGGAATGGTGATGTCTTCTCCATAGAGATCCATCTCTAGCCCGTGCTCCCCCGGGTGTTGATCCGTCGAAGAGCGGCCTCGCTCTGATACCACTTGTTAGGATCCTTCGTACTCGGCTAGAGAGGGGGGGTGTGAATAGCCGCCCCAAATCGATCGCGTTTCTTCCTACGATTAGGTTAGTGCAGCGGAAATACAAATAGAAACGAAAGGAGAAGAAAATCAAACCTTAACACAGCGATGTACGAGGTTCGGAGATGATACTCCTACTCCTCGGCGTGTCCGTAAGGTGGACGAGCCCTATCAATCCGTCGGTGGATGAGTCCCCGGAGAACCGGCTAATACAATATACTCCTTGTGGGTGGAGAAACCTCGCCACAATATTTGCAACAGCAATAGGAGTACAAATAGGAACAAGAAAACAAGAACAGAAATGTAAACTACACTTGCTTGCCTTCTTGAAGTCAGCAGGAACCCTGGGGAAGCAGCAGCTTCTCGGATCCAAGCCTAGCTAGAAAACCAGCAACAGGAAGAAGCTCACGCGAAGCTTTAGCACCCAACGAGCTCAACAACGCTCAGCAAGAAGGAGAAGCAGAAGCTTCAGGCAGGAGAAAAAAAACTAGAGAAGAAGGGTACTTACGAAGAAGAAACAGTGAAGAAACTAGCCGTTGCGTCAACGACTAGAACCCTGATCGGTCTACGGACCGATCGAGGCCTATCTTGATCGGTCCCGGATCGATCGAACATACATGCGTACTACGTCGATGCGTGGACGATCACCGGCTTCTTTTCGCCTCTGGCGATCGGCCACCGATCGACAAGAAAACAGATATCGATCGGTCACGGGACCGATCGAGAACAACATCGGATCGGTGACCGATCCGAGCTATTTGCCCAAACCAAGTCCCAAGACTTCCAAACCAATATCCGTCAACCTTGACCTATTGGTACTTCATCCCTAGCATCCGGTCACTCCCTTGACTGCTAAGTGTCAGGTCAATTCCTTTGACCTACTTGGACTTTCAACACCGAGTCCGATCATCCCCGATCCATCCGGATTTTCCTTGTCTGCTTCACTCACGGGACTTTCACCTGCCTCAGATTTCCACTGCTTACATCTCCCGAGGACTTTCTCCTTGCTTCACTCACCAGGACTTTCCACCCGGCTTCACTCACCGGACTTTCCACACCGCCTAACATCCAGTTAGGACTTTCCCATTCACCTAGCTTCACTCACTAGGATTTTCACCGCTTCACTCACCAGGTTTTCCGAATGCCTGGCTTCACTCAGGACTTTCACCTTCACTTAGTTTCACTCACTAGGATTTTCACTGGATTCACTCACCAGATTTCTTGCCGGCTTCACTCACGGGACTTTTCCCGTGCCAAACTCCTGTTTGGACTTTCCCGTGCCAAGTCTCCATACTTGGACTTTTCACGTGCCAAGCTTCCTGCTTGGACTTTTCCCAGATGTCTGTCAACCTTGACCCATCTGGATTTCCCTTGCCAAGTCTTCATACTTGGACTTTTCCCAAATCAGGTCAACCAGGTCAACTTTGACCTACGGTTGCACCAATAATCTCCCAAACATCTATTCTTGTCCCACATCAAGAATAGAACTCTCTCACGAGTGTCAAACATCAACATGCAACACAACTAGGTCAACCTTGACCTAAGGTTGCACCGATAATTTTCCCAAGTCAAACATCAAAATACAACTCGAGTCACGTCAACTCGAGTCGGGTCAACCAGGTCAACCTTGACCTAAGGTTGCACCAACAATCCCTAGTGAGTACCTAGAGCATCCAAGGAGCACCAATAGGTGTTGGGTTCCTAGGAGCATCTTCTCTACCCCATAGATGGGTTAGAGAGTGTCAACTCTGATTAGAAGGGTAGTTAACCCAACTTTGAGGAAATTGACACTCAAGGATCATTTTCAAGGTTTTAGTTAACCTTTGAAAATGAAATGGACCTATTGATTACTTCTTGAAAGAGTAACATGTGTCTATTGGTGGAAAAATTGATTTTATCTTAAAAAGGCACAAATTAGAAAAATATAAGAAATACCAAGTTGGGACTTTGGTATTTTCTTAGTGCTACTCTTGTGGAAAAATAAAATATGCCAACATTTGAGGATATGTTTAATTATTAAGTGGCATAAACAAATCAAGAGAAATAAGAAATGTCAATTTAGGTTTTGGCATTTCTTTGAAGCATTTAGGGCAATCTAGGTTTAATGTTTTAAATTAAAACAAGTGGTATCGTTTTAAGTTAAAACAAGTGGTATATTTTGAGTTTAGCTAAGTGATTAAGGATATTTAGATAGGTAATCTAGGTATATTTTATTTATGCTAAACATTGCCATGATTGTTTGCCCATCATATGCCATGACATCATGTTTATTCTTGCACTCATACCTTATTATGAAAATACAAAAATACCATGTCATGTCATACATACATCATGTAGTTATAGGATATTTTCTTTTGAAAATTATTTCCTTTTGATGTATGCCATAACATAATCATGCATTAAGTTTAAATTCCTTGTAATTAAGGACAAATGGCATTTAATAACACTTATTAACAAGTGACATCCTGGGTGGATGTCTAATATCTCTAAAATGCCTAGATAGATATGCATGATCCCTAGATTAGGGCAAAAACCAAAATCTACATCTCACAAAAACTATAAGATGACTTGTATATGTTTTGTCCACAATAGATACAAGTGAGATGTTAGGATGATGAACAAAACTCAACATGTTGATTTAGTGCATTCTTTTGAGTTTTAGGTTCATCAAAACACATAGTTATGTGTTTTCCCATCATTGGGAAAGCTAATGTACAAGTTATGTGCATTAAGCCCAAGGAATGTGATGGGATGTTGGTTTTGAAAATTATTTTAAAAGACTTTTGGAAAACCTTGGTGAAGGCTATCTGTTGATAGTAATCACCATTGAATAGTTAGACACAAACTTGAAGAAAAACACTAAAGTTTTTGCAAGTTTTCAAGTTTGTGTCAATCTTTGAAAATATGATGTATTTTCATAGAAAGCTATTTTTCCATGATTAAGTATGCCCTAAATAATGTCTACACAAAATTTCATGATTTTTGGATTTTTGTAGAATTTTCTAGGGGTTTCTGAAGTTGACTGAAATGGAATTTCAGCAACTATCAGAGCTCCGATCGATCCATGGATCGATTGGAGTGCCCGAATCGATCCGTGGATCGATTCAGAAGGCAAGTCTCCCGCTCGCTGGATCGATCAGCCGATCGATCCAGGTAGTCTGAATCGATCAGTGGATCGATTCAGAAAGGTTCAATCGATTGGAACCCAACTCCAATCGATCCAGGACGCTGATTTTGGCTGGAAAGGTCTGATTTCAGCACTCTAAACCTATTTTAGTCAATGTAACCATTCCTAACCCCTCAAAATACATTTGTATACATAAAAAGGGTGTTTTCATGTTGAAAACAAGGATGGATTGGTTAACGAAGACTAAGTAGAAGTTTAGGTTGAGGTTGTTTCAAATATTGAACATTTAAACCTCAAAACTTCTAAAATTTGGGTTTCCTAAAGGTTTAGGAATTCCAAGTCATTGTTGGTGCAATGATAGAACTTACCACCATGTCTTTAGGGGGAGAGACTCTTTAAAGACATGAAAAATTATTTTTCATGAACCTTGGAAGGTGGTTAACCTTCTGTTAAGAACATGCTCAAGGTTGAGCGTTTGAACTTTAATGGGGAGTGGATATCCTCATTGATCAAGTGGGTTCTAGTGGATAATGCTCAAGAATGAGCATTTGCCTACATTGGGGGAGAATGTAAGGTTAAGGATAATGAAGGGTATGGGACCTTCATTATCGTGTTGACCACAACGAGTGAAGTTGTGAACAACGATGAGCAACTCTTCAGGGGGAGAGTTTTCAACAATGGGGCATTTGTTGAAGTGTGCTTAAAATTGAGGCATGGGTTGATGTGTGCTCAAAGATGGGTTGATGTGTGCCAATAGGGGGAGAATGTGTGGTTTAAGCTAGGCTTTCATTACCTATGGGGGAGCTCATAGGGGGAGAATGAAGGGAACCAACATTCATACTTTTGGCATGAATGGAGTTAAGGCTATGGGACTAGCTTAACTCAGAATGGTCCTAACTTAAAGGTATTGTCAAACATCAAAAAGGGGGAGATTGTTGGTGCAATATCCTTTAGGTCAAGGTTGACTGAGTTGACCAAGCTTGGGTCTTGGTCATAGTTTCGATGTTTGACAATACATGTAGACACATGGACAATGCAGGTGCAGTTGTTCATGTGGGGAGATTCTGATCAGGGATTGATCAGTGTGATTGAAGGAGAGTCAAGTAGGTCAAGAGTGACCGGATACCTGACTAGGAAGTCCTAACTGGTATGTTAGGCAGCAGAAGTGAAAGTCCTGGTGAGTGAAGCCAGGCAGAAGGAAAGCCCTAGTGAGTGAAGCTAGGCAGGTGAAAGTCCTGGTGAGTGAAGCCAGGTGAAAGTCCTAGTGAGTGAAGCTAGGCAGATTGGAAATCCTGGTGAGTGAAGCTAGGCAGGTGAAAGTCCTGGTGAGTGAAGCCAGGTGAAAGTCCTAGTGAGTGAAGTTAGGCAGATTGGAAAGCCCTAGTGAGTGAAGCTAGGCAGGTGAAAGTCCTGGTGAGTGAAGCCAGGTGAAAGTCCTAGTGAGTGAAGCTAGGCAGATTGGAAATCCTGGTGAGTGAAGCCAGGTGAAAGTCCTAGTGAGTGAAGCTAGGCAGAAGGAAATCCTGGTGAGTGAAGCCAGGTGAAAGTCCTGGTGAGTGAAGCCAGGCAAGGGAAAATCCAGATGGATCAAGGATGATCAGACATCTGGTGGAAGTCCAAGTAGGACAAGAGAGTGACCGGATACTTGGCACGACGAGTAAAGTCCAAGTGGGTCAAAGGGATTGACCAGACACTTGGTGGGAAGTCCTAGCAGGTCAAAGGAGTGACCAGATGCTAGGCATGATGTATCAACAGGTCAAGGTTGACCGGATGTTGGTTTGAGAGGCTTGGGACTTGGTTTTGGGCAAAAACCAAGTGTTGGATCGATCAGTGGATCGATCCAGGAGCTGGATCGATCAGTGGATCGATCCAGGAGCTGGATCGATCAGTGGATCGATCCAGACCTTTCCTAGCGAACAGAGAGCCTCTGGATCGATTCGTGGATCGATCCAGATGTCCAAATTGATCAGTGGATCGATTGGGACGCGGCTGCTTTGCGCGATAAGCGCTGGATCGATCCGTGGATCGATCCAGGCATTTTTCCAGAGCACAGAGGCGCTCTGGATCGATCCGTGGATCGATCCAAAGCCTCCCCGATCGATTGGGAATATTCGAATCGATCGAGATCCGACCGTTGCGTCGTATTTGAGCTGCAGGCGTGCGTTGGCTGCAGCATCTCTTCTCCGATTCACTCCAGATTTCTCGCCAGCTCGTCCACAGCACTCACAAAGCTCAGATCGCCAGTTATTGAAGGATCTTGGAAGTTTTCCAAGTCAAGAGGCGGATCAAAGCCAAGAAGAGAAGCTAGGGTTAGGGTTTATACTCATTGTAAGCTTGTAAGCTTGTATTTCTTGTATCCTTTCCCTCTCTTCTTGTATTGAGTCTTGTAGGGCTTCTCCGCCCTTGGTAGTTACCATAAAGGAGAGTTTTATTTAGTGGAGGGTGTGTGTGTTGGTGTGGATCCTTGGATTAGTCACCTCTTGTGAGGTGGATACCAAGTAAACCAACCGTGTTAGCGTTGTGTGATTGTTTCTTTGTATTTCCGCTGCACATCTTTGAAGGAACAAGCAACGCCGAGCAACGAGCGAACGCGACGAGCTATTCACCCCCCCTCTAGCTATTTTTGGTCCTAACATTAACAATTTCTTGTAAATTATTTCACTATTTTTCCCTTTGCGTTCTAAGGTTTACTTTTGATAAAATTGCTTAGTTGTGCCAAAAGAAGTATTGGGACATACAATTTCCGCTTTCATTATCTTCTCACCGCTATATCTGATCTACTTTTTTCCCCGGTCTACCAAGTAGAGGACAACTCGACTCACTACATGACTCGCTCTTCTCTGTATGCTCCTTTATACTCTGTAAGGTCGCAAGTAATTGGCGCTCTAGGGTTGATCTAACTTCTTGCTCCGGTCATCTTGCAAGTAATAAGCTCCGGACGACAATTTTTTGATGACTTTGTAAGGCTCGTCCTACTGTGGTGCTAGCTTGGTTACGTCCCCCACGGGCTTGATTTGCTTCCAGACCAGATCTCATTCCCCAAAGAATCGAGGAATCACTCTTCTGTTATAATTTTGTCTCATTTTTTGTCGATAAGCCTCTAGTCGAGCTGTCGTTTTGCCACGGGTTTTGCTAATATGGTCCAACTCAGCTAACCGCCGCTCTGTGTTTCCTTCATCATATAATGTCCTCCTGACTGATGGCACTCCTATTTCTATGGGTACTACTGCTTCATTGCCATAAACCAGGTGGAATGGTGTCAAACCTGTACTTTCTTGAGGTGTCATACGATAGGCCCACAAAATACTTGGTAGCTCTTCCACCCAATTGCCTCTCACATGATCCAGCTTAACCTTCAAACCTCGTATTATTTATCTGTTGACCACCTCGGTCTTACCATTGCTTTGTGGATATGCTACTGAAGTGAAGGCTTGCATTATGCCAAACCCCTTGCACCAGGCCTGGATTTTTTATCCTTGAAACTGTCTTCCATTGTCTGACACCAGTTTATGAGGAATACCAAATCTGCAAAGAATATTCCTCCATAGAAATTGAATGACGACATCTTCTGTGATCCGGGCCAAGACTTCTGCTTCGACCCACTTAGAAAAATAATCTACTGCCACCAATAAGAAACGTCTCTGACCTGGTGCCATTGGAAATGGTCCCACGATATTCATGCCCCACTGATCAAAAAGACATGAGACTATAGACGTTCTCAATAGAGCCGTAGGTCGATGTGTTAAATTTTGATGTTTCTGGCAGGATAAGCAGGTATTTACCAACTTGTGAGCGCCCTTCTGTAAAGTAGGCCAGAAATACCCGACCAAGAGTACCTTGCGAGATAATGTCCGACCGCCTACATGATTGCCACAATATCCCAGATGTATTTCTCGCAAGGCCTGGTTGACCTCTTCCATACCCAAGCATTTGAGTAAAGGTCTAGAGAAGGACTTCTTGTAGAGCTGATCCCCGATCATGACATAAGCATGGGCCTGCTTCCTGACTAGCCGTGATTCCTCCGGGTTGGTTGGTAAGATACCCTGCCTAAGATAGTTAATCATAGGTGTCAGTCAATCAATAGTTGCTTCCCTATTATTTTACAGATCTATCTGATCTATAAGGAAAGTTTGGGCAGTTGACCGGTCCAACACCCAAGTGGTTAAGGAACTGACCATCTTTGCTAGCTCATCTGCCTTCTCATATTCTGACCTGGGGATTTTGGTTACTGTGACCTCTGCGAATTCCTCTTTCATCTTCTCATAAGCTTCCCGGTACATTTGTAATTTGTCACAATTTATCATAAAGTTTCCGGTCACTTGCTGAGTTACCAGTTGGGAATCCGAATAAATGATTACCCGGGTTGCCCCTACGTGTCGGGCTGCTTGCAGTCCTGCCAACAAAGCCTCGTACTCTGCCTCATTATTGGTGGCTCGAAAATTCAATCGCACGGCCAATTGGAGTATATCCCCTTGTGGAGATATCAACAAGATCCCGACCCCGCTTCCCTGGTGATTAGCCGATCCATACACGTAGACCTTCCAGGTTTCTTCAGAGTTGGTTTGATGAATTTTTGTTAAGAAATCAGCTAAGGCCTGCGCCTTAATGGCGGTGCGAGGCTGATACTGTATGTCGTATTCTCCCAACTCCATTGCCCACTTGATAAGTCGGTCTGCAACTTCCACATTAGTTAGCACTCTTCCCATGGTGCTATTGGTCAGAACCGTGATAGGATGCGATAAGAAATAGGGTCTTAACCGCAGAGCCATAAGGACCAATCCATAAACCAACTTCTCCAGGGCCGTGTACCGAGCCTCGGCCCCTTTTAATAGATGACTGAAGAAATACACTGGTCGTTGTACATTGTCATACTCCTTAACAAGCACATCCCCTACGGTCTCGGGGGTGGCAGATAAGTAAACCCATAAGGGTTCCCCAACAACTGGCTTAAATAAAGATGGCAAAGCCTCCAAGTACTTCTTCAGCTCCTCAAAAGCTCGAGTACAGTCTTCATCCCATTGGAATTTGGAAGCCTTCCTGAACACTTTAAAGAAAGATGCAGCCCGGTCTGCAGATCTGGAAATGAATCTTGACAGGGTCGTTATTCTACCGACCAGCTTCTGAGTTTCCTTCAAATTCTGAGGCGGCTGCATATCCCGTAGTGCCCGAACCTTTTCAGGATTAGCTTCTATCCCTCGCTCGGTCACCAAGTAGCCCAAGAATTTTCCTCCTTTAGCCCCAAACAGACATTTCAAGGGGTTCAACTTCAGCCCATATTGCCGGAGGGTCCTGCACGTTTCTTCCACATCCTTGGCCAGGTTCACTGCTAATGGGGACTTGATGAGTATATCATCTACATAGACCTCCACATTACGCCCGATCTGCTCCCGGAAGATTTTGTCCATCATTCTTTGGTATGTGGCTCCGGTATTCCTGAGACCAAAGGGCATGACAGTATAACAGAAAGTACCATCAGCCGTAATGAAACTAACCTTTTCCTGGTCCTCCATTGCTAAAGGTATCTGATGGTACCCTTGGTATGCATCCAGCATGCAGATCCTCTCATAGTCGGCCATGGAATCCACCATCTGATCGATCCGGGGTAGACGATAGCAGTCCTTGGGACTGGCTCGGTTGAGGTCCCTGAAGTCTATACATACCCTCCACTTATTGTTGGGCTTCTTTACTAAAACAACGTTAGATAGCCAGGAAGGGAACTACACTTCTCGAACGTGGCCCGCCTTCCTGAGCTGGTCCACCTCAACTCTGATTATTTTGTTCTGGTCGGCTGAGAAGTTTCTTTTCTTTTGCTTGACAGGTCGGGAATCCGGCAATAAATGCAACTTATGTTCGGCTACCTTCGGCTTGACCCCGAGTAACTCTTTTGTAGACCAGGCGAAGACGTCCCGATTACGAATCAAGCATTGAATTAGCTCTTCCTTGAGAGGAGAAGGAAGGTCGCTTGCCAAGCGGGTCACACTCTCAGGACGTTCAACATACAGTTGCACCTCTTCCCAAGGGATGAGCTCTTCAGCTATAGGCAGTGGCTCTTCTTGAACAACATGGACACCTCCATCTTGCATCCTTTGATTTTTCTGAGCTTCCACTCGGACCATGTCAATATAGCACCGGCGAGAAACCCTCTATTCCCCTTTAACTTCCCCGACCTGCTCGCCCACGGGGAATTTGATTTTCTGATGGAAGGTCAAAATAGCAGCCCTAAATTCATGCAGGGCGAGCCTTCCCAAAATGACATTATAGGAAGAAGGGGAATCTACTACTATGAAAGTGCTCCTCCGTGTGCGCACCAATGGCTCGGTGCCCAGAGATATGGCCAGCTTAATCTGGCCCATCGGTTTCACTTCATTGCCTGTAAATCCATATAGAGATGTGGCCACCGGCTGGAGTTCAGTAGCATCAATCTGCATCTCCTCGAATGCAGTCCTGAACAGAATATTGACCGAGCTTCCGGTGTCTACGAAAACCCGAGCCACTCGACTATTGGCGATGATCGCCTTGATGATGAGGGCATCATCATGAGGTAACTCCAGGCCTTCCAGATCTGCTGGCCTGAAGCTAATAACAGGCCCGGCAGCTTGCTCTTGACTGCATCCAAAGACATGAACCTCCAAGCGATGCACATGAGACTTGCGTGCCCTCCCTGAATCTCCGTCAGTTGGCCCTTCAGAGATCATACCGATCTCTCGGACGACAGCATTGCCTCTATTCTCGGCCTCCCATGATCCCTCTGGCTCTTTCCCTTGGCCAAGTTGATGAGTGTTGGGTCCTGCTAGGTTGGGGCGGGGTTGCCCGGCCTGCCCAGCTGCGGTTCGTTGCTCCTCCATCCTTTTGAGCACGTGAGGGGCTAGTTCAGGCGGTGGTAAGCCTAGCTCGGCAGCCCGCTTGGAATCTCGAGCGAACTGGAAACAATGATTAGTATCGTGAGTACGAGACCGATGATAAGTGCAATACCGATTGTTCCACGGTCCTGGGCGGGGAGCATGCACAGCTGCGACTCGAGGAGCGAGTCTGATTTCCGGCCCGGGATGGAAAGCAGGTCTGGCTTCCCGGGTGCGCGGCAGAGGTTGAGGAGGTGGTTGAGGTATTCTTCTTTCCTGCTTGTTGGTAGAGGGGGGTGGTCTTTCAGCTTTCCTCCTAGCTGCTTGCGCTTCTTCCACTTTGATGTAGGAGGCAGCTTTTTCCACCATCTCATCAAAATTCCGAGCGGGATTCTTGATGAGATCCCTGAAGAATTCTCCTTCTCCTAGTCCATGAGAGAAGACACTCATTAGAATCTCTGAAGTGGCGGTGGGAACATCCTGTGCCACTTGATTAAAGCGGTTGATGTAACTTCTTAAGGGCTCGGTCGACCCTTGCTTTAGAGCGAAAAGACAGTGATCTGTCTTTTGATATTTTTTTGCTACTAGGAAAATGACGCAGGAAGGTCGTCTTGAAGTCCAGAAAACAGGTGATGGACCCTTGAGGTAGCCCATCAAACCACTTCAACGCCGAGCCAACTAGAGTATTGAGGAAAACTCTACATTTGACAGCATCATTGTATTGATGCAGCAGGGCTGCATTTTTAAATTTTCGTAGGTGCTCTTCCGGGTCTTTGCTCCCATCATACTCTCCGATCGACGGAGCTCTATAGCCTTTAGGCAATCTTTCATTCAAGATCCTGGTCGAGAAAGGTACTTTCTCGTCCGGATCTTCTGGGAATACCTCTGGTACGATAAGGGTCTTCCCCTTCTTTGAGTCTCGTGAAAGGAACACTCAGCCATGGAGGCCTGAGGTTGTTCCTTCTTGAGGCTTTGACCCTGGGGCTCTGGCTGGTAATACCCCACGCCAGGCTCACGATAAGGAACCTGAGGAAATACCTCAGGCTGTTTTCTCTTAGAACCCCGATCCGAAACAGGAAGGGGCTCCTTAGAAGCTTCTGCAGGAACTTGGCGTGGTCGAGAGACAGTCGCTTGCTTCTCGGAGGCTGCTCGCCTCTTGGCCTCCTTAAAGAGCTCGTACTCTCCAGCAGTCATGGTGACATTGATGCGACCAGACTCCTCCATCGTCACGTTCCGGAACAGGTTGTTGTGTTCCCACAGACGATGCCAAATTTGATCTCGTCCGGAAGCTGAGTCGGATGAAGGTGGGCCTTGGTGTACTGGAAGTTGACGGAAAGTCGCTGCTACGTTTGATCTACCTGGTATCCCCCTGAAAAGGTTTGCACAAGCGGCTGACAAAGAAAGATGATCAGGACGGTGACGTTGTTGCTCTGCACACACTCAGACGAGCCCACGAGTCGTTAGAGACCAGAAACTAGGGGAAAAGTCCCCGGGTTAGGCCCTCCGACGCTCAAGTCAAGTACTTTTTCCCCAGAAATCACAGAGAAAGCACGAAAAGTAAAGACTAGTGAGAAATGACGAGTGAGCGTACCTGCATAAGGGATAAGACATCCCTTTTTATACTGTAACCGAAGTTTCTGGGTCTGACGGGTGTCAGGGAATGTCGGCTGTCAGGCTGTCTGCGGTAATCAACACGTGACTCTTCTTAATAGGCTGGCGGCAAAACCAAAGGCGTATTGAGCCCCGAGTGTTAGCATATTCCTAGACACCTTGATTATTCTCTGACAAGTGGTTACGATTCCTTGGCCTGTTTGTCCTGTAGTGTCTGAACGACGAGTCTACATTCCGAGATCTGTACCCGCTCTGCTTTTATGAACTATTATCCTTGACTTGTATGTCCCGATCTGTGTGTTAAGCTTGTATTCCGACCCGCCTTTGTCATCTGCGATCCACGGTCTGTACATCCCGATCAGCCAGCTAGATCTATGTTCCGACCTGTTTACTGTTTATTGCTATCCATGGCTTGTACGTCCCGACCTGCACGCTGGGTCTGTGTCCAGACCTGTTTACTGTTTACTACTATCCATGGCTTGTACGTCCCGACCTGCACGCTAGGTTTGTATCCAGACCTGTTTACTGTTCGCTGTTATCCATGACTTGTACTTTATGACCTGCACGCTGGGTCTGTGTCCAGACTTGTTTACTGTTTACTGTTTACTACTATCCATGACTTGTACGTCCCGACCTGCATGCTAGGTCTGTATCCAGACTCGTTTACTGTTCACTGCTATCCATCGCTTGTACGTCCCGACCTGCACGCTGGGTCTGTGTCCAGACCTGTTTACTATTTACTACTATCCATGACTTGTACGTTCCGACCTACAAGCTAGGTCTGTATCAGACCCGTTTACTGTTCACTGCTATCCATGGCTTGTACGTCCCGACCTGCACGCTGGGTCTGTGTCCAGACCTGTTTACTGTTTACTACTATCCATGGCTGGCACTTTCCGACCTGCACGCTGGGTCTGTGTCCAGACCTGTTCAATGTTTACTATTATCCATGGCTTGTACGTCCCGACCTGCACGCTAGTTCTGTATCCAAACCTGTTTACTGTTCACTGCTATCCATGGCTGGCACTTCCCGACCTGCACGCTGGGTCTGTGTCCAGACCTGTTTACTGTTTACTACTATCCCTGGCTTGTACGCCCCGACCTGCACGCTAGGTCTATATCCAGACCCGTTTACTGTTTACTGCTATCCATGGCTGGCACTTCCCGACCTGCACGCTGGGTTTGTTCGTTGGGTTTATTTTACGCTATGAGCCTTCTTTCCTTTACCTCTAATTGACTTGTAGGCTCAGTCCTCAGTTATGTCTGGCCCGCTGGCCCGGTTATTGTCTACTATCAGGGCTGGTCCTTGTCCTGCTTATAATCCCCTCCTTTAACCGTCCCGTCAGCTGAGACTTTGACTATGACCACGTAAGCTCGACTTCTGACCTCCCTGATCTCCATGTCAGCTTGACTCTTGACCGGCCACGGAGATTTGACTTCTGACCTTCCTGATCTCCATGTCAGCTTGACTCTTGACCGACCACGGAGACTTGACTTCTAACCTTTCTAACCTCCAGGTCAACTTGAATTCTGACCCTCTTGTGATCTTGACTCATAACTATATCATCTTACCGACCCCACAAAATATGCACCGTATCACTATCCATTATCAAACAGTAAAGCAGACAGTCCAATTGCATTAAAGAGTATTTATTTCCACTTTCCATGAGTTACATTACAGGATGATATGATTAAGAAGATATGATTAAGGAAGACGAGGAGATTTTGGAGCTTTCTCTTCTATTTACCACTTAATTATTATCTCTCCTGCCAAAAGCCTTTCCTGCCAAGCAACTCTGAAAAAATAAAAAAAAAAAAAGTTAGAACGTGCAGAGTAAGTTACATCATGAAGATGAAATGTGGATACTGTAACTGCACGGAAATAGGACAACTTGTTAGAATGTGAAGCTTGAGTTACTTAATGAATGAAATGCGCAGGTAGTGATTGATAGACATGAGACAAAAAGAATGCTATCAGTCACCAGCATACCACGAGAAAGGACCCATACTGAGAAAAGGGGAACACCAGTGCAGAAAAGAAGGAAACAAGATGAAAAGCTAAGTGGTATGCAAGATTCATAGATTAAAAAAAAAAAGAAGATAAAGAATGAAAAGGTCACAGAGCCAATGAGATGAAATTGAATGTAATCATGCAAACGGCATGCCATTGTCATCATCAAATATATAAGCTATTTAGTTCAGTTGCATGAATTTCTTCCTCAACATAAAATTAGTTTTATTATATTTATTACTGATGTCTCCAATTTTCGCTCCCACAATTCAACTCCTGAAACAGCAATTTTAGCAAATATTTTGAGTGGCATAAGATCAAAATGAGAAGAAAAAAATAATGATTTTATTGATTTGCCTAGACTTCTGAGAGGTGAAATCGGGATTTGATCAAAAACCCCGTGAACAGCAAACGAAAAGCAAGTTTTTTTAAACGGAAAATGGAGGTCTGACTTCGATCAAGCAACGGGAACTTTCTAATCGAGAGGCAAAAAGAACGAAGAAGGAATCAATCAAATTCGAAACCTCCCCATCCAGAAGCGAAACGTCCACCAAGATCTCATCTTTTTTAGGCTAATCCACTCACCTCGCCCGCCCGCCGCTTCTTCCAGTCCGGGGAGGCAGTCCGGCGGGTCCTCGAACGCGGCGACAGGAAGCCGCTTGCGGGCGAGGCCAATGTCTATCACGATGACGCCGGAGGACGGATCCTTCACCACGATCCCCTTGACGGGGAGCCACAGGAAGAGCTCCTCCTGCGAGAACCCGACCACCCCCCGGAGCGCGCCGTAGCTGAGATTGCCGCGCACCTCGCGGTCGAAGAACGCCAGCCCGTCCTCGTACCGGGCGTAGCAAGTTCCGTCGATCCGGACCTCGAGGAGGCCGGAGACGGAGTCGTAGGCGAAGGACTCGACGGCCTTGGGAAGGAGCCCGCCGGGGAGGCCGTGGTCCCGGAGTAGGTCGCCGATCGAGGCGGAGACGCCGGCGGCAGAGGAGGAAGAGGAGAAGAAGGGGAAAAGAAGGATGAAGAAGGGAAAACAAGGCACGAGGGAGGAGAAAGGTGAGAGCTTCGCCATGGATTTGGGTTCATGGTAGGGGTTTAATTTGAGACGAAGATAGATATACGAAGAAAGGAAGGGAAAACAGGGAGGAGATGAGCTGGCATTGTATCATTGACAAAAACTACGGTGGAGCCCACTCACTGTGCGGTGAAGCAAACGCAAACTAATCGTTATGATGATAGAACGGGAAGAAAGAACCACAAATTATATAAATATTTTTTAAATATATTTGTCTATTAATCAATTATATGATTTTTTTTTAATTTAGCTAATTTAGTGCAAATGATATAACATTATAAATAACCTTGAAACTCTAACCTTAACTCGAAATTAAGAACATTGAGTTTATTTATTACATTTTCCACCTTCAAAAGAAAATTGGATACCGACAGGAATTACTGCTATAGTAATAAAATCAAACCTAATTTGAGGTTTACAAAGTAAAGGAATAAAAGACAAGTACCAATTGGCATTTGGTATCATTTAGCATGAATCTATTAGTAATTTACGTACAAGGTTTGTACTTATGAAAAAAAATAAAAGAAATGCTAAATGGTTATATGAAACATTATATGATTTATATAATGAAATACAAGAGGAAAGAAAACGAACGCCACTTCAGAGTGGCAATCACAAAGGAAGAAGAAAACAAATGCAGGTAATGCTATGGTACGTTGCTTGTTGCTTCCTTATTGAGATTTGCATTTAATGGTACAAAAAAGGCGGAATCCGCCGCCCCGACGGCCCCCTATGCCTGCCCCATGGTGATGTAGGAGGAGGGTTAATCAGGGTGCATGCTGGGTTGACAAGTGGCTGGGGGTTCGAGGCTTTAAGCCGACAGACGGAGATATTATCCCACATTGCAACCGTCGACACTCGAACCTGCTACTTCATGGTACAACTTCCCAGCCACTTACCAACAGATCCAGCCCCTGGGGGCAAGAGAGATTTGCATTTAAGATCATACTTCAGGAAGATTTTCTTTTATTTTTTTATTTTTATTTTCAAATCAATTCAAGTGTACCTCATTGGCTTTAATTAATTGATTTGTTGTTTGAGTAATGTTCTCTCTCTCAACACTTTTAATATGAATAATCCTATCTGAAAATGATGAAGATGACTAACTAAATATGTGACTCCTCGATTGACTGTGTGAAAACTCCGTTCCCCTTTGCAACATAAAGAACGTCGGTGTTGGGACAAGGAAAGGGTCTACGACGTTGGCCCTCTGACGTTCAAGTCAATTACCGGAATAGTAGAAAAGACGGCAAAGAACTATAGCAACAACAAAAGCTCGAGCACAGATAACACATACTTCTCCCGGTACATGGACCCTCCTATTATATAGTGCTCTGGTAGCAGACGTGCATGCTTCTCAAGACATGTGCAAAATTTTCCAACTGACCTATGAAAAGACATGTCAGGAAAGTGTCTCTAACATCATTCTTTAACAAGGCTCGCAAATCCCTGATATGACAATAGAAGCTTCCGTCGTATAATTTTGCCATTGACCCCGCTCTGTTGTCAACGGCACTAACTCCCAGAGGGATATGATGAGCTACTCCACTGTTGGGCCAAGTGGGGGAGCTGCTCGGCCAGTATTCCCCATCTTGTTGCTCAAGGATGTTCTTCTCTATGGTCGCTCAGGCTTAGTACATCGTTCCTCGCTTGGCTAGACAGGCGATCCGATCAGACTAGCCTTTGTTTAGTCACTGTTATGAGCATTTGATGTCCTCTATATGGTCGTCCTGGCTGGATGAGCGATTTGCTCAGATAAGCCTTTGTGCCAATCAAGATCCTTCATGCCTGGTTGGCACGTTGCCACTCGCTCGGCTGAATTTGCTCAGCCAGCTCTTTCCTTCTTTTGGCCGCCTTGACTTTGACATTCACGTCGGCTGCTGTCTTTGCCTTTGACCCACGCTTGGTGGGTTCCCTTTATCGCCGCATTACAAGTCTTCCCCTCAAATCTAGTTGAAGAAGACTGTAAGTCCGATTGACTAGATGAGCAGTGTCTTTGGTGACCTTCACAACCGATCATACATTCTAGGTTTTAGAGACGCCGCTCGGCTATCACTTGCTGACATGGATTTAGAGTCGTCGCTCGACTATGGTGCCTATGAAGTTGCATTCTGGGTTTAGAGTCGCCGCTCGACTATGGTGAATGTTGAAATTACTTTCTGCTATGGGTTTAAAGCTGTCGCTCGGTTGTCACTTACTGACCTGTGTTTAGAGTCGTCGCTTGGCTATGAGACAGAATGATTATTCTCCGTGAGTCATTTTATGACAATGTTTCCACTCGGTCACTTCTTAGTTAGAGATTTTTGCCGATTGGGATGCTTGACGATGACACTTAGCGATTTTTCAACTTCCCGCCGCTTCCTTTGCCAAGTGAGTGCTTCATAATGGTCGTTGACATCATCCTAATTTCTTGAAGACTATGCAAATCTCTTGCTATTAATGCCGAGCACACTATCCATATCCTTTAATTAAGTCTCATTAATGCTTCCCTGTCGTCACCCGTCATGTGTCCTGCTTTCTGTCACCACACGTTTGATGTGACAAGCGGATATCCGCGGTTGATGTGACAGATACCATTTCAAATTCAACGGTTAGATCTCGACCTTGTTTTACGTAGCCCTCTATTGGAAGGCTCTGAATAGCCATCCTCTGGGTTTATATACCCTTATTCGCTGTCTTTCTTTTACGTTAATGTGTCTTCTTCCTCGCGCACACTCTTCTCCATCGCTCTTCACCGATTTTCTTCTCCGTCGCTCTTTGCCGGCTAAACTTCTTCGTAAGCTTTCTCCCCCTCTGTTCATCCGCTCCTTGATTTTCGTCGACCTTCCCGCTTCTACTTTTTATTGTTTCTCCATGGTCACCTTTTCTCCCCCTACGCCTCCTATCGTCGGCTTATGGTATACATAAACCAAGTCGATTTTAACGGCGACAAGATAACGCAGATGTAAATGTCCTACAACATTCCCAGTGACCACCAAATAATTATTCCCACCACATATGCTACCGGATGACTGCCTCACTTTTTTTAAAGACTAATTTTTGGCTTGTCTATGCTTCCTGATCCACCCCTTCTTTTCTGCTGTCTATAGATACTTTCATATGTTGAACCGCTAATGGCCGGCAAGAGGGCGTGAATTGCCTATCAACAAAAAATAACACCCTTCCCATTCTTTCAACTCTAATTAAAAGCAACAATAATAGTAAATTAAATTAACAACTAAAAAGATAAGACACAAGATTTACTTGGTTATAACATAGGTGGTTGTTAATCCAAGGACAATGAAAAAACTTTAAAAGATCTCCTTCGGTGAAGGCGGAGAAACCTCTTACACTCGTTAATTGCTCAGACAGTTGCTAGGAAATGGATACTGGAGTTGATGTTTATTTACTAGGTCCAGGGGTCTTTTTAAGGCCCCTGAAAAATCTTATCCGGAGCTGGAAGGCGCCTCCAATAGGCTGGAAGGCGCCTCAGGTGACGACAAAGGATAAAGCTTTATCCTTTGGCAACGACAATATTTACCTGGTCGGAGGCGCCTCCATGGTCGGTTGAAGGTGCCTTCCTACTAAAAGACGCAAAGGCACCTTTAACTCCTTTAAGAGCACCTCCAGCAGCTTCGCAGCTCCCTTTTGGCTCTCTTGCTGCTCTGATCGCTTGGTGTTAGTATTAGCCCTAGTACCAATTATGAGATGATTGTAAAGGACACATTTTGTATCATATATCACTATTAATAAAAGGCAAAGGTTTTGGTTATTATGTTTATTTCAGTTCAGTGTCAATTGAATAAGTATAATAATGTCCTTGGGTAGTAGGTTCTTATCTACAGTATATCAATTGGTTGAATTGATAGTGAGATATTGTAGAGAACACTACTCTTAGCTATTCCTAGTCAAGCATTAATATACAAGGACAATATTAATGCGTTGAGACTAGCATGTAGGTCAGCAGATGACTTGATCTCACAAGTCATGGATATGAGATATCAGGTTGACACATGGGTATATATTAGAGAATATATACTAAATGACCCGCCATGAGAATATTTCATGGATCATCTTATGAGTGTCATAAATATTCTCATATGACTATTGGTATGAATAGTCCTTAGACTTGAAGTCACTACGATTTCCTACATAAGGAGTTGTATACTTTGGTATCGTCAAACGTCACCCGTAACAGGATAGACTATAAAGTCGATCACTGTGTATGCAATGAATTATGCGGAAGGATGTGAGTGATGTAGATGAGATATATCCCTTCCATATGACGGAAGCGATATCTATGGGCCTCTTGATTAGTAGGATACAAGAAAGCATGACCATGCGTAAATAAATCAATATGAGATATTGAGTTCATTTGTTTAAGTGTGTCTACTTGGAGATCAAGAAACACAAAGATTGATAAGAGGATGACACAGTCTATGTCTCATTGATCAATTTAGATATCAAGGATAGAGAGACCAAGTCATATATGATGATAGCCACGAACAGGTTAGGTCGGATCTCGACTTTCTCATCACTTGGGTAGCAATGATGTCTTGTTAGATGTCACTCATTGTTTATGTATCGTAAATGTTGATTTGGGTACATTGCCAACGTTATGAGAGCTTATAGGGTCACACACAAAGAACAAGTTGATATGGAGATGAGTTCATGTGATGAATCAATGGATTAAGTGTAATCCAAATTTGACTCATTGAGTTAGACTCAAAGGGATCCAATTGTTGGATTAAATCGAGTTGCTTGAGAATCAATGGGTTGGACTCATTGGGTGAACTTGAGTTCACCAAGGAAGTTGAATGGTCAAAATTGAACCATTGGATTGAATGATTGATTTTGAGCCATTAGATTAGAAGATGAAAGGGTGGAGACTCTTGGTATACCATGGGATAGTTATAAATATCATTTGGATGATAATTTTGAGTAGATGAACAAGTGGTGAGACCCTTGGCATTCTTCTTCTTCCTCCTTCCCCTCTTGGCCGAAATCACTATTGTGGTTGCTAGCACAACCTTGTGATTTCTTCTCCATCTTGCTTTGTTTGTGAGACAAGCAAAGTCAAGGCTTGTTCGTGTGGATACCATAGAGGCGTGGACGCTTGAACGCGCTGAGATATGGATCCAGAGAAAAAGTTTGCTGTCGGGATTGCGAAGGGCACACAACAAACGTATAATCCTATCATGTAGCTTAGTATAGTTTTCAGAAAAATGTTTCTTCCCTTCGCATGGATCTGCTGGATAAGAGGATCTAGTAATTTTTCCACTGCGTTTCCGCGTCTTTGGCGCGCTAGATCCCAACACTTGGGTGATTTTGGCCAACCGAAATAGGGCTCACTCGAACCCATTTTCAGGCCTTCTCCTCGAGCAGACTTCCTCCCCAGCTTATCGTCCCTCGGGCCGCCGCACGTGTCCTTCTCGTCCGCCGATGTACTCTTCCGAAGCACCTCGTCCCTCGAATGCACTGAGCCCGTCGACTCTCTTCCCGTGCCATCCTTCTTGCTAGCTACATCTTCTGCTCGACTTCCTATGCTCCTAAGCTTCTGCACACTTAGACACAGAAATCAAATACTAACAGGACCTAACCTGACTTGGTTGATTGCATCAAAACTACCACGGGGTTCCAATAATCTCCCTCTTTTTGATGTGATCAACCCCAAGTTAAGTTAGGGTAAACTACAAAAAGAAATAGTTTTAATTTTTGTAAAAAAAAATCTAAGTAAAATAATTTTTCTACGTAAAAGATTTTTTTTTAAAAGTTTTGCATGTACCCTTCCCCTAGACTTGTGTTGGTTGGTCCTAGGAAGATCGTACCGGTTCCACTGTACAAAAATTTTGTACAAGTGTCGAACCTTTCCTAACAACGTATTGTGTTCTTTAGAAATTAAATTCAGAATCACAAACGGAACTTAACATTATTGATTCCAAATTTAACTTATCTGTTCTTAATGGTTTAGACTTAGATCGCAAGCGGAATTTAACACTATTGATCCAAGTCCGACCTATGTTACAAAGTTGATTAAATATTTATTTCTAAAATCAGCTCACAGGTCAAACATGGCGAGGCACTAGGCCTTCTTGGGTATAGGATCATCCACCACTATCTCGACAAAGCCTTTTATAGAAATTCAATATTTAATTTCCTAAAATAACATTAGGTTTAACCAAAAAGAACAATCGAATCACAAATTCGAAAAACAAAAAAAATACAAACTCGAATCACAAATTCAAAAATCTAGAATCATATGCCTCTTGTGTTTGGAATTCATACAAAGAAAAACTAGTATTATGAGGAAAACAATTACTAGTTATACATTTCTTTGTAAGCAAATAACCTCTTGATCTTCTACCGCATTACTCTTCTAATCTCAAACGTTGTGTGGGCAACGATCTTCTGAGACGAGAATCACCAAGCTCCTTCTTCTCCAAGCTAGATTCGGCCACCACCAATTCTCCAAGAGATGTAGAGGTCCGACCACCACCACCAAGCTCCAAGGGATGCTAAAAACAAAGTCTCCTTTCTCTTCTTCTTCTCCTAGCTAGAACCGGCCACCAAGGACTCCTCTTGTGTTGATGCCACCGGCCACAAAGGAGGATGAGAAAAAGAGAAGAGCTAGAAGCAATAGGGTAGGCCACCACCAAGGAAGAGAGAGAGGGAAATAGAATAGAGTTGTTAGCCATGAAGACACCCCTACCCTCTCTTTTATAATCCTTGGTCTTGGCAAATAAGGAAATTTAAATAAAAACTTCCTTAATTCCTTTTTCCATGAAAAGGAAATTTTAATTGATTAAAAATCAATTTCCTTTTCTTTATCTACATGGCCGGCCACCTACAAGCTCTAAACAAGGAAAGTTTTAATACAAAAATTAAAACTTCCTAATTTGTTTCCGAAAATTTTTAATAAAAATTTCTCTAATAATTTATCCCTTCATGGTTGGTTATAAAAGGAAATTTCTTTAAATTAAAATCACTCTTTTAAAACATGTGGATGATTTCCAAAAAAGAAAGTTATCTCTAAAATTAAGATCTCCTTTCAATCTACAAATAAGGAAAGATATCTAATCTTTTCTTAATCTTTTGTAAAACTTATAAAAGGAAATATTTAATTTTAAAACTCTCTTTTTAAATCATGAACATGGTTACAAAAAAGGAAAGTTTTATCAAAATTAAAATATTCCTATCAATCTATAAATAAGGAAAGATATCGAATCTTTTCTTAATCTTTTGTAGAAAGCTATAAAAGGAAAAATTTAAATTTTAAACTTTCTTTTAAAACCATGGAATCCACATAAGAAAAATTTTAAAATAAAAATCCTTTCATTTTGTTTAGGGTCGGCCACACCATGCTTGGGCTCCAAGCATTGGCCGGCCCCTCTATTTGGCTCATCATTTTTTCTTTGGCCGGCCCAAGCTTGGGTTCCAAGCTTGTTTGGCCGGCCCCATTAGGATGGGTAAGAAGGTGGATAAGGATGGGTATAATACTTTATAAATAAGAGGCTACGATAGAGACCAAGAGGAGGAATTAGTTTTGGTCTCCCGATGAAATTAAGCTTCCCGTGTTCGCCCCGAACACTCAACTTAATTTCATCAATAATAATTCATACCACTAAAGAATTATTATTGAATTACCGCACTGGTGTTAGCCTTTTTGCATGTCACGTGGCACCCCAAATTGATTAAAATTGAAACTCATTAAAATAAAAATAAATGTTGTAGTAACGAGCCCCAAGTTGTATTTTTCCAAGGGCAACTAGTAAGTAAATGTGTGTTGATTCTATAATTCGATTCAAATTATGCTATTACATCATCAAGGAGAATTCAATATCAATTTAACTTCAATTAAATTCAAATTCAATGCATCAGTGAAGCAAGGTAAACAATCAACAAAATCTTCAATGAACAACTAGAATCCAACTTGACAATTAAACTCAAAAACTCAAACAAAACAAGCATTCAACATTCAAGCACGATCTCAGCCACAACTCATCCAATGACTAGATCAAAGGTTTACTAATTTCTTGAATTGAAACAAATACTAACTTACATGAACCGAAATAAAGATTTCAAAACAAACACTAGATTGCAAACTAATTAGTTAGCTACAATTAGTTAGCTACATAAGATTCATATTACAAACTAAGTTAGTAGCTTAGTGTGGTTGATATTGCAGAAATCTAAAGAAAATCAGAATTGCAAGTCAGAAATCAGATCTGGGTTTTGTAGCAAAGGAATTCATAGAAGGAACTACAGTAAACTAAAACAAGAAGAAATGATAAAGGAAATTAATCAGATCTGATGATCTGAGCTAGTTTGAGTACAATTCAGAGACAAAAACAAGAAAAGTAAAACCCTAGCATTCCACAATCCCAAACTGAGCTCCAACTCCTCCTCTCTGCCGAAATACAGATCTGCCTCAGGGAACACCCTTGTGGCAATCACCAGCAACCCACTAAATCCCCAGCACATTCAGGAGAATTCAAAAGCCATAGAGAACGCCCTAGTTAGCTCAGATTCACCTGAAACCACTAGCCGCCGAAGAAACAGAGCACATCTTGCCATTCCGGAGACGCGAAGTGAAAATAAAGATGGATCACCCTCTGAAGAACCAGGGAACACCCTCAAATCCTCCAGTGAGTATGACAGCAGCTCAGATCGGGGAACGCCCACAAATCCTAGCCGGAATGAAGCTCGCGGACAACAAGACTACGATCGGGGAACGCCCACTGCATCGCGCTCTGGCCCTGGAATTGCTGGTGGTCGGATCGTAGCTTCGTCGCCGGCGACGAAGGAGATTGAATTCTGGATCTGGAAGTCTGGAATGGGAGGCTGCGGCGTCGCGGAGAAGAAGGATGAACAGTGGCACAGAATCGCGAGATCGCCGAGCTCCCCACACTGTAGCTTCTCACGAAGCTTTTAAATCCTCCTCAGATTAAATCGGACGGTCCAAATTAACTCAGGCTTGATCAACGGTTGTGATGTCTTCAAATCTGGATCAAAAGTTTCGGATCTTGATAAATGGCTCAGATCTGCTCCTCATTAGGTCGGATGGACTAGATGCTTGACAGATGGCTCAGATCTCTCTAATCTTCAATGGACGGTCCAAATCGATCTAAAGCTTGATTGTCTCGTTTATCCCTAGATTTGAGCCCAAATGTGGCCTGATCTGATCGGATCCATGACCCTTTTGATGCCTATAAAATAATAAACAAATATTTGCATCAAATACCATGAAAATAGGCTAATTTGTAATTAAGTCCAAGATCACATATAATTATGAAATACAATGTAAAATGTGAGATTAGGCTATGAAAAGACCATTAAAGATATGCATTAGGAATCAAAATAATGTAGCAAAATCATGATTATCACGCACCAATCTCAAATTACGTTTTGGGCTCCTTCTTATTATAAGTGTGTTAATCTCCCTGTGTTTAAGATGTCGAATGTCCACTAATTAAATGAGTTACTGACAACTCACTTTAATTAATTTCTTAGTCCAAGAGTAGTACCACTCAACCTTATCGTCGTGTCGGACTAAGTCCACCTACAGGGTTTAATATGACAATCCTTATGAGCTCCTCTTAGGGACATTATCAACCAAGATTACTAGGACACAGTTTCCTTCTATAATCAACAACACACACTATAAGTAATATCATTTCCTAACTTATCGGGCATATTGATTTATTGAGCTAAATCTCACCCTTTGATAAGTTAAAAAATAAATACTAAATATATGTGTTTGTTATTATATTAGGATTAAGAGCATACACTTCCATAATAACTAAAGTCTTGTTCTTTTATTAAGTCAATATAAAAAGAACTTACCTTAAATGATCCTGCTCAATACACTCAGAGTGTACTAGTGTAATTTATCAGTCAAGATAAACTAATACCTAATTACACTATGACTATTCCAATGGTTTGTTCCTTTCCATCTCAGTCATGAGCTACTATTTATAATTTATAAGGAATTGATAACATGATCTTCTGTGTATGACACCACATACCATGTTATCTACAATATAAATTAATTGAACAACTACACTTAGTTTATAAATGTAGATATTGACCAATGTGATTCTTATTTCTAAATAAATGTTTATACAAAAATCTAGGCTTTTAGTATACATTCCAACAGGTAATCCTATTTGGCAGAATGCTATGGACAAGGAATTAATTGCTCTGTATCATACTCATACTTGGGATTTGGTTCCTCTGTCACTAGGAAAACACGTCATTGGTTCTCATTGGGTTTATAAGATCAAAACTAAATCTAATGGTTCTGCCGACCGATACAAAACTTGTCTTGTTGTCAAAGGTTACTCTCAGGAGTATGACATGAATTATGAGTAGACTTTTGCCCCTATTGCTAAAATGACCACTGTTCATTTGTTAATTGTCATTGCCTCTGTTCGCAAATGGAAAATATCTCAAATAGATGTCAAAAATATTTTCTTGAATGGTGATCTTCAAGAAGAAGTGTATATGGTGCCTCCTCCTGGAGTTGTTCACCAATCTAATGAAGTTTGCATGCTTCGCAAAGCTCTCTATAGATTCAAACAAGCACCATGTGCTTGGTTTGGGAAGTTCTCCATGGTGATTACCTCGCTTGACTTTCGTCCCAGTAATCATGATTAAGCCTTATTTGTCAAGAGTACGCGTGCAGGCCATATACTTTTGTCTTTATATGTGGATGACATGATAATTACTAGCAATGATTTTGATGGAATTAAGTCTTTAAAGTTTGAATTAGCTCGTTGTTTGGCTATGAAATACATGGATTTACTTCACTATTTTCTGGGGATCGAAATCGCCTCTTCACCTAAAGGTTATCTTTTATCTCAATCGAAGTACATAGTTGATCTATTTGAGCGTGCACGTCTCACTGACAACAGGGTAGTTGATACTCCCCTTGAGACTAATGATAGGTACTCTCCATTAGATGACTCTCCTTTGCCAAATCCTAACCTCTACCGTACAGTTGTGGGAAACTTGGTTTATCTCACTGTGACTCATCCTGATATTGCATATGTTGTACATGTGGTTAGTCAGTTTGTCACTGCACCGACCACAGTTCATTGGGCTGCTGTTCTTCGTATTCTTCGGTATCTTCGGACTTCGGGGAACTCAATTTCAGAGTCTCTTATTCCCTTCTACTTCCTCGTTAGAACTCTGTGCATACTCTGATAATAATTGAGTGGATGACCTTACAGATCGTAAGTCGACCACTGGAGAATTATTATTGAACTACCGCACCAATCCCAAATTACATTTTGGGCTCCTTCTTATTATGATTGTGTTAGTCTCCCTGTGTTTAAGATGTCGGATGCCCACTAATTAATTGAGTTACTGACAACTCATTTTAATTAATATCTCAGTCCAAGAGTAGTACCACTCAACCTTATCGTCATGTCGGACTAAGTCCACCTGCAAGGTTTAACATGACAATCCTTATGAGCTCCTCTTAGGGACATTATCAACCTAGATTACTAGGACACAATTTTCTTCTATAATCAACAACACACACTATAAGTAATATCATTTCCCAACTTATAGGGCCTTTTTATTTATCGAGCTAAATCTCACCCTTTGACAAGTCAAAGAAATAAATATTAAATATATGTGCTTGTTATTATATTAGGATTAAGAGCACACACTTCCATAATAACTAAGGTCTTGTTCTTTTATTAAGTCAGTATAAAAAGAACTTACCTTAAATGGTTCTACTCAATACACTTAGAGTGTACTAGTGTAATTTATTAGTCAAGATAAACTAATACCTAATTACACTACAACTATTCCAACGGTTTGCTCCTTTCCATCTTAGTCGTGAGCAACTGTTTATAATTTATAAAGAACTAATAACATGATCTTCTGTGAGTGACACCACTCACCATATTATCTACAATATAAATTAATTGAATAACTACACTTAGCAAATAAATGTAGACATATAACCAATATGATTCTTTTATTTCAAAATAGATGTTTACAAAAAGCTAGGCTTTTAGTATACACTCTAACAACTTGTTCTTCACTTCTCCCCCTTTTGATCACATTAAAAAAAAAAAGATTAGTAAAAAGTATAAGGAAAAAATTTCATAAAAAATACTAAGGTGTAAGCCCAAAACTTTGAGTCAAACCAAAACACTTTGAAAAAATTTTCTAACTATTAAAATATAAGTGATGGAATAAAAAAATTCTAAATAATTTCTATAGAATTTTTGACAAACATTGAAAGCATTAGTTAATTTAAATGCTTAACAATTATTCAATTAAATATTAATTTTATTAATTATCTTCCAGGCTATAGCGAAGTACTAGGTCTTCTTGGTTATTGGAGCAACAACCGCTTTCTAGACAAAGTCTCTTAAAGAAATTAAACATTTAATTTTTTCTCTGAAAGCTCAAAAAAATAATTCAATCCAAATACGATTTTGGAACCCAATATAGGTTCCTTCCTACTGGGTTAATTAAAAATTTGGGGGGTATATAACTTCTGAGAATTTTTCTAAGTTGACCCCTATGAAATCATAAATACCGATTTAACCTACTGATAGGTCTAACATTTGAATGATTATAGGTATTTGTGCATGCAAAATTATGTTTGAATAATTCTACTTTTTCTTTTAATTTTTTATTTTCTAACTTTAAACTATCAAATAATTCTAATGGGCGTGCCTTGGCTAATTGTCTTTTCAAATCAGTATTTTCATTTTCTAATTTGCATAAATTTTTAGAAAGTATTTTGATAAATTAGAAAGATTGTTCGGGTGAAAGAGCATGTACCTCACTTATCTCATGAACTGATGCTCCCCCTTCATCGGAGCTTTTCCCTGATGATCCTCCCCTTTCATTGATGCTGATTTCTGAGCTACTTTCGTCTTCTTCTTGGTGGTTGACCAATAAGGCTAATTCAGAGAAAGCTTCGATCTCGAACTCAGAGGATGATGATTCATCCCATGTGACCTTCAAATTCTTGTGCTTGGATCTTGTTGGTCTATGCCCCTTATCCTTGTCCTTTTTTCTTTAGTTCTGGGCAGTCATTTTTAATGTGTCCTCTCCCTTGGCAGTTGTAGCTTCAGACCTTTCTCTTGCTCCGAAAGTGCTTCTTTGCCCATGACTTATTAAATTTATTAGATTTAATGAATTTACTAAATTTTCTTACCATTAGAGCCATTTCGTCTTCCTTAAATGACGCTTCGAAGTTTGGAGCATCCATTCTTATCTTCAGGGTAATGTTCTGACTAGGCTCCCTTTTCGTCTCTGCACATCTAGATTCGTGAAGTTCAAATGTGGGAAAATTTTTTTCTAATGAACTGACTTCGAGGTCTTTAGATATATAAAATGAGTCAACTATAGAGGTCCACTTAGGTGTCTTAGGAAATACGTTTAAAACATACCTTAATGAATCTTGGTTCGTTACCTTTTTTTTCCGAGATTCGTGACTCTAGTGATGAGTTCTTTGATCTTCAAGTGCATATGTGCAACTGTTTCACTTTCTTCCATCCGGAGGTTCGTCAGTTGGTTCCGGAGTGGGTCCTGTCTTGCGAGCTTTTCTTCAGAAGTTCCTTCGTGCAGCTCCAAAAATTTCTCCCAAAGTTCCTTTGCTGATTCGTAATCTCCGATCTGATTTACTTCCTGGGGTGGAAGTACGCTGAGTAGATAGAACTCGACTCATCCATTTGCTACGAAATCTGCTTGCTTCTTCTTGATCCATTGGTGCTCTTCTTTTTCATTTCCTTGGGGGTCTTTGGGAGCTACAAAATCATATTTAATTATTAATAAAATTTTAAAATCAGTTTTGAAAAATATCTCCATGCATTTCTTCCATGACGCAAATTCTCCCTCAAACTTCGGTTAGAAGATTGTCGGTCCGACCATCGTTTCGATGTTTCAGTCGACGGTTAGTTCTTCTGAGGCGGTTGGACTCTGATATCACTTGTTGGACTGCTGGTGACCAGCAAGAGGGGGTGAATTGCCTATCAACAAAAAATAACACCCTTCCCGTTCTTTCAACTCTAATTAAAAGCAACAATAATAGTCAATTAAATTAACAACTAAAAAGACAAGGTACAAGATTTACTTGGTTACAACGTAGGTGATTGTTAATTTAAGGACAATGAAAAATCTCTAAAAGATCTCCTTCGATAAAGGTGGAGAAGCCTCTTACACTTATTAATTGCTCAGATAGTTGCTAGGAAATGAATACTAGAGTTGATGTTTATTTCCTAGGTCCAGGGGTCTTTTTATAGCCCCTGTAAAATCTTATTCGGGGCTGGAAGGTACCTCCATCGAGATGCCAAAGGATAAAACCTAGTCGAAGGTGCCTTTAAGTTGTTGAAAGCGCCTTCCATGGTGGGTTGAAGGCGTCTTTCCACTAAAAGGCGCGGAGGCACCTTTAACTCCTTTGAGGGTGCCTCTAGCAGCTCCGCAGCTCCCTTTTGGCTTTTTTGTTGCTCCGATCGCTCGGGTGATTTCGGCCAACCGAAATAGGGCTCACCCAAACCCATTTTCTAGCCTTCTCCTTGAGCAGACGTCCTCCCTGGCATCTTGTCCCTCGGACCACCGCGTGCGTCCTTCTTGTCCGCCGGTGTACTCTTCCGCATCACCTCGTCCCTCGGATGCACCGAGCCCATCGACTCTCTTCCCGTACCATCCTTCTCGCTAGCTATGTCTTCCTCTCAACTTCCTGTGCTTCTAAGCTCCTGCACACTTAGACACAGAGATCAAATACTAATAGAACCTAACCTGACTAGTGAAGGATTCTTTTTAGGTAATGAGAATCTAATATGTCTAGGTCTATCATGCATAGGTACCTTAGGGTTATTTCTAACATTTACCCTACTCCTATCATGATATCTAAAACCAAAATTATGCATGGGAAAATGATGATACTCATTATTTCTAATATGCATGGGAGAATAAGAATTTGAATTGTAATTCAAGTTAGGATATATCACCCTTACCCTTGAAGCTCCCCCTCGACTTGAGCTCTTCTTCTTTTCCCATTTCTTTAAATGCTCCAACTTCTTGAGCTCTCTTTTCTTTGGACATTTTGTGTGGTATTGCCCTATTTCACCACACGTGAAGTATTTAATTGTTAGAGTAGGTACCTATAAAGCCAACTGTGGGCTAAGACTTTATTGACTCTTGTAATTAATAACTTTTATTTTAATATAATTTAATTCAGTTTGATATTTACTTTATCTTTATACCCATGTTATATGCATAGATAAAGTCCTTGAATATACTATAGTGAGATGTGGTGGTACATATAATGATCATCATGAAATACATCAATATTCACTGTATATTCTAAATTTATTCCTATTTAATTGAGTTGCCTAATAAATAAGGATAAAAGATTGCTTAAGCTAGAGACTGGCATATGTGATATAGTGTATCATATTTCATTGGTAAGGACATAGAGATGTTCAAACATACAGATAGATGATTATATGATGAGTTCATCGAACATCCCTCACACAAACTTTCCAAGTGGTTATTATTTATCGAGTGGATAAGTCTTTGATTGTGGTTGTACACTAATAGTCTTTATGACCCGGGACAACACTGAGACTCTATATATTGGGGTTGCACTTTGACTCATTTATCAACTCTATTAGGGTCACCAGGTGGTGAGATTGGGTGTAGTAACGAAACATAAAAGAGTCAGTGTATTATAGTCGGGGATTCACCACACATCCACAGGTGTGGATATTGTTGGTTAGTCCTAGGAAGATCGTACCGGTTCCACTGTACAAAAAATTTGTACAAGTGTCGAACCTTTCCTAAATAACCTATTGTGTTCTTTAGAAGTTAAATTAGGAATCGAAAATGGAACTTAACATTATTGATTCCAAATTTAATTTATCTGTTCTTAATGGTTTAGACTTAGATCGCAAGTAGAACTTAACATTATTGATCCAAGTCCAACCTATGTTACAAAGTTAATTAAATATTTATTTCTAAAATCGGCTCCCAGGTCAAACATGGCGAGGCACTAGGCCTTCTTGGGTATGGGATCATCCACCACTGCCTCAACAAAGTCTTTAATAGAAATTCAATATTTAATTTCCTAAAATAATATTAGGTTTAACCAAAAAGAACAATCGAATCACAAATTCGAAAAATAAAACAAAAAACATAAATTCAAAACAAATTCGAAACTCTAGAATCATATGCCTCTTGTATTTGGTATTTCCAAAAATAACTATACAAAGAAAACTAGTATGATGCGGAAAATAATTACTAGTTATACCTTTCTTTGTAAGCAAAAACAATCTCTTGATCTTCTACCGTATTCCTCTTCTAATCTCGGACGTTGTGTGGGCAACGATCTTCCGAGATGAGAATCCACCTAAGCCACCTTCTTCTCCATGTAAGATTCGGCCACCACAATTCTCCAAGAGAAGTAGAGGTCCGACCACCACCACCAAGCTCCAATGGATGCTAGAAATAAAACCTCCTTTCTCTCCTTCTTCTCCTTGCTAGAACCGGTCATCAACAAGAGCTCCAAGAGAAGATGAAACTGGCCACTAAAGAAGAAGAGAAGAGGAGAGGGAAAACCTCTAAGACCGGCCACACCAAGGAGAAAAAGAGGGAGGGAAAAATAGAATAGAGTTAGCACCCATGAAGGCACCTCTACCCCCCTCTTTTATAATCCTTGGTCTTGGCAAATAAGGAAAATTTAAATAAAAACTTCCTTATTACTTTGTCATGAAAAGGAAAATTTAATTAATTAAAATTAAAATCCTTTTCACAATTGTAATGGCCGGCCACCTCTAATTCTCCATCAAGGAAAGTTTTTATTCACAAGAATTAAAACTTCCTATTTGTTTTCGGAAATTTATAAAAAATTTCTCCAATAATTTTTCCCTTCATGGTGGATTATAAAAAGGAAATTTTATAAATTAAAATCTTTCTTTTAAACATGTGGATGATTTCCAAAAAGGAAAGTTATCTCTAAAAATTAAACTCTCCTTTAAATCTACAAATAAGGAAAGATATCAAATCTTTTCTTAATCTTTTATAGAAACTTATAAAAGGGAATATTTAATTTTTAAACTCTCTTTTAAATCATGAACATGGTTTAAAAAAGGAAAGTTTTCTTAAAATTAAAATCCACCTTTCAATCTACAAATAAGGAAAGATTTCAAATTTTTTCTTAATCTTTTGTAGAAAGCTATAAAGGAAAGATTTAAATTTTAAACTCTCTCTTAAAACCATGATATCCACATAAGAAATAATTTTAATAAAAATCTCTTTTTATTTTCTATGTGGACGGCCACACCTAGCTTGGACTCCAAGCTAGGGTCGACCACTAATCTTGGCTCTATCCTTAAGTCTTGGGCGGCCCTAGCTTGGGTTCCAAGCTAGCTTGGCCGGCCCTAGCTTGGGTTCCAAGCTAGCTTGGCCGGCCCTAGCTTGGGTTCCAAGCTAGCTTGGCCGGCCCCCTTGGGTTGGGTAAGAAGTGGGTACGTGGTGGGTATAAATCTCTATATACAAAATGCTACGATAGGGACCGAGAGGAGGAATTGGTTTTGGTCTCCCGATGAAATTAAGCTTCCCGTGTTCGCCCCGAATACACAACTTAACTTCATCAATAATAATTCATACCACAAAAGAATTATTATTGAACTACCGCACCAATCCCAAATTACATTTTGAGCTTCTTCTTATTATGAGTGTGTTAATCTCCCTGTGTTTAAGATGTTGAATGTCCACTAATTAAATGAGTTACTGACAACTCACTTAATTAATATCTTAGTCCAAGAGTAGTACCACTCAACCTCATCGTAATGTCGGACTAAGTCCACCTGTAGGGTTTAACATGACAATCCATATGAGCTCCTCTTGGGAACATTCTCAACTTAGATTAGTAGGACACAGTTTCCTTCTATAATCAACAACACACACTATAAGTAATATCATTTCCCAACTTATCGAGCTTATTGATTTATCGAGCTAAATCTCACCCATTGATAAGTTAAAGAAATAAATACTAAATATATATGTTTGTTATTATATTAGGATTAAGAGCACACACTTCCATAATAACTAAGGTCTAGTTCTTTTATCAAGTCAGTATAAAAAGAACTTACCTAAAATGGTCCTACTCAATACACTTAGAGTGTACTAGTGTAATTTATTAGTCAAGATAAACTAATACCTAATTACACTACGACTATTCCAATGATTTGTTCTTTTCCATCTTAGTCGTGAGCAACTATTTATAATTTATAAAGAACTGATAACATGATATTCTATGTGTGACACCACACACCTTGTTATCTCCAATATAAATTAATTGAACAACTACACTTAACAAATAAATATAGGTATTTGACTATTGTGATTCTTTATTTCTAAATAAATGTTTATACAAAAGTTAGGTTTTTAGTATACACTCTAACAGATATCCTATGTAATATATTATTTTATAATGAATAAAGTCTCTGATAAGAGCTGTAAGATATACTTCAAGAAAGGAGTTTCTTAATTACACATGCGATATCACTATAATATATATCACATGGTTGTCGAATCAATATACAATCCTTGATGTACCAATGGCTGTAGATTTAACCAAGATATATGAGATCAAGGGATCGGACTGTATATTAACCATAATCGACTGGTTTTGCAGGCACTATTTAGTGATACCTAGGGAATTATGAGGAGGTGCAGCTAGACACTGTTACCATGATTTGTTGGGTGTTAATCAGAATTAGTTCTGACGTCCTACAATTAAGGAGTTAATCATAGGATGAAGCTATTAAAGGTATGCCCAAATAAAGGATAAGTATAATACTGACTCACAAAGAGTTGTGAATCCATGGCTAGTTGTATCCCTGAACCATAGAGGGTCACACAAGTATTGGTTTCCTTATTTCCCGTTGAGAAAGTCAAATTCAAGTTGAATTTGTTGAATAAAGTTTGATATGATCAAATGTTAGATTGATTTCCAATCAATAGAAATAAGGAGAGTGGAAGAGTTCCACACAAAGTCTATAAATTAAATTTATATTATTGTAATAGCAAGCAAATATGTTTGCCGTATTAATGATATTGGATCGTTGATATGATTACAATGGACTCGTATTATTGGATTCTAGAAAAAATTTAAAAACCCAATAGATAGAGATGGTAGAAATATTGGACTTTAAAAGTTTAAGCTTAAAATGAAATGCAATTATAATTAAATTGCATCATGGAGAAAATAAATTTAAAAAAAATCAACGTAACATGAAATGGAAAAGAGAAATTAATTTTTTTTTTCTTAACCTGCACATTTTGGAAATAATGGAGCACATTTTCTCCACTAATCCACTTTCCCCACTCACTCCACTTTTTTTTTTTCTTTTCTTCTTGCTCTTTGAAACAATTAGAGGAGAAAGCTCTCTTCTGAAGCTCTTGATGAAAACTACAGCTTCATTTTTGGAGAAAGGATATTTTGACAACAACATTTTGAGAGCTTCCTAAATTTCAGACAGCAAGCTTCTTCTTCCTTTATTTTTAGTTTTAGCAGCCATATCCTCTAATCTATTTGTAGAATTGTGGCAGCACCTTCTAAAGAAAGAAGATAGAGAACCTCTCCCTCTCTTCCATCAAAAAGTCCTATCTCCTTGTTGTTACTTCTCCTCTTCGAGAAGTATTATTGCCGCCCACCTTCTTGCAGAATTTTGGAAGCGTAGCCCCTTGTTGAGGGCTATTAGACAAGCCCTTGTGAAGGGGTAATTGGGCAGCCCCTTCCTTATCTTTGAGGAAGGCGTTTCGACCGTCTTGACGAAAAATGACACTTGATCTCTAATGCGGTCAAGTGTTGGAAAGAGGACTCCGATCATGGACCGGATTAGACAAAGGAAGTACGAACTCGTGACAACAACGAGGAGCTATATATTTTGCTACAACCAGAATAGTTGGAGTCATCCCCAAACACAGATTGTTTGGAAGGTATGTTTATGTTTATACTTTGATTCATATGTTTATTAATGCATGTGTTAATAGTTTTATTTAGGTTATGCTTAAATGATCTAATATGTTTATTTTATATAGTTTAGTATGTCTAAATAAAATGATTAAATGAGCATTAGATGAATCAATCACATGATAATTTATCTTTGTTATGCTTTTAGGATTTTACTTATACGGTTAGATTGTAATGCATGTTTAGATAAAGATCATGCTTATGTTTGTTTTAAAAATCAAATGAGCACTCCTTTGATTTAATTGTTAAATCATAAATAAAATTTTAAATTTCTGTTGTGTATAGGAGTGTAGAAACACGATCACCAAATTTCGAATTCGGTTCCAACACTAATCTGCTTCTTCTCCTTGGCTCCTTTCCTACAACTCAAATTAGATTATAAAGGAATTGAATTGAGTTTAGAAGTTACCTTCTTCTTACCCAACGGACACCTACTCTTATAGTATCACTTCTCATTGCACCCGAAGTAAGTGATGTGATCCTTTGACTTGACTTCGGTTGAGATGCTCACTAGATTGACTTCCAAGACTTCTTTTTCTTCTTCACTTGTCTTGGACTCTTCTTCAACCTTTAAGGATGTCTCCTCATCCACACTTGTGGATGACATTTCCTCATCCTCCTCGAAAGTTGAACACACGTCACCTCTCGGTTGCTCCTCCTCTACTTGAGTCACTTCATCCTTTTCTTCAAAATTTTCTTCCTCTTGTGTAGGCAAAGGTTCTTCCCATGGAACCTTCTTTATCTTGCTCCACAAATCGTGGGCATTCTCATATTCACCTACATGATTCATCACGTCATTAGGCAAAATATCAATTAAAGTCAAAATTACCTTTGAATTTGCCTTTGACCGTGAGACTTGCTCCTCCGTCCAATAACGTGGTCGGAGTCTCTTCCCTTTCTTGTCTCTTGAGACTTCGAACGGCTCCTTGACCACCATCATGGTGGCCCAATCCATATCGAAGAAGACCTCCATCTTCATCATCCAATAGATGATGTACCATAAGCCTCCTCATTCAAACTTCGGAGTTGCTATCAAGTTGACCATCTTCTTGAAAGTTGCTCTTCTCGGCGGTTAGTCCGACGAAGTGTGACCTTGCTCTGATACCACTTGTTGGCGATTAATGGCAGCTAGAAGGTGGTTGAATAGACGGTGCCCCCAAATTGTTCGTTTCCTACAATGTTAGCTTGCGCAGCAGAAATACAAAATACAATAAGCTAAACTACGAAGATTACAAGAACAAGAAAGCAAACCGCTAACACGTTTCCTTTAATGTGGTTTGGAGATTAGGGCTCCTACTCCACAGCTGTCCATAAGGTGGATGATCCCTCAATCCTTCGGTGGATTAGCTCCCAGAAAACCTTCGGTTAACTCAAGTCTCCTTGTGGGTGGAGAAACCTCACCACAGCTCTTACCAAGACCTCTTGGAACACAAAGAACACTTGAGAACTTGTTGATTACTAATTAGAGTTAACCACCACTAATTTCGTCTTCCTTAATCAAGCCTTCAAGACTTGGTTATATAGGCCCCGAGTTAGAAAACCCCACCTACCAGTAGACTGGTGAAAATACTATTCGACTTTCCTCTATGGAATTTCGACCGTTACAACTCAACGACTTGATACGAGTCGACTAGTAAAAGTACCAATTGACTACTCCACACTAGCCAAGCGAACAAAAATATTATGTTCACTCTCAGCCAATTGCCCAATTGAATGTACCGATTAATTGATGAAAATATCAGTCGACTGGTACCCCGAGTAAAGTCTCTCAGCACTCGGACTCTCACCCTTATGACTCACTTGACTCTTCTTTGCAGCTTTGACTTCTTGCCTTCAAGCTTACTTCCTCTGGCTCTCGTCCCTTGGATGCATCCAAGCCTGCGACTCGTCCCAATGCCATCATTTGCGTATGCCTTGAAGTCGCTTCACTCGGTCCTTGTTCTTGCTGCATTGTCCACGACCCCTCAGATACTCCATCCTTCACTAGACCCGAAGCCATCAAGCTGAATCATATGTGTATCCTGTAAACTTACACACTCACATATACAAATCAAATACAAGGGTGAACGTAAATTAAACCCTTTGCCCAAACATCAAAACATATGGTTGCACGAACCATTGGGATTGCTCCAACAGTATCAGCATGTCCAACTACTACTTCGTTAGTGTCATAGTCGTGAGTCGTCCAGCATCCTCCATCTCCACATCTCGGATTCAAGTTAAGTTCTCACAGACGGCGTCAATATGATCTTGTCCAAAAATGGTGAAGACAGTTAGCTGGGGATGTGACTCCTTGGTTGACTGTATGAAGACTCTGCTCTGCAACACAAAGAATGTCAGTCTCAGACCAGGGAAGGGGTCCTCGGCGGTGACCCTTCGGTGCTCAAGTCAGTCATCGGAATAGTTGAAAAGACGACAAAGAACTGTAGCAACAGCAAAAGCTCTAGCACAAATAACGCATACCTCTCCCGGTGTATGAAACCCCCTTTATATAGTACTCTGGTGGCAAATATGCACGCTTCTCAAGGCATATGCATGTTTTCCTAACCGTTCTATGAAAAAGCACGTCAAGAAAGTCAAAAATATCTCTGACATCATTCTTTAACAAGACATGCAAATTCCTGACATGATAGTAGAAGCTTTCGTCGTACGATTTTACCTGTTGACCACGCCTTATTATCAGCGGTACTAACTCCCAGAGGGATATGATGAGCTGTCCCAGTATTGGGCCGAGCGGGAGAGCCGCTTGGCCAGTATTCCTCATTCTATTGCTCAAGGTTGTTCTTCTCCATGGTTGCTCGTGCTCAGTAGGTCATTCCTCACCATGCCAGATAGGCTATCCGGTTGAACTAGCCTTCATTTAGTCACAGTTATGAGCATCTGATGTCTTCTATATGGTCGTCCCGGCCGGATGAGCGATCTACTTAGATGAGCCTCCGTACCGATTGGGATCCTTCATGCCCGGTTGGCATGTTGCCATCCGCTCGACCGACTTTGCTTAGCCAGCTCTTTTCTTCCTTTGGCTATCTTAATTTTGACCTCCACGTCAACTATTGTCCTCGCCTTTGACCTATGCATGATGAGCTCCTTTTATCACCGCATCAATGGACATCACAATACTAAATAATTCTTAATGAGGCAGCAAAAAATAGTCTGCACATGATTTGTAAGCCCAAAAATAGCTAAGCGTGCTCTCGATTTAAACCTCTTTAATAATTGCACTATTGCTTAAAGAATTGCATTGATTATAATTAAGAACCAACCAGATGACCCCAATGGACCGGGAAAAAGAAAATTAAATTTGTTTTAAACAAACAAAAAAATTACTGGTGATGCTTAGAATAGATATGAATGATTTGATAGGCACAATCCATGTTTTAAAGAGAAAAAAAAAACATTCTAATTTGTGTTCCAAAGAAGCTAAAAGTTAATTAATTAGTTGAGTTGGAAAGACAGAGACTAGATGAGCCTTTTGGACCTTTAGAGTAAAATGGGGTGTAATGGAGAAAGGCTAGATAAATTCAATTATAAAAAGATTAGGATAATGTGGTGCAAACAAGATATGGCATGCAGGATGGCAACGTAAATGCAAATCTTATCCTTAATCATTGCTTTTCTTTTTGCAGTTTTGAGAGTAAGATCTCGACCGTGAAGGATTAGTAAAGGATAAGAATTTGGTGATCAAGTGGGCTCATGATCAGGAATGAACCATGGAGACTCTCCGTAGAAAGGATATGAAGTGGGTTTGAGGTCTGATCGGATAATTATATGGTGTCCTATCAAAAATGATTCAAAGTAAAAAAGATCGATTGACATGGAAAATAAAGTTAAGTAGGGTATTCTAATCCGTCGAGCGGACTATGCAGTGCTAAATGGATTGGGTATGGCCGAACGGATTGGTTACGGTTGAGCAGATGGTGATGGCTTCGTGGGCAAGTAAGCCGGGCTTTGTCCTAGCCGAGTAAAGTGACCCTCCGATAACAAAGAGAAATAAACAGCAGTTGGTCTCACCAACTCGGCTTTGCGTCCAGTCAAAGTGGGATAGCCGTGGACAATTAGGAAGTCAGAAAAGAGACAAGTTGGCAGGCCCTGAGGACACTGCCGCGCTGAGGCGCCTAGCTGAGTGGACCCCGATTGGCTGTGCATGATCCCATCAAGTATCTTGTCATATCCTTTTGGGAGTTTGTGCCGCTGACAGCAAGGCATGTCCAGCAGGCAATCGTACATTAGAAGCTTTCAGCCTGTCACATTAGAAGATTACATGACTGGTTAAGGAATCATATCAGAGACATTTTTTTACATGTCTCTTATTAGAACACTTAGGAAGATGTGTCTACGTCTTCAGATGGGTGCATGAGCACCATGTTGACACTATAAAAGGGAGTTCCTAACTACAAGGAAAGATATCTACAATTTCGCTTTTTACATCTATTTCCTACAGTTCTCCATTTCTTTAGATCATCGGACATTGATTTAAACGTTGGAGGGTCAACGCCGGGAACCCCTTCTCGACCAGGCACTGACGTGTTTGTCTTGCAAAGTTACGTGCAGTCTTTGTCGCATCAATTACATAACCACATTTTTAACTTGCCATCTTCACGGATTTTGGACACGATCAAGGTCAAGGTTTGATTGAGTACACAAATTATGATAAAGTGTGGTCAAGTTTTTTTTGTCACAATAAGTTTTGAAAATTCTTTAAAAATATAGATGTTTTTTAAATACGCAGTAAATTTATATTTATCACAATATTAGACTAAAAGATTATTGTATGATTGGTAATTAGGTAAATATGTAGTAAAAAGGCGATTCGTTCGCTCCCAGAGCCCCCATCAACCCGTCCCTTGGCCAACACGGAGGAGGTAAATCACGGGTGACTACTAGTCATTAGTGTAAATGGCCAAGACATGGAGGAGGTTATGCTCAGTCACGCCGAGTTTCGATGGTAATTAGGTAAACATGCTCAAAATATATATATATATATATATATATATATATATATATATATATATATATATATATATATATATATAAAAGTTCCAGTAATATTTATCGAATACGTTGTCAAGAACCATTCAAACAATATAATTACATTTCATGCTAATAATTCAACTCTGATTTACTGTAAGATGGCCAACAAACATACAGAATATAAATTCTAGCATATCATGTTCAGATAATTTATAAACATCTTCCAACTAATGATGTCTAAATAATTAACTATTTTAAATGCGATTACTAAGTCATAACACATTTCATCGACCTGTCAATGTGCTACTCATTTCTTTAGTTGCTAAGCCACTTTCACAGGCGATTGATTTTATTAATGGCTGCTTAAGCGGAGTAAGAAGTTGGTCCTCACTAGCCAACATCATTACAACTTCAGTCATTGTGGGTCTGTCTTCGCTATTTTCTTGCACACACAAAAGAGCCATCCGGATGCAACGTAGGATTTCAATGATAGGATACGAGCAATCTAGTGCATCATCAAGAAGCTCAAGGGATCTACCTTCCTTCCATAGTGTATATGCCTTTGACATAGGAATCAAACATTTAGACTAATGAACATTGCTTAATATAATCTAAGGAAGAAAAAAATTATGTTTTGAAGTTATGCTTACCTGTACTAAAAGGTTTGAGCTCATATCTGTTTGATTGAACACCATGTTCCTCTTGCCACTCAAGATTTCTAATACTAAGACACCAAAGCTGAATACGTCTGATTTAAATGAAAAAAGTCCATGTGCTAGGTACTCTGGCGCCATATATCCACTGTGTTTATGAACTTGAAAATTAGTGATTCTTGTTAGATTATGACATGAATAAATTGTAAACTTACAATGTTCCAACTGGTCTTGTGGTTGCATTCATAGGAGCTCCATCACCTTCGAATATTCTTGCAGTACCAAAATCAGAAATCTTTGGAGTCATATCTTTGTCTAGGAGAATATTGCTCGGCTTGAGATCTCTATGAATGATTCTTAAGATAGAGTCTTGATGTAGGTATAAAAGTCCCCGGGCAATGCCATTTATAATCTCAAGCCGCATTTGCCAACTTAGCAATGCGCCTTTAGTTTTATCTGCATGTGCAAGTGTCATGAATAATTTGCTATATGATCAGAATAATAAATTCCTAGCAATTATGAAGCCAACAAAGTTAACTGATGTTGTTGGATAATAAACTCACCATAAATGAAACTATCTAAGCTCTTATTCTCCATGTATTCTAAGATGATAAGTCTCTCATCTCCTTGAATGCAGGAGCCGAGGACACGAAGAAGATTTCTGTGTTGTAACTTGGCTATAAGCGAGAGCTCATTCTGGAACTCACTTGGGCCCTGCAAAGAATGTCTGGATAATTTCTTCACGGCAATCTTTTGTCCATCTTGCAATTGACCCTGACAAAACATATTGCGCAGGTAGAAAATCTGTACTAATTAGGAAGCTAAATATCACTTGTGAAGCGAACAAATATGTACGTACCATGTAAACCACACCAAATCCTCCTTCACCGAGTTTGTTGTCGATAGAGAAATCATTTGTTGCAGCCTTTATCGTAGACAGATCATAGGAAGGCAGTGCCCCCAAGATGTCGAGCCGACCTGGCACAAACCAGAACGTGCCGATAACTTAAAGAAATTTGTTCACAATCTCAGAATTGAGCAATGAGAAGATCAACAGACCTGCTCCTTCATTGCATGGACCATAAGTCTCAGAGTCGATCGACCTCGACCTCGACCTCGAATCTGACGCATCAAAAGCCATTGGCGAGAGGCTACGACAGTCGCCTGTTAGAAGAAGAAAAATATTATTCCAAGTACGTAGAACGGGTGGTGCCAAAAGTCATTACGCTTTCCCCCCTTGGACGGGCACATCAGCAAGCTGGTATCGTCCTTGACGGAGGAGGATTCTGGACCAGTCTCACTGCAGTCTGAACACCATCAAAACTCCTAATCAAGAACATTACGTTTTCACTGAAATCTAATCTCTTAAAATTTCAAGTCTCAGCACCTTGTTTCCCTGCTCTGTTTCCCCACCAAAAGAACACAATACAGAGTAGCAGAGATGCCAGGAACACAGGAACGGCTATCTTCCAAACAAACTGACTGCGCATCGAAGACCCTATAGAAATAGTTTATTCTTGATTAATTGCAATATTAGAAATCTAATCCATTCATAGATTTAAGGAATAATTAATCACCTGCAAGGCGGATATATAAATCATCCCCTCCTTCGGTAAAATTCCTCAGATCCACTAAATCGCCTTCCCAGGTCACGCACCCGTTTTCCCCGACCATTGCGTACGCCACGCAGGAGCAGTCGTTGGTGCACACGTCGTTGCACGCACCCAGACTCATCTGGCCTCGTATCGTGGCGTTCTCTGTGTCGGGCAGCTTCGCGTTGGCTACCTTCAGGATTCTGTTCGACGCGCAACTCAACGGCTTCTTCCTGTTGCATCCGAGGCTTCCGTTCTTCGGCGCGAAGCCTTCCAAGCAATCGCAAGCGAAGGAGATGTAGTCCCAGTTGCAGATGCTGTTGCGCCCGCAGCGCGCGTACACGTCGCAGTCATCCACGGGCACGCTCCAGACGGGCGACCACCCGCCTCTCGTCCAGCCCCACCGCTCGTATTTGCCGGAGGCGTTGATCACTGCCCGAGTCAGCACCGACGACCCGAACTTGTATTGAGTCGAGTAGTACACCATAGAACTGTTGGACACGAAATTGAACTCTAATTGGCTCGAAATGTCTTTGTTCTTCATCCTTGGGTTGCCGCTGAATGACCCCTTATCGTTCCACGGACCCGTTCGGTAGATTTTAGAGGAGCCATTCCAGAGGAAGATCTCTGGAACTCCTCGAGTCTCCATCTTGAAGGCGTAGTTGCCCGGAGAGGGGTTGGTGACGCTCTTCCACGACACGAGCTGCCACGAGGTGTTGTTTCGGTAGTCAACTCCGAGCCTCATGCCGGGTAGGAAAGTGTCGCTCGGATGGTCGAAGCTCTGCCACAGAGTCTTCTTCGAGCCACCGTTGCCGTCGCCGGCAACGGTCAGGACGAGATTGCCTGAGTCCAAAAGCTGCACTTGTGCTGAATTTTGAGCTGTGGATGTCCCGGTCGACCATGAAACATCAGTTCCGTTGTCGAAAAGGATTAGATTGCCATCGGAGGTGAAGTTGAGTGTCGCGGTGGAGGTGTTGACGGACTGGTTCCTATTGGCAATCCATACTACTGTGCAGGGGCGGATCCAGGATTTGAACATTGGGGGGGCCAAAACTTGTGCCGCTACATTCATTGTCGATGGTGCGGGAGAATTTAGAATTCATTATATATTTAGAAAAACTCGTGACCTAAGTTTTCTATTGGTAGTTTGATATCAATATCTCGAAGTAATATTGTGACATTGAAATAAGCTGTCGGCCCTTGTTTCACATCGGAGCTACATGCGAACTTGTATGGTCTAAAGACCAGTTATATGATAACGTTAGGGTAGAATTCAATTTGCCATCCTTTTGATCATTCACATCTATTCAGCATCTATTACTTTGCATTTCATTATTGCTATTCATAATATGGGTTTATTAATTGGTTAGGTACTCTAATTACTACATCAAGCTGAAGCGTCTGAGTATTCGAATTGCTTTCCTCTCACATTCGTGACATTCTTCACATGCAGGTACTCCTTATCTACAACTCTATTTGCCATCAAACAAAAATATATATAGCTTTCACCTGCTCAACTTCACCTATAGAGCCCAGTAAATTCTTCACTGTTGACCAACATAACTCGATGTTTTTCAGGGGGTCTATTTGTTGATCGCAAAATGCCTCTATTTGGCATCCTATTATCAATATATACACTATTTCCATTCCCTGAATTTTGTAATAGCAGATCTGGAGTTTGTCAATGTTTTTCTTTGGCTTAGTTTATCCTTTGTTGAATGTTCATTGTATCTTATTCTTTGGAACACTCCAGTCTAGTAGATATGGAGTCTGTCAAGTCTGCAACTGAAGAGTAGAGACCTCCTCCACACTGACAGCACCCTACTTTTATCTTTCTCGTTGTTAGCGACCTCAACGCCACTGGCTACGCAATATGCTTCAGTGTTGGGATAAACCTTCACCATGATCCACCAACTTTTGGTTTCTCCGGACGACAATTTTGAAAAGAGATCTCTGCTTGAGTGTCTTCAAATTTTGCTCATGAGAAGAGAGCTAAAAGCAGGACTGATCCAGGATTTACACATGGACTGGGGTGGGGGGGCCATGGCCCCCCCAAGTCACTATGTAAATCCGCCTCTGCTACTGTGCGTTCCGTGATAGAGGAATTGTTGTACCATATCGCTATGTATCCCTGTACCGAGCCACTGATGGGAGTGAAGAAGCCGAGTTGGAATATACCTCCGGAAGAAGTCAAGTTCTGATCATTTCTGAGCGAGCTATTTGGAGTCAAGGAATCGCCTGCACAAAAGTCTCAGAGATTATCATCTGAATAACGATGAAGAATTTGTAAGCCTGAAAATAATTGGAGAATCAAAACCCCCATTAAAAGAATTTTTGCAGTATTAAAATTGATTAAGTATCAGAAAAAAAAAAATGATACATACTTGTCTGACAATGAACAATGGATATGGCTGCTAGTATGTTTAGGAACGGGAAAAGAAAGCGCTGCATCCTGGCCATGGAAATCTTATAAAGTTCATAGCTTTCTTGGTGTTCCTACACTTTTACTTGTTGCTAAATCGGTTCACAAATCTTTGCTAACGCTGTGCTACTGCAACTCTCATCTTCTTATCACTTCCATAGAAGGAAGAAGCTATCATTAAATGGATGCAGATTTTTTGAACTACTCAGCAAACAAGAAAGAGAAATGTGAACAAAGGCAGTCCGCATTTTGTTCAGTGATGAAGGGGCATATAGCATTGATACGGTGCATGATGATGGAGTTTGATAAAGACGGAACGGTCAGAAGTCAAGGGGACATGACAATCAGAAGTTAAGGGGACGTGATAGTCAAAAGTCAAGGAGACGAGACAGTAAAAAGTCAAGGAGACGAGGCAGTAAAAAGTCAAGGAGACGAGACAGTCAACAGGTCGGGAACGATGCCGATAACCTGATCGCGACCGAGTTCCTACAGGCCGAGATACCAAGCCTGAAACACCTGGGTAGACAGTTGGATGACACCTGACCATGATGTAACGGGTTAGGCCCGCATGGTCTGGCGATACGTAAACCCGATGCTCCCAATAAACTAAAGTTCTCAGCCAGCCCACTCCTGGTCAATGCCGAGACGATCTCTCGACAGCCTCGGCATCACAAAGTCTAGATTAGGGGTTATACCTGATTGATCATCCCGAGCTGTCCTACTCCTTCCGGGTCGGGACGAAGAGCGCTACAGGATAACAAGATCAGAGAATCGTAACCGCTTGTCAGAGAATAACTGTTAAGTGTCAGGAAATATTCCAATGATCTGCAGTCACCTATGAGTGGAACTTTCCTTCAAGCTACAGAAGGATGTCACATGTCTTCCACCACCCGACAAGGCCTGACACCTGACATTCTCTGATATCAGTCAGGCTCTAGAAGATATGTGCTGTCATATAAAAAGGGAGGTCCTCTCCCTCACGCAGGTACGTTCTGTCATACATTCGCACTTATCTTCTACTTTCTTTCCACTTCGTACACTATTTTTCTGAAGAAAAAGTACCTGATTTAAGCGTCGGAGGACCTGCTCCGAGAACTTTTTCCTTAGTTTTTGGCCTCTAATGTTAGTGGACTCATCTGAGTGTACGCATAGCTCAGGTATTGTCATCGCCTGCCTCATCGTCCGTTAGTACCACGCAAGAGCCCCTTTTACAGAAGAAGATACGAGAAAGGTATTTCAATCATCCCTCTGTCAATGCCCGTACCAACTCATCCGATCTCCATCTGATTCAGATTCCGAACGAGATCAAGCATGTTATACATTACCTTGATTAGCTTCCTTAAGATACTGGCAGTCTGGTCAACAGAGAACTAAAAAAGTTAGGTCAAGTGAATTAGGCATGAAAAGAGGAGAGAAAAAAATGGGACAGAGAGAAAACTGCAAGATGTGGTATTTGTCAGCAATGGTGGACGACCACAGAAAAGTCTTATTTAGGAAAAAATAATAATAAATTCAACTTGTCGTCGGTGACTAGTCCGATCTGTCCTGAAGAATTTTTTCATTGGTTAACAAATAAATTAGAAAATGCTCACGATAGGTGATCCAGAAGTTCAGTATACTTAAGTTACGCGTATCATTTAAAGAAATTTTTTTTATATAAATTTATCATAGCTGGGATCAAACCGTAGATGTCTAGGTGACAACTTGGATGCTCTGTGACTGCACCATAGTCCAGGTGCATGATTAATCAATCTAAGTAACGTTGTGTCTGGAGTAACCAGTTCAATTCTGCCCAACGTCGAAACCTGTCGTGGCATTAGTTAGGGATCAAATCATTGACGGTGGGGGTGGTAAATTAATCAAATATTTATGAACAAATTTGATATTGAATTTAGAAAGAGTTTAATTATAATATAAAATTAATTAAATGAATACTTTTAAATAGTTCTGGAAATTAAATAAATAAATCTAAACACATGTATTACATTTGTTAACGTTGATAATAAGAATTATAAATTATTTGGGAGCAATATTTATAAATTCACGAATAATATTTATAAAATTATATTAATTAATAAATTTTTTATAAATAATTAAAGAGACTTTTCAAATGAACAAATAAATTATATTATTAAATTTAATAACTAATCAAATAAATTTAAAATTATAAAATTTTTAAATACTCCACTAAAGTTAAATTGAGAATTTAATAATACCTAAATAAATTAAATTCAAATCAAGCTAAGACTAAGCTCAAGCTAAATTAAGTTAAATTCGAACAACTATTTTAATAACTTAATTCATTTTAATTTAGCTTGGCTTGACTTTTTTATTTAATCAAATAAATTTACATACTCTAAAATTGGACTTGTGGTGATCAATATTACTAAGTTTACTTGGATTAATTCGATCTGTTTGTAAAGATAATATCCTCATCTCTCACATTTGAATAATGAAGTCCACACTTAGACCATCCCAATATGAAAGATAGGGACGTTACCTATACGATATGGTGAAACTTTCCATCTATTGAGGAAATTATTGCCAGTCCATTTCAATAATTGTGACTGGAAAACGAAGGGACAGTGGCTCTTAGTTAGTCATGGGACAGAGAAAAGTCCAACTGCATTCAAGACTGATGCCCAGTTTTTGCAAGGATTTAAAAGATGCACACACATTTCATCGATCTGGGAAATTGTGAGATTCATTTCCTTTGATTGTGGCATCTTAAGTGGAGTAAGAAGTTTATCATCTCTAGCCAACATCATCACCACCTCTACCAGTGGCCTATGTTCAGTATGTTCTTATACGGACAAAAGACCACAATCTCCAACATCTTCCTTCCATTGCCAATACGCCTACAATTGGAGTCTAATTTTGGATTAGGAGCATCCTGAGAAAAGATAAAGGGCCGATGTTTCAACATCATACTCAGCTGTCCTAGAAGGTTTAAGCTCCTATCGAAAACGCTGTTCCTTTTGTCACTTAAGATTTCTAATACCATCAAAATTGAAAACATCAGGAACCTTCTATATTGGCACAAATGAAAAACTAAAATAAAAGTCAGAAACCTTCTAGATATTCCTTCAAATGTAAGGCCGCAAACTATTTGGAGATGCAATCTCTCAATCGCATCAGCAAAATAAGATTGAGATACCATTTGCCTCCAAGGAACATCTACAAAATTGTGCAAGGTTGTATTATTTGAAGCTAATGACTCCCAGCCCTTCCGTCTCACTAGGCCGGCTGACCAAACTCCAAGAGGAGAGCACACAAGCTCAAGAATGTGCTCGATTGTGATGCCACGTAAAACTTCAACATAGAGAATCCAACTTAATTCTAACCCATGCCGGAATCAAGCATATGGCACAAGGATTACACAGCAGTATTACAAGGAGCACCTTTTGAAAGTTTCTATTACCAATTTCAAATGACCAAACTTCAATCGAAAGATGGCTTCAGCTTTCTACAAAATAGGATATAAAAAATTAGATGGGCAAGCACACAATTTTTTGCTAACAAGCATATTGCAACAGAACAATCATTGCTACAAATCATTAACCCTGATACAGTATTGTGATAACAATCAAATACACTACAACTGAAATCATTCTGTATTCTAGAAAAAACTAAGAAAAAAAGTAAGTCATTTTTTTGAGAAGTGTGCGTAAAACAGAGATGCCAGTGGAAGAAATATGAACAATACATGCTATAGTTCGACGTCCAGATCAGCATGCTATACCAATTAGCATTGGGTATTATTTTGCATGAATCTATTGATAATTTACGTGCAAGGTTTGTACTTATACGGGCAACCTACAAACATCTGTCGAGACCTGTAAAGTTGAATTTTCTCCTATTTTTTGTTTCCTCTTTTCTTTATTTAATGAAAAAAATCGAGTTGAGTAACTATACTCGTATATTTAAAACATTATATGTTGATATTATGAAAAACAACATGAGAGGAAAGAAAACAAACGCCACTTCATAGAAGTTCAGAGTGACAAAAAAAAAACAAAAAAAATATTGTAATCTGTTGCTACCTTATTGAAATTTGTATTTTAAAAAATTGATAATCTTAGTTAATTTTATTAATTATTTCTAATGATCGATCTGATTTTATAAAAAAATTTTATCGGTCATTAGCGTAAATCATAAAACACATGCGACGATCAACCTAGAAATTCAGTATCTTTTAATTGTGTATCTTATTTGGAAGAAAAATTATTACATATATATTATAATTAGAGATCAAACTATAAATACCTAAATGCCTCAATGAAATTTGCATTTAAGATCATTCTTCAAGGAGATTTTCTTTTTCATCGAATCAATTCAAGTTCACTGCTCCAATTGTTATTTCATTGGCTTTAGTCAATTGATTTATTTCTTGGGTAATGTCATCTCTCTCTACTTTTAATTATCTTGTTCTTCTTATCGTGAGGATACCTTCAATCTCCTGATTTAAATATGGGACAGTTGTAGAAGAACCGACGGGACGATGAATTTCACCTTTACAGAATTACTGAGGCAGCAACAAAATAGCTTGCACAAGGTTTGTAAGCCTAAAAATAATTAAGCGTGCTCTTGATTTAGACCCCTTTAATTATGGCACTATTGCTTAGAGAATTGTCTTGATTATAATTAAGAACCACCAAGATGACCCCAATGGATCGGGAAAAGAAAATTGAATTTTCTTTAAACAAACAAAAAAAATTACTGGTATATATATATATGATTGAATCGATAGCCACAATCCATGTGTCAAATAGAAGAAAAAAGACTACTCTAATGTGTTCCAAATTAAAGAAGCAAAAAGTCAATTGATTAGTTGAATTGGAAGACAACTATACGAAATAATGATAAATTATTATCCAAGTTTTTGTCACAATAAAATTTTGAAAATCCTTTAAAAATAGTGATGTTTTTTAAATACGCAGTAAATTTGTATTTATCACAATGTTAGACTAAAACATTATTGTGTGATTGTAGTAAACATGCTAATAATTACATTCAAACAATATAATTACATTTCATATTGAAAATTCAATTCCCACTTATTTTAAGATGATCAACAAACATACAAAATATAAATTCTAATGTATTACATCTAAGAGCCATGTATTACTCATGGTCAGATAATTTATAACTGCATCACATCTAATTAAGATGTGTAATTAAACAATTGACTATTTTAAAGGCGATTAACACATTTCATCTACCTGTCATTGTAATGCTCATTTCTTGAGTTGTGAAGCCTCTTTCACAGGCGATTGATCTTATTAATGGCTGCTTAAGTGGAGTAACAAGCTGGTCCTCACTTGCCAACATCATTACGACTTCAGCCATTGTGGGCCGGTCTTCAGGATTTTCTTGCACACATAAAAGAGCCATCCGGATGCAACGTAGGATTTCAATGGTAGGATACGAGCAATCTAGTGCATCATCAAGAAGCTCAAGTGATCTACCATCCTTCCATAGTATATATGCCTTTGACATAGGAATCAAATATTTAGACTAACGAACATTGCTGAATCCATAAAGAACATTGCAAGTTTTAAAGTTAATACTTACTTGTACTAAAAGGTTTGAGCTCATATCTGTTTGATTGAACACTTTGTTCCTCCTGCCACTTAATATTTCTAATACTAAGACACCAAAGCTGAATACATCTGATTTAAATGAAAAAAATCCATCTGCTAAGTACTCTGGTGCCATATATCCACTGTGTTTAAGAGCTTAAAAATTAGTAATTCTTGTTAGATTATGACATGAATAAACTATAAACTTACAGTGTTCCAACAGGTCTTGTGGTTGCATTCATAGGAGCTCCATCACCTTCGAATATTCTTGAAATACCAAAATCAGAAATCTTTGGAGTCATATTTTTGTCTAGGAGAATATTGCTTGGCTTGAGATCTCTATGAATGACTCTCAAGATAGAGTCTTGATGCAGGTATAGAAGTCCCCGAGCAATGCCATTTATAATGTCAAGGCGCTTTTGCCAACTTAGCAATGCGCCTTTCGTTTTATCTGCACATGCAAGTGTTTGAATAATTTACTATATGACCAGAGTAACACACTTTAAATTCCTAGCAATTATGAAGCCAACAAAATCAACTATTGTTGTTGGATAATAAACTCACCGTAAATGAAACCATCTAAGCTCTTGTTCTCCATGTATTCTAAGATGATAAGTCTCTCATCTCCTTGAATGCAGGAGCCGAGGACACGGAGAAGATTTCTGTGTTGTAACTTGGATATTAGCGAGAGCTCATTCTGGAACTCGCTCGGGCCCTGCGAAGAATGTCTAGATAATTTCTTCACGGCAATCTTTTGTCCATCTTGCAATTGACCCTGACAAAACATAACGTGCATTCAGAAAATCTGTACTAATTAGGAAGCTGAAAATTACTTATATACATACCATGTAAACCACACCAAATCCTCCTTCACCAAGTTTGTTGTTGATAGAGAAATCATTTGTTGCAGCCTTTATTGTAGACAGATCATAGGAAGGCAGTGCCCCCAAGATGTCGAGCCGACCTGACACAAAATCAGAACGTGCCAATAACCTAAAGAAAGTGGTTCACAATCTCAGAATTGAGCAATGAGAAAATCAACAGACCTGCACCTGCTCCCTCAAAACACGGACCATATGTCTCAGAGTTGATCGACCTCGACCTCAGCTCTGATGCATCGAAAGCCACTGTCGAGAGGCTACCAAAGTCGCCTGTTAGAAGAACACCAAGATATTATTTTACTCTTGAGAAAAAAAGGTTTATTCCAAGTACGTAGAACACGTGGTGCCAAAAGTCATTACCTTTGTCCATCTTGGACAAGCACATCAGCAAGCTGGTATCGTCCTTGACCGAGGAGGATTCGGAGCCAGTCTCACGGCAGTCTGAACACCATCAAAACTCCTAATCAGGAATTTGAAATTTCAAACTGAAAGCTAATCTCTTAAAATTTTAAGTAGCAACACCTTGTTTCCCTACTCTCTTTCTCCTCCACATGAACACACTTAGACTACACAGCAGCAGAAATGCCAGGAACACAGGAACGGCTATCGCCCAAACAAGCACACTGCGTTTAGAAGACCCTATAGAATAATAGAAACAGTTTATTCTTGATTAATTACCATATTAGAATTCTAATCCATTCATAAATTTAAGGAATAATTAATCACCTGCAAGGCGGATATATAAATCATCCCCTCCTTCGGTAAAATTCCTGAGATCCACTAAATCGCCTTCCCAAGTGACGCACCCGTTTTCCCCAACCAGTGCGTACGCCACGCAGGAGCAGTCGTTGGTGCACACGTCGTTGCACGCACCCAGGCTCATCTGGCCTCGTATCGTGGCGTTCTCTGTGTCGGGCAGCTTTGCGTTGGCTACCTTCAAGACTCTGTTCGACGCGCAACTCAACGGCTTCTTCCTGTCGCATCCGAGACTTCCGTTCGGCGCCGGCGCGAAGCCTTCCAAGCAATCGCAGAAGGAGGAGTAGTAGCCCATGGTGCAGATGCGGTTGCGCCCGCAGCGCCCGTACCCGTCGCAGTCGTCCTCGGGCACGTTCCAGAATTACAGCCACCGGCCGCTCTCCCAGTTCCACCGCTCGTATCGGCCGGCGGCGCTCATCACTGCTCGCGACAGTGCTGACGACTCGACCTTGTATTGAGTCGAGTAGTAGACCATGTCACTGTTGGACACGAAATTGAAGTCTAATTGGCTCGAAATGTCGCTTTTCTCCATCCTCGGGTTGCCGCTGAATCCCTGAGAGTTCCAAGGACCCGTTCGGTAGATTTTAGAGGAGCCATTCCAGAGGAAGATCTCTGGAACTCCTCGAGTCTCCATCTTGAAGGCGTAGCTGCCCGGAAAGGGGTTGGTAACGCTCTTCCACGACACGAGCTGCCTCGAGGTGTTGGTTCGGTAGTCAACTCCGAGCCTCATGCCGGGTAGGAGAGTGTCGCTCGGATGGTCGAAGCTCTGCCACAGAGTCTCATTCGAGCCACCACCGCCGTCACCGGTCACGATGAGATTGCCCGAGTCCAAAAGTTGCACTTGTGCTGAATTTTGAGCTGCGGATGTCCCGGTCGACCATGAACCGTTGTCGAGGAGGATTAGATTGCCATCGGAGGTGAAGTTGAGTGTTGCGGTGGAGGTGTTGATGGATTGGTTCCTATTGGCAATCCATACTACCATGCGTTCCGTGAGAGAGGAATTGCTGTACCATATCGCTATATATCCATTTACTGAGCCACTGATGGGAGTGAAGAAGCCGAGCTGGAATATACCTCCGGGAGAAGTCAAGTTCTGGCCATTACTGAGCGAGCTATTTGGAGTCAAGGAATCGCCTGCACAAAAGTCTCAGAGATTATCATCTGAATCACGATTAAGGATTTGTAAGCCTGAAAATAATTGGAGAATCAAAAGCCATGAAAAGAATTTTTGCAGTATTAAAATCGATAAAGTACCAGGAAAAAAAATGATACGTACCTGACTGACAATGAACGATGGATATGACTGCTAGTATGTTTAGGAACTGGAAAAGAAAGCGCTGCATCCTGGCCATGGAAATCTTACTGCATCTTATAAAGTTCATAACTTTCTTGGTGTTCCAATGCTGCTTTCCCCTACACTATTACTTGCTGCTGAATCGGTACACAAATCGTTGCTAACGTTGTGCTACTGCAACTCTCATCTTCTTATCACTTTTCAGAGAAAGGAAGAAGCTATCATTAATTGGATGCAGAATTCTATGGTGGCAATGAAGTCAGCAAACAAGCTTATCGAGATCTAGACAGAGAAATGTGAACAAAGGAAGTCTGCATTTTGACGAAAGGGCATATAACATGTGGCAAAAAGGCGAAATCGCTCGCCTCCGCCCCCGCCGCACCCGACCCAAGGCCATCACGATGGAGAAGAAGGGGCATATAACATGGTCATACATTAACTTGATTAGTTTCCTTTAAGTTGTGGTATTTGTCAGCAATGGCGGACGACGACAAACAGGCCGTGTTAGGGAACAAGGCGATGGAGTCAATTGCGGTCAGGCGGTGGGGGTGATCAATATTGCAAAGTCTACTTGAGGAAATTTTTGCCAGTCCATTTCAACAACTATGACTGCAAAAGGAAGGCCTCGTCTCTCTTAATTAGCAATGGGACAAAGAAAAGTCCAAAAATTTCTTTAATGCTACACAATCGAAATTATGGTCTGTACCCAGGCTGTAACTGATTGACTACATTCTATACTAATGCCCATCCCAATTTTTTATCAGAGTTAAAAGATGCACACATATTTCATCGATCTGGGAAATTGTGAGAATCATTCCAGTATTAAAGTGATTATAGACGTCTTTTATAGTACATTCCCATATTATAATATTAAAGATGATAAATCATAGGCTCAACTATAGCTGAAGAATTTTTTCTCCGAGAATATAAACTCATCGAACATTGATCTTTACCTCATTATAAAAAATCTACCACCTTTTAATCAATTGGATCCCGTGGGGACGATTCATTTCTTTTGATTTTGGGTTGCTTAAGTGGAGTAAGAAGTTTATCATCTCTAGTCAACATCATCACCACCTACCATTGGCCTATGTTCAGGGTTTTCTTATACGGGCAATAGACACATCTCTACTACCCTATATCGTCCACAATCGCCAAGGATCCAATAGGCCCACAATAGGGGTCAAATTTTGAATTAGGAGCACCCTAAGAAAAGATAAAGGACCGATGTTTCAAAAACATACTTACCTGTCACTTGAGATCTAATGCCATCAAAATTGAAAACATCAGAAACCTTCTACTTTGGCACAAATGAAAATCTAAAATAAAAATCAGAAACCTTCTAGATATTCCTTCAAATGTAAGGCCGCGAACTATTTGGAGATGCAATCTCTCAATCACATCAGCAAAATAAGATTGAGACACCATTTGCCTCCAAGGAGCATCTACAAAATTGTGCAAGGTTGTATTATTTAAAGCTAATGATTCCCAGCCCTTCCATCTCACTAGGCCGGCTGACCAAACTCCAAGAGGAGAGCACACAAGCTGAAAAATGTGCTCGATTGTGATGCCACATAAAGCTTCAACATAGAGAATCCAACATAATTCTAACCCAAGCCAGAATCAAGTATATATGGCACAAGGATAATCAACTTGAGAAGTCAACATACTATTTATTAATCAACATCAAACGCTCGCCCAAGCTAACGAGTTACGATGATTGTTGCCTGTCTAAAGTAGTTGAAGCATGTAGTAGCTTGTGAGTGACGAGTTCATTAAACACATTCCATGTATAGATATTGCGTTTCAAGTTTTGACATAGTGTAAAACCAGCTTGCTGCAATTATCGAACTCATTTGGTTTGGCACATTTGAAGCCTGAGCAATTGCAGAAATGTCTAGAACATCCATTCAAAGTCAACTTAATATAACACCAAAAGACTTAAAGACGACGCTTAACCGTTTAGAAGAGCATCCCAGCTATAGAATTCAAACATCAAGGCAGCCGTAATCTTATAACTGGATGTCAGTAAAATAAGTACAGATATCCTGAGAATACTAAAATGTCTCGACTGCAGGGTTTGTTTCTTTCTCACAATATCAACTGGGCATGAAATTCTATATTAGTTGAAGGGAACAAGGATACTTAAGTTACAATCTAAAAGGCAGTGACATGTAAATTACACGGCAGTAGTACAAGGAGCACCTTTTATTCAGATGTTGAAAGTTTCTATTACTAGTTCCAAACGACCAAACCTCAATCAAAAGGTGGCTTCAACGTCTACAATATAGGATATAAAAATGAGATGGACAAGCAAACAATTTTTTGCATATCAAGCTTGTTGCAACAGAAGAATCACTCATTAACCCTGATACAGTATTGTGATAACAATCAAATACACTAAGACTGACATCATTCTGTATTCTAGAGAAAATTAAGAGAAAAAATAATGGTCATTTTTTTTAGAAGTGTACGTAAAACAGTGTTGCCAGTGGAAGAAATATGAACAATACATGCTATAATTCGATATCCAGATCAGCATGAAACTTATAATTCACAAGTACTTCAGCAAATAGAGCACCCAAAAAAAAGGGGCCAGTTTTCATGTATCTGCTAGTCGAACTTGTAATTAATTCCCTGACTTAATTATGACGGTTGACCAGATAAGGTTAGCTAACGAGTTAGCAAGATGTCAAGCTGTCTAGATTTTTTATTTCAGAAGGAATCAAATTGTCAGTGCGTAGGCTCTAATTCTATTGAAGGCAATTTGTTACAATAATTCAGAAAACAGTAATTGGACTATCCAAAGGAAAGAATAAATAAATAACCAAAACATAGTCACATATGTATCCGAATGCTCAAAACTAACTAAAATGGTCTGCTAACTATTCAACAGAAAGATACGACTTGTGAACCTCATACGATTAGCTGTGTTATCAAAGGTAAGGAATCAGTTTTTGATGCAGCACGTTTTGCTCCCATAGAATTGCATAAGAATCATAGAGGAAAAATTCATATTTTCCAAGGATGTGAAAATTTCTTATCAGGTAATTTGATGCCACAGTTTGTTTAATTTGAACTATTTGTTATTACATAACCCAGCTATTTGTTCTCAGTTAAACTAATTGAAGTAATACAGATCATGCTCAAAAACTACAACAATGACTTTGATCTTTAAAACTTAGTTAAATGCTACAGAGGCAAAATGCACAATGAGAAAGTTAGCTCCTTCAGATACGTGATTTTGTTGAACCTAGAACATTTGATTTGACAGTTTAGAAAAGAAATTCTGCTAGTTAAATAAATGAATTACAATATCCAACGAGTTTTCAACTAATTCAAGACATGCAGGATATAACGTAGTTAGATGAAAATTCGATTCAGCACTTGATAAGAAGAGGAGAATGTTCCCTGTATTTGTAGAATCGTAGTTCATTTACTACAGCTAAGTAGAGAGACATGAATGTCATTCAGTTGACGCAGTAATGTAAGAAGTACACTCTTTCATTTGAACGCAGTTCTATAGTTACGCAGTTGTGATATGTTGTGAGATCCAACGAAGGTATTGGGAAAAAGAAAGTCCTCATTGTTTTCCTTGCATATCATCTTCTGGTTGCATCGGATTCGTATGTACAAACATCACACATAGTTTTATGTCTAATTTTCTGTTATTAAAATGAAAAATTGGGTTCATCAAAAGCATAGAATCGTCAAAATTCATCATCATTTCTTCCAGGAACATACAACGATGATCATATTGATGAGAGAATAAAGAATAAGTTGATCATATTGATAGGAGAATTAAAAAATAAGTTGTAAGTTGTTCTTTCAAGGGCAAGAGATTGACCTTTGAGCTATACGGTGGCATCGTGGTACTCTTCTTCTTCCAGGACAGGATGCAGCTCAGCGTCATGTTGGAATGTATACTGAAAGCCTAAGCTTTTGTAAACATTTATTTTGAATAAAGAATCACATTTGGGCAAATTGTCTACATTTGTTTGTAGTTATTCAATTAATTTATGTTGTAGATAACATAGTATGTGGTGTCACATACAGAAGATGATGTTATCAGTACCTTATAAATTATAAACAGCAGCTCACGACCAAAATGCAAAAGGAACAAACCATTGGAAGGTCGTAGTGTAATTAGGAATTAGTTTATCTTAACTACATAATTACACTAGTACACTTAGAGTGTATTGAGTAGGAACCATTTGAGGTTGTTTCTCTTATACTGACTTTATAAAGAAACAAATACCTCAGTTATTATGGAAGCGTGTGCTCTTAATCCTAATATAATAACAAGCACATATATTTGATATTTATTTCTTTAATTTATCAATGGGTGAGATTTAGTTCGATAAATCAATAAGCACGATAAGTTAGGAAATGATATCACTTATAGTGTGTGTTGTTGATTATAGAAGGAAACTGTGTCCTAGAGATACTAGGTTGATAATGTCCCCAAGAGGAGCTCATAAGGATTGTCATGTTAAACCCTGCAGGTGGACTTAGTCCGACATGATGATAAGGTTGAGTGGTACTACTCTTGGACTAAGATATTAATTAAATGAGTTGTCAGTAACTCACTTAATTAGTGGGCATTCGATATCTTAAACACAGGGAGACTAACACACTCATAATAAGAAGGAGCCCAAAAATGTAATTTGGGATTGGTGCGGTAGTTCAATAATAGTTCTTTAGTAGAATGAATTATTATTGATAAAATTAGTTGTGTGTTCGGGGCGAACACGAGATGCTTAATTTTATCGGGAGACCAATACCAATTCCTCCTCTCGGTCCCTATCGTAGCCTCTTATTTATAAAGTACTATACCCACCTATACCCACCTTCTATACCCACCTAAAGGGGGCCGGCCAAGCTAGCTTGGGAATCAAGCTAGGGTTTATGGGTGGCCGGCCCTAGCTTGAACCCAAGCTAGAGGGGGCCGACCATAATAAAATTAAAAAGAATTTTAATTTTAATTTTTATTATGTGGAAGATATAATTAAAGAGAATTAAAATTAAAATATTTCTCTTAAAAGGATCTACAAAAGATTAAAGAAAGAGATTAGATCTCTTTCCTTATTTGTAGATTGGAAAGATATTTTATTTTTTCTCTTTGAAAATTATTCACATGTTGAAAAATTAAAATTATAGAAATTTCTTTTTATCAACCATGAAGGGATTATAAAGGGAAATTTTATTTTTTAAAAATTTCCAAAGACAAATAAGGAAGTTTTAATTGTTGATTGAAACTCTCCTAATTTTTCTATTTGAGGTGGCCGGCAATGATTAATTGATTAAGAAATTTTATTAAATTTTTCTTAATTAATTGTTGTCAAGGAAAGTTAAGGAAATTTTATTATAAATAAATTTCCTTATTTGCCAAAGCCAAGGAATATAAAAGAAGGGGTAGGGGTGCCTTCATGGGTGACAACTTCTATTGTTCTCTCCCTCTTTTCCTTGGTGTTGTGGCCGGCCATCCTCTCTTTCTTTCTTCCTCTTTGTGGTGACCGAATTCTTCATCTCCCTTGGAGCTCTTGTGGTGGCCGGATACTACTTGGAGAAGAAGAAGAAGAAGAAGGAGAGAAAGCTTGCATCCTTTGGAGCTTGGTTGGTGTTTTTTTTTTTCTTCCTTGGTGAAGCTTTCTTGTTTTGGCCGAACCTAGCTAGGAGGAGAAGAAGGTGTTTGGTGGTTTCTTATCTTGGAAAATCGTTGCCCACACAACGTCCGAGGTTAGAAGAGGAATACGGTAGAAGATCAAAAGGTTTTTCTAAAAGGTATAACTAGTAATTTTTCTTTCCGCATCATACTAGTTATTTTTGGAAATAATACCAAATAAAAGAGGCTTACGATTCTAGTATTTCGAATATATTTTTCGATGTTGTGTTCTTTTAATTTATTTTTCCTTATGATTTGATTGTTCCTTTCGGTTAACCTAAAGTTATTTTAGGAAATTAAATATTAGCTTTCCATAAAAGGTTTTGTCTAGTCGGTGGTGGTTGCTCCCATATCCAAGAAGGTCATGTGACTCGCCACGTCAGTACTGGGAACCAATTATGGAAATTAATATTTAATGGAATTAATAACTTAAGGTGATTTGGATCGAACGTGTTAAGTTCCGCAGGAGATCCAAGTCTAAACCTAAAAGAACAAATAGATTAAGTTTTGGATCAAACGTGTTAAGTTACACAGACGATCCAAAATGTAATTTAAAAGAACACATGGTAGATAGGAAAAAGGTTCAGACCTTTGTACAAAATTTTTGTACAGTGGAACCTCTAGGTTTTCCGAGTAGCAACCAACACGTCATTCTCCGCCGACCCCCCTGGAACTGTCGAACTGCCGCCGTCAGCCGTGGCCCCAGGATAGAGCACCACCACGACGGGGCAAACACAATGGTGGACGCAATAGCCGCTGACGCTGCCGAGCCTCCCCTTGCTTGTCCTCCTCGAGGCCCCGAAACCCCTGCTGCCCATGATCACGGCGCTGAGGCTGAGGCGCTCCACCTCAAGGCAGAGCCGCTCCTTCATGTCGTGGTCCTTCACGATGTGGATCTTGAATGGAATCTGAGCCTCGTGATGGCCTTGGGTCGGGTACGGTGGGGACGTTGGGGGCGAGCGTTTCGCCTTTTTGCCACAATTGAATGGAATCTGAGCCTCCACGAGCGGCTCCGCGAGGTCCTGCGCCTTGGTTGTGGTGAAGGCGTCGAAGTCGTCTTCCAGCTTCCGCTGCGACTCCTCGGAGCCAGCGTCGTCCTCGGAGACAGAGAGGCCTACGGCGCCCCAGTCGGCACCGTAGAGGACGCAAGTAGGCAGGACATGGAGGAGGATGAGGCGTCTCCCGGGGGAGGTAGTTCTGGACGGCCCACTTGACGGCGTAGGCACTCTCGTCGCTGAGGTCGACCGCAATTGCGATCCGGTGATGCATTCCAGCGGAGGGATTCGCCGAGGCGACGGAAGAGAGGAAGGAGCTAGGGGAGGACGGGTGGACCGCTTCCTGCGCGGCCGAAGCCGGCAAAGGGGGATCGGAGTGGGGCGAAGTCCGCCGAGGGTTCATTCCGGCGAAAAGCTAGGGTTTCATGGAAATTGCGGCTTCTCTGTCTTTGCGAAAAGGATGGAAGATTTGGCAAAAAGGGCGGTGGAATCGATTCGGTAACCGTGGCTTCTGGGGAAGGAGAGAAGGCGACGACGAACCGTGCGCTCGTTGTATATACTTGTATTTCTGTTATTGTGTATATGTCGACGTGAACCATTTCGCACAAATATCCTTTCATGTTCCATTATTATCAAACTACTTCCTCACGGTAATAATTTGATCAAAGAAAAGTTGTTAAACACCGGTTCACACTTCACATCTAATAATTTTATTAAGAATATGACTTTAATAATTAATTTTCATGAAGTCTAAAATAAAATTATATTACTATTTTTTTCATTTAACATTAAAAATAATTTTAAAATTTATTAATAATCTTTTTTGATTATTTTATATAAAAAATATGAACTGTATTACGTTAATATTTTTTTAATTGCTAAAAAGTAATTTTAACACTTAGTAATTATTTTATAAAAAATATATATTATATAATTTTTTTTAAATTTCATATTTTAAAATTAATAATATCATGAGTAGAGAAAGTTTTATAAATACTAGTGTGATCGTACACACGCGTTGCGTGTATAATATAATAATATATAAATTATTTGGATTTTTGAAAATCCGAATTGTTTTGATTTTCTAGTGTCATGTTAAAAAATACCAGCAATAAACTATTGTAATGAGTTTCCCTATGAAAAAAATTATTTTAATTTAATATTATACTTATCTTAGTAAAAAAAACTAAAAAAAGTATATTTTTTAACATCGTCGGCCTAAAATATTTATAAAACTTTTTTATCATAGTGTTGTCAATTCTAAGATGAGGGACTAAAGAGAACTATATTCTTTATATAAAACAACCAAAGAAAATTACTAATAAATATTTAAATTATTTTTAGTGTGAATAGAAAAAAGGACAGTAACGTAAATTCATTTTAGGTTTCACCAAAATTAGTTAGTAAAGGAGGGAGATTTTTAATAAAATAGTAAGATTTTAAACTATTTATTTTTAAAAAGACATACGGAATGAACAACAGTGTACGGCGACACCGAGTTTAAATAAGCATCACGTAAAAACCTTAACCATCTCAAATCCATTATTATTCCACTCTTCTAAAGATAATTTTTTAGATTTAAATAATTTTTAAATTTTTATTTAAAATTTTAAAATCCAACTCAAACCGATTTATATATAGTTATATATTGTATATATTATTAAATATAATTATATATTTAAATAAATTGATAATTTTATTAATTTAAAAGAAATTGCATTATCATGATTTATGATTTTTTTGAATTTCTGTTTTATCTTTTACTGCTTTATAATTTAATAAGATTGATCTTATTTGTTTTATCTTATCATTACCGATTACAGCAGCAACATAAATCTATTTGGCATATTCTTATATAAACTAGTAATAATATTATATTTTAATTTAGCGATTATGATATTTAACATTTAATATAAATTATGCATTCATTGTCATAGTCAATTTCTAATATTTGATGTAAAATTGCGTAATCAAAAGTTAAATCATTATTTTAATATAATGAAAATCCTAGAATGTAAAGTGGACGTGCCGGAGTGGTTATCGGGCATGACTAGAAATCATGTGGGCTTTGCCCGCGCAGGTTCGAATCCTGCCGTCCACGTTTTTAACACAATGCAATTTTATTTTATTTTAATATTTCATTTCATTCTACTGCTATCGTGCAAGGTTTTCAAATTATGAGAACATTTAAGAAAAAAAATTAAATTTCATCTACTTGACACTTTAAGATCGAAACACATGCGCAGTTTTCTTTACTCTATCAGAACAAACATGCAGCTAATTAACTTAAACAATCAACAAATCATCAAAACAAATGGCAATTTAAGATGATAAAATTCAACACAAATTTAATCCTCTCGCAATCCTTGAATATTTATTTGAATGTGTAATCAAATACATTCCCAGTTTGGGAAGCATGTATTCAATGCTTATCCAGTTCCAACTACCATATACGTTACTAAAATGCGCCAAATAAAAGATGGTACTAAAATGCGCCAAATAAAAGATGGTAAGATCTGGGCAGTTTCACTGCTCCTTTTTCTGAGCTCCACGAGATCTCTTTCCTTTTTCTGAGCTCCAAGATAATCAACTACAAATTTTCTATCAAACAAAAACAACAACCTCTTTGATTTTTCTTTTTCTATCTTTGATTTTGAAGCAACAAGCTCACACCAAATAAATCTTTAAAAATTTGATACTGATGGAGCATATATGCCCAATTCATAATCATTTTTGCAAATTGAGCAAACAGCAGATCAAAATTTAAGTTCGAGACTGAAGATTAAGCTGATGGAGAAGTAGATTGGAGATACGTAACTAATATCGATCGTCGATGAACATACTAGTGATGAGGAGATAATTAATTACAAGGATAGCTTAAGCGAGAGATCGAGGGGAGTAGCAGCTGAGAAGGAAGAAGATGAATCACCAGGCGCCGTTGGGTTAGCAAACTCAGATGAAGCGCCATTGATGGATTCGCTCAGGCCGCTCGACGACGGGAAGAAATCAAACTCCTTGATTACCACCCTATCCTTCTTCTCTGATGGCTTCTGCATGCAGTCCACGGAGAAGAAATCAAAAGAACGATATAGAAGGTGACAGAATTCGAAAGGATTAGATTGAGAGAGCAATATTGGCGTGGGATACTGATTACCAGATTGACAGCCATGGCGGCGGCGAGATTCATCTCGAAGTAATCAGCACCGTTGGACAGGTTAGAAGATTGATTGTTGCCGAAGAGACGTTTCTTCTGAGGTAAGTTTGATCGGAAAGAAGCGTGTGAGATACGAAAAATGCACTTCAAAGAGAGAGAAAGATAGATAAGAGTTGTATAACTCACTCTGGCACAGAACTCGCACTGACCGGAGAGGCAATGGGTAATTTGGCTTGAAGGGGGCTCTAGAAATTGACCTCCGATCCGGAATCTGTCGTCCGCCACCGCTCTTTGGTGGCCATCCAGCGCTAACGGATCCCCGAGCACAGATCGGGCGGCGGAGCCAGCAGAGTCTCCATCGAAGGTCGTCACAGACGGCGGTGCCGTAGGGCGTAAGGGATAGGGGTAACAGTGCATTTGATGGCCTATGGTATAGGAGACGGGCCTGCCGTAGATGGCTGAGGGGCCGGCGGCGACGGGGCTGAGCTGTAGGAAGTTGAGGGGCGGAAGGTCGTTGTGGGAGGAGCCGAGCTCCTGGAGGCGGATCTGCTCTAGCTGGGCAACGCCGAGGCCGCGCTGCGGTGGGCGCTTTGGCCCGGCCGCCTTAGTCCCTCCGCCTTTTCGAATCTTCGCCTTCGCCACCGTAGCAGCCACGGCGTAGCCATTGGCTGTGCCGCCGCCGCCGCCTCCTCCGCCGGCGTCTTCTGTCTTGCTCTGGGGAGAGGGCCACAGGAAGAAGGACGTCGCCATGGTCGAAGCTTAAAGAATCGGCTGAAGACGCATCGTCGAGTCGGTCGGGTATATATTGCGGAACGAGGGGCGACACATAGATCAAATTATGCGCACTGCCATTGCCATTGCAAAGGGTAACGGAATGGGAAGCGGGGGGCCGTGGTCCAGACAACGAACGGACGCGTGTCATAATCCCTGTGGCGAATACGAGTACGGTCTGGTCGTGATAGTGAAGCGGGTCCCACATTCTTTCCCTGCAGTTCTGTTTTTTTGTCTTTTCTTCGCAATTTCCATGCAGTGCCGGTGGACTCGTTCGAGCCGCCCGATGAAGACTCATGAGGAATTTCGACCGTTCGCTTTCTCGGCCTAAGAATGGGGCATGGGCAGCCGCGGTACAACTGTATAAGTAGTAGGCCGTAGGGTCATGGATTAGGAGGGCCATGGTGGATTTGATGATGGTATTTTCCTAACCGGGAAGATTGATTCTTTGGAAAGAAAGGTAATGATGGACGTGTTTGGTCCAAATTGATAAATTCAACCGGAGTTAAAGTAATAAATTACGTGAAAAAAAGGTAAATTATTGATATCGCGCGTCCTCCGTGAATTAATCTCTGATCCTCACATTTTAGCCAACTGAGCACCCGGCCGGACCAAATTGATAAATCCAAGTTTAATCCAGGGGCTGGTGGTCCCGATCTAGGCATCATCTCTGTGATGGAGCCTGGCAAGATTGGAAGAGAGCAGAGGACGAACACTTGGTGGACGCTAGTGATTAAGAATAAGGACGATGAGACATAGACACACATGGGCGAGTGTTGATGTTGTCTATTACTGCGTTTTGCCGCAAAGGGACAGACCATTTGGATACTGGCGAGACAGGCGACTCAGATCAGACCCAGAGAGAACGAGGGAGAGCGAGGAAGCAGACAAACCATAGAGCAGCAGTCGATGCATGCAGCTTAGTGGCTCAGGGACCAGTCCGGGCAGCCTTTCGGTTCGCCATTGCCGAAGCTCTGCAAGCGCAGGTACCCACACTGCTCTACGTATTAGCTTGTCGCCTAACTCCCGCCTGGTGAATTTCCAGATAGTTTCTTTTATGTTCCCACAAAATCCAAATCCCTACCATCCGTCGCGGAAATCCGTCTAGAGGAAGGATAAGATTGGGAATGGGAGGCGGGATTCAACCAGATGGCAGGTTGTGAACCGCGAGATATCATTTGTAATCTCTCACCTGTTCGATAAAAGTCCCCAGAGAGAGGGGAAAAAAATACAGTAGGAAGGGACCATCTCCGCGTCGTTCGACTGGATGATAGATAGAAGGAGAAAGGATTTGGAGAAGGCATGCAATTGTAAAAGCGATGTAATAAAGGAAGAGAAGCAGGCCGCGCTAGTATAGCAATGCTCAAAAAGGTTGCGGGGACCGTAGGCTTTCGAGAGTTCAGCAAAAACAGCAACGCGGACAGGGAAAGAGAAACAGAAGATTGACTGTATCTGAACTGAGATCCGCCACCAGATATTGTGTTATTGTTCGAGGAATATGGCGGGGCAACAGAACAAGGGCTTGATTTTTCCTCACCTACTCCAATAATGCAGTGTAGCAGTTCAATTCTCTTGGCTGTGGAACTGGAGAGTTCACATTGCATGAGGGTCTCCACTCAAGTATGTGCACCGATCATTTATTATTGAACAAAAGAAAAAAATTGCACCTCTCCAACTGTGACATAATGCCCATCAATGGGGGCAATGAATGTTGCTTGCTTCAAACATTAATTGAGGCCATTATTGTCCTGTAATGTATACTTCGATCATTTGGATTCAATTTGTCATGCTTTCTAGATGTAATACTTGTTGTACTTGCCTCATTGGCAGCAACTTGATACTTGAAATGCTTTATGTTTTCAGCAAGCCATCTGGCAGTGACAATAATAGGATGCAAATGCTCATCTTTTTGGATCTTTGAAGACGTGTGTATGGAGAGAGGAATGTTTAAGACTAGAGGTAAGTAGCATAGACTTTGTCTGAATTCCTTTTTTTTTTTTTGTCGTTGTTCTCATTATTAGTTCAAATTGGTAAATTTTAGAGATTATTCAATAGAAAGCTTTTTCGTATTATATCATATTTTAGAGAGCTACATTCTCTACCAAATCCGGCAACATATAGGTAGAAAATGTAGAAAATAATCTTTACAGTGTATTTTATTTAACAGAAAATATTTCCTGAAATATATTTTATATATACTTTTTAGGGTTTGATACAATAGAATATAAAAAAAAAAACATACTTAAGCCAACTTGGAAATTTACCTTTTTGTGCGATCTTCAACACACAAATGCATGCACTTGGTGTGTTTGAACAAGCAGTTAATGCGGGTCATGTCCTGATCTTGTCAGATTAATCTGTCTAGTGTCCTGCTCTTATCCTGCACTCTGACTGGCCAGTGAGCAGTATTATACTGGTGAGGTACTAAGGAATGGAAAGTACCAAGTAGTTTTGTCAAATGAGTAGGAGCTTTAGGGCGACAAGAAGATGTGGTGCAAACGCAATGGGAAAGGATAAAACATTTCTTTCAAAGTTTGTAGTAGAAAATCAGTCACATTTTACTTAATTGTAGCCTTTCATACTGTTAAGTAATTGTTTAATTTGAGTCAATTAATTAGCACACTAGCTAACAATTTCTTTGCATAAATTGTTTATGTGCATAGTTAGAATCAACTGACTGAAGAATTAATATGATAATGTATTTTAAAGACAATGCGAAACAGGGAACTAATCATTAGGAACTTATTGAATAACGCGGCTAAATATTTAGATAATGTATTTATTGTATAAAAAAATATTGAGTCAACTTAAATTTCTCTAAATTTTGACTCTGGAAGTGATAGACAATTGTGATGTGTAGAGTCGCCGCAGCTTGCCCAGGGCACGACTAGTGCATGCAGGGGCAGAGCTAGGATATTGGTTGAGTGTAGGCAATAATATAATATATTTAATAAAGCAAAATAAAATTAAAATTTTATAATTGTAAAATTATGCATGATATGGTATAAAATCAAAGATCAACAGAGACTAAGCAATATATATATTGAGTGTGTCTCATTGGAAAGAACTAGAGAAAAGAATAGTTAACCATGTTTCGTTATATAATAGAACAGAACATGATACATAGAAGCTGATATAATAATTAAACCTCAAATGACAAAATGAAAACTAACCCGATGAGCTTGTCCAACCGGATTAGCCTCCCTAATATAAAAAAAGCTATCTATTCCACCATCTTCAAATAGATTCTTGGCTATGAGATGCACTCAAAACTTCTTCATAATTTTCAAATATCAAGACAGCATCATCCACATTGAAATCTGCATAGAAATAGCTGCAAATGAATCAGACAAATTAACACTTGCTATCAAAATTCAAAATGGAAAGCTAAAACTTATAGTGATAACTTAACATATTCAGCATTAGTAGAACTACATGATTTTTTAAAGAATATATTTACTAACTACATGATTTTTTAAATAATATATTAATTTCAAAGGAGGGTTGTAAAGATTTTAAGTCAAGAAATTAATTCTTTTTGTTAACAAAGCATGCACTATGAAATCAAATATGACAACATAATTACCTTACAATTGTTCTTTTCGAGTCTTCATATTTTGAAACTTTTGTATAATAGCTTCATTATCAACCTTTAGAAATATATCTTTCTCTACATAGACAATAAGACTATCATTCATCCAATCATCACTCATTCGATTGCGCAACCTGTCTTTCACAATTCTCATGGCAGAAAACACTCTCTCTACCGTCGCAGTCGCAACCGGTAAAATTAATGCTAATGTCAAAAGCTTAAAAACCAATGGATACACCATATTTTTCTTTGACATAACTAACTTCTCTGAAAGATCACCGAGACCTTTCAATCCTTGAAATGTTTTGTTAGAACGCATATCACATATATATGTTTCAAGTTGATCATCAAGTACGAGAAGATCAAATCTTGAGAAATCTTGTGGATAAAACTCAGCCAATTGCAACAATTTTTTCTTGTCAAAAGCCAAAAAAGAGTTTTGTGGACACAAACAAGCTACACAAAGAAGTAACTCTGTACTTGCCTCGGAGAAACGATCATTTAATTCTTGAAGTTGCATATCAATAACACCATAGAATAAATCAACTCGATAGTGATGTAAATTTGTTACTTCTGGTGGATTACGATGGGGACGACCACGTGGTGCCCAACGTGTGAACATATCATCCATTTTGAGACAATCAATGTAATGTTGTTGACAAAAATAGTGAACCTTTTCTAAAAATGAATCCCAACCATCTTCTCTCATATTTTGGAGTCGGTGTTTGCATACTTGTACCAAATCCATTGCATTTACAATATCCTGATATTTCTTTTGTAATGCTGTCGACAATTCACTCGAAATCCCTAAGACATGTTTCATCAAGTGTAGATTAAATGCAAAATCAAATGAAAGTATCGATTCCAATAAATTAAATGCCTCAGTTTTTTGATCAGGAGAACTAGAATCATCTTCTGAAATCACTTCAAGCACATCAATGACAGCAGAGAACATAGAAATCAAACTGATCAAAGAATTGTAATGTGACCCCCAACGTGTATCCCCAGCACGTTGAAGGGTAGTTTCTTGATTAAGTCCTCGACCACTTGAAATTTCACCACTCTCCAATGCCTCAACAATAAAATCTGAATGTTTCTCCTTAAGAAGATCAGAACGTTTGCAGGATGATCCAACAACATTTACCACATCACCAACAATACGAAAGAAATTAGAAATCAGAAGATTTTTCTTGGCCACAGCTATAAGAGCTAGTTGAAGCTGATGGGCAAAACAATGTATATAAAATGCACATGGGTTCTCCTTTAAAATGAGTGCTTTTAGACCATTAAATTTACCTTGCATATTACTTGCTCCATCAAAACCTTGTCCTCTCACATTAGCTATACTCAAATTATATTTAGAGAACATCTTATCAATGGCAGCTTTAAGTGAGAGTGCTGTAGTACTAGTAACATGTTCAATTCCAATAAAACGCTCATTTACATGCCCACTACTATCCACATAGCGCAAAACAACTGACATTTGCTCCTTCATTGACACATCACGAGATTCATCAACTAAAATAGAGAATAATGAATTACCAATATCTTTGATAATAACATTAATTGTTTCAATTGCACAAGCCCTTACTATATCCTTCTGAATATCCGATGATGTTAACTTGCAATTTTTTGGAGCATTTTTCAATATCACATCATTAATCTCTTTATTATGAGCACCTAAAAACTCCAGTAGAATAAGAAAGTTACCTGGATTAAGAGAACCTTCAGTCTCATCATGACCTCGAAATGAATTCCCTTGTCGCAACAAAACTCTGATACAATCAATCGAAGCATTGAGACGGATACGATAATCATTTCGCATTTGCTTTGACTGTTTGTGCAAAATTGATTGAATGTGCTCATCTTGATTAATCAAAGCTTCACAATTCATTCGAGCTTTATGATGTTCACTATCATGTTGGCCAACATGAATATATAATCTATCTTTACCCTTCCAATTTGTGAATCCTTCGCTAACAAAAGTCTCTCCTCCTGCTTGTTTTCCTTTAGTTGTCTTGAAGAGATAACAATACAAACAATACGCCGCATCTTTTTCTATACTATATTCCAACCAATCACCAAATTCCTTAAACCATGAAGGATTAAACCGTCTAAATTGGCTTACTCCAAATTTCCGTTTTGGGAATTCATAACCTGAAGGTTGACATGGGCCCTTTTGCAAATATCTCCTTCGAACTTGATCCCTAATGTTAGCATTATAAGAACAAATTGGAATCCTTAGTCCAGGATCTGCCGGTAATTGTGAAAAATCAAATTCTCCAACTGTAACATCTCCAATATTTTGTTCTTCTGGTTCTGGAGTTTTTCTTTTAAAAAATCTATGCATTGTAGACATAGTGATTTCCTAATATAAAAAAATTAAAAAATGAATTAACAATCCAAACTATAACATTAGTAGCTCTTAATTTTGTAAGCATATGGTAGAAAATAAAACAATATACAAATAACTAATATTAGTTGTGGAAACAGACTTAGAACTTAGTTTTCTATTAGTATGACAACTCCAGCAGAAAAGCTAAGATTTAAGCACATTGACATGGAATGGATTCAGATAAATTAACATCAAACGCGTACAAAGAGCGCAGAGCACAGCCTTGATGTTTCCAAGTCCAATAAACATGAAAAATAAAACAAAAAATGCATAGAAACATTGAACAAATATATCCATATATTAGCTAGCAGATTAGCACATCGTCAATTAAGAAATTTATCAACTCATTTCATTCTTGATTCAAGTTTAAGTTACACTGCCGTCTGAAGTAGTAATGAAGACAACCTCTTGGGAGAAGGGAAGTGTCTCTGGCTATCTCCATAAAACCAGAACTATTGTTAGAAACCTGCAACTGATGGTAATCCTAAGTTCCTAACTATCCTATGAACAAGGCAAATCGAGCTCAAGGAAAATGGTAGCAAATACAATTGTCTAAGTAGTGTTTCTACTCTTTGAAACTGACTTGAGTGTTTTAGTGACAAGCTCAAATCTTGTATAGTTGAGCATAGATATCATCTTGTTACCAGAAAGAAACTTGACAATTAGTCATCTAACTCATCTCTATAAAATTCAAGCTGAGGCCTAATATTCTTTAAGGAACAATGTTAATGGGTAATGGCCAAAAAACGTTGTCAAAATACAAGCTAAGTTAAGCACTTTAATGGGTAATGACCTTGACCTCAATAAAGCATCATTTCTCTTGAAGGTATACATGACTAACACTGTTTTGGAATGTATACTGGACACCAGTTCTTTGTTATCATGAGCATGAAAATGCAATTCTATAATTTTGATATAACAAGAATAGAGTAAGAGCGCCTTTAAACTCAAAATTGAACATTATTTATTTTCCAATATTCTTGCCAAGAGTGTGGTTCAATGTACTGCAATGTGAGTTGCGTATAAACTGATAACTTATTCACTTGAATTGGAATATCCAAGCTTGAATTATCACTTATTGTTGTCTGCCTCATGTTAGAGGTGATTCGTCATTCAAGTTAACTGTGATTGTGTAAGATAAGCTGACTACACTTTTTTTTTTCTCATCAAGAATGTTCTTGGAAACTGGAGTTCCAAGCTATTTGCAGACTTACAGTAGCCTTACTGGCATCTGGTCAGAGTTCTACTATAACAGGAACATATGCTGGATAATATGTCATGCAGGTGAGAATTTAGAATTTAGAACTTAGAAGTGCATCGCTGATTTTTTTGTTCAGAATAGCCAAACAGGAAAAAAAACATTTAGGGTTAAGGATTACCTTAAGTTTCTTAGTTTGCCATGGAGTGCGACGCCAAGGGACTAAGGGAGGAAGATGAAGTCGAAGAGGAGGCGGTGGCCGGTGAGGAAGGACTGACTACTGATGGGGATTTCGGCTGTTCGGCGTGACCGCGTGAGAAGAGGGAAAGAGAGCGATTAGTTTAGTTAGGGGTTGATTTAGGGAAAAAAAATCTTAATAATATATATATATATTTTTTTTTTGTTCGGGCCCAGTGTGGGCAACTGCCCACACTGGGCCCATGTAAGCTCCGCCCATGAGTGCATGAGGCATGCAATAGTACGCGTACGTACACGCTTTCCCGCGGCCTCCCGTATCAACATTTTCCTCTGATTTATTTCACAACAATAGAGCCATGGAGAATCTTCAGATTGCATTCCACTATATTATAAAAATGAATTCTTTTTTCTTATTCGCTTTCCCTAAAATTATTCTTGGGTCGCATACTCAGGGTGCTCGATAGGCTGTCGTTGCTGAGACGGTTGTGCTGTCATGGGCATCTCCGGGCTCGATGTCAACGTCGCGGTAACTGCCATGGCGTTGCTACAGTCCCTCAGGTTTTCCTTTTTTCACCCATTATGTTAGAACCAGGATAAAGAAGAATGGAGCAAAATCTAAGTTTTTTTTTCTTTAACTAAAAATTGGACCAAATTACTTTATCCACAAAATTGCTGGAGGCAAGAGCTGCTTGGAATGACAGGGATTGAACGGGGAAGAACTGGAAAGCAGCAGAGGCCAGCGCTGACGCAGCCACCACCGATGGTTTGAACTCCAGTATTTTAATATCTGCTCATACTTTGGGCAACCAGCATGAAGATAGAGGTTCATATATCGGCAAAGATAAGTTCAATTGTGTACCGTTTAGGGCTTTGAGAAGGATATCTGTGGCATGGCTTTGGAGAGCCTGGAGGAGAGAGGGTTGGAGCTGCGAGAAGAAAGAGAGGAACAGTGGAAGGAAGGAGAATGGGGTGATCGATTGCATCCTCCAATAGAGCGCTCCGAGCACCAGAAGCTCCATTCTTTGGATGGTGCGTAAATCAAACACAAATTCTTCATTTCTCTACCAAATGAAAAAGTTCAAGTGAAGCAGTGATATCAATCAGTCTTGCCACTTCCTAAACCCTCAAAAGAAGGATTTCCCCTCTTTAAGAGCATTACCTGAAGATCTTCGATGGCGATGATAGTCATCTGCATCTTCGACGCTAGGAAGAGGCAGGAAATAGCGAGGAGACGAACGATCCACGGCTTGTCTCTCTGCAACCGTAGATCGTTCATGGCGTAAGCTAAAATAATCTAAAATGATCCAGCTGCTATGTCTCTTTCAACTACTGATCAATAATATATACGTACCGGGATTGTGCGCTTGGAGAGGTACCGATCTATGTAGCTTACTGCAAGGCAAGCGACGGAGGGTTTCAGATCGCAATGAGACTGCACCTGGTCACGGGGATATCGGCGTGATGGTAATTAAAAAGGACTAGTTTCTTTTCTTTTATCTTCATTTCTATTGACTATATCATTTCTATCGTTACCTTTAGTACTAGTGTAACAGCCTCTCGCCGGGCGCAAAGATCGATAGCTCCGATCATGACAGATGTTATGTGGTCGGCCTCGGCAACTAAGAGGTTCGATATAGAGGACGAGCACTGCAGCTCTTCTGAGTTCATGAGCTGGTTATCGATATCAGACTCCATTCTTTCTCAAGCAATAGCAATAGCAATAGCAATTGAAGGTAAAAGTTGGATTTTTTTGGATGAGAACAGAAGGGGAGCAGAGCTTTATAGGCAAAACTCGTTCGCCTTCTTCAATCATGAATAATTCCTTCTCTGCTTGATGCGAATGTAATGGCGACTGATATATTTTCCTAAAAAGTTTCTGGACAATTAAAGGCGCATAGAGAAAGAGTGGCAGAGGATCACTAGTGATATGTGTCGGAGAAGGGTACAGGTGTCGCTGTCCTTAAAACTGGTTGCTGAGCGATCCTAATTAAATATACAATTATACGTTCAAGTCTGATGCAATCCGGTAAACAATGGAGAAGATACAATACAAGGTCTAGATGACTGCAAATCTAAATCATCATCCCAGTTTGTTTCTTATTGAGGCCTCGACTTTGGGGATCACAGAAATTTGATGAATTTTTTATTTTAATCTCTTCCTCCATTGCCAAAACTTGGCATAAAAACAAGGCCAGAGACCTCATCGCCTTGTTTCCTCATTGAAGCCAGCCTCTGCTCTGTTTCACTTGTCAGGCTGTAGTGTGCATGCTCCTCATCCCCGCTTCTCCATGTGGCTCATGAATGCAAAAGGAAATCTCCTCATTTCTTACGCTGCCACAAGTAGCAGTTGACAGCTACTCTGCATGGTCCTTTCGAGCGAGTGCAGGAGAAAAAGCTGTTTAGTCCTTTAATGGTCGCTCGACGCCAGATCCTTCACAGCAAAACAAAATCCTAAACATGTGTTTCTTTGCATTTTCTTTTAAGAAAATTTCATTTTTGCAAACCTCGCTCGTAGTTTGCTCTTTCATTTTGCCCCTTAGAATTGAAAACTTTTGCGTTGAGTTTCTCAAAAACTTTCCAAAATACCTGGTCTCTAACATCGTCAGGTCAAGCTCACAGTCTGGTGTACAGGGAGCAAAGCAAAATCGTCTCTTTTCTTTTGTTGCAGAGGTTACGCACTGAACACACTGTCCTCTGCAAGGATGAGTCCATGGGCTTCTCTCATTGAGAAATTGATTTACCACTACTGTTTCAACAATGGAAAACATCGAGCCCCCAGTTCTTGTATAAATCCTCTTTTGCTAGTACATTACTCGATCTCAAATCCTTATATATCTAGTTGATATGCTTCCCAGTTCTCGCTACGCGTCTATGTTCAACTTTACTGTAGTAGGGTCCCGTCAGATTCTTTTTATTATGGGAATGCTCCATGAGAATTAAAAAATATCCTAACCCTTCTCTTCCTTTTCCCTCTCAAAAGCCTAAATATTTCAAACCCTTCTTCAAACTCCCTTATTTCCCTCGGTGCTGTCTTGCCTCGCAGAGTTGTCGATCACCGTCTTCGTCGATCAACTCCCTCGGTGTCACGTCACCACGCCAAGTTTGCTCGCCTGCCGCCGTTCATCTACAATGTGTTCCCCCTTGTACATGCCTTAAATATTTTTCTTCTCCATCCAAATGCTATAGTTTTGTAATAGATATAACGTTGTATTAGGTATGGACAGTAAATGTTACAATGTTTTTGTTTATGATCCTATAATGTTATAATAACTACGATTTCGAAACTGCTATATTATTCTTAGACCGACACGTTGTAGAAGGTACGACCATAACTACTACAACTTGGTAAGACTATAAATGAGAACGTTATAGCAACTACAGCTTCGTAACTCCTACAACATTCTTAGACTAACACGTTATAGCAGCTACAGTACTGTGGTTGCTACAACGTTCTTAGACTAGAACTAACTGAAATATCATTATATTGTTCAAAACTAATATTGTAATGTATCACCAAGATATTAAGTATTTGTTTATAGAATTAAATGGCGTCTATTGCTTCAACCTCCCTTACAAGCTCTACTTCTTATGCATATTATAAAAAAAACAATGGAAAAGTACCCCCCCCCCCCCTGAGAAGACATGTCAGGAAAGCATCCTTGACACCATACCTCAATGACCCGAGCATATATCTGACATGACAGTGGAAGATTCCGTCGTACGATCCTCTACTGTCCATGGCGCCAACTATGTCGTCTGTCAATGGCGCGAGTTCCCACAAGGATATCGGTTGATACTCCTTTTGTCTGTTAGTGGGATGAGCGAGACGGTCGCTCGGCCAGACCTTAGCCATTTGGGTGGTCTAGCCCTTTGGCCGAGCGAAGTGGCCGCTCGACCAACATTCCACTGTCAAAGCTCCGTTGTCGTGCTATGATCCTTTTTCACCGGTTCCGAGGTTCAATGTAAGTCCGAGTGAGCTGGCCGCTCAAAGTATGTCTTGTTTTGAGCGTCGAAAGCTCGGTACCTGGCCGAGCTGTGGTGATATCTGATTGGTACTTCTTTGTCCCGGTCGGGAGAGTGAGTTGTCCGACCAGCCAGCGACACATAGACGTCGATCGCCTAGACTTTGACTTCCATCGTGGCCATGACCCTCTGAGGAGTGGGCCCTTATCACCGGATCACATGCCTTCCCCTCAAGTCTAGTCGAAGGAGGCTGCAAGTCCGACTGACTGGACAAAAAGAAGTATGGAGACTGATTGACTAATTGGCCATCATACTGGTAGAACTCCGATCGGTTCATCAAAGAGTGTCAGTCGGCCCTGAGACCGGCCTTGGGAGCCAATCAGCGCTCCGAGTATTTGCACTTGGGCTTTCTCCCTCAGTGTCCTTGGATGCGTGAGGTCAATGCTGACGTCACCCAAATCTCTTCGAAATTCGTGCAAATCATCTCTGTTAAGACCGAGCACGAGCCCATTAAATGCGCACCAGTGAGGGGAGCCACGTGTCGCCGCCGCAGTCATCGCATGCCTGAAGCCACAGGCGCTGACGCGACGTGGGGCGGTTTGAATTCCACGGCTGGATCTGCATCTTGGATTTTACGCCCTATATCCAACGGCTCTGCTCCGCTGAGCCGAGGGCTTATAACGTCGCAGCGCCCCCTTCTTTTCTTACCTTCGTGTTCTTCTCCAGTGCTCCAGTGATTCCTGTGCGACTAGTGCACCGTCGACTCCCGTGCGATCAGCACTCCGGCGGCTCCCCTTCCTCCTCCACTACAACCTTTTCCACTCTTTCTATAAGCTCCCCTCGATCCTTTGCCATTCTTTTGGATCCTTGCCTCTTTCCCGTGTCTGTTGTGCTTTCGGTCCGTTTTTACTTCTATCGAAATCCCGCTTTCCTGTTTTTCGGCGATGGCTAGCTCTTCTCGGTCATCTAACCCCGTTCCTAGTCTATGGTACAGTACCATGGAGACCAGATTTGATGCGGGTGATGCCGAGAACCTTAGAAATGTCTTTGAGATCCCTTTTGACCATGAGATAATCTTGGCATCCCCGTCCGATTGGCCAAATAACTCGTTGACCGGTACTATTTGTCTTTTCCGAGATCAATTTATGGCCGGTCTTCGCTTCCCTATCCACCCCTTCATCATCAAAGTTTGTAACTACTTTCGTGTTCCCCTTCCGTAGCTCGTGCCCAATTCTCTTTGTTTGTTGTGCAGCGTCGTAGTTTTGTTTAAGCTGCACGGCATTCCCCTGACCCCGCGCACCTTCCATTATTTTTACTATCCCAAACAATCTGAGCTAGGGACTTTCCTCTTCCAATCGCAGGTCGGGCTGATCTTTTTTGACAAGATGCCCACTTCCAACAAGCATTGGAAGGAGTATTTTTTTCTTTTTACGTCTCCCCGAGCGGCCCTGTTTCCAAATGCGCTGGCAGGTCAGCTTGCCCCCTCAGCCTGATCTGAAAAAGAACAAGAGCCAGCCGGACTATCTTCATGCAGTGACCATGTTGGCCAGTCAGAGATATAACATCCATAAGCTGCTGGTGGAAGGTGTCATGTACATCTTCGACCTGAGTCTGATCTGATCCCATCTCCCGCGCGACTTAGGTAAGAAATTTCTTGACTCTTTCCTTTGAGTCTAATTGATTTCCTTTTTCCTTTTGCAGCCCGAACCATGATGCGAGCACGGGCGGCCGGCTATAGCAAACTGAAAGATGTCGAACTCCGCCGTTGTCCGAGCTGCCACCGGAGGCCCTTGTTGCCCATCCAGTTGCCTCTTTGTCGCCGACCCGAACCCCACGGATACCACTGCTGTCCAGGATCGATCCTACGTATGTTGCCGCACCTTCCGGTCTGGTGGTCTCCTCCTCGTCGGACCTGAGTGGCCGGCGATCGGTGACAGCAACCCTCAACCTTCCAACAGAGGACTACATTGAGCAGTGCACCCGTCCGACCATCCCCGAGCATAAGATTCTGATCCGCGGGCCACTTACCGGTATTTGGGAGGAAGCGAGGGCCCGAGCGGCGATGATGTCGTCAGGAGCGCTTGGGAACAGTCACCTGCAGATGTCCACTGGGGTATGTATTTCATCAATTCATAATTTACCTTAGATCGACACTTAACATTTGCCTGTTTATCTGCAGTACTGGGTGGAGAGTGCGACCATGTGCCAGCGACTCGCTCTTGTGGAGGATGAGCTGAAGAGGCTCAAGATCTCGGGCAACGCCTCTTCCTCCCAGGGGTCATCGGTTGTCGTACTACAGACCGATCTGGAGAAGGCCCAGAGGCTCCTCGAGGCCGAACAGAAGAAGTCTGCCGACCAAGAAGTCCGATTGGGCTAGCTCGAGGCGCATGTTAAGACTTATGATAAAAAGACCGAGTTGGCCACGACAAGGAAGAAACGAGCCGTCGCCGATCTGGAGCTCAAGAATCAGGAGGCTTGGCGGCTCTCCCAGAAGCTATTAGAAGCTAAGGACTTCCTGATTGCAGAGAGGGCTTGCACTCGACCAAAGAAGCCTCTCTGAAGGGGAAGCTCAAGGAGGCGGAGGACGCCCTGGAGGCCTCCTGCTCGGCTCTAATGATCTACAAGGAGGCTGAGCCGGCTAGGTTTGAAGTGATGAAACAAGCGTAGCTCCGCTCGGACCAATTCACTGACAAGGTTGTCCAGCGGTTCTTCCGTGTCTTCGAGCTGGCGATCGACGAGACACTCCAGCAGCTTAAGGCGGACGACCACCTTCCTCCCAAGACAATGGACAACATTGTCAGTCATAGCAAACTGAACGACTCAATGCCTGACGATGTTTATGATTATATAGAATGAGGCCGAGCGTCTGTTTTGTAAAAGTCTTTTTGAAGTCTCCTTGTATTTCTGTCGATCGACGATCTTTCCTTTTGATTAATGAAGTAATCTGCCCGCTCGGGTTTTCTCTTAAAGATGTCTTTTGTTTGTTTGTATGTCTTCCCGTTCGGCTATAGTCATCGTCTATCTACGATTTATCTCCTCTTAGATTTAAGGTCGTCGCTCGACCGTCGATGGAGGCAGGGGTTTAACGTCACCGCTCGACGATTTGAAGACTTGGGTTTAAGGTCGCCGCTCGACAGTTGATGGAGATAGGGGTTTAACGTCGTCGCTAGACGATTTGACGAAGACTTGGGTTTAAGGTCGCCTTTCGACCGCCGATGGAGGCATGAGTTTAACGTCGTCGCTTGACGATTTGACGAATACTTGGGTTTAAGGTCGTTGCTCGATTGTTGATAGAGACATGGGTTTAACGTCGTCACTCGACGATTTGAGGAAGACTTGGGTTTAATGTCGTCGCTCGACCGCCGATGGAGACATGGGTTTAACGTCGCCGCTCGATGATTTAACGAAGACTTGGGTTTAATGTCGCCGCTCGACCGCCGATGGAGACATGGATTTAACGTCGCCGCTCGACGATTTGACGAAGACTTGGGCTTAAGGTCACCGCTCGACGATTTGACAAAAACTTGGGTTTAAGGTCGCCGCTCGACCGCCGATGGAGACATGGGTTTAACGTCGCCGCTCAACGATTTGACGAAGACTTGGGTTTAAGGTCGCCGCTCGACTATTGATGGAGACATGAGTTTAACGTCGTCGCTCGACAATTTGACGAAGACTTGGGTTTAAGGTTGCTGCTCGACCGTCGATGGAGACATGAGTTTAACATCCCCACTCGATGATTTGACGAAGACTTGGGTTTAAGGTCACCGCTCGACCACCGATGAAGACATGGGTTTAACGTCATCGCTCGATGATTTGACACAGACTTGGGTTTAAGGTCGTCGCTCGACCGTCGATGGAGACATGGGTTTAACGTCGTCGCTCGACGATTTGACGAAAACTTGGGTTTAAGGTTATCGTTCGATCGTTGATGGAGACATGAGTTTAACGTCACCGCTCGACAATTTGATGAATACTTGGGTTTAAGTTCGCCGCTCGACCACTGATGGAGACATGAGTTTAACGTCGCCGCTCGACGATTTGATGAAGACTTGGGTTTAAGGTTGCTGCTCGATCGCCAATAGAGACATGGGCTTAACTTCGCTGCTTGATGATTAGACAATGACTTGGGTTTAAGATTGCCGCTCGATCGCCGATGGAGACATGGGTTTAACCTCGTCGCTCGACGATTTGATGAAGACTTGGGTTTAAGGGAGCCGCTCGACCGCCGATGGAGACATGGGTTTAACGTTGTCGCTCGACGATTTGACGATGATCCCACGTTTAACGTCGCTGCTCGACTATCTTCTGTGCTTGAGCCTGTACTAGCAAGTCAAGCTCCTCATGGGTGAGCGTCACGGTGTGAAGTCATCCAGCGTCTTCCATCTTCTCGGCTCGGATGCAGGTGTGTTCCCACAAACGACGCCAAATTTGATCTTGTCTGAGAGTCAAGGCTATGGATGCTGGGGGACATGGCGCTCCTATTGACTGTTGGTGCACTCCGAGTCAGAGAAACCTGCAACCACAACAGCATCAGTGCCGAGCCAGGGAGGAATTCCTCGGCGATGGTCCTCCGACTCTAAAGTTAGTCTCCGACGATGTATAAGCAAGGAAGCAGTGAAGCAGAGTAACAGTAGCTACAGTAAAGTATGTATACCTCTGTTGAAGCTTAGGGCCCTTTATATAGGGCTCTGAAGGCTCGTGTGCACGCTTCTCGAGACACGCACGCTTCTCAAAGCTTATCCTGAAAAGACATGCTAGGAAAATATCTCTGACACCATACCTCAATGACCCGAGCATATCTCTGACATGACAATGGAAGCTTCCGTCGTACGATCCTCTACTGTCCATGCCGCCAACCATGGCGTCTGTCGGTGGCGCGAGTTCCCACGAGGATATCGGTTAATCCTCCTTTTGTCTTGTAGTGGGTTGAGCAGGACAACCGCTTGACCAGACCTTAGCCGTTCGGGTGATCTAGCGGCTTGGACGCTCGGCCAACATTCCACTGTCAGAGCTCCGTTGTCGTGTTGTGATCCTTTTTCACCGGTTCCGAGGTTCGATGTAAGTCCGAGTGAGCTGACCGCTCAACGTATGTCTTGTTTTGAGCGTTGGAAGCTCGGTGCCTGACCGAGCTGTGGTGATATCTAATTGGTACTTCTTTGTCCCGGTCGAGCGAGTGAGTTGTCCGAACGGCCAGCGACACATGGACCTCGACCGCCTAGACTTTGACTTCCACCGTGGTCATGACCCTTTGAGGGTTGGGCCCTTATCACCGGATCAACCATCATTGGATATCTAAAATATAATCCAGATACTTTTTTACATGTATAATTAGTTATATATTATAATTTTTTAATTTCATATTACATTTTCATCGATTTATTCTGATCATAATCTCTTGTATTTGACTTTTACATTATTGTATTTGGTTGTATGAGTAGGAGATGTATCATGGTAAGTATTTCAGATATTTTATTTTGGACATTAAGTACTTGCCATTAACTTTTGGATAGTTATGATTTTGTGAGTATTTTGCATTTGAATAGTTATAATTGTGTTTTGTACGTGATCCGGTGGTAAGGTGGGGCCCGCCCGGGAGAAGGTCATAGCCACGCTCGACCTTCCCGCCCGGGAGAAGGTCAGATCAGTCGAATGGTGGTCGACTGGTCTTCCCGCTCGACCCTAGAGATGACAGGGCTAGGACATTGGCGGTTAGCCGAGTGGCTCTTCCACTCGGCCCCCATTAAGAGTAGCCATCTGACGGACACGGATCGGCTAAGCGGCTCTCCCACTCAGACCAGTAATGGACAAAGGGAGCAACTAGGAATATCTTCCTAGGAACCAGTGTCGCCTACAGGCGGCATGGTCAAATAGAGAATCGTACGATAGAAACTTTCACTGTCATGTCAGGGATATGCTCAGACTGTTAAGGTATGACGTCACGCATGCTTTTTTGACACACCCTTTCAAGGTATGCTTTGAGGAGCGTGCACACCTGGGGAAACATGCACGCGTCTCCTAGGAGCCCTATATAAGGACCCCAGGGGCTTCGACGGAGGTATGTTCATTCTACTGTAGCTATAGTTATGCTGCCACTTTCATTTCTTTGCTTGCTTGCTGCTTCGCCGGAGTTCTAACTTAAGCGTCAGAGGGTCATCGCCGGGGAACCACTCCCTGGCTCGGCACTGACGCTTTTGTGTTTACAGGCTAGTCTCATCCGAGGTTCACTCACGGTCAACAGGAGCGCCACATCCCCAGCGTCCGTTACCTCAACTCTCGGACAGGATCAAATTTAGCGTCATCTGTGAGAACGCACCTGTATCTGAGCCGAGAGGATGGAAGAAGCTGGACGACTTCACACGGTGACGCTCACCCAAGAGGAGCTCGGCGCACTTGTACAATCATGAGCGACAAAATTAGTTGACCAACTCAGCAAAGAGCGTTAGCCGATCGGCTGGCTCAACAAGCAACATCGGCCTCAGGAGGCCGAGCGGCCCATGAAGACCGACCGGAGAAATTGTCCATCTGGGGGTAGAATAAGGGGTCGACTGGCTCTCAAGGGGACGCTCCGTCTGCGCCTATCCCGTTCCACCGAACCTTGTTTCAAACGCCCTCCGAGATTGCTCAAGTCAATCAAGGAAGGGTCTCTTCCTCAGATGAAGCACCTGTGTGGGACGCAAGAAAAGGCAATGCGCCTCGAGCTGATTCGTTGCACAAGCGGATCAACCGTCAATTTTCCGAGGCAATCTTGCAAGATTTGCTGCCAAGGCATTACACTCCCTTGGCGATCGGAGAATATAACGGGTCGACTGACCCGGACGACCATCTTGGTAAGTTCGATAACGCTACTACTCTTCACCAGTACACAAAGGGAGTCAAGTGCCGAGTCTTTCTCACCATGCTCTCCGGCTCGGCACAACGATGGTTCAGAAGGCTGCCTGACAGGTCCATCCAAAGCTTCAAGGACTTTTGAACGACCTTCTTGCACCACTTCGCAAGCATCAGACGATACCAGAATACGAGCGTCAGCTTGTTCTCCATGAAGTAGGGCCCCAAAGAGTCCCTCCGAGCGTACATCCAATGCTTCAATCAGGTGACCATGGACATCCCATCGGTCTCATTCGAGACCATGATGAATGTGTTCGCCCAAGGGCTCGTGGATAGAGATTTCTTCTAGTCTCTCATCCGAAAACCACCTCGGGACTACGACCACATGCTGAAGAAGGCCAACGAATACATAAACGTGGAAAAGGCCCAGGTGGCAAGAAGAAAGTAAACACCATCCAAGCCGTCAACGACGACCGAACGAAGGCCACTAGTCAGCCATCAGCCACCGGGCAGGCCCCGAGCCGAAGGGACGCGGCTACACCAGGAAGCAAGGCCTCATGCAGTTCAGCACGTGGCTGCTGAACGCCCAAAACCGAAAGGAAAGGTATGGACCCCTATGTTCTGTTCTTTCCATCAATCTGCAACCCACAATACCCGCGACTATCACAGATTCAACTCAGTCGCCTAACCGATGCTCAGAAGTTATCGCCGTCGGTCTCCCTCTCCTGACCGACGACACAGGCACCATGGGGCCAAACGGCGAGAGGAAGCAAGGAGATCATCGCAGCAGCCTCATCGAAGAAACACCGATCCCGACCGAGCCACACGCGAGCGAAGCAGACCATCCGCTCGTGAGGAGGAGAACAGGAGCAACATGGCGCGAGGCGAGATCAACATTATAGCTGGCGGGCCGACCAGCGGAGACTCCAACCGAGCCCGAAAATCATAAGCTCGGCGGCTGGAGATCCACGTCGTTGGTTGCAGCCAGGAGAATGCGAGATGACCCGAGATCTGCTTCGGCCCTAGAGATCTCGAAGGAGTCGAAGTGCCGCACGACGACACCCTCATTATCCGAGCGGTAATTGTAAACTATACCATTCACCGTGTATTCGTTGACACAGGCAGCTCGGTCAATATCATCTTCAAGAAGGCGTTTGAACAACTCCAAATCAATCGGGGCGAGCTGCTGCCAATGACAACCTCGCTGTACGAGTTCACCGGCAATGAGGTCCAGCCGATCGGCCAAATCAAGCTGTCCATATCGCTTGGGGGGGAGTCGCTCCGAAGGATGAGGGCCATGAACTTCATCGCGGTGGACGCCGCCTCAGCCAATAACATCATTTTGGGTCGACCAACCCTCAATGAATTCAGAGCGGTAGTCTCTGTTAGGTTTTTCGGGCCGCAAAAACTGCTTTTTTGCGTCGCGGAAAGCCCGAAACCCCCACCACGGATCCGTGCGAAGAATAAAATTTTGAAAAATTATGAGTACGAGTTTTATGAACTCTAGATCTACATTAGAATACGAGTTTTACCCTTGATGCGTGCCTTTCGCGAATACCGCTCATCCAAGGTGTCGGATCTCAAGATTGTCAAAGTAGACAACCCTCTAGAAGTATCCACACGAACAACTCGATGGAGGGAGAACCTTAGAGTGTGCTAGCACTCCAAGAAGGTCTCGGCAAGATGAGGAGAGGGGAGCAAGAAGAGAGAGCTCTAGGAGGAAGAAGATGAATTGAATTCCCTTGAATGAAAAAATCAATTCCATTCACTATGAAAAGTGGCCGACCACAATAGGAAGTGTAACCCCCATTCTCATTTAATGTGGCCATTAAAGAGATTTGTAACCTCCATGAGGTGGCACACACATGTGCTAAACATGATGATGTGGCACATCATCATTGGCCACTTAATGCCAAGTCACTAATGATGTGGCATAAAGTCAAGTCAAACTTGACTCTTCCTCTTCCTCTCAAGTCAAGTCAAACTTGACTTAATCTCTCTCATGGTTGATCTAATCCAATCATTTAATTCAAACCAATTTAATATAATGAATCTAATTCATTTAATTAAATTGATTCAATGAGTCATAATCTAAATTAGACTCATTGAACACATGAATCAACTTGAGTCTAACTCAATTAACCCAATTAGGATTACTCTTAATCCAATTTGATTCATCACATGAATCTAATCCTCTTGGTTCATCATATGAACCTAATCTCCATCTAATTGTCCTTAGTGTGTGACCCTATAGGTTCTTGTAACGTTGGCAATGCCCCTAAACCCATTTAGGAGCATAAGTAATGAGCGGTATCTAGCAACACATCATTACTACCCAAGTTACAAGAATGTTGAGATCCAATATCACCTTGTGACTACTAATTGTGACTCCTCACAATATATGACAAGTGTCCTTCTATCCTAGACATCTAAATTGATCAATGTGAGGCATAGACCGTGTCATCCTCTGACCAATCTAAATCTTGATCTCCAAGTAGACTCACTAAATCAAATGAGCTCAATATCTCATATTGACTCATTTGGGCATGGCCATGCACTTCGTGATCTCACTCTATCAAGAATATGGATGTCGCTCCCGTCATATAGGAGGGATAGATCCCATCTACATTACTCACATCCCTCTGCATAATTCATTACATACCCAGTAATCGTCTTTATAGTCCACCCAGTTACGGGTGACGTTTGACGAAACTAAAGTACATAACTCCTTATGTAGGGATCCATGGTGACCTCAGGTCTAAGGACTAGTAGTCATACTAATAGCCACATGAGAAAATATATGACACTTATATAACGATCCATGATACTTTCTCATGGCGGGTCATTCAGTATACATTCTCCAATGCATACCCATGTATCAACTTGATATCTCTATATCCATGACTTGTAAGATCAAGTCATCGAGTTGACCTACATTCTAGTCTTATTGCATTAACATTGTCCCTGAATGTTAATACTCGACTAGGAATGATTAAGAGTAGTGTTCCCTATATCATCTCACTATCGGTTCAACTAACCGATTGATATAGGTGAGAACCTTCTACTCAAGGACGCTATTATACTTAGTTTATTTAGCATCAATACAAGTAAATATAATAACCAAAACAAATGCCTTTATTTATATAAGAATATGATACAACAAGTCCATAATACAATCATCAAATGATTGGCTCTAGGGCTCAAACTAACATTCTTGACCTTTTGCCAGAAAATCAAGTTCCCGGTAGAAGATCGGGTAGGAGAGGTAAAGGGTGATCAGTTGGCCACTCGGCGATGCTACGTCGAGATGGTCAAGACCGAAGCCAAGTTCGCCCGGAAGACTCCCCGACTAGAGGTTAACACCATAACTAAAAAACCTACTTTGATTTATGAAGAGAAGGAAGAGGTGCAGATCCACCCTAGCCGAGCGGAAGCTACTACCTTCATAGCTACCGATCTGAAAACAGAGAAGAAAACCGAGCTGATCGAGTGTCTCCGGCGGAACCACGATGTCTTCGCGTGGTCAACACACGAGCTCCCTGGTATCTCTCCTAAAGTTGCGCAGCACGAACTTCATGTCCGACAAGATGCTCGGTCGGTGAAGCAAAGAAAGAGGGGCTTTAGTGCCGAACAGAATGTAATCATCCGAGCAGAGATAGAAAAACTCCTGGAGGCTGGTCACGTCCGGGAGGTTCAATTCCCGAGCTAGCTCACAAATGTGGTGCTGGTCTCCAAGCCTGGGAACAAGTGGAGAGTCTGTATCGACTTCAGAGACCTCAATAAGGTGTGCCCGAAGGACTTTTTTCCTCTGTCCTGGATCAATCAAATGGTAGATTCAACTACCGGGTGTGAGTTGATATACATGCTAGACGCTTACCAAGAGTATCATCAAGTGTCGCTCGCTCAGGAAGACCAGGAGAAGATCAGCTTCATCACGACTGATGGAACTTACTGCTACAATGTCATGTCGTTCGGACTGAAGAACACCGGCGCTACCTATCAGAGATTGATGAACAAAGTCTTCCGGTGGCAGATCGACCACAACATGGAGTTATACATCGACGACATTCTGATCAAATCCCTCCGAGTGGCTGATTTCTGTGTAAAATACCAAAAATGGGCAAATAACCATAAGAGAATTTTTTAAAAATTTTTAGAAATTTTCTGGGAATTTTTCGGAACTTGTATGACGAGTTTAAGGGGATCAAATATTGGGCCCCAGAAAAGTCTATTTAGATTACCCTATTTTAACGAGGAAAAGTTTTGTTTTCTTTTGTTTTTTGTTTTTTCTTTTATTTTCTTTCTTCTCCCATCGTCGTTTTCTTTTCCCCGACTTGCGGCCTGTGCCTCACCCTTCGTCCATTTCTCCTTCTCTTCCCAACTGACGCGTCATCGTCGCCGTCGCTGCCATCGCTCGCGTCGGTTTCGTTCTCCCCTACGCGTATAAAGCCTCGGCAGAAGGGAAGTCGGGCACCTTTCCTCTTCCCGTTGCTGCCACGTCGAATTCCCTCTTCTTCTTGTTCTTCTCTCTATCTCTCTCTCGGATGACTCAACGCTGAGGTCGAAGGAGCTCGTCACCGGAGCTTGACGGAAGCCAGTGAAGTCACTGGAGCTCAACGTTGCTGAGGAAGACCTAGCGGTATCCGGCCGAGAGATCTCTGTTTCGGGAGTTTCAACGACGATCGTCGACGGTACGGCGGCTAGGGCACAACGGAGGCTGGATTCGTGTCATCTCCCAACCAAATCGACCTTCCCTTTACTCTCCTCGCGCTGCTCACAATGTGTTTCCCCTTTTTGCTGGCCGGATTGGACCGAGCGACGCCACCTAGCAGCGATCCTTAAGGTAGGTGGTTTAGCGAGCTGTGGATTTGAGTTCTTGGCCTCTATTCCTTGATCTAACCTGTGATCTCCACTTTTGATCTCACCTTGAAACGGACAGTGAAGAATTCCAGCAGGGAATCTTGTTCCATGGAGTTTTCTTGGTCCAGCCACTCAATCCAGCAACAGCTCACCTTGTTCTTTGTTCAACAGCGACTGAGTTTGAGGTATGGTGTAGGAATTTGGCTACGTATTATAGTTAGATAATGGATCATGTGTAGATTGTTTAGATTTATGTGTGGAAGTAGGTATAATTTGGATTTACATGGTTAGTTGTTATTCATCTGGTTTGTTAGGTTTAACTCGTATGATGGAATAATTAACCCTAGTTAACGTTGTGTTATATTTAACTAGGGTTAAAGGGTTAGGTTTAGTCTAAGCTGCGGTTAGATCCGAATTGTTAGTTAGCCGAGAATAAATGAATTAGGGTTCTTGGTAAATAAGGATTTTTGTTTAGCTATTTTGTTTAAAATAAAAACTTAGCTTAACCGTAAGATTTATTACAGGATTCGGATTCGGGACGAGTACTTCGACATAGAGGTTGATTAGCTCGATCTACTTGGCCTATCTATTTTGATATGTCTTGTTGATATGTTTAGTAGATTTTAGCAAGTAGCAATAATTATGTTTATATCTGCATCGGCATGTCACTATTTATCTTCGAGCATGATTTGTTTGTTACTTGGTTAGTGTTCATACCCTATTTATTATTTATGTTATGGAGCCAGTGACATGCCATGCTTTATGATATACCGGACTGGTTAGATACCATACCTGACATGTGTACCTAGATCATATTATTTGATCCACGTATATGGTACATGTTTTTATGGAGGTAGATAGGATCAGAATATTTCTATGCTTAGTGTCATGCACCATCTCGCATGATTGCATGCTGTGCGATAGTCAGCTCCATTATTGTTGAGCACATCGCCAGTTACATGGATCTGCACATACCACCACTCATGGGTTAATGGTATATCAGGCAAAGTGTGTGACAGTTCTGCACTGTTAGGCTCCGCTGGTCTGGTGACGCGGCGTGGTAGTCGACAGTTCTGCTCTGTTAGGCTCCGCTGGTCTAGTGACGCAGCGTGGTAGCCGACAGATGGGTTTTGCTCTTTTTGGCTCCGTTGGTCCGCTCATGGGTAGTGTGACGCAGCGTGGTAGCCGACAGGGATCCCTCCTCTAGATTGTCTCAGGGAGATGAGAGCATTGCACTCCTCCACTTATGATTTGGGGTAGGAGGATAGCGTACTCCAATAGCATCTCGTCCACTCGGTCACTCATCAGGAGCAGTGACGACAGAGTGCATGGTTGTTGTCACAGCCCTACCCACTCAGTCTCACTATCGTGTGTGAGACGACTGACTGGCAATAGGGGTGACTAGGACATGTCATTGGCATCATATGCATGATGTATCTATTGCTTGTGTTGCTGCACTTTATATGCTGTATTTTTGGTGGATGCATTATTTGACATGCATACAGGATATATGATATTTTGGGTCTAACGACCTTGATATCCCTATACTCAGGTTCCGATTAGTACAACTTCTCCTTACCTTACAGTTTTACATTTTCTATCCAGGAGACTGTACGCATATTTATTACCGCTGGTTATTATTTACTATGCATGTCAACTAGGTATCCGCTGAGTGTTGGATTCACACCCCGTTATTACTATTTTTAGGTTGAGGTTGTTCTGGAGGTTCCAATCGCTAGTCCCCCACCACTGCGCGTCGCGACGAGTTCACACATTTTGGTTTTCTTATTATGTTGGACTATGTTTCAGACTTGTGTCTTCTAGTATTTGGTTCTTGTACATTTCCTTATTATCGATGGATTTTCGTTTGGATGTATGCTGGTGATTGTGTTTTATGAGTGTAGTTGAGTAGGATATCAGATTTGTGCTTTATGAGTATAGTTGAGTAGGATATCGGATTGTGTTTTATGAGTGTAGTTGAGTAGGATTTTTCCGATGATTTCCTTATCTTTGCTTATGTTTAGTTGTTACTATTAAACTCCGTGGATGCTTGCTATATTTGTACTGTTATATATTATTATTGTTCCGGCCGTGTTGGCTGAGGTATATGTGGCCCTAAGGGCATTGTAGGAAATTTCATATTGTCACCCGTACAGGGGAGATGCTGCCGAAATTTTCTCTGACAGGGACTACCTGGGGCGTGACATTCTGCGCTGATATTAAGGAGACGTGCCAGACACTGAGGACATATGGGATCAAGTTAAATCCGAACGAGTGTCTGTTCGGCGCAAGGAGCGGGTGTTTCTTGGGCTACATAGTTACCGAGCGGGGCATTGAAGTGAACTCGAGCAAAGTGAAGGCACTGCAAGACATGTCGCGCGCCCAGAAATCTGAAGGAAGCTCAGCGCCTCACTGGACGGATAACTTCCCTATCGCGATTCATCTCCAAGTCGTCCAATCGGAGTCTGCCATTTTTCAAGATACTGCGCAGAGCCACCAAGTTCCAGTGGGACGAGGCGTGCGACCGGGCATTCAGAGATCTTAAAGAGTACCTCAACTCGTTGCCCGTACTCGCTAAGCCTGTTGCCGGCAAGCCGCTTTGTATTTATTTGTCCTCAACCGAGCATGCGGTCGGTTCGGCATTAGTTAGGCAGAATGGTGATGAGTAGCCTGTGTACTTTCTGAGCCATATTTTAAAGGATGCTGAGTCTCGCTACACCTGTCTTGAGAAATTGGCCTATGCGCTGGTGCTCGCCGCTCGGACGCTCCGTCCATACTTCCTCGCGCACACAATCATTGTAATGACCAATAGCCCTTTGGGAAGAGTCCTTCTTAACCCAGAGGCGTCTGGCTGGTTGATTAAATGAACAACGAAGCTCAGCAAGTTCGACATCCAGTATCAACCCCGATCGACCATCAAAGCATAGTCCTTGGCGGATTTCATCGCGGAGGTGCAAAATCTTAAACCAGAGGTTGTCTGAAAGATATATGTAGATGGGTCGGCCACTCGGCAGAGGAGTGGGATTGGAATACTACTGATCTCCCCACAAGAAGAGCGGATGCAGCTGTCCATTCGGCTAGACTACCGGGCGACCAATAATGAGACCGAGTATAAGGCGCTCATAGCTGGCCTACAAGCCGCTCGGCACGTCGGAGATATCCAAGTCATCATACACTCAGATTCGCAATTGGTCGCTTAGCAGCTGACCGAGACATTCGAGATAAGCAACACGCGTCTCAGGCTCTACGCAGAAGCCTTCAAAAACTTGAAGGCCAGCTTCCAGGAGGTAACCATACAGAAGATCCCCCGAGCGGAGAATTAAGCGGCGGACGAATTGGCCAAGCTAGCGAGCTCACTCTCGTCGATCGTATTAGCACAGCCAACCGAGTAGGTATCTTTGGTGGCGCACATCGATCGGATGGAGGGACTCATCTTCCCGAGCGACTGGAGGACTGCGCTGATAGAATTTTTGCGATCGAGAGCTACACCATCCGATCGGGAGGAAGCCCGACTGCTAAGGAAAAGGGCTAGTCAATTCACCCTGATCGGGGACCATCTCTACAAGAAGGCTTTCTCTTGACCTCTGCTCAAGTGCGTCGGGTCAGAGGACGCTGACTACATACTGCAAGATTTACATCAAGGCTCGTGTGGAGGACATCTGGGCGGCTACTCATTAGCAGGGAAGATCCTTTTGGCCGGATACTTCTGGCCGACCTTCCAGGAGGGCGTCGCTCGGACGGTTCCCACCTGCTTGTCTTGTCAGAAGTATCACACCTTCTCGCATCGGTCAACCGAGGAGATGAAGGTGTCTACTGTGTCTTGCTCGTTCGACCAATGGGGCATGGATATCGTGGGATCCTTCCCAATGGCGATAGGTCAGCGAAAGTTCCTGCTCGTCGCGGTCGACTATTTCTCCAAGTGGGTTGAAGTCGAGCCGCTGGCTAGGATAACCGAACAGATGGTTAAGAAGTTCATCTGGCAGCACATCATTTGCCGATTCGGCATCCCTCGCCGGCTCGTCTCGGACAACGGGAGACAATTCATTGGTCAAGAACTCAGGGAATGGTGCGAGGGGTATGACATCCAGCAGACCTTCACCTCAGTAGCATATCCTCAGAGTAATAGGCAGGCAGAAGTCACCAATGGGGAGATATTACGGATCCTGCGCGCGTGGCTCGACTATATTGGGGGGGGGGGGGGGGGGGGTTGGGTAGACGAACTCCCCAGCGTGCTGTGGGCGATCCGCACAACCCCCAAAGAAGGAACGGGAGCGACTCCCTTTCACTTGGTGTATAGCGGCGAAGCGGTCGTCCCCGTTGAACTTGGAGTAGAGTCCAACCGAATACAATACTATGACGAAGACAACACCAAATGGAGACTCCTGGAGTTGGACTTGGTGGATGAAGCACGTGTTAAAGCCAACGTTCGGCTGATGGCCTACCGACAGAGGATGAGGTAGAACTACAATCGAAGGGTGATCCCCAGATCATTTCAGGTCGGTGACTTTGTGTGGAAGAAGGTAAAGTCGGTCGGCGACATCACTAAGCTAGAAGCCCCGTGGGCCAGGCCCTTCAAGGTCGTGGAGAAGCTCCGCTCGGGTACCTATTACTTGGAGGATGAGGACGGAAGGCAACTCGAACGTCCATGGAGCGCGAACCATTTCCAGCCATGCCGAGCCGGATGAGAGGTGCGCTGATGTAATTAATGTATTTTCTATATCCCTACGTCCTTTGAAGTGTAGGACTGAAATCAAAAGCAAATGTCTGCCAAATTTTTATTGAACGACAACTCAAATCGTCGAGCGACGACGTTAAACCCAGGTCTCCACCGGCGGTCGAGCGGCGACTTTAAACCCGGGACTTCACCAACCGTCGAGTGACGACGTTAAACCCAGGTCTCCACCGGCGGTCGAGCGGCAACCTTAAACCCGAGTCTTCATCGACCGTCGAGCGGCGATGTTAAACCCAGGTTTCCACCGACGGTCGAGCGGCAACCTTAAACTCGAGTCTTCACCAACCGTCGAGCGACGACATTAAACCCAGGTCTCCACCGGTGGTCGAGTGGCGACCTTAAACCCGAGTCTGCACCGACCGTCGAGCGGCAACGTTAAACTCAGGTCTCCACCAATGGTCGAGAGGCGACCTTAAACCCGAGTCTTCTCCAAATCGTCGAGCTGCGACGTTAAACTCAAGTCTCCATTGACAGTCGAGCGGAGACCTTAAATCCCAAAGGTAAAACCTGATAAATTCTCGAGGTCAAATGGTGGCTCAAACCCGCGAAGGGGTCGTCTGTCTAGGATTATATAACTAATGACTACCCCCGGTCGGGAAGACTGCACGCAAACATGGAAAAGGGAAGCATCGCTACAACGAGCGAGCATGCATTTCATTATCAGAAAGAGCACCGCCGAACGGCGGGGATACATGCAAGACTTAAACACAAAATTTTTCCCTACAAACTCCTCGCTCACTCAATGTACTCAAAAGCTTCGTCAGGAATAGAGTCGAGGAGCTGGACGCAGTTAATGGCATCATCGGACAGGGCTTCGGAGAGGTGGTCGTTCGTCCTCAGCTGGCTAATCGTTGCGTCGATGGCCAGCTCAAACAACCGGACGATCCGCTTGACTGCCTTGTCAAGGAATTGGTCCGAGTGGAGGTATGCCTGCTTCATGGTCTCGAAGCGGTTCGACTCGTCCGCCTGGTAAGTTACCAGAGAAGAGCGGGTGGTCTCCAAAGCTTCTTCAAAGGCCTTCAGCTACCTTAGAGAGAAGCCACTTCGATTGATCGACCGTCTCGTTCGACGACCAGGCTATCTTCAACCCCCTTAAGCTTCTGAGCTAGATTCTGAGCATCCTGGTTTTTCAGTTCCAGGTCGGTTATAGCTCGGTTCTTCCTGTTGGTGGCCATCTCGATCTTGTGGTCGTAAGTTTTTATTTGGGACTCAAGCTGGTCCAACATAATGGCCTGATCGGCGGACTTCTTCCGCTCGGCCTCCAGAAGTTTGCTAGTTTTAGCCAGGTCAGCCTGTAGTTCGGCAATCGAGGGCCCCTGGGATGAGGATGCTCCATTAGAAATCTTGAGCTTCTTGAGCTCATCCTCCACGAGTGTCAGGCACCGGCACATCGCCACGCTCTCCACCCAGTACTGCCACAGAATCGAAGAATGTTAAGGCTGAGTGGAGGTAAAATCATATATAGATAAATTGCATACATACCCTGGTGGACATTTGCAGATGGATGTCGACAAGCAACCCTGGAGGCATGGTTGCAATGCGTGCTGGGGCCTCCTCCCAAACCTTGGCGAGCAACCAGCAGATGAGTATCTGATGTTCCGGAGTTCGCGGTTGATCGTCGACCGCCAAATACTCCTCCGTCGGGAGGTGGAGGATTGCCGTTACGGAGCGTCGACCGGTTAGCACTGAATGAGAAGAGGTCGCGGGGCCAGAACCTTAGGAGGTCGAGGCCGGAAGGATGCCGGATCGTAAGACCCTCCGCCGAGCCGGAGGAAGAGAGGCGAGTGGTTGGACTGTGATCGATTCGAGCGGTAGATCGACAAATGAGGGGGTCCGATCGAAGGAAATGACTTCGACTGTCTCGAGAATGATCGGAGAGGAGGTGCCACCCCGCTCGGGAGAACACACCACCGAAGTAGCCGAATGGGACAGGGTGGTCGCGCGGGGTCTCTTGCGCATGGATAGAGGAACCTCACCAGAGGACCCCGAGCCTTTGACTTGGGTGGCAAGCTGCAACTCAAAAGGGATTGGTCCACAGTCTGTGCAAGGTGGGGCGTCCAATCGCTAGCGCCTTCTACTTCTGTTGGCATCGCCTCACTCTCGCCTTCATGAGAGCCAACCGGAGTCAGGCCAAGGCTCGCCATCTCTTTTGCCACAGCTGCCTCGATCTCAGCCTACTTGAGCTTCATCAGACCGACTGCCTGAGCGCACATCATGATGTTGGCTGCAAAAGAAGGAAAGAATCAGTTAGACTCAAGGGAAGAATGTCGAGAAATTGCATACCTAGGCTGCTCGAGAGTTTTGCTCGGATCGGGCTCAACCCAAACATGTACATAACACCCTCCGGCAGCAGCTTGTTGATGTCAAATTTCTAGTCGGACAACATATTCACCGCATGGAGGTATTCCGGTCGAGTCTTGTACTTCTTCAAATATGGCTGAGATGGAAGTCCGACCTTCCAAGTTGTGCGAAAGCTCGGTCGCTCGGGGAGTCTCAGGAAAAAGAAATACTTCTTCCAGTGTTTATTAAAAGTAGGCATTTTGTCAAAAAAGACCAGACCGACCCGAGACTGGAAGAGGTAGGTGCCCAGTTCGAACTGCCTGGGATAATAGAAATAATGAAACACATGTGGAGTAAGCGATATGTCGTGCAGCCGGAATAGCACGACAACACCACACATAAGACGGAAGGAGTTAGGGACGAGCTGGGGGAGCAAGACACGGAAATAATTACAAACTTCTGTTATGAATGGGTGGATTGGAAATTGGAGACCGACCATGAATTGGTCTCTGAACAGGTAGATCGTGTCGATCGGCGGGTCGTTCGGTCGATCAGACTGAGAAGCCAAGATAATTTCGTGGTCAGAGGGAAGGTCGTAGGCATTTATGAGGCTCGCCGCGTCGCCCGCATCAAACCGGGTTTCCATGGTGGTGTACCACAGGCCGGGAGCAGGGTCCGATGGCTGCGATGAACTAGCCATCGCCGAAGAACAAGATAACAGAGAGATGGATGGAAAAGGGGATGGGAAAACACCAAAGCAGAAGCGGGAAAGTAGCGGAAGGAAAAGAACCAAGCAGGCACAAGATCGAAGAGCTTACAGAAGGGGATAACTGAGGAGAGAAGCCGAGGTTCACCGAAGCACTGGACACGAGCAGTATCGCCGAAGCACACGAAGAAGACGCCAGCGACAAAACAGAAGCCGACACTGCGGCTTTATAAAGATGGGGTTCAGCCGACCAGAGCCGTCTAATCTAGGGCACAAAATCCAAAGTATAGATCCATCCGTTGAATTTGAACCGTCGAACGTCACATCACCCCTGTCGCTTCGATCGTGCGGTGACGGCGGTAGTGCCACATAGCGTTCGTTTACAGGAAGGCATTTAATGAGCACCCTTACCGGGCGTGGCCGCGTGCTCAGCCTTAATAGGGATGATTTACATTAATTCTGAGGTGATTCGGGCGATGACAGCATTGACCGCCCGGCTTGCGCCCCTCCGAGAACGCTAAGGGAAAAATCTCCCAAGTACAAATGCTCAAAGCGCTGATCGGCACAAGAAGATCAGTCCTACACGGGCCGATCGGGATCCAGACTGCTTGTCCAGTCAGTCGGACTTGCAGCCTCTTTCGACTATACTTGAGGGGAAGACACGTGATCCGGTGGTAAGGTGGGGCCCACTTGGGAGAAGGTCATAGCCACGTAGGTCAGGATCAAGGCAGTCAACGTTCCTGGATCATTGTCTGACTGGACGCCCTACTCGCCCGGTCGGATCAAGGAACTGCCGGACCAACAACACTACGGCTCGGCCAGGTACCGAGCTTCCGACGCTCAGAGTTCATCGGCGAAGCGTGTGCCGAGCGGTCGTCCCGCTCGGACTCTCACCAGGTTCCGGATTTGACAACGCAGACACTGCTCCCTCGTTCGGCAACAGGGGTCAGATCAGTCGAATGGCGGCCGACCGGTCTTCCCGCTCGGCCCTAGAGACGGCAGCGCTAGGACATCAACGGTTAGCCGAGTGGCTCTTCCACTCGGCCCCCATGAAGAGTAGTCATTTGATGGACACGGATCGGTTGAGCGACTCTCCCACTTGGACCAGTAACGGACAAAGGGAGCAGCTAGGAATATCTTCCTAGGAACCAGTGTCGCCGACAGGCGGCACGGCTAACAGCATGGTCAGACAGAGAATCTTACGTTGGAACCTTCCACTATCATATCAGGATATGTTCAGGTTGTTGAGGTATGGTGTCAGACATGTTTTTTTGACACACCCTTTCAAGGTATGCTTTAAGGAGCGTGCATGCCTGGGGAAGCGTGCACGCGTCTCTTGTGAGGCCTATATAAGGACCCCAGGGGCTTCGACGTAGGTATGTTCATTCTATTGTGGCTACAGTTACGCTGCCACTTTCATTTCTTTGCTTGCTTGCTGCTTCGCCGAAGATCTCACTTGAGCGTCGGAGGGCCATCGCCGGGGAACTACTCCCTAGCTCGGCACTGACGCTTTTGTGCTTGCAGGCTAGTCTCATCGGAGGTTCACTCACGGTCAACAGGAGTGTCACATCCCCAACGTTCGTCACCTCGACTCTCAAATAGGATTAGTATTGAATTTTGGATATTTGGATAGTTATAATTGTGTTTTGTATTGAATTTTGGATGGTTTGATTGTTTGTATGTTGTGAGCATGTTATATTTGTAATTACATTTGTGAGTATATTGTATTGATTGTGATTTATGTGTTGATCCTGTCCGAACCAAGAGTCAGTGGACGCTGGGCACGTGGCGCTCTCCGCTGGATCCTTGAGTGCTCCGGCGAACCTGCAACAAAACCGAGCCGGGAGGGGTGTCCCGGCGACGGTCCTCCGACGCTCAAGTCAGGCGAGGAATGACAAAAAGGTGGCCTCAAGATGAAGACGTGCATACCTCCGGTGAAGAAATTGGGGCCTTATATAGACCCCTCGAAGAAGCCTGGGCGCGCCAATCAAAGCAATCAGTCTGTCAGAAGGGCCATGCCCAGATATGGATCCGTCAGAAAAGGCGTCCACGAGGCCATACTGCTACTGTATCAACCTTTCCATGATGTGACGGCAAGATCCTCCATCGTGCGATCTTGTGTACGGCCTAATCATTAGACATGCTTCTACCGATAGGCCGCTCGGCCACCTTTTTGTCCCCTCGCCCTTATTTTGTCCGGGCGAGTTGCCCGCTCGGCTCTTTGGCCCCTGCCGTTCGGGCTCCCGGTCGGCCCTTCGATCCTCCTGCCTTGGCGTCGGACACCCAACCCCATGGATGGGTTATCTCTAACTCCGCTCGGACCAACCCGGCTGATCGGCTCGGCCATTAACCGCTTAGTCAACCCTTCATCGGTTCTCAAGCTAAGACCCTTCAGGAAGTGGGTCCCCCATTCTTACTGCCGGATCACTTGCCTTCCCTTCAAGTCTAGTCGAAGGAGGCAGTGAGTCCGACTGACTGGACTATATGTGTCCGAGCGGGCGGTCGCTGCTTCCATAATCTTCCTTTTAGCCGTTCGGCCCTTATGCCGGATTCAGCCGCTCGGCTCTTCGTTTCGGATGCCTTGTTGTTCAACGTGGACGTTTGCTTGCTTAAATCTTCTTGAAAATCGCACAAATCCTTCCCATTAAGTCGCAGCATGCGCGGTATGACGCGCATTAATTGCGCCTAGTGGCAAGGCGCCACGTGGCTCTTCTCACGTGGCGGCGATGCTTAGTACGATGGGACGCGATTGCTTTGAAATAGACGGTCGGATGAGGGCCTCGTCTTTCGTGACCTGCATCCGACGGCGGAGGCCAACCAACCTCGGCAGTATAAAGCCTCCGTCTACTTCCTTCGCCGCATGCTTGCTCGTGCGTTGTCCTTCCGCCTCTTCTTCTGCTGCGACCTCCGACGATCCAGTTCTTGTTTTTCGGCGGCTACCAACCCACCGGTGATCTTTTCCGCCCGTTTCCTTCTCAGTGAGTCTTCTCCCTTCGTTTACAAGGTCCTCCCAAGTCGTTTTGCCTCTTTCGTTCCCGTTCCTCTGTTTTCTTGCCCTCTTATTGCTTCTCCGAGATGGCAAGCTCCTCTGAGCCCGCTGTTGGTGTTCATGGCCCTTGGTATATGACCATGGAGAGTCGGTTTGATGAAGAGGGCGCTCGGCGTCTTGTTCGGACGTATGGGATCCCTGATGACCACGAAATAATTATAGCCAGCCCGTCCGATCGGCCCCATAACCCGCCGATCGGCACCATTTGCTTTTTTCTAGACCAATTCCAGGGCAGCCTTAGATTTCCTACCCATCCATTCATTTTAGAGGTTTGTAATTATTTCCGCATCCCGCTCGGCCAGCTTGTGCCGAACTCCTTTAGGTTGCTGAGCGGAGTGGTTGTCCTCTTTAAGCTGCATAGTATCCCACTTGACCCCAAAATATTCCACTTCTTCTTCTACCCCAAACAATCCGAGTTGGGCACTTTCATTTTCCAGAGTAGAATAGGCTTTAAATTTTTTGATAATATGCCGACCTCCAACAAGCACTGGAAGGAATTTTTCTACATCCGACTTCCCGGCGGCAGATTTCAACCAAATGGCGCATCACGTGCCGACTCAATGGAGCTCGGCAAGTTCGTAGCAATCCCTATCTTCATGTGCGGTTGTCCGTCACGATACAAGATCGACCGAGCTTTCAAGGTGTTATATATTTTGGGTTATCTTCCGTTCGGGCCAATCTTTCCTACCGTATGGGTAAGAGACTCTTTACTCCCTTCACCTTTTTATCTAACTGATTTTAATTTCTCCTATTGCACCTGAAGTCATGTGGCGCTCCAAAGCTACCGCTCATCTGAAACTCAAGGCCGTGGAGATCGAGGCGGCCACCAAAACTCATCCCCAGCCGCCCGGCAGATGCGGAGAGTGGGGCGAAATCCGCCCAAACAGAGCTGCCCCATCCGCTTCAACGGAGGTTGAGGCGGATCCTGTTTCCTCGGCTCCCGCCGAGCTGGGATCCCCGTCGGGGATCCACGGCGAAAACGTCGAAGAGACTCCGGTCCTCCGCCACCCCAAGAGGGGGAACGACATGAGCCGATCGGCGTTACTTCGCCGGATCGCACGCCGTCGCAGATCGGGACTCTGTGACATCGCCTCCTGCGCAGCCCACCGACTCTCCTCCCGGACTCGTTGCCGCTTACATCGGTTGGGCGAAACTTCCACCATAGGGGAGTCCTCGCCAGGCGACTGCAGCTGAAGAAGCGCCGACCGCCACCCAACCATCAAGACCACCCTCCGATTCCCATCGGAGGAATATTTACCCTCAAGCCCCGTTCACGAAATAACCTTGACGGGCCCGCTTGCCAAGCTTTTTGAGGACGCGCAAATTCAAGCGGCCCTCATGACGCCCAAGCAGCTTGGCGACAACAACATGCAGCAGGCCACTCAGGTATTCATTTTTCTTCCTGTTCCATGCCACTATTTGATTCCTGATTTCATTATTTCCTTTACAGCGCTGGGCTGAGCAAATCGCCACTAGCCGTCAGCTAGCCGAGCTGGAGGGTCTCCTGGAAAAACTTCAATTGTTGGGGGGTCCGTCGGCCGAGCGGGAGAAACAAACCCTCGAGGCCGAACAGGAGAAGGCTACCGATCTGGCTGCGGAGGTGGCCCGACTCGAAGACTTGGTGAAGAAGCAGGACGGGGACGTGAAGCGATTGCTGATCTGGATAAAATGAAAGTCGAAGTCCGGGCCCTAGATCAGCAGTCTAAGAAGCTAGAGGCCGAGCTGAATGCCGAGCGAGAGATCCGTTCGGCAGAGCGCACAAAGGCCGAGGTGGACTTGAAGGCTGTTCAAGACACCTTAACCGCTTCCCGAGCGGCACTCAGAAAATATAAAGAGGGTGAGCCGAGTCGCCTAGCAGCCGCGCGCCAGGAATACCTCCACTCGGAGAGGTTCGGCCTAAAATTCGGTGGCAACGTCTCTTCCACTTTCGCCGAAGCGGTCAAGGTCACCGTGACATACTTGAAGAAAGGGGGCCACCTTCCCGAGGGAATGCATATTCCCGCTTCCGACCTGGCGGCCATGATTGATGATATTCCTGACGCCTTCTTCAGCTTTGAAGACCCTGAGTGAGGCGGGTTATTTCGAGTATCTTCTGTATTTCATCCGCTCGGCGGATGTAAAATTTTTGTGGGTGCCGTTCGGCATAATTCTTCTTCTAAAGACGCTGCTCCTTTGTTTGTTTTCCTACTCATTGTCCATAATATTCTTCTGTTTGCTTAACGTTGATACTTAGAGTCAGTCCCGCTCTTAAGGGTTCTCCTTCACGCGTCCGATCGGCTTGGCACATTGCATAGGGTCCGAGCGAGGTAGCCTACTCACTTTGCACGTATCCTGCCTGCGTGAAGTCCACAAAGCCGAGTATCGAAGGACCAACTCCCAATCGGGCCTGAATTTTTTAATATTTGTAGTTTCCACGGTCTCACTTTGATATTCGTTCTTCCGCTCGGGATGTTTATAGCCGATCGGCGCGGCTCTCGATTTTAACGACGGTGCTCGTCGGCGCGGATGTTTATAGCCGATCGGCGCGACTCTCGATTTTTAACGATGGTGCTCGTCGGCGCGGATGTTTATAGCCGATCGGCGCGGCTCTCGATTTTTAACGACGGTGCTCGTCGGCGCGGATGTTTATAGCCGATCGGCGCGGCTCTCGATCTTTAACGACGGTGCTCGTCGGCGCGGATGTTTATAGCCGATCGGCGCGGCTCTCGATCTTTAACGACGGTGCTCGTCGGCTCGGTTTTTATAGCCGATCGGGCGGCTCTCGATTTTTAACGCCGGTGCTCGTCGGTAGCGGATGTTTATAGCCGATCGGCGCGGCTCTCGATCTTTACGGTGCTCGTCGGAGCGGATGTTTATAGCCGATCGGCGCCGCTCTCGATCTTTAACGACGGTGCTCGTCGGCGCGGATGTTTATAGCCGATCGGCGCGGCTCGATTTTAACGACGGTGCTCTCGATTTTTACGACGGTGCTCGTCGGCCTTCCTCACGGTTTAACGTCTGGGCTAGACGGCCTTCGAGGTTGACTCCTTACCAGGTCAAGCGACCTTGGCCTTCATATCTCGCGCTCGAACAATATTTATGCCCGGCCGAACAGCACGGGTCATTCGCTTGCGAACCTGATCGGCAGGGAGGCCTTCCCTATTCGAGTGCTTGGCTCGGATAATCCCTATGCCCCTTTTACCCAAGAACGTACTCCTGGCCGAACGGCTCAGGGTCTGCTCCGAGCATTTTGGCTCGGATAATTTATATCCGTCCGAATGGTACGGGGCTTCCGTTTTTAGAGCGTTTGGCGCCAATTTGATCCGTATACCTCCGGCCGAGCGGTTCGGGGCCTTCGTTGTCGAGCACTTGGCTCGGAAAACCATATACCTGGCCGACCGGCTCCGGCCTTCGCTCCAGGCAATAACCTCCCTCTATCATCCTGAGCAGCGCAGGGCTTTGGTTTCCTTCCTGCCACACTAGTATGCAGCCCGGCCGAACTGCTCGGGGTCTTCGATTTCGAATGCTGCTTTTATTCTATACGCAGCCCGGCCGAACGGCCTGGGGTCTTCGGGTTCGAGCTCCCGGCTCGGATACAAACCTCCCGGCCGATCGGCTCGGGGGCCTTCGGTTTACGATGATAATGCCTTATATTCGCTCTTTTGACTTTTCATCTCTGCATTTCAAGTATTTAGTCGAAAAATGAAATACACAGGGTGATTTACAGTGATACACCTTTCACCCCGCCCGGTAAGGCTGGAGGTGGTTCGCTCCACGGCCTATCTAGTCCGTCCGCTCATCCTCGAGATAATAGCGCCCGACCGGAGCTTTTCGATGATTTTGAAAGGGCCTGCCCATGGAGCTTCAAGCTTGCCGACGTCGCCGACCGGCTTGACTTTCTTCCAGACAAGATCGCCGACTTGGAACGATCCGGGAATTACGCTACTTGTAGTTTTGCTTCATCCACGACGGTATGCCATCAACCGAACGGACGCCTTTGCCCTCTCCTCTTCTACCAAGTCCAGCTCCATGTTTCTTCGTTCGGCGTTGTCATCATCATAGCTCGGATCCTGGCTGACTCAACGCCGACTTCGACCGGTAATGACAGCCTCACCGCCATATACCAAATGGAACGATGTGACTCCGTCCCTTCTTTTGGCGTCGTTCGGATAGCCCACAAGACGCCCGGCACTTCATCCGCCAACTCCTCCCAAATGGTCGAGCCGAGCGCAATACGAAGAATTTCGGTTGGCGACTTCAGCTTGACCGTTGCTCGAGGATAGGCCACGGACGTGAAATGTTGCTCAATGTCGTAGCTTTTGCACCAATCCTCTAACATCTTCCCCGTGAACTGCCGCCGTTGTCGGACACTAGTCGGCGAGGATGCCGAACCGACAAATGATGTGTTGCCGATGAATTTTTAACCATCTGCTCGGTGATCTTTGCCAGCGGCTCGGCCTCCACCCACTTGGAGAAATAGTCTACCGCCACTAGTAAAAATTTCCTCTGCCCGGTCGCCATCGGAAATGGACCCACAATATCCATTCCCATTGATCGAACGGACATGAGATGGTTGATGCCTTCATCTCTCTCCGGTCGGTGGGAGAAGTTGTGATACTTCGGCAGGAAAGTGAGATATCGTCCGAGCGGCATCTGCTTATAAAGTTGGCCAAAGTATCCGGCCAAGAGGATCTTCTTGGCCAATGAGCGCCCGCCCGATGACCCCGCATGATCCTTGATGTACTTCGGAGGATGTAAGCTGAGTCCTCCATTTCAGCAAAGGGCGCGAGAAAGCTTTCTTGTAAATGATCTCCGATGAGTGTGAACCGACCGGCTCTTCTTCCGAGGAGGCTGCATATTCATCGGATGGTGTGGTGCTCGAACGGAGGAATTCTATAATAGGTGTCCTCCAATCACTTGGAAATGCGAGGCCTTGCATCCGGTCGACATGCGCCACCAGAGCGTTTTTTCAATTGGTTCTGAACGGCGACCGGCGTTATTGAGCTCGCTAGTTTGGCTAACTCATCGGCAGCCTGGTTCTCCGCTCGAGGGATCTTCCGAATAAGCACCTCTCGGAAAGTAGCTTTGAGTTTTTCAAAGGCCTCGGCGAGAGTTTGAGCCGAACACAGTTGATTTCAAAGGTGCTGGAAAGTTACTGAGCGGCCAACTGTGAATCGAATAGAGTGTCACCCGAGCTGCTCCCACATGCCGTGCTGCTGCAATCCGGCTATGAGGGCCTCATACTCGCTTCATTGTTAGTAGCTTTGTAATCTAGCCGGACGGATAGGTGCATCTTTTCTTCATGAGGTGAGAGTAGTAATATTCCGATCCCACTTCCAAGCCGAGTGGAGGATCCATCCATATATTCTCCACATAGCTTCCGGCTCGGCTTTTGCACTTGGTCACAAAATCAGCCAAGGATTGGGCTTTAATCGCCGAGCGGGGCTGATATTTGATGTCAAATTCACTCAATTCGTCGTCCACTTGATAAGCCGTCCTGACGCTTCGGATTCAACAAGACTCTTCCAAGTGGACTGTTCGTCCCAATAATGGTATGAGCCAAGAAATATGGTCGCAGCGCGAGCGGCTAGAACTAAAGCAAAGGCCAACTTCTCAAGCCCGGTGTAACGATCAACATCTTTAAAATGTGGCTTAGAAAATACACCTGCTGCGCCGTTCGCCCTCACAAGTGCCGAGCCTACAACATGTTCATTTTGATGACAGATACATATAAAGTGACTCACCCCAGATCGGCTTGGCTAACACTGGTAGAGAATTAAGATATGTCTTCAACTCTTCAAATGCTCGGTCACATTCTTCATCCCACTGGAATTTAGTAGCCTTGCGCAGGATCTTGAAGAATGGTAGGCTCCGGTCGGCGGTTCTGGAGATGAATCTCGATAGAGCGGTTATTCGACCGGTCAACCTTTGCACTTCTCTTGTATTTCTTGGGGGCGGCATGTCTTGCGATCTTTAATCTTCTGGATTTGCTTCAATTCCCGCCGGTCACTATATACCCCTAAAACGCCTTTGGCTCGACAGCACTTTGGGGGTTTAGTTTGACTCCATATTTGCGCAGCGTTCGGAAGATTTCTTCCATATCCTTGAAAAGATCGGCCGCTCGGACGGATTTGATAAGAATGTCATCCACATAAACTTCCATGCTCCCGATCTGCTCCTTGAAAACCTTGTTCATCAAACGTTGATAGGTGGCCTCGGCATTCTTCAATCCGAACCGCATCACATTGTAACAATATGTGCCGTCAGCAGTTATTCTTCTTGGTCGAGCGGTACTTGATGATATCCTTGGTAAGCATCAAGCATGCAAATTAGTTCGCAGCCGGCCGTGGAGTCCACCAACCGATCTATCCGGGGATAAAAATCCTTGGGGCATGCCTTGTTTAAATCTCGAAAGTCGAACCCTCCACTTGCCGCCGGCTTGAGACCAAGACTACGTTGGCCAACCAGCACTGCACCTCGCGTATGTGGCCGGCCTTGAAGTTTTTCCACCTCCTTGGGATAATGGCATTCCGCTCGCCAAGTCCCTTTTTCTCGCTTCATCGGTCAAGCGTCCTCGGACATGCAATTCATGCTGCGCTAGGCTCGGCGAATTCCTGGTAACTCATGTGTCGACCAAACGAAGACATCATGATTTCGTTGGAGGCATTGAATCGGCTTCTCCTTTTCCCGATCGAGGCGATAAAGTCGTGGCCTCCGATCGGGCCTGATGGATCTGGACTTCCTCCTTTTCATCATAAATTAAAGCAGGAGGTTTCTCGGCTATGGCGTGTACCTCAATTCGGGCGCCTTCCGAGCGGAACAAGCTTCGCTCGGATCATCTCTATATAGCACCGCCGAGCTGCTAGCTGATCTCCCACTTCTCCTACTTTGTCCTCCACGGGAAACTTTATCTTGTGGAAGGTTGAGACAACCGCTCGGAATTCGCCGGCCGTCCCAAAATGACGTTGTAGGATGAGGGAGAGTCGACCACCACGAAGTTTATTGTCCTGGTCCTCTGAGCGGCTCTTCTCCCAGCGAGGTGGCTAGAGTGGCGTTATCATGGGCAGCAGCTCGGCTCGATCAATTTGCAGCTGATCGAACGCCTTCTTGAATATGATGTTGACCGACCTCCCTGTGTCAACAAATATGCGGTGAATGGTGTAATTTGCTATTACCGCTTTAATGAGCAGCGCGTCGTCGTGGGGCACTTCAACTCCTTCTAAGTCCCCGGGTCCGAAAGTGATTTCCGGCCCACTTGCCCGCTCTTGGCTGTAGCCGACTACGTGGATCTGCAGCTGACGGACGCCCGCCTTTCTGGCTCGGTTGGAATCTCCTCCGGTCGGCCCACCAGCAATAACGTTGATCTCGCCCTGGGAAGTATTGCTCCTATTTTTCTCCTCCCGAGCGGACGGTCGTGACCGTTCTCTGGACGCCCGGCGATTCTCCTGCCTCGGGGATCGGTGCCGATCGGGTGTCTGCTGGTGTCGTCCCTCGGTGCGGGTCCGGTCAGCTTCATGAGTCCCACGCCTCACGCCGATGGGAGGCGCAGTCGTTCGGCTTTCACGGAACAGATTGACACAAAGGGAAGGCTTCGCAATCCTCGTGTTGTGCGATCCGTCGGTGGAATTTGCGTAACATAGGGTCCACCTCTTCTTTGGCTTGGAGCGGCCACTTCTACGTGCAATCGACGTGAGGGATCGAATTGCCGCCTCGGTCCTCCGGGTGGTCACGAGCGGTGTCGCTTCCGCTCGGCATGAACAGGTGCGCGCTCGAGCGGCTTGCGCTTCTTCCACATTTATATATTCGTTGGCCCGATGTAGCATGTGATCATAATCTCGGGGCGGCTTTCGGATGAGCGACCGGAAGAAGTCCCCATCCACAAGGCCTTGTGTGAAGGCATTCATCATCGTCTCCGATGTGGCCGTTGGAATATCCATCGCCACTTGGTTGAATCGCTGAATATAGCCTCGAAGCGATTCTCTCGGCTCTTGCTTGATGGCGAATAAGCTGACACTTGTCTTTTGATAACGCCGACTACTGGCGAAGTGGTGGAGGAAGGCCGTTCGGAATTCCTTGAAGCTCGTGATGGATCCGTCCGGCAACCTTCGAAACCACCGTTGAGCCGATCCCGAGAGGGTGGTAAGGAAAACTCTACACTTTACTCCATCTGTGTACTGATGGAGCGTGGCTGTATTATCGAACTTACCCAGATGATCATCCGGGTCCGTTGTTCCATTGTATTCGCCGATCGTCGGAGGCACGTAGTGCTTGGGCAGAGGGTCTCGTAGGATAACCTCCGAAAATTGGCGATTGATCCGCTCGGGGGAGGAGTCCGCTCGGGGAGCTTTCCCCTTCCTGTCATCCCGCCTTGGCATTTCATCTGAGGAAGATCCTCTATCTCTTCGGGCTGGTATGGCTTCAGGGGTGCGAAACAAGGCCCGATGGAATGCGACGGTGGTTGGAGGTGCTTCCGCTCGGCCATGAGACGCAGATGTTGCTTGCTGCTCCACCCGCTCGGCGGATGCTTTTTGTTTTTGCTCCATGAGTTTGGCGGCCCTCATCTCGACCAGAGCCTCGAGTTCTTCCCTTGACAGCGTCACCGTGTGTTGTCGTCCAGCCTCGTCCATTGTCTCCGATCGGATGCAGGAGCGTTCCCACAGACGGCGCCAATTTGATCCCGTCCGAACCAAGAGTCGGTGAGGCTGGGACGTGGCGCGCCTCCGGATCTCCTTGAGTCTCCGAACCTGCACAAAACCGAGCCGGAGGGGTGTCTCGGCGACGGCCCTCCGACGCTCAAGTCAGGCAGCGACAAGATGAAGCAAAGGCAAAATGAAGAGACTGGGGCTACAGTAGAATAGAAAAACCCATACCTCCGTCGAAAGCAATCACCTGCATTTGACCATGCCCGGGTATGGGTCTGTCAGAAGGGCCATGCCCAGATATGGATCCGTCAGAAAAGGCGTCCCTGAGGCCATACTGCTACTGTATCAACCTTTCCATGATGTGACGGCAAGATCCTCCATCGTGCGATCTTGTGTACGGCCTAATCATCAGACATGCTTCTACCGATATCCCATATCCCGAGCCGAGCGCATAGGCCGCTCGGCCACCTTTTTGTCCCCTCGCCCTTATTTTGTCCGGGCGGGTTGCCCGCTCGGCTCTTTGGCCCCTGCCGTTCGGGCTCCCGGTCGGCCCTTCGATCCTCCTGCCTTGGCGTCGGACACCCAACCCCATGGATGGGTTATCTCAACTCCGCTCGGACCAACCCGGCTGATCGGCTCGGCCATTAACCGCTTAGTCAGCCCTTCATCGGTTCTCAAGCTAAGACCCTTCAGGAAGTGGGTCCCCCATTCTTACTGCCGGATCATGTGTGGATTGTGTTTGTATTATCATCGTTTGTGATGATTTTTATTGATATGAAAATTGTATACAGGAGACATTATAAATATAAGTGTGTGTTTTTCTTTAAATTTTATTTCATTTTATTCTGTTGGCGATTTCCGGTGAAAACCATCATTCTGTTGGAAAATATCAACTCTGCATAGTGGAATTTCGATACAATACCGGCTAAATTCTTGGTTCAGTCAGTAGTTTACTGATCAAATTATAGATTCAGTAGGTAACTACCAACTGAATTACCGATCCAGTCGGTAAATTTCTAGTTCAGTCAGTAGTTTACCGACCAAATTACGAATTCAGTAAGTAACTACCGACTGAATAAATACAGACTGAATCGGTTACCGATTGAATTATCGATTCAATCTGTATTTTTACTGACTAAATTTGAATCAGTCAGTAAATTTCGTTATCCCACCGTCTTCATATGCTGACGGAATAGTGATTCTATCGTTAAAATTTATCGACGAAAATTTAAATTCCGTAGGAGAATATCGATTGAGTATAATTTCCGTTGGTAAACTATATTTTCGACCTAATTATTTCTGATATCATATATTTCGTTGTTATTCCATCAGTAAATCGAAATAAACGGACTGAATTACTATGAAAAATTCAGTCATTATTGGTTATTATTTTTATAGTAATTGTTAACTATGGTTTCAGTTTTAAATATTATCTTAAATATAGATGATAGCTAGATGTTATAATTGATGCATTTGTGGATTGTTTTCTATGCATTGCATTGCTTTCAAGTTCTCTTGGATCTATCACTCTGAACGTGCAACTGGCCTTGTTGCTCATCTTTCCAGTTATCATAGGCTAATGATACTGTCCTGATAAAGAAAAGCTAAAGGACTCCATAAAACACCACAATATATTATATTGTGGAGGAGGAGGACAAAAACAGACAGATTAGAGTGGAAGAATTCAGCCACCAAAAAAAAAAAAAAATGCAACCGAAAAGTAGCTTTGGATAGAAGATGTACAGTGGGTCATTGGGTGGGCAGACAGGTGAACACGGCCGACTGCGGCTCATAGCTAGCTAGTGGAGCCGATAGAGCGGAATGGGCAGCAAAAATGTGGAAGAGAGTACAAGTGCAACAGTTAAAGCTCCGGGCGAAGCACGAGGAGGAGGCGGTGCCGCAGCGGAGTCGGCAAGTTGCTGGAATTGGAGGGAGTCTACGGCGAGCGGCATGTTCTCCTGGTCCGGGCTGCATTTGTAATCCGACGACTCTCCGCCATGGGGAGGGTGGGCGCTGTAGAGAACGGCGCGCAGGACGGCGGAGGCCGTGGGGATATATGCCGTCCGGTTCCTGGCCAGCAGCCACGTCAACCCCATTAGTTGGCAGTCGCGGCCAAACATCCTCGCAGTTCGGCTCCCGCTTTCGCTGCGGTCGCCGTCGCCGCCGCCGCCGCCGCCGCCGTTCCCTTTCAACTGTTCACGAAGAATAAGCTTGAATTAAATCGAGTGTTCATGCAACGAGGCACGTAGAGGGATTGAATGATGCATGTTCTTCATTTATTACACTGAGAGGAAGGAATGAAATTATTGCATACGATGGGAACCCCAAGAAAGACACCAGACCAACAAATTACAGACAACCAAAGGTAAATATTCACACAGAAGGGAAATAATTTGCAACCAGAAGAAACTACTTTACTTCGGGAATTCTGAATAAAATCTGTTGACTAAAAAATTGAAGCAATTCCCATGACATTTTTCGAGCTGAAAAAGTTGAAAGCAAAAGGTTGCCGATCGTTTTCTACGCCATCGCATTCAAATTCTTTATTTTAGCAAAGGGATTAATCCTATTCCATTCCTTTTTGTCACCAAACTCACAATTCAGTCTAAAAAGTTGAATAATTTGAGGAATTAATTTTGGTGAAACATCAAAAAACGAGCAGAAAACATAGAACAAGCAAAACCAACGAAGACAGAGAACAAGAAATGGTGCTAATTTATATACCTTCTCGAGGGAGCGCAAGCACCGGGTGCAGCCGGCGTACGAGGCGTTCAGGCAGTCGCGCTCCAGCTGCCGTACCGCTGCAGTCGGCGTGGCGTTGCGCGGTGGATCCTTTCCGCCGCTGACATTAAAGGCGGCCGGGCACCGAAGCGACCCGACCTGGTGGAGCCGGATGCCGCAGAAGCAGAGCACGGTGTCGCAGGTGGCGTTGGCCCGCGGCAGGCGGATGCCGCGCAGCTCTAGCGCGCTCTGCAACGAGTCCACGCACTTCTGGTTATCGTCCGGCATCATCGGCCCGTCCGCGCCGGCGAGTCCTTGCGCAGCATCCAGCGGCGCCCGGAGCTCGAGCGCGTAGCGCGCGTGCGCGGCGAAGAGCCAGGCGGCGAGCACTGGGCAGCAACGGCTCCGGCCGAGGCCGCCACGGGCGCAGGCGTCGTTGACCCCACCGAAGAGCTCGTCTGAGAGGTCGAGGTGGCAGACGCTCTGGTTGTCGCCCTGGGTGACGGGGAAGGAAGGAACTGTGGCGGAGTCGAAACCGTCGGAACCGAGTGGGTGGAGCTCGAGGAAGGCGGCTTGCAACGTGACTCCGGTGACAAGGTAGAAAGCGAACAGCAAAGCTAAGAGGGAAGAGGGCATTTTTGTTCCTTTCTTCCACTTCCTTTCTGTCTGAAAGTTGGAGAAAGGGAGGAAATCGAATGGAAGCATAGGGAAGGGAAGCAGAGCTCCCCCCTCTCTTTGGTTAATCTCGTGATGCAGGAGAGCTGGTGGAGGAAGAGAAGAGAAGAGAAGAAAAGCAGAGGGAGAGAGATTTAGTTGATTGAATTTGAATCTCCTCCTAAACCTCCTTCCTCCCCTTCATCCCGGTAGACTGAGTTTGAGACTGCGTGAAGTCGAAGACAAAGGGCAATTCTCGGGAGAGATCGGAGGTGTCCGCTCGTAAGCAGCAGCATGTGGATGTGGGATCCTTTTTGGAGTTTGGACGACTCGCAGCAACCCCCACCATTTCACATGGTGAGAGAGACTGGTCGATGGGCTGGAGCAGTGCGTCAGAACAAACAACGCCGCTGGTGCTGTCGTCGTCGCTCACCCCACAGTCAGCTCCGAGGATAAAACAAAACAATAAAAAAACAAACAAACAAAAACATAGCAGTTTATAGTAGTAGTTCACTTAATCACTTCTACCGGTTAACTAGAGTCACCAATATCAGCAGCAGTAAAACTTTGGTAATTTTCGACTCGGCTAAGGCGCCAAAGTGGAACATCCGAAGGCCTACAAGATGCATCGGCGCAGACTGCAATAACTCGACTATAGCCTAAAGTTAGATAGACATCTGGGGCCATCGACTTTTTAACTCGTTCGTTCAATCAAACATAAACTTTAATTGTATGAAATGACCGTATGATGGCAGAGGTGGGCCTCTACGAGATGGCAACAAGAACGCATTATTATAGAATTTCACATGGGTTTCGGTTCTAGCCTTCAGAACCACGTTATTAGTGACAGTGCACATATTATAAGATGGAAAAGACAAAAACCACCGTGAGCTCTGAGAACCGGCGTTATTAGTGACAGTGCATAGTGTTTTTTTGGAGTGAATTCAACTATTTAGTACAGAGCAGTGCTTTTGCAGTGGCCACAAATCAATAGCAGATCTTCCTCTGGGGTATCGCTGATAAAAAAAGACATTATGAGATGTTTCGATCCTGAAATGTTTATCCCAAACACAACAATCTATTTGTTATGATTGTGCCTTCACAACACTTCCAGAAACGGAATAGGGAGGACTACGAAATAAGAAGAAATCCAGCCCCCACCAAAATCGGCACAGAAGGCAATCTCAGATCCCACAATTAATCACACAGGGGGCGGCTGTTTTGTGTGATTTCTCTACCGGAGATGCAGATAAAAATGCAAAAGGACATGTTGGTAGGGTAGGTGAAGCTGTAAAACAACGAATTAAACAAAAGGCAAAATAAAAAAGAAAAGAAAAGGTAGCACAAGAAAGGAGAGAAAACTTCAATCACAGTTTAGCTCGAGATGCCCAGTGGATCAAGCGAAAAGTTATCTATTCTAAACCACATTGGGTGCATCCATCATCCATGGTCTATCTTTATCTCCTTTCTCTCCAGCGGTCAGTGGGTTTTGGTTGCAGGATAGCAGCTGCTTTTGTGCAGGCTGGGCGTCAGGTTATGGGAACGAATCCCTCTCGAGTTACTCCTTACGTAGTGCGTTGCACTAGTAATGAACATCCAACAGCAGGCCAAGAAGACATATGCTTCGTACAAAGCAAAGGCACAGTGTGAAGTCTGCAGCTCCATTCATCGACTCCATCATTTTGTCCTTTGCTGCCGCGCATCGCGTAGGCAGTGCATATGTTGCAAAAAAGTTGGAACCGCCAACCCAGCGGCCCCCTCACCCCGGCCCCACAAGTATGAGAGGGAGTAAATCACGGTGAATACGGGCCCGGCTATGACATGGTGGTCTCAGGTGTTTAGCACGGACAGATATTGATGTTATCGCATTTGCTGCCGCAGACCCTCGACCTCTCGACCCATGTTGCAAGAATTCATGTCATAGCCGGCTGATCCCGCCCGTGGGGGCGCGTAGGCAGTGCATATGAAACCACGACAGGTGAGTGGTGAAGTGCAGCCCCACAACAATCATGCACCTGACCACTATGTACTATTCAATAAAGGATCACCATCAACTAGAAAAGAAAAAAAATGAGCTTGATAAGAGTCGAAAGCATAGTTTACAAAATTACGATCCGGATCGTAGGATCGTACGATCCTACGATCCAGAAGCCCAAAATCGATCCAGAATCGTGCAGAATCGTTTTTGCAGTAGGATCGCAGCAGGATCGGTAGGATCGGTAGGATCGGAGCAGGATCAGTAGAATCGGAGCAGGATCAGAGCAGAATCGGAGTAGGATCGGTGGAAGCTTTGAAAGGTCATAACTTTTGACTCGGATTGAACCACGGGGCCTATAATATATCAAATTAAATCTCGTTCAGATATTTTTAATAAATTTCAAAGTTTATCCTTAACCATTATCTTTTTTTCATCTTATTAGAGTTTTAAATTATTTAAATATATGTTTAATTATTTTTGAGTTAGTTTTTTATCAATAATATTTTGTCATTTATTTTTCTCAAAATAATAAGTTTTTGGATGTCTATTGTCTAGTATTGTGTGGCATCAACCAGTCTTTAGAAGATTATTTCCGACATTCATATTTGAATCAAAGGATTCAATAGCTTCTGTTATATACGTTAGATGCTTTGTTGACATTTAAATTGAATTATCTTATAAATCAAGGAAATATTTTTGACATTGTATGTGTTATTATTATTGTGTTAATAGATATTTTATATTCTTTCATTTTATGATATGAAAATATAAATATTATTACTATGCGAGAATGATAGTTGAATTACAAGTTAATTTAAATTTGTACATGTAGTAATGTAATTTGATGTGTTGAGTGTAAATAATTGCATATATATACAAAATTAGTTATTTATTTATATGTAAATGAGTTTTTTAGGTATTTTTTCTAATTATTAATCATGTATGATAAAATTTTAAGGGTTTTTGGTAGGATCGTACGATTCTACGATCCGATCCTGACCGATCCGATCCTGACCCTAAATCGATCCTGCGTAGGATCGCGATTCTACAAACTATGGTCGAAAGTGACAACGATCGTATGTACGAAAGATATCTCTCAAAAGTTGAATTTAGTGTTTGGTAAAATTACAATCACAGAGTGCATGAGTTATTTTCCTTAGTGATCCCACATGTCATTCGAGTTGGTATATGGTGAGATATTTGTCATATGAGGTCATGGGATCGAAATTCAAGGTAGTCGGGGCATAAATTCTCGGTCTCTGTGCAACCCACCTCACCTGTCACATGCTCGTTCAGGATGCTGTGATTTACTTCCCTCGTGATGACCTTGAGTTGGATACGACGGGGATACTGGAGGCGAACGATTTCGCCTTTTTGTCACATGAGTTATTTTCCTTAGTAGTCTAAGACAGTATGGTTAGTTATCTATTTGTAACTCGATATCTAAGTTTTTAAAAAGATGAAATTGAGAAATAATAACAGAAGAAGGTAACTAGATAATGCCTAAGCGTTGTTGTGATTATAAAAGGATATATTGGAATCTAGCCAGTAGTTCTTCTCGTATCCCTAACAAATTTGGAATCTCTTCCATCATAAGTTGGAAATCATATAAACCAAATTACCCTCTAGGCAAGTAGATCTTAGCTGCAAATGCCTCCTTGAATGGAATAAGATGAGTTTAGGAGCTGTCAATTGATATTTGTTGATGTTGTCTGAAAATGATGGAGATGATGCACGGGGCAGATGACTCTATCGTTAATTGGGAGAAAACTCTAAGATGGAGAAGAGATGACACCTGACACTCCTTCCTAGCACTCCTTTCTGCTCATACCGCAAAGAGAGCAAAGAAAAACGTTAGAACAAGCACCAGGGAGAGGATCAGTGGCGTAAGCACCAAGGACTTGTGCTTGAAGAATGCGGAGACTAAACCTCGTAAATTCGGTCGGCTTTTAGTCCACCCGGGTTAATACTAGGAGTTTTGCTCGTATGAAGAACGAAGAGTGTTGAGTGGGACATTGAGTCCTATATATCCAGACGGTTCTTGGTCCGTCCAGATTTATGTTGAGAGTTATTCCCATAAGATATAAAGAACTATGCCTCGTACCCTTTATCGGATTCAAGTCTGCACGATTTTATACTGGGAGTCATGCTCTTGAAAGGTGATTCATCCGGATACGTGCACATGTACTTTGACCGTCATCTTAACCATTAATTTCATATTATCTCTGTAACGACCCGACCCCTCAGCTCTTTGAGCGACCCAACTGGCGGGTCATTTGGCGGTCCCTTGGCGGTCCCTTATGTCGTCGACCGACAACCCTCGGTCGTGCCGTTACTCACTAGGTCTTCTCACCCCTGACCAGTGGATTTTTGCCTTCCCCAGGATTCAAACTCTAGATCTCCAAACTAAATATTAGAGTTTATGAATCCTGATAGCCAAGTGAGCGGTACCTGTACTTTGACCGTTATCTCATCTTAATTTTGACTGACACGTCATCTTAATCATTAATTTTATATTATCTTTGAGTCTACTCACACCAACACGCCGTATCAATTGTGCAATAAAATGATAAACCTTTTGTCAATGAAAAACATATAAGATTGAGTCTGAATTAGCCGACTGGGTTAGATCCTACAAGGTCTGAAGATAATACGAGTAAAGTTTCGTCGTTAGTTAATTGTCTAACACTAGGATGAAACAATATACATTTAATTATAGTGGTTCCTTCAAAGTTTCCACTGAAGAGAGAAGAATAGAATGGATAAATGGTAAACAAAGTGTCCAGAGTTCGCGTTCAACATGGCGGTGAATTCATTGCAAATTCAGATGCCAAAAGCCACTGACTGGACTCACTGCTATATGAAGGAGACACAAAGCTCCAGTCCTTCTACATAGGAGGTCCGGGGCAGAAAAAAAAAATCCAAAATAAATTTGAGCTCCAACTACTCAAGACCCTAATTACATTTCTAAAAAAATAAAAGTAAAAGACAATATTAAAAATTTTGAAATATGAATTTGGGTTCAACTATTCAAGACCCCAATTACATGTCTATAATACATAATATTAAAAAAAAATTTAAGCTCTCTAAAATTATAGGCTCAGGGTCATCGTCCAGTGTCGCTCTCCTCTAGGGCCGACCCTGATGACACTATATTTCTTGTATTTATTGGTAACTTCCAATCTTTATTTTGTTCGTTCTCCCCTAGAGAATGTATTAGTTCAGTTGCTGACTGGAACTACCTAGGTTGATGAGAAAAACAAATAAATAAATAAATACAAGAGTCAAGGATATGAAGGAAGATAAAATAATTTTATCATAATAAAATATAATTATTATCTTATTATTTTTCCTCCACTAACATTAACATCGTATTACAAACCTTATCATATTATTTCTCCGCCACTAGCACTAACACCATATTACAACTATTATTCTATTATTTCGCCTTCACTAACTCAATTACTAGTTAAAATATGTCAACTCATCGATCCACTAATACACTAATTTTATCAATCCCTCCCTTAAACTAATATTCCAAATGTTATAATCAATTTAAAAAGAGTCAAACTTTTAAATTCCATATAGAAATACCAAGTAACTTTATGAGCTTCTGAAATATAGAAAATTTGAAAGACTTGGTAGAATATCAGCAATTTAATCTTTGCTTCTGTAGTAAACAAGATTAATAACTTCATCATTTGTAAGATTTCTCAAGAAATGATATCTCACATTTATGAGTTTACTTCGACCATATAGCACTGGATTTTTAGAAAGTTTTATTGTCAAACTATTATCACAATAAATCAGAGTATGTCCAACCTCTTTGAAATATAATTTTGTAAAAATCTTTTTTAATAAATAGCTTGACAAGCATCAGATGTTGCAGCAACAAACTTTGCTTCCGTGGTTGATAATGTTGGTCCCTTGCGGCCGACAAGAGGGGGTGAATTATCCTATAAAAAAATAGACACCTTCCTTGACTTATAGCTTGATTAATAAATACACTTGTATAAAAAGAAACTAATTAACAAACAAAAAAAAAGAGACAGATCCTTTACTTGGTTTGCAATCAGGGGATTGTTAATCCAAGACGTTGAAAGCTCACTATCCAATCTCCTTCAGGCGGAGAAGCCTCTTACAACAGTTAAAACACTTAGTTATAGAACTAAACAGATGAAGAATTGTTTACAAGTGTTTTATCTAGCTACTAGGATCAGGCCTATACTTATAGTTCTGATCAGGGCGCCTGGAAGGGTTTCAAGTACCTAAACGTGGATAGAACTTTATCCATATTGCAACAGGTTACGACAAGTGGGGTTTCGATAAATTTTTCGGTCAGGATGCCTAGGCGGTGTCGATACGACTCCCCCAGGGCGAGGCACCCTGGGGGCGCCTAGGGGATCCGGGCGCCTGGACTTGGTCCAAGCGCCCCGGACAGTTAACATTTTGTTAATTGCTTGTTTTCTCCTCGATCCGGCTCCGTTCGCTTGGGTTATTTCAGCCATCTGTAATAGAGCTCACCCGAATCCATTTTCCAACCTTCTAGAGCAACCTTCCGCTCCAGCTTCTAGTCCCTTGGAACCGTTGGGCGCTTCCTTTTCGTCCGCTAGCGTACTCTTCCGTAGTGACTTGTCCCTGGGACGCACAGAGCCCGTCGACTCTCTTTCGTGTCGTCCTTCTCGCTAGCTGCGTCTTTCGCTCGACCTCCTGTGCTCCTAAGTTCCTGTACATTTAGACACAAGGCATCAAAACACAACAAGACCTAACTTGACTTAGTTGATTACATCAAAACTACCACAGGGTATTTACAATCTCCTCCTTTTTGATGTGAGCAACCCAAATTAAGTTAGGATAAAATTAAAAGCAAATAAGATGAAAAATGGCAAGTATAAATTTTGCAATTAAAAATATGCAAAAATCAAGATATTACCCGTTGATAGTTGGTCACTTGCTTAAAGTGACATCATGGGACCCTGACCCATGACACAGGAGGAGATGGATCGAGTTGACTTGGAGTCCCTGGAGACTCACAGACATACGAGAGGAATGGAGGAGGTGTGGGGCACCTGCTTCCAGGACACAGGACATAGCGTGGACAGTGATGATGCAAACACACGAGCAGTTAGACAGAGATAGCAGGCAGTGTTGGATGATACCTTAGCTGAGTATCCGGTACAGAGGACGAGATTGCATCCTGCTTGTGCAGAGGTGACATGGATAGATGGTACACGAGTGAGCACATGTACATGACCATGGTTCCCCTTTCAGATTTGATAGTTCATCATACACGACATAAGGGATTTCAGGATCACCTTGTATGATTGTGCATTTTGATGATATATATTTATCTTTTCATCAAAAAAAATAATAAAAAGAAATAAGTGGGGGAGCGCAATGCTCTCATCTCCCAAAGCCAGTCCAGAGGAGGGATCCCTGTCATGCTACCACGCTGCGTCACACTACCCATGAGTGGACCAGCGGAGCCCTTGACAGAGCAACCTACTGTAACACACCCTGCTTGATAAAAACTACTAACCCATGAGTGGTTGTGTGTGCAGATCCATGTAACTGGCGATGTGCTCAACAATAATGGAGCCAACAATCACATGGCATGCAATCATGCGAGATGATGCATGACACTAAGGATGGAAATATTCTGATCCTATCCATCTCTACCAAAATGTGTACCAAAAGATATATGAATCAAATAATATGATCTAGGTACATTGGTCAGGTATGATAAAATAAATCAATATCCTGAACATAATAAGGCGTGGTATGTCATTACCTTAAGGTCATATATAATCAAAGGAACATGAATGCAACAGCAGGAAATAAATACAACATGCTCAGGTAATAGATAATGATATACCCATGCAAAAATGAACATAAATATTACTAATCATATCAATATAACGTATCAAAATAGATAAGTCAAGGTACCCGCCTCCAATAAGAGGATCGTATCCAAAATAGATCCCTCGTAGAGACACCGTCTCGAATCAAAGTCCTGTGTCACCAATATATATACATTTTTATTTAGCTACAACTCAAATGAATAGCTAAATAAAAATCCTTAAGAACAATTTAGGGAAAACCCCTAAACCATAAACCTCAACCTACCTAAATTAAATCCAATGGTTAACATTGAAGGTGGTTTCACTGCACCTTTATCCTCGCCTTCAATGGTTGACTCTCAGAACTATCGAAGCATTGTCAGTGTCTTACAATATGTTACCATTATACGACCCGATATTGCTTTCGTTGTCAATCATGCCTGTCAATTTATGCATGCTCTTACTGAACACCATTGGAAAAGTATTAAGAGAATTATTTAATATCTCAAATGTACTATTCTACATAGTCTTCTTTTATATCGTCAATCGTCATGAGAATTGATTACCTACAATGATGCAGATTGGGTTGGATCTCCCGAAGATAGACGTTCTACTAGTGGATATGCTATATTTCTTGGAGGATATCTTATTTCCTAGCTTTCAAAGAGGCAACCTACAGTCTCTTGCTCAAGTACTGAAACTGAATATAAAACTATATCTAATGCGATGACAGAAATTATTTGACCATAATCTCTTTTTTTAAAATTATACTTTTCCCCACTGCTACGCCTAAAATCTGGTGTGATAATATTAGAGTTATTTATCTTACGGTAAATCCTATTTTTTATGTCGAGATTAATTTTCATTTTATTCGTGAACATGTGACAACTCGATAACTTTTAATTTCTTAATTTATTATATTTAACATCATGACTAAGATCAATCTCATAATTAAGATCCACATTAATCGAATAGTAAAATTAATATTTCTAAATTAAATATATTTATTGCAATTAATTTATTGCTATCTTTATAATAATATATCGTATTTACGGACAACTTATTTAGTCGATTGCCTTTAGTAAATTAAAGATTAAAGAATTATCCTGCTCTCTTTCAGCCTCTTCTCCTGGTCCGACTCTGCGTTCCTCTGGAACTCGATGTACCCGATGAGCGATCCATATCAGTGTCGTCATGTTAAAGGGTAGGAGAAGCGCAAGGTACGACGATCTAGTTCCACCTAAAGCAACAATTTTTAACATGAATTCATTTCAAAGATTGAATTTTTTTTTATCGATTGGTGTACAATAATTTCAAAGATTGAATTCATTTCTGACCTCATTTTGTGCAGATCGGATCTGGAAACTTGTTGCCCCTTATACGATGTTACAACACCTCCAACCGACTAGAGATGGAACCATATCGTTGGTTGTTCTTCTACTCAACAGAACACTAATCTCCAACCATCCTATTTAGGCACGACTATTCATTTACTTTGGAAGATAAGCAATAGAAGATATGTAATCAAATTACTCCGTGGTTATCAGCGCAAAATTATACAATCGCACAAGTTGAACCTCTGTTCAGCATTCTATCACTCTACATAACTATCTGGTTTCCAAACACTAGTTGGGTCCCCAGCAGCTGAGATACATCACTTTCCTCAGCGACTCCTCCGACTGCTTGGCTCGCTCGCTGCATCTCCCGTCAGAGACGGCGGAGGACATCCTCGCCGACTGCGACAGCGACCTCATGCTGCTCTTGGCGTGCTGCTGCACGGACCTCAGAGCGTAGTTCCATCTGCACAACCCTGCTTGATCCTTGAGCGCCTCCACTGCGCCAACGCTTGCTGCCACCAAAACCGAAGCTTTCTTCACCGAAGCCATGCCCGTCTCTCTCTTTATGAGTTCTGAAAACAAGCACTTGTTGTTGCTAGGACGAGGAAAAAGGGCGAAGCATTATATAGAATTGGCTGGCTCTCAGTTTCGGCTTTCCAGTACCCAGAAAACAGGGGGCTGTCTTCCTTTTCCACTGGCCCAAACCTGTGGTTTCAAGTATATCGGTTCAATTCTTCATCCTGTCTTTTTCTAAATTAATCTCCAAAATTAAGCACATGAGTGATGACAAGAGTATCCCATCCAACTTAACCCCAAACAAGATGAGAATTTTCCGTCCATAAACTAATCAGATGCCTCATGCCCACAGACACCGCAGGACATCTGACTGTGTGCTAAAGTTCCACAGCATAATATTGATTCAATGAACTCAAGACTCGGCTAGGCATCATTCCTAAAATGAGAAGGATAAAAGAGCACGTAGACAAAAAAGAAAAAAAGTTTTAATTGTCCAATCAATAGACCATCCTCGCTAGAAAGACTGACACGTGGCAGTATTATTATACAATTAGAAAACGACAAACGCGATGACGGATTCCTTGACGCAGTATCGGAGCGTGGGGCAGATCCTGACCATCATGTCGAATCGTCCACAAGTAAATCTGCCCAATCGATGAGCGATAAAATCCTGGTTTAGTAAAGAGGAACGATTTTATTACCTCTGACAGAAAGTGCGTGTCTGCAAGCACACACCAGGCTGAAACAACCGGCTAAAAGGAAAAAACCAGAAACCGCTATTGCACCTCTCATGGTTTTGAGAAAACAGCCCTTCTTCTGCCTATAAAATGAACCCCTACCCCCATCTCAATACCTCCTGCAATCCGCCCATCGAAACCTTCACGTAACATCCCAGCTCCGACGAAATCTAGAAATCTCTGCAGAGTTGAGCGCCACTGGCATCGACCGAACCGAAATCGCAGCGATAGACGAGAAGAGGGCAGAGAAAATGAGTCATCTGACGCGTGTCTGGATGGCGGCGAGCGTGGCGGTGATGCAGGGACACTCCGAAGGGGGGCTCAAGTCAATGTCCGTCCGCTGCTCCCTCCAAAGTGCGGACAACCGCGTCGTTTCGGCCTCCGCGGGCGCAGCCGCGACCGCCGCCGGGTTGGGTGTAGGGCGAGCGCTGCGAGGGGCCGGCGCGGAGGACCGGCAGAATCAGGTTGACGACTCGCTCCGGAAAGTCATGTACCTCAGCTGCTGGGGTCCTTCCTAGGGCCTCGATCGATTAGCCACGGCGCACGGTTTTTTGGGGGCGTTAATAACATGCTCTCGCTCGGGGATGAGCGTGATCTTGAGCAATGTTGTCGATGAACTAGTGTGAATATTATGTATGTGTATTTTGATGCTCTCCGAACGAAGAAATTGAGAAGACGAAAATAAAAATAAAGATCGCCAATTTCATTATGGTCTGAGCAATGAGCAGTGAATGGTTGGGCTCCAGATCGCAATAGCAGGACAAGTCTGCGCTAAGCGAGACAATGGTAGGCGGACGCTTGGAAGCATCGTTTGTGGAAGACGCAATCATTAATAGATGCAGTAAAAGCCAAGGCAGCGAAAAGGACGGCGAGAGTGACGGGCGTGGGAATGGCGGGGAGTGCGTCACGTGAGACGCGTGGTTTGGGATGGGGCTCTGGCGCATGACGTGCGGCCAGGTAGGAGCATGGGCGTTGCGGTCCCCGGCGACTCGATCTGCTGCCTTGCCCGCGTCGGTTGCATGTGACCAGCAAATAGCAATGCTACGTGGTGGAAGAAAAGATCGTGTTGACCCAGCAATGCGGCATGTGTCCGTTTACTAGGCCCATGGCAAATTCTTTAGCCTAATTCTTTGAGATTTTTTTTAAAATTCTGTTAAAATATATTTAAAATCTTAAAATAAAAAAATAATATATATGAAATATTAAAAGTCGGCTTGCATTGTCTATATAGGTGTGTTCTAGAGTTGATAATGGTCGAATTCTATATATTTTTCGTATTTATATTCATCGTGTAATTTTTTTTTAATTATATCATTCAAAAAAGATATATTAAAATTAACATTTTATATATATATATAATACACAAGCATTTGCCTCAAGAAAAGGTGATTAATCCAAGGATCCATACACACGAACACTTTCTATTATGAAAACACTCTTTTACGATAACTACCGAAGGTGGAGAAACCCTACAACACTCTCAGTACAAGAAGAAAGAAAGGGAAGCAAATACAATTGAAATCTTACAAGATTTACACTTGAAACTCTGCTACTTCTTCTTGTCGTAGATCGTCTCTTGACTTGGACGTGCACAAGCACTTGCCTCCAAGAACCTTCAAGAACTGGAGGTGAGAGCTCGGAGAGTTGCTGTGAAGATCTGAGATGAATTGAGCTGTAGCCGTGTGTTCTATGCGAAGAAGAACGCTCGCCAACGGATATAATCTGCGTCAACGGTTGGATCCCGATCAATTGGATTGCTCCCATTCGATTGGGGAGGCTTTGGATCGATCGGTCGATCGATTCGGAGCGCCTCTGTGCTCTCTGAAAAAAGCTAGAATCGATTGCCTGATCGATTCAAGGCTCTCCTGCGATTTCCAGCCTCCCAATCGATCGCCCGATCGATTGGAGGCTCCTAATCGTTCAGCTGATCGATTGGAAGGGCTCTGTGCAATGACGTCACTCCCCCAATCGATCCACTGATCGATAGGGAGGATTTTTTGTCGCGGCACCAGTCCAATCGATCAGCCGATCGATTGGAAATGATTCAATCGATCGGCTGATCGATTGAATCAACTTGATTCACCCTAATCAAGTTCCAAGCCCTTAAAACCCAACATCTGGTCAACCATGACCTGTTAGGACATCATTCCTAGCACCTGGTCACCCTCGACCTATTAGGACTTCCTCACCAAGTGTCCGATCAATCCGTTTGACCCACTTGGACTTTTCTCCTCGTGCCAAGTATCCGGTCAAACATTTGACCTACTTGGACTTCTCAATACCAGATGTCCGGTCAACCTTGAGCCACCTGGATTTCCACGTGTCTGCCTTTATTCACCAGGACTTCCCTTCTGCCTGGCTTCACTCACCAGGACTTTCACCTAGCTTCACTCACTAGGGTTTCCCATCTGCCTGGCTTCACTCACCAAGACTTTCACCTACCTTCACTCACTAGGATTTTCACCAATTGCCTGACTTCATCCACTATGACTCCTCTGCCTAGCTTCACTTACTAGGTCTTTCACCTGGCTTCACTCACGAAGATTTTTCAACTGCCTGGCTTCACTCACCAGGACTTCTCAGTCAAGTATCTAGTCAGTCTTGACCTACTTGACTCTTCTTCACATCTAACTGGCCAGCCTTGACCAGAGGAGAATTGTACCAATAATATCCCCAAATGAATGATTGCACCTGCAATCTCTATGTATTATCAGTTTCCATGTATTGTCAAACATCGAAACTCAAATATCAAGACTCAAGCTTGAGTCATCTCAAGCTTAGTCAACTAGGTCAACCTTGACCTAGGGAATATTGCACCAATAATCTCCTCCTATTTGATGTTTGACAATACCTTTAAGTTAGGCTAATCTCATCACCTCAACTTCCTTCATGCCAAGGCATGAATGAGGGTTTCCTTCATTCTCCCCCTTTCCTAGAGGGCAAAATCCCTCTTTAGGTAATGAAGGTCTAACTTAAATCCTACATTCTCCCCCTATTGGCACACATCAAAAAGAACTCTCCCCCTGAAGAGTTACTCACCATTGTTCACAACTTCATTCGTTGTTCACAACACTATAATGAAAGTCTCATTCCCTTCAGTATCTTCAACGCTCACCCTTGATCGTTAACCAATCCAACAATAAAGGTCTCATACCCTTCACTGTATTAAATGCTCACCTTGGAGCATTATTCCACGTTATGATGCTCATCCTAGAGCATCCATGCCCCATGATGAAGATATCCACTCGCCATTGTTCTTCAACGTTCAAGCTTGAGCAATTGCCTCTCTAAATGAAGGTTTAATCACCTTCAATGGTGTCAGAAAATTAGTTCCATATCCTTAAAGAGTAACTCCCCCTAAAGACATACTTTAAACTTCTGTCATTGCACCAACAATGACTTGGAATTCTTAATTCTTTAGAAAATCCAAAAATCTAAAGTTTTTGAGGTTCAAAATTTTAAAATTAAAATCAAACCTCAACCTAAACTTCTACTTAGTCTTTCTTAACCAATCCATCCTTGTTTTCATCATGAAAACTCTCCCTAAATGTAAAAAAAATATGCTTTGAGGGGTTAGGAATGGTTACCTAGACTAAAAATGGTCTAAAATGCTGAAAACAGGTTTTCCCAGCCAAAATCAGCACTTCAATCGATTGAAATTGGGGTTTGTATCGATTGAACCTGACCCAATCGATCCACTGATTGATTCAATAAGTGTGGATCGATCGGTGGATCGATTCATTAAGCTTCAGTTCATGATAAACGTCTTCTCAATTGATCGCCCGATCGATTGAGGCACTTCAATCGATCAGGTGATCGATTGAAGGCCTGAAAATTTGAAATACAATTTTAGTGATTTTTAGAAACTCCCCAGAAATTCTACAAGATTCTAAAAATCATAAAAATTGTTGTAGAAATTATTTAGGGTATATACTATCAAGGAAAAATAGTTTTCTATGAAAATACTTCATATTTTCAAAGATTGACACAAATTTGAAAACTTGTAAAAACTTTAGTGTTTTGTTCAAGTTTGTGTCTAACTTTTCAATGATGATTACTATCAAAAGATAGCATTCATCAAGGTTTTCCAAAAGCATTTTAAAATTATTTTCAAAACTAATATCCAACCATATTCTTTGGGCTCAATGCACATGATTTGTACATTAGCTTTCCCAATGATTGGAAAACATATAACTATGTGTTTTGATAAACCTAAAACTAAACTAGATGCGCTAAATCAACATCTTAAGTTTTATTCATTGTCCTAACATCTCACTTATATCTAATGCGCACTAAAACACATACAAGTCAAATTATAAGTCTTCGTGAGATGTAAAGTTTGGTTTTGCCCTAAACTAGGGATCATGCATTTTTATCTAGGTATTTTAAGAATTTTGAACATCCACTAAGGATGAAACTTGTTAATGAATGTCATTTGTCCTTAATTGCAAGGAATTAAAAATAATGCATGATGTGCTATGGCATACATCAAAATACATAATTTTCAAAAGAAAAATCGCTAGAACTACATGATGTATGTAGGACATGACATGGTGTTTTTGTGCTTTTCATCATAAAGCATGAATGCAAAGATGATGTCATGACATGTGATGGGCAAACAAAGCATGGTAGTTTAGCTTAAATAAAGTACCTAGATTATCTATCTAAGTGTCCTTAAATCCTTAGCTAAACCTAAAATTAACCTAGATTGCCCCTTATCTACTCATGAAAATGCCAAAATCTAAATTGACATTTCTTTATCCCATGATTAAATTGTGCCAATTAAAATTAAGTATATTCCTCAAATCTTTAGCATATTTTACTCATCCAAAGAGTAAACACTTTAAATTAAGGCTTATATTTGCCTTTAAATTCCTAAAAAAATACCAAAACCTCAACTTGACATTTCTTAAGTTTTTCCAATTTGTGCCAATTTACAATAAAATCAAAAATTTCAAATTATGGCACAATTTACTCTTTTTAAAGAGTAAATGAAGATCCACTTCATTTTCAAAGGTTAATAATAACCTTAAAAATACTCTCCGAGTGTCAACTTCATCAAAGTTGGGTTAACTACCCTTCTAATTAGAGTTGACACTCTCTAACCCATCTAAGGGGTAGAGAAAATGCTCCTAGGAACCCAAAATCTATTGGTGCTCCTTGGATGTTCTAGGTACTCACTAGGGATAACTTCCCTAGATACCTTCCTAATGACCTTGTTAGGCTTCTTAGAAGCTTGATCACCTTTTCTAGGTCAACTTTAGGAATTTCTTCCCTTGTGACCTTCTTAGTGACTTTCTTAGACATCTTAGAAGTCTTAATCACATTTGTTATTATAAAGATACTCCTAGGGATAACTTCCCGTATATCCTTGACTTGACCGCTAGACCTAAGGTTGGTTCCATAGCTATATGGAACTCTATGATAAGAAGGCACATCCTTCTTGGTTTTAGGTTTGTATCCCAAACTCTTATGACCATTGGATGACTTATGTGCTCCTAGACCTATTTTTTGCTCTTTTTGCCCTTTAAGGATATTTTTCATTCTTTTTAGGGTCTTTTCCATTTTATCAAGCCTTGACCTCAAGACTTGATTTTCTTCCCATAAATCCCTAGATTTTAGTTTTTCATTAAATCCTTGACCATTTTTATTTCTAGGCTTATAACTACGATCCTTTATTTTCTTGCCTAGATTTTTATCTACCTTCCTAATCCTAGGTGTAGTAGTTTTAGCATGAAGAGCTACATGTTTTCCTTAATGCTATCATGCTTCCTATTTTTATGGTAAATAACATTAAAATGATACAAACTAGAATTAGCATGTCTTTTACCATAATTCAAGGGGATAGGCTCAATAAATGATACCTTGGTTTTTACCTTGGAAGCTCCCCCTTGGCTTGTGCTTTCTCCTTTAACTTTGATCGCATTCTTCCCCTTTGGGCATTGACTCCGATAATGTCCTTTTTGTTGACACAAGAAGCACACAATGTGCTCCTTGCTCTTATTTGTTGTGGGGACATTCTCTTTGAGCTTCTCCTTGCCTTTTTGTGCTACTTGACCTTTCTTCTTAGCCAATTTAGGATACTTACTTTTGTAGTGCCCATGTTCTTTACACTCAAAACATATGATATGATTTTTATTTTTAATTGAAACATTTATACCTTCATGTGTAGGGATGACACTTGATCCTCCATTTGATGTCTCTTGATTTTTGGAGGATGCATCATCTTCTTCTCCACTTAACCCGGATGTAGAAGCTTCTCCTTCTTCTTGATCCGGTGTCAGTGAAGATCTCCCCCCTCAATCCTAGAGGCAGAGGCTTCTTCATCTTCATCTTGTACATGGAACAAGGAATATGCTCCTTGTTCTTTTCATTGCATTCCTTTGAAGATGAGGCTTCTTGGACTTCCTTTTCGGAAGTTGAGCATCTCTAAACTTCGGAGTCCTCTTGCTCTTGACCTTGATCCACTAAGTCACCCTCTTTGGATCCTTCTTGACTTTGTACAGTGGAGGGATCTCTTGAATCTTTACCAATTTGCTCCAAAGCTCCTTGGCATCCTCGAATTCTCCAATTTGAGCCAAAATATTACTTGACAATAAATTGACCAATAGCTTGGTCACTTTTTCATTTGCCTCGCTCCTTTGAATTTGCTCTTGACTCCATTTGCTTTTCTTGAGGATCTTGCCTTTTGAATTTCTTGGAGCTTCGAAGCTTCCATTAGAGCAAACCATTGTTATATCTCCATCATCAAGAAATTTTCAATTCTTGATTTGCAAGAATCAAAACTCGTCATAGTTAATGGTGGAGGCACCCTCGTGTCAAATCCGAGTCCATCTCAAAATTCCATCTTAAAGTTGAGCCTTTTAATGAAGTCTTCGACTTTTGAATTTGCTTCAACTTCTTCACCCTCTAGCCTTGTTACCCCTTCCGGCGATGATTCAGGTGAAGAGCGACCTTGCTCTGATACCACTTATTAGGGTCGAAATATTCTAGAGGGGGGGGGGTTGAATAACTCGTCGTGCGCTCGTCGCTTGTTTCTTGGTGATGATATGCAGCGAAAAATATAATAAACACAAATACAACACTAACACGAAGGATTTACTTGGTATCCACCTCAAGAAGAGGTGACTAATCTAAAGATCCACACACACGAGCACTCTCCACTATGAAAACACTCCTTTACGGTAACTACCAAAGGCGGATAAACCCTACAACACTCTCAGTATAAGAAGAAAGAAAGGGAAGCAAATATAATTGAAATCTTACAAGATTTACACTTGAACCCCTAACCCTAGCTTCTTCTTCTTGTCATAGATCGCCTCTTGACTTGGACGTGCACAAGCACTTGCCTCCAAGAACCTTCAAGAACTAGCGGTGAGAGCTCAGAGAGTTGCTGTGAAGATCTGAGATAAATTGAGTTGTAGCCGTGTGTGCTATGCGAAGAAGAACGCTCGCCAACAGATATAATCTGCGTCAACGGTCGGATCCCAATCGATTGGATTACTTTCAATCGATTGGGGAGGCTTTGGATCGATCGGTCGATCAATCCAGAGCGCCTCTATGCTCTTTGGAAAAAGCTGGAATCGATTGCCCGATCGATTCAAGGCTCTCCTGCGATTTCTAGCCTCCCAATTGATCGGCTGATCGATTGGGAGGGCTTCTGTGCAACGACGTCACTCCCCCAATCGATCCACTGTTCGATTGGGAGGAGTTTTTGTCGCAGCACCAGTCCAATCGATCAACCGGTCGATTGGACATGATTCAATGATCAGCTGATCGATTGAATCAACTTTATTCACCCTAATCAAGTTCCAAGCCCCTAAAACCCAACATCCGGTCAACCATAACCTGTTGGGGCATCATTCCTAGCACCTGGTCACCCTCAACCTATTAGGACTTCCTCACCAAGTGTCCGATCAATCCATTTGACCCACTTGGACTTTTCTCCTTGTGCCAAGTATCCAGTCAAACCTTTGACCTACTTGGACTTCTCAATATCAGGTGTCCGATCAACCTTGACCCACCTGGATTTCCACGTGCCTGACTTTATTCACCAGGACTTCCCTTCTGTCTGACTTCACTCACCAGGACTTTCACCTAACTTCACTCACTAGGATTTCCCATCTGCCTAGCTTCACTCACCAGGACTTTCACCTAGCTTCACTCACTATGATTTTCACCAACTGTCTGGCTTCACTCACAAGGACTTCTCCTCTGCCTAGCTTCACTCACTAGGTCTTTCACCTGGCTTCACTCACCAGGATTTTCCAACTACCTGGCTTCACTCACCAGGACTTCTCAGTCAAGTATCCAGTTAGTCTGACCTACTTGACTCTTCTTCACATCTAACTGGTCAACCTTGACCAGAGGAGAATTGTACCAACAATCTCCCCAAATGAATGATTGCACCTGCAATCTCCATGTATTATCAAATATCGAAACCCAAACATCAAAACTCAAGCTTGAGTCATCTCAAGCTTAGTCAACCTTGACCTAGAGAATATTACACCAACAGTTAGGTAGTGGAAGTCCTAATGAGTGAAGTTTGACCCTAGTGAGTGAAGCTAGGTGGTGGAAGTCCTGGTGAGTGAAGTCAAACAATGGAAGTCCTAGTGAGTGAAGCTAGGTGGTGGAAGTCCTGGTGAGTGAAGTTAAATAATGGAAGTCCTAGTGAGTGAAGCTGGGCAGCCCTAATAGAGGTAACCCTAGGTTATATGTGATCGACCGGACCAGCGAATCTTGAAATCTGTTAAACACTGTCTTACTTTACTGTTTTATCTATTGTTCTAACTCAGTGTTGTAGGGAAGTCTAGCTAGATCAACGGGATGATCGGATAGCTAACATGAAGTCCAGATAGGTCGATAGGCTGACCGGATGTCTGGCAAGACGGTAAGTTAAGGTAAGTCAATGGAGGAGAGTGATTTTATGAGGACGCGCTCCCCGTTTGAGAGAACAGTAGGCGTCGATTCAACTTATATCCATTTGGAAAATTCAAGTTGAGATATTGACTATATTCTGGTCTCGAGGAGACAGAATCTAATTACTACTCTATTTGCTATATTGTGCTAACTTTGTTTTGCAGGGTAGTATAATGTTTATTGTCTCGGACTAATCTTTTTCTTGTAGGAAAAAGCTTTGCTAGAAAAAGTGGTTTCGGCACTCGGAAGGGATCCGGGCCCCTCGAGTTGGTCCAAGCGCCCGGAGTTGGTCCGAGCGCCCGGAATGCAAAAGTCTCTCTCGTTGCAAACATGGAACACACTGATTGGCTGAGCCGACATCATAGTCTAGATGCCCAGAGCTACCTATATAAGAAGCCTTCTACCAAAGCATGAAACACTACTTTCTTCCACGATTGCTCTGTTACGCACTACTCTAAAGATACTCCTACGATGCTGCGAAGCACTTCTGACAACCTGCGATTCAGTTTTAATTTCCTTGTTGTCGGTAATTTAGTTGTATAGTTTTTGTACTAATCGTATAACTCTTTTCACGAATTATTAGTGGATTGCCCAACGAAAGTAGTCGACGAGTGCAGGCCTTGGAGTAGGAGTCAACGAAGGCTCCGAACCAAGTAAAAACTTGGTGTTAGCATTGTTCTTATTTTTTTGTTTCCGCTGCTTACTCTATTAAGTTTCAACGATCGTTATTCACCCCCCTAACGAACTTTACGATCCAACAAATGCTTGTTGTAGTAATCTGATATACATTTCTAAAAAGTTTTATCTTTCTGGTCATTACTAATGACTATATTGGTGCTGATAGTTGCCTATGACTTTGCAAGGACCACATCTTCGTCAAGAGACTAAAATCTTCGTTCTGATTCATCTTTCTCCGGTTCAACTTCACGCTCTTCTTGTGATAAGTGTGATGGCCACTGAGTTGTTGGAATAAATTCATTATCACTGATAGATGGGTCAATAACAACCCTTCTTGATTCATTTGAAAGCATAATTAATGGCTGAGTAGGAAAAAATACATAAGGAGAAAACATCTCAAATTGGCTGCCCATGGCTAACTAATTTTGGGGTGGATACATACCAAATGAATCTCGTGTGGGGATTCATTAAAAAAATTTTGAGAATTTAGGAAATTTGGAGGATATTCTAGAATATATGAAATATTTTGAAAATTTGGAGGGTATTGTATGTGAGAGAAAAAAAATGAGAATATTGAATATTTGAATGAATGTGAGTATTCTGAAAAGATATATTTTCTTTCATATTTGAAGAATTGAAAAGATTATAAAAAAAGTATTGAAATTTTCATCCATCTCGAATTCAAATAGAGAATTAAAAGAAGGAATAAAAAGTAAAGAGCGAATAGAATGATAAGATAAATATAAAAAATTAGATTAAAAATTTATTTATATATTTTTTAAAATTAAAAAAAATAAATTTTAATAAAGTAAACTAGGAAATTTTTTCACCATAAAAATTAGTATATATAAAATAATTGTTCCATATTAAAATCTCTCTTTTTAAACCCAACAAAAAAGGAAAGATTTTAAAATTTAAAATTATCTTTTAAAATCATGTGAATGACATCAAAAAAGGAAAGATTTTAAAATTAAAATATCTCTTTTAATCCTTTGTAGATTGTTATAAAAGAAAATATTTTAAAAAATTAAAATCTCTCTTTTTATTTCTTTAGTGGTTGACCCCTTGCTTGGTCACCAAGCAAGGCTTGGTCGGCCATATCTTGGACACCAAGATGGGCTTGGTCGGCCCCTAAGGATGTGGCCAACCCCTAGCTTGAGTAAAAAGCTGGACTTTGGGTGGATACAAATAGTTTTAATAAGAGGCTACAACAGGGACCTAGAGGAGGAATTCGTTTTGGCCTCCTGATGGACTTAAACTTCTTGTGTTCGACCGGAACATCCAACTCAAGTTCATCAATAATAACTCATACCACTAAAGAGTCATTATTGAACTACCGCACCAATCTCATATTACATTATGGGCTCCTTCTTATCATGAGTGCATTAGTCTCCCTGTATTTAAGATATCGAATGCTCATTAATTAAATGAGTTACTGACAACCCACTTAATTAATATCTAGCTCCAAGAGTAGTACCACTCAACTTCATTATCATGTTGGACTAAGTCCACCTGCAGAGTTTACATGATAATCCTTATGAGCTCCTCAAGGGGACATCATCAACGTAGATAACTAGGACACAGTTTCCTTCTATAATCAACAACATAGCATATAAATAATATTATTTCCCAACTTATCGGGTCTATTGATTTAACGAATAAATCTCACCCATTGATAACTTAAAGAAATAAATACTAAGTATATGTGTTTGTTATTATATCGGAATTAAGAGTACGCACATCCATAATAACAGAGGTTCTGTTCTTTTATGTAGTCAGTATAAAAAGAAATAACCTTAAATGGTCATGCTCAATACCACATAGTGTAGTAGTGTAATTTTATAGTCAAGATAAACTAATACCAAATTACACTACAACCATTCCAATGGTTTGTCTCAATCCATCTTGGTTGTGAGTTACTATTTATAATTTATAAGGAACTGATTACATGATCTTCTGCATGACATCACACACCATGTTATTTAAAATATAAATTAAATGGGCAACTGCATTTAACTAAATGCAGACATTTGACCAATGTGATTCTCACTTCAAAATAAATGTTCATACAAAAAACTAGGCTTTTAGTATACATCCTAACACAAATTCATTATCGCCGATAGATTGGTCAATAGCAACCCTTCTTGATTCATTTGAAAGCATAACTAATGGTTGAGTAGGAGAAAATACGTAAGGAGAAAGCATCTCAAATTGGCTGCCCATGGCTAACCAATTTTGGGGTGGATACATACCAAATGAATCTCATGTGGCATTACTTGGATTCATCAAAAATTTTTGAGAATTTAGGAAATTTGGAGGATATTCTAGAACATATGAAATATTTTGAAAATTTGAAAGATATTATTTGTGAGAAAAAAAATGAAAATATTGGATATTTAGAGGAATGGAATATTCTGAAAAAAAATATTTTCTTTAGTATTTAAAGAATTAAAAAGATTTATAAAAAATATTGAAATTTTCATCAATCTCGAATTCATATAGAGAATTAAAAGAAGGAATAAAAAGTAAAAGACCAATAGAATGATAAGATGAATGTAAAAAATTAAATTAAAAATTTAAATTTTAATAAAGTAATCTAGGGAAACTTTTTCACCATAACAATTAGTATATTTAAAATATAATCGTTCCATATTGGAACGGTGAGATACAAGTCCTGTTCTCCGATCGATGAACAACGCATTCAAGCGAACATTACCACTGCGTCGTCAGATATTAAATATTGTTTATTGGCGAAAAATTTCGTCTCTTTTTGAATTTTGTTGTCAGATTAATTCCATTCTTTAGGAACAAAAGACACATCGAGACGCAGCCAGTTTCCATATCGAACACATAAAAAAGCTTTCGAAAAATCAATCGGTTTGCAACATCAAGCCCGATTTTATTTTGAGGATGATTTATAATTAGATTGTGTCGGGGATTTGGATTTGCTGAACGCCAAATGTCTGGAGCGACTCACTCTGCATGAAGAGAAGCACGCCGCACTTGGCGGCGTTGAATCCCTCCCACAGCGCGAACTCCACCGCGCCGGAGACAATATTCTTCGCCGCGACGTCCTCGACCGACACCAGCTTCTCCAGCCGCCGGACCACGTAGTCATTGTTCAGCATTCGCCCTTTGTTCTCGCCGCCGTCGCAGTCGGTCACCAGCCCGCTCTCGTAGAGCGCCACCATCACGTCCACGCCGCTCCCCTCCACCTTCGTCCGCAGCGCGCCCATGAACGACACCTCCAGTTTGTCCGGCTCCGGCTTTGCGAAGCTCGCCTATGCCGGCATCGCCCAATCAGAATCAAATCATCTGACAATATCTTATAAAAACAGAGGAGAATTAGGCAGGGGAATCAAAGTACTCCGCCACCTGCATAGTGGGGGAAGGGAATCTCGGGGAGGACCGGAGCGCGGCGGCGACGGCGTCGAGGTCATTGCCGACGCACTCAGCGCGGCCCTGTACGACCACGAGCGGCGTGTAGAGCGTGTCGAGGCGGAGCACGTCGACGTAGGCCTTCTGGCGGACGGTCCAAGTGCTGGAGCCAAAGGGGTCGCGCCAGCCGCGGTAGTCCCAGTACTCGACGTGGAACGCCAGCACCGCCACGAGGGGCAGATCCTCGCCGGCCTCTCGGAGATCCTCGCGGCCGAGCCGCGACACGACCGCCTCGGCCTCGGGCGAGGTCCCACAGCCCTGCGACGCGAACAGCTCCAGAAGCACGGGCCCCATCCCCCGCGGCTCCTCGGCTTCGTCGTCGTTGGCTTCGGCCGACGAGGACGCACCGCGTTTCCCCCGGCCGAAGCACGGGAAGAGACGCAACACCATGGTTGGGTGGTGGAGCCCAACGATGAGAGAGGGGGTGTAATTTTGAAAAATGTATTTATTATTATTAGCACAGAGACTAAATTTTTAAAATTGGGCTCGTTGATTAATGATCATATGTCGCTCGGGAAACAGGAAGCGGTGTCCTCCACTGGTGCGATGTTAAATGTTCTCGTGGTCAACGGTTCGATGATGCTGAAAGAGAATGATTTATACAGTTGGAAAATGGAAGAGGACAGCTGATGAGAATAGAAAAACAATAATAAATTAGGGCAATGTAGTAGATGGGTGGGAGAGGAACGTGGCGGTGGCGACGGACGAGGATGAAAGGTGATCCAACTGCCAAGTCGTTAAGGAACATGAAACATGGTTGTTTTAAAATTATTATACCGGTGCAATCAATTCCCAAAATTGTGAAAGACCAACTACATATTACTAAATGAACTACGTATTAATCTACTTTTTTTTATATATTAATTTACATCCAGTTATAGTACTTAAAGCTCGATAAATTACTTTCCAAGTCAACTGAGAATTATTACTATTACACACAATTTCCTACGTTGCAGGAAAATTATTACTTTTACACAATATATTATAGAAAAATAGAAAGTTAATCTCGACGGCGCAAACGAGCAAGTAATAACTCCAATCGCAGTAAGACTCCATCATGCAAACTATCCACCATATGAAAATATCCGTACCTCCATTTCTTATTGAAGAAGAGGATGCCACAGAAGGTCCAAAATCCCATTACAAGTCCGAGCACGATGCTGATCCAAATCCACAGCCACTCAGATCCTTCTTCGTGTGCATTAGTCTCATGTGGCTCACCACTCTGGTTTACTTTAGTGTTGGAACAAAGCTTTGAAATTGGCGGCCCACACAATCCAGGATTTCCTGCATAGATGGATGGATCGTCGAGAGATTGGAGTTGCTGAAGAAATGGTATCCTTCCTGACAGATTGTTGTATGACAGATTTAAATGGCTCAAGAAGTGCAATGATGGAAGGCTCTCTGGTATGTTGCCTGAAAGTTCATTGTTGGACAGATCAAGAGATTCTAGCGACTCCATCCTTCCAATTTCTTGAGGAATGCTCCCGTTCAGGTGATTCATGGATAAGTTCAAATTAATTAGCCCTGCAAGATATCCAACTCCTTCAGGGATCTCTCCGACTAAGTTGTTGCATGAAAGATCAATACTTCTGATAAGGTCAGAAATGTATGAATAGTAGAACATTTGGCCCTTCATTTCTAGTTCTACTTCGAGGTACTCCAGTTCTTCATTCCGAACTTGAGACGTTGATGCCATGGCACTGAAGTTCCAAATGTTGGGAGGTATGGTTCCTGACAAATTGTTGTGTGAGAGACCCAACATTTGAAGTTTTCCGGAATGTGCTAGTTGCTGAGGGATGTAACCGGAGAGATGGTTGGAACCGAGTATGAGAAATGCTAGTGATGATAATGTTTCTCCCATCCATGTCGGTATGCTCCCTGAGAAATTATTGTTGGAGAGATCAAGTAGCACTAACTCGGAACATTTCTGCAATGATGGAGAAATGCCGCCTGAGAGACCATTGCTACTCAATCGCAGTATTCCTAGGGATGTTAGAAAACCTATCGTGGTCGGAATTTCTCCGGAAAGAAGGTTGTTGTCCAAGTTTAGTATCTCCAGGCCATAGAGGGACTCCCCCAAACAATGAGGAATTTCACCTGAAAACTCGTTGCTTGAAAGATCAAGAAAAGAGAGCATCGTCCATTGACAGACTGACGAAGATATGGCTCCACTAAACTTATTGTTGGAAAGTGAGACAGAGCCAACGTATGGCCATACTGGCAATTGGCCTGAGAAGTGATTTCCGTCGAGCACCAAAGTTGAGAGTTCGACTGGTAATTTGTCCGGCAATGGACCTTCTAATAGATTGTCAACCAATCTTAACATATTTAAATGGGTATGCTCTGGAAAATTGGGCAGCTTGCCTTGTATATTGTTGTCGGAGAGCTCCAAATCATCAATAGAAAACTGAGAAATATTCCACACCCAATCAGGAAGAACTCCTGCAATCTCATTTCCAGACAAATCTAATAACTTAATACGAGTTTGATGTCGTAGCCATGGTGGAAAAGAAGGTCCCAAATCACAATTTCCGAATCCAGCAACTTCAAGTTGAAACGGAGGAATCCAATTCTTGTGGACTGATATATTAAGGGAGTTGGAAGACAAATCTAGCAGTTCCAACTTTGTTAGATTATCTAAGTGGACCAGCGACAGGGCACCTTGGAAGGAATTGCCGCCAAGGTCTAATTCGGTGAGATTGCCAAGCTTTCCTAAACTTCCAGGTATGAAACCATGAAGTAAATTCTCATGCAGATCAAGAGTAGTGAGACTCGTCAATTGCTGAATCCAACTGGGAAAGTTACCTGTCAGTTGATTACCTCCCAGACTCAACTCCTCCAATCTCCGTAGTTGTGCCATAGAACCAGGAATAGAACCCTCGAGCTCACGGTTGAATGATAAATCCAGGTGAGTGAGAGAGGGCAGCCCCCCAATTGCATCAGGAATACCACCACGAAAGGCACAATAACTAAGATCAAGGTGTGCGAGGCTACTAAGATTCCAGAGCCACTCTGGCAAAACAGAGATGAGGGAGGGATTACCAGACAGATCAAATATGATAAGAGAGGTGATGTTATCAGCAAGGCTGGAAGAAATCGGGAAGCTATTAATCCCACACTCTGACATTCGCAGCACCTTAAGGCTAGCCGAAAGAGTAGACGCCACATTGGTGAGGGCCAAGTCCAAGCCGCTGAGGTCCAGGTGTTGGAGAGAAGAGAATTGAGTGAGCCAATCGAGAGTGTCAACATGCGAGTCCAAAGCAAATTGGAGATCAAGGTAGCGGAGGCGTGAGAGGTTCCCTATCTGAGGAGGAATTCCTCCGGTGAAGTACGAGGAAGAAAGGTTGAGGTATCTCAGTTCCTTAAAAGAGCCTATGAATTGCGGGAAGAGGACTCCGTGGAAATCATGGGAGCTGAGGTCCAAGTACTTCAACTCAGTTAAAGCAAGCAACGACGAGTTGATCTCGAGAACCTGCTGCGGAGAGGCATTGTAGTCGTATGCTGCGGGAGGATCATCCGGTGGCGGACTGGAATTCCTCAGCTTCAGCTTGATCACATGGCCGGTGGTGGGGTGGCAGATGACTCCCGGCCAACTGCAGCAATCGCCGTGAGCAGGAGGACCCAAGAAGAGAGCCGTGCACGGAGAGTGAGGCTGTAGTTCATTCCGGCTCTGAATGCGAGGAGCGCCGCCCGCTCGTGGGAAAGGCACCCGCTGGTCGCCGTGAAAAGGATGGCCAGAAGGCACCACGAGAGGAGAGGCCGCGATAGCAGCAAAGGATTCATGGCGGCGATCGTAGCGTTCACAGCAAAGGACCTGAACTGAACGAGAGAATATTAATTAACAGAGGTTTTTGTTTTGTTTTTAATAAGAAATTTGAGAAAGAAATTGTTGATGTGATAGGACTGAAAATTTGAGGGTGAAGACCCTGCGTCACGTTGTAGTCAAGTCTTGTGGGCCTCCGCCGCGTGGCTTCGCATGATTGACTCATGTTTTGACAAGTCGTCGCATTGTCATTTTCCCAGTCGGAAAGAGAGAAAATGCGGCACCATGGAAAATAGCGCAGTCGGAATGTCTTTCGCTAGTCCTAACATTATAAAATTATTTAAATTTTATATATAATATATATTCTCATCCTGTCTAAGACACTCTGGGATGTGACGTTCATATTAATGGTTGACAAATTCCGAATCAGATATATTTGTAACTATAACCATGTCAGCCTCGAATCAGGAAAAGATTCTTCGGTAATATTCATCCGACGCTCAAGTCAATCTTCGATAATGTATAAGCAAGGAAGTAAAATAACAATAGCTATAGTAAAATGTGTATATCTCCGTCGAAACTTGGAGCCTTTTATATAGGACTCCGGGGAAACGTGTGCATACTCCTCGAGGCGTACACGTTTCTTAAATCTTCCCCTGAAAAGACATGTCAGGAAAGCGTCCCTGATACTATATCTCAATAACTCGGGCATATCTCTGACATGATAGTGGAATCTTCCGCTGTATGATCCTCTGTTTGTCCATGTCGTCAACTATGTCGTCTGTCGGTGATCCTCCTTTTGTCCGTTAGTGGACCGAGCGGGATAACTGCTCGGCCAGTCCTTGGCCACTCAGGTGGTCTAGTCCTTCGACCGAACAGAATGGTCGCTCGACCAATATTCCACTATCAGAGTTCCGTTGTGCTGTGATCCTTTTTCACGGGTTCTGAGGTTCGATGTAAGTCCGAGCGAGCTAGTTGCTCAGCGTATGTTTTGCTTTGAGCGTCGAAAGCTTGGTGTCTGGCCAAGCTATGATGATATCTAATCGGTACTTCTTTATTCTGGGCAGACAAGTGAGTTGTCCGACCGGCCAATGTCACATGAATGTTGACCGTTTAGATTTTTGACTTCCATCGTGATCATAACCTTTCAGGGATAAATCCTTATCATCGGATCATATATATATATATATATATATATATATATATATATATATATATATATATTATTAAATTAAATGACCTCTAGTAAGATGAATATACTTTGATTTTTATTTTCTTCATTTGTAATACTTATTAAAAATAATATTTTATTGACTATTCTCTTGAAAGAAAAATTGCCTCATATTGTGTAAATTTTTTACTAGGTCCTTTCTTAATAACTTTTGATGATAAATTATTTAAGTATTATCCGATGGTGTCCTTTATTAGCTAGCTCATGCTTCTCCGCTCTCGGTGTCCTAAGTCGAAGCTGCAACAGTCTACCCTATGGGCTAAGATATGGTGGCTTGCCAAGCAAAGTACATTAGTAGGGTTTAGCATTGTAGGCGTGACTATTTTGATGATCAAATCAGTAGTAGGATAAAATTACTGTTGACGATTCCATACCTTCAACGGAATTCATTTATCAATTCCAACAAAAATTTTAATTAATGATATATTAATTATAATTATTATATGAATCTATAAATCTATCTAAAGTTATCATCAATCCACCATAGAATTTCATTTTCTTTTCATCACATTCTTGTTTCTATATTTTCATTGCTCTCAAGTCTCATTCTTTATATTTTTTCTCCCTCGTCATCTCGTCGATGATTCTCTCAATCTTAAAAGGCATCTTTCGTCTTTCTCGATTGTCCGGTAATATTTTTTTCAATCTTTTCTTTTTTTCTCAAAATATTTTTTTATTATTTTGTATAAATAATAAATTATTCATGGAATGAACTCAAATATTGATGAACAAATAGATTATTAACAATTGTATGAAATTTTTTTCCCCAATTGATTTTTTATTTTCTTATATATTTGTGTAGGTAATAATTGAAATTTAAAATATCATCAAATTAAGACTACATTACGTAAATCAGGTTTTATTGTTGATTTAATTCTAAGTAATTTTATTTTGATAAACTACTAGTGACTTATATTTTCTTTGTTATTATTATTTTAATATAAATATGTTTTGTAAAAAAATATGATTCTGGATATATAAAATGTATGAAAAAAAATAGAAGAATTTATTTAATCTCAAAAAAAATGCACTTGATAGATTTATTATTAATAATCAAACTCAAAAAATAATATAATTAAAAATTTAAATAAAAAAATAATTAAAATTTCACTGGAAGATAATGTTGATACAATCGACCTAGGATTAAATAGGGTGATCTTTGTTTTTGATGTGTGTGTCAAAGAGTTTAAGTTAGACTTTACATTGGTTATAATATGTACTTAAGTTGTGCAGGACTTGGTAGATTGCACAAGCTTGGAAAGTTTCATGGCTCAGGTTCTTAGAGATTGGTGAAGAATGGTGCATCCGATGGACCACGGACAAGAAGCAAACGGAGTGAAGGGAAGTGAACCTCAAGGCAATGTGAAGGATGGCACGAAGAATAGCTGCAGGCTTGAGTGCATCTGAGGGACAAAGGCTAACTCCTCGATTTACTTGGTCTCTACCTCCTTGAGGTGACTAATCCAAGGCACACACACACCCAATCAAGCTCCACTAAGATCTTCTCCTTTTCAATCCAAGAATGATGGTGGAGAAACCTTTACAAGAGGATCTCCTCCTTTTACAAGTTTTTGATGAGTTTAGGAAGGAGAGAATAAGAGTTGTAAGACTTGAAGATCACTTGGAAAGCTTAAACAGTAATTTGAATCAGTTAAGTTTTTCTTTCCAAGCTCTCAACTTTATATACAGTATGCTGGAATTCCCGATATCAGTTGACTGCTAAAACATGCAGTCGACTGGTATCACACAACGGCTACTGTTTTATTCAAATATGTGGAGATCCTGTGCGTCATCATCCCAACGGCATTATACCAGTCGACTGCTGAAACATGCAGTCGACTGAACCAGTCGACTGCATGTTTCATCAGTCGACTAGTGACTGTGGACTGAGCGAACAGAGGCATTCTGTTCGCTCCCAGTCGACTGGATCAGTCGACTGGTGTCCGGAGTTGCTCTTGAAGTCTTCCTCCTCAGCCTTTGTCCATCAGATGCACTCAAGCCTACAACTATTCTTCGTGACATCCTTCACATTGCCTTGAGGTTCACTTCCCTTCACTCCGTTTGCTTCTTGTCCGTGGTCCATCGGATGCACCATCCTTCACCAATCTCCAAGAACCTGAGCCATGAAACTTTCCAAGCTTGTGCAATCTACTAAGTCCTGCACAACTTAAGTACATATTAGAACCAATGTAAAGTCTAACTTAAACCCTTTGACACACACATCAAAAACAAAGATCACCCTATTTAATCCTAGGTCGATTATATCAACAATCTTCCCCTTTTTTGATGTGTGGCAATATGTTTAAGTTAGACATAAAACCAACTTTGAAGGTTACAATCATAATATAGGCATGAAACATAACTTTGATATTTGTTATCATGAAGCATAAACTCATCTCATAACTTTGAAGATTGTAAGCATGATATAAATCATGAACCATAAGGCATAAAGAGATCCACACACACTCCCCCTTAACATATACTATATTAAAAACATTATAATCTAAAACTCCCCCTTAACATATGCTTTATCAAAAGTATTTTTAACTTAAACTTGTTATATCCTCCCCCTTTGACATACATAAAAAAAAATAAGAAGAGGCAACAATTTCATCGAACCATAGCATGACAAGAGTAAACCGAAGCATATGTGTACACGAATAGTTACAAATGGAAACACATAATCATAGAGTAACAATAATACCAGAAACATAACTATTATGCATAAATAGAAAGATAAAGGTCTCAAACAACATAGGCAAAAGAGTGAATAACATCCAACAACATCATCAACAACAGTGCTTGAGGTGAGAAAGGATAAGCAAAACAAAGTCAAAAGGTCACCCGACACCATAGCAACACAACAAACTCCTATGCCGACGCATCATCATGGGAAGGTGGAGGAGGAGGGGGGCCCTGGTAGGCAAGATCCCAGCGCCGCATCATATCAAACATCTCTGTCTGCTGCTGGCGAACGCTCCGAAACTCCTCCCGAACAAACTCCTCCAAGTGAAAGGCAGGCTCTCGCAGGGAGGCACGGGCGGGCTCTGCAACAGGAGCAGGGACCTCCTCCGCATCATCATCAGAATTAGAATCATCCTCGCCTGGGCGGTGACGCCACACCATAACACCGTCACGCGGCTCAATCTGGGCTAAAGACACCTGGCGAGGCCCTAACTGATCAAAGTCCTTAGACAACTGATGCAAAACACCCCTAGTGACATCTATCCCTTTATGCACGAAAAATGATGTTAAGACATGGTAGAAAGGCATGTATAACTTCCCCTGGACTGGTCTAGAAAAGTGCATGATAGACTCATAGACCTGAAGAGCAATATCGATATCAAGACGCTGCTCTAGGGCATACATCAGACCACGGGTTCGCATCGGAAGACCTCACCGTCAACCGAAGCATCAAAATGGCATTTCAAGAGGGATATAGCACCGCAAGGCCACCCTTCTTCGATGGGAATGACTTTGCATATTGGAAAGGTAGGATGGAGTATTATTTAATGAATGACATTGAAAATTGGTTTAGTGTTGTAGATGGATTCGAGATGCTAAAGGATGGGTTGGGAGCTCCTCTTTCAACCAAGGATTGGATAAAAGAGATGACAAAGAAGGCTCAAGCAAATGCAAAGGCTACAACAACCCTATAATGTGGACTCTCAAAGGAGCAACTAAGCAAAGTAGGACCATTCAACTCCGCCAAAGAGCTTTGGGAAAAACTCATTGAGTTAAATGAAGGATCAAGTGAATCAAGGAGAGCCAAGAGAGATCTCTTGTTGGGGCAACTTCAAACTTTCACTATGAAGTCCAATGAGACCGTGAGTCAAATGCACGGTAGATTCAAGGAGATAGTAAATGGACTTCATGTAATAGGTGAGAAAATTGACAATCGAGACTTAGTAAGGTATGTTCTACAATCCTTTCCTAGAACTACCTTATGGGCATCAATGGTTGATGCGTATAAGGTTTCTAGAGATCTTTCCTTAGTTAAGCTTGATGAATTATTTTGTGAAGTTGAACTTCATGAACAAGCTAATATGGTTTCAAAAGAGAAAGGTATGACTCTTATTGTAGAAAAGAAGGAAAAGAAAAAGAAGAAAGAAAAGAAGATAGAATCCTCATCATCCGAATCCGAGCAAGAATCATCGGATAGTGATGATGAAATGTCGGCGAGTGAAATGGCTCACTATGTCAAAAAGATGATGGGAAGATCAAGAAAATTCACAACAAAGGATGTAAAGAAAATGTTTCAACCCTCAAAAGGTAAAAATAATCAAAGTTCAAGTTTTAACACTAATGTCACTTGTTATGGATGTAACAAGAAAGGACACATAAAGCCAAATTGCCTGGAACTAAAGAAGAAAGAAGAAAAGGAGAAGAAGAAGAAGAAAAAGAAGAAGGAAGCCATGGTGGCTCAAGCTACATGGGATACACCAAGCATTGACTCATCGGATGAAGATGAGCTATGCCATGTTACTCGACATATGACATTTATGGCGTTTGAAGATGACAAAGAAGAGTCAAGTCAATAAGAAGTGGCAAGTGAAGAGGATTCATCAAATGGAGAGACATCAAGTGAAGAATCATCATCAAGTGATGATGATGAGGTAAAAGAATCTCCCAAAGTAGAATTTCTCTATAAAACTATTGCTCACCTCAAAAATGTTTTTGTCAAATCACAATCTAAGGTAGAAACCTTGAAGGGAAAGCTTAGGACCATTAAAGTTGATGCATGCATGTCTAGTGAGTCAAATATGCTCAAGGAAGAAAATGAGAAATTGAAGAATGATGTGATTGAATTAAGAGCATGTTTAGAAAAATTCACAAATGGATCCAAGTATCTCGATATGATCATTAGAGATCAAAGAGTCGTTTACAACAAAGCCGGAATAGGATATAGACCTAAGGAAAAGGAAGTCGCTAATATGTCTCTAATTAATGGTACTAGGAATGATGCACTTAGGAACAAAGTTACGAAAAATCTTAAAGGGAAGGTAAAACAAGCTTGGGTGCCTAAAAAATATTTGAATGATATTTCCGAATCTAGTGCATGGGTACCAAAGAGTTGTGCGTTTTATGTTTCTTAGGTAGAGGAGAAGAAGGATGCAAGTATGTGGATTGTGGATAGCGGTTGCTCAAGACATATGATTGGTGATGTGAGCAAGTTCTCCACAATAAAATATATAAAGAAGGGAATGGTATCATTTGGAAATAGTGGAAAGCTCAAGATTATAGGTAAAGATACAATTGAGGTATCATCTAAAATTACCATTCATAAAGTCCTATTGGTTAAAAGTATGGGGTTTAACTTGCTTAGTGTTAGCCAATTATGTGATGTCGGATATAATGTTGAGTTTCATCCCGATAAATGTTTAGTTAAGCACAAAAATTTTGAGAATGTTGTGCTAAACGGATTTATAAAAGCAAATCTTTATTATATTGATCTTTCATATGCTTCTAATCCTCCTATTAAGTGTTTAATATCAAAAGAAGAGGAAGGATGGTTATGGCATAGAAGACTTGGACATATCAACATGAGAAACATAGCCAAGGTAGCCAAGATAGAGCTAGTAAAGGGACTACCAAAGATCAAGTACATCAAGGACAAATTGTGTGATGCATGTCAAGAGGGTAAGCAATCAAGGTCATCACACAAAGGTAAAACTTTAACTAGCACTTCATTGCCATTAGAGTTATTGCATTTGGATCTTTTTGATTGTCATAGAACACCCTCTTTAGTAGGTAACAAATATTATTTGGTGATAGTAGATGATTATTCTAGATATACTTGGGTTTATTTCTTGAAACAAAAGGGGGAAACTTTAGAAACAATTATCGGGTTTACCAAGAGGGTAGAAAACGAAAAGAATCTCAAGATTGATAGAATTCGAAGTGATCATGGTGGAGAGTTTGAAAACATGAATTTTTCTAAATTTTGCTTGGAAAATGGCTATAAGCACGAATTTTCTTGTCCAAGAACACCTCAACAAAATGGTGTAGTGGAGAGAAAAAATAGGGCCTTACAAGAGGCGGCTAGGACCATGCTTAATGCATACTCTTTACCTAGCTACTTGTGGGTCGAAGCGGTTAATACCGCATGTTATATTCAAAATCGTGTCTTGATTCATAAGTTTTTAGGTAAAACACCTTTTGAATTATGGAATGGCAAAATCCCTACAACTCATTATTTTAAAGTCTTTTGTTGTAAGGTTTATATTCTTAATACTAAAGATGACTTAGGAAAATTTGAGGTCAAGTCCAATGAGGAAATTTTAGTTGGATACTCATCTACTAGTCGAGGATATAGAGTATACAACAAAAGGACTCAAACGATTGAGGAATCATCCAATGTTGAGTTTGATGAACCCACTAATACTTACCCTAGGAAATCCCCTATTGATAAGGATATAAGTGAACCAAATCAAGACGTTACTCAAGGATTACAAAATCTACATTTAGGGGGTATTGATCAAGGGGGAGGAAGAGATGGTTCGGATGATGAAAGAAACAATGTAAACAATGATCCTTCCAAAGATGATGATTCTATAACCTCAAGGATCTTGAGGCATCATCAAGATCATCCTATTAATCAAGTAGTTGGAGATGTTGCACAAGGGGTACGGACTAGGTCATACTTTAGAGATCACACTAGTCAAATTGCTCTAATATCACAACTTGAACCAAAAACAATTGATGATGCTTTACTTGATACGGATTGGATTCTAGCAATGCAAGAAGAGTTGAATCAATTTGAAAGAAGTGATGTATGGGAGTTGGTTCCAAGACCAAATGATAGTACAATTGTCACAACAAAATGAGTCTTTAGAAACAAGTTGGATGATCAAGGGAGAGTCACTAGGAATAAGGTTAGGTTGGTAGCTAGGGGTTTCAATCAAGTAGAAGGACTTGATTATGATGAAACATATGCTTCGGTAGCACGATTAGAGTCCATTCGGATACTATTAGGATATGCCGCCTATATGAGGTTCAAACTTCATCAAATGGATGTAAAATCGGCCTTTCTAAATGGGTTCATTAAGGAAGAAGTTTATGTAGAGCAACCACCCGGATTTGAGAATATAGATTATCTGAACTATGTTTATAAACTTAAAAAGGCATTATATGGTTTAAAACAAGCTCCCCGGGCTTGGTATGAGAGACTTTCATCCTTTTTAATTTCTAAGGGCTTTAGGAGGGGAACAATTGATCCAACATTATTTTTAAAGTCTAAAGATGGAGACATTTTCATTGCCCAAGTCTATGTTGATGACATCATTTTTGGCTCAACAAATAATGACCTTCTTCATGATTTTATTAAACACATGGAAAGCGAGTTTGAAATGAGTCTAGTTGGAGAATTGAGTTTTTTTTTGGGATTACAAGTAAAACAAACTAATGAGGGAACCTATGTGTACCAATCCAAATTTGCTAAAGAACTTATCAAGAAATTTGGGTTGGAAAATGCTAAAGGAGCAACTACCCCTATGGGGACAAACACCAAGATAGATAGTGATCAAGAAGGAAAGTTAGTGGATCCAAAGCAATATAGGAGCATGATTGGTAGTTTGCTATACCTAATCGCTAGTAGACCGGATATATTATTCGCGGTAGGAATGTGTGCAAGATACCAATCATGTGCTAAAGAGTCACATTTAGTAGCGGTAAAAAGAATTTTGAGATACATCAAGAGCACTCTTAATGTGGGGCTTTGGTACCCTAGAACTAGGAATTTTGACTTAATTGGGTATACCGATTCCGATTATGCGGGTTGCAAATTAGATAGAAAGAGTACTAGCGGTGGATGTCAATTTCTTGGACCTTCTCTTGTAAGTTGGAGTAGTCGAAAATAACCTTGTATGGCATTGTCCACAACCGAGGCCGAGTATGTGGCAATGGGTGGTTGTGTAGCCCAATTACTTTGGATGATGCATACCTTAGAGGATTATGAGCTACATTATTCCAAGGTCAAGGTCTTATGTGATAATGTGAGCACCATTAATTTAACCAAAAATCCGGTACATCACTCTGGAACAAAGCACATTGAGGTAAAACATCACTTCATTAGAGATCATGTGACAAGAGGAGACATTGAACTACTTTATGTTGAATCCAAATCTAATCTTGCCGATATTTTTACCAAACCATTACCCGAAGCGGAGTTTATCTCTATTAGAAGAGAGCTTGGTTTGTGCCTTGTAGAATAATAGATTCAGCTTTTCATGATCCCATAAATTTAAAAGCTAAATACATACTTGAATGTATCTCACAAGGACCTAGGATGACTTGCTTGTATTTAGACATGATGTGAGATATTAGGAAGATGCATTTGGCTCACCATGTTAGTTATGATGCATTATTATGAGCCAAAATGACATCTAGAGATATTAATCCTTCATTGGACCAATCATTGGGAAGGCTTGTGCACAATCAATGTGCCCTTTGCTCCTAGAATATGATTGGAAATTTTTTTTGAAACAAATATGGTCATAAGGACATTAATTTATGACTTCATTGCATAATTATCATATAAATGACTGCTTGAGATATAGTCAGATTTGGCTAGGCCAATCATTTTGTATCTATTTAAACTCACACTCAAACTAGAACTTTAGATCAAGGTTCCATCCTTATAATCTTGATAGTTATCAAGTTTGTATCTATTTTATCGGTTGGAATGTATCCACTTGTATACCTATTTTTCCCAAGTAAATATTCACATAACAGATCACTCCACGAATTTTGGGCATTTTTAAAGGTCTAGAGAATATGTGGTGATTTTTCAGAACTCGGATCCTGATTTTACATCTGCGTGCTAGTCCCCTGCTACTGCATCAGTCGACTGGGTCAGCCGACTGTTGCAGTCGACTGATAGCACTGTTCGACCATTTAGAATGGTTCTGTATGTTTTCTCTCTGGGGTGCAGTCGACTGATAAAACATGCAGTCGACTGGTGCAGTCGACTGGTACAGTCGACTGCATGGTTTAGCAGTCGACTGACGCCCTCGATTTTATATAAGCGCTCGATTGGGGCGACGGCAGAAACCCTAGTTTCTCGCCGCCGCCCGCTATTTCTCGCCTCCTACACCTTCTTCCCGACATCTTCCACCGTTTTGTGGCTCCAAATCCTCTTCCAAACCTTCGGATCTGTTCTCCCTCACGCTCCTTCTCTCATTTGACGCCTGGAACACGGTTTGGCCACCCCTCCGAGGTTTGGGTTGCGGTTCCTGCCATCTCTCTGTCATTCGACGATTCCCCGGCACAATGGAGCGTCGGTAATACCTTCTTCCATGTTTGTTCCGTTATTTTGGGGTTGATTCTTGCCTAAAGTCTTCTATGTGTTGTTTACATGTTGTTTCCTTTCATGTTTGACTGATACTTGGCATGGTTATTGCATATGCATGGTTTAGAGTTAGGCAAAAACGTCCGAGTGGAGAGGGTACCTCTCGGCAGCCCACTCGGCAACCCCCTCCGGCGCCATCTGAGGGACAAAGGCTGAGGAGGAAGACTTCAAGAGCAACTCCGGACACTAGTCGACTGATCCAGTCGACTGGGAGCGAACAGAATGCCTCTGTTCGCTCAGTCCACAGTCACTAGTCGACTGGTTCAGTCGACTGCATGTTTCAGCAGTCGACTGGTATAATGCCGTTGGGATGATGGCGCACAGGATCTCCGCAGAGTTGAATAAAATAGTAGTCGTTGTGTGATACCAGTCGACTGCATGTTTTAGCAGTCGACTGATATCGGGAATTCCAGCATACTGTATATAAAGTTGAGAGCTTGGAAAGAAAAACTTAACTGATTCAAATTGCTGTTTAAGCTTTCCAAGTGATCTTCAAGTCTTACAACTCTTATTCTCTCCTTCCTAAGCTCATCAAAAACTTGTAAAAGGAGGAGATCATCTTGTAAAGGTTTCTCCACCATCACTCTTGGATTGAAAAGGAGAAGATCTTAGTGGAGCTTGATTGGGTGTGTGTGTGCCTTGGATTAGTCACCTCAAGGAGGTGGAGACCAAGTAAATCGAGGAGTTAGCCTTGTTTTCTTATTGTTTTTCAATTTCATTTCTTTTCGTGCTTCCGCTAACAAATTGTAGGTGAAGAATCGAAGAAAGGCTATTCACCCCCCCCCTCTAGCAATACTGTTCACTCGAGATAATACTTTAGGACAAAAAGAAATCTCTCAAGAACTTTCTAATGATCACAAATCGAATTCATCCAATATTAATATTAACGAAAAAAATAATTGTAATTCAGAAGAAAAAAAGAATGACCTAATAAATTATGAAGATAGTTTTTTTAATAATATTGATAAAACTATTATTCAAAATATATATGATCTAGCACAATGAAAAAATATAAATTAGATAAAAAAAAAATCTAGACATTTTTCTATAATTCATTACATTCAAAAATTGCCAAATGTAGAAAAACATGATAGAAAATGGTTAATATATTAAAAAAAATAGATAAAGTATTTTATTTTGTTGTAAATTATTTAGTCAAACATCAATTACAATTAAATTAGCAAATGAAGGGTGTCGAGATTGAAAAAATCTTAGTGTTAAGCTTAAAAGTCATGAAACAAGCGGTGAACATATTCTAAATATGAATATTTGGTAGATATTGAAATGAGATTAGTTAAAAATAAAATCATTTATCAAAATTTACAATAAAAAATAATAAGGAAAAAGAACATTGTAAGAATATATTAATAAGAATTATTACTATAGTTAAAAATCTTACAAAAAAATAATTTGGCATTTCGTTGTACAAATGAGAAAATTTATCAAGATAACAATGAATTTTTTTTAGGTTTAATTGAAATGATTGCAGAATTTGATTCTATAATGTAAGAACACCTTAAACGTATTCAAAATGGTAAAATTTATAATCATTATCTTGGTCATAATATACAAAATGAGTTAATAAATATATTAGGAAAAGAAGTAACAATATTATAATTAAAAAAATAAAAGAAGCAAAATACTTTTCAGTTATACTTGACTGTACTCCTGATGTAAGTCATCAAGAACAAATGTCTCTTAAATTAAGATGTGTAGATATTTCAACAAGTCCAATCAAAATAGAAGAATATTTTATAGAATTTTTAAAAAAAGTAGATGATATATCAGGAAAAGGTCTTTTTGATATGCTTATTAATATAATAAAAAAAATTGAACGGGATGTAAATGACATAAGAGGACAAGAATATGATAATAGGGCTAATATGAAAAGTAAAAAATAAGGCGTACAAAAGAGATTGTTAGATATAAATTCTAGAGTTTGTTATACACCATGTGGTTGTCATAGTCTTGATTTAGTACTATGTGATATAGCTAATTCTTGTCCTAATGCTATAACATTTTTTGGTGTGATACAACGTATTTACTCATTATTTTCTTCTTCTATAAAAAGATGGAAAATTTTAAAAGACCATGTTTCTAATTTAACTCTTAAACCATTATCACAAACACGTTGGGAAAGTCATCTTAAATATGTTAAAGTAATAAAATATTAAGCTCCACAAATAAGAAAAGATTTATATAAACTTGCAGAAACTAGTGATGATCCTAAACAAAAAGTGAAGCAAATTCTTTAGCAACATATGAGTTTGAAAATTATAAATTTTTATTAGGTATGGTTATTTGGTATGATATATTATTTGCGGTAAATACCATTAGTAAATTTACAATATAAAGATATGAATATTGTTATTGCATTAGCTCGATTAAAAGGTCTTTTTTTTAATAATTATAGAGAAAATTGATTATTGTGATTTTTGCTAAAGAAATTGCTAATGAAATGAATATAGAACCAAAATTTCGTGAAAACATGTAATTAGAAAAAATAAACGATTTGATGAGAATAAAATTAATGAAGTGAAATTTTCACTTGAAGAATCTTTTAAAATTAACTACTTTAATTATATTATTGACCATGCTATTTCTTCACTTCAAGTAGATTTGAACAATTTAAAATATATGAAGATAATTTTAATTTTTTTATATGTCGTAGAAAAGTTAAAATTGCTTGATGATGATTTTTTTAAAAAAATATTTAAATCTTGAAAACTTTTTAACACATGACATGTTATGTGATATTGATGGTTTATATTTATTTTTAGAATTAAAAGTTTTAAAAGAAATAATAAATCCAGAATTAAAAACCGCACTTGAGATATTGAACCTTATAAAAAAAATTAAATTCTTTTCCTAATGCATGGATAGCTTATAGAATATTATTAACTATACCTGTTAGTGTAATTTCAGCAGAAAGAAGTTTTTCAAAATTAAAATTAAAAAGTCTTATTTACTTTCAACAATGTCTCAAGAAAGATTAAATAATCTAACAATTTTATCAATTAGAAAAAATTTATTATCAAAACTTAATATAAAATTTTAATTAATAATTTTACACCTCAATAAACTAGAAAACTAAATTTTATATTAAAATTTATTTTTAAATTAATAGTTATTTTTTAAAAAAAATTTAAACCCGCCATTGTCGGTCCCAAGTCCGAATGAAAAAGGGTGAGGAAAAATTTTATTTAAAAAAAAATACCAAAGATCTAAATTTTTTTTAGTCTAGGGCCTCATGGAACCTTGAGACGACCCTGCTTGCTTAGATGAGAGAGAGAGAAAGAGAATGGGGAATATATAGTGAGGAAGAGTTGTCTCTATTGAATTTCAATATGAATGAAATAAAGAGGTGGAGATGAAGAGATTCCATTATGCATGAGTTATTACTTCCACATTAGAAGTCTCTTATTTTATTATTGGTTTAAATTATGGTACATCATTGATTTTGTAAGGGCATCTGTAGTGGGAGGTTTATAGCATACAATTTATAGTATAAACCTCTCAATATAAACCTCTCCCCCACTACATAGGTGGGGTTTATAGTTTTTTTTATAAACCTGTATCAAAATCTTGGGACCAGGTTTATAAAAAAAATAGTAGAGAGAGAATAGAAAGAAGATTTTAAAAGAAGTGGAGTTTTTAAAAGGGAGAGATTTTATGATAATAGAGAGTGGTTTCATCTCCTAGTTACTTTCTCCAGAACTCTTCACCAATCTTCCTTCTAGTGCGAGGGTTTACGTACGACTGAGTGACTATGAGAGAGAAGCTAACAGGGTGGCGGAGAAGGGCGCCGACGTTCGCTAAGTTATGGGTTTTGGGCGATGGCGGAGGAGAAGCCACTGATAGAGATCTGCAAGGGCATGAACGGCCTCGACAAGGTCGTGCTCAAACAGGTCTGCAGGAGCTCGGCGGAGGTCTGATCCTTCGTTATCTCTAGATATTTCTATTTCATAAGCAGTTTTGTTCTATTTCTATGTTTTCGTTGATGATTGGAATGCAAAGATCGTCGACTGTGAAGTACTGTGCTAGGATGCATCTAGTAAGTGTTTTTGATCTGATTCGCTTCTTTCAAGGATCTTCTCATTGGATTGATCAAATGAGAAGATGTGGATTTTATTTTCCGCGTTACAATACAAAAAAGGAAAACTCATGGAGGATGCTAAAATTTACAGTGGAAAAATGTTATTTCCTTTCATATATCACCCAGTAGATTGATCCTATTTGATAGAAGTGACAACATACGGTAATGATTAACATAAAACAGAAAATTCATAAATGATATTGTATCATGGCAGATTGAGAAAATATGAAGAATCTAACAAGAATAAACCAGAGAATCAAAGTGAAATGTATAGAGATTAATAGAAGAACGTAATTGTCTCGTATTTGTTAGTAAACTATTTTAATATTATTGTACGGATTTTTTCATAATATTGTACCTTTTTTTTCTATATATGAAGTTATTTAAAAAATATTTTTTTAATTACATATAATTAATTAATCGTTCAAAAAAAAATTGATCGCACTCATTCAGATCACGATCGCCCCTCCATGTTTGAATTCCTAGATCCGCCACTACACGCGTGAGTATGCAAGGGTGGATACAAATTCAAGGTCTGAATTGTACTGAACCAAAGTTGACTCATGTACGAACACAGTCTGCACACATCGAATGTCAGACCGGTCGAGGCAAAATTTGTCCAAGTAAATAAACCAACGTTTTGCTACCGAATCTCTTTTTGCTACATTCTCAAGAAGGTAACGAAAGTATTAATATAAAATTAATGGCTATTCCATAACATTTCGATATAAATGATGATATTAAACTCATTAATTGTCTTTTCATAATGTCTCAGTATTAATGGAGACATCAAATCCATTAATAGTAATTTTGTAATATCTCAACATGACATTAAATCCATTAACGACAACATTAAATCTAGCATTAAATGATCATAATTTGGTCATTCATTGCAGGCAATATGAGGACTTCTATATAAAGAAGCTGGATCTTGAGTAAACGATAAAGAGTAGTGGAAGATAAGCGAAAGAGAAAGCGAGAGGAAGAGCAGGAAGCGAACCTCTGTCCACCCGTGTTCGTCCACAAAATTCTCTCAACTGTGCATCTGTTCGGCTGAACTACTCATGATAGCACTTGGGTGCATTCTCAGTTCGCCACAAACAACTCATGCTTAGTTACGTTCGTGGTTTTACCGTTGTATCCTGAAAAATAGACGACCCGAGATAATCTTGAATTATAGTCGAAAGTGGGGCGAATCTGTTTCAAGAAAACTACGTTGAACGCAGAGCTCGGTATCTTAGTGAATTCTCTTCCTGATTCGGCAATCGACTCCCGATTCTACTATCTACCGCATCAACACCGTAACTCGGACCACCGAAAGCTCGACAGAACTAGCCCCGCTAACAGCCTGAGATTATCTGCTTAGGTCATTTCAACAGATAAGTTAGAATTGATTTTGTATAATTTCAATTCAATAATTTTTTCAATATTTCTAGCAACAAATTATCCAATGATCTCCGTGTATAAGAAGAAATCATCATACCTTTCACTTACATTCGTGGATTCTTATATAGCCAATGAAAAGGAATCTCTATGTAGTCTACCAGTTGGCCACACGAAGGGCGACTAGGGTGTCAATGATGACACTGTATAACTGACATTGTCAGGCCATTAGCCAGGTGTCACCTTGTGCCAGGTTGTCGGAGGTTGAAGCTAAGTGCTTGAGAAGTGATCCAACTTTGAGTGGGATGACGCAGAATGAAAGTTGAGTGCTCGGGAAGTGACCCAAATGCTGTTGGATGAAAGCCATGCTCGGGAAATGAGAATGTGGAGTCGGGAGTGAGGCCACATGCTCACGACTAACTCCCGATATCATTATATGTCCCTCCTTAAGTTGGACTGAATAGAGTCGAATAAGGTCCGATATAAATACGGGGTCGAGGTGGATCAGCTCCTTGACAAAAAGTCAAAATTTCACCATTAATTTAACATCTACAAACTCATGTATTAGAGGAGCAATGCACATAAGGCAAATGCAGTAAGGCTAACACATTGGAGGTGGAACTTTCTAACTTAATATCTATGATTCTAAATGTTGTTAACGGTATTGGTAAGCTATGAACACTCAGGTAACTCATATTTTATTTAGATAAAATATGGTTCAATGATCTTTGGTGTTTAAATATGTCACATATTAATAATACAAGCAACTAAATAGTCTGGTAACATAAAATCTTGTTTAATATATACATTTTACTGTCCATTTTTGAGAAATAGATTAAACAGTTCAATTGCTCGGGCTTTAGAACGGCAGTTGTATTTCTTTATAAGGTTTTGCGTGGCCCATTAACTTACTATTCAAAACCCGTATATAATAATAAAAAATTAATCGATTCATTTTATTTCATCGATCGACTTTCTCCCTTTTCTTCATGGGAAATCTTATCCACATCCAATTTCTTGGATAGGATAGAAATAGCTTCTTGTTCTATTCTCACTTTTGCCCAACCATATTCGAAGCCAAATCCACAAAATATATGAATGTGCGGTCTAGAAGGTAGAAGAAGGATTTAACAACTTTCTTTAACGTGATGTTATTAATTAGATTTCACATGCAATGAGCAAAAAAAAAAAAAAAAAAAAATTAGAGAAGGCCATTAAGTTTCAGGGTGCTGGAATTTAAGCCACTCCTCAAACCATGGATTAAACTTTACAACCCACGTCGACTTGACTAGATTCCATCCACGATCTTATCCAAATCAAATCCACAAATGATGATCATTAAATGCTAGTAGTGGTTTTGGGAACGCAGGCCAACTTGTGACTAAATCTCCACAACCTGTATCTTGCCTTGTTTTCCAACTTTTCATGATCGTCAACAATTGGATGCAGGAGCTGATGGAGTCACTAGCTTTCGGGGCCTTGGAATGTGAAACACAGGGGCTTCTTTGGTTCTTCGAGATTGTATACTTTCAGCATTTACTAAGAATATCTGAATTATTATAGACAAAAATTCAAAATGATATGGACTTTCAAATTAAAGTGTGACAAATTTCAAAATGACTAGGTGTGATTTTAAGATATTTGAAGATATTAATTTGTATTAACATTAGGGAAACTTTGAAAACAAAATGAAACATTGGGGAAAAATCATCTTAGCTCGGACATGATCATTACTCTATTATTATTAATCACGTGCTTGCAGATTAAGCTTCTTTTCAAATAGGAAATTAATAGCACCTGATGTGGCAGAAAGAAGGGCCTATATACATGTGGTAGGGCCATATCAGTCAAGTCGTTTAGTCTAAATTCAAGCAGAGGTGGAGATTAAAGTAGACCCAGATTCAATCTTAGGGGACTCAGTCCACTTGACCCCTCAGACTTAGCCAATTTGACTCCTCGAAATCGGTCCACTAGATTCCTTGGATTCAATCATGCCGACTTCTCAGAATCAATCCACCAGACTCTCGGGATCATCGTCCCATTAGACTTCGTCGATTGCTCAAAGTAGGTCCATTGGACTCCCTTGACTCCTCGGGATTGGCTCACCAAACTCCAACTCTTTTAGGTTAATCTCTCCGACTCCTTTAGGTCAGTCCACCAGACTCCTTCGACTCGGACTCTGACTCAAACTCAATCTCTTTGACTCCTCAGGATTGACTCATCACTAGACTTCATCTTGGGCTCATGCCCTACGTGGCCTGTGGAAAACCTAGGAGACATATATGTGGACAATGAAATAACTACCTCATTCATGGGACCGTTTCTTTCGAAGGACATGAAGAACTATAGTACATATCTCAAAAAATGTGTGTAACGGAAGCATACGTTTCGGAACGTGTGGTGAATAACTACGCACGTTCTAGAGAGACATGCACATTCATAACCCTTTAAAGAATCATATGCTTTAACGAGTATAAGTATACACACATAGACATTCTAACTCTTCTCTTCTACAACTTTTCTTTTTTCTTTGGCTTGTACTAACTTGAACGCCAGAATAATCACATCGAGTCCAACCTCAATATCTATTCTAACCTCTTACTAATTGTTTATAGGAACCCTATAAGCCCCTTTATCATCATCTCCTCTGTAACCTTCTCCACGATAATTGTTCTCCGCTGACTCACCAAATCGTGATTTCAGATCGGAACAACCATTATGAGAAGCCATGAACTCAGTAGCAGCCTAGAACTTTTGAGAAAAGTATCCAGAGAATTGTGGAGGATGAGAGTGAAGATAGGCGATGTATTGACTAAAAGGCAATCAACAAATCTTCACTTTTATTAGGCGCAATTCTCCCATTTTTTAGCACCAACTCAATCTTAGTCACCATTTATAGCTAGTATCGAATGAAACATGAGCATATATATATATATATATATATTTTTGGATGATCAGGACATATACAACCACCAAAGATTTACAGCCCTTTTACCATATATAGCGATAATTATAATGATATATAGAATTAGCTAGCTAGTACGTACTCTTAGCCGACCACTTATAAGCTAAAATTCGGAATTGGGTTTACCCATCTCGACATTAGTAGTGCCTACGTGAATGTCATCATCTGAAATGAATCTGCTCCAAAACCAGTGGCCTTTCCAGACAAGTACCATCTCTTCAATCGGCACGTTTTTGGTCTCCGGGAGGAAGAGGGCGATGAAGACGGTCATGATGACCACCCACCCGCAGAAGAAGTAGAAGATACCGAACTTGAAGCGGCAGAGCATGGCGAGGAAGGCTTGAGCAATGACAAAGGTGAAGAGCATGTTGACGGAAACGTTGATGCTCTGCCCCGCCGACCTGATCTCAAGAGGAAATATCTCGCTAGGAACCAGCCATCCAAGGGGACCCCAAGACCAAGCAAACCCCATCACGTAGATACAAACAAACAGGACCAGAAAGCCGGCGTAGGTCTTCGGAAAGTGCGCCTCTCCACTGGTTCCCAGTGTGATTGCCATTAAAGTTCCGATCACAAACTGCAATCGAAGTCATGCAGAATTACTAGTTACAAGTTGCGTGTCGTCGAGGATACATAAATGCAACGGGTGATCTATTGGTACCTGACTTGTGAGCATTTGAAGCCCGCCCTCCAAGAAAAGCTTCCTTCGGCCGAGCTTGTCGACCGTGAAAATGGATACGAAGGTGGCGACCATGTTTACGGCTCCCGTGATGACGGCCGACATGAGAGAAGCGTCGTCCCCGAAATCCATTGCCTTGAAGAGCTCAGGGGCGTAGAACATTATCACATTGATGCCGGTCAGCTGCTGGAAGAAGGGGATGAGGATGGCCATGGTGAGCTGCGGGCGGTACTTTCTCTGGGTGATGTTAGCCCACGGGTGCTTCACCAGCTTCGACTCCTCGCTGGCCGCGACGAGGTCGTCGTACTCGTCGAGGATGTCGTCGGTGCCGCGAATGCGCCGGAGCATCCGCTTGGCGTGCTCGGAGTGGCCGCGCTCGATGAGGGAGTTGGGCGTGTCGGGCAAGAAGAGCGCGCCGACGGTGACGATGGCTGCGGGGACGGCGGCGAGTGCGAGGCCGACGCGCCACCCCCAGCCGCCCTTGATCTTGGCGGTGCCGTAGTTGATGAGGTCGGCGCAGAGGATTCCGGTCGTGATCATCAGCTGGAATCCGATATTGAGCATGCCACGGAGGCGCGCCGGAGCCATTTCCGAGAGATAAAGTGGGACAGACTGCAAAAGAAACAAAAACAGAGGCTTCTTTTATCCACGTAAGTATTCATCTCTTTAATCTTTCTCTATAAAAGAAATTATTTTAAAGGAATTTATTTTTCTTAACAGCATGAATTCAAGGAAACAGAGTATACACGTTTAACGATGTGGACTACTGTGAAATAAATAACTTGTCCTGCCAAAAAAATAAAAGATTCCTAATGTTGATTGATGCCAACTCTTTACTAACCACAAAGCTACGCTAATGTTGTATATCAATAAAGCAGTTGTGCGATAGCTAATAAAACTAACCAACAGCCCACGGTAAGATTGAGTTGATTAATACGAAATAGAGTTATTATCATAAAATAAAATCGTGGGACTGATCATGTGAAATCGTTGGATGACGAATTTCACTTTTTGCTATCGTAATAAAACGAACAAACAAAAATCGGGCCACAAAACCATTTTAGTGTAACCGAGAAATGCTATGTGTTCCGGTTCTATCAGTTTCAATGTCCAAAAGTGTTGGAAATTAAAGACGATGGAGAGCAACCTGATTGGCAAAGCCGACGCCGATTCCGAGGAGGATGCGTCCGACGATGAGCATGAGCACATTCTGGGCGGCTCCATTGATCGCGGCGCCGACGAGGAACGTGATCCCTCCGCCGAGCATAGACCACCTGCGACCGAACGCCCTCGTCACCGTCGAAGCGAAGAAGGAGGCGATGAGCGCCGCCAGGTACAGCGACGACGTGAAGGTCGTCAGCAGCTGGCTGTCGAACGTGCAGTATTTGTTGTTGCTGGTGTCCCGTTTCTTGTTCCGGTAGACGTCGGGGAAGAACTCCTCCAGGAACGAGTCCATCGTAGTCACTCCACCTACCCAACCCAACGCCGATTTCCCCGCAATCATATCCAAACAATTCAGACACTATTCGAGGGGAGATGGAGACCATTAATAGACATCAAATGCTCTCACCGGAGATGCCGATGTCGTAGCCGAAGATGAGACCGCCGGTGGCGGCGACGACACAAGTGAAGAAGACGAAAAAAGTAAGGTTGCCCGGGTACTCCTTGCCGCTGCCAGATTGGACTATCGCGCCTCCCGCCATCGCAGAGGACTCCAAGAGCAGAGGAATAGAAGAAGAAGAGGCTCGAGTGGATGCGAGACGGTTAGAGGGAGCGGGTTTAAATTGAGAAGGTGGGAGGCGTTGTTGGTTATCGAGCCAATCCGCGTACCGATATGACGGGAAATCGCAGCCGTTGATTTGGAAATTAGAAACCGATATAATGAGTGTTTTTTATGGCCATCGGCTGTGTGTTATCTTTCAACCTTATCCTCTTTAGCATTTAATTGTGTCACGCTCACGGATGAAACCGGTATAATGAGTGATTTTGTGGCCACCGGCTGTGTGCAGGCACTAAATATTCAAGTCGAGGTTCAGGTTTATTCGATAAGATAATTGAGTCAACTAAATCCAAAGTTAAAATAAATTAAGTTTTTAAAATAGTTGTTAAAGTTTAATTTAATTATTTTTTTTAAGTTTGATTTAAATTTGACTCGACTTAAATTTAATTTATTTATATATATTCTTAAACTCTCAATTCAGATATTATCGATCTCACAATTTAAAAATATTTAATTATTTAAAATTTTTACTTTAATTAATTATTGAATTTGATCATTCAAATTTATCTAATAGTTTAAAAAATAATATTTAGCGTTCATAATAGTTTTATTAACATGATTTATGAACGTTATTTATTAATATTGTTTATAAATATTTATAAATATTAATGAGTATAAATATTTATTTATTTATTTAATTTAATAAATTATCATCATAAATAAACTCTTACTTACTCTAACACTAAATTTATTAACGAATCTTAGATTCATTTGCGGCCTCAATCACTGTGTGTTATTTTTCAACCTTATTCTCTTTCGCATTTAATTGTGTGACGCCCACTGATTCGACTGAAGAGTTTATAATTATCAAAATTAAAATTTTAATAAATGCTAGTTTAGAATAACTTCGAAATTTTAAATGTTATTTTAATTTTGTTTTAGAATTATTGTTCAACATCATTATATTACTCAACTCTACTCGTGACAATCTAATCCTGATCGGTCCTAAACTCGTATAAAAGAGGAGGGTTACATTAGATTACTAGCCAGCGTTAAAATTATGGTAAATATTCAATGAATGAATCCATTAAACTATTGTGTTAATATTAAATTGTTTCTCGGAAGGAACGCGTTGCAGGGTCCGACTGTAATATCTCGACAAGGACCGCTATATTTCCAGAACTCGAGTGTAGTGCTAAATACGCAAGAGTTCGCGTTGTAAGATCCGATTGTAACGTATCAGCAAAGACCATTACATCTCCATGAGAACTTGGGTGTAGTGTTAAATAAACAAGAGTTCTCACACCATATGTTGGATAAGGACCAATGCAATAGGAAAACTAATAATCTAATATGTGGAATATGAAATATAGGAACTCTCACTAGTTCCTATGTTTTAAGTTATATTATACAGTAAAGAGTAAAGCAAGAAATGGAGTGGGTATGTTGTAGATAGTTCGTTAAAGAATGAAGTTGTAGAAGTAGTTAGAAAAGGAGATAGAATTATAACCCTTAAAATAATAGTAGTAAAAGAAACTATGAACATAATTATCATATATGCACCACAAGTAGGATTAGATGAAACTGCCGAATCAAGATTTTTGGACAACTTAGATAAAATATTATAAAATATTCTGTCAAATGAAATGATTTTAATAGAAGGTAATTTAAATGGGCATGTCGGAGTGAAAAAATAAGGAATATGAAAGGGTACATGGGGGTTATGAGTTTGCTACTAGAAATGAGGAAGGAAAAATTATATTAGATTTTGTGATAATATATGACCTTATATTAGTTAATACATTTTTTAAGAAAAGAGAAGAACGCTTAGTCATGTTCAAAAGTGAGAATAATAAATCGTAAATTGACTTTCTTATGGTTAGGAAGAAGAATAGAAAGTTTTGTAAAGATTGCAAGGTCATTCATGGAGAAAGCTTAACTACTCAACATATGTTAGTAGTGTTGGATATATACCTCAAGTATAATATCAATAGAAAGAAAAGATATACGTCTCATAGAATTAAGTGGTGGAAGTTAAAGAATGTAAATAAAATATATTTAAGGAGAAGGTAGGAGTACAAGTATTACGTGAAATATACGGTGATCCTGTTCGAACCAAGAGTCAACGAACGCTGGGGATGCGGCGCTCCCTGCTGGATCCTCGAGTGCTCCGGTGAACCTGCAGCAAAACCGAGCCGGGAGGGGTGTCCCGGCGACGGCCCTCCGACGCTCAAGTCAGGTAAGTTACGATGAACAAAGTGGCTTCCAAAATCTCAGAATACGTACCTCAACGGCGAAACCTGAGGTTCTTTATATAGAGCTATGAAGGGTCTGGGCACGCGTACCTAGGTGCATACGTGTCTTCTGTCCTTTCCTAGGTATGCGGCTGTCAGAAAGCTTACCTGACCCATATCGCTACAGTCAAAGCATGCCCTCGATGGGACAGCAGAATCCCCTGTCACAAGATTTGGAGCATGACACACACGTGAAACCTACCGGTTGACAGAGGAGAGATCCTCGGGTCTTTTTCCTTGCTCCAAACTTGTCGTCCGAGCGGACAGCTCCCTCAACATCCGACCGGACATACGCAGTGGTTTACCTGTGCTTTATGGAGACTAATAAACAGGGGCGCTTTATGACTGTGGACGGTAAAAAGGTCAGCGCGGTCCGTGACCTTTTTAACTGAGCGTCGGAACCCCGATTTGACAGGGTGTCTTCCAACCATAAGTGCGAGCCGGCCGGACCCACCCGGGTATTCGATTCCATCGGCCGGCTGGCAGTCCGGTCGGGCCGGCCGTCTACGGTCGTCCGTCCGGTCGGACCACACTCTCCTCGGATGGGCGGCTGCTCCGGTGACTTTCACTTGGCGTTGACTTTGCAAGAAAAAGGGGGGGGGGCCCGCTCTTACTACCGGATCACTTGCCTCCCCTTCAAGTCTAGTTGAAGGAGGCTAATAGTCCGACTGACTGGACTGTGAGTCTAGCCGAACGGCTCCTCAATGCTAATACTCTCCGCTCGGTCAGCCGTAGAAATATCCTTGCATGCATCAACGATGGCCTTCACCGGATCTCCTCGCGTTCTGCGCCAATCTTCGCCATCAAGGCCGATCATACCTTCATTAAATGCTCCGAATGATTGACTGCCACGTGGAGCAAGGCCACCAGAGTACGGAGGCGGTTGCATGATATTGTGATGTGATTGAGGCAATTCGAAATAAACGGCTAGATGTGTGCTTTGATTCCCGTGACCTGGATCCGACGGTGGAGGCCGCCCGGCCCTCACCCTATAAATTCTTCGTTTCCTTTTCACCTTCACACGCCTCCATTACCTCTACTGCTGCTCTCTGCGCTTCGGAGCTCCGGCGATCTTGTTGCTGCCCTCTGACGCTCTCCGGCGCCTCTCCTCGATCCATCTCCCTCCAGTAAGGTTTTAGAGCTTTCCTCCTTCCTTTTCGGTATCGAATTCGCCTTTCTTCCCCTAGCTCCAGTCTTTGAAATTCCCTTTCTTCGTCTTTGAGACTTCCTTTTTGCTTTCTTCTGTCTGGATCATGGCCAGTTCTTCTCACCCCGAAGAGCAATCCCTGGGCCCATGGTATACCACCATGCGGTCCAGTTTCGAACAACGGGATTTTGATATTTTGGCTGACAACTTCGAAATTCCCGAGGATTTCGAAGTTCGCCTAGCTGGTCCCGCCGCTCGGCCACACCGACCGCCGCGCGACGATTTTTGTGTCTTCCACGACCAATTTACCGCCGGTCTGCGGTTTCCCGTGCATCCTTTCATAGTAGACGTTTGTAATTATTTTGGCGTGCCGCTCGGAAGTTTAGTACCAAATACCTTCCGTCTCCTTTGCGGTGTTGTCGTTTTGTTTAAGATTCATAACATTCCCCTCCGACCGGAGGTCTTCTATTACCCTAAGCAAGCCGAGCCGGGCACCTTTATGTTCCAAGCTCAGCCCGGTCTGGTCTTCTTCAATAAACTACCCACTTCCAATAAACATTGGAAGGACTATTATTTCTACATCCGCATGCCCAGTCAGCCAAACTTCCCGACCCAGTGGAAGGTCAGTCTACCTCCTACTCCTGAGTTGAAGAAATTCAAGACCCGACCGGATTATCTTCACGCCGCAAATGTACTAGCCGGTCTGCGGCTTGACATCAACAAACTTCTTCACGAGGGAGTGATGTACATTTTTGGGCTGAGTCCTATACGGACCCCACTTCCGACCGGCTTCGGTAAGAATTTTGCTTGGGCACTTGCTTTAATTGCTAACTGATTTCTTCATCTTTTCATGCAGCTGAAATCGTCATGGACTCGGTGATGTCCGGCGTTCTAAAGAGAAAAACAGCGGCGCTGGAGGCCGCGGCGGCCAAGGAAATGGAGGCGCTGGTAGGGCTGTAAATGAACTAAGTGTTCGTGAACAAGCTTGGTGTTCGGCTTGGTAAGAGCTTGTTTATGTTCGTTCAATATACACAAGATTGATTAAACAAACAAGCTTGAACAGCTCGTTAAGCTAAACAAACAAGCTTGAACACATATGTGTTCAGCTCATTAACGTTCGTGAACAACGTTCGTGAACAACGTTGGTGAACAATGTTCACGAACCATATTCATTAATAAAACTCTTTTCAATATGCTAAATAAATAATAAAATAAAATAAATAAATAAATAAATTTAAATTTCCAAGCTCAATAACCAATCAAATAACTAAAAATTTCAAACAATCAAACAAGCTTGAATTGAAAGCTCGATAACATCTAAACGAACCAAGCTCGAACCAAGCTCAAGCCAAGCTTGAATTGAGAGCTTGATAACATCTAAACGAATCAAGCTCAAGCCAAGCTTCAAACAAGCTCAAGCTTATAAAAAATAAACCAAGCCAAGCTTGAACACTCATTTCAAAAGCTTGGTTCATTTTAAGCTCGGCTCGGCTCGGCTCGATTACCTTATCAAACAAGCTTGAACACCCCAAAACTTGGCTCGGCTCGGCTCGTTTACAGCCCTAGGCGCTGGGCATTCAGCCGGTCGGTTCACACGAAGGAGAGAGCGGCACTCAGGCTGAATCGACCGTTCCGACCTCTCAACAGCAGGCGGCCAGCGGAGCTGCCCCCTCCAGGGAACCAACGGCCACCGAGGAAGGATCCGTTCGGGAGGAGGAACAGCCACTGCCTAAGAGGCGCCGGGTGGAGACTCCGCTGCGCTCGGCTACCTCCGCGGTCCAACCCTCCGACCGGGCCGCTGCGACTGCTAAAGGCAAGGCGCCAGTGCCCGAGACCATCTCGTCCGATCGGACGCCTTCTGACTGGGATGAGCTGCCTACTCCGGTTGAGGCTACTCCGGTCGACACTCTCCCCCCTGCTCGCCGTTCAGTCCAACGCTCGACCGTCCATTCGCGAATTTCTGCGCCAGCTTCTGATCCTGGTCACGGCCGCACAATACGAGTTACTCTTCATCTTCCAACTGAAGAGTTGCTACCAGAAGCCGACCAGCCAACCGTGCCCGAGCACACCATTACTTTGAAGGGGCCCCTCGCCGAGATGTGGGCCGACGCTCGGGCGCGCGTAGCACTGATCCCCCTCCGGAACTTAGCCAACAGCCACATGCAAGCGGCTACGGGGGTAAGCTTGTTGAAGTTTTGTCATAATATTTCCGCTCGGCTTTCGACAACTGCGCCTTCTTGCTTCAGAGATGGGTGGAAGAGATAGCAGTTTCCAACCGCCTGGCCATGGCAGACGAAGAGATAAGGCAACTAAAGGCGACAGGTGATCCGAGCGGCTCCCAAGGCCCTTCCTACTCCGAGCTGCAAGAAGAGCTGAAGAAAGCTCAAACTCTGCTGGCTGCTGAGCAGAAGAAAACAGCTGACCATGCCCACGCCCTAGCCGAGTCCGAGCGACAAGTCAAGTCTCTTGACACGAAGATAACTCTGGCCACCACTCGGAAGAACACAGCCATCTCCGATCTGGAGAAGAAAAACGTAGAGGCCCGGGGCCTGGAGTTGAAGATAAAGGAGCTGACGGAGCAGCTCGACCGGGAGAAGGCAGGCCGCTCGGCCGATGCGGAGAAGATTGGAAGTCTGAATGAGGCCCTCACAAGCTCCCAGGCGACCTTCAAAGAATACCAGGATGCTGAGCCGAGCCGAGTCGCCGCTCTCCGACAAAGCCACATCCGATCGCCCGAGTTCTCGGAGAAAATTTGCGAGCGGATGTACTCGGCTTTCGACTTGGCCATGAAGGCTACTATGACCTATCTGAAGTCGAAGGGCCTTCTTCCGGCGTCCACCAATATTCCGGCCGGCGATCAAATGGAGCTATTGAGCAACATTCCGAGGGACCTCTACGACTACATTGAGTAATTCTTGTAATTTCGCCGCTCGGCTGAACATGAATCTTTTTTTGTACTTAGGCCACTCGGCCTAAGGTTTTTAATTTTAATGAAATGTTTTCCTTTCGTGTACTCTATCTTATTGCACTGTCCACTTGCTAATACCCGTGCTGTCCGCTCGTCCGTTATCACCCCTTTGGCATTCGAGGTGCATTCTTGCAAGTGTTTTCCCCAGCCCTTCCGTGCGGCCGAATATCATTCTGTGTTGCTAGCAAGACTCGCTCGTTATAGGCTGACCAGAACCTTTTATACCTCGAGTCTGAGCGGATCTTAGCGTCGGTCTAACTATCGGCTGCGGGTAATTGCCGTGTCGACGATATTCCTCTCGGATTATTTTTAGACGCCAACGCGTCTCTTGATGTTTAACATCGGAGCTCGTCGGCACGGATATTTATAGCCGGTTGGCGCGGCTCTCGATCTTTAACGACGGAGCTCGTCGGCCTTCCGCTCGGATGGTTTATAGACGCCGGCTCGTCTCTTGATCTTTAACGACGGAGCTCGTCGGCGCGGATATTTATAGCCGGTCGGCGCGGCTCTCGATCTTTAACGACGGAGCTCGTCGGCCTTCCGCTCGGAGGGTTTCTACACGCCGGCTCGTCTCTTGATCTTTAACGACGGAGCTCGTCGGCGCGGATATTTATAGCTGGTCGGCGCGACTCTCGATCTTTAACGACGGAGCTCGTCGACCTTCCGCTCGGAGGGTTTATAGACGCCGGCTCGTCTCTTTATCTTTAACGACGGAGCTCGTCGGCGCGGATATTTATAGCCGGTCGGCGCGGCTCTCGATCTTTAACGACGGAGCTCGTCGACCTTCCGCTCGGAGGGTTTATAAACGCCGACTCGTCTCTGGATCTTTAACGACGGAGCTCGTCGGCGCGGATATTTATAGTCGGTCGGCGCAGCTCTCGATCTTTAACGACGGAGCTCGTCGACCTTCTGCTCGGAGGGTTTATAGACGCCGGCTCGTCTCTTGATCTTTAACAACGGAGCTCGTCGGCGCGGATATTTATAGCCGGTCGGCGCGGCTCTCGATCTTTAACGACGGAGCTCGTCGGCGCGGATATTTATAGCCGGTCGGCGCGGCTCTTGATCTTTAACGACGGAGCTCGTCGGCGCGGATATTTATAGCCGGTCGGCGCGGCTCTACGGTTTAACGTCTGGGCTAGACGGCTTTAAGGCTAACTCCTTGCCAGGTCGAGCGACCTTGGCCTTCCTTTCAGCAGAGAATACTCAATGTGCTTTCCTCTTTCTACTTCCTGCATCGCAAGTACATAGGCGACCAAAAAGTATATAAATTTGTATTTAGCGCACCTTTCGCCCGCCTTGGAGAACGTACGCTTAGCCGAACGGCTCAGGATCTGCTTCGTCGAGCACTTTGGCTCGGCTAATTTCCCTCCGTCCAGACGGTACGGGGCCTTCGATACTCGCGCGCTCGGTTCGACCCTTTTACCTCCGGCCGAGCGGCGCGGGGCCTTCTTTCCTTGATGACGATGCCTTATATTCGTTCTTTTGACTTTTCATTTCTGCATTTCAAGTATTCAGTCGAAAGACGTACACAGGATGATTTACATAGGCACACCTTTCACCCCGCCCGGTAAGGCTGGAGGTGGTTTGCGCTCCACGGCCTATCTAGCTGCCGACCGTCCTCATCTTCCAAATAATACGCGCCCGAGCGGAGCTTTTCGATGATTTTGAAGGGACCCGCCCACGGAGCTTCAAGCTTGCCGACGTCGCCTACCGGCTTGACTTTCTTCCAGACAAGGTCGCCGACCTGGAATGATCGGGGAATGACGCGCCGGTTGTAGTTTTGCTTCATTCGTTGACGGTACGCCATCAGCCGAACGGATGCTTTGGCACGCTCTTCGTCAACCATATCCAGCTCCATATTCCTCCGCTCGGCGTTGACTTCATCATAACACTGGACCCGGACGGACTCTACGCCGACTTCAACTGGAATGACCGCTTCACCGCCGTACACCAGATGAAAAGGTGTAACGCCCGTTCCTTCTTTAGGAGTCGTCCGGATGGCCCATAAAACACCCGGCACTTCATCCGGCCAACTTCCTCCCACGTGGTCGAGCCGAGCGCGCAGAATACGGAGAATTTCCCGGTTGGCTACTTCGGCTTGACCGTTGCTTTGGGGGTAAGCCACGGACGTGAAGTGTTGCTCGATGCCGTAGCTTTTGCACCAATCTTCCAGCACCTTCCCTGTGAATTGTCGCCCATTGTCGGAAACCAATCGGCGAGGGATACCGAACCTATAGATGATGTGTTGTCATATGAATTTTTTGACCATCTGTTCGGTGATCCTGGCTAGTGGCTCGGCTTCTACCCATTTGGAGAAATAATCGACCGCTACCAGCAAAAATTTCCTCTGCCCGGTCGCCATTGGAAATGGACCCACAATATCCATTCCCCATTGATCGAACGGACATGAAACGGTTGATGCTTTCATCTCCTCTGCCGGTCGGTGAGAGAAGTTGTGATACTTCTGGCATGAAAGGCACGTAGATACTGTCCGAGCGGCGTCCATTTGTAAGGTCGGCCAAAAGTATCCAGCTAGCAAAATCTTCTTGGCTAGTGATCGTCCACCCGGATGTCCTCCGCACGATCCTTGATGTACCTCCTGGAGGATGTAAGCCGAATCTTCCGAGCTCACACACTTCAACAACGGGCGAGAGAAAGCCTTCTTGTAGAGCTGATCGCCGATAAGTGTGAACCGACCGGCCCTCCTCCTGAGCAGCTGGGCTTCATCCCGATCGGCCGGTGTGACTCCCGAGCGAAGGAACTCTATGATGGGTGTCCTCCAGTCGCTGGGAAACGTAAGGCTTTCCATCCGGTCGACGTGTGCTACCAGCAGTACTTTTTCAATAGGTTGCTGAATGGTGACCGACACTATAGAACTTGCTAGCTTGGCCAAGTCATCTGCTGCCTGGTTCTCCGTTCGGGGAATTTTTTGAATAAGGACCTCTCGGAAAATGGCTTTGAGTTTTTCAAAGGCTTCAGCGTAGAGCTTAAGCCGAGCGCTGTTAATTTCAAAGGTACCAGAAAGTTGCTGAGCGGCCAACTGTGAATCCGAATAGAGAGTCACCCGACCGGCACCCACATGCCGGGCTGCCTGCAATCCGGCTATGAGGGCCTCATATTCTGCTTCGTTGTTGGTAGCTTTGTAATCCAGCCGGACGGATAGGTGCATCTTCTCTTCTTGAGGTGAGAGCAGCAATATTCCAATCCCACTTCCGAGCCGAGTGGAGGACCCATCCACATATATTCTCCACATAGCTTCCGGCTCTGGCCTTTGCACTTCGGTCACAAAATCAGCCAAGGATTGGGCTTTGATCGCCGAGCGGGGCTGATACTGGATGTCAAATTCACTTAATTCTGTCGTCCACTTGATGAGCCGTCCGGACGCTTCTGGATTTAACAGTACTCTTCCGAGTGGACTGTTCGTCCGGACAATGATGGTGTGAGCCAAGAAATACGGTCGAAGGCGCCGAGCGGCTAGAACCAAAGCAAAGGCCAACTTCTCGAGCCCGGTGTAACGAGATTCAGCATCTTTTAAAATGTGACTTAGAAAATACACCGGCTGCTCTTCGCCGCTTGCCCTCACAAGTGCTGAGCCTACAGCATGCTCAGTTGACGACAAATAAATATAAAGTGACTCACCCCCGATCGGCTTGGCTAACACTGGCAGAGAATTAAGATATGTCTTCAATTCTCCGAACGCTCGATCACATTCTTCATCCCACTGGAACTTAGTAGCCTTGCGCAGAATCTTGAAGAATGGAAGGCTCCGGTCGGCGATTTTGGAGATGAATCTGGACAAAGCAGTTATCCGACCGGTCAACCTTTGCACTTCTCTTGTATTTCTTGGGGGCGGCATGTCTTGCAGAGCCTTCACCTTGCTGGGATTTGCTTCGATTCCCCGCTCGGTCACTATGTACCCCAAGAAACGCCTCCTTTGGCTCCGAACAGGCACTTCGGGATTTAGCTTGATTCCATATTTGCGCAGCGTTCGGAAGGTTTCTTCCATATCCTTGAAAAGATCGGCCGCTCGGGCGGATTTAATAAGAATGTCGTCCACATAGACTTCCAGATTCCACCCGATTTGCTCCCTGAACACTTTGTTCATCAAGCGTTGATAGGTGGCCCCGATTCTTTAATCCGAACGGCATCACATTGTAGCAATACGTGTCGTCGGCAATCACAAAGCTAACCTTTTCTTGATCTTCGCGAGCGAGCGACACCTGATGATAGCCTTGGTATGCGTCGAGCATGCAAATCAATTCACAACCGGCTGTAGAGTCCACCACCTGATCTATCCGGGGCAAGGGATAAAAATCCTTGGGGCATGCTTTGTTTAAGTCCCGAAAGTCGATCAGACTCTCCACTTGCCGCCCGGCTTGAGATCAATACCACGTTAGCCCACTCGGAACCGCACCTCCAGATGTGGCGGCCTCCAAGTTTTTCTACTTCGCCGGATGATGGTATTCTCGGAAGTCCCTTTGTCTCGCTTCATCGCCGAGGTCGGACATGCAACTCATGCGCGCTAGGCTCGCGAAATTCGCAACTCATGTGTTGACGGCGAAAACATCATGATTTCGTTGGAGGCATTGGATCAGCTCCTCCTTCTCCTCCCCATATCGAGCGATAAAAGTCGTGGCCTCCGATCAGGTCGGATGGATCTGAACTTCCTCCTTTTCATCGTAAATTAAAGCAGGAGGTTTCTCGGTTATGGCGTGTACCTCAATTCGGGGCGCCTTCCGAGCGAAACAAGCCTCTGCTCGGTCCATCTCTATATAACACCGCCGAGCTGCTAGCTGATCTCCACGTACTTCTCCTACTTTGTCCTCCACGGGGAATTTTATCTTCTGGTGGAAAGTTGAGACAACTGCTCGTCCCAAAATGACGTTGTAGGATGAGGGAGAGTCGACCACCACGAAGTTTATTGTCCTGGTCCTCCTGAGCGGCTCCTCTCCCAGCGAAGTAGCCAGCCGGATCTGTCCGACCGGCTGAACTTCGTTGCCCGTAAACCCATAGAGCGGGGTTGTCATGGGCAACAGCTCGGCTCGATCAATTTGCAGCTGATCGAACGCCTTCTTGAATATGATGTTGACCGAGCTCCCTGTGTCAACAAATATGCGGTGAACAGTGTAATTTGCTATTACCGCTTTAATGAGCAGAGCGTTGTCGTGGGGCACTTCAACTCATTCTAAGTCCCCAGGCCCGAAAATGACTTCCGGTCCACTTGCCCGCTCTTGGCTACAACCGACTGCGTGGATCTGGAGCTAACTTCCTGGCTCGGTTGGAGTCTCCTCCGATCGGCCCTCCAGCAATAACGTTGATCTCCCCGGGAAGTATTGCTCTGTTTTCCTCTTCCCGAGTGGACGGTCGCGACCGTTCTCGACCTGCGATTCTCCTGCCTCGGAGATCCGTGCCGATCCGGTGTCAGTGATGTCGCCTTTGGTGCGGGTCGGCTTCATGGGTCCTTTGTCTCCTGCCGATGGGAGATCGTTCGGCTTTCCTGGGAACGGGATTGACCACGAAGGGAAGACTTCGACAATCCCTGTGTTGTGCGATCCGTGCGGTGGAAGGTGCAGAACATAGGGTCCACCTCTTCTTTGGCTTGAGCCGAGCGGCGCCACTTCGACCTGGCGTGGGGGATCGGATTGCTTCAGCTCTCGGTCCCCTAGGTGGCTGCTGAGAGGCGTGTTGTTTCCGCTCGGCATGAATAGGTGCCCGCTCGGTGGGAGTTTCCTTTTTCCGAGCTTCTTCCACGCTTATGTATTCGTTGGTCCGATGTAGCATATGATCATAATCTCGGGCTTTCGGATGAGCGACCGGAAGAAGTCCCCATCCACAAGGCCCTGAGTGAAGGCATTCATCATCGTCTCCGATGTGGCCGTTGGGATATCCATCGCCACTTGGTTGAATCGCTGGATGTAGGCTCGAAGCGATTCTCTTGACTCTTGCTTGATGGCAAACAAGCTGACACTTGTCTTCTGATAACGCCGACTGCTAGCGAAGTGGTGGAGGAAGGCCGTTCGGAAGTCCTTGAAGCTAGTGATGGACCCGTCCGGCAGCCTCCGAAACCACCGTTGAGCCGATCCCGAGAGAGTTGTAAGGAAGACGCGGCATTTTACTCCATCTGTATATTGATGGAGTGTAGCTGTGTTATCAAACTTACCCAGATGATCATCCGGGTCCGTTGTTCCGTTGTACTCGCCGATCGTCGGAGCCACGTAGTGCTTGGGCAGAGGGTCTTGTAGAATAGCCTCCGAAAATTGGCGATTGATCCGCTCGGGAGATGAGTCCGCCCGGGGGGCTTTCCCTTTTCTGTCATCCCGCTTTGGCATTTCGTCTGAAGAAGAGCCTCTATCTCTTCGAGCTGGTGCGGCTTCAGGGGTGCGAAATAAGGCCTGGTGGAATGCGACGGTGGCTTGAGGTGCGTCCGTTCGGCCACCAGACGCAGATGTTGCTTGTTGCTCCGTTCGTTCGGCTGATGCTTTTTGTTTTTGCTCCATAAGTTTGGCGGCCCTCATCTCGACCAGAGCATCGAGTTCTTCTGTTGAAAGCGCCACCGTGTGTTGTCGTCCAGCCTCGTCCATTGTTCTTATTCGAATGCAAGTGCGTTCCCACAGACGGCGCCAATTTGATCCTGTTCGAACCAAGAGTCAACGAACGCTGGGGATGCGGCGCTCCCTGCTGGATCCTCGAGTGCTCCGGTGAACCTGCAGCAAAACCGAGCCGGGAGGGGTGTCCCGGCGACGGCCCTCCGACGCTCAAGTCAGGTAAGTTACGATGAACAAAGTGACTTCCAAAATCTCAGAATACGTACCTCAACGGCGAAACCTGAGGTTCTTTATATAGAGCTATGAAGGGTCTGGGCACGCGTACCTAGGTGCATACGTGTCTTCTGTCCTTTCCTAGGTATGCGGCTGTCAGAAAGCTTACCTGACCCATATCGCTACAGTCAAAGCATGCCCTCGATGGGACAGCAGAATCCCCTGTCACAAGATTTGGAGCATGACACACACGTGAAACCTACCGGTTGACAGAGGAGAGATCCTCGGGTCTTTTTCCTTGCTCCAAACTTGTCGTCCGAGCGGACAACTCCCTCAACATCCGACCGGACATACGCAGTGGTTTACCTGTGCTTTGTGGAGACTAATAAACAGGGGCGCTTTATGACTGTGGCCGGTCAAAAGGTCAGCTCGGTCCGTGACTTTTTTAACTGAGCGTCGGAACCCCGATTTGACAGGGTGTCTTCCAACCATAAGTGCGAGCCGGCCGGACCCACCCGGGTATTCGATTCCATCGGCCGGCCGGCAGTCCAGTCGGGCCGGCCGTCTACGGTCGTCCGTCTGGTCGGACCACACTCTCCTCGGATGGGCGGCTGCTCCGGTGACTTTCACTTGGCGTTGACTTTGCAAGAAAAAGGGGGGGCCCGCTCTTACTACCGGATCATACGGTAATTCTAATACAACATGGGATAAGATGATATCAAAGTTAAAAATAGTAGCTAAGAGTGTACTTAGCGAAAGGTTACACCTATGGGTTCCATATTGCGAGTCAATCCTACTCCACTAGTACCAATAGGCAGCATAGGGGAAGAAGCACTACACCTAGGAATCAACAACATGAAAACTTTGTTATAAATTACCCTTTTCCTTATCGGTATCGGGGCTAACAAGAATGGTTGGGACAACAAACATCCATCTCGTATCCGTACTTTGAGTCAGAGGGACACCATTAAATAAGGAATATTTGTAGTGGAATGAGAAAGTACAAGAGACAGTGAAGGAAAAACAAATAGCTTATAAGAAATTATATATTTGTAAGAACGAGAAAAACTTAAAAAAATATATACAATAGTTAAGAAAGAAGCTAAAATAGTAGTGAATGAAGTAAAGAATAAAACTTTTGAACGATTATATCAAAAATTGGATATAAAGGAATGGGAAAGAGACCTTTATAGAATAGTTAAAGTGAGAGAAAGGAAGATAAGAGATCTTATCCAAATAAAATGTATTAAAGATGAATGTAATAGGGTACTAGTAAACGATGGAGAAATAACAAAGTGATGGAAGAGGATTTTCATCAACTTTTTAATAAAGACTTAGATGATCAACTTAACTTAGGTAATTTAAGTAAGTCAAATGAGTATAGAAATTTTAATTTTTATCGTAGAGTTCAAACTTTAGAAGTAGAACAAGTTTTAAATGGGATGCACAATGGAAATTAAAGTCGTTGAACCAGATGATATTCTAACAGAGGTATGGAAGTACTTAGGGAAACAAGATATTGAATGACTTAAAAAATTTTTAACATGATATTGAAAACAAAAAAAAAATGTCTGATCAATAGAGGATAAGTACTCTAGTTCCCTTATATAAGAACAAGGGAGACATATAAAATTGTGCAAACTATAAGAGTATTAAACTAATGAGTCATACCATGAAATTTTGAGAAAAAATAATAAAAAAAGATTAAGAAAAGAGATTACGATGACCGAAAATTAATTTGGGTTAATGTTTGGAAGGTCGACAATAGAAGCTATACATCTTCATAGATAATTAATTGAAAAATATCAGGAGCAAAATCAAGATCTACACATGATATTCATTGACTTAGAAAAAGCTTATGATAGAGTTCCAAGAGAAATTATATAGAGAATTCTAAAAAAGAGAGGTATTAGCATAATATATATTGAGCTAATTAAGGATATGTTCGAGAATATAACGACTAGAGTAAAGACTTTAAGTGGAGTAGCTGAAACATTTCTGATGTGGATATACGTTGAGGGTATAGAAGAAATTAGGGGAAAGAATGAGGGCATTTGGGTCTTTTCACTTGGGTGGAGTTTTTGGGGTTTATGGGGGGCACTGTAGCATGTGACGGGAGGAGGTTTTTTGGGTTCGTGTTTTGGCCGCCGCCAACTCCTCCTTCCTCCTCATGCTTCTCGCCGGCGCCGGAGACGACGCCATCGCCGGCCACCACACCTCCTCTCCTCCTCTCCCTGCTTACACGCGCCGTCACCTTCTCCTCTCCCCCTCTTCTCCTCACGTCGCCACCGCCGGAAAGTCCGGTGCTCCTCTACGTCTTTCACGCCGCTGCCACCCGGAGGAGGACGCCGCCGTCAGGGAGTCTCCTCCCCTATGATGCTTCTCGCCGGAGACAACGTCATCGCCGATCGCTGCCCCCCTTCCTCTCCCCTTCTCCTCACAAAATCAGCTACAGCCTTCCTATACCTCTCTTCTCCCGCTGGACGTGCTGCCGCCGTCACGAACAGAGTGCTCCCGGCACGATAATTAGCCGCCGCCGCACCTCCTCTTCCTCTTCTCCTCCCTTTCTCCCCCTTGGGTTCAACTCCTCGCCGGAGAGACCGACCCACCTTTCTTCTTCGTCTCCTCCTCGTTGCGCCATCACCGGGCAGACCACTGCCCTTTTCTTCCACGCCGATATCGCCATCTCCCTCGTCACCTCACTTACAGCTCATCCTCCGCCGACCACTGCTAGGAGCCACCTCACAGCTCTCCCTCTCTCCCTAGCAACCGCCAACGCATCCAGCTCCCCACCTCGCTGTCCACGCACGACAGCCCCTTCGCGCCGGCAGCTTCTAGCGAACAGTTGCCACACACCCGCAGTCCCTACGTCGGCGGTCCATGTGGCGACTCCGCCTCGGTTCCGATTTGGTATCGCTATTGTATGATGACCCTTGTGCCGATCTGGCTTGTATACTATGTTTCACCCTAGCGCTGCTCCTATATATATGTCGGGTCCCGGCTTGCGTACCGACCCAGCGTCCCGGCCTGCGTGCCTGTTGGTGCAATATCCCTCAGGTCAAGGTTGACCTGGGTAACCAAGCTGAGTCTTGGTTTGGGTTTAGATGTTTGACAATAAGATATTGATTGAAGAAGAGTCAAGTAGGTCAAGGTTGACTGGATACTTGACTGGGAAGTCCTAACTGGGATGTTAGGCAAAATGAAAGTCCTGGTGAGTGAAGCCAGTAAGAAAGTCCCGTGAGTGAAGGGTGAGAAGAAAAGTCCCGTGAGTGAAGCAGCAAGGAAGTCCTAGTGAGTGAAGCTAGGCGGATGGAAATCCGTGAGTGAAGCCGGTGAAAGTCCTAGTGAGTGAAGCTAGGCGGATGGAAATCCCGGTGAGTGAAGCCGTGAAAGTCCTAGTGAGTGAAGCTAGGCGGATGGAAATCACGTGAGTGAAGCTAGGCGGATGGAAAACCCTAGTGAGTGAAGCTAGGTGAAAGCCCGGGTGAGTGCCAGGAAAATCCAGATGGATCAAGGATGATCGGACATCCGGTGTTGGGAAGTCCAAGTAGGTCAAAGGATTGACCGGATACTTGGCATGAAAGAAAAGTCCAAGTAGGTCAAAGGGATTGACCGGATACTTGGCACAGAGAAAAGTCCAAGTGGGTCAAAGGGATTGACCGGACACTTGGTAAGGGAGTCCTAGCAGGTCAAGGGAGTGACTAGATGCTAGGCATGACATACCAACAGGTCAAGGTTGACCGGATGTTGGTTTGGGAGGTTTGGGACTTGGTTTTGGATAAAAACCACGTGCTGGATCGATCAGTGGATCGATCCAGACCTGTCCCAGCGAACAGAGAGCCTCTGGATCGATCCGTGGATCGATCCAGAGGTCCCAATCGATCAGTGGATCGATTGGGACGCGGCTGCTTCGCGCGATAAGCGCTGGATCGATCCGTGGATCGATCTAGGCGCGTTTCCAGAGCACAGAGGCGCTCTGGATCGATCCGTGGATCGATCCAAAGCCTCCCCGATCGATTGGGAACATTCGAATCGATCGGGATCCGACCGTTGGCATCGTTTATAGCTGCAGGCGTTCGATGGCTGCGGCAGCTCTTCTCCGATTCACTCTAGATTACTCGCCAGCTCCTCCACAGCGCTCTCAAACATCAGATCGCCAGTTCTTGAAGGATCTTGGAAGCTTTCCAAGTCAAGAGGCGGATCAAAGGCAAGAAGAGAAGCTAGGGTTAGGGTTTTCTGTACTCATTGTAAGCTTTGCGCTTGTATTTTGTTTCCCTTTCCTTTCTTCTTGTACTGAGAGTCTTGTAGGACTTCTCCGCCCTCGGTAGTTACCGTAAAGGAGAGTTTTATTTAGTGGAGGGTGTGTGTGTTGGTGTGGATCCTTGGATTAGTCACCTCTTGTGAGGTGGATACCAAGTAAAACCAACCGTGTTAGCGTTGTGTGTTTGTTTCTGTATTTTCCGCTGCACATCTTTGAAGGAACAAGCAACGCCGAGCAACGAGCGAACGCGACGAGCTATTCACCCCCCCCCCCCCTCTAGCTACTTTTGGTCCTAACAAGTGGTATCAAAGCGAGGCCGCTCTTCACCGGAATCATCGCCGGAAGGGTCAAGCATAACAAGAAAAGCTAGAGGGTGAAGAAGTTGGAGCAAATTCTTCAAGTTCAAGATTTTATCAAGCTCAACTTCAAGATGCAATTCCAAGATGGACTTGGATTTGACACAAGGGTGGCTCCACCATATTCATCTACAAGCTTCGATTCTTGGAAATCAAGAATCGAAAATTTTCTTATGATGGAGATAGAGCAATGGTTTGCTCTCATGGAAGGTTTTGAAGCTCCCACAAATTCCAAGGGCAAAGTACTCAAAAGGAGCAAGTGGAGCAAAGACCAAATCCAAAGATGTGAGGCCAATGACAAAGTGACCAAGCTTTTGGTCAATTTATTGCCAAGCAACATCTTGGAACAAATTGGAGAGTTTGAAGATGCCAAGGAACTTTGGAGCAAATTGGCAAGAATTCATGAGATCCCCTCCACTGTATCAAATCAAGGAGAATCCAAAGAGGGCGACGCATTGGATCAAGACAAAGGGGACTCCGAGGTTGAGAGATGCTCAACCTCCGAAGAAGAAGATCCAAGAAGCTTCATCCTCAAGGGAATGCAATGAAGAAGGCAAGGAAGGAGCATACTCTTTGTTTCATATTCAAGATGATGAAGCCTCCACCTCTAGGATTGAGGGGGAGCAATCCTTGGTGACGCCGGATCAAGAAGAAGGAGAAGCTTCTACATCCGGGTCAAGTGAAGAAGAAGAAGATGGTGCCACCTCTGAAATTCAAGAAATATCAAATGGAGGAGCAAGTGCCATCCCTATACAAGAAGGTATAAATGTTTCAATTAAAAATAAAAATCATATAATATGTTTTGAGTGTAGGGAACATGGGCACTATAAGAGCAAGTGTCCCAACTTGGCTAAGAAGAAGGGCCAAGTGGCACAAAAGGGCAAGGAGAAGCCCAAGGAGACCATCCCCGGAATAAAAAGGAGCAAGGAGCACATTGTGTGTTTTTCTTGCAACCAAAAAGGGCATTACCGAAGTCAATGCCCCAAGGGGAAGAAGATGGTCAAGGCTCAAGGAGGCACTAGTCAAGGGGGAGCCTCCAAGGTAAAAAGGAAGGTAACTTTCGTTGAGCCTATTCCCTTGCAAAATGGTAAAAAGCATGCTAGGTCAAATTTTTATCATTTTAATGCGATTTACCATAAGAATAGGAAGCATGAGGGCTTTAAGGAAAAGCATGTGGCCCTACATGCCAAAACTACCCAACCTAAGGTTAGGAAGGTAGATAGACACTTGGGCAATAACTCTAAAGATTTTAGATACAAGCCCAAAAACAAAAATGCTCATGGATCAAATACTAAGGACTTAGTGAGAGAAAATCAAGTCTTGAGGTCAAGACTTGACAAAATGGAGAAGACCCTAAAAATGATGGAAAATATCCTATTAGGGCAAAGTGAGCATAACTTAGGTTTAGGAAAATCAAAGCCATCCAATGGCCATAAAGGTTTGGGATACAAACCAAACGCTAAGAAGGATGTGCCTAGTTATCATAGGGTTCCATATAGTTATGGAACGAACCCTAAGTCTAGAGGTCAAGTCAAGGATACAAGGGAAGATATCCCTAGAAGTATCTTTGCAACCAAAGTGACTAAGACTTCTAAGAAGTCTAAGAAAGTCACGAACAAGGTTACAAGGGAGGCTATCCCTAGAGTTGACCTAGAAAATGTGACCAAGGCTTCTAAGAAGCCCAACAAGGTCACTAGGAAGGTATCTAGGGAAGTTATCCCTAGTGAGTACCTAGAGCATCCAAGGAGCACCAATAGGTGTTGGGTTCCTAGGAGCATCTTCTCTACCCCATAGATGGGTTAGAGAGTGTCAACTCCGATTAGAAGGGTAGTTAACCCAACTTTGAGGAAATTGACACTCAAGGAGCATTTTCAAGGTTTTAGTTAACCTTTGAAAATGAAATGGAATTATTGATTACTCCTTGAAAGAGTAAATGTGCCAAATTGGAGAAGTATTGATTTTATTTTAAAGTGGCACAAATTTGAGAAAACACAAGAACTACCAAGTTGGGATTTTGGTATGTTCTTAGGAAATTAAAGGCAAACTAAGCCTTAATTTAAAAGTGCTACTCTTGAGGAAAAATGGAATATGCCAACATTTGAGGACATGTATACTTTCAATTGGCATACATTAAATCAAAGAAATTAGAAATGCCAATTTAGGTTTTGGCACTCTCTTGAAGCACTTTAGGGCAATCTAGGTTTAAGTTGTAAGTTTAGCTAAGACTTTAAGGATACTTAGATAGTTAATCTAGGTATATTTTATTTATGTTAAACCTTGTCATGATTGTTTGCCCATCATATGCCATGACATCATGTCTATTTTTGCATTCATGTTTTATTATGAAAAATCCAAAAATACCATGTCATGACATTCATACATCATGTAGTAATAGGATATTTTCTTTTGAAAATTATTTTCTTTTGATGTATGTCATAACATAATCATGCATTAAGTTTAATTCCTTGTAATTAAGGACGAATGGCATTTAACGACACTTATTAACAAGTGACATCCTGGGTGGATGTCTAATATCTCTAAAATGCCTAGATAGATATGCATGATCCCTAGAATAGGGCAAAACCAAATTTTACATCTCACAAAGACCTCTAAGGTGACTTGTATGTGTTTTAGTGCATATTATATACAAGTGAGATGTTAGGATGATGAACAAAGCTCAAGATGTTGATTTAGTGCATTCCTTTGAGTTTTAAATTCATCAAAACACATAGTTATGTGTTTTCCCATCATTGGGAAAGCTAATGTACAAGTCATGTGCATTATGCCCAAGGAACATGATGGGATATTGGTTTTGAAAATGTTTTTAAAATGTTTTTGGAAAACCTTGGTGAAGGCTATCTTTTGATAGTAATCACCATTGAATAGTTAGACACAAACTTGAAGAAAAACACTAAAGTTTTTGCAAGTTTTCAAGTTTGTGTCAATCTTTGAAAATATGATGTATTTTCATAGAAAGCTATTTTTTCATGATTAAGTATGCCCTAAATAATGTCTACACGAAATTTCATAATTTTTGGATTTTTGTAGAATTTTCTAGGGGTTTCTGAAGTTGACTGAAAAGGAATTTCAGCAACTATCAGAGCTCCGATCGATCCATGGATCGATTGGAGTTCCTGAATCGATTCATGGATCGATTCCCGCGAGCAGAAGCTCGCTGGATCGATCAGCCGATCGATCCAGGGAGTCTGAATCGATTAGTGGATCGATTCAGCAAGGTTCAATCGATTGGAACCCAACTCCAATCGATCCAAATTGCTGATTTTGGCTGGGAAGGCTTGATTTCAGCATCTTTGAACCTCTTTTAGTCTAGGTAACCATTCCAAACCCCTTAAATACATTTGTATACATACAAAGGGTGTTTTCATGTTGAAAACAAGGATGGATTGGCTAACGAAGACTAAGTAGAAGTTTAGATTGAGGTTGTTTCAAATTTTGAACATTTAAACCTCAAAACTTCTAAAATTTGGGTTTCCTAAAGGTTTAGGGATTCCAAGTCATTGTTGGTGCAATGACAGAAGTTACCACCATGTCTTTAGGGGGAGGGACTCTTTAAAGACATGAAAATTATTTTTCATGAACCTTGGAAGGTGGTTAACCTTCTGTTGTGAACTTGCTCAAGGTTGAGCATTTAAACTTGAAATGGGGAGAAATGGGGAGTGGATATCCTCATTATTTCAAGTGGACACTCAAGTGGTAGATAATACTCAAGGTTGGGTAGTTGTCTACATTGAGGGAGAAGTTAAGGATAAATGAAGGGTATGGGACCTTCATTATCGTGTTGATCACAACGAGTGATGTTGTGAACAACGATGAGCAACTCTTCAGGGGGAGAGTCTTCAACAAATGGATTTGTTGAAGTGTGCCCAGAATTGGAGCATAGGTTGATGTGTGTCCAACGATGGGTTGATGTGTGCCAATAGGGGGAGAATGTATGGTTAAGTTTAGGCTTTCATTACCTATGGGAAGGTCATAGGGGGAGAATGAAAGGACTCATGAAAGGGAGTAAGTTAGGCTTTCATTACCTAGAGGGAGTTTGCCCTCTTAGGGGGAGAATGAAGAGCTTAATTTATGCTTTCATTACCTAGTGGCATGAAGAAGGAGGCTATGGGATTAGCCTAACTTACATATGGGATTGTAAGTGTTATTGTGGTATTGTCAAACATCAAAAAGGGGGAGATTGTTGGTGCAATATCCCTCAGGTCAAGGTTGACCTGGGTAACCAAGCTGAGTCTTGGTTTGGGTTTAGATGTTTGACAATAAGATATTGATTGAAGAAGAGTCAAGTAGGTCAAGGTTGACTGGATACTTGACTGGGAAGTCCTAACTGGGATGTTAGGCAAAATGAAAGTCCCGGTGAGTGAAGCCAGGTGAAAGTCCCGTGAGTGAAGCCAGGCAGTAAGGAAAGTGAAGCCAGGCGGAAGGAAGTCCTAGTGAGTGAAGCTAGGCGGATGGAAATCCTGGGTGAAGCCGGTGAAAGTCCTAGTGAGTGAAGCTAGGCGGATGGAAATCTGGTGAGTGAAGCTAGGCGGATGGAAAACCCTAGTGAGTGAAGCTAGGTGAAAGCCCGGGTGAGTGAAGCCGGGCAAGGGAAAATCCGGATGGATCAAGGATGATCGGACATCCGGTGTGGGAAGTCCAAGTAGGTCAAAGGATTGATGGATACTTGGCATGAAAGAAAAGTCCAAGTAGGTCAAAGGATTGACCGGATACTTGGCACAGAGAAAAGTCCAAGTGGGTCAAAGGGATTGACCGGACACTTGGTAAGGGAGTCCTAGCAGTCAAGGGAGTGACTAGATGCTAGGCATGACATACCAACAGTCAAGGTTGACCGATGTTGGTTTGGGAGGTTTGGGACTTGGTTTTGGACAAAATCAAGTTGGATCGATCGATGGATCGATCCAGCGATCGATCCAGATCCTTTGGCACGAAATCAGAGCCTCGGATCGATCCGTGGATCGATCAGAGGTCCCAATCGATCGATGGATCGATTGACCGCCTGTCGAATGGCCGGATCGATCCGTGGATCGATCCAGCGCTTTCGAGCAGAGGCGCTCTGGATCGATCCGTGGATCGATCCAAAGCCTCCCCGATCGATTGGGAACATTCGAATCGATCGAGATCCGACCGTTGGCATCGTTTATAGCTGCAGGCGTTTGATGGCTGCGGCAGCTCTTCTCCGATTCACTCTAGATTACTCGCCAGCTCCTCCACAGCGCTCTCAAACATCAGATCGCCAGTTCTTGAAGGATCTTGGAAGCTTTCCAAGTCAAGAGGCGGATCAAAGGCAAGAAGAGAAGCTAGGGTTAGGGTTTTCTGTACTCATTGTAAACTTTACGCTTGTATTTTGTTTCCCTTTCCTTTCTTCTTGTACTGAGAGTCTTGTAGGGCTTCTCCGCCCTCGGTAGTTACCGTAAAGGAGAGTTTTATTTAGTGGAGGGTGTGTGTGTTGGTGTGGATCCTTGGATTAGTCACCTCTTGTGAGGTGGATACCAAGTAAAACCAACCGTGTTAGCGTTGTGTGTTTGTTTTTGTATTTTCCGCTGCACATCTTTGAAGGAACAAGCAACGCCGAGCAACGAGCGAACGCGACGAGCTATTCATCCCCCCCCCTCTAGCTACTTTTGGTCCTAACAGTGCCGACTTAGTGTTTCGGCCTGCGTGCTGGTGTCTTATCCCGGTATGTAGCTCGTCTTTCGGGCCCGTGCCGCGTTCAGCTCTTCATCGTCAGATCTAGCTCTCCAGCCTGATCGGAGTCATCTGCTCTTCCGGGTCGCGACAACTCGAGCCGCGTCCCATCCGAGGGCGCCCCCCTGGGCCAGGGTACGTTCCTCGTTCATATTTCATATGCATTTTCATTATTTCAGGGTTTAGTCTTGTACTTATATATTCGTTGGATCTGCCTCGAGCATCGGGGTACCGGGGGCCGGGTCAACCCGGTCACTGGCTGCAGGTAGCGTTGACCAGAGGACTTTTGAAGACTTGGTCAACACGGGAGCCATCTCAGCACACCCCCTCCGGGACGTCGCGATTCAGTCAACATTCCATCCACCTCACCCGACGGTCCGTCTGACGCAGCTTCCGGACCGGATCAATTTCCAATAAAGATAAGGTTACATTAAGGATCAGCTAGCTCTAAGTCCTTATTTTTTTACACTAATTATGGACTGACTCAATGGATATATTCAAGACATAGTACCATGGTAAATATTATTTGCAGATGATATTGTTTTGGTTGATGAAACACGTGAAGAAGTAAATGCTAAACTAGAATTTTGATGGGAAATACTAGAATGGAAAGATTTTAGACTTAGTAGAATAAAGATAGAATATATGGAATTAAGTTTAGTAATATTAGATATAATGAAACAATTGTTAAGATAGGAGACGACGAGTTGCTTGGAATCGAGAGATTTAGATATTTAGGATCAGTTTTGTAAAATGATGGAGTGATTGAGAGAGATGTCTTACATAGAATACAAGCAGGATGGTTGAAATGGAGGAGAGCGTCGGATGTTTTATGTGACCATAAAGTACCTCTAAAATTTAAAGAAAAATTCTACAAAATTACGGTTAGACCTGTTATGTTATATGGAGGTGAATGTTGGGCTATGACTCGAGCACATGAGCATAGATAAGGGTGTTAAGGTAGATATGTGGACATACGAGAATAGATAAAATAAGAAATGAGAATATTAGAGAGAAAGTCGAAGTTGCACTTATTGAGGGAAAACTCCGAGAGACACGTTTAAGATGGTACAGGCATGTACCTAGATGACCAATAAATGTTCCAGTTTGACAATGTGAAACTATGACAAACAAACATATCAAACAAGGAAAAAGAAGACAAAAAAAGACTTGATTGACAACGATAAAATAAGATAAATTTTATTTAAATATAGATAATTATATAATTGGAGATATAGCTGAATAGCATAAAAGGATCCATATAACTAATCACACTATCATTATATCACTCCTTTACATAGTTCTCTTATAATTAAGCACATCACAAGGGGACAAGTTAGATTAACCTTAATTTTTTTTCTTTTTTTTATGTGACAAAAGGTGATTTGCTTGTTCTCAATGCTCATGTCCTCGTCAATCCGTCTCTAGGCTAACACGGAGGAAGTAAATCATGAATAGAAAGTAAATCATGAATAATTACTAGCTATTAGTATAGATGACTATGTCTTAGGAGAAGATATACTCATACATAATAAATTTCGCCTCTCAAATTTTATATGATAATATTTTATTTCTTAACAACCGGACCATCCCAATGGAACATTTCATTTTTTGTTTAATGAAGTTATACAAACTATGTGACGTACGTATTTATTTATTAAATTCAGAGATATTTAATGGTACCATAACGTTTGAAGGCCTGCCATTAATTATGAGGAAAAATCGAAAATTGAATTATTAAAGTGGAATAGCACAAGTCTATGACCCAGGCCCACATGACTAAGGACAAGACACAACGTTGACTAATTCAGTCCCAAGTCAACGAAGAAAAGCTCCCATCTCATTTTCAACCGATAATCAATTTGCCATTTTAATAAGAATATCTTCGAGTCAACGAAGAAAAGCTCCCATCTCATTTCAACCAATAATCAATTTACCATTTTAATAAGAATACCAACAATCATGGGATAATATAAGTTGAAATATCAAGGAGCGTAGTGTAGGAGATTATATTCATTTGAGATGTTAAGAGAAATAAATTATGGGATAAATTTACAGTCACCGTCAAATAGTAAAATAGAAACAATTGGTTTTTGATATATATTTTAACTATTTTAATATTTAAAAATTATAAAAAAAAAAATTAAATGAAGACTAATTTTACAAACCATATTTCTGAATTTTTTAGAAGGATCATATGGAACAGCTTTGATGCGTGGTCAATACCTATAGCTGATCAAACCTTCTGATATCCTTGTTCCGTCTGTCTTCGCATGGATATCTAATACAACACATAAATGGAGCGATTCTAAAGAATGAGCAATCACTCTCAATGCACACTCCAAGTAGACCTATCAATGAGCCAAGTCCAAATCACCCCTGCCCAAGCTCGTAATTGAGTCAACAGCCAGTTATCCATTGACCAAGTTCAACCGGCTCGATCTTGTAACTGGCTCATCTAAAAACGGACTGATTACAAGTGTTGGTGTGTACACTTATGTGCCAAGACACTCCTTATGTATTTTGTCGATAATTATTTAATAAAAACAAGAATTTATCATTAATTATTTATTTTTTTATACGTATACGATTAATGATAAAGTCTCACATATTAATGAGTATATTAATCTAAAAACAGACCTTGAACGGATAGATATCTAGAGAGGATATGGATATCTAAATCAACGTTGAGTATGACTAGGTCGAGATAAACCGAAGGATAGATATCTAAGTTGTACTTGGGGGTACTTTGAGTTTAGAGGTACACTGGGCACGACCCGCTCAAAAGGAGACCACATATTAAGCATCATTGGTTATTCCTCTTATGAACGAGTATAACTAATCTTTTGACTTGACACATTCATTTATTCTATGCGTGAAGTTATATGATTTGACACCGTTAAAAACAATCTTTAATCGGATTGTGATTAATACGGTAGTTGGGTGTATGACAAAGCATAGAGAGAATAATGTTGAATCAATAGAGTATTCATCGCTCTCTTAGATTAGGAGTTAACATCCTAGCCACTTGATAGAGATATTAGTGACTCGAAATCTATGGTCATGGGAGGAATGATTTATCATTCAAGAGGAGTCTATTATATCTTGAAAATCAAGTAAAACAATTAATTTGATAATGATGCATAATTTATCGAATTAATTAGGATGTAGGCTTAGATGAAGAGATTGAATTACACAGTAATCGGTTCATGGTGGTTTACCGTTTATGACTAATATTAATTTTATCACGTTGGGTGACTAAAAACTGTTGCTAGACGGTTATCTTAGTCTGTGTATGGATTTACACTGCCTTCGTGTATAAAACCTAGAAGGTTGCACGCATAGCACGTTGACATGAACAATGGTATCGGAAGCTAGATAAGATCAAGTTCAAATATGAATTTATTTGATACAAAGAAGAAAGAATTTGAATAGTCATAATCATGATGATTAATGGAGAATTCGAAAACTCATCATAATGATAATTAATGGAGAAGTTGAAGAGTCGTCATAATGAAGCTCATAAATGAAGAATTTATGGAGGCTATAACTCTTCATCTTCCTAATTAATAAAGATAATAAATGATGAATTTATTGAGAACTTAACTCTTTGTATTTCTTTAAGGCTATAAGTAGCCATCCTCGGAAAGATTCAAGAGAAGAATTCTTCTTTCTCTCCATCTCTCTTTTGTCAACTTCTTCTTCGTTCGGAAGAGATCGTAGTGCTTCCAAGGCTTTGTCGATCCAAGAGGCTAGCACCTAACGGATCGTATCAAGTTCGTGATATAATACGCGTGAATACCGCTAGAGGAGTCACACGTGGGACTCTTATCTGTCTATAATATCATTCAAGCCTATCGAGAACTCGAGAAATATTTTTATATTATTTTTTTTGTAAAACTATATGTATCACGAAAAAATCCATGATTCATTATATATCTTCCGCTACGCTCCGAACCCAACAACAAGTTGCGCCCTCAGTTCATCTGTTAGTTTGAACTCAGTTCATTAAATTTTTTAATTATAATTTTTTATTTAATATTTTAATAATATTAATGGCCTGATTCAATATTAATTAACTTATTCTATATTTCTATTAAAATTAATTTTTTAACCTATTTACTTGAATTATTTGATGTGAGTGAGACTATTCTATCTTCTATTTAAACTAATTTTTTTAACATGGAAGCTTTTACTGTGAGACTATTCTAACTCTCTATTAAAAATAATTTTATAATTTATTTACCTTTAATTTTTTTATTTCTATCTTTAACTTATTAATTTTATTTAACTTTCTTAATTATTGAATAGTCCTATTTAATTCATTTAATATTAAATTTATAAAAACTATCAATAACTATTTAACTTGTATAAAAAAAAAGAAATATAATTTATTTAACAATATATATATATATAGTAAAAACATTCAATATATAAAATTAATTTAAAAAAACATAATTTATTTTTTATATAGATATACTCTACCCGAACTAATAACTGAGCCAACGATCCAGTTCCACCTGTTAATTTTTTCTATAAATTTATAATTTAAAAATATAATTTGTAAATAATAATCATAATTTTGAATTATCGTAAACCATGAATTGATAGTTCTGAACGATGAATCGTGAACTATAATCATCTTGGACGGTTAAGGTTAAGGGTCAACATTATAGGAACTGTCGAATCAGCAATTCTAAATCATTGAATCCACGGTTCCGAACCGTAATATGGTCTTACTCCAAGTGGAAATGGTTGGTTAATGATTGTATGACCTGATCGTGTGATAGAGAGGAGGTGAATATCATACTTAAAAAATATTTCTTTTCTTTTGAAACCAAATAGCCAAATAGAGATACACAGTAGAAAACTTAAAAAAAAAAAAAGACTCAAGTAGTTACTTGGTTCATTGTCTAACGACTACTACTCCAAAGTCCATGATCTCTGGGATCGTTTCTGAATGGAAATATCACTAATATTCTTCTCTCCAAAAATCTTTCGGAGAAGGCGAAAAGCGTACAAAAGATGAAAGAGATAGTAACAAGTTATTATCCCTTTTAATGTAAATGCAAATAAGTAAAGTATACCAACAACTTAAAGATAGAGTTTCTTCGTATGTTGTTGGAGTGTTTCTCGACATAGTAGTAGCAATACTTGTAGGAACAAAATAAAAGAGAGAGAGAGAGAATTGATTGTTGAGTCTCATATTCCGAGGCTTCTTTTATAGCCTTCATCTAGTTGACTAAAAACTTATTAGTTGACTGAATCTTCTAGTTGATTGAGCCTCCTATCAAGTGATTGGCCCCTTATCTTTCCTTGCTGTCTCTAATTCGATCATATCAATCCCATGAAATTCACTTTTTCGATCAACTTAACGATCCATATATCCTAGAATTTCCTTTACTATTTGATCTGATTATATACGAACTGTGCTTTTCATACTTGTTCGGTCAACTAATCATCTTGATCAATTGATTGAACCTTTGTTCTATTTGCACTTGATCCAAATCCTGGTTGTACTTATCTTCTTAAGATCGGTTGACCAAATCTTCCTATTCATTCTATTGAACCCTTTGATCAATTCAAACTAATTTTTACAAAACCAAGTTAGCACAACAAGAATTACATAATAGACTTGTAAAACTGAGTTAGACATATATAAGTATGCATGAATCAATCTAGATAGTTAAGGCTGTCTGATCTCGATTTAAAAATTTCTGTTAGTTTCTTCAATTGGATCAATGCTTAAAGTTGTCCTAACTAGTACACGTTCTCACTACCTTCCAGAATGAAAAACTTCTCCAGGATTTATCTTACTTACCCGCCAAACATTTGGTCCAACTGACATGTTTAAACTCTTCTGCTTAGTGTCCAATCAACTTGATTCATTAAGATTTTCCTACATTACCAAGTTACAAGTTAGCACAATAGATACAAATAGTAAGGTAAAACAATGTTAGCAACATATATTTTGATCGTCAAGATACATTGGTCCGGTCGACCGCGCGTGGTCAACCGGAAACTTTATTTCAATCACACTTGCTTAGAGTTCACTCTTCTAAGACTTCTCAAAGTGAACTTCTCCAATACTTCTTGCTATATAAAATTCACTCCCTTAGAATTTTCTCTTGCTTGAAGTTCATTTCTCCAAGAGTTCTTACTACGTAAGATTCACTCATTTAGGATTTTTCTCTTGCTAAATATTTGGTCACTTTGACTTGTTTAAGTTTTACCTTTGTCAAACATCCAATCAATCTTGATCTGTCTTTTTTTTTTTTCCAAGCATCCGGTCAATCTTAACATTCTTAGATTTTTCCTTTTACTAGTCAACCTTTGTCTGATTAAACTTTTTCTTTGCTTAAGTTAGCCTTGACCTACCAAAATTTCTAATTAACTTGGTCAACCTTAACCATGTCCTATTTAAACATATTATCAAATAAATATTAAAATTTTGAAGGTTAATTGTACTAACAATGATCTCCTAGCTTTTAAAGCGCCTTGTGGCACAAAATCTACAGTGACATCCAGGAATTTGCTCACTAAAATAAGTTTTATGTTGAGATTTATTTTAGCTAATAATTTTATTTTTTTACTAGTGAAATTAGATTTATGTAATTTTTTATTCTATATTGGTCGAAGTTAAATTTGAATGATAATTTTTAATTTTTTATAGGTTAAAATTAAATTTGGTTAATAATTTAAATTTTTTTACTAGCTTTAGTTGATAATTTTTAATATTTGATTTGATCGTAATTAGATCTGATCGGTAATTAATTTTTTAATAACCAAAATTATGTTTACTTGATAATTCTTAAGTTTTTATTAGTCAAATTAAATTTTATCAATAATTTTTTTTATAGATTTGATTGATAAGTTTTGTTTGCCTGAAATTCAATCAATAATTTTTAATTGATCAAAGTTTGATTTATTAATCAAAGTTAGATTTGTCTAGAAAAATTAAAATATTCATTAGTAATTGATCTTTTATTAAAAAATCTTTTTAAAGTTAAAAGATACATTTAATATTATTTTTCTTTAAATTTTATTTTTTTTCCTATCTTTCTTTTATTTTTTTATATATTCGTCATTAATGTTAAGAAAAAACTACCAACTAAATATTTTTTTACTAGATAAATTTAATTGATAATTTATTGAAGTTAAAATTAATCAATGAAAATTTACAAATAGAAATAAAAAAATATATCAATTATTATTATAATAATTTATCATTCATTATCAAATTTATATATATATATATAACCTAAATATTTTTTCAACCTAAGGCCCTAAAAATATTGAGATGGCCCTGGTGGAATCCTGTTCCTGCTAGTTTTATCATGCAGGGTGGGAGTTGATCAATTTCAAGTTTGTGAATGCTATGCAAGGAGAATCCACCATGTGAATGCATAGTTCTATCTCTTTGCTTATTAGCAAGCATTGGTCAGTCTATTTCAGAACCTAATTTATAACAACAAAACCTCATAAGCCTAATTATTTAAGAGAATCCTTTGAATTAGGCAGTAACTGGCATTACCAATTCAGATATCATTTTCTGTAATATATCCAAACTCATCTAATTCTGATCACTTGCTTCCTGTAATAAAAAATGATGAATCAGTTAACAGAGTAGACCAGAAAATCAACTTCAAGAATCATGCTATATAAATATATATGCTAACTTTAAGGAGCATTATTACATGACAAGAAGGGTTAATCCTCTTCTTTATTATTCATAAAAATGGTTTCATAAATAACATAAAGCCATTCCTCTTCAATGAAGGAGTTGAAGATGGCTTGGAGTAATATAACACTTTACTTGTGTACCTATATGGCTTTACAAACCAAATCATGAATTACTAATCTGTGTGAGAGACCTAACCTAAACTTATAAAACCTGTGTAGACCTACAAATCGTTCCCACAGAATTTGATCATTGATCCACACGAGAGGGAAAGAGAACTGCAGTAATACTCGAAAGGCTTAAAGCACTGAGCCTTGATCTAGTAACCCTATGTCGTATCGGCGCGTTTGGAGCCTCTTCTTCGTGGCCATCGGCATCTTCCTTGGAGACACGGTTTGAAATTGGAGTGGCAAAAGCAAAATGCATTTCTTTAGCAATTGATGTCTGAAATGAAGTCACCAAAAATTTAGTTAGCAAATTGTGGAATTAGGAAGATTGTAAAAGGCTTAGGATGCATAAAGGAATGGCACTCACAGCTTGACTCAGAGTCTTGGATAGCAAGAGGAGTTGGCTTAGGTCACTATGATCGACCTTACATAATATCTTTACCTAGAAGAAGATTATAATGTCAAATATTAGAGAGAATTGGAGTAAGATTATAATGTCCAAGGAAACAAGGAACTGAATGAGTACCAGGACATCTAGAGGCAGTGCCTCCAGGTGATTCGATCTCTCCATTGTCGACCTTCTGCACAGCTTCTTAGGGGATGATGATGAACCACAATGTGGGGAAAAATCTGCAGACTTGGATAAAACAACTCTTTTTCTCCCCAAAGTGCTTGTGCTACGAACAAATTTTACCCCAGCCGGAATAGATTCTTCTGCCGAACCCAAGTAGTTGGAACAAACAGGACTGGGCGATTCTGCTTCCTGAGAATCTCTTGCTGACATTTTCGTCTCAATTCTCGCTATATAAACCCTACGAGGGAAACTATAATTTTTCAGGTAAATTGAAGGAAAAGAACAAGTCTTATCAAAAAAAGACTCAAATAATAAATTGTAAAAAACTCAGCGTTCGAAAAAATCAAAAGGCGACAATCGGATGGAGATGAAAAGGGGATTAATATATCTTAAATTTTAGAGAATAAAAGAAAAATCAAAAGCAATAGGAACCAATAGGACGAGTCAACAAAGAACTATCAATTTTTTTCCCAAAAAAAAAAATACAGGAATAAATTGAACTTACAGCAACCAAGAAGAAGAAATGTAAGACTTCAAATACAAAGAGCGTCCGGAATCCTTGTTCACCACGAGCCCTAGGTAAATCATAAACTCTCCTCTCCTCTCCTCTCTTCAAATCTCGATATGAAAGGCTTCGGATTTTTCGTATTTAAAAAAGTTTTTTTTGCTCGGAAACTGCCCGGAATCCCAGCCAAAGATGAGCACAAAAATCTGACAAAATAATATATGAAAAATCGGATCGAACGTGGATCTTTTAAAATATTTGGGCTCCCGCCTTCCGACCGCCCCAAACTGGACCCACCAATGGGTATCCGAGGCGCACGTGGCGAGATCGTGACGGTGGGAGAACTAGCCGTTGGGGCGACGGGTCTATTTTTATTTATTTTTTTTTTTTTGATGAATGGGGCGACGGGTCTATTGTGGCGGCGCTTGGTTGGCGGACAGAGCGGTGACAATTAGATACGCTGACCTGGCGGTGATGTCGGTAGCCGAGGGCGGCTTGTGGAACACGTTACGATATGGAGACCCAACACGTTTCATCACCGACAACACGGTTTGGCCCACGATAAGCCCAATATGGTTCGTGGTTCGGCCCACGTGATTTGCAGTTCATAAATCAATGACATGGCTCATTAGGCAAATTCCATATTAATCCTCCTCTTAGGGAATTCCTAATGCAATGCCCGTGTTTATATTAAGAATTATCTCCTGCCATGTTAATCTGTTTTTAAGAGAATTAAATTGCTCCGCAACATTTTTTACCATTTCAAATATTAAGATAAAATATCTCACCAATCAAATATTGATTTCACCCATCAAATATCTCACTCTTAAATATCCCCAATTTTACCATTAAAATATTAATTAAATTTTAAATATATATATATAAAAAAATAAAAAAAAATAGTAACCCGCCTTTCGATGGGCCCACAAAAAAGAAATCAACGAGCACCAATTTAGAGATGTTATAAGGAGTCCATATTAAATGGACGATGACCTAATGTACCATGTGTCTTATAAAAAAAAGAGAGTAAATTTGTTACATTAATGACCTCTTATTATCGGTCTTACAGATACATAGACGTTAAATACATGATGAAATAAATCTTAAATCATCAATTCTAAAAAATAACTTTTAACCATTATATCAGAAATATTATATATCTATCGTCTGTACTACATTCCAGGGCATATCATGTGCCTAAAGATTTTCATGTGCAATTGTCCAAGGTTTTTTTCACATTGATAATTGTCAAAGGTTTTGATTTCCTTGTTAGTGGGCCAAGCTAGGATTTAGAGTCACTTCAGCATATTTTGGTTCTCTGTTCTTATCTGATCGAGTTAAGATCAAATCATGGTCTGAATTATAGTTCCAGTTCGTGTTAAGGTTCAATTGATCATAACTTTATTATTTTTAAAAAAAGAAAAACAACACTGATGTGATTTCTATCGAATCAAATAAATTTTACGAAAAGTACAAAGATTATTCTTGTAATTAAGGTTGAATAAAAGTTCAACTAAACCGAACTAACTCACCTAACCAATAGAACTTAAAAGTTCAATTCAGTTAAATTGTAAAAAAACTGAAAAAGGCATAAATATTAAATTGTAAAAAACTCCGCATTCATCTTCACATGAAAAAAAAAAAAAAACAAAAGCCATCAAGTTAAAGAAGACTTTAGAAACTAAATAAAACGGTAGTATCGGATGGATTTGAAAAGAGGAAAAATTGATCACAAATTTTAGAGAATAAAAGAAAAATCAATAGCAACAGGAACCAATAGAACGAGTCTTGTTCCATAAAAAATATACAGGAATAAAGTGAACTTACCAGATGCCACCCAAGAAAAAGAAAAAGGAAAAAAAATAAAAAAGTATTTGGCTTCTATTTTTATTTTACGAAAAACATATGTTTTGAAAATAATTTTTAGATATTTTTTATTTTTTCTGAAACAATATCTCATTTTAAAAAAATAAATATAAAAATTATCAACTAAACAATATTTTTTATTTTTAAAAAAAATAAAAATAAAAAATTTACAAATCAAGCATCCTCTAAGATTTCAAATATAAAGAGCGGCCGGAATCTTCTCCTCTCCTCAAATATCGATATGGAAGGTTTCAGGTTTTCCGTATTTACAAATATCTGACATAAAAATATACAGTTTGTATCCAACCGCATAAATTCCTAAAGTTACTAAGCCACAAGTTTTAAAATTATTAAATTATGTATTTATTTTTGATTTTATCTTTATGCGTTAATTGATGTTTTGAAATAGTCGAATCAATTTAGCTATGTATTAAAATATTAAAATTTAATTAAATCAATCAACAGATTTACTCTTCTTATTTTTTTTTTCAAAATATCAAAATTGATTTTAGATAAAATCAGTTAATAAATAAAATAACTTGGATTAACATGAAATTATTTTCTGTATGTTCATTTATCTCTTCTTATTATATCCATACTCTCAAGCGTCAATTTGACGTTTAGTATCTCACCCGATTTTGCCTAAGATCGGTTGATTGACTAAATGACTTCGAATTGACACAAAACGAGTTCCTATGAATTCCTCTACCTCTTCTAATTATATTCATGCCCTAAAACGTCAATTTGACTCAATATATTAAGAGCAATGATTTATATGCTTGAAAATTTTAATTCGTATTTAAAAATTCGGCTAATGGACCAAACAATCTCGAATTGACATGAAAGTATATCCTATGTGTTCAGCCAATTCTCCTAATTATATTCATGCTCTTAAACTGCAATTTGACCTCATATATTGAGAGCAATGATTTTTTGAACACGGATTGAATTTTTCAAATATATTCGTGTTCAAAAAATTATTTATCTCAATATATTGGGTCAAATTGAAGGTTGAAGGCATGGAAATAATCAAAAGAGGTAGATGAACACATAGGAACTAATTTCATGTCAATTTGAGCTTATTTAATCCATCAGACAATTTTACCCAAAATCAACTGATAGACCAAATGACCTTAGACTGACATGAAACTAGTTCATATGTGTTCGTCTACCTCTCCTAATTATATCCATGCCCTTAAATTTTAAGTTGACATAATATATTAAAAGCAATAATTTTTTGAACACGAATTAAAATTTTTAAATATATTCGTGCTCAAAAGTCATTGTTCTCAATATATTGGGTCAAATTGAAATTTGACAACATAAATATAATCAGGAGAACTAGCTGAACACATAGAATTTACTTTCATATCAATCCGAGGTCATTTGGTCTATCTGTCGATTTTGTCCAAAATTGGCTGGTGGACTAAACGACCTCGGATTTACATAAACTAGATTCTATATGTTCTCTACCTCTCTTGATTATATTTATGCCCTCCAACGTTAATTTGACTCAATATATCGAGAGCAATATTTTTTTAAACATGAAAATATTTGAAAATTTTAATTTGTGTTTAAAAAATTTAGTTGATAGACCAAACGATCTCGGATTGACATTAAACTAAATGCTATGAGTTCGGCTAGTTCTCCTGATTATATCGATACCCTCAAATATCAATTTGACCTAATATATTGAGAGAAATAATTTTTTAAATATAAATTAAAATTTTCAAACATATTCATGTTTAAAAAAATTATTACTCTTAATATATTTGGTCAAATTGATATTTGAATTTAGTTTCATATCAATTTGAGGTTATTTGGTCCATTAGTCAATTTTGGAAAAAAATTGGCTAAACGAATTCAGATTGATAAAAAACTACTTCATATGTATTCATCTACCTCTCCTTATTATATCTTTGCTCTTAAATTTCAATTTGATTCAATATACTGAGAGCAATAATTTTTTTAATATGAATATATTTTAAAAAAAACATTACTCTAATATATTGGGTTAAATTTAAGTTTAAGAGTATGAATATAATTAGAAGAATTAGTTGAATATATAAGATCTAATTTCATATCAATATGAAATCGTTTGATCCCCCAGTCAGATTTTTTCATCACAAATTAAAATTTTCAAATATATTCGTATTTAAAAAATCATTGCTCTTAATATATTGAATTAAATTGACTATTAATTTAAATTGATATTTAAGGGCATGAATATAATTAGGAGAGATAGAGAAACATATAGAAATTAGTTTCATATCAATTAACGATCATTTAGTCAATCATCCCGTTTTAGGCAAAAATAATAATAAATCAGTCGACCGATTTAATTAAAATTTTGACATCAAATCAATTTAATTATTTTAAAATATGAGTTGTATGATGATGATAAAATTAAAAATATATATATGATTGAATAATTTTAAAAATATCTTATCCATTTAATAATTTTAAAAAGATAATACTAAATGTTTAAAATTTGACCAGAATATATTTTATAAGTCATTATTAAAAATATTTTAATAATATCATTACTATATATTAATTATATGTTTATATTATATTTCAATTTTAGTTAGACATATTCTAACCAGATAGATTACTGTTTTAAAAATTTACCTTTATATTTGATAAAAAATTAAATAATATATGAAAAATCGGACCGCCCAAAACTGGATCCACCAATGGGTATCCGAGGAGCACGTGGCGAGATCGTGATAGTGGGAGAACTAGCCGTTGGGGCGACAGGTCTATCGTGGCGGCGCGTGGTTGGTGTACAGATGACAATTAGATACGATGACATGGCTATGATGTCGGTAGCCGTCGTCGGCGACTGAATCTGTGGCTTGTGGAAGACGCTAAGAGATCGAGACTCAACACGTTCCATCACAGACAACACGGTTTGGCCCACGTGATTCCTGTTCATAAATCAAGCAGATTGCTCATTAGACAAATTTCATATTAATCCTCCTCTTCAGGAATTCCTAATGCCTGTGTTAATATTAAGAATTATCTCCTGCCATGTTAATCTGTTTTAAAAATAATTAAATTTCTCCGTAGCATTTTTCTTTTTTAGGTTAGATCATTGATCTTGTCTCACAGCGGGAAGAGATGGCGTGCTAATTATGAGGTGTCGACATGGCTTTGATGTTAATGGTGTAAGGATCGGGAGCTAAAGGCAGAACGTGGCCGAGTGAATCTCGTGTTAGAAATCATAGGTCTACGTGACAAAAATAGCAATTGGGAGAAGAAAATGTTAATCGTCAAATTAGTAAAGGAGTCTCTAGTGCTTAAATTAGAATAATAATTAATTGAGAAATAAAGAAGATGAATAATAATGTAGTCATGTAGATGCATAGGTGTGCATAGTAAGATGTACCTGACCAACGGAAAGAACTTCCTTTTATATCGCTTCTCATAATCTCTGTAATAATAAGACGACGGAGAATGTCTAATGTCAGAGTATGTCGAGTGATGTAAGATGTATGATAGCCTCCCCATGGTCGGAAGGAGGTTCTGTTATATGTATATGTCAGAGTGGTAAAATATTCCCTAATAAGTAACTGTTATTCTCTAGTAATATTGTCTCTTGGAAGGGGTTCGATCGACGCTTGGGCCGATTGAAAATATACTGGGAGTTATGCTTTTGAAAAACAGGGAACTAAATCCCTGAGGTCTAATCGACACTTGGACCGACTAGGAATATATTGGGAACCACACTCCAGAGAAGTGGGGAGTCGAGTCCCTAAGGTCCGACCGGTGCTTGGACCGAGCGGGAATATACTGGGAGACACGCTCCGGAGAAGTAGAGAGCTGGGTCCCTGAGGTACGACCGACACTTGAGCTGACCAGGAATATTCTGTATATCTTGGAACTGAGGAGTGGAGCGCTAAGTTCCTCAAGTCCGGCCAGCTCTAGGGTTGGGCGGATATATTCTGGGAGCTACATCCAGGCTAGATGAGGCATTGAGTCTAAAGATCTGACCGACTCTAGCACCAAGCGAATACATTATGTCCGACCGGATATGAGACTAACTGGCTGTAGACTAGGAGCCTTATCCAGGAGAAGTAGTTCATTCGGCCACGTATATCCTGACTTTGACTGTCACCACTTTGACTTGGACTGCCACATTATCTTGAATTTGACCCGACCCAGGGTCCCCACTTTATTCACCGTATCACAAGTCTCCCTTTCAAGTCTAGTCGAATGAGGCCATTATTATGAAGTCTCAAATGTATGGCTACATCGTCAGTAATAAAAATATCGATCCCATAGGAATTTATGAGCACTAGTGAGTTTAAACTGCTAGTTAGCTAGACGATCGAAATATTGGTTGGGGTTTTGTGAACTAAGGTTGAGAAAGTAAAAGAGAGAAAGAGAGCTTAGAGAGAAATTGGTCAAGGGGAGTTCTAGGGGTTCAATTTCATTGTAATGTTAATTAATGTGTTATGGATTGTCCTTCTCAAATCCTCTATGCTTATACTGTAAGTACCTCGTGGTAGTTTTGATGTCATCAACCAAGTCAAGTTAGATCCTGTTGGTATTTAACCTCTGTGTCTAACTGTGCAGAAACTTAGGAGCATAGGAAGTCGAGCGAAAGACGCAGCTAGCGAGAAGCACGGCACAGGAGAGAACCAATGGGCTTGGTGCGTTCGAGGTATGAGATGCTGTGAAAGAGTACACGGGCGAATGAGAAGGAAGCGCGCGGCGTATCAGAGGGACGAGAAGCCGAAGCGGAAGATTGCTTGAGAATGCCAGAAGTTGGGTTCGGGTGAGCCCTATTCCGGATGGCCGAGATCACCCAAGCGAAAGGAGCCGGAGCGAAAGACCCAGATCCAAGAAAGTAGAGCCAGAGTCGAAGCGGAAGACCCGGACCCAAGCGAGCAGAGTCAGAGCAAGAACTCGGACCAAACAATTAACATTATGTTAACTTAGGTCCGGGCGCTCAGACTATGAATTTTATCCAAATCGTGTTTAATGCGATCGGTTGTGATGGGATAAAGTTTTATCCCCCTAGAGGTGCCTGGAACCTTTCAGGCACCCCGACCAGGGTTATAAATACAACCCTAGTCCAAATGATTCATAACAACACTTGTAAAAGCTGTTAGTTTGTTCTACTATTTGCTTGTGAGGCATCAATGTTGTAAGAGACTTCTTCGCCTGAAGGAGATTATTTACTGAGCTTTCAACTTCCTTAGATTAACAACCTCCCTAGTTGTAACCAAGTAATTCCTTCGTGCCTCTACTCTTAGTTTACTTCTTAAACTTATTTTATGCAAATGTTAGTTTAATAAAGCTATAAAGTTCGAGGAAGGTTCGTTTTTCTTTGCAGGGTTATTCGCACCCCTCTAGCCGGCCGCCAAGAGTCCTACAAGTGGTATTAGAGTGGGTTTGCTTCAGGAGGACTAACTACTGAACGAAGCACACGAGATGGTCAGACCAAGTATCAACCCACTGAAGTTCGAGGGGGAATTCGCGAGTTAGAAGAAAAAGATGGAGGTATTTTTCAAAATAGATTTTGAATTATTAATAATAATGAAATATGATTTTGTAGTCCCGAAAGACAAAAAAGAATATCAGTGGACGAAGAAAGAGCAAGTCGACTTCGTGGCAAACAGTAAAGTAGAGTTTAATCTGCTTAGTGTTTTATCACCTCAAGAAGTCAACCATATCAGAGTGTACGAGTCAGCCAAGGAGCTCTGGGAGAAATTCCTAGAACTACACAAAGGGACCTCGGAGGCAAAACTAGCGAGACGGGACCTGCTCCAGAACTAGATTAGCAACCTCCGGTTAGAAGAAGGCGAAACCGTCACATACCTCCACTCAAGAATCAAGAAGCTTATTACCGGACTCACGAATCTCGGAGAAAAGGAAATCAACCGAGATTAGCTAAGGTACGCACTTACCATATTTCCTAGGACTCCAGAATGATCAACCTTAGTAGATGCGTATTTCATCTCTAAGGATTTAGAGGTAAGTACTTTAGAAGAACTTTTTTCAACTTTTGAAATTCATGAGTCAAGATGTGCAGGTCTAAGGAAGGAATTAAGGCAAAACATTGCCTTAAAAGCTAAGGTGGATGAACCAAATTTAGAGACATCACTTGACGATGACGAAACGATGTTAATGGGTAAGGAGATTTAAAAAATTATTTAAATCTAATAAATTTAATCAAGTATAGGGCAGAAGAAAGAAAAGAAAGGTAAAGTGCTACCACTGTAATAAAGAAGGGTACGTGAAAAATAATTGTCCAAAATTGAAGAATAAAGACACAAGTAAGGACAAGGAAAAGAACAAGAAGCCATCTCAAACCGACAAGCATATAAATCTCAAAGCGATGTGGGACAAAACATCATCCGAATCAGAGATAGAAGCCCTCGCCAGACTTCAGGGGAGCTTCAGATTGCATCGATGATGAAGCAAGCTCGTCTGAAATGAGCATCGAGAGCATCGATGAAGGGGGAGCAACATCGAAAGAAAGCAGCACTTTAGGGGAGCTTCAGATTGCGGGATCGATAAGGTAAGTCAGGTATAGTCTCTTCCTCCTGGCAAGTCATTTCAGTTTATAAAACTATTATCAAAATTTTTTTTTAAGTTAGAAAAAAAATAAGAAGTTAAAAACAACCTTAGTTGGTTCTTTTCGATTAGAAGATTTCGACAAAGTTAAAACTGAAAAATGAAAAATTGAAAATTGAGAATGCAAATTTAAAGGATCAAATAGAAAACTTAAAAAATTCTGCATGTTTAAATGTGTCTGCTTCAACTTTCAGGAACTATAAAGGATTAAATTGACAATTTCGATATTATAAAGGGAAAATTAGAAAATTATCTAGAAAATATATTTCTCCAAAAATTTTAATAAACTAAGTAGGAAAGAACCTATATTGGGTTCCAAAATCATATTAAGATTGATTTTTTTTACTTAGGACTTTCAGAAAGAAAGTTAAATATTTAATTTTTTAACATACTTTGTCTAAAAAGTGATTATTGCTCTAAGAAGGCCTAGTGCCTCGCCACAGCCTGGAAGCCAATTATTGAAATAAGTATTTAATTGACTAACTGTTAAACAATTAATTGTTATAAAAATGCTTTCAAATGTTTTGTCAAAAATTTTGTTAGAAATTATTTAAAAGTTAATTTTAACTAAAACTTTATCACTTAACTATAAAAAATATTTCAAATGTTAAATTTTCTGAATGTTAATTTTTTTCATAATTTTTTTTAATGATAATTTCAACTTTATATGAAATTTTTTTCTGCCTTAAATATATGTTAAAAAAAAATTAAGGCTTAAACTTTAATGTTTTTTTTTGTCCCTTAGACTTTTTATTGTTGTTAAGTAAAATCTTTTTAATGTACTCTATTTTTAATGTGATCAAAAGAGAGAGTAGTAAACATTAAATCTAAGGGGAGGGTAGTACAATTTTTTAATTTTTGTACTTAATTTTTAATTTTTTGTGTTAGTACCTCAAGGTAGTTTTGATATGATCAACCAAGTCAGGTTAGATTCTGTTGATTTTTAACCTTGTGTCTAAGTGTGCAGGAACTTGGGAGCATAAGAAGTTGAGCGAAAGACGTAGCTAGCGAGAATGACGGCACGAGAGAGAGCCGACGAGCTAGGTGTGTCAGAGAGACGAGGTGTTGCAGAAGAATACGCAAGTGGACGAGAAGGAGGGGCGCGACATTTCCGAGGGACGAGAAGCCGCAGCGGAAGATTGCTCGAAGGCCGGAAGTTGGGTTCGGGTGAGCCCTATTCCAGATGGCCGAGATCACCCAACCGAGCGAAGTTGGAGCGGAAGACCCGAACCAAGGCGAGCGGAACCTGAGAGGAAAATCGGGACCAAAAGTCAATAGGATGTTGACTTTCTTGGTCCAGGTGCCCAGACTCACCAGACTCTAGGTGCTCGGACCAGGATTTTTATCCGAAATGCGTCAAACACGATCCCTTACAATGGGGATAAAGTTTTATGCCCATCCAGGCGCCTAGAACCCTTCCAAGCTCCCCGACCAAAGTTATAAATACAGCTCTGGTCCTAGAACACTATAAAACACTTGTAAATGATTTTTTTTATCTAGCTTCGTATTTTTAGTACTTCAACTGATGTAAAGAGGCTTCTCCGCTTGAAAGAGAAATTAGTGCGCTTTCCATTTTCTTGTATTAATAATCTCCCCGATTGTAACCAAGTAATTCATTGTGCCTCTTCCTTTTAATCAGTCTTATATATTTTATGCAAGTGTCAATTTTGTTAAAGTTATAAAAGCTTGAGGAAGGTTTTTCGTTTGTCTTGCAGGGCTATTCATCTCCCTCTAGCCGGTCGCCAAGGGTCTTAACATGTGGTCTCACAGCCAGGATGCCTCAGAAGGACTAACCACTGACTGAAGCAATGAGACGATGACCGGTGCAAGCATTCATCCACCAAAGTTCGAGGGAGACTTCACACAATGGAAATGCCAAATGGAGGTATTTTTTAAAATAGATTTTGAGATTTTGTTAATAATGAAATATGATTTTGTAGCCCCCAAGGACTAACATGGAGCTGGAAAGGAAGAGTGCTTATGGACGAAGAAAGAACAAGCTGATTTCGTGGTAAATGGTAAAGCAGAGTTTCATCTATTAAGCGTCCTTCCGCCCTAGGAGATCAATCAAATCGGTAGCTACAACTCTACCAAAGAGCTCTGGGAGAAATTCCTAGAACCCCACAAAGACACTTCGGAAGTAAAGTTAACAAGGCAAGACATCCTTCGAACCCAGTTAACAAACCTATGGATGAACAATGGAGAAAAGGTAGTGCAACTCCAAGCACGGATCAAAGAACTCATCACTTAGCTCAACAATCTTGGAGAATCGGTAATGAACTGAGATTCAATCCGGTATGCGCTTAACTCCTTCCTGAGAACTCCAGAATGGTTATCCTTAGTAGATGCATACTACATCTCTAAGGACTCCGAGGTAAATAAACTAGAGAATTTGTTTTCTACTTTTGAATTTCATGAAACTCGATGTGCAAATTCTAAAGGAATCGAAAAGTCGAATAACAATCTTGCCTTGAAAGCCAAGAAGGGAGATCCTGACTCTGAAGCGTTGATCGACGACGATGAAGCGGCGCTACTAGTAAGAAAATTTAATAAATTTATTAAAATTAATAAATTTAAATCGCAGTCGAGAAAGCATTATCGAAACAAAAGGAAGGTCCAATGTTATAACTGCAATGAAGAAGGGCACATTAAGGATGACTGCCAAAATTGAAGAACAAGAAGCTAGCTCGGCCCATACATAATCTAAAATCTACATGGAATGAATCGTCATCCTCCGAATCTGAAATCGAAGCTACTCTGGACTAGCCCTAATGGTAGACCTTCAAAAGGAAGACAACCAGCTCAGAGATGAGCATCGACGAAGGTGGAGGATCATCAGAGGAAATCTACAATGAAGGGGGAGCATCAGAAGACGAGGTAAGTCAGGTACGTGCTTTATCTCCTGAAAAGTCGTTTAAATTTATTAAAATTCTTTCTAAGGATTTAGTAAAATTAGAAAAAAAAATATAGACTTGAAAAGACAATTAGCAATGCAAGCTCCTTAGATTTGATTGATAATTTAAAATTAGAAAATATCAAATTGAAAATAGAAATAGAATATTGGAAAAATCGTGCATGCTCAAATAATCAAAATATTAGGAGATATAATAGTTTAAACTGGTATTTTAAATACTATAAGGGTCAAATTAGGAAAATATCATAGAAATATATTTCTAAGAAATTCTTAATAAATCCAGTAGATAGGAACTTGTACCAAAATTATATTTAGGTTAATTGTTTTTCTGGACTTAGGGCTTTCAGAAAGAAAATTAAATGTCTAAATTCTTTAAGAGGTTTTGTCTAGAAGTGGTTGATGATTTAATAACCAAGAAGGTCTAGTGCCTCGCCACAGCCTGGAAGTCAATTACTGAATTGAATGTTTAATTAACTTACTGTGAAACATTCAACTAATGCTTTAATTTTTGTTAGAAAAATAAATCTGATCATTAAAATTTGCTTAGGTTATTTTTTTTTAAAAAAAAATGGTAATCTAAACAATCTTTTTCATTAGAATTTTTTTCATCAAAATGTAAATGTTTTAAATTTTGCCAAAAAAAAAAACAACTTTTTGTGAAAATCTATTCAACCCTTGCAATTTTTTTTCCAAGTAAAGGAGTTTTTTTTTTAAAAATTTTCCCCTTAGGCTTTAAATTTTTTAAAGTCATTTTAAAAGTACCCTATTTTTAATGTGATCAAAAGGGGGAGTAATAAAGATTAAGTTTAGGGGGCAGGTAGTACAATTTTTCAATTTTAATTTTAAATTTTGTACTTGTAATTTTTTACAAAATTATAACTGCTATTTATTTATGGTTTACCCTAACTTAACTTGGGTTTGATCACATCAAAAAAGGGGAGATTGTTAGTACCCCAAGGTATTTTTGATGTGATCAACCAATTCAGGTTAGGTCCTGCTGGTTTTTAACCCTGTGTCTAAGTGTGCAGAAACTTAGAAGCATAGGGAGTCGAGCGAAAGACGCAGTTAGCGAGAAGAACGGTACGAGAGAGAGTCGATGGACTTGGTGCGTCTGAGGGACAAGGTGTTGCGGAAGAGTACGTGAGTGGACAAGAAGGAGGTGCGTGGTGTTTCCGAAGGACGAGAAGCCGGAGTGAAAGATTGCTCGAAGGTAAGAAGTTGGGTTCGGGTGAACCCTATTCTGGATGGTCGAGATCACCCAAGCGAGCAGAGCTGGAGCGGACGACTCGGACCAAGGCGAGCAAAATTGGAGCACCCGGACTCATAGGACCTTGGGCGCTCAGACCAGGATTTTTATCCGGAACGCATCAAACATAATTCGTTGCGACGAGGATAAAATTTTATCCCTTTCAGGTGCCTGGAACAAGCGCCCCGACCAGGACTATAAATACAGTTATGGTCCTAGAACACTATAGAACACTACAAAACACTTGTGAACAATTTATTTTGTCTAATTTCGTATTTTTAGTACTTCAACTGCTGTAAAGAGGCTTATCCGAGGAGAAATTGTTGGTGCAATCAACTTCCAGGGTTTTGATGTTTGATAATATACCAAATTGGATAAAACAAATTTAACTAATTCAAACTCAATCATTTAAATAATAATTCTAGAAATTTAAATAATAATTCTGAAAATTTAAATAATAAATCTAAAAATTCAAATAATAATTCTAGAAATTTAAATAATAATTCTAGAAATTCAAATAATAAATCTAGAAATTTAACTTAATTAATAATTCTAGAAATTCTGAAATTCAAATAATTATTCTGAAAACTTAAATAATAATTATAAAAAATTCAATTATTATTTCTATAAAATTAATTAATAATTGTTCTAAAAATTTAATTAATGAATCTGAAAAATTAAATAATAAACCTAAAAATTCAATTATTAATTCTGAGAATTTATTTAATAAATCTAAAAATTCAGATTTAAGTAATTTAACAAATTCAAATAAATTAATTAATAAAAATATTAAAAAATCAGAAATATTTAATCAAGTAAATGACCAAGTTAATCTTGAACTAGATAAGATTACACAAAATCTTAATAAAATTTTTAATCTATTTGGTGAAGATAATTCAAATTCTAACTTAATTAACATTCCAACTAAACAAGATAAACATAATATGAATAAATCAAACTTAGTTAATAATTCAGAATTAAATATTAAAATAATTAATAATCAAGATAATCTTAGAGATACTAATTCAAAAGATAAGATAAATTCTAATCTTATAAATTTAAATCTTAAAACTTTCAAATTAAAACTCAAAAATCCATAAATCAAATCTACAAATTTTAATTCAAATGTTAATGGTAAAAATTTAAATTTAATTAATTATAATAAAGTACCTTTTAACTATGAAGCAATTAATAATTTAAGTCTTAAAAATTCAAAATTAAATCTTGAACCTAATCAATTATAATAGTGTACCATTTACTTATGAAACAATGAATAATAAATTTAAATATAAATATAAAAATTTAAGAAATAGTATCTACTAATTTTTACAAAGTAAACCAAAATTTAAATTAAAAATAATAATAAAATAAATAAAAGTTTGATAAATTCAAATCAAATGATAAACTCTAACTTAAATACAATAAATTTGAAATTAAATCTAAAAAATGTAGATATAATTATTTAAAAAATATATTACTCAACAATCAAGATAAAACTATTCTAATAGTTTAACTAATAAAGATAAAATTTTAATTAAAATAAATCTAAATATAATTTGATTAATTCCCATCTTAGGAATATAGTAATTCAAAATTAAAACTAAAAATTTGAAAACAAATCTTAAAATTTAGAAGATAAAAGTTTAAATTTTAATTATAATTTAAATACACTAACTCAGTATAATAAAACTATAAAATCAAGATTAAAATTCAAAATTAATTTCCATAATTCAACAAGATAAACCAACAAATTTTAGTAAGTATATATTCAAAAGTTAAATCAAAACTAATTATGAAACTAATTAATAAATCTTACCCAATGAAACATTTAAAATAATTAAAATATGTCAAAGTGGGTTGACACATTTGTGGATTCATACGAAACGTATCAAATCGAGAATTTGATGCATCCTTAGAAATCAACTATAAATTGTTTGACTTGTTTGACACCTGCATACTTGTCATGTACATGCATTATTAAATGTTAATTTATCAATAAATATCATATCATTCATACTTGTATTTTATTCATGTTTAATCTAGAATGCTTAAGGGCTTAGGATTGATTAATACTTGATTAGTTAGACCAAGGGTTCTAAGGAAGAAAGTTAAATATTCAATTTCTTCAAAAAACTTTGTCTAGAAGTGGTTGTTGTTCCAATACCCAAGAAGGTCTCGTGCCTCACTACAACCTGGAAATCGATTATTGAAATGGATATTTAACCAATTAACTATCAAACCTTAGCCTAACTCAAGTGTAAATTAATTCTTAGATTCTAACTTAAATTTTAAATCTGATAAAACTAACAAAACATCTCACAAAGCTAATAAGGGTACCCTGATTGATTGTGCTGAGACATTTAAAATGGGTGAAATGATAAGGACTATTAAATTGAAAATACTTTGAAAAAGTTTTCAAAATTCATAGATATTTTCTAAAAATTATTTTCAAAATAGTGATTTAACATAATAATGTTTTAATGAATTTCATGCTTGATTGGGTGTACTTATATATAAATTTTAAAAACTCTATATACTTGAAAAATATTGATTGCTATCAAGTACTTAGGAATCCACATTAGAAGGTCAACACTAGAATTAAGTCCCCTACATAGTTAGGTAGATTTCCTCGTGGTTAACAAGGATAACCAGGGTATAGATTTGGGGAGGTGCTTTTTCAGGAAAATGCTTAAAAAAATTTGGGGATTTTTTTAGAATTCTTTTTAAATCTTTGAAAACTCTTTGAACAATCTAGATATGTTTTCCTTTTGAAAAATCACACTTGAAAATATTTTGAAAACTTATTTTAAAATTTTATATTTTGAAAAATATATTTTAACTAATCTTTTGATTTGGATCAACCCCTAGACATATAGGTAGTCTTCCTTGTGGTTAACAAGGAGTCCTAAGGATGTGTCAGGATAAGGGAATATAAAAGATCGATATAAGTTTAAAAATTCTTTCAAAATTCATTTGCAAATCTTTGAAAACTCATTTGAAAATTTATTTTGAAATTTTTTGACAAATATTTTTGAAAACTTACTTTGAAAACTCTTTAAACTTCTTTTTGGAAAACTCTTTGAAAAAGTTAATCTGAAAACACTTTTGAAAACTTCTGAAAATACTTTCCTTAAAAAATTTAGGAAAAATTTAAAAAAAAATACTTTAGTTGTTCTTTTATTTTGGATCAATCTCTAAGACACATAGGATGTATTCCTTGTGGTTAACAAGATCCTAAGAAAGTGTCAGATTGAGGAGGAGTCCTGATTGAAAGATCAAACATAGTTTTTAACATTCTTTCAAAGTTAATTTTTAAAATTCTTTAAAACTATGTTTGAAATTTTTTTAAAAATTATTGTATTTTTAACTACATTTTCAAAAGTGATATTTTCAAAATAATGTTTGAAAACAAATGCTTTAATAAAGATTTCTCAAGTGCTTTTCAAAATTGTTAGTGCAAAACCAAGGGAACCTTAGGTAGTCTTTTTGATATGTGTCAAAGGGGGAGAGTGATCTTAAGTTAAAAATATTTTAACTTCCAACTTAAGAAAATTATCAAATATAAAAAAGGAAAAATTGTTGGTACAATCAGCTTCTAGGATTTTGATGTTTGATAATATACCTGTAGGACCGTTAGATTCGATAGAGGGGGGGTGAATATCGATTCGAAAAAGACGAGTATAAACGCAGCGGAAAAATAAAGTAGACACAGATATTTTTACTTCGTTCGGAGCCTGTGACGACTCCTACTCGAAGGCCCGTGGTCCTTGACCACTTTCGTTGGGCAATCACTAACAAGTCGAAATATGATTACAGAATAAGTACAGGAAATGCTAGTAATAATAAAGCAATACCGACAAAGAAAAATTAAATAAACACCGGAGGAGCACTTTTGTCGGAGCGTTGTTGACGTCGCACTTGAACGTCGAGCAGCAAGACCAGCAGTAGAAGAGTTCTCAGTAAAAATTGATTTTCGAAGCTCCTGCCTGGGGCTTCTTTTATATGCTGTTCCGGGCGCCTGGATCCCTTCCGGGCGCCTGGAGTGTGACGTAACTGCTCAAACCAAGATGCTCCACGTGGCGACGACTTGGCTGGATAAAATTCGCCTTCCGGGCGCCCGGATCCCCTCCGGGCGCCCGGACCACCTTGTTCCAGAAAGACTCCTTTTTCCTGCAAAACAAAGTTAGTCCGAGGCAAATATACATCCTGTAAAACAAATTGTTAGCACAGTTAAAGTTCAACAGATGGATAAAGAGAGTATGACTTAGATTCCGTCTTTCCGAGACCGGAATCTAGTCACGATCTCGACTTAGACATCCGAAATGGATCTAAGCCGGATCGACGCCTAATGTCCCCTTCCCGGGAACGCGTCCTCACAGTCACTCCCCTCCAGTGACTTACCTCACTTACCTGCCAGACCCGTCTGGACTTCTCGCCAAGCGTCCGGTCAGCCCGTCGACCCGCTTGGACTTCTCGCCAGCTATCCGGTCAGCCCGTCGACCTAGCTGGACTTCTCGCCAAGCGTCCGGTCAGCCCGTCGACCCGCTTGGACTTCTCGCCAGCTATCCGGTCAGCCCGTCGACCTAGCTGGACTTCTCCTGCACACTCGATCAAAGTGTCAGACAACAACAAGACTAACTTAACATATTTGTCATTCATCAAAACCTAGGTTAAATCGTTAGTGCTAGCCGCACCAACAATACCTAAGTCTGGTCAGTTTGACTAAGGATTTATCCAAATATGACTTAATGTTTGGAAGAAAGAAGTCTAGTCAGGACTAGATGACTAGCAAAAGTTCTAATTTAGGCAAGGGTAAGTCCTAGTAAGTAAAGCTAGATAGTGGAAATCCTAGGGGGGAGGTAACCTTAGATGGTGGGAGTCATGGTGAATGAAGCTAGGCCCTTGCGAGTGAAGCTAGGTGGTGAAAATCCTAGGGGAAGGTAACCTTAGGTGGTGGAAGTCCTAGTTAGTGAAGCTAGGCCCTAGTGAGTGAAGCTAGGTGGTGAAAATCCTAGGGGGAGGTAACCTTAGGTGATGGAAGTCCTAGTGAGTGAAGCTAAGCAGTGAAAATCCTAGGGGGAGGTAGCCCTAGGTAATGGTAAAGTCTTGGATGTTGTCCAAGAATGAAGCCTAGTAGGTTGGGTAGACTTACAGGAGTGTTGCTTGATCCTAAGGGATTGACCCTTAGGTGGCAGACTTGGAGGAGGAACCTCCAAGCAAAAGGTAAGTCTAGTGGGTTAGGTAGACTTACAGATATATGCTAGGTTGACTATTTATATTTGAATGATTGTTTTACAGGAATCTAGAGCTTGAAGCAAAAAAAGAGAGAAGACAAACATAAATGGATGAACCAGACCTGACTCAAGTCGAACCGGACCCAAATCGGTTCAATAGACCAAACCAGCAATTTGGTAGATCGACTGCGCTTGGTCCAAATTGCTGAGTTGTGAAATATTGATATGGAAGATGATGTGGTAAAATATCTGGTTTATCTTTATGATTTGGATGAGGATAAGGATAAACTAGATGATTTGGATAGAGATAAGGGTTAATTCATATATTGCTTTATCTAGATATGCTTCATCTAAATATAACTTCATCTAGATAAGAGTTGATTCAGATAAGGATCTGATCCAACTCTATAAAAGGAGATGAAGACTCTACATTCAAGACATCGCTTCTTCTACTACTCATATTCCGTGTGCTCAAAAGGAAGGCTACAACGTGAAGCTTTGCTACCGGGGAAGCTCTAGGAATGGTGCACTGCGCTCAGGACTTCCGGATCAGCTCAGCAAAGTTTTTGTTTGTATTTCTTTTATTACAAGCTATATTTACTTTTATTCTTTTATGCTTGTATTTGATAAACTATAAGATGGGTTCTCTGCCTCCTGAAAGTTTCCGGAAAGGAGACCACAAGTGGACTCACGCTTGAGTGTGTAGGCCTTGGACATACTGACCATGGGGGGTTGGGAACCAAGTAAATCCCATGAGTATTATTTTTTTCGTACTTTATTTTATATTTCGCTGCTACTAATGACTTTGATAGAAAGAACGGACAAAATCAAAAAGAAAACGACAAGTCGAGATTCACCTCCCCCCCCCCTCGACCGCACCGATCCTACAAAAATTAGTGCACTTTCCACTTTCTTGGATTAACAATCTTCTCGATTGTAATCAAGTAATTCATTATGCCTCTTCCTTTTAATAAGTTTTATATGCTTTATGCGAGTGTCAATTTTGTTAAAGTTATAAAAGCTCAAGGAAGGTTTTGTTGGTGCAACCTTAGGTTAAGGTTGACCTGGTTGACCAGACTCGAGTTGACTTGACTCGAGTTGTGTTTTGATGTTTGACGAGTTATGTTTGACAATGTTTGTACCTTGATGTTTTACAAGGATACAAGCTTGGGAGATTGTGGGTGCAACCCATGGTCAAGGTTGACCTGGTTGACCCGAGGTGAGTTGACCTGACTCGAAAAAGTCCAAGCAGGGAGCTTGGCACGAGAAAAGTCCAAGCAGGGAGTTTGGCATGGTGAAAAGTCCAAGTATGGAGACTTGGCACGGAGAAGTCCAAGTATGGAAACTTGGCACATGGGAAGCTGGAGAGGGCTCGGTAGCTCGTTCTCCGGACTGTGGTCAGAGAGGGCTCGGGAGCTCGTTCTCTGGACCGGATGGAAGTCGGAGAGGGCTCGGTAACTCGTTCTCCGAACTGTGGTCAGAGAGGGCTCGGTAGCTCGTTCTCTGGACCGGATGTGGAAAGTCCTGGTGAGTGAAGCCAGGCAGACGGAAAAGTCCTGGTGAGTGAAGCCAGACAGTTGGAAAGTCCTGGTGAGTGAAGCCAGGCAGTGGGAAAGTCCTGGTGAGTGAAGCCAGGCAGTTGTGAAAGTCCTGGTGAGTGAAACCAGGCAAGGGAAAATCTAGATGGATCAAGGGTGATCGGACATCTGGTGTTGAGAAGGTCAAGTAGGTCAAGGGAGTGACCGGATACTTGACACGAAGAGAAAAATCCAAGTGGGTCAAAGGGATTGACCGGACACTTGGTGGGGAGTCTTAGCAGGTCAAGGGAGTGACCGGATGCTAAGCATGATGTACCAACAGGTCAAGGTTGACCGGATGTTGGTTTGGAAGGTTTGGGACTTGGTTTGGGCAAAAACCAAGCTCTGGATCGATCCGGGAATCGATCCGGTGATACCGATCAGTAATCAAACAGAATGCTTCTGTGGATTATCTGATCGGTCTGAAGACCGATCAGGAAGCAAACAGAAGAGAAGAAGGAGAAAGGCTGATCGGTCAAAGGGACCGATCTGACCCCTCCTGGACCGATTAGGACATAGCCTGATCGGTCCAGGCTTAGCCTGATCGGTCCCCAAGACCGATCAGGACCCTTGTGGACCAATCAGGATGAAGCCTGATCGGTCCACATCCTAGCCGTTGCGTAGCAACGGCTAGTTTCTTCTGTGTCTTCTTCGCAGGTTATAAAAGGGGTTGAGGAGCTACTGTGCTGAAGTTACTTCTTCCTTCTTGCCCTTGCTTCTTGCTGCACTTGAGCTTTGCTGAGCTCTCTGCTTCGTGAAGCTTCGCGTGAGCTTCATTCCACGACTGGATCAGCTGCTGCTGAGTTGCTTGTTGCATCTGCCCGTGAAGTTGCTACTTCATCCGGGACCCCAGTCGACGAGAAGGCAAGCTACTGTGTTTACATTCCTGTTGTATTTTGTTCTTGCTATTCTCTTGTACTCTTAGCTTGCTGTTGCAAGTGATTGTGGCGAGGTTTCTCCACCCACAAGGAGTTTGATTTAGCCGATTTTCCGGGGACTCATCCACCGACGGATTGATAGGCTTCGTCCACCTTACAGACACGCCGAGGAGTAGGAGTTTCATCTCCGAACCTCGTTACATCCTTGCGTAGAGGTTTGATTTCTTCTCCTGTTTTCTTTCTGCATTTAGTTTCCGCTGCGCTAACCCTAGTTTGTAGAAAGAAACGCGAGCAATTGGGGTCGGCTATTCACACCCCCCTCTCTAGCCGTACGAAGAGATTTGAACAGGTTTTTTGTTTGTCTTTGCAGGGCTATTCACCTCTGTCTAGTTGTCCGCTAAGGATCCTAACATTTTATACTTTTAAAAATTTTATAACTGTTATTTTTGTGATTTATCCTAACTTAACTTGAGTTTGCTCACATCAAAAAGGGAGAGTTGTAAGTACCTCCTGGTGGTTTTGATGTGATCAACCAAGTTAAGTTAGATCCTGTTAGTATTTAACCCTTGTGTCTAAGTGTCCAAGAACTTAGGAGCATAGGAAGTTGAGTGAAAGATGCAGCTAGCGAGAAAGACGGCACGAGAAAGAGCCTACGGGCTACGTGTGTCCGAGGTACAAGGTGCTGCGGAAGAGTACGTAGACGGATGAGAAAGAGGAGCACGACATTTCCGAGGGACGAGAAGCCGGAGTAAAAGATTGCTCAAGAAGGTCGGAAGTTGGGTTCGGGTGAGCCCTATTCTAGATTGCTGAGATCACCCAAGTGATAGGACCATGAATTTTATCCCGATTGCATTTGGCGCAATCTATTATGATGGGGATAACATTTTATCCCCCTAGAGGCACTTAGAACCCTTCCAGGCACCCCGACCAGGGCTATAAATACAACTCTGATCCAAATGGTTCATAACAATACTCCTAAAAACTTCTAGTTTGTTCTACTATTTGTTTGTGAGCCATTAATATTGTAAGAGACTTATTCGCCTAAAGGAGACTATTTACTGAGCTTTCAACTTTCTTGGATTAATAATCTCCTTGGTTGTAACCAAGTAATCCCTTCGTATCTCTACTCTTAATTTACTTCTTAAACTTATTTTATGCAAGTTTTAGTTTAATAAAGCTATAAAGTTTGAGAAAGGTTCTTTTTTCTTTATAGGGTTATTCATCCCTCTCTAGCCAGCCGCCAAGGGACCTACATATACAATGTAGAAAGTCTAACTAAATCCCAATACTCCCGTGTGATGGTCGTGTTGGAGTGTTGCTCCCTTGATTATCTGATACCTCTAAGTAATAAAGATAACCTAGGATGTCCGATTAAAGGATGACCCTTTGCCACTTAGGGATCTCCGTTCATACGATCCTAGATCATGCAATAAACCTATTGGCATAGAATAAGGAACAACCTATTAAACCTAATTAGGTCCTTTCGTGTAGAGACTACCCTCCCTTTTATGATGACGCCCCTGAAAGTTGGGTTACCCCCTGCCACAAGGTCTCCGGGCATACGATCAAAAGAATCACCTCTATGGGGTGAGCAATATTTACATCCAATCAACTAAGCATGGAAATTAAACACAAACATATCACACACACATTTAATCAAATGGATACAAGGCATAAACATGTCATTAGAAGGGAAATTGATAAATTCATAGAGTTCACATCAATCTCACATTATAATTACTCCTTAAATCCTAGAACAAAGATATATACTCCATGACAAGGTCAATTGAACCTAAAGACATTTAGATTACAAGCTTTATAAATAATTCAATAGAGAAGAGAGAAGGATAGCTTATCCAAGTGTGATGCCAGGTCTTCGGATCCAATCCTTACATCTGGAGAAGAAGGAGACGATGGAAATGCCCTTGAATCGTTGAAGGAGACATAGATGGAGCGTGGATCTTGACCTAGAGTCCCTCCAAGGGAAAAGCTCTCCTCTCCCCCAAAGGGGGAATAACTCTCCTATTTATATGCAAGGCATGGCCTCGTGAGACACAGGTCGTGTCACAGTCGTGCCAACTTGGCATGGCCGAATCATGAGTACTTAGATCTGAGGCAGCACGATCGTATCTCCTGAACACGGCTATGTCTTGAAGCTCTGAACCAGAGTGGACACAGTCGTGCCTCCGAGCATGGGTGTGTCCTTGTTCTTCATCTCAGGGGAGGCACGACCATGTATATCCACACAATCACCTCCCTAGTTGCTTCTGCAGCTTCCTCTCCTTGGCCTCTAGAGAGATATGATCATGCCTTCAGGCACGACCATGTTTGGCCTTCTTTACAGCATGGGAGGCACTACCGTGTAGATCCACACGGTCGTGCCCCTTTTGGGCTTTGGAAGGCACACAACTCTGGATGCTAGAGACACGACCGTGCCGAGGACACGACCATGTCTTAGCTTCTTCTTGAATTTGTTCCGAGGTGTGTTTTGTCTACATTTCTTCTTCAAATCATAATCTGTCAATCAAAAAACAACAAAAAGTAAATCTCCAACAAAGAGAACAATAATATTGAAATAATGATAAAATAGGGTATAACAACATAAAATATAATCAAGAAATGTGTGTAGATGTGCTTTAAGACAAGGATAAAAGTGTATACAAACAATGCGCATACACCTCCAGATTTAAATCTTTGCTTGTCCTTAAGCAAAACACTACAATCTAGACTCATGTGCTCGTATAGTACCTTATAATCCCTAGTGAAACCATCTAACTCTTACAACTAGTTTCACTAGTGAGCATGCTCATAGAGTAACTCAAGTATGTGGTCTAAGCTTAAGTTCTCATGTACAGTGCAATAAGTGGCCTAAAATATTTCAAGTAACATTCGCTAAGTTAAGTTATCATCTAACCGTGTTCCTCGTTTTTCCAGCGATAGATACTTACCTGTCACACGTTTCATTCATCCCTCCTAATCTACCCTAGGTCTCGAAGGTGTGTTTGATATTAAGGGAAATTTAGTATTTATTTTCTCAATAACCTAACTCGATCTCAAAAGAGTAAATTGCTAAGTTCTACTTGCAAAACTATTTTTTATATTTTTTTATTCAATTCAACTCCTTTTTTTTTGTGCTTCAAACATAACACTTAAAAATACAAATGGATGCAAATGTAGGGATATTTTAATTTTTTTTTTCGTTCAAACTTACATGATTCAAGCCTCATCCAGTAACTTAGATGTAGTTTAGGAGATCACCATGGTATACAAATACTTACAAGTTCTATGAATCATGACTATTTTCAGAGTTTTCAACTATCTAAACTTAGGCAAAGTGAGGTGAGATCCTTAATGTTAGACCATTTCTTAAATCTTTCTCAATACAAAGCAATGCTCATTTCATGCTACTAGAGATAGAGAAAAATAACTCACTAAACATACTTGCACTAACAAAACATCACAGTCTAAATCATAAACGTGCTAGCTATTGGACAAGTCAGTAGTAAAGTGTGATTGATGTACTCAAGTTTGCCACCTAATGACAAGTGCATAACAAGTCTAAACTCATAAAATAAACTGAAGCAAAGAAAAATAAACAGCAAATAAACTAACTCAAAACAAAGTATATACATTTGTACAATTCCTCAGACTTGAACATTTCATCGTCTTGATAAAATTAGTACAGTGGTGGAGGAAAATCACGAAGGCCTTAAAATATAGGTCCCATAGGATAATAGTCCCTTCTCCTTTCATAAAAAAATGTGATACTGATATATGACATTCATTTCAATATGTGTTTGTCTCATGAATGCTTTAAATTATTGTTTTTCCATTCACACCTTTGATCATCCATAATTTTAGTCATAACCTTAAAAGTTCATTCTCGCTTTTAAAACAGTGCAAATATTAGAATTCTTCATCTAACATCACATTATGATTTTCTAACAAATTAATATTTAAACCATGGTGGAGATCATTTAAGATAGGGCACAACTCATGGAAGTTAAATCTAATAAGATCATGGTTACATGAAGGAATATTCTTAGAGGTACTATGGAAAGAGGGGTGGGATATTTATTGGTGATAGATAATAACCAATTATCCTTAATTCAAACAGTGGTCAAATTGGAGTTAGGCATATGTAAAGGAAAATTATATTTCAAAAGAAGCTTGTAACCATACCCTTCTCGTCGTATCATGTGCAAAGCTAAGCATGTGTTGAGATCAATTCCAGAAGTGATATCTATCATTTCTAATTCTTCTAAGTCACAACCCAACACCATGACAATTCGGGTAATTAATTCTCCCAAAATAATAGGAATAGTTAGAGGAAACTTCCTAATTTCACAAGGTATTTCAAGAAATAAAACCCCGAGTTAATCGGAATACCCTCCTACATAGCCCATAAAAAGTATAATTCAATTTCTCGTACCGTTCTATCACAATCACCACAGCCAAATATCATATTCATCATAGCTAAATGAATGTAATGAATGATTGGGTTAATGATGTTAGTGGCTTTGGAGGGAGCATTAAATCAAAATTTACTGCCAATTGTAGACTATATAGTGTTACAATGAAATGTAGGAAGTTTCACTCTTGTTCCTTCACTTGGAAAATTGAAACATGCAATAAAATCGCCTAGAGCCCATGTATAATCTGTTGGAACCAAATTCGAAATTTAAATATTGTGTTTCTACACTCCTATGTGCAATAGAAATTTAAAATTTATTTATGATTTAATAATTAAATCAAAGGAGTGTTCGCATGGATTTTTTTAAACAAACATAATAATAATAATAATGATCTTTATCTAAACATGCATTACAATCTAACCGTTTAAGTAAGATCCAATAAGTATAACAAAGATAAACTATCATGTGATTAATTCATATAATGTTAATTTAATCATTTTATTTAGACATACTAAACTATCTAAAATAAATATATTAGATCATTTAAGCATAACCTAAATAAAACTATTAACACATGTATTATTATATATATGAATCATAGTGCAAGCATAAACATACTTTCCAAATAATATTTGGAGATGACTCCAACTATTTCGATTGTAGTGAAATAACTCTTTGTTGATTGTCATAAGCTCGTACTTCTTTCGTCTAATCCAGTTCACGATTAGAGTCCTCTTTCCAACACTTGATCGCACTAGAGATCAAGTGTCATTTTTTGTCGAGACGGTTGAAATGTCTTCCTCGAATATGAGGAAGAGGCTGCCCAATTACCCCTTCACAAGGGGATGTCTAACAACCCTCAACAAGGGGGCTATGCCTTGCAAAATTATGCAAGAAGGTAGGTGGCAACAATGATTCATGAAGAGGAGAAGTAACAAAAGGTGATGCGACTTTTCTATATAAGAGGGAGATCTCTATCTTCTTCCTTTGAGAGGAGATGCCGAATTTCTTCAATGAGACGATGAAAAACTTGCTGTACGAATTCTTCAAAGAAAAAAATCACTGCTCAAATTTTCTCAGAAGATGCATAGAGGTGGCCACCTAAGATTTCTTGTATTCGAATTCAGCAAAACTCAAAAGAGGTGGTTGTCGTAACTATACTTCATCAGAGAATTAAGAAGAGAGCTTTTTACCTTAATATTTTAAAGAGCAAGCCAAACCAAAAACGTGGAGTGAGTGGATTATGTGGAGAAGTGGAGAGAGTGGAAAAATGGATAACGAGGAAATGGTGGAAAAGCAAAAAACAAAAAGTGAAAATAAACGTTTTCTTTTTTCTTTTTTACATGTTGAAAAATCACCTTTTCTCTCTTTTTATTTTATTTCTCTTTTTATTTTATTTTATATTTTCTTCTCGTGTGGACTTGAGCTTTCAAGGCTCATTATCTCTTTCATCTTTATCTATTGAATTATTTAGAACTTTTCTAAAACCTAATAATGTGAGTCCATTGTAATCATATCAACGATCCAATATTACTGACACGGCAAACACACTTGCTCGCTTTTATAATAATATAAATATAATTTATAGACTTTGTGTGGAACTCTTCCACTCTACTTATTTTCATTGATTGAAAGTCACTCTAATATTTGATCATATCAAACTTTATTTGTCAAATTCAACTACTTGAATTTAATTTTCTAAATGAGAAATAGGGAAACCAATACTTGTGTGACCCTCAATGGTTCAGGGATACAACTAGCCATGAGTTCACAACTCTTTGTGATTTAGAATTATACTTGCCCTTTATTTAGGCATACTCTTAATAGTCTCATCCTATGATCAACTCCTTAATTATAGGACGTTGGAATTAATTCTGATTAACACCCAACAGATCATGGTAAAAGTGTCAAGCAGCACCACCTATGATTCCCTAGATATCACTAAATAGTATCTGCAAGAAACAATTGATTATAGTTAATATATAATATAATCCAGTACCTTCATCTCATATGTTCGGTCGAATCTACAATCATTGATACATCGAGGATTGTATATTGATTCGACAATCATGTGATATATCTTATAGTGATATCGCATGTATAATTAGGAAACTCCTTTCCTAAAGTATATCTTACAGCTATGATCAGAGACTTCATACATTATAAAATAATATATTATATAGGATATCCACACTTGTGGGTTTGTGGTGAATCCTCGACTACAATATACTGACTCCTATATATTTCGTGACTACACCCAATCTCACCACTTGATGACTCTAATAGAGTTAGTAAATGAATCAAAGTGCATCTCTAGCATATAGAGTCTTAGTGTTGTCCCGGGTCATAAGGACTACTAGTGTACAACCACAACCAAAGGCTTATCCATTCGATAAATGATAATCACTTGGAAAGTCTGTGTGAGCGATGTTCGATGAACTCATCATATGATCACCCATCTGTATGTTTGAACATCTCTATGTCCTTACCAATTAAATATGGTACACTACATCACAGATGTTAGTCTCTAGTTCGATGGACCTTTTATTCTTGTTTATTAGGTGACTCAATTGTTTAGGAATAAATTTAGAATATACAATGAATATTGATGTATTTCATGATGACCATCATATGTACCACCACATCTCACTATAATATATTCATGGACTTTATCTATGCATCTAGCATGTGTATAAAGATAAAGTAAATACCAAACTGAATTGAATTATATTAAAATAAATATTGTTTATTTACAAGAGTCAATAAAGCACTAGTCAACAGTTAACTTTATAGGGCACCTACTCTAACATAATCATCACTAAATAATCGAAATGTAACTGAACGCGCTGGAATTTCGTTCTGTTTCAATTTCCCTGTATAAAAATTGTACAAGTATAGAATTTTTCCTAGCAACCCGCATGTTCGATCAGACATGTGTTTGATCAATCAAGCAAGTTCTTGACGGATCAAAGCACACCTTGATCGAAGTACAAGATCGCTGGCCTCTTGTGTTGGTATCCAAAATTGATACAAAGAAAACTAAACTAATTATGCAACGAAATCAAAGAACTAGTTGTACCTTTTCTTTGTAGCTAAAGACATCTTGATCTTCTATTGTATTCCTCTCCTCTTTTTGGACGTTGTATGAGCGATGATCTACCAAGATAACAAACACCCTTCCCTTCGTTGTTTCCAAACCGCCGACCACCAAGAGAATAGCTAGGATGGGGCGCCTTCTCCTCTTCTTTTTCTTTTCCAAGCCGCCACCCACAAAGGAAAGCTAGAGGAGGCGGCGACCCTAGGAGGAGGAGGTGGCGCCGACCCTAGGAGGAGGAGGTTAACCAAAAACCACAACAACAACACGTGGATGGGTGGATGCAAGGCTTTATATATAGAGGCTACAACAGGGACCTAGAGGAGGAATTGATTTAGGCCTCCTGATGGGCTTGAGCTTTCTGTGTTCGGCCCGAACACTCAACTCAAGTCCATCAATAATAACTTATACCACTAAAGAGTTATTATTAAACTACCGTACTAATCCCATATTATAATATGAGCTCCTTCTTATCATGAGTGTGTTAATCTTCCTGTGTTTAAAATATCGTATGTCCATTAATTAAATGAGTTACTGACAACTCAATTAATTAACATCTGATTCCAAGAGTAGTACCACTCAACTTTATTATCATGTCGAACTAAATCCACCTGGAGGGTTTTCATGATAATTATTATGAGCTCCTCAAGGGGGCATCATCAACCAAAATAATTAGGACACAGATTCCTTCTATAATCAACAATACACCATATAAACAATACTATTTCCCAACTCATTAGACCTATTGATTTAACAAATAAATCTCACCCATTGATAAGTTAAAGAAATAAATGTTGGTGCAATATCCCTCAGGTCAAGGTTGACCTGGGTAACCAAGCTGAGTCTTGGTTTGGGTTTAGATGTTTGACAATAAGATATTGATTGAAGAAGAGTCAAGTAGGTCAAGGTTGACTGGATACTTGACTGGGAAGTCCTAACTGGGATGTTAGGCAAAATGAAAGTCCTGGTGAGTGAAGCCAGGCAGAAGTGAAAGTCCTAGTGAGTGAAGCTAGGCAGATGGAAAGTCCTAGTGAGTGAAGCTAGGCAGATGGAAAACCCTGGTGAGTGAAGCCAGGTGAAAGTCCTAGTGAGTGAAGCTAGGCAGATGGAAAACCCTAGTGAGTGAAGCTAGGTGAAAGCCCTGGTGAGTGAAGCCAGGCAAGGGAAAATCCAGATGGATCAAGGATGATCGGACATCTGGTGCTGGGAAGTCCAAGTAGGTCAAAGGATTGACTGGATACTTGGCATGAAAGAAAAGTCCAAGTAGGTCAAAGGGATTGACCGGATACTTGGCACAGAGAAAAGTCCAAGTGGGTCAAAGGGATTGACCGGACACTTGGTAAGGGAGTCCTAGCAGGTCAAGGGAGTGACTAGATGCTAGGCATGACATACCAACAGGTCAAGGTTGACCGGATGTTGGTTTGGGATGTTTGGGACTTGGTTTTGGACAAAAATCAAGTCGGATCGATCCGTGGATCGATCCAGCTCGATCGATCGCTGGATCGATCCGACAGCCCCAAAGCTTCGATCGATCCGTGGATCGATCAAGGTCCCAATCGATCGATGGATCAATTGGGCGGCCGCTCCGCGCGATAAGCGCTGGATCGATCCGTGGATCGATCCGTGGTTCGATCGAAGGGCCGGATCGATCCGTGGATTGATCCAAAGCCTCCCGATCGATTGGGAACATTCGAATCGATCGGAATCCGACCGTTGGCGTCGTTTAAGGCAGCGTTCGATGGCTGCGACAATCTCTTCTCCGATTCACTCCAGAGCTCTCCACTCACAAAGCTCAGATCGCCAGTTCTTGAAGGATCTTGGAAGCTCCAAGTCAAGAGGCGGATCAAAGCCAAGAAGAGAAGCTAGGGTTAGGGTTTTGTACTCATTGTAAGCTTGTAAGCTTGTATTTCTTGTATCCTTTCCCTCTCTTCTTGTATTGAGTATTGTAGGGCTTCTCCGCCCTTGGTAGTTACCACAAAGGAGAGTTTTATTTAGTGGAGGGTGTGTGTGTTGGTGTGGATCCTTGGATTAGTCACCTCTTGTGAGGTGGATACCAAGTAAAACCAACCGTGTTAGCGTTGTGTGTTTGTTTCTGTATTTTCCGCTGCACATCTTTGAAGGAACAAGCAACGCCGAGCACCGAGCGAACGCGACGAGCTATTCACCCCCCCTCTAGCTACTTTTGGTCCTAACAAGTGGTATCAGAGCAAGGCCGCTCTTCACCGGAATCATCGCCGGAAGGGTCAAGCATAACAAGAAAAGCTAGAGGGTGAAGAAGTTGGAGCAAATTCTTCAAGTTCAAGACTTTATCAAGCTCAACTTCAAGATGCAATTCCAAGATGGACTTGGATTTGATACAAGGGTGGCTCCACCATACACATCCACAAGCTTCGATTCTTGGAGATCAAGAATTGAAAATTTCTTGATGATGGAGATAGAGCAATGGTTTGCTCTAATGGAAGGCTTCAAGGCTCCAAGAAATTCAAAGGGCAAAGTTCTAAAGAAAAGCAAATGGAGCCCGGAGCAAGTCCAAAGGTGCGAGGCAAATGACAATGTGACCAAGCTTTTGGTCAATTTATTGCCAAGCACCATTCTTTGCAAAATTGGAGAATTCGAATATGCAAAGGAACTTTGGAGCAAATTGGCTAAGCTTCATGAAGAGATCCCCTCCACTGTACAAGATCATGAAGAATCCAAAGAGGGCGACTTATTGGATCAAGACCAAGAGGAGGACTCCGAGGTTGAGAGATGCTCAACCTCCGAAGAAGAGGAGATCCAAGAAGCTTCATCCTCAAGGGAATGCAACGAAGGGAACAAGGAGGGAGCATACTCCTTGTTCCATATTCAAGATGATGAAGCCTCCACCTCTAGGATTGAGGGGGAGCAATCCTTGGTGACACCGGATCAAGAAGAAGGAGAAGCTTCTACATCCGGGTCAAGTGAAGAAGAAGAAGATGGTGCCACCTCTGAAATTCAAGAAATATCAAATGGAGGAGCAAGTGCCATCCCTATACAAGAAGGTATAAATATTTCAATTAATAATAAAAATCATATAATATGTTTTGAGTGTAGGGAAAGTGGGCACTACAAGAGCAAATGCCCTAAATTGGCCAAGAAGAAGGGCCAAGTGGCACAAAAGGGCAAGGAGAAGCTCAAGGAGACCACCCCCGGGACAAAGAAGAGCAAGGAGCACATTGTGTGCTTCTTGTGTCAACAAAAAGGGCATTACCGAAGTCAATGCCCCAAGGGGAAGAAGATGGTCAAGGCTCAAGGAGGCACTAGTCAAGGGGGAGCCTCCAAGGTAAAAAGGAAGGTAACTTTCATTGAGCCTATTCCCTTGCAAAATGGTAAAAAGCATGCTAGGTCAAATTTTTATCATTTTAATGCGATTTACCATAAGAATAGGAAGCATGAGGGCCTTAAGGAAAAACATGTGGCCCTACATGCCAAAACTACCCAACCTAAGGTTAGGAAGGTAGATAGACACTTGGGCAATAACTCTAAAGATTTTAGATACAAGCTCAAAAACAAATATGCTCATGAATCAAATGAAAAATCTAAAACTAAGGACTTAGTGATAGAAAATCAAGTCTTGAGTTCAAGACTTGATAAAATGGAAAAGACCCTAAAAAGGATGGAAAATATCCTATTAGGGCAAAATGAGCATAGCCTAGGTCTAGGAGCACAAAGGTCATCTAATGGCCATAGAGGTTTGGGATACAAACCAAAGGCTAAGAAGGATGTGCCCTCTTACCATAGAGTTCCATATAGTTATGGAACAAACCCTAGGTCTAGTGGTCAAGCCAAAAATGCTAGGGAAGTCATCCCTAAGAGTATTTTTGCAATAAATGTGACTAAGACTTCTAAGAAGTCTAAAAAAGTCACAAACAAGGTCACAAGGGAGGTTATCCCTAGAGTTGACCTAGAAAATGTGACCAAGGCTTCTAAGAAGCCCAACAAGGTCACTAGGAAGGTATCTAGGGAAGTTATCCCTAGTGAGTACCTAGAGCATCCAAGGAGCACCAATAGCTGTTGGGTTCCTAGGAGCATCTTCTCTACCCCATAGATGGGTTAGAGAGTGTCAACTCCGATTAGAAGGGTAGTTAATCCAACTTTGAGGAAATTGACACTCAAGGAGCATTTTCAAGGTTTTTGTTAACCTTTGAAAATGAAATGGAATTATTGATTACTCCTTGAAAGAGTAAAATGTGCCTAATGATGGAAGAATTGATTTTAATCTTAAATGGCACATATTGTAAAATTCATAAGAACTATCAAGTTGGGTTTTTGGTATGTTCTTAGGCAATTTAAGGCAATCCGGGCCTAAATTTAAAAGTGCTACTCTTGAGGAAAAATGGAATATGCCAACATTTGAGGACATGTTTATTTTAATTGGCATAAATTAATCAAGGGAATAAGAAATGCAAACTTAGGCTTTGGCATTTTCTTGAAGCACTTTAGGGCAATCTAGGTGTAAGGTGTAAGTTTAGCTAAGACTTTAAGGATACTTAGATAGTTAATCTAGGTATATTTTATTTATGCTAAATCTTGCCATGATTGTTTGCCCATCATATGCCATGACATCATGTCTATTTTTGCATTCATGTTTTATTATGAAAAATCCAAAAAAATACCATGTCATGACATTCATACATCATGTAGCAATAGGATATTTTCTTTTGAAAATTATTTTCTTTTGATGTATGCCATAACATAATCATGCATTAAGTTTAATTCCTTGTAATTAAGGACAAATGACATCTAACAACACTTATTGACAAGTGACATCCTGGGTGGATGTCTAATATCTCTAAAATGCCTAGATAGATATGCATGATCCCTAGAATAGGGCAAAACCAAATTTTACATCTCACAAAGACCTCTAAGGTGACTTGTATGTGTTTTAGTGCATATTATATACAAGTGAGATGTTAGGATGATGAACAAAGCTCAAGATGTTGATTTAGTGCATTCCTTTGAGTTTTAAATTCATCAAAACACATAGTTATGTGTTTTCCCATCATTGGGAAAGCTAATGTACAAGTCATGTGCATTATGCCCAAGGAACATGATGGGATATTGGTTTTGAAAATGTTTTTAAAATGTTTTTGGAAAACCTTGGTGAAGGCTATCTTTGATAGTAATCACCATTGAATAGTTAGACACAAACTTGAAGAAAATACTAAAGTTTTTGCAAGTTTTCAAGTTTGTGTCAATCTTTGAAAATATGATGTATTTTCATAGAAAGCTATTTTCCATGATTAAGTATGCCCTAAATAATGTCTACACGAAATTTCATAATTTTTGGATTTTGTAGAATTTTCTAGGGTTTCTGTTGACTGAAATGGAATTTCAGCAACTATCGAGTCCGATCGATCCATGGATCGATTGAGTTCCATGAATCGATCCATGGATCGATTCAAATGGAAATTCCGCGAGCAGAAGCTCACTGGATCGATCAGATCGATCCAGGAGTCTGAATCGATCCGTGGATCGATTCGAAGGTTCAATCGATTGGAACCCAACTCCAATCGATCCAAGTTGCTGATTTTGGGGAAGGCCCGATTTCAGCATCTTTGAACCTCTTTGAGTCTAGGTAACCATTCCAAACCCTTAAATACATTTGTATACATACAAAGGGTGTTTTCATGTTGAAAACAAGGATGGATTGGTTAACGAAGACTAAGTAGAAGTTTAGGTTGAGGTTGTTTCAAATTTTGAATATTTGAACCTCAAAACTTCTAAATTTGGGTTTCCTAATGTTTTAGGGATTCCAAGTCATTGTTGGTGCAATGATGAAGTTACCACCATGTCTTTAGGGGGAGGGACTCTTTAAAGACATGAAAATTATTTTTCATGAACCTTGGAAGGTGGTTAACCTTCTGTTGTGGACTTGCTCAAGGTTGAGCATTTAAACTTGAAATGGGGAGAAATGGGGAGTGGATATCCTCATTATTTCAAGTGGACACTCAAGTGGTAGATAATGCTCAAGGTTGGGTAGTCGTCTACATTGAGGGAGAAGTTAAGGATAAATGAAGGGTATGAGACCTTCATTATCGTGTTGATCACAACGAGTGATGTTGTGAACAACGATGAGCAACTCTTCAGGGGGAGAGTCTTCAACAAATGGATTTGTTGAAGTGTGCCCAGAATTGGAGCATAGGTTGATGTGTGTCCAACGATAGGTTGATGTGTGTCCAACGATGGGTTGATGTGTGCCAATAGGGGGAGAATGTATGGTTAAGTTTAGGCTTTCATTACCTATGGGAAGGTCATAGGGGGAGAATGAAAGGACTCATGAAAGGGAGTAAGTTAGACTTTCATTACCTAGAGGGAGTTTGCCCTCTTAGGGGGAGAATGAAGAGCTTAATTTATGCTTTCATTACCTAGTGGCATGAAGAAGGAGGCTATGAGATTAGCCTAACTTACATATGGGATTGTAAGTGTTATTGTGGTATTGTCAAACATCAAAAAGGGGGAGATTGTTGGTGCAATATCCCTCAGGTCAAGGTTGACCTGGGTAACCAAGCTGAGTCTTGGTTTGGGTTTAGATGTTTGACAATAAGATATTGATTGAAGAAGAGTCAAGTAGGTCAAGGTTGACTGGATACTTGAGGAAGTCCTAACTGGATGTTAAGCAAAATGAAAGTCCCGTGAGTGAAGCCGGTGAAAGTCCTAGTGAGTGAAGCTAGGCAGATGGAAAACCCCAGTGAGCAAGCGGATGAAAGTCCTAGTGAGTGAAGCTAGGCGGATGGAAAACCCTAGTGAGTGAAGCTAGGTGAAAGCCCCGGTGAGTGAAGCCAGGCAGGGAAAATCCAGATGGATCAAGGATGATCGGACATCCGATGCTGGGAAGTCCAAGTAGGTCAAAGGATTGATGGATACTTGGCATGAAAGAAAAGTCCAAGTAGGTCAAAGGATTGACCGGATACTTGGCACAGAGAAAAGTCCAAGTGGGTCAAAGGGATTGACCGACACTTGGTAAGGGAGTCCTAGCGGTCAAGGGAGTGACTAGATGCTAGGCATGACATACCAACAGTCAAGGTTGACCGGATGTTGGTTTGGGATGTTTGGGACTTGGTTTTGGACAAAATCAAGTCGGATCGATCCGTGGATCGATTCAGCTCGGATCGATCGCTGGATCGATCCGCACTCTCCCAATAATGGTCGGATCGATCCGTGGATCGATCTGGAGGTCCCAATCGATCGCTGGATCAATTGGGACGCTCCTTCGCGATAAGCGTTGGATCGATCCGTGGATCGATCCAGCGCTTTCGAGCAGGCGCTCTGGATCGATCAGTGGATCGATCCAAAGCCTCCCCGATCGATTGGGAACATTCGAATCGATCGGGATCCGACCGTTGGCGTCGTTTATAGCTGCAGGCGTTCGATGGCTGCGGCAATCTCTTCTCCGATTCACTCCAGAGCTCTCGCCAACTCCTCCACAGCGCTCACAAAGCTCAGATCGCCAGTTCTTGAAGGATCTTGGAAGCTCTCCAAGTCAAGAGGCGGATCAAAGCCAAGAAGAGAAGCTAGGGTTAGGGTTTTGTACTCATTGTAAGCTTGTAAGCTTGTATTTCTTGTATCCTTTCCCTCTCTTCTTGTATTGAGTATTGTAGGGCTTCTCCGCCCTTGGTAGTTACCACAAAGGAGAGTTTTATTTAGTGGAGGGTGTGTGTGTTGGTGTGGATCCTTGGATTAGTCACCTCTTGTGAGGTGGATACCAAGTAAAACCAACCGTGTTAGCGTTGTGTGTTTGTTTCTGTATTTTCCGCTGCACATCTTTGAAGGAACAAGCAACGCCGAGCAAGAGCGAAGCGCGACGAGCTATTCACCCCCCCCCCCCCTCTAGCTACTTTTGGTCCTAACAATAAATACTAAGTATACGTGTTTATTATTATATAGGGATTAAGAGGACGCACATTCATAATAACAGAGGTTCTGTTCTTTTATGTAGTCAATACAAATCAAACAATCTTAAACGGGTAGTGTACTAGTGTAATTTTATAGTCAAGACAGACTAATACCAAATTACACTACAACCGTTCCAATGATTTATCTCAATCCATCTTGGTTGTGAGCTATTATTTATAATTTATAAGGAACCGATAACATAATTTTCTGTGTGGCACCACACACCATGTTATCTACAATATAAATTAAATGGACAACTGTATTAACATATATATAAATATAAAATGTAAACATTTGACCTAAGTGATTCTCATTTCAAAATATTTCAAAACAGATGTTCATACAAAAGCTAGGCTTATAGTCTACATCCCAATAGTAACTACCCCTCCCATGAATATCTTTGAAATTAATGAAACTTATGAATTCTAAAACCAATCTAGGGGATGTTTGGTATTTCATGTACAAAAGGTTTTTCTATCCATCCTATTCTCTCAAGAAGCCATATAACATTATCTTTGAAACCCAAAATATCCAAGGTGTTCACATCAAAGAATTTGGTAGATATAATAGAACATTTAACCAAGTGATCAAATCTACAATTTTGATCATCATTTTTTAAAATGATTCCAAAGTTATTAGATATACCATGAAGGAGTGCATTTGGATCTCTTGAGGACTCCAATTTTCCTTTGCTTTTGTTTTGCTAATGATGATCCTCCCACCATCTTGAAGGAATAAGTCGAGTCTAAGGAGAGGAAAGAAAGATCCTTGAGGGGGTTTGAGAGATGTGTAAGGGAAGGGCTCGAGGAAAGTGGAAAAGGAAGAAGGGAAATTGTTGGTGCAGTTTTACACTAATGGTCTAACTCAGATTTTGATGAATGACAAGTAAGTTAAGTTAGATTTTGTTGTGATATAACCACTTGATTAAGTGTGCAGGAAATCTAGCTAGGTCAACGGGCCAACTGGATAGCTGGTACGAAATCCATCTAGGTCGATGGGCGGACCGGATAGTTGGTACGAAATCCAGCTAGGTCGACGGGTCGACCAGATAGTTGGTACGAAGTCCCGATAGGTCGATAGGTTGACCGAATATCTGACAATAAGTCCAGCTAGGTTAACAGGCCGACCAGATAGCTGACATGAAGTCCAGACAGGTCGACGAGCTGACCGGATGTCTGACAAACTGGTAAGTTAAGGTAAGTCACGAGAGAAGAGTGACCAAGTAAGGATGCATCCTGATTGAAGGGACAGTAGGCGTCGGTCCAGTTTAGGTCCATTTGGGATCCTTAGGCTGTGACCTTGGCTAGTTCCTAGTCCTGAGAGGACAGGAACTAATTAATACTGCTCATTATTATTGTACTAATATTTGTCTTACAGGTTATTATTTTATTTATTGGACTAACATTGTTTTGCAGGACAAAGGGATACATTTGCCTTGGGATGAACAGTGTCCGAAAGCGCCTTCCATCACCTTCAAACTTGATGGAAGGCGCCTTCATATTGTTCATAGAAGGCACCTTCTATGGCTATGGAAGGCGTCTTCCGCAGGATAAATTTTGGTCGAAGTTGTGGATATGCACCGAGCTGTTTGGGATCGAATCTGCCTCATTGGAGGCATCTTCCATGGCTATGGAAGGCAGCTTCCATGTCTTTTATAAGGTTATCTCAAGAAGACATTGGATAACAACACTTATACGAGCTACTACGCGTTTATTTGAAGTTTTGATTGCTTCAGGCTCCTGCTACGACTCTGCTACAAAGTTGCTGCAACCGACGACTGCTCCGATGACTTCCGATCACAGTCAGCAGACCAACATCGACATGAGTACTCCCACTTTGATCTTTAAGTGTCAGTAATTATTTTGTAATTAATTACTGTAAAAAGGACAAGTGCAGTGTGTTTCACTTGTTCAACTTTCTTGTACTCGATTCTCTTTTCCGGAGGTACTGGAAAAGATTTTTAGTGGATTATCCGTCGATAGGTCCGCGGGGCCTAGGTCTTAGAGTAGGAGTCGTCGAAGGCTCCGAACCAAGTAAACCGACCATGTCTATTTTTATTTCGCTTAATTGTCCTTTTGATTTATGTTTTTCTTTTTCGTTGCAGTATTACTTTATTTTTAAAATAGAAAATAAAGTTTTGAAAACCACGTGATTCACTCCCTCCCCCACTCGTGTGCATAATCAATCCAAGAGAAATGGTGTGTGTGCCGAGGCGGCAGAGCCGTGTGAGAGGAAGACATGCCCATGCCCTAATATTCGATGGAGTGGATTATCACCACACGACCTTGTCTTGAGACCAAGTCATATGCCCATGCCCTAACATTTGGTTCAGTAGTTGTGAGATAACACTACCATGTCTTTAGACATGTCTAGACCATGATTAGTCACGGTTTTATTAGATTTGGATTGACACGGCGGTGTCGCATGTTGCGGCCAAGGCTTGATTAGGTTCAGTATGGAGGATGGAATCTATGCAGTTTGGAGCATGGCCGTGTCAAATGACATAGCCAGGACATAGTTGCATTCGTCCAATAATTTGGCTCCTCCCTTCAAGGGCAGCATGGCCGTGCCAAATGACGTGGGCGGGGTAAAATTTTCACACACAGTCGTGTCAAATAACACGGCCAGATCATTACTGCACTTGGGAAGGAAGACACGACCGTGTCTACTAAGACATGGCCAGGGCATGAAAAACTACAATTTTCCCCTTGTCATCTCCATTAATTTTTCCTTTATTGGGTCAACGCCCATCCGGGTGATATGACCAGCTCGTGGAAACCAGTTACCAACAAAAAGATAGAAATTCATTAAGCTCCATAAGAGACAAGATACTAACAAAATGAAAACAAATGAACCCTTGGGTTACCTCCCAAGAAGCGCTCGTTTAAGGTCTCAAGCTCAACCCCAACTAGATCAATCTAGAGGGTGGGGCTTAGAGAAATACAACCGTTCATCTTCTCCAATCGACATGCCAAGGAAATAACTCTTCAACCGCTGTCCATTCACCTTACAAAGCCCAAACTCCTTGTTCCATATATCAACTACCCTGAATGAATATATCTTTTGAACTTTGAAGGGTCCCGTCCATCTTAACTTCAACTTCTCTGGAAAAAGCTTCAACATGGAATTGAATAGTAGTACTAAGTCTCCGTCCTTGAATTCTCTTCGTAGAATATGATGATCATGTCATTTCTTAGTTCTTTCCTTATAAGATTTGGCATGTTCATATGCATCCTTAATTCCTCAAGCTAAGTTCATGAGGTCCGATCGACGCTTAGACCGATCGGGAATATACTGGGAATCACACTCCGGAGAAGTGGGAAGCTGAGTCCCTGAGATCCGATAGGCACTTGAACCGACCAGGAATATACTGGGAGCCAGGCTCCATCGAAGAGGGGAGCTAAGTCTCTGAGGTCCGACCAACGCTTGGACGACCAGGAATATACTGGGAACCACGCTCTGGAGAAGTAGGGAGTTGAGTCCTTAATGTACAACCGACGTTTGGGTCGACCGACGCTTGGGCCGACCGACGACCGAGAATATTCTTTGTATATTAGAATTTGGGAGTAGAGCACTAAGTCTCTTAAGTCCGACCAGCTCTAGAACTAGGCGGATATATTCTGGAATTGTGTCCAAGCGAGATGAGGCACGGAGTTTGGAGATCTGACTAGCTCTAGGACCTAACTTATACATTATATCCAATCAAATATGAGACAGACTGACTATAGACTAAGAGTCCTATCTAAAAAAAAATTATTTATCCAACTACATACAGTTTAACTTTAGCTATCACCTCATTTTAACTTAAGTGTTATGTTACCTTGATTAGAGCCGTCCCAGTACCCACTTTATTCGCCGTATTAATCATCATGCGACAATGTTCATACAGCTAAAGCTTATCATTTTTTACCATTGTCAGTTGGTTAGTTGGCTTTGTGCAACAACCTTTAAAACTGGAGTCCTCGGAATTAAAAACAAAGTCTGACAGGTGAAGCGTTTTAAGGTGCTAGGGGTCCATATTAAATGCCAGATGACCTAATGTGTCATGTGCCTGAAGGTTTTCATGTGCAGTTGTCGAAGGTTTTGTTTCACATTGATAATTGTCAAAGGTATTGATTTCCTTGTGAGTGGGCCAAGCTAGGATTTAGAGTCACCTCAGCATGATTTTGGTCCTCTGTTCTTATCTGATCGAGTTAAGATCAAATCAAGGTCTGAATCATAGTTCCAATTTTTGTTCAGGTTCAATTGGTCTAAACATTTTGGAGCCCATGCAAATTAGTATTCCTACGTTCAATATTAGAAGTAATGAAACAATTGTTAAAATAGGAGAGGACGAGTTGTCTGGAACCGAGAGATTTAAATATTTAGGATCATTTTTACAAAATGATGGAGGGATTGAGAGAGACGTCTTACATAGAATACAAGCAGGATGAGTGAAATGGAGGGGAGCGTCAGGTGTTTTATGTGATCGTAAAGTACCTCTTAAACTTAAAGGTAAGTTCTATAAAATCGCAGTTAGACCTGCTATGTTATATGGAGCTGAATGTTGCGCTATGATTCGAGCACATGAGCATAAGATGAGAGTTGCATAGATGAGGATGTTAAAGTGGATGTGTGGACATACGAAGATGGACAAAATAAGGAATGAGAGCATTAGAGAGAAAATCGGAGTTGCATCTATTGAGGACAAACTCCAAGAGACACGTTTAAGATGGTACGGACATGTACTTAGACGACCAATAAATGCTCCAGTTAGGCGATGTGAAACTATGATAAACATGCATATCAAACGAGGAAGAGGAAGACCAAAAAAGACTTGGTTAGCAACAATAAAACAAGATAAAATTTATTTAAATATAGATGATGATATAATAGGAGATAGAGCTCAATGACGTAAAAGGATTCATACAGCTGACCCCACCTAGTGGAAAAAGACTTAGTTGTTGTTATTGTTGTTGTATAGTAATGAGGCCCTCTAATCTCCCAATACTCTCTATTAAATCATAAATAATAACAGGTAATTATCATAGCTTTTTTATTATTATTATTTTAATAAAAAATAACAACACTGATGTGAATTCTATGAAATAAAATAAGTTTTACGGATTCATTTAAACTGATATTAAATCTCGGACATTAAAAGTAAACACAAAGCTTATTTTTGTAATAGAAAAAAAATAATAATCTCAGTTAGTCTCATTGATTATTTTTGGATGATCGATCTGATCCTACGGAAGTTTTCCACCGACCATCAGGATAAATCGGGAAGCACGTGTGATAGTCAACCTAGGCGTCCAGTATTCTTTGATTGCAATATCTGAGTGACAATCTACATATCCTACCATGACACCAGGTCCGAGGACTTAATCTTGTAATAGAAAAGAACTATATATAAGAAGATATTTGTGGCAGAAGATCATTTATTTAGAGCTTAATTAGCACACTGGGATGGCTTGCCACAAACTACTGTTGGGTTGACTTTGGATAATGCTGTTGCATCTAAGGATAAGATTTTTTTTTCTGTATAAAATGTTTCCATAATTTATGTTTCTATATCTTATCACAGGAAAAATGATCACGATGATGATATTATAATAAAAGATAATTATATTTATTTATGATTGAGTGATAATCAATGAAATGGTGGTCCGTTGCTCAAGGCCCGACCGACCTCTTGTCCGGTCAGTCTCTTCGCTCGGTATCTTTACCCTGCCAACACTGTTCGCCCGATCGGCACCGTCTCGATCTGTCTGTTCACCCGACCGGCCTAGCTCGGTCTTTTTCTGTACGCCCCCCCCAATCGTACTGTTCGGTTGACCTATCTGATCAAACGGTTGCTCTACCCGAGCGGACTCTGTGATCTGTCGATGACTCATACTATTCTCTCGACCGTGACATTTGCTCGAGCTGCTCTGCCCTATCTGCTGCACTGCTCAATTGGTCTGCTCAACAAGTCACTCGCTCGGTCGGCTCCAAAAGCTGTTGCTCAGCTGATCTGTCCGTTCGGCGATTAAGTTCTCTTTGCTGCTTGACAGATCTATCCGCTTGACAACACAGATTTGTTGCTTAGTCGATCTGCTCGTTCGGTAATACAGACCTGCTGCTCAGTTTGTCCGCTCAATAATACAGACCTACTGCTCAGCTGATTTACCTGTTCGGTGAGTCACGTAGTAAAAACCAATTCATGATGGTAGCCTAATTATCCTGTTCGTATCATTTCAATTGTAAGTTGAATTTAATTCAATATATTTTAAATTTAATTAATACCCTATAAATCTCTCACAATATATTATTTTTTTCAATACTATATTATGTAAGAGAGTTAAATTATAGGATTAATTTACGATTAATTGTTAAGTGATTAGTAGATGGGGGAAAAAATTGTCCGAGGATATACATCCGTTGAGATCAATACCGGCAAACGGTGTAAAGAAAATTTATAGCTAACGGTTAAGTCACCAGTAATTAACTGACAGGAATAACGGTATCAAAGCAAAAGATGAATTTTTGGTGTCCGCGCTGGAATCCTCGCGTGTGGCTCCCGTTAGTCCGTTACCATGCAGTTTGACGCTCACGTGTAGGATGCGCCTTATGTGCACACCTACCTCGACTCGCACTCCGTCCCTGCCATGTCAAAACTCGCAACTCTGCCGTCGCCGTACCCGACGCCAGCGCTTCACAGTTCACGCCCACGACAGAACAGAATCTGGCCAGTCTCCTCTGGAGCTTTTCTTATTTTCCGATAAAAAAAAAAATTGTCGAAACGGCGTGTTAACGCTCAGGAGTAATTGATTCGACGGCGCCGAAGAATAGTGTATTTCCAGGTTAGTATTGTACATAATTCAGAAGGCAATGAAACAAGCTCTGGATAATTTAGTTGTAGTACGATCTGAGGAGGGCGCCGCAGAAGGTGCAGATAATCGCCCGCCAGCTCTTGCGGTGCACCGGCACGTAGCAGAAGCGCGTGGCCGTCTCCATGTCCGCCACCCGCGCGCACGCCCCGCACCGCGAGCAGATCCCCGCCGCCGGCTTGGTGCTCCTCACCCTCCGCCGCTGGTCCACCAGAAAGCACAACACCACCATCGGTTTCAGTCCGCCCGCTTTCTGTTTGATGAAATGCCCGGGAGAAATCGAGGGACTCGTTATAAAGAGGCGGAGCGGGGAGGGCAGGTAGGAGGTGGAGGAAGCGTTGCGCGTTGGGGACCGCCGGGCGTGAGGCATCATGAGACCGGCGTGGGCTGTTCCATCTCATTATTAATAGCGGGGTACAACCCAGAGCCACCGGATACAGCATTTGCCTCGCATTTAAACCGGCCACTGTTGATTGATAGCCGTCCAACTCTATCTTTACCTTATCGTGCAATTTGATGCTGTGTGATTCTCACAGAAAAAGAAAATAAAAATAAAAAAGTTGCTGTGAGAGTTTTTTTTTTCCTCTACCTCCAAGGGATTGAATTAACTGAACTAGTTAGTGATGAACTGGACGTTGTCCTTTTTGCTTGTTTTTATTTGTCTCGTGGAATTGGGCTGGGAGATTACTTTACGGTTTAGGGTTTCAGATAAGGATGAGGATGTGCTTCTGGATGAAGCAACTTGTCTGTGATAGATGATTTTTCGGTTAATTGTCCTAAATTGAAACTTTACACGGGAATTTTATGATTTTTCGGTTAATTGTCTGTGATAGATGAAACAAATATTCTTCAACATAAGAATAGACAGTAAAATTGAAACTTTACATGGGAATTTTATGATAATTTGCCTATGATTTTTTTTTCTAGTACATTCATCAAATTAAAATTATGAATCATATTTATTTGCGTAATTTTTTTTAAGGATAAAATTCATGTAACAACAACAATCAAGTATTTCCCCATTAGGTAAGGTCGACTGTATGAATCCTTTTACGCCATTGAATTCTATCTCCTATTATATCATCATTTATATTTAAATAAATTTTATCTTATTTTATTGTTACTAATCAAGTCTTTTTTTGTCGTCCTCTTTCTCGTTTGATATGCATTGATGCGGATAGTGTTTGAGGGCAGAAGAGTGATTAGGAGGAGGAAAAGGGGCAATTCGGTCTTTGGGGCATGTTAAGGGTTTGTTAAAGTGGCACTGTAGGAGAGCGAAAAGGGGGGGGGAGGGTTCGTGGTTCCGCCGCCGCACACAGGAAGAACCTTTCTTCCTCATCCTCGCCGGTGCTTCCCACCGCTGGACTTGCACTGCTACCGGCGACTGGCACTCACAGTTGCCTCCTTCTCTCTGCTCCGCCGAGCTCAAGGGCTTCGTGTGTGATCTTTTCGCCACCACCAAGGGGTCTTTTCCTCCTCCCGCTTAGCCGGCGCCGATGTCGGCCGACCCCTCTTGCCATCCCTCTTCTTCCTTCTTCTCTGGACACACAGCACCGACGCCGAGTAGAGGAGGATAACACTTGGGCCGCCTTCGTCTCCGGTCAGGTTAGCCTCTCACCGACGTTGATGCCATGGAGGAGCCACCATCTCCAGCGGGCGGGGCCACTGCCACCTTCTCCCGCAGCCACTGCTGCTGTCGTTGCCTCTGGCGGGCGCTGCCGCCCCCAGCGGCTGTCACCGCTGCCTCCGGCGGTTATGGATGCCACCGCCGGCGCCCCCAGCGGGCGTCAACACTTCTTCCAGCGGCCACCGGCGCTTCCCGCCACTGCCATCGACGCCGACGCCTATAGCAGGTGTTGCCTACAGCGATAGTCGTGACCAGCTCTAGCGGGTGCTGTCACTCTCTGGACAGCCGTCATCTGGCGAGCTCAGGTTTGTTTACTCCGGCCTTCGGGCTAAGATGATGTTCGGCCTGCGAGCCGATTTGGTTCTGGCCATCGAGCCGTGGTATTTCATTCTTTACACCATTATTATGCTTGTGAGTTATCTGTACTACTCGGCCTGCGTGCCGCGTATCGGCCTATGAGTCGTTGTCATATTCTGGCCTATATGTCGCTTTCCGGATCCAAGCTTTACCGGATTCCATGCCGTCACCCTCAGATCTGGTTCCTCAGCGGGTTCACATCCATCCACTCGTCCGAGCTGTGACGACTCGATCAGCAGTGCGATCAATTCACCCATCCATCCGAAGACGCCGGGGTCAGGGTATGTTAGCGTACCTTTCCTGCATTTATTTTATTATTCTGTTATTAGTATTCGACTGCTTATATATTTGTGGGATTCGCCTCGAGCACCGGGGTACCAGAGACCGGGGCGACCCGGTCACTGACTGTAGGGATTATTGACCAGAGGACTTTTGGCGACTCGGTCAACACAGAAGACAACTCACACTTCGGGTCATGGAGATGCGGTCAACATTCCAGCCAAGTCACGTTGGCAAGTCCGTCTTCTCAGCTTCCCGACAGGAACATGCATGTTTATCATAGTTTCACATCGCATAACTGGAACATTTATTGATCGTCTAAGTACATGTCCGTACCATCTTAAACGTGTCTCTCGGAGTTTGTCCTCAATAGATGCAACTCTGACTTTTTCTCTAATACTCTCATTCCTTATTTTGTCCATCTTCGTATGTCCACACATCCACCTTAACATCCTCATCTCTGCAACTCTCATCTTATGCTCATGTGCTCGAGTCATAGCCCAACATTCAGCTCCATATAACATAACAGGTCTAACAGCGGTTTTATAGAACTTACATTTAAGTTTAAGAGGTACTTTACTATCACATAAAACACCCGACGCTCCCCTTCATTTCACTCATCCTGCTTGTATTCTGTGTAAGACATCTCTCTCAATCCCTCCATCAATTTATAAAAATGATCCTAAATATTTAAATCTCTCGGTTTCGGGCAACTCGTCCTCTCCTATCTTAACAATTGTTTCATTACTTCTAATATTGTTAAACTTAAATTTCATATATTCTGTCTTTAATCTACTAAGCTTAAAACCTTTCCCTTCTAGTGTTTCCCTCCAAGATTCTAGCTTAGCATTTACTCCTTCACGTGTCTCATCTACCAAAATAATATCATCTACAAACAACATGCACCATGGTACTGTGTCTTGAATGTGCGCAGTGAGTTTGTCCATAATTAGTGTAAAAAGATAGGGACTTAGAGCTGATCCTTGATGTAACCCTATCTTTAATGAAAATGCTTCAGTTACTCCCCCTGAAATCTTTACTCTGGTCGTTACATCCTCATACATATCCTTAATTAGTTCAATATATGTTACGCTAATACCTCTCTTTTCTAAAATTCTCCATATAATTTCTCTTGAGACTCTATCATAAACTTTTTCTAAGTCAATAAATACCATGTGTAGATCTTGTTTTTGCTCCCGATATTTTTCAATTAATTGTCTAAGGAGATGTATAGCTTTTATTGTCGACCTTCCAAGCATGAACCCAAATTGATTTTCTGTCACTGTGGTCTCATTCTTTAATCTTTTTTCTATTACTTTTTCCCAAAGTTTCATAGTATGACTCATTAGTTTAATACCCCTATAGTTTGCACAATGTTGTATGTCTCCCTTGTTCTTATATAAGGGAATTAGAATATTTATCCTCTATTGATCAGACATTCTTTTCATTTTTAATATCATGTTAAATAATTTTACAAGTCATTCAATACCTTGTTTCCCTAAGCACTTCCATATCTCTATCGGAATATCATCTGGTCCAACGACTTTTTCATTGTGCATCTCATTTAAAGTTTGTTTTACTTCTGAAGTTTGAATTCTACGATAAAAAATTAAAATTTCTATGCTCATTTGACCTAATTAAATTACCTAAATTAAGTTGGTCACCTAAACCTTCATTAAAAAGTTGATGAAAATATCTCTTCCACCGCTCTTTTATTTCTCCATCATTTATTAATACCCTATTACATTCATCTTTAATACATTTTATTTGGCTAAGATCTCTTGTTTTCCTTTCTCTCACTTTAGCTATTCTATAAATGTCTCTTTCCCCTTCTTTTGTATCCAATTTTTGATATAAGCGTTCAAAAGTTTCATTTTTTGCTTCACTCACTACTTTCTTAGCTTCTTTCTTGGCTATTGTATATTTTTTTAAGTTTTCCTCGTTCTTACAAATATATAATTCCTTATAAGTTATTCGTTTTTCCTTCACTTTCTCTTGTACTTTCTCATTCCACCACCAAGATTCTTTACTTAGTGGTGCATGTCCCTTTGACTCATCGAGTACACTCTTTGCTACTATTTTCAACTTTGATATCATCTTATCCCATGTTGTATTAGAGTCATCGTATATTTCACCTAATGCTTGTACTTCTACCTTCTCCTTAAATATATTTTATTTCCCATCCTTTAACTTCCACCACTTAATTATAAGAATTATATATATTTTTCTTCTATTGATACTATGTTTGAGGTATATATCCATCACTACTACCCTATGTTGGGTAGTTAAGTTTTCTCCAAGGATGACTTTGTAATTTTTACAAATCTTTCTATCCTTCTTCCTAACCATAAGAAAGTCAATTTGAGATTTATTATTCCCACTTTTGAATGTAACTAAGTGTTCTTCTCTTTTCTTAAAAAACGTATTAGCTAATATAAGGTCATATGTTATCGCAAAATCTAATATAGTTTTCCCTTCCTCATTCCTCGTTCCAAACCCATAACTCCCATGTACTCTCTCATATTCCTCATTTTTCACTCTGATATGCTCATTTAGATCACCTCCTATTAAAATCATTTCATTTGGTGGAATATTTTGTAATATTTCATCTAAGTCCTCCCAAAACCTTGATTTGGTAGCTTCATCTAATCCTACTTGTGGTGCATATACGCTAATTATGTTTATAGTTTCTTTCGCCACTATTATCTTAAGAGCTATAATTCTATCCCCTTTTCTAACTACTCCTACAACTTTATCCTTTAACAAACTATCTACAATGATACCCACTTCATTTCTTGCTTTACTCTTTCTAGTGTACCATAACTTAAAATCCGAGTTCTCTATCATCATTACTTTCTCGCCTATTCATTTTATCTCTTGTACACAAAATACTAATTTTTCTCCTAATCATCATATCTACTACCTCTATTGATTTACCAGTGAGAGTTTCTATATTCCATGTTCCAAATCTTAAATTATTAGTTTTCCTATCATATTTGTTCTTATCTAACCTATGGTGTGAAAACTTTTACCTATTTAACACTACACTCAAGTTCTCATGTAGATGTAGCGGTCCTTGTTGAGACGTTACAGACAGACCCTGTAACGCGAACTCTTGCATATTTATCACTACACTCTAGTTCTGGAGATGTAACAACCCTTGCCGAAACGTTACAGTCAGACTCTGCAACGCATTCCTTCCGAAGAACAACCTAACATTAGCACAATAGTTTAATGAATTCATTCATTGAATATTTATCATAGTTTGACGCTAGCTGACAACCTAACGCAACCCTCCTCTTTTATCCGGACCTGAGACCGACCATAACCGATCATTATGAGCGAAGTTAGGTAATTGAGATAAAACATTATTTCATAATGGCACCGCCAATTAGTCCAGTTAGGCCCTCAAGCAAGTTTGATTCTCAAAGTGTTGGTTGTGGAGGCCCCCAATGAGCTGCTAACCTGATCTAACCTTCAAAAATCTCTTAAAAATCAAGCCAGAATTTTATCTGACATTGTTGAAAGAAAAATGGTAACAACATTTTCCAATAGAATTACAGATTCAATTTCTTCCATACATTTTAAATACATAACCACAAGTGATTCCCAGCCCCATAAACCATAGGATACATTGGAATTCCTCATACAGCTTCCATTCCATATCAATGAAAAGAATATGCTCTACATCACACAACTAGGCTTATTCTACTCCAAACAATAATTGAGCAAGTTAATGTCCCATACAATACGAGGGGGTCTACAATCAATGTCCTTCCAGAACCGCCAATTTTTCCAAGGGCGGGCACTAGTCTCACCGCCATGTCGGCAAAGTTGCAATAACATATGTAGAATCAACATAGCAATCAATCAGCCACCTTCTCCTCGTGCTTTTATGATAGATTTTCCTGCCACATTTTATGATAGATTTTCCATTTTTTACAATAGACAGGAATTCAATTTCTTGCAGCCTTCAAATCCTTAACCATGCGAATGAGATCCTGAACAACCTCAGAGATTGCCGGTCGGAATTCTGGGGCTTGCTGAGGAACAGAATATCATGTTATAACAGTATACATATAAATATTATTCCTTTTTTCTCTTAGAAATTCCAAAAACAAGTCAATGACTGCAACAATATTTGGATTCCAAAACTTACATATATGTGGTAAGAGTACTTGCACCATTGCTTGAATTAACATGAACTTAGTCTATCTTGAATCAATTATATGCTCGGGATTCAACATATCTATTTGTATTCTAGATTAATGTATGATATTAGAGGCTTGAATTAACATGAACTTAGTCTATCTTGAATCAATTATATGCTCGGGATTCAACATATCTATTTGTATTCTAGATTAATGTATGATATTAGAGGCTATGTGGTATGTTAAAGTGAGACAAGCCATGGTATGTCCAAGAAGATAAACACTCCAAATTAGTTTGGATGCAAGTATGTTCAGTAATCAATCAAATATCAAGGTTTAAAACGTTGAAACTCCAAGAGTTAAATTCTCATTGCTAGGAGAATGAAAAGCCACTTACAACCAACAACCAGACACCACATTGATTTGTTGAGGCATTTAGGTGAGAACTGAATGAAGTGGGTCAATGGCACAAGAAGTTTGAAAAATACCTGAATGCAGCTGCTTATAATGTCAGCAAAGCAGGACAGCGATTTCTCAGAATACCTTCCTGCTAAAGAAGGATCCACCATCCTTTTTAAATCATTAATATCATATAGCTGAGAACTAGCCCATCTTACAAGATGTTGTTCAGCACGAGGACGTGTACTGTGATAAACAGGAATATTACATGTCTGTCTGAAATGGATTGATCAGAAGTCATCACAGAGCAGACATCTATGCATTTTACCTGTCATATGGCTTGTGACCAGTGAGAAGCTCTAGCATGATAACTCCAAAACTGTACACATCACTCCTGTCAGTATATTCTCCACCGTCATTGACCTCTGGGGCTTCATAACTGTACGATGTACACATTCGACCAGACAACTGGAAGAAGACAACACACCAACACTTATACACTATTTGATGCGTCTAAGTTTTACTTTCATTTCACAGAAAAAATGCCTCTATAACTATAAAAAGGGATTAGGCTTTAGTTGTTAATAATCTGTTAATATTCTCAGTACATGTGAAGCTAATATAATTTCCAAGTTGATTATTCAGGAAAACCTTTCAAAGTTGCTTCCTTATTCAGACAGGATCAAAATTTGCTCTGCAGCACCTACTCTTGTCCAGTCTAGAGTCACCTTAGCTAAATATTGAAACTAAGAGATAAAAGACTGCTCAATTGGCAAATGTGGATTAGTCCTTCATGGCACATATAATGAACCTTATAAATGAGCTATGGGTTGGCATATGCATCCTTCTTCACAAGGCTCACAATCTAAATGCTGCGTTTTTAAGTAGGCAAAAAGTGTTAGTGATGTAGTTTCCTTTTAGCATATATCTAAGCCAAATGCTTGCCATAAAACAATTTTCCTCCATGGCTAATCAGAATATAAACTAGAATTATCTGAAATTACCTGAATCACTGAGTTGGATGACATTAGTGAAGACAAACCACATTCTGTAACACGTACAACAAGCTTATCATTAATGAGAATATTTGCCGGTTCAAAATTTTGATGCACAAGTGGTGGTTGGCAACCACGGTGAAGGTACCTGAAACACAACATGTGCAATTCTCAGTCCGTGAATTTAGGATTCTTGTGTGGCATATTTAAGGATTGATAAAACTTTCCACTTACTCTAATGCCCTTGCAACTCCAAGGGCTACCTCAATTCGAGCCCCCCATGATAGTTTACCATTGAGATCATCTCCAACATGAATTACATAATCTAAGGTCTTCTTGCTGAAGTGCTTGTAGACAAGTAGACGTTGATCAAACTCTGCACAATACCCAACTAGCTCAGCAATGTTAGGATGCCTTAGGTCAGAGATGGACAGAACCAGCTCTAAAAAGTCATCAACTGGGATTCTTGAGTTCCCGTTGTCAAGCTTTAGGACTTCTAATAGCTGTAACCAAGAATAATATATTTAATCAGGATAACAAAAATGTCTCCTAATATAGAACAATCATATGGTGGAGTTTTTAAAAATTGGCAAAGCATGCTAATCAAGGAACAGTCAACAGTGTGCATCCAAAATACTGTAAATCAAAAAGTTCAAAGACACACATATGACACAATATAATCATCTGAAAACTGTGAGCACTCAAAATAAACAATATTTCAGAAATGATTTGTTAAACTAAGAAGCTTTAGTCTCTTCTATATTCTAAGCAATAGACTTGAGAAGATTTAGATATATTGTTTAAAGTTTTTTCATTTATATCAAGAATACATAAGTGTGTAGAACATCATGCCATCATCTGACCAAGTAGTAAATTGCATAGTTATTTTGTGTCAGCTAATTTGTAAATTTGCACCATCTGAAAACCCTTATAGCCAAAAAAAGTCAAGGTTCTGTTTTACAGTCTTTCGTACCTTTCCATCAGAAAGCTCTGCAAGGTATACCTTGCCCAACATACCATCTCTGACCAGATTTTCTTCATTAAAATAATTTGTGTATTGTTGAAGCTCAGCAACAGAAAAAGATGTAGCAGATGTTGCGGGAATGTTTATTTGAGAAGTGCTAACATGTCTACCAGGAGCAATTGGCTTCGCAACAAGTTTTTCAACATGACGCAGTTGTGGTGGTGGTGGTGGTGTCAGCAAGGGTGGAGGTGGGGGCGGGAGAATAATTAGATCGGTCTCTCTCACATCAATTTTGTGCTTATTCTCCTTCTCTTCATCATTGTGATCCCCTTTAGCAACTGAAAAAAGAAAACATTGCAGAGCAAGCATTTCAAAATTTAAATCCATAAAACCAGAATTTCTACAGAAACAGTAGCACAACTCTTACATTGGCCAACTATATTGTTTGTCTTTGCAGAATGCTCTTCATTTATAGGCTCATTGAACCTTCTTCCTGTGATTCCTGCTTGGCTCTTCACCAATTTATCATGGTTTGACTTCCGCACTTGATGTTTTGATATACAAAATATGATGAGCAGGATAATGACAACAGTTATGATGACAGATACAACAACATATGCAACGACTTTCAAAGTTGACATTTTTCCATTGTTCCCACCGCCAGAATTTTCTTGACTGGATGCTTCATTTGAAGAGTTTGTATGCTTGGTATCAGGAATTCGGGATCCTGAATGATGAGGTGGTGATGCGGACTGAGGTGGAGCAGACTGAGGCGAAGCAGACTGAGGCGGAGCCACTGATGGTGCAATAGAGGTGTTGAAGGGGTTCCCGTCTTTTCTGGAATAGCCATACAACTTATAGATGATTCATTGTAAAAAATACATGTGCATGGCTGCAAAAATATCTAGTGTTCAACTCCTTAGGCAATTCAAAAACTAAAAACAAAATTTACTTGTAATCTGGTACATTAGAATTTTAATTGCTTAATGCTCTAAACCAATACTGCATTTACCGTATGATATCAAATAATGTAATGATCCTTACTTGAAATTTGGAATATCTAATAGCTTCTCAGGGATTGGTCCTGAAAATAGATTGTTTTCTATGTTCCTGTCATGCCAAATTGAGAAACACAATCAGTAATAAAGCAGAACAAGAGAGGATACTGCATCATAAATAGAAAGCTTTAGGAGTAACTGTTATCCTCTTTTTGTTTTTTCAACTAAAACGACCTTTATTAGTTATGTATTTTTTTTCATATCCAACTCTCACTTGTATTGGACCTTTCTTTCTTTCTTTTTTTTAAAAATTTTCATAAAAATTCATCTTCTTCTAAATTATAAAACTAGTTTTTTGATTCACAAAATCATCATTTCTGCTTATTTAAAATAATTCCTCTCTTTTTCTATTTGAAAATTGCCAACCCTGACTTAGTAGAGTTAAAATCTACCGATATTGCCAAGAATCTTGTTGGTCATGTTTTGATGTCTACAATCAAGTGGCTGCTTTTCTTGGTTGAAAACAATGAGTGTTGTCTCACAAGATTGATTTCCTAGTCATAGCCAATGAAAATGCCAATCTCTTCATGGTAGATGTAGATGTTCTTTTTCAATCTCACATAAAGGAATGAGAGAATGATTGACATTGAAAAGGCAGAGAGTTGCATGAAAGGCAAAGGCCAAGGCAAGAATTTGAAGTTGGAACTAATATTGGAGACATTGGAGATCATCATAAGACTTTCTCCATCAGCTTGAAATGAGGAGGGATGATTCTAGGGGCTGTAGTATGAGGTGTGTATGGAGGCCACAGAGAAGGTAGCATCAATTGGAGAGGTGAGCTTATAAGGAGAAATACATAACCAAGAAATTAATAAAAAGAAAAGGATAAGGTGTAGAGGAGGAAGGTGGTACAAGCAGAAAGAGAGCAGGAGGTCAAGGAAGAAAGTATTGTCGAGAAGGGGGCCTGTGCCATCACATGAAATTTGCCCACCTCCTATGGAAAATAAAATAAGAAGGAACTAATCCTAGGAGAGGACAGCATCTAGCATGAAGTTGAGAGGCAAAATATTGTAAATTCATTAAAGGAGAAGTATTAGAAGATATGTAGAATACTCAGACATAACACCCAATAACTAATAGTTGGAACAGCCACAGCAAGAAGATGACCATGATGATGACACTAACTAAATATTTCATATGATTAAACTTAGACTCATCTAACTAATTTTTAGCATAACCCTAGGAGTAGAAATTGAAAAACTAGAAGAAAGAAAATACTTTTTTTAAAAAAATATATATATCAGAGATTCAAGTGGAATTACAAATCCTTGAGAGGAAGATCTTCCAACACATTTAGTAAGCCGGAGAGCTGATTACTCTGCATGTGACTACAAAAAAGTAATCATCAAATTTTGTATTCACTCTCAAAAGGGTTAAGAGAAATAATCTTATGCATTCAAATGAGACTCACAATGTAGTCAAAGATGATAAGTTTCCCATTGAGGCCGGTAATGGACCACTGAAATTATTGAAAGAAAGATCCCTGCTTGAAAATTTACATGTTACTCATTAATAGCAAAGGATAAACAGAAAACATAAATATCTAGTGAACTACAAAACCCAACCCACAAGTTTATTAGACCAGTGAGAGAGCTAAAGGCATCTGGCAGATCACCACTCAATTTATTGTTATTAATCGACCTGAACAGCACAAAGGCCACCAGTGACATTGAGACTAACAAACCAAACACATGATCAATTGTGTAAAACGAAACAACACATTACATGTCTGTCAGAAGGGTTAACTTTGATAAGGAATCTGGAATGCTGCCTGTGAATTGATTAGCTGAAAGAAAACTGTCCCAGGGCAAATCATGCAGATCATCACAGACTAAGAGCAATCTATGGAAACAAGAAAGTTAGATGCATATTATCAGTTAAAACATACAATGCGCGCAGGGTGAGAGGAAGATTTCCTGGTATGCCTCCACCAATGTTGTTGTTACTCAGATCTCTACAACCAAAAGTAGCAAGCAAACAAAAGTCAATATACAGATTCTAGATGATGGCTTGAGCTTTGAGAAAAACTGAATGAATTGGAGAATGAGACTGCAGTTTCTCATGCTAACAGAAAAATGAAATTCAACCAACTACGACTGACATTGTAATTATTGAAGAAAAATTGCCTAGAGCATCCCCCAGTTGTCCTCCAAGATTTGCAGCATTTATAACTCTATCAAAATAAGGCCATTAACATAAGAACGTAAGATTCTTCAATTGGATAAATTAGGAGACAATTACCGTACATTGCAGTTATGTTTGAGATAACACACTGAACACCTTGCCAATTCTCTGTGCAGGGGTCTCCTCCATTCGGAACCCATCCAGGAAGAGGTGGTGAACCCAGTGCAACATAGAAGCCATTTATAGCAGCAACTAAGAAAAAAATTGTAGCAATAGTAACTGTAGATCAAGAAATTCGACATACATGGAGCATTGCATTTGCAAAGTACGTGCATAAAATTTAGGTGCTCTACCTACCACAAGTATAAACAAACGTTCTAATACATATAATTTAACTATGTACGTGATGCATCAAGCACAATTGCACACAACAAAGAACAGGGACAAATAGAGCCTATAGTCATTTTAAAAAACAAAGACAATTTTGAGAAGGAAAACAAAACATAGCATACCATCCCGTTCATCAGTGAATGAGTAGCAATGTGACAAAACAAAAATCACCACCAGACAAACCCACAAGATGACCTTTGAATTCATGTCATTCACTTGGGTAAATATCACCATGAAACATCAAGCTTCCAATTCTGATGAGATAAACAAAGCAACAAGCACTAGAATTAGAACAGGTTGATAGGGGTAACAAAAAAAGGTTGAAGCTTTGTTACTGCATTCAAGACGCTTAACTTTCTGTTTCAAACTTAAATAGAGCAACTGAAGAGGAAAAACTTTAAAACAACAAAGCTACACCATTCGTCACCAGAGGAATGTTATTTGCATTGTTAACAACTCGCATATACAATACTTTTTTTCCACTTGTAGTAACTTAAAAAATAAAATAAAAGGAACCTAACTCTTCCTCTCCTAATCGATCTCCACGCTACTCGTTACTAAAAGAGGAAGAGTATTATAAAAAAAAATCCAGAATATATTAAAACTGCAAAAGAGAAAAGAAAAACTTTGACTAACAAATGGAAACCGAAACCTTACTTGCAAAGCGAAAGAAACAATGCAAAGAAAAACAATCATCAACTCTTTCTGCTGCCCTAACAAGCCGCCAGACCTAAAATCCACAGCAAGAACCACAACACCGCCGCAAATCAAACAAAAACCCCAGCTTTCTCTCATAAAATCACCATATTGGAAACCAAAACAAAATGGTCGATTCGAAAAGCCTAGCAAAAAGATCCAACTCGACCATCACCTCCATAATGCAGCTCCACGATAACCAACAAAAGCAAGACATAAAAGCAAGCAGATCGGGCGGCTCCAACCTCAGCGCGAGGACCTGGCCGAGGGCTGCCGTCTCCAACAAGCCTTAGCTGCTAAGTCTCCACTAAGTCTTCAGATTTCGACGATAAACATTAAAAAGCCAAAAGGAAGAGAGAGAGAAAGCAAGGAGGCAGTAGAATGGGAAGGCGAACACAGGACGGCACAGGGTGCTGCTTTTCCTTGCGATCCCACCCCACTCCCACGCCACTACGCTCTCATTTTAAAATCGACATAGAAGTAATTAATTCATGTAAATTGCTTTTCCCCCCTCCCCTGACACGCGCACCTCCCCTCCCCCCTCTCTCTCTCCCCTTTAAATGTCTGTTCTGCCCCTCTATCTTTTTTGATTTTTTTTTGATTTTTTTAGTTTTATTTTTAAATTTAATTTAATTTATTAATTTTTTCATTCATAGTTATATATTTTTAAATTTCTATTTAATTTTAATTTTTTAATCAATTTTATTTATTATTTTTCATTAATACTTATATATATTTATTAATTTATTTAGTTTTATTTTTTAATTAATTTTGTTTATTATTTTTCATTAATACTTATATTTTTAAAATTTTATTTAAGTTTTATTTATTATTTTTTAATATTTATTTAGTTTTATTTCTTTAATTAATTTTGTTTATTATTATTATTATCAAATTTTTAAAATTTTTTATTTTATATAATTTTTAAATTACTCTTTTCCTGTAAATTATCTTTCTAATTTGATACTTAAATTATCCCTCATCCAACTATTGACACATGTCATAATCTTCTCTTCCTTTAAATTATCCCTCCCTCCAACCATTGACACATAACACATGTCAGAATCTCTCACCCTCTTTAAATTACCCATCCTCTAACCATGTCAATGATTCGAGGGAGGGATGATTTAAAGGGAGAGAAGATTATGACATGTATCAATAGTTGGATGAGGATAATTTAAGTGTCAAATTAGGAAGGTAATTTACAGGAAAGGAGTAATTTAAAAATTATATAAAATTAAAAAAATTTGATAACAATAATAATAAATAAAATTGATTAAAGAAATAAATATTAAAAAAATAATAAATAAAATTAATTAAAAATAAAACTTAAATAAAATTTTAAAAATATAAGTATTAATGAAAAATAATTAACAAAATTAATTAAAAAATAAAACTAAATAAATTAATAAATTAAATTAATTAAAAAATAAAAACTAAATAAAATTTATATAAAACTGAAAAAATAAGTATTGATAAAAAATAATAAATTAAATTAATTAAAAAAGAAAATTTAAAATATACTGAGAGTTATTTTTAAACAAAATTAATTAAAAAATTAAAACTAAATAAAAATTAAGTGAAATTAAAAAAAAAAGGAAAAAAAAGAGGAGGGGGCTACATGCGTCATTTGGCAGGGAGAGAGGGAGAAGAAGAGGGGGTGTGTGTCAGATTGGGAGGGGGGGGGAAAAGCAGCTCTCCTTAATTCATCGAATCTAATTCCACTTCATTTATCCACCACTATATAAATCAAATCAATTCTCTCCCTCTCTCAGACACACGTTTCGATGGAATGTCGAATTGCGAATCGTTGTTGAGATGATTTCTTTTCTATTCCATCTGAGATATTCGTGGACTCCAAACCGGCCAGCTCATAAAATCGCGTTGCTTTCATGGAATATCAATCGAAATAAACACTAAAAAAATTTTTTTAAAAAAAATAACTGAATTAATATTTTATCGACCAAGCGGACAATTGTGCAAACCAATCGAGTAAATTTAAAATAAAATTCAAGTTTAAGTTTAATTCAAATTGTTTGGATTTTAATTGGAGCATATTTGAATTATAAATTAAAATAACTTAAATTTAAATTCGTTGAAATTATTTGAGTTTTAATTTAGATATATATAATTAAAATTATATAAAAATAATTAAAATTCGATTTGATATTAGAATATAATATCAAATCTGAATCATTTTAGTCTTTCTCGAAAAGTTTGGCATAGTCTGGACATTTCTGATATAACTTATTGGCTTATGGAAAATTTTATAGAATCAAATCGATTATAAAATTTGAATTATTGAGATTTTTTCGGTGTAATCTACTTCACCCAATTTGATTTCTTGTTATGAAGTTCATGTAAATTAGGACTCTAAATGAATCAAGTGTTCATGAATAAATTTAGTATTCGATTTGTTAAAATTTATTTATGTTCTTTCAATATATATATAAGATTAATTAAACAAATAAGTTTGAACAACTCGTTAAACTAAACAAACAATGTTGAACATATATATGTTCAACTCGTTAACATTTATGAACAATGCTCATGAATAATATTCACGAACCATATTTATGAATAAAATTCTTTTTAATATGTTAATTAAATAATAAAATAAATAAATAGATTTAAATTATCAAACTCAATAATTAATTAAACAACTAAAAATTTTAAACAATTAAGTCATCTTGAATTGAGAATTTAATAACACTAAATGAACTAATCTTGAACAAAGCTCAAGCCAAGATTAAATCAAATCAAGTCAAATTTGCTGCACTCGGTCTCCCTGCCGCCGGCTGCCACGAGCTGGTGAATAGTTTGATGTCGTGGCCGTAGCCGTGGATGCCGCCGGCAGTTTAGTAGTCAGCCTCGTCGGCTGGAACGTCGCCCCAAAAATGGCAGTTGATTGCGTTGACCGCGTGCAGCGGCAGGGGCGTGTAATTAAAAGTGAAGAAAATTGAGTCAATTAAACTAAACAGAATGCAATTCTCTATCTGGTGAACTATTCCACCGATGAATAACATTTTTCACAATTGCTATCGACAGATTTGAGTTGCTGCTCAGCAAAATGGGAATCAGATTGGGATTAACTCCGCTCCAAATTCTCAGAGAGACCGGAGAAGGTTTAATTAATCAAAGAATGATTGTAAGCGGTAAATCGAAAGGAGGCTGCGATCGATCTGACGAAACGAACATGGCTACTCCGACGACATCTTCGAGAGCGGGCTTGGCGTGGGACGGAAGAACCACGTCCTCAGCCCCGGCAAAGGAGTTGGCGGGCGAGTCGGAGGAGGATGGAGTGCCCGCAGGATTAGCTCCCGGTTGGCCGACTGGTTTCCGTCTGATGCAGGAGAATAGGCGGCCCGCCTCCGCCTGCCGGGAGTTGTTTGCGGCCGTCGAGGAGACCTGGACGACGGACGACCCCCTCTGCCTCTTACCCTCGGCGACTGCTCCACCAGCGCGCCGCCCGCGCTGGGCGGTGTGCGGCTTTCCTCGCCGGAGTGAATGAGCTCCATGTTTGCTGCTGTAGTTGCCGTTGCTGCTTGTTTTTCTTCACTATTGATGAAGGAAATGGCGGTTAATCCTTTATATGTACATGGAGCTGCGCGTCCATTGTTCATAAACGAAGGTGAAAAAGTCGTCCTTCAACGCCGTCCCCGCACGTTTTGACCTTTGAAGAGTCCTCGTTTGAAAAGTTGACCAATGGATAGACAGGAGGTGATGCCACGTAAGTTGACATGGTCGGCAATTTGCATTATAAATGGTCAAAAGATCTTTGGCCTAAAAAAGTCAAATCAAACACTTCGTGACGTAGCAAACTTTCTTTTAGGTAACACCAAACGTAACAGAAGGAAACATCGTTTTTCTAATTTAGAAAAATCCATCGGCCAATCTCTTGCTATCGCGAATAAAAACAGCAAATGTGTTGTGATGACACACGCATTCGGATATCATTACCAAAGGTAGGCGAAGGATTCACGCAAAGCCCCTGAAAAGTTGATTAGTTGAAGCATTTACAAGTCGCCTTAATGAATGAAGAAAGAAAGGACTATACTTCCTAAATGCTTCATCAATCAAGCCTCACTGTTCATTTTCATCATTTGTAAATCTTGGAAGTTGAACAATGGAGTTAACTCGGGTCACCCCTTCCAGGCCTGACCAGTTCCCATCCTCTTTAAAACATTCTGAACCTTGTTCGTCCAGAGCAGCTGCTATCCTGGTGTTTCTGACTGTGAAATTCCGGTCTAATGTGGGTTCAGAATCTTGTGCTTCATCGGTTTCAACTTTGGAATCTTCATTGCCAGGATAAATGAACGATGTAGAGCTGTTATCCAAAGATTCAGACACAGAGACATCCTTCTTGTCGTCCAAGTAGAGGCAAACCACTGCACAGTCATCCATTTTTGAAGTTGGATACTTGAGCTTCCATTCTCGAGCAGCAGCTTCAACAAGGACCTTTGCAGCCAATGATCGAGAAGGAGAAGATGAGACAATTTCAATGACATCTTCATTGCCGAGTACATCCCAGACCTGCAGCAACAATTATATAACTCTATTGATTAAGATGCATGCACACTGACTCAACTCAACGTGTGAAAGTTTAGCCATAACGTGACTGATGCATGTGCTGAGCTATAAAGTCCAGTTGAGCAAAGAGGTTATACCATGCACACAGTTCTTTATCTTCAACAATAAAGAGTAGGTCAGCTAAAAGTTAAGCAAACAGGCAAAAGATACACTGCAACATGTTGTAGGTGTCATGGCTTTAGCTGTCATAGCTGACAGCTGAACTCACGAATGGGATGTACAACCTTGTGACCACCATTCTCTTTTTCAATTGGGATAATCATTGGTAGAGACTCTCATTATCACAGCAACGTGTATAAGATCAATAACTTTTGCAAAAGCCTTAATCACCCAAACTATGAGCCTTCTCCATTAGTATGATGAAACAAACTTAAGCAGGAATGTAAACCTTGAAGGTCTAATTATTGATAGCTGGAATATAAATGCTTGAAGCCCCTTAGAAAACAACAGGTGAATGAAGTGTATATCGAGTGTCTGCACTACAATGTTATTTCAGTTTCAATAAAAATGCAACAATTTGTGAATTCTAAATTAGATCACTTACGCCATCAGAAGCAAGAACAACAAAGTGATCCTTCTCGGTGAGTGACCAGTGGAATAACTCTGGAACTGAGATCACTCCGTAATCCTTCAAACAGAAGTCTCCGAAAGCCCTAGCCATTGCTAGACCAGGAGCGTTATCGAAAGGCAGCCATACCCTCGGCACTTCCGGTTCATCCTGCAGTGCAAAAACTCTTCCTTGACATTTCTTGATTCGCTCAGCTTCTCCTGCAGGAAACGCAGTTGCTTTATACAGTCGGCATTAATTCATCAAAAAACGAAGGGCATGTTAAAGATCAATCTAACACATACTTGGAAGGTCGGGTTTGAGATCAACCGTCAGCTGCACGGCACGCAACGAGCCAGAGATGTCATCTCTGCAACCCAGGACAGCTCGGGAATCCCCAATATTTGCGATGAAAAGGTTCGAATGCTGTACTTGTGCGAAGACACAATTCCCAGTGAGGTGCCATGAGACAATGGTAAAAAATCTACAAGCATAGGAAGAGGCAAACCAGCTTGAGCAAGATTACGGCAGTGCTGCCGCTGCAAAAACAATCGAGGGAGGAGTGAGAATGGAGCTCCTTGTCCATGGCCTTGTACGACCGCACGAAGGCTTCCTTCCAGGCCGAGAACAACGGCTCCTCCACGCAGAAGGAAGGATCTTGCACCGGCAGGTCGCTTCTCCTCCCTATGCCGCAACACGGCAGGCTCACACCTTTGCGGCGGTTGCCACCGCCAGGGAGAAAGGAGAGGAGCTTGAGGGGGAGAGCATCCCTCACCTTTCGAGCAACGAGGTGGCCGTAAGGGCCGTGGCCGTCGAACACACCGCATAGCACGCCCCCGTTGCCGCCGAAGTCCTGCGTCGAAAACGCATACAAACAAGGAACCCGAACCATCAAACGACCATCTAAGAGATCGATTAGCGACGGACATAAAATTAACTAAAAAAAAAAAAATCAAAAATCAAACTTTTGCGTCTTACTTCCCACAGAATCATGGCGTCCTGGTTTATCCCCTTGCGGCCCTGCTGCGTGTAGATGGAAGCGGTGCAGCTTCTGCCCTCGTTCGAGAAGATCCGTCCCGGAAGGGCATGCAGCCGATCCTCCCGAATCGACGCGCCTCTCTGATTAGCTTCTCTTCGCTCTTCGTCATTCCTCCTCGCCTGACGCCTCCCGATCCTGCCAGTGCTACCGGAACGAGTGAGAGCTCCGGGAGGGGTGGCCGCGGCAGCGGCAGCGGCAGCGGTGGGGATGTTTCCCATCCGGATCGCAATGCCGCATCCACCGCGCGAAGCCCGGAACGAGGAAGAGAGATCGGATTGGAGGCAGGAAGGTGAGCGGATAGCCGAATCCTCTCCCTCTCCCAGATGTCAATGAATACAGGGCAAACGAAAGGAGTGGGAAAGGGAAGACCACGGGAAAGTGGGGCCCACTGGGTATCTTTTCTTTTCGGAGATCGAGACTATTTACTTTTTTTTTAAATAATAATAATAATAATAATTAATTAATTAATCGGGTGACGTTGAGGTGATAAGTTCGGACTATAGAAATTTTTATTGACTATTAAAATAAATTAAAAAATAATAAACGGTTAAAAATCTAGTATCCTTTAATTATAAATTAAAAAAAAAATCTTTACAAATACTACTTACTTATTTGACTATTGATTAGATACGTATTCAATTTACTTAATGGATGAGAAAGATTACGCCAGCGACTTATACATAGCTGCGATCCGATAATTTATACTTAAAATATCATCAACTTTCTATAAACTAATCAAACGCTCATAAATTTGCTCCTTTTTTTGATTTTTTTTATTTGTAAAAAGTAGAGTGTAAAATAAGTAATCCAATTGCAAGCTCGCACATGCACCTCAACTTTAAATAACTTAATAACCTCTCTTGCCGTTGCATGTCTTTTTTTTCTTTTTTTTTTTAATCATATTGCATTAAGAAATCATTTATTGAAATTTATGGGGAATTTAAATTCCTAAAAGTATTTTCCATTGTTATTAAAATAATATATCAAACATCAGTCGTTCAATCTCGCTTTAGTCTGAAAAATTAATACAGTCTGATATCATTTTGCATGTTGAGAAATCATTTATTTTACTTTTCTAATTATTCATCAGTAAATTAAGAATCTATGAGTTAAAATTAATATTGAAATCAAGATATGTTCTTTAAAAAAAAATAGATTATTTTAACCCATACAAATTATAAATATTAGAAACAAATAGAACTTTTCCATGCACGTATCTCAACTTTTCTCCTTGACTATTCAAACTGTCTCGAACCATTATATGTACGTACGTAGATCTCTTGCCCGATCTCTGGGCTTAGATTAATGTTTGCTAAGTCTACACTCCAAATATAGTATAACTGACTGAGTCATAACATGTAAATGTCAAAAAGATTTCCTTGAAAAGTAAATTTTGAGGGTTCGTGGAGGTTAAGTTGGTTATTTTTCAGTTTTTCCGTGCATCAAATTAATAATGCACGAAGACCTGTAGGTCATATTCCAAGCCTATATGTCGACATGCATGGAGAAAATATAATTGTAATAAGCAATAACTAGAACGCACCTTTCATATATATTTAAATAATTGGGTTCTAGAATCTAATATTCTCAGTTTATTTGATTCAACATGATCTTCTCTCTGTCGCCAAAGACATAAATAGGTTTTCATTAATAAATAAGCATTCTTTTTCATATTTTATTTATTATTATTTTATTGGGCCGAATGGGCTGGATGTCGGGCTTCCAGTTTGTACTTGGAATGAACGTGGATGAGACTGGGCCAGTGCGCATCGCGATTGACACGTAGATCACTGTTTGACTAACGTAGAGTCAAAGTCTTTTGGTCAACGATGTTTCTGAGATTGAATATTAATAAATTCTGATGAGTTGAATTAGTCATTTTCAAACTACCAGATCTCTCACGGGCACTCGTGTCGTCGAATGCTTTCCATATCCATCAATACATCTATTTATATATTGCGCAGCTAACATTCTATTCAGTCCCAAGCCTATCAATTAATCCATTAATTAATTCCTCTGTTTTGATTTCAATGGCCGCCTCTTCTATGCACCGCGTCGTCGTCCCCTACCGTGCCGGCGCCTCTAGGATCCTCGCCAGGAAAACAGCTCCGGAATTCTCCAAGCAATGCGCCGCCGGCGTCGACGTGTTCCTGAGCCACCGGGGCGCGGACACTAAGAGCTCCGTGGCGGGGCTGCTCTACGACCGACTGGTGCAGATGAACGTCCGGCCGTTCCTCGACAACCGCTCGATGGCGCCCGGAGAAAAGCTGTACGAGTCCATCGACGCCGGGATCCGGCAGTGCAGAGTCGGGGTGGCCATCTTCTCCCAGCGCTATTGCGACTCCGTCTTCTGCCTCCACGAGCTGGCGATGATGGTGGAGTCCAACAAGAAGCTCATCCCCGTCTTCTGCGACGTCAAGCCGTCGGAGCTGGTGGTGCGCGGCGACGCCACTGTGCATTCGCCGGAGGATCTCCGGAGGTACAACCGGGCGATCCAGGAAGCTAAGCACATCGTCGGCTTGAACTTCGACACAAAGAACGGGTGAGTACTTTTAATTGACTTAATTACTCGAACTTAATTTTTAGTTTTGTGTTGATTTAATTAATTGAACAGGAATTGGTCGGAGTTGTTGTCGAGGACGGCCAACATCGTGCTCAAGTGCCTGGAGAAGGAGACCCGATCGATAAGTGAAGTTTGCATGCACAAATAAACACTGGTTCGAGTTCGAGCTAATTGGGAAAGGGAAAATCAACAAATAAAGATTTTTTTATATAAAATTTAACAATTTTTTTGGGTAAATAATTAATTAAAGGAGGGCAAGCATGCCATGATCGACACATCTAATTAGACTTAATATATATATGTAATAAAATTATTCAATGTTATTCTGTTTTTTATCTAAACAGCCCGACTAATTAAAGTGAAGATATTAGCATTCATCGTGTTACGCTCTCACATAAAACTAGTGTTTTGCATGACATTGACATGATGATCAAACACCGAAAGCACAAAGTTTAATTTTGTGTTTAATTATATTAACTTGTTTCATGAACGAGTTAGATTGTTAATTACCGATCCCAAGGCGACCAAGTAAATTCTATTCGAGAGTTAAAAAACTGTGCCAGACCGAGCTGGCAACCAGGCCCCAAGTTATAACAGTAAGAACGGTACCAGCTAAGGGAGTCGAGCAGGATCAAGTTGGACAATCTAAAATCTAATTTAACTACCATGGCATAACAATTAAAAAGAACTACACTGCTACGGTGCAAACGATGAATGAAGTCAGCTCATGTGCTTTTCTAACCGGCTCAAATAATATTTGATTCGTATTTAAAATTATTGAATTCGAGTTGACTACTCCACTACGAGGAGAATACAAATTAGCGATCAAAATATTTAGTCGCTAATCAATCGCTAAGAGTGACTGTTCTGTTGCTAAAATTCCCGATGGCATTAAAATTTGGTTGCTATGTCATAACGGAAGTTTCTCAGTTGTTAACATTAGCCACGAATATAATTTTTTTCCACCCTTAATTTTTTGAAAATGTTTATCAGCACCTCCCTTTTTTGAAAGATTTCACCCTATTTACATGATACACATTCGCATCCATAACATTCAAATTCAAATTCAAATTGAACCACATTTACATTCACGATGCATTCAAATGTATCGTGTAAACACACTCAAATCCAAATACATTCACACTCAAAAATCAATACACGATATATTCATATTCATGATACACGATACATCAATTCACATTCACAATACATGATACATCAATTCACCAACCATACATTCAATTCCAATCATGCACAAACCACACTATCAAATTCATGATATATTCACATTCATGATATATAAAATCTAAAGTGATATATGATTAAAAAGTAATATAATTCAAATTCATTATTACATCCCAACTCAAATCTAAAAAGCTAATACATCATCACACCTTATCATCAAAACCTGCAGTAACTATAATACGATAAGTTATTTAAAAAAGAAAAGACATGATTAAAACTACACTACATTTGGTTTTTTGAAGCAATCTTTCTTATATGTGAATCTAAAATTACACTATTTATCAGAAAATATAGAATTTGATCAATACAAGTTTAACATGCTTTAAAAGAATACATACCTTATACTTTAATGATAGAATACAAACTCAAATCCAGTTCTTTAAGTGTTGATATTTTATTTACATTGTTCCTAAAACGATGTAATACAATTAACATTAGAGCTGCAAAAATCTAATAAAATTAGAGTTGCATATATATAATATTAAAATTAACAAAATTATTTTTCATGTTTTATTAAGGATAAATAAAAAAATTAAGTTCAAGGTCAACACACCTTAGAAGAACTACTTCTCAGGAGTGTTCAGGTCTTGAGTCTCCTATGAGTTAAAATATACAACGTGAGTCCATCGATTTATGAATTTTGACATTTACCATTCTACTAATGTCTTGACCTAATCTACCATCGATTGCTCACTATTGACCCGAGATTGCTTTAATGGCATAACTTGATTTCGCAAATCTTGATTTTCTTGTCTTAGTTATTGCACTCTAGTATATGAAAAACTCAAGCGACCCTGAGCTTAGGAGCCATCACATGATAATTTAAGACTTTTGCTTAGGAGCCAATGTAAAATACGGTACCCAAATAGTATTTAAATAATAAGGTTATTGGACAAATAATCTTATTTGATTTTTCAGAAATTTTCAGAAATTTTCTGGGATTTAATCGGAGCTCGTATAACGTATTTAAGGGGATCAATTATTGGACAGCGAGAAAGCCTCTTTGGAATGCCTAAATATGGGAGTTGATTGAGGAATAGACTTATGTTTTGATTAATTAAACCTAAGTTATATATGTTTATATAAAAACATAATTTTCTTCCCCTCCCTCTCACGCTGACGCCCCATTCCCAATGCCCTCTTCTCCCTTGCCCGATCGGGAGCTCTTCATCGCCGCCTACTGACCGGTGTCGCCGGTCGAGCCTCCTTCCTCTCCTCTCCCGACCTCTAATGCCCTCTCTCGGTCCCCATCAAGCCAGGTTCGCCGAACCTTCTTTCCTCATCTCCTCCGTAATTTCTCTCGATCCCTCTCTTCTTCATGATTTATCACCGCCATCTCCTCAGATTCCGATCGTCGCCTCCCTGATGTCATTGCCGTTTGATCGCCATCGGCTGAGCCTCCGCAGCTACCAACCTTAACGAGCACCGAGCACCCGAGCCCTTATTTGGTCATGCCCTAGCTCAAATTAGTTGCCGGCGGCTACTCTTTTCCCCACCTGATTTGTTTTCTTTCGCTGTCTTGTTTGATCGTTGGTCGCACCACCATGACTTCACTGCTTCGTCGCGGGCTGGGGTCTCGATCGGGTGCCACCACCAGGCGTGATCAGTCTAGGTAAGTTTCGTTTGGAATCATGTAGATTCATAGATGATGATTTGATTGGTTTCCGTTGGTGACGATCTTCTTGTTTGGATTAGAGGAGGCATCGGATCAGTATTTTGTGGACCTTCCCTGTTGTCGGTCACTGCCAATTCCACTTCTTGAAGCTGTGGAGGTCTCGGTTGAAGAATTAGGGATCTGTTGAGGTGAGTTTTGGAAGATGAATTACATTAACTCCTATGTAGGCTCTATATGGTGTATTTCCTTTGCAGACATGGTTGGTGAGAGCACTAACCACGGTGATCTTCCTTTAGTGAGATTCTGAGGTAAGGCTTAATGAATAGAATCAAATATGTATTGATTGATTTGGGGTTTATAATAGAATCAAAGTGTTGTTCTGTTTAGGTTGCTGGAGATGTTTCTGTGTGTAATATGATCAGGGATTGTATTAGTGGAGATTGATCTTGGGTCAGATCTGAAATTGTTGGAGGAAGCTAAGGTATGTTATCTTTAGGTAATGAAATGGGTTGATCTTGTGTTAGAAATTGGAATTTAGGAATTTATTCATGAGTTATATTAGTTGTCAGATTTCTAGTTAGCAATTGATCTCGTGGATAAACTATGTATGTTGGATTCATAATGGATATTTGGTGAATGATTCATATAGGTGGATGCATGATTATTATTAGCATATTGTAGAATTGGCTGTGTATTGATGATTGATGCCAGGATTGGATTGTAAATGAATTAATGGATGCATGTTAAGTTGAGAAACTCAAGGATTAAATGATTAGGTTAATTGGTGATTTATGTGTGAACCAACTTAATTAGGTTGTTGTATAATTAAGGTTGATTGGGGGATTACTCAAGGATCATGTTTGATTAGCGTTACCCTAATTAGAATGGGGATTCTGTTTGGTTATTTACTTCCTATGTAATTAGCTAAATAGACTATGTGATCGCAGGACTTTGTTTCGGGAGCATCTCGATGTCGGATTTCGAGACACGATCGACAGATAAAGGCGGGTATTTCTTGCTCTATCTCTTTAGTATTTTGACCCTAGTGCATGAGCTTTATATTCAGATAGATACTCTATTTATCTTGACTCCACTCGTATTTTTCCCGCGCTTGATACTTCCACTCAATCTTTGAGCTACTCGTTTCTGTATCTATACAGTCTCTCGTTGCTATTCATGATATTTAGCAGATACTATAGTGTAGGTATTGGATACCAGATACCAGACATTAGATAGTAGGTATTGGATACCAGATACCAGACATTAGATAGTAGGTATTGGATATATGGACACCTGATACCATGTTTACCTGCTTTGATTTCCTGTTTATTTACACACCTTGCTGAGCATGCTGGCTTCATGTAGCATACCTGTTTCTGTTTATATATATATGATGACTGTTGCATTATTCGCATCATGTCATTGCATGCATGCCGTCGACCATGTCTCCCTTGTGGTTGAGAGGGTCGTTGGCCAGGGCCGCACGCTCGGTCACTTATGGGTAGTGGTAGCTGGAGCGTGCCGCTTGTCCTGTCATGCCACACTCGGCCACTCATGGGTAGTGGCGGCTGGAGTTGCGGCAGCAGGGACCCCCATCGCAGACGTAGCTATTCAGCTACTATGCACCTGTCCATCCGGTCACTCGAGAGTAGTGGCGGCCTTTGGGTGGTACAGTTTGTCATCGATCCGGCCTCTCGACCATACAGGGGTCGTGGTGCAGAGAGGTGGGCGGGGTGACCATCCGTACATACGCTGTTGTTATTATATCTGCTGGTTGTTTACTTATGCTGTTGTTGCTTATCTATGCTGCTGTTGCTAGATTATACTGCTGTTGTTTATTTATGCTGTTATGTTTACATAGGTTGAGATTTATACCTGTGATATGTGTTTAGACACTGGCCTACTTACTATTGACATGTATATACCTCACATGATACCATGTAGTTATGAGCAGTACTGTAGCAGGACTTTGCTACACTTTACCTTCTACCACTAGCCTAGGATATGGTTTCAGGTATGGACACTTATTATGATATCACTGTAGTATCTGCTGTTTCTATACGAGACTGTATACCTTTGCATCTCTAGTTCTTTACTTTACTCATGCACTATCATTCTATTACCCGCTGAGTCTTTATACAAACCACCCCGTATATTGGTAATTTCACCAGGTAGCAGGTAAAGGATTTATGAAGTCGCTTGGAGATCCTGTCCGCCAGTTCCACGTCACATTCGAGGTCGACTTTACGATTTCGGTATTTCTTACGTTATTTGTATTTTGGGTTTTGTACTTGTTTATGTATTTGTATTCTCTTGTATTTGGTTTGATATTATTGTGTCAAGCCGAGCCGGCTCGCAGTCAGTTGATTTGTGTTTTGTGATCGTTGTTAGTGATTTCCGCTGTGTTGATTTTAGTACAGCCGTGTGGGCTAATTAATATATTTATATAACTGCGTGGTTGTGTTTATTTCTGTTCCAGCCGAGTGGGCTGATTATATAACTGCGTGGTTGTGTATATATATTCCAGCCGTATGTGGCTGATGTATTTTTGTATGTATGTATGCCTCAGATTATCACCCGTACAGGGGAGATGCTGCCGAAATTTTTCGGTAAGGACTCCTCTGGGGGCGTGACAGCCAAGGCTGTAGAGGGATTTTTTTTTTCCTTCCACTTATAACGTTATAATATATTTCATCTAATACATTGTATGATAGAGTCTGTAAATCCCCTCCCTCTATAGCAGGTTGAGACACCTGAGCAACTCGATTAGTGATTTCATACTATGTAAAAAATATATATAATTAATATCTAATATATAATTAATAAAGCTAGTAATTGTTATATGTGAGTGGTAATAAAATTTAAATTCTTACATCTATTACCTTTGATCAAGTATCTAAAAAGATGCCATCCTTCTTTTCATGTGTATTGTGAAATACCTCCTAACAAGTGGAGTGCCTATGTAAAGTATCAACCAACTACATATACAAATTTTCTTATAAAATAAAATAAGTATCATTAATAATAAACAAATTCTAATATAACTTTATAGTAGACTTACTAAATTTATGCATGCTCTACAATAAATCACGATCTAGCCATATGCTTTATGGATCTGGTGCTTGGACCAACGACCTCAGTATTGTTGGACCCCATAGTTGTTTTGATGTGATCAACCAAGTTAATTAGGTCCTGTTTATTTTTTATTCCTGTGTCTAAGTATGCAGGAGCTTAGGAGCGCAAGAAGTCGAGCGGAAGACGCAGCTAGCGAGAAGGATGTCACAGGAAGGGAGCCGACGGGCTCGGTGCGTCCGAAAGACGAGAGAGCTGCAGAAGAGTACACCGGTGGGCGAGAAGAACGTGCGCGACATTCGAGGGACGTAAAGCCGGGACGGAAGACTGCTCGAGGAGAAGGCCGGAAATTAGGTTCGGGTGGGCCCTATTTCGGTTGGCCGGAATCACCCAAATGCATGGAGCTTCGGAAGTCAAAACAAAGGAGAAAGTGAGCTGGAAGTAAAACCCGAGGCACCTTCATTGATCAATGGAGGCGCCTTCACCTTGAAGGCGCCCTCATTACTTAATGGAGGCGCCTCAGACAGGTCAAAGATGACCATTTGCGCAATGGATAAAGTTTTATCCATCCACTCGTTAGAGGCGCCTTGGACCTCTGTTGGAGGCTCCTTGGACCTTCGAGATAAGATTTCCAAGAGCTATAAAATGGCCCCTAGAGCTAGGAAATATTAATCAATCAAGCAATCCACTATGTATTCATTTCTAACAATAGTTCTGAGCTTCTAGTGTGTAAAAGACATCTCTGCCTTCAGAGAAGGAGATCTTTCAGAGCTTTTTCTACTGTCTTGGATTAACAACCTTCTTGGTTGTAATCAAGTAAATTGCTGAGTCTTTTTCTTTATTTCTGTTAGTTTACTTTATTACTATTACACTGTTTGAGTTGAAAAAATCGAGGAGGATATTCTTTTATTTTGCAGTCAATTCACCCCTCTTTTGCCGGCTCCGCTGTACTAACAAGTGGTATCAGAGTCCGACAGCCTCAGAAGGACTAACCGCTAACTGAAGTACAAAGATCAAGATGATGGCCGACGCGAATATTCATCCCCCGAAGTGTAGGTCCCTTTGGAGGCCGGCAAGAGGGGAGGGGTGAATTGCCCTACAAAATAAAACCAAAAACCCTTCTCAGATATTCAACTAACTTAAAAGAACTTGTAATTAAAAAGGCAGAGACTAATTAAAACAGAAAAATAGACACAGAGGAATTACTTGGTTTGCAATCAGAGGATTGCTAATCCAAGGCAAAGAAGGCGCACTAATTGATTCTCCTCTGGGCGGAGTAGCCTCTTACAGCGTTGAAAGCACAGAAGGAAATAACACAAATGAAAGCACTGAATTACAAGTAGTTACATTTAATGTGCAGATCAGTACTTTATTTATAGTATTGGTCCGAGCGCTTGAAAGTGGTTCCGGGCGCCCCCGGGGGGATAAACTTTATCCCCCAACGGTCAGATTGCGAAAATCGCGATTCTAGTCAAAATCATGCTCCGGGCGCCCCGGACAGCTCCGGGCGCCCGAAATGGTTCCGGGCGCCCCGGAGCAAAAAGTCAACTGCGGTTGACTTTTTGTCCGGGATGACTTCTCCGTTAAGTCCCAGTCTCGGTCCGGGTTTGTTCGCTCCGGCTCCGCTAGCTTGGGTGATCTCGGCCTTCCGGAATAGGGCTCACCCGAACCCATGTTCCGGTCTTCTCCTCGAGCAGCCTTCCTTCCCGGTTTCTCGTCCCTCGAGCGCCGCGCACGCTCTTCTTGTCCACCGGTGTACTCTTCCGCGGACACCTCGTCCCTCAGACGCACTGAGCCCGTCGGCTTTCTCCCGTGCCGTCCTTCTCGCTAGCCGCGTCTTCCGCTCGACTTCCTGTGTTCCTAAGCTCCTGCACACTTAGACACAAGGGTTAAACAAACGCAGGACCTAACTTAGCTTGTTTGATCACATCAAAACACCTTGGGGTTCCAACAATCTCCCCCTTTTTGATGTGAGCAACCCAATTTAAGTTAGGGTAACCATATGCAATAAAGACAATTTATATTAAAATAAGTCCAAATATTTTTCAATTGAAAAATTATAGTACCTCCCCCTAGACTTAACATACTTCTCCCCCTTTGATCACATAAAAATTGGGGTTATAAACGAGTCTAAGGTAAACTCAAACAAAAATATTTTGCAGATAAGAACAGTCATAAAAAATTTAAGTTTAAAACTTATCTCAGCATTCCCAAAAAAATTTTTCAAAATTTTAAAAAAAATTCTAAGTGAATATTCATAAGTAGCAATTCTAAGTCAATTTTCATTAAAATTTCTAAGATAATAAAAAATTTCTAAGTTAAGTTAGAAAGTTTTTAAATATTTTCTAACACAAATTGAATAACTCTTTTAAAGCATTAAGTAATTTAAATTAATGCTTTTTCAGTTAGTCAATTAAACTTTTCATTTCGATAGTTGGCTTCCAGGTCGTGGCGAGGCACTAGGCCTTCTTGGTTATTGGAGCAACGACCACTTCCTTAGACAAAGCCTCATAAAGAAATTAGTTGTTTAATTTCCTTGCTGAAAATGCTAAGTCTGACTTTAATTTTAAGTTAAACAGGTTTTTGGAATCCAGTAAAGGTTCCTACCTACAGGATTAACCAAGTATTTCCTAGGTATATAGATTTTTGATATATTTCTAATTTGACTTTGATGAAATCTATAATACCAATTTAAATTTCTAAAAGTAGGAATATTTGAACCATTAGATTTTTTCAATCTTTCTATTTCTTCTTTTAGTTTTTCATTTTCAATTTTCAATTTTTCAAAATCCTCTATAAGACATGATTTTGCCAAAATTCTCTTCGTTTCTAAAATTTCATTTTCTAATTTGGCATTTTTATTTTCTAATTTATACATGGATTTAGTCATCGCTTTGATACTAGAGTAAAGCTGATCAGGGGATAAGAGGCATACCTCACTTACCATGTCGGACTTGAAGCCTGAATCTCCCCCTGCTTCACTGCTTTCATCCGAGGCCGCTCCCCCTTCATCGATGCTAGGTTCTGATATACTTTGTCTATCGTAGCTTGTCATTAGTGCTATCCCGGCATATTCTTGAGCTTCTGATTCGGATGAAGAAGTGTCGTCCCAAGTTGCTTTTAGGTTGTGTTTCTTGGGAGACTTCCTTTTGGCCTTTTTGATTTCTGGGCAGTCTTCTCTTAGGTGTCCCTCCTTCTGACACTGGTAGCACCGCACCTTTCTTCCACCTTTTTGATTCCTTTTATTCTGCATTTTAAATTTATTAGATCTAAAAAACTTTTTAAAATTTCTTACCATGTATGCTTCTTGATCGTCTTCGGAGTCTGACTCGAGTTCATCCTTCTGGGTTGCGTTCAGCGCCATAGTCTGGGTTGTATCCTTTGTCGTTCCTGCATACCTGGTTTCATGCAATTCTAGAGTAGAAAACAACTCTTCTAAAGTGCTTACCTCCAGGTCTTTTGAGATGTAGTAGGCGTCGACGATTGATGTCCATTCCGGAGTTCTTGGAAACGCGTTGAGCGCGTAGCGTATAGTGTCCCGGTTTGTTACCGTTTCACCGAGGTTTTTGAGACCAGTAACTAGTTCTTTTACCTTTGCGTGTAAACCAGCTACTTTCTCACCTTTCTCCAGACGGATGTTCATCAGTTTGTTGCGGAGGATGTCCCTTCTAGCGAGCTTTGCTTCGGACGTGCCTTCGTGGAGTTCCAAGAACTTCTCCCAAAGTTCTTTAGCAGATAAATAGTTTCCAATGCGGTTGACCTCTTGAGGCGGTAACACGCTCAGCAGGTGATGTTCCGCACGGCTGTTTGCTACCGACTTATTCTGCTCCTTCTTTGTCCGATCGCTCTCTTCTTTTTCTTTTCCATCTTTATCTATTGGAGCTACAAAACCGTATTTCATAATAAATCGAATTTCAAAATCTGTTTTTAGGAATACCTCCATACGACGCTTCCAGTCTGCGAAGTGTTGGTGCGGGTAGCACTAACAGTCTAACCCAGGTTTTGATGAATGACAAATAGGTTAAGTTAGTTTTGTTGTTGTCTGACACTTTGATCAAGTGTGCAGGAGAAGTCCAGACAGGTCGACGGGCTGACCGGATGTCTGGCACGAAGTCCAGCTAGGTCGACGGGCTGACCGGATAGCTGGCGAGAAGTCCAAGCGGGTCGACGGGCTGACCGGATGCTTGGCGAGAAGTCCAGACGGGTCGACGGGCTGACCGGAGAGGTAAGTCACTGGAGGGGAGTGACTGTGAGGACGCGTTCCCGGGAAGGGAACATTAGGCGTCGATCCGGCTTAGATCCATTTCAGATATCTAAGTCGAGATCGTGACTAGATTCCGGACTCGGAAAGACGGAATCTAAGTCATACTTCTTATGTCAAACTTATAAACTGTGCTAACACTCTGTTTTGCAGGATATACATTATTTATTTGCCTCGGACTAACTTTGTTTTACAGGAAAAGGGAGTTTTCTGGAACAAGGTGGTCCGGGCGCCCGGAGGGGATGCGGGCGCCCGGAGGTCCGGGCGCCCGGAAGGCGAATTTTATCCAGCTGAGTCGTCGCCACGTGGAGCATCATGGTTTGTGCAGCTACGTCACATTCCAGGCGCCCGGAAGGGATCCAGGCACCTGGAACAGCATATAAAAGAAGCCCCAGACAGGAGCTTCAGAATTAATCAATCTGAGAACTCTTCTACTGCTGGTCTTGCTGCTCTACGTTACCGCGACGCTGATAAAGCTACGACAAAGTGCTCATTCGGTTTTTAGTTTACTTCTTTGTCGGTATTACTTTGTTTCATTAGCATTTTCTGTATTCATCTTGTAACTATATTCGAATTGCTAGTGATTGCCCAACGAAAGTGGTCAAGGACCACGGGCCTTCGAGTAGGAGTCGTCACAGGCTCCGAACGAAGTAAAAAATAACTGTATTCATTTACTTTTCCGCTGCGTATTTATACTCTTGTTTTTCGAATCGATATTCACCCCCCCTCTATCAAATCTAACGGTCCTACAAGTGGTATCAGAGCAGGTACCGCTCTAATTTGGTGCAACCATCAATCAGACAAAGAGGGGGTCTTTTTAAAGAAAAATTATATATCGTTCGTTTTTAAAATAAAACCTTACGCCTTTCGTTTTTTCCCTCCAAAACTGGTTTTGAAAAATACATCGTCATCTTTTCACTATTATTTAGTATCGACAAAATATTACATTTTCAAAAATTTGAGATAATATTTTTTATTAATATTTTAATAATATTTTATTATTTAAAAAAAAAATTTGTAGTGAAATATTATTTTTTTTCCAGCACTGCTAATCCAAGACCAAGTCTTGGGATTTTGTCTTTGTTTCATTGTGTGCAAGAACAATGTCTTTTCAAGAAGGATGGAACCGCAATGAACCACCACCGTACGATGAAGATTTCAACTACTGGAGGCGAAGAATGGAATGCTTCTTAGGAAGCGTAGATATCGATTATATGCTAATATTGAAAAAACCTTCTCAGAACTCGGAGCTGAATAAAAACGTAAGTAAAATTATTTATAATATTTTACCTAACAATATTATATGCAGACTAGAAAAATACAAGAATGCATATGAGCTATGGACCCAGTTGATCAAGCTTCACGAGACGCCAATGGAGCTAGAAGATCAAGTTAAAGTCGAATCCGGACTCGAGTCAGATCCAACGGAGAAGCCTGCTGAATTAGGGGTTGCGCTCAAGGTTAGTAATAATTACCAAAACACCCTTGCTAGTAGTAGTTTAAAATATGTGCATGTTAATTTGGATATGTCTGAAAGTATATGTGAAAATAGTATACATGACAATACTTGCGAAAATACCCCTAGAATATTTTCTGATAAAATAAATATAATTAATTTAGAAAATACAGAAAATCTAAAAATAATCAAAAAATCTAAAAATTCGAATTTAAACCTAAACAAATTTGAAAATTCGAACAAAAAGGATGACAAGGTCAATATTAATCTAGACATAATTAATAAATTATTTAATAATCTAGACAATATCAATCTGGAAAATTCTATCCAAACCCAAGATAATTTAATTAACAAAAAATTAAATTTTAATGATAAGACTTATTTAATAAATTCCACTAATTATATCAACTTAAAAGGTAAAGAAAATATAAGGATAAAATCAAACACTTTGATAAAATCAAAACGAAAGTTAACAAACTTAAAATTAAATGTTAAAGATAACATATTAAACAAAAATAATCTAGAAAATTTAAAATTAACAATTAATAAAAAGTTAAAAGATAAACCTTTAAAGAAATATAATTCAAACAATTTAATTAACTCAAAAATAAATAAAAACCTAAACTTTAAAAATAAGCTATTAAAGAAAGATAATTCAACTAACCTAATAAAATTGAAAGAAAATTTAAATGTTAAATATACTCTTTTAAAGAAAGATAATTTGACCAATTTAATTAATTCAAAATTAAAAACTTAAATTTAAATTACAAATTAAACATTAAAACTTAACTAAAACCAACTCTAATTATACAAGAAATCTTAAAAAGAAATATCAATAATTTAAGGGGAGGCTCCATAATAGCTGGCACCTCCAAAAATAACTTACCCGACAGGGTAACCCAAATAAACTAGGGTAATTAGGATTAGTTAAAAGGGACCCGGTTTAACTTGAATCACGGTACGGGTAAAATTTTTGGGTGATAGTACGTTAGGGAAGCTTGGGCATCACATGTCTAGAAAGATATGACTTCGATCTGGTGCATTTGGCCAAGTGGAACTGACCGAAGCTACCCTTAAACAGAACCTAACTAGTTAGACCAAGGTTTAGTACTAAGCTCCATGGATAGGACTATTCGGAAAACCTCGAAAGGTTGGTTACTTCTAATGACGTCCAAGTGACTCGCCAAGCTTAGAAGTTTATCCGAAGATTGCCTATTTGTTGATACCAAAGCTAAACCTGAATCTAACACAAGTTAAATCAAACTCTATAATTAAATCTAATTCATCTCACAAAATTGTAGGATTCCCTGATTGAAAATATAGATCAGGTGAGATGACTAAGGACCTAAAAGAAATTAATTAAATTAATTAAATTAAATTAAATTAAAATTAAATCAATTAAATTAAAATAACATTTTCTTTAATTTAAAAATTTATTTTAAAAATTAAATTAAATTTTCTTTTACTTACAAATTTATTTTAAAAATTAAACTTAAATTATCTTAATCTAAAAATTATTTTAAAAATTCTTTTAAAAACTTTTAAAACTTATTTTGAAAATTATTTTAAAAACTTTTAAAACTGATTTTAAAAAATTCTTTTAAAAATTCTTTTAAAAACTTTTAAAACTTATTTTGAAAATTATTTTAAAAATTCTTTTAAAAACTTTTAAAACTGATTTTAAAAAATTATTTTAAAAATTCTTTTAAAAACTTTTAAAACTTATTTTAAAAAAAAAATTATTTTAAAAAACTTTTAAAACTTATTTTTAAAATTATTTTAAAAATTCTTTTAAAAACTTTTAAAACTGATTTTTTTTTTAAAAAAAATATTTTAAAAACTTTTAAAACTTATTTTAAAAAATTCTTTTAAAAATTCTTTTAAAAACTTTTAAAACTTATTTTGAAAATTATTTTAAAAATTCTTTTAAAAACTTTTAAAACTGATTTTAAAAAATTCTTTTAAAAATTCTTTTAAAAACTTTTAAAACTTATTTTAAAAAATTATTTTAAAAATTCTTTTAAAAACTTTTAAAACTTATTTTATAAATTATTTTAAAAATTCTTTTAAAAACTTTTAAAACTTATTTTAAAAACAAAAAAAAATCATTCTAAAAATTCTCAAAAAATTACTTTTTCAATAATAATAATAAAAAAAACTATTAAAAATTATGATTTAGACTTTAGGCATATTTTTAACATTAAACATTATTGTAACCTCAAACATTATTTTAACTTTAAAATTAAAGTTAAAACTTAACATTAAAACTTTAAAGTTAATTTAGGTTTAAGACTTAAACATAATTTACAATTAAAATCAAACTTAAATTGCCTTCAAAAACTATTTTAAGAATAAACTTAAAACTAAATAACATTAAATAATTAAATTCAAAATTACATTGAAATATGTTGTTAACAAATAATTAAAATTTGATTAACTTAAGATTATAAACTAAGTTAAATACTTAATAAGTGAATAATTGAAATAAGAACTTAAAAAATTAACTTACACCAAATAGTTAATTAATTCTTAATTTAACTCAATAAATCTTAATTTTAACATTAATCAAAATCCTAATTTCACTATAAATTAAATCATAAGTTATCCTTATTAACTATTAATTCAAATTGAACTTTAACTATGTTTAATAACTTTAATAAATTGTACTTCAAATCACTACTAACTTTAAACTAAGTTAATCCAACTTAAAAGGAAGTAAATGAAAAAATCGAATTATAACTAATACTTTTATTAACCAATTCAATTAATTAATACAAAGGTTAACTCATTTTAAATAAATATTAAATTATTAAATCATGTAAAAATTAATCAATAAATTATTGATAATGGTTAACTGTTATTGAATTAATAAATTCTTTTCGTATTTAACCTTAAGCTTAAAAGTCTGAATCTAAAATTAATTATTGATTAATCAAACTCAAATAAACAATTATGGGGGATAATAAAATAAGGAAGATTAATAAATTAAGGGAGAGTAATAAATAAGGAGGATTAATATATTAAAGGAGTATCAAATTCAGGGGGAGGTTTATTTATCTCCTTAAGTGTTAGTTTTTAATCTTCTCTTTAAAATCTCTCTAGAAAATTCTACCTCAATTTAAAAAAAAAATTACTTTGAATATTTTTAGCAAATACTTTCAAAATTTTATATCAAGTTCAGGGGGAGGGATTAATTAAAATTTTCCCTTTATTTAAAAATATTTTAAAATTTGTGTTTGAAAATTGTTTTCTTAAAAAAATTTCTTAAACCTATTTTTTTTAAAACTAAGCTGTTTTACTTTTTATTGAAAATTGATTAGATTTAACTTAGTTTTTGAAAATTGAATTTAAAACTCTAGTTCTTAAAATTTGATTTTACTTAAATTTGACATTTTGATTTGAAAGTTAACTTTTACAAAAATTAGTTTTAAAATTTGCTTTGTTATTGAAAATTGTGGAAATTAGATTTCTTTCAAAACTTAAGTTTACAAACTAAACTTCTCAAAATCATTTTCCTAATTTTGAAAATTGAATCTTTTACAAACTCAGTTTTGAAAACTTAGTTTTGGAATTTTGATGTTGAAAACTTATGTTTGAAAACTATAGTTTTTAACTTTGACCTTAAAAACTATACCCGAAAAATTAGCTATCTTTCAAACTTAGTTTTGGAATTTTGATCAGTTATGGTTCAAAACTTAGTTTTTTTCAAAGATTTAAGAAATAAAAGCAAACTTTGTCTGAAGCATATGTCTATGCTTACTTACTCCATGCTTATTTTTGATGAATGTCAAAAGGGGAGGGTTAGGTGGTTAAGTTAGCTAAACCAATTTGAAAATACAGACTAACTTTAAAAACCACATCATAAATGCATGTTGTTTCTTGCATATGTTTTCACTAACTTAACCAAGTTGTCATTCCATCAAAAAGGGGGAGATTGTTGGTGCGGGTAGCACTAACGGTCTAACCCAGGTTTTGATGAATGACAAATAGGTTAAGTTAGTTTTGTTGTTGTCTGACACTTTGATCAAGTGTGCAGGAGAAGTCCAGACAGGTCGACGGGCTGACCGGATGTCTGGCACGAAGTCCAGCTAGGTCGACGGGCTGACCGGATAGCTGGCGAGAAGTCCAAGCGGGTCGACGGGCTGACCGGATGCTTGGCGAGAAGTCCAGCTAGGTCGACGGGCTGACCGGATAGTGCGGGTCGACGGGCTGACTGGACGCTTGGCGAGAAGTCCAGACGGGTCGACGGGCTGACCAGACGTCTGGCAGGTAAGTAAGGTAAGTCACTAGAAGGGAGTGACTGTGAGGACGCGTTCCCGGGAAGGGAACATTAGGCGTCGATCCGGCTTAGATCCATTTCGGATATCTAAGTCGAGATCGTGACTAGATTCCGGTCTCGGAAAGACGGAATCTAAGTCATACTCTTTTTTTATCTGTTGAACTTTAACTGTGCTGACAATCTGTATTACAGGATATACATTTGCCTCAGACTAACTTTGTTTTGTAGGAAAAGGGAGTTTTCTGGAACAAGGTGGTCCGGGCGCCCGGAAGGCGAATTTTATCCAGCCGAGTCGTCGCCACATGGAGCATCATGGTTTGTGCAGCTACGTCACATTCCAGGCGCCCGGAAGGGATCCAGGCACCTGGAACAGCATATAAAAGAAGCCCCAGACAAGAGCTTCAGAATTAATCAATCTGAGAACTCTTCTACTGCTGGTCTTGCTGCTCTACGTTACTGCGACGCTGATAAAGCTATGACAAAGTGCTCATTCGGTTTTTAGTTTACTTCTTTGTCGGTATTACTTTGTTTCATTAGCATTTTCTGTATTCATCTTGTAACTATATTCGAATTGCTAGTGATTGCCCAACGAAAGTGGTCAAGGACCACGGGCCTTCGAGTAGGAGTCGTCACAGGCTCCGAACGAAGTAAAAAACAACTGTGTTCATTTACTTTTCCGCTGCGTATTTATACTTTTGTTTTTCGAATCGATATTCCCCCCCCCCCCCCCCTCTATCGAATCTAACGGTCCTACACGAAGTTCCCCTCGAATTTTGGTGGAACGATGCTTGGTCCGGCCATCTTGTTGCTTCGATCGGCGGTTAGTCCTCCTGAAGCGCCTGGCTCTGGCAAGAGGGGAGGGGTGAATTGCCCTACAAAATAAAACCAAAACCCCTTCTCGGATATTCAACTAACTTAAAAGAACTTGTAATTAAAAAGGCAGAGACTAATTAAAACAGAAAAATAGACACAGAGGAATTACTTGGTTTGCAATCAGAGGATTGCTAATCCAAGGCAAAGAAGGCGCACTAATTGATTCTCCTCTGGGCGGAGTAGCCTCTTACAGCGTTAAAAGCACAGAAGGAAATAACACAAATGAAAGCACTGAATTACAAGTAGTTACATTTAATGTGCAGATCAGTACTTTATTTATAGTACTGGTCCGGGCGCCTGAAAGTGGTTCCGGGCGCCCCCGGGGGGATAAACTTTATCCCCCAACGGCCAGATTGCGAAAATCACGATTCTGGTCAAAATCATGCTCCGGGCGCCCGGAATGGTTCCGGGCTCCCCGGAGCAAAAAGTCAACTGCGATTGACTTTTTGTCCGGGATGACTTCTCCGTTAAGTCCCAGTCTCGGTCCGGGTCTGTTCGCTCCGGCTCCGCTAGCTTGGGTGATCTCGGCCTTCCGGAATAGGGCTCACCCGAACCCATGTTCCGGCCTTCTCCTCGAGCAGCCTTCCTTCCCGGTTTCTCGTCCCTCGAGCGCCGCGCACGCTCTTCTCGTCCACCGGTGTACTCTTCCGCGGACACCTCGTCCCTCAGACGCACTGAGCCCGTCGACTCTCTCCCGTGCCGTCCTTCTCGCTAGCCGCGTCTTCCGCTCGACTTCCTGTGTTCCTAAGCTCCTGCACACTTAGACACAAGGGTTAAACAAACACAGGACCTAACTTAGCTTGTTTGATCACATCAAAACACCTTGGGGTTCCAACACGAAGTTCGACGGAGACTTCGCTACATGGAAGCGAAGAATAGAGGTGTTTTTTAAAACAGATTTCGATATTCTTATTACTATGAAATATGGTTTTGCAGCTCCAAAAGATAAAGAAGAGTACCAATGGACGAAGAAGGAGCAAGCAGATTTCGTCGCAAACGGAAAGGCAAAATTTCACTTACTCAGTGTTCTGCCGCCCCAGGAGGTAAGTCGGATCGGAAGCTACGACTCTGCCAAAGACCTCTGGGAAAAATTCCTGGAGCTTCACGAAGGTACCTCAGAAGCAAAATTGGCAAGGCGGGACATCCTCCAGACTCAGCTGACGAATCTCCGGATGAACACTGGCGAGAAGATAGCACAACTCCAAGCGAGGATCAAGGAGTTGATAACTCAACTCAACAACCTCTGAGAATCGGTAACGAACCGAGACTCGATTCGATACGCGCTCAACGCCTTCCCCAGAACTCCTGAATGAGCGTCTTTAGTAGATGCTTAGTACATCTCTAAGGACTTTGAGGTAAGTAGTTTAGAAAGTTTATTTTCTACATTCGAACTTCACGAGTCTCGACTTGCAGAGCCTAAACAAGTAGAGAATTCGAACCTCAACATTGCTCTACAAGCCAAAAAGGACGATCCCGACTCCAAAGCATCGATTGACGAAACCGAAGTGGCGCTACTGGTAAGACGTTTCAATAAATTCCTTAAAACTTATAAATTTCGATCACAGTCGAGAAAGCATCAGCGCAACAGAAGAATGGTCCGGTGTTACAATTGCAACGAAGAAGGACATATCAAGGATGACTGACCAAAAATAAGCAAAAGACAAAAAACAAGGAGAAGGTAAAGTACAAGTCAAATTCCTCCAAGCACAAAATCCTGAAGGCCACGTGGGACGATTCAACGTCCTCCGAATCTGAAGTCGAAGCCTTCTCGGGATTAGCGTTGATGACGAACCACCAGCTAGAAGAAGAGTCAAGTTCAGAAATGAGCATAGATGAAGGTGTTGGTTGCTACTAGGAAAACCTAATGGTTCCACTATACAAAAATTTTGTACAAAGGTCTGAACCTTTTCCTAGCTACCATGTGTTCTTTTAAATTAAACTCGGATCGCCTGCGGAACTTAACACGTTTGATCCTAAGTTTAATTTATTTGTTCTTTTAGGTTTAGACTTGGATCTCCTGCGGAACTTAACACGTTTGATCCAAATCACCTAGGTTATTAATTCCATTAAATATTAATTTTCAAAATTGGCTTCCAGGACTGCATGGCGAGGCACATGACCTTCTTGGATATGGGAACAACCACCACCGCCTAGACAAAGCCTTTTAAGGAAAGCTAATATTTAATTTCCTTAAATAACTTTAGGTCAACCGAAAAGAACAATCAAATCACAAGGAAAAGAAAAAACAAAAGAACACAACATTGAAAACAAATTCGAAATACTAGAATCGCATGTCTCTTGTATTTGGTATTTTTACAAAGAAATAAAACTAGTATGATGCGGAAATTAAATACTAGTATACCTTTTCTTTTGCAAACAAAAACCTCTAGGTCTTCTACCGTATTCCTCTTCTAACCTCGAACGTTGTGTGGGCAACGACCTTCCGAGATGAGAACCACCAAGCACCTTCTTCTTCCTTGCAAGTTTCGACCATCAAAACTTCTCCTAGGATGAAGAGGTTCGGCCACCACCACCATGCTCCAAGGGATGCTAGAAACAAAGCTTTCTTTCTCTCCTTCTTTTTCTTTTCTCTAAACTTGATCCGGCCACCATATGAATCTCCACAAGAAGGATGAGGTTCAGCCATCAAAGAGAAGAGAGGAGGAGAGGATGGCCGGCCACACCAAGGAAGAAAAAGAGGGAAAAAATAGAATAGAGTTCTTGTCACGAAGGCACCTCTACCTCCTCTTTTATAATCCTTGGTCTTGGAAAATAAGGAAATTTTAATAAAAACTTCCTTAATTCCTTTGCCATGAAAAATAAATTTAATTGATATAAAATTAATTTCTCTTTTATTAATCAACATGGCCGACCACAATAATCTAAGCAAAGGAAATTTAATTCAATCAAGAATTAAACCCTTCCTAATTTGTTTCCGGAAATTTTAAAATAAAATTTCTCTAATAATTTTTATCCCTTCATGATTGGTTTATAAAAAGAAAATTTAATAAATTAAAATCTTTCTTTTAAACATGTGGATAAAAAGAAAGTTATCTCTAAAAATTAAAATCTCTTTTAATCTACAAATAAGGAAAAATATCAAATCTTTTCTTAATCTTTTGTAGAAACTTATAAAGGAGAATATTTAATTTTTAAACTCTCTTTTAAATCATGAACATGGTTAAAAAGAAAAGTTTTCTTAAAATTTAGAATCCATCTTTTAATCAACAAATAAGGAAAGATTTTAAATTTTAAATTCTCTTTTAAACATGTAGATGATTTACAAATAAGGAAAGTTTTTACCAAAAATTAAAACCATCCTTTTAATCTACAAATAAGGAAAGAGATTAATCTCTTCTCTTAATCTTTTGTAGAAAGCTATAAAAGGAAATTTTTAATTTTTAAACTCTTTTTTAAAAATCTTGATATCCACATAAGAAATAATTTTAATAAAAATTCTTTTAATACTCTAGTGGCTGGCCACCTAAGCTTGGGACCCAAGCTTTGGCCGGCCACCAACTTGGCTCATCCACTTGGTCTTGGCCGGCCCTAGCTTGGGTTCCAAGTTAGCTTGGCCGACCCCATTGGATGGGTAAGAAGGTGGGTATGTGGTGGGTATAAATCTCTATATACAAGAGGCTATGATAGGGACCGAGAGGAGGAATTGGTTTTGGTCTTCCGATGAAATTAAGCATCCCGTGTTCGCCCCGAACACACAACTTAATTTCATCAATAATAATTCATTCCACTAAAGAACTATTATTGAACTACCGCACCAATCCCAAATTACATTTTGGGCTCCTTCTTATTATGAGTGTGTTAGTCTCCCTGTGTTTAAGATAACAAATGTCCACTAATTAAGTAAGTTACTGACAACTCACTTAATTATTATCTAACTCCAAGAGTAGTACCACTCAACTTCATCGTCATGTCGGACTAAGTCCACCTGCAGGGTTTAACATGACAATCCTTATGAGCTCCTCTTGGGGACATTCTCAACCTAGATTACTAGGACACAGTTTCCTTCTATAATCAACAACACACACTATAAGTGATATCATTTCCCAATTTATCGGGCTTATTGATTTATCGAACTAAATCTCACCCATTGATAAATTAAAGAAATAAATATCAAATATATGTGCTTGTTATTATATTAGGATTAAGAGCACACACTTCCATAATAACTGAGATTTTTGTTCCTTTATAAAGTCAGTATAAAAAGAAACGACCTCTAATGGTCCTACTCAATACACTCTAAGTGTACTAGTGTAATTATATAGTTAAGATAAACTAATACCTAATTACACTACGAACTTCCAATGGTTTGTTCCTTTCCATCTTGGTCGTGAGCTACTGTTTATAATTTATAAGATACTGATAACATAATCCTCTGTGTGTGACACCACACACCATGTTATCTACAATATAAATTAATTGAACAACTACATTTATCATAAATGTAGACATTTGACTAATGTGATTCTTATTTCTAGATAAATGTTTATACCAAAAGTTAGACTTTTAGTATACATCCTAACAGAAGGGGGAGGAACATCAGAAGAGGAAAGATATGATGAAAGGGGAGCATCACAAAGTAAGGTAAGTAAGGTACGTGCTCTAAACCCTAAACAGTCGTTTCAATTTATTAAAGCTCTTTCTAAATACTTAGCTGAATCAGAAAAAGAAAATGCTAATTTAAATAAAATGTTAGTTAATATGAAATCTGAAAATGATGAATTGAAACTCCAAATTGAAAAGTTAAAATCTGATGTATGTTTAAAAACTAATGTTTTTCAAAAATAAAAAATAAAGGTCTATGGAAAATTAAATTGGTATATAAGAAAACATCGGGGTTAACTTAGAAGAATACCTAAGGGATATGTACCCCCTAAGTTTTTAACCAACTCTGTAGCAAGGAATCTATATTGGGTTCCAAAATTTTTACTGGATTAAAATCTCTTTAACTTAGCCCTTTCAGATAAGAAAATTAAACAGTAAGTTTCTTTATGAGGCTTTGTCTAAGGAAGTGGTTGTTGTTCCAATAACCAAGAAGATCTAGTGTCTCGCCACGACCTGGAAGCCGAAACAATGAAACAAAATGTTTAATTAAGTTTATGATAAAAGCATTAAAATTAAAATTAAAATTCCAATAACCAAGAAGGTATAATGTTTTTTTAAATATTTTTATTTATTTTCATTTTTAAAAATTAACATTTCTCGAATATAGTTAAAAGAAAATTTTAAATAAAATCTAAAAGTTTACGGAGGGTATACTAATATATATTTCAGATTTATATTAAAGAAAATATTAATTTTAAAATATTATATATATATATTTTTGATCTTGTCTGGAATCTGAGTCAGACAGGTGAGTTGTGCGGACGCTGACGGAGAGGCGACTGCGATATCTTTCTCGTACGTACTTCTGAAAATAGACTCCCACGTGGTGCTGATGGACGACGATGACTACGCCGGTGGTACCTGAGCTCTGCGCACACTCAAACAGGTATACAAGCGTTAGAGGCCAAAAACTAAGGAAAAAGTCCCTGGAGCAGACCCTCCGACGCTCAAGTCAGATACTTTTTCCCCAGAAGAACAGTGCATGAAGAAGAAGAAAAGTAGAAGACAAGTGCGCGCGAATGTGCCAGAGAGCGTACCTGCATGAGGGATAGGACCTCCCTTTTTATATGACAACGCGTACCTTCTGGAGCCTGACTGATGTCAGAGAATGTTGGGTGTCAGACCTTGTCAGGTGATGGAGGACACGTGATATCCTCCTGTAGCCTGAAGGAAGGTTCTATTCATAGGTGACTGCAGATCGTTCGAATATTCCCTGATACTTGGAAGTTACTCTCTGACACTTGGCAGTTACTCTTTAACAGGCAATTATGATTTTCTGACTTTGTTGTCCTGTATCGCTTTCTATCCCGACGAGGAAGGAATAGGACAACCCTAGATGACCAGCCGGGTATAACACCTGGTTTGGACCTTGGAAGGCTGAGGTTGTCGAAAGATAGTCCCGGCGTCGGTCAGGAGTTGGCTGATCAAGATTTTTAACTGACTGGGAGCATGGGATTTACGTATCGCCAGGGCGTGAGGGCCCAACCCGTCAAATCATGGTCAGGTGTCATCCGACTGCCTACTCTAGTGTTTCAGATATGGAATACCGGTCTGTTAGAACCCGATCGAGAGTCAGATTGCTGACATCGTTCCTGACCTATTGATTGTCATGTCTCCTTGACTTTTGACTGTCACGTATCATTAACTTTAGACTGCCACATATTCCTGACTTCTAACTGCCACGTACCGTTAATTTCTAACTATTATATACTCTTGACTTCTGACTGTCATGGTTTATCGGATTCCATCATCATGATATTATGTGTCTATATATATATATATGAATCGTGAACTATTATGATTTAAAAATTTAATGTTATTTCATAAAACACAACGTGACCGCACTGCCACCTCATCGATCCGCCACGACGACTGCCTACACTACAACCGACGCTTCGATTGACGGGACATCCGCGCATCACAGCCGTCCCTTTCTACGAGCGTCTTCACGAGCATTCACCCTTTACCCTTTATTTTTTTAATAATTCTTTCCCTCCTTTTTGTTCTTTCCGAATCTTGTCACGATCGCTTTTTATTGCCCTTCTCGATCCATTGCTCCCAATCCAATCTTCCGAGACGAGAACCACCAAGCTCCTTCTTCTCCAAGCTAGATTCGGCCACCATTAATTATAATGAGAAGTAAAGGTCCGACCACCACCACCAAGCTTCAAGGGATGCTAGAAACGAAGCCTTCTTTCTCTCCTTCTTCTCCTAGCTAGAATCGGCCACCATGGACTTCCCTTAAGTTGATGCCGCCGGCCACAAAGGAGGAAGAGAAAAGAAGGAGAAGAGGAGACCCTATGGCCGACCACACCAAGGAGGAAAAGAGAGGAAGAAAAGAATAGAGTCATTTCCATTAAGGCACCTCTACCCCCTCTTTTATAATCCTTGGTTTTGGCAAATAAGAAAATTTTAATAAAAAACTTCCTTAATTATTTTACCATGAAAAAAAAATAATTAATTAAAATCAATTTTCTTTTTCCAAATTACTTGGCCGGCCACTTTTTCCCCAAAACAAGGGAAAGTTTTAATTAAAACAAGAATTAAAACTTCCTAATTTGTTTCTGAAAATTTGTAAAAATTTCTCCAATAATTTTTCCCTTCATGGTGGGTTATAAAAAAGGAAATTTTATAAATTAAAATCTTTCTTTTAAACATGTGGATAATTTCCAAAAAGGAAAGTTATCTCTAAAAATTAAAATATCTTTTCAATCTACAAATAAGGAAAGATATCAAATCTTTTCTTAATCTTTTGTAGAAACTAATAAAAAAGAATATTTAATTTTTAAAACTCTCTTTTAAATTATGATCATGGTTAAAAAAGAAAGTTTTCTTAAAATTAAAATCTCCTTTCAATCTACAAATAAGGAAAGATTTCAAATCTTTTCTTAATCTTTTGTAGAAAGCTATAAAAGGAAAAAATTTAAATTTTAAACTCTCTTTTAAAACCATGATATCCACATAAGAAATAATTTTAATAAAAATCCTTTCTAATATTCTAGTGGTCGGCCACCTAAGCTTGGGACCCAAGCTTTAGTCGGCCACCAACTTGGCTCATCCACTTGGTCTTGGCCGGCCCTAGCTTGGGTTCCAAGCTAGCTTGGCCGACCCCATTAGGATGGGTAAGAAGGTGGGTATGTGGTGGGTATAAATATCTATATACAAGAGGCTACAATAGGGACCGAGAGGAGGAATTGGTTTTGGTCTCCCGATGAAATTAAGCTTCCCGTGTTCGCCCCGAACACACAACTTAACTTCATCAATAATAATTCATACCACTAAAAAATTATTGTTGAACTACCGCACCAATCCCAAATTACATTTTTGGGCTCCTTCTTATTATGAGTGTGTTAGTCTCCCTATGTTTAAGATGTCGAATGTCCACTAATTAAGTGAGTTACTGACAACTCATTTAATTAATATCTTAGTCCAAGAGTATTACCACTCAACTTCATCGTCATGTCGGACTAAGTCCACCTGCAGGGTTTAACATGACAATCCTTATGAGCTCCTCTTGGGGACATTATCAGCCTAAATTACTAGGACACAGTTTCCTTCTATAATCAACAACACACACTATAAGTGATATCATTTCCCAACTTATCTTGCTTATTGATTTATCGAACTAAATCTCACCCATTGATAAATTAAAGAAATAAATATCAAATATATGTGCTTGTTATTATATTAGGATTAAGAGCACATACTTCCATAATAACTAAGGTCTAGTTCTTTTATTAAATCAGTATAAAAAGAACTTACCTTAAATGGTCCTACTCAATACACTTAGAGTGTATTAGTGTAATCTATTAGTCAAGATAAACTAATATCTAATTACACTATGGCTATTCCAATTGTTTGTTCCTTTCCATCTTAATCGTGAGCTACTGTTTATAATTTATAAAGAACCGATAACACGATCTTCTGTGTGTGACACCACACACTATGTTATCTAAAATATAAATTAACTGAGTATCTACATTTGGTATATATAAATGTAGACACTTGACCAATGTGATTCTTATAAATGTTTATACAAAAACTAGGCTTTTAGTATACACTTCAACAGGGGAAAGAAGAGGGGAGAGAAGAGGAGCTTACGATCACGCTATGGAGAGAAGATTGGAGATCAGCTGGGGCATCGTGTAGCAAAGAGAAATGGGGATTTTTGGGCTCCAATTGGGCCCATGCGAAGAAGGTAAAGGATCAAATTTTAGGGATTTTTAGCGACTAAAACATTACTTTGGTCGCTAAAATAACAACGGAATTTAATTTCGTTACTAATAAAGAGAATTCTTATAGTGTTGGAACATGTTCGATAATTTTTTGAACTAATCTTGTCCGAAAATAAGGAGGTGGAAAGCTGGGGATATGGTTGCTACGCTGGCTGACTGTAGACCACGTCATGCTTTGCAAAACAAGCAACATCAATGTCGAGCTAGGGAAGGGGTCCCCGACATTGGCCCTCCGACGCTCAAGTCTATCATTGGAATAGTAGAGGAAAGTGGAGTAACAGTAACGTAAGCGCAATCAGTGAATAACACGTACTTCCACTGGTGCTTGGACCCCCTTTATATAGAGCCCTGGTGGGTGACGTACACACTCCTCGAGGCATGGACACATTCTCCAATGTATCCTATGAAAGGACCTATCAAGAAAGTACCTCTGACACCATACCTTAATAGGAATGCATATCCCTGATAAGACAGTAGAAGCTTCCGCCGTACGATCCGCCTGTCAATCATGTCTCGTGTCAGCGACACTATCTCCCACAAGGATATTGAGAGATATAACAATGGTTCCGCTGCTTGGCCGAGCGTGGTAGTTGCTCGGCCGAGACTCCTCCACTATGTCGGCCTCAGTTACTCTTCCTTGCGGTGACTGGGCGTAGTAGCTTGTTCCTCCCGATCTGACAAGCTTTTCGATCTCCTCGGCGTCCTGCTATTTCACACTGAGTGTCTAGCTGTCTTACCGTATTATCTCGAGCTAGACAAGCGGTCAGCTCGGACATGTCTCTTGCCGATCGGATACTGATTGTCCTGACCAGCCATAATAAGGTCCTCTGCTCGGCGCTGTAGACGAGCCTTTTGAGACTTTAGCATTGATCACCTTGATTTTGACCTCCACCTCAGTAGTTGACCCGCGTAGGACGGTCCCTCCTTTATCGTTACATCACGAGCCAAATTCAAATCTATAATATTTTGTTTGAGTGTTCGCAAGCCGTTTGCGAGCTTCTGTTAAATTTTATTATATATTTATTATTTTATATTTTTGAAAACTAATATCACACTAATGCTGATTTTTTAACATAGTGTGGCGCTGATTTTTTTCAAAATCAGTGTTATAGTTGTGTTAATTTTTTAAATATAGCATTACTATGGTGTTTATTTGAATAATTAAGTGGCGTTTGATTTACGGCTTTGGGAATGAGAGAATAGATTTATTCCCAAATCTTATATTTGGTTGATGGTAATGGAATCAAGATTTTGGAATAAAATTAAAAAACTTAGGTATGGATGAAATCTACCCCTTCCTTGGGTTTTGATGGAATAGGAATGTTAATTAAATTTTGGACAAAAATATTCTTAGTATATTTGTTTAATTTTTCTATCATTTCATACTCTCTCTCCTTTTTCTCTCTCTTTATTCTATCATCACACTTTCTCTCTCCTCGTTCTCTCTCATCACATATTCTTTTACCATTTTCTCTTTATATTCTCTCCCATTACACTCTCTCTCCTCATTTTCTCTCTCTTCATTCTTTTCCATCACACTCTCTCCACATTTGTTCACCGTACTTTCTCTCTTCTCAATCTCTTTTACCATTATCTCCTCGTTTTCTTTTATCACACTTTTTCTCTCTTTATTCTCTCTCATCATATTGTCTTTCTTCATTTTCTTTTATCATACTTTCTCTCTCCTCAATCTCTCATTTTCTCTCATCATGCTTTCTCTCACTTCATTTTCCCATCAATCTTTCTCTCTCAACCTACTTTCTCTCTCAACCTACTTTCTCTCTCATCAGACTTTCTCTCTCATCAATCTTTCATCTTCTCTCTCTTCATTTTTCCATCATTTTTTCTCTCTCAGCACACTTTGTCTCTCATCATACTTTCTCTCTTCTCAATTTCTCCTATCATGCACTCTCTCCTCATTTTCTCTCATTATACTTTCTCTCTCTTTATTTTTTTTCATCACACTTTCTCCCTCATCATATGTTTATCTCACATTCAACTTTTCCTCCCATCTAATTTTTTCTCTTATTTTTCTCTAAGGGTAAAAAAGAAAATTTAGATTCATTCTGATTGAAAATATTCAACTAACCCAGCATTATTTTTAAGAATGATAGTCAATCTCATACTCATTCTCATTCCATAATATTATGATACCTATTTCCATTCCGATTCTTAGAAGAGAACCAAACACTAGCTTAATATTCGAATAATTTGAATTGAGTTTGAATTTAAACCATTTAAAGTTAAAGTTCGATTATGTTTGAATCAAAAGTGAACAATTCGAATCGAATTCATATTCAAATTTCATTTTGAATAGGATTTGAATTAAATTTATTTATATTTACAAACTTTAAATATCATATATATTTTCAAGATTGAATTTAAATATTAATATTTTAATATTATTTGATTTATATATATATATATAATTAATATTTTACGCGTCGCACCGTGCATGTGCAGGATATTAGTGTTTTTTAAAAATATTTTTATTGTTTTTCATTTTTAAAAATTAACATTTCTCGAATATGGTTAAAAAAAATTTAAATAAAATCTAAAAGTTTATGGAGGGTATACTAATATATATTTCGGATTTATATTCAAGGCAATATTATATATATATATATATTAGAGGCCATAAACTAATGTGCAGGATATTAGTGTTTTTTTTTTTCATATTTTTATTTATTTTTATTATTTTTCATTTTTTAAAATTAACATTTCTCGAATATAGTTAAAAAAAAATTTAAATAAAACCTAAAAGTTTATGGAGGGTATACTAATATATATTTCGGATTTATATTCAAGGCAATATTAATTTTTAAATAATATATATATATATCATCTTGTTCGGAATCTGAATCTGAGTCAGACGAGGGACGGGTGAGTTGGTGCGGACGATGACGGAGAGGCAACTGAGATATCTTTCTCGTACGTACTTCCAAAAATAGACTCTCATGTGGTGCTGATGGACGACGATGACTGCGCCGGCGGTACCTGAGCTCTACGCACACTCACACAGACACACGAACGTTAGAGGCCATAAACTAAGGAAAAAGTCCCTCGAGTAGACCCTCCGACGCTCAAGTCAAATATTTTTTCCCCAGAAGAACAGTGCACGAAGAAGAAGAAAAGTAGAAGACAAGTGTGAATGTGCGAGAGAGCGTACCTGCGTGAGGGAGAGGACCTCCCTTTTTATATGACAACGCATACCTTCTGGAGCCTGACTGATGTCGGAGAATGTTGGGTGTCAGACCTTGTCGGGTGATGGAGGACACATGACATTCTCCTGTAGCCTGAAGGAAGGTTCCATTCGTAGGTGGTTGCAGACCGTTGGAATATTCTCTGACACTTGCAGGGGCGGATCCAGTGGGGGCCGGGGGGGGGGGGGGGGGCATTGGCGGTCACCCCCCTTGTTGCCGGTGGTGGAACCCCTAGTATTATAGGCTTCCACTGATGGAGATGGACGATACCGCCTTTTGCTTATCATGATCTACCTCTCCATACTTAAATATCTGGATCCGCCACTGGACACTTGACAGTTACTCTCTAACACTTGGCAGTTACTCTTTGACAGGCGGTTACGATTCTCTAACTTTGTTGTCCTGTATCGCTTTCTGTCGCGACCAGGAAGGAATAGGACAGCCCTGGATGACCAGCCGGGTATAACACCTGGTTTGGACCTTGGAAGGTCAAGGTTGTCGAAAGATAGTCCTAGCGCTGGTCAGGAGTTGGCTGACCGAGAATTTTAACTGACTGGGAGCATGGGGTTTACGTATTGTCAGAGCGTGAGAGCCTAACCCGTCAAATCCTGGTCAGGTGTCATTCGACTGCCTACCCCAGTGTTTCAGATCTGGAATACCAGTCTGTTAGAACCCGACCGGGAGCTAGGTTGCTGACATTGTTCCCGACCGTTGACTGTCATATCTTCTTGACTTTTGACTGTCACGTACCCTTGACTTCAGACTGCCATATACTATTGACTTCTGACTACCACGTACCGTTGATTTATGACTATCATATACTCTTGACTTCTGACTGTCATATTTTTATCGGATCCCATCATCGTACATTGTATTATATATATATATATATATATATATATATATATATATATATATATATATATATATATATATATATATATATATATATATATATATATATGAATCTTGAACTATTATGATTTGAAATTTTAATGTTATTTCATAAAACACAACTTGACCGCACTGCCACCTCATCGATCCGCCACGACGACTGCTTAAACTGCAACCGACGCTTCGATTGACGGGACATCCGCGCATCACAGCCGTCCCTTTCTACGAGCGTCTTCACGAGCATTCACCCTTTACTCTTCATTTTTTTTTTAATATTCTTTCCCTCCTTTTTGTTCTTTCCGAATCCTGTCACGATCGCTTTTTATTGCCCTTCTCGATCCGTTGCTCCCAACCCAATCTTCGCCATGGCTACTGCCGCTGAAGAAGATAGCAAGCCATACCCAGAGGTAAACAGATCATTAAGCAGTGCAATTTTGGTTTATCGCGATCCGAAATCTCAATTGATCGCTTGCTTTGCTGCAGATGATCATGGAAGCGATCGCAGCGCTGGGGGAGGCACCCGGCGCCGACAAGTCGGCCATCTCGAACTACATCGAGTCCAAGAACAGCGGCCTCCCGCCGGATCACCCGTCGCTCCTCTCGACGCACCTCGACCGCATGAAAGAGAACGGGGAGCTCCTGCATGTCGACGGCTACTACACGAAGCCCGGCACGAACGCCCCCGCGAAGCGAGGGCGCGGCCGCCCACCCAAGCCCAAGTCGGATCTTGCCTCCGGCGCCGAGCTACCGTCGCCTCGCTCGCGTGGACGGCCGCCGAAGACGAAGGATCCGCTCGCCGCCGCCGTTGCCAAAGCGGCCTCCGGGTTCCCCCGCCCTCGCGGACGTCCGCCGAAGGCCGACCGGGCGACGGAGTCGGGGACGAGCGGCGCTGTGGTTGGGGTCAAACGGGGGCGCGGGCGGCCTCCTAAGGCGAAGCCGGCTGTAGCGGCAGAAGCGGTCTGAGTGGATCAGTAGCGGGAACACTTTGACAGAGTTCGAAGTTTGTATTTTGTTAATTGAGATCGCAATGGTTTAGATTTTACACGGTCAACTATCTTAACGCATTGATATTTCATAAGAATTCATCATCTCTCGATCATTGGCATTGTTCTACTAAAAATTGTATGAATGGTACTTTCAATTCCAGAGAGTAGCTATATCGTGTGCAACATTGAAATAACAACACATCTTCATGAAACATGACAATCATCGAGGGGAAGGGGGTGAAGCATTTCGTCCAAGAGCAGGATGAACTTTCGCAATTTCTGGGTCAGCGAACAGTATATTGGCGAGCACTTCGTTGGCAGCATCCGTGGGGTGATATGCGTCCCAGAACACGTATTCCGCTCGGTTGCTGCAGAGGTTTGAGTTTGGCAGGCACAGGCCACCTACCGTCGTATCCACGTTGCAACATGACGTGTGAGAGATTTTGAATCCTGCAACCAAATGCGATTTTTGTTATCGAATGGAATCCTCAATGTTTGCAGACTAGTCTGATTTGCGTACCGTAGATTTCTGGTCTGTTGATGAGATCCAAGACAGAGTCGTAGCAGTCTGCGAAGGTCATTTGCGCACCGGGAAGCCTGGAGTTGAGAACAGAGAGCAAATACTTGACTCGCTTGTTGAACCGCATCACGTAGTCGTTGACATAGTCCAGGCATTGGCCATTGCCGGATATCGCTCTCTGAGAGGGAATGCATCCCATGGGTGACAGTCCATGGAAGATCACCTTCCTTGCCCCAGCAAAATACAACCTCTTGAAACATCGAACACAGAAACCACATTTGGATCGATTAACTACAGTTAAAGATTTAAAGAGCTGATCATTCTATGTCTTGAAATTGAGCCAGATATTATACCGTCAACTGGCCTCCCAAGGTATTCATCAAGAGATCCTCGAACTGCTCGAGCGTGTAAATATGTCCATCAGCAAGAAATGGCCGAAGAAAGTTGTTGATATAGTCGTTGCTTCCTGTAAAATAAATGTTAGTAACATTGACAAAATGGCATTCATCAAAACTTTGGTTGTGCAGTTTACCAAGGCCAACTAAAAAGATGGCCTCATTGCTTAGTTTCTCAGAAGCCACTCTTCCAAGTTTGAGAGTGATTGCTTCCTTGGTCTCCTCATAACAGCCAATTTGATCATCAAAGGAGAGCTTTTCAATCTGTGAATCCCCGTTTCAGTAAATGTATGTTGAGTGACAATAGCTTAAAAAACTGAATATAGCTTACGAAATAGATTCCAGTCTCGTTGAGAATTCCGGCTCCTCCAGAAGCATAGTTGACACCTTTGAGCATGGCATCATCGTACTCGGACAGAGAAAGATATGGCGGTGGAGATGGAATCCCCAGCTTGGCAGCTGCATCCCGAGATTAACAGAAAGTTCAAATAAGACTATTTTCATGTATATAAATGTAGTCCGGAATGCTTTAAACATGCATACCAATGATGTCTCCTATGGTTCTGCCATTGGTGAATCTTCCAGTTGGAATGCCACCATAGTAATCAATTCCATACCAGGGGTAGTCCGACTTCGCAAGGGAGAAAATGAGATAGTTGTTGTTGCCCACATCGGACAGCGAGTCCCCGAACACATAGAGAACAGGTTTTCTAGTTTCAGTGGAGGTGACAATGGAAGCAGAGAGTAGGAGAGACATAACGAGAGTAGGCAAAAGAGCTTCCATGTTTGAGTTCAATTGAGAGTGGAACGCTGTGATCGATGAGAGCTGGTGGTGTTTAGGAATTAGGATAGCAAATTTATAGCTTGGTATTGTGCAATGAAGTCATGGAGATGTCTCTAAGTTTGGCTTTTGTGGCCTGGTGGGTCAAGAGATTGTGTGTAGTTGCATGGATTGGTGGGAACTTGAGGAGGGGTGTCTAATTTCTTGTTTACTTGGGATATAGGAATAGAAAATAAAAGGCCAGATTCCTTTTGCAAACATTTTAAATGTTGTTGGAAATGACTCACAAGTTATGTCAATTGTAAATAGGATGGTTGCTGTTTCTTATGGAACTTAATTAAGTCCTATAGTCTTCATAAATTGAAAAAGTAAACTTGTATACAGAGAAACCGCTTTGATAAAAGAAACACAATCATAAAGTTTGCCATTCAACTTGTGCAAGTTCTCTGACTATACATTTTTCTAGGCCATAATTATTAATGTGTTGTCCCTTAAGAATTAATAGCCCAAGTACTTTTATTAATGAGCCATAACACTTGACAACTCCCTCTAAAAAGATTCAAACCCCTACTATGATCTGTTCATGCTGGAACAAGAACTCCTAAATATTTGCATTCACAGATAAATAGATATTTATCATCTCTGTGTTTATGGTAGTTCTACCACACTTTGCTGTGTTTTTACTGCACATGCTAAGTAAAGGAATGAAACAACTAATGAATGCGAAACTGAACAATTAATTTTTTATTTATCAGAAACCTATTTAGAGTTTCTTTTGACTTCTGATGCCTGTTTGAAGATTTCTCTTATTGTTCTAGGGATGTCATTCAATTTCCTTGGCTTGTTTGCAAATAACCTTGGTCAGAGAACATTGAATGAATGAATTAAATCTCATAGAACTATCCCAGCTCTCTAGAAGGAAGTTTTCTATAATGATAATTTTTCTCAAATTTACAGAATTCCAACCATGCAAATGTTTGCTCAACATATCTAAGCGAGACATAGTTGAACAGACAGTACAACTTCCTCAGACAAATTCACGATCTAGTATTTTTCATGCTCGCTATCAAACTCCAACAGTCTTCTAATTGTTCATGCTCTCATCACTGTTTAACAGTTCAAGTGTTGGACCAGAGTAACAATAAGTGAGTTGAATAAACGAAAATGAAATCAATGCTCTAAAAAAAAGTGGGGCGCATTTGGGCCATCGGTTCACCCTCCACATTATTGAGCTAAAATGCATCAGATTTTTTGTTTTAAAAAATATGCAAATATCAATTTGTTCGTAATTGTGTTGTATATAAAGGCATTTACTAATTAATACTGTCCCATTTCAAACATGGGATGAAAGCGACCGCCATTCAATTCGGGCCACCTCATTATTTTCCACGAGGAAATAGTACCCTTCACATAACTTAGGACCGATTATACTAACTTAGGGACCGATTATAAAGAGTATTTAGAATGAACATAATTATTTTTTACTGTAGTCAGAAAAAGTATTCATAAAGCCAGTTATTTTGAATGCTTTCTTTAAATAAAGTAGATTATTATTATTATTATTATTAAATGAGACAGAGAGTGCTAACTAACAAACATTATAAATAAAATACCAAATATTTGTCTGTTTTTATACAATAATTCCAAATTAGTGCTACATATTGATCCAATCCACTGACACCATACTTCGTGCCCCAGCATTTTTTGCTCTTGCTTCTCGAGTCACACCATGAAAAAAGTGTTAAAAGAAAAGAAGGAAAAAAAAAAGCAAAAGTCAAGAACAAGAGTAATAAAAAAAAACTTGAAATCAAAATTATTAATTTTTAAATTCTTTTTCTTGTCCAACTTGGAGGGCATGGTGCGAAATGACAACGTTACCCCTCGCCGCCGCTACAGATGCCGGGAATGAGCAGCGACGGCAGCCGCCCCATCGACTCCGTCCGCCTCTGCCGCGCAGCGGGCGGCGCTGGCGGAAGAACCCTCCCGTTGGCGAACAGTGGCCCACCGCCCACCGCCTCGTGCTCAGCGGCGGCGGAGGCTGCGGGGCCGCCGAAGACGTAGTGCCCGTCCGCCACGTCGCCGCCCGCCATCCGCCGCTCCACCTGCAGGAACTCCCCCAGCGAGATCGTACAAGACATCTCGTCGCGGCACAGCCGCCACCAGCTGCCCCTACGCCCGTGCCGGCGTCTCCGATCCGCCGCCATCGGCTTCGGACGCCGCGCGGCGGCGCCTCCGGTGGCGTGGTCGCGGCGAGAAGGGAGACGAGCGGAGCTGGAGGAGGGGAAGGAGACCCCCATTAGGGTGCCGAGGGTGGTGCTCCGGTCGGGGAAGAAGGAACCGGTCGACTGCATAAATAGCAAACCCATTCAGGGGTTATTGTGGGGGGAGGAACGAAGGGAACGGGCGAAACTTCGGCAGCTTAATCTTACCTCGGTGTCGAGATCGGAGGAGGAAAGGGAGGAGACGGAAGGCGAGGAAGGGATGAAGTCGGTGTCCCTATCCATAGCGTCCGCTCCAAGAGACGACGGAGATGGAAGAAAACCTTGGACTTATTATTGAGGTGGAACAGAGGAGCGAGTGCTAAATGACATAATTACCCTTATTTGTTTGTTTCCTTCTTATAGTTTCAACTGGCTCCAAATATAAGGGTTATAACTATTTATATCGTTAAAAATTAATAATATATATGTATATGCAATTTGAGACGTCCAAAATTGTCAATACAGTCTCAGAATTAGTTTCATCATCTTCAAAGCGTGAAAAAGTTTCAAAAGCCATAAGAATAAATTCCACTTAACTAGAAAAAAAAAATATAATTAGGATATTTTCTTGCACAAATACATGTAGCAGATGCAGAATATGAACACTTTTTTGTCACGTACAAATTCCATGGTCCAATAATGACATCGGTATGTACTCTATTTTGCCTTTGTTTGGATACTTTTGATCATAGTGGAATCCAACGATAAGCCAAGGTACGATGCCTTTGTTAATCTAGTTGCTTAATGTTGATAGAAAACAATCCATTTTTAATTGATCTAGTTAACTGTCTATTCATTCCATATACCTTAATTATTTTAACTGTCATCGAATAAAAAATAACAGACGCATTAAGTTGGTGATTATCATGGTATAATGCTTGTTTAGCGATGGCAAACAGTCAATTTCTTCTCTACTAGCAGTCGGAGGCAATGAGTGCGCTGGAAACACGAAGAGCCACAACATGGATAAACCAGCTTGCTACATGCAGCTGGTCCTTGTCAGTTGTGGATGCTCGTGAATAGGACGAAGTCGAAATGGCAAAGCAGAGCACACTAAAAAAAAAAAAACCATATAATTAATGATCGAATTAATAATGAGAATATATTTTTATCATTAAATTAGTGAAATATTAGTTAGTGTATATATATATATATATAGCGGGGTGAAGTCCATGTATATAGATTTTGTACATGGACTTCGTCCCGCTATGTAAAATAAACGACATCAGTGCTGGGTCAGGGAAGGAGTCTTGACATTGTCCCTCCGAGGCTCAAGTTAGTCACCAGAATATGGAGAAAGGCGGAGCAACAATTGAATAGTAGAATTCAAGAATAACGCGCACCTCTGTCGGTGATGAACCCCCCGTTATATAGAGCCTTGATGGGCAGCGTGCACGTTTCTAGAGACATGGGCATGCTCTCCTAGGTGTCCCATGAAAAGACCTTATCAGGAAAGTACGTCTGACACCATATTTTAACAGGGCACGTATATCCCTAACGCGACAGTAGCAGCTTCTACCGTATGATCTGTTTGTCGACCATACCTCGTTTCAGCGACATTATCTCTCAAAATGATGTTGAGAGATACTACAGTGGTTTCATTGCTGAGCCGAGCGGGGTAGCCGCTCAGCCGGGATTCCGCTCCGTCTGTCGTCCTGCCCCATTGCTTGGTTGAGCAGAGTAACAGCTCGGTCAGGACCCATCCACTCTGGCAACCTCAGGTTGCTCTTCTGTGCGGTAGCTGTGTAGTGACCTTTCGTTCAGACAGACTATCCGGTCTCCATCGGCGTCTTGATAATATGACTTGAACGCCTGCTTATCATATCCTCCCGAGTTGGAGGGGTTGCCCGCTCGTACATAACTCTCGCCGGTCGGACCTTGACTGTCCTAACTGGCAGTTGCATTTATCCTCTGTTCGACTCCTTAACGCCTGGGCGTTGACCATCTTGACTTTGACCTCCACCGTGTCAGTTGATCTCGTGCCAGGTAGGCCTCCTCACGTCGCCGCATCACAAGCCTCCCCCTCAAGTCTAGTCGAAGGTGGTTGCAAGCCCGACTGACTGGATCAGTGAAGTCCTTGATGATTCCCAGTCCTTTGTCGTTCGACTATGTGATGCTCGCTTATCCATGTCGTTCGGGCGATGTGTGGCAACACTTGGGAAAAAAAAATTTCTTGCGCTCCTCGGCCGAGCGCCATGATGTCATCCAGATTTCTTGGAGACCGTGTAAATCCCTGATCATTATGGCCGAACACACGACCATACCTTTTAATTAAGCCTCATTAATGCCATCCGGTGGTTGAGCTCCATGTGTCCTTCTTTCTGCTGCAGCATGTTTGACGTGACAGACAGATATCCGCTGGCGATGTGACAGGGGCCTTTTCGAATTCAACGGCTGAATCTTCTTCTAGTTTTTCTCAACCCTGGATCGGACGGCTCAGGTCGATCGGCTGCGAGGTTTATAAACTCTGCATGAAATGAGTGTTTGCTGTACTTTCCAATGATCAACATGCATCTACAAGCTACAAGAGATCAAGCAAGGTCTTTATTGTATTGTGTATTCATTTCCTTATTGTATTTTCTTATTGTGAGCTTGTATGAGATTTTTCCACTACTGGATTATTTCCAAGAATGAGTGTTTTTTATAGTAGAGTGTGTGCTCTATGTGGATTCTTGAATTAGTCACGTCAAGAAGATGAACACCAAGTAAATCCTAGTGTTAGCGATTGCTTCGAGTTTTCCGCTACAACAAATCATTAATAAAGCGTTTGGATCTAATCACTCTCTCTAATTCCCAAAGTGTCTTAACAAGTGATATCAGAGCGAGACCGCTTTTCTTGGACTAATAGTCTAAAAAGAAACACGCTAGAGTAGGAAGAAGAAGTTTTGAAGTGAAGCCATAATTTCAACGATCAAAGATTCATCATCAAGGAACTTAACTTCAAATGGATTTTTGAGACGGATTTAGATATGATATCTGAGCACCTCCATCCTACAAAATTGAGAGTTTCGACCTTTAGAAATCAAAGTTTGAAAATTTCTTTATGATGGAGATAGAGCAATGATTTGCTCTAATGAAGGAATTTCAAAATCCAATTGATGGAAATGGAAAGAGTCTCAAGAAGAAGAAATGGAGCGAGGAGCAATCAAGAGGTGTGAGGCAAACAACAAGGTAGCCAAATTATTGGTTAACTTATTGCCAAACATCATATTGTACAAAATTGAAGAATTTCAAGATGTCAAAGAGCTATGAAGCAAATTGACAAATCTTCATGAAGACTCATCCTCAACGAAAAACAATAACAAAGGCAAAAAGGGAGACTCTTTGTTTCATGTGCATGAGAATTTGGAGGTTGAGAGGTATTCAACATCCGAGGAGGAAATTGAAGAAGCATTCACCTCAAGGAATGAGGGAGAGTGTAGTTCATTGAAACTGGAGCAACAAGAAAGAAGCCTCTACTTTCGAGTCAAATGAAGAAAGATCATGTGCCGCTCCTACAAGCAAATGTATAACAATTTCAATTTATAAAAATAAAAATCATATCATATGCTTTGTGTGTAAGGAAAATGGACTACAAGAGCAAATGTCTATAATTGGCCAAGAAGAAGACCCAAGTAGAATCCAAGATGAAGGAGAAGCCAAAGGAAGTCGACCTCGTGGTATAAAAAGGTAATAAGCATATTATGTGCTTTTCTTACAATCAAAATGGACATTATCGAAACCAATGTCCAAAGGGGAGAACTTTGGCCAAGAAGAAAGGAGGAAACTCAAGTCAAGGGGGAGCTTCTAAAGGCAAAACTAAAGTACCATTAGGTAATGGTATTTGTTTAAATAATGATAAAAAGCATGCTAGAAATAATTTTTATCATTTTAATGCTATTTATCATGAAAATAGGAAGCATGAAAAACCTAGGGAAAATTATAAGTCATTTCATGCTAGAACGACCTTACATAAGAATAGAAAGGTAGAAAATAATTTAAGTAAGAAATCAAAACAAATTAAATATGTGCCTAAAAAGAAAAGTGTCCAAGGTATTAATGGAAAATCAAAATTTGAGGATTTAAGGATGGAAAATCATGTTTTGAGGTCAAAACTTGAGAATTAAGAAAAATCCCTTAAAAGAATAGAAAATTTTGCACAAGGAGTCAAAAGAACAAAACCTAGGTTTAATAAAGGTACAACCATCCAAGGGCAAGAAGGGTTTGGGGTACATGCCTAAGTCTAAAGAAAATGCTTATCGTAGAGTTTCGTATAGTTATGAAATTAACCCTAGGTTTAGGAATTAAGCTAAGGTTACAAGGGAAGTTATCCTTAGAGTCGACCTTGAGGAGACTAGGGCGACTAAGGCTTCTAAAAAGCCTAGGAAAGTCATTATGAAGGTATCAAGGGAAGTTATCCCTAATGAATACCTAGAACACCCAAGGAGTACTAATAAATTTTGGATTCCTAAGAGTATGTTCTCTACACCCTACATGAGTTTAGAGTGTGTCAACTCTAAATGGAAGGGTGGTTAACCCAACCGTGACCAAGTTTCAGGATATTTTTAAGGTATTGTGACACCTTGAAAGTGAAGGGTTTAATCTTTACTCTTGAAGAGTAAAAGTGTGCCAATAAATTTGAGAAATTGATGATTAAATTTACATAATTAGAATAGAAGTAAAGAAATGTTAAGTTGAGATTTTGACAATTTCTTAGGGAGACAAGGGCAAACTTAGGCTTATTTTTAAATTTAGTGATTAGTTAGTTATACTTAGATAGAAAATCTACGTATTTTCTTTATGCTAAAATTACCATGATCGTGTGCTCTATCACATGCCATGCCATCATAGTTTACATTCATATCTATATGAAAAATGTCATATGTCATGTCATACATGCATCATTTAGATATGATAGACTTTTTATTTAAAAATACACATTTGATGTATTTCATGATCATTATTTTTAATTCCTTGTGATTAAGGACAATGACATCAATTGACATCCTAGGTTGGATGATCAAAGTTAAATTGTCTAGTTAGATATGCATGATCCCTTAGTTCTAGGGAAAATCTACTTTATGTTGAAGCAATCTAGGTGCCCTAGGTTTTGATGTTTGGGCAAAGGTTTAAGTTAGGTTTATTGTTGTATTTGATATGCATTGTGAGTGTGCAGGATATAGGTACAACAAGGAAAGCCCAAGTGTGATCTTGGTAAAGGAGGAAAGTCTAAGAATGAGTCTTGGTGGTGTAAGTCCAAGCATGTAGTCTTGGCAACGTAAGTCTAAGTGTGACTTGGCAATGGATGAAGTCCCGGAGGTGAGGAGCCTCTTGGCAAAGGAAGACCCGACAATATAGACAAGGCCGAAGGAAGCTCCAGAAGGCAAGACGTGAAAGATGGGGAGACATCCGAGGGACGCGAGGCTGATGGAGGAGGCTAGAAGGCTAGGTCTAGGTTGGTCGGGCGAGGACGAGTGCATGAGAGATTGTACTCGGAGTAAAATCCTAGTTTTAGGGTTTTACTGTAGCAGTTGCTGTAGCGTAATGTAGCAGTTACTGTAGCAGTCGACTGGTGCATGGACCAATCGAATGGTAACGGGCAAATCAGGTTGCTGATTTGTTCCAAGCTCTATAAGAAGGACCTTGGTATGGTCGGCCAAGGTGACGAAATTAGAGTTGGTTAAAGCCTAATTAGTAGTCACCAAACGTGCTCAAGGTTCTCTTGTGTCCAAGTGTTCTTAGTTGGTGTTGTGGTGAGGTTTCTCCACCCACAAGGAGTTGCTTGAGTAGCTGGAGTTTGCCGGGGGCTAATCCACCGAAGGATCGGGATCGTCCACCTTACGGACAGCCGTGGAGTAGGAGTAAGTTATCTCCGAACCACGTTACATTGACGTGCATTGGTTTGCATTTCCTTTCTTTGTCTTTAGCTTTCATATTCGTATTTAGTTTCGTATTATTCCGTTGTGCAACTAACGAATACGTAGGTGTTAGAGTGTATACTAAAAGCCTAGTTTTTGTAAACATTTATTTGCTAAAATAAAAGAATCACATTGGTCAATATCTGCATTTATTTATTAAATGTAATTGTTCAATTAATTTATATAGTAGACAACATGAAGTGTGGTGTCACACTTAGAAGATCATGTTGTCGGTTCTCTATAAATTATAAACAGTTGCTCGCGACTAAGATAGAAAGGAACAAACTATCAGTATAGTCGTAGTGTAATTAAGTATTAGTTTATCTTAACTAATAAATTACACTGATACACTTTAAGTGTATTGAGCGGGATCATTTAGGTAAGTTCTTTTTGTACTGACTTAGTAAAAGAACTAAACCTTAGTTATTATGGAAGTGTGTGCTCTTAATCCTAATATAATAACAAACACATATATTTAATATTTATTTCTTTGATTTATCAAAGGGTGAGGTTTAGCTTGATAAATCGATATGCCGGATAAGTTGGGAAATGATATTACTTATAGTGTGTTGTTGATTATAGAAGGAATCTGTGTCTTAGTTATCTAGGTTGAGAATGTCCCCAAGAGGAGCTCATAAGGATTGCCATGTTAAACCCTGCAGGTGGACTAAGTCCGACATGACAATAAAGTTGAGTGGTACTACTCTTGGAACTAGATATTAATTAAGTGAGTTGTCAGTAATTTACTTAATTAGTGGACATTCGTAATCTTAAACACAGGGAGATTAACACACTCATGATAAGAAGGAGCTCATAATGTAATTTGGGATTGGTGCGGTAGTGCGGTAATAACTCTTTAGTGGAATGAGTTGTTATCGATGAACTTGAGTTGTGTGTTCGGGGCGAACACGGGATACTTAAGCTCATCGGAAGGCCAAAACCAATTTCTCCTCTAGATCCCTGTCGTAGCCTCATTATAGCCTCAAGTCCATCCAAATGTAAGGCTCTTCTTGGTGTCCAAGAAGGGGGCCGGACCATTGCTTGGTGACCAAGCAATGGCCGGCCACATCCTCTTGAAGGGGCCGGCCCTATAGCTTGGTGACCAAGCTTGTAGGGGCCGGCCATAATAATTCAAAAAGGGAGGGTTGTTTTGAATTTTTTAAAATCTTCTCTTTGTAGAAAACTATAAGTTTTAAAAGAGAGATTTTAATTTTTAAAACTTTCCTTATTTGAATTAGGCCACATATTTAAATAGAGAGTTTAAAAGATTTTAAAACTTTCCTTTTTTAACCATCCTCATGGTTTAAGAAAAAAAGGGAAAAGAAGTTTTAAAATTTAAATTTTCTATTACCATGTTAAAAAAGGAAATTTTATAAGAGAGTTTTTAAATTTAAAACATGGTTTTAATTTTTAAAAATTTTCCTTTTTTAACTCCTACTTTAGGAAAGAGAGCTTGTAAATTTTATAAGAGGTTTTCTTCTTGTAAATTTTTTTAAAAATTATTTTTCCTTTCCTTTTAATTGTGGCCGGCCACCTTGCTTGGTGCCCAAGCAAGGGCCGGCCAATAGGATTAAACCAAATTCAATCCTAAACCAAATAGGATTGATCATAACCATTGATTAGTGATTCATTCAATCAAGAGGAAAGAAAAGGAAAAATAAAAAGGGAAAAGGAAAAACTCTTGGATGATTTTATTTTTTGTAAAAGGTTTTTCCTTATTTGCCTTGGGCAAGTAATATAAAAGAAAGGGTAAGGGGGCCTCATGAGACATAACTCTTATTCTTTGGCTTGGAGATCTCAAGTGGCCGGCCCTCTTTTCTCTCCCTTCTCTTTTCCCTTTTGCTCTCTCTCCTTGGTGGTGGTGGCCGGATTTTAGAAGAAGAGGAGAAGCTCTTTTGAGTGGTGTTCATCTTGGAAGATCGTCGCCCACACGACGTCCAAGGCGAGGTGAGGAATACGGCAGAAGATCTCGAGGTCATTAGCATACAAAGAGAAGGTATAATTAGCAATTGTTTTCCGCATCATGCTAGTTTTTCTCTTTGTAAGAATTCTAAATACAAGAGGCAATTAGATCTACTTTTTCGAAATAGTTTTTCGAGTTTGTGTTTTCTTCTTTTTCGAACTTGTGTTTCGATTGTTTCTTTTGGTTGACCTAGAGTTATTTAAGGAAATAAATATTAGCTTTCCTTAAAAGGCTTTGCCTAGGCGGTGGTGGTTGCTCCCATATCCAAGAAGGCCATGTGCCTCGCCATGCAGTCCTTGAAGCCAATTTTGAAAATTAATATTTATGGAATTAATAATCTAGGTAGGTTTGAATCAATAGTGTTAAGTTCCGCTTGCGATTCAAATCTAAACCATTAAGAACAGATAAGTTAAATATGGAATCAATGATGTTAAGTTCCGTCTGCGATTCCTAATTTAACTTCTAAAGAACACAATAGGTTATTTAAGGAAAGGTTCGACACTTGTACAAAAATTTTTGTACAGTGGAACCGGTACGTTTTCCTAGGATTAACCAACAGTAGGAAGCCATCGATTTGGGTGAGACACTATTCACCCCCCCCTCTAGCGGACACATCGGTCCCAACAAGTGGTATCAGAGCGAGGGCGCTCTTCTACGGACTAACCGCTAAGAGAGCAAGAAGCTAGAGGAAGAATAAGATGGAGTCCAAAGGACCGCTCGGATGGGATATCCGAATTCCACCTCTGTATGACAAAGAAGACTTCAATTATTGGAGGAAGCAGTTGGAGACATGGTTCCAAATGGATTGGAACCAATGGGTTATCTTGAGTGACCCATTTGAAGCTCCTACGTACAAAAAGGGGAAGCCCCTCCGACCTCGGCATTGGACCGAGGAACAAAGGGTGCAAGCGGAGGCGGATAAGGAGGTAACAAAAATTTTGTTAAATCTATTACCTTCTAATATCATTGTGAGTGTAGGTGAATGCACAAGTGCATGTGATGTTTGGAAAAAGATCATTGCCTATCATGAAGACCCGTCACAATTCCAAGGAGTGGAAGAGCCCAAGGAGAAGGGTTCATTGGTTCAAGAAGAGAAGGACCAATTGAATGTTGACACGAGCTCAACATCCGAGGAGGAGAAGGAAGATGATGAGGTATCATCCACATCATCAAGGGAGGAAGAAGTGGAACCGTCCACATCTTCAAGTGAAGAGGAAGAAGAGCAATCCAAGGAAGAGGAGATCTTGGAAGCTCAATCCTCCACCTCAACTACCAAGAAGAGCACAAAGGACCACATCAAATGCTTTGAGTGTGGTAAGATGGGGCACTACAAGAGTAGGTGCCCTTCGCTCAAGAAGGTAAATGACGTAAACTCTAAACTCACTAAAGTTAATTTAGAAACTAATGTGAGTTGTAGGAAGAAGAAGAAGAAGAAGGAGAAGAAGCACATTAGGTGCTTTACATGTAATGAGTGGGGTCACTACCACACAAAGTGCCCAAGGAGAGGAGAACTCAAGAAATTGGCGCACTTGAAGAAGTGGGAGAAGAAGAGAGCTTCAAGGGTAAGGGAGGTAAATCCTAATTTGAATGCTAGTTCAAATTTAAATCGTTATAATGTTATTTATCATGAAAATAGAATGCATGATAAACCTAAGGACAAATATATATCTCCTCATGCTAGATCTACCATACCTAAGGTTAGGAAGGTAGATAACTACTTAGGCAACAATTCTAAGGACTTTAGATATAAGCCTAAGGCTAGCAATGCTCATAGGAATCAACAAAAATCCAAATCTATGGATTTAGTAAGGGAAAACCAAGTCTTAAGGTCAAGACTTGATAACTTAGAGAGAACCTTAGCAAGAATGGAAAACTTGCTTAAGGGGCAAAGTGAGCACAACCTTGGAAAAGCTAGACAAGAGTCATCCAATGGCTATAGAGGTTTGGGATACAAACCCAAAGCCAAGAAGGATGTGACTTCCTTTCATAGGGTTCCATATAGCTATGGAACCAAACATAGGACTAGTGGTCAAGCTAAAAGTACAAGGGAAGTTGTCCCTAAGAGTACTTTTGCAAAGACCAATGTGACTAAGACTTCTAATAAGTCTAATAAAGTCACAAATAAGGTTACAAGGGGAGTTAGCCCTAGAAGTGACCTAGTGGAAGTGACTAAGACTTCTAAGAAGCCTAGAAATGTCCTTAGGAAGGTATCTAGGGAAGTCATCCCTAGTGAGTACCTAGAGCATCCAAGGAGCACCAATAGGTTTTGGGTTCCTAGGAGCATAGTCTCTACACCCTAGATGAGTTTAGAGAGTGTCAACTCCAATTGGAAGGGTAGTTAACCCAACCTTGATAAAAGTTAACACTTGAAAGCATTTTCAAGGTTATTGTTAACCTTTGAAAATAAAAAGGATTATTAAGTGTACTCTTTAAGAAGAGTAAATTGTGTCAAAATTTGAGGATTTGAGTCTAACTTAAATTGACACAAATATGAAAATACAAGGAATACAAGTTGGGATCTTGGTCTCCTTTGATGGGTTAAGGGAGATTTTTAACCTTAATCCAAAGTAATCACTATTTGGAAGAACAAAGTATGTCAAATCTTAAGGAATTGAAATACATGTAAATTGGCACACTTGAAAAGGATTAGAAATGACTAGTTGAGATCTTAGCATGTTCTTAAAGGATTAAGAGCAAAATTAAGTCTCAATCTAAATGTTTGATCCTTAAAGAGAGTAATATGTGCCAAACAAATATTTGAGGATTGAATTCTTAATTTCAATTGGCACAAATAGAAAATGGATAAAAGAAATGCCAAGTTGGGTTTTGGCATTCTTTCAAGAGATAAGCAATCTAGGCTTAATTTTAAGGTTTTAGCTAAGGTTTAAGGATACTTAGACAGATTATCTAGGTATATTTTATTTATGCTAAAATACCATGATTGATTGCATATTATATGTCATGACATCATGTGTTGCATTCATTTTATTATGAAAAATACAAAAATATCATGTTATGTCATACATACATCATGTAGCTATAGCATGTTTTACTTTTGAAAATTACTTATTTTGATGTATGCCATTAATCATCATGCAGTATGTCAATTTCCTTATAATTAAGGACAAAAGGCATTTATTATGTATGGAAGCGTCCCAACAAGAGGGATCATATCAAGTGGCATCCTAGATGGATGATCATGATTTTTACAATGCCTAGATAGAGATGCATGATCCCTTAGTTTAGGGCAAGACCAAATATACATCTCACAAAGAACTATAAGGTGACTTGTATGTGTTTTAATACACGTTAGATACAAGTGAGATGTTAAAATGGTGAACTAAACTCAAGATGTTGATCTAGTGTATCTTGTTGAGTTTAAGGTTCATCAAAACACATAGTTATGTGTCTTCCAATCATTGGGAAAGCTAATGTACAAGTCATGTGCATTGAGCCCAAAGAACGTGGTTGGATATTGGTTTTGAAAAAGATTTCAAAATACTTTTGAAAAACCTTGGTGAAGACTATCTTTTGGTAGTAATCATCATTGGAAAGTTAGACACAAACTAGGAGAAAACATTGAAGTTTTCAAATTTGTGTCAATCTTTGAAAATATGAACTATTTTCATAGAAAACTATTTTTCCTTGATAAAGTATACCCTAAATAATATCTACATGAGTTTTCATGATGAAAACAAGTATGGATTGGTTAAGAAAAACCAAAGTGAAGTTTCGGTTGAGGTTTAGTTTCATTATTGAATTTTGAACCTTAAAACTTCGAGTTTTGGTTTTCCTAATTATTTAGGAACCCCAAGTCATTGTTGGTGCAATGATAGAAGTTTGACCATATTTTTAGGGGGAGTTACTCTTTGAAAACATAAACATCTTTTCCAAGACCAAAAGGAGGTCAAGTGTTAAGGTAGCACATGACATTGGTATGGGAGGTGTTACCAAGGATAAGGGAGAGTCATCCAAGGCCAATAAGAAGGAATATGCTAGGGTAGCATAAAATTATAGCAAGGATGAGGTGTCTAAGATTAAGGAAAAGAAGAAATTAACCAAAGACAAGGTGTCTAAGGTTAAGAAGGTGAGTTTAGTAGGGCAAGTGTCAACCGAGGTGCACCGAAGTGGCCTAGCCATAGTGGATGAGTCACCAAGGGAGGTGACTAAGGTTAAGCTTCCTAAGGGTAGGAAGAGCCTTTGGGACCCATGATAGATGGGTTATCAAATGTGCCAAGTGGTTAGGAGACAGACTTAAGTCTCTAACCTAGTGGGTTGGCACAATTGGGATATGTTTCGTGCATAGAAATATGAATTGGGTTCATATTGCATGAAAATTAGTTTTTGATGTATAGATGCCATATAAACCCATGCTAGGAAAGTATTGTGGTTTAGTATGGGCAGATACATCAAGACGAAACCAAAACTAGGACTTTAGGTCAAGGTTCAATTGAACCATTTAGCTAGTTTTGAATTTTATGTCAATCTTGGGATCTGTGATAAATATATTTTTATATATATTTTTCCTAAGTAGATATGGATAAAATAGACCTCTCCATAAAATTTAAGATTTTTTAGAGGTCTGTAGAATTTCTGGTGCATTTCTGAAGTTGGCCAGAAAAGGCTGATTTTTGCAAAAATAGGGTACCAGTCGACTGGTGTAGATACCAGTCGAATGGTAACAGTATTTTTTAGCACAGAATGTTTCTGTAAGCTCTTTTTGATGAGGGCAGTCGACTGGTACCAATACCAATAGACTGGTAACAATATTTTTTGACCACAGAATGCTTCTGTAAGGTTGTGTCGAAGGGGGCAGTCGACTGGTACCTAGTTCAGTCGACTGATACCAGCCTAAAAGTGTTTTTCAACGTTGTTCTTGACCTTGTCAACTCATTTAAATGTATGAGATCCATGGGGGATAAATACATGAGTTTAGGGTCAATTTGGATGACATGTTTTCAACAATTGGGATATTGTTGGCGCTCTTTTTGATGTATAGCAAAGGGGGAGAAGTTTAGGTTTAAGTGAGAAACCTATACACCTTTGCAAGAAATCCTAGCTCGAGGGGGAGCATAGGTGAAGGGGGAGCGATTGTTTAGGCAAAGGGGAAGAAGTTTACCTTTGCGGGAAATCCTAGCTCAAGGGAGAGCTTAGGTAAAGGGGGAGCCTAGGGATTTAGGTTCCATTATTTATGCATGAGTTGATTTGCATATTTATTTGCATATGTATTGCATTTATGTTTCCCTAACTTAAAAAGGTTGCCAAACATCAAAAAGGGGGAGATTGTTGAAGCAATCTAGGTGCCCTAGGTTTTGATGTTTGGGCAAAGGTTTAAGTTAGGTTTATTGTTGTATTTGATATGCATTGTGAGTGTGCAGGATATAGGTACAACAAGGAAAGCCCAAGTGTGATCTTGGTAAAGGAGGAAAGTCCAAGAATGAGTCTTGGCGGTGTAAGTCCAAGCATGTAGTCTTGGCAATGTAAGTCTGAGTGTGACTTGGCAATGGATGAAGTCCCGGAGGTGAGGAGCCTCTTGGCAAAGGAAGACCCGACAATATAGACAAGGCCGAAGGAAGCTCCAGAAGGCAAGACGTGAAGGATGGGGAGACATCCGAGGGACGCGAGGCTGATGGAGGAGGCTAGAAGGCTAGGTCTAGGTTGGTCGGGCGAGGACGAGTGCATGAGAGATTGTACTCGGAGTAAAATCCTAGTTTTAGGGTTTTACTGTAGCATTTACTGTAGCAGTCGACTGGTGCATGGACCAGTCGACTGATGCACTGTAGCAGAGAGCCGTTGAGAGAGCCGTTGGGCTGACACCAGTCGACTGGTGCATGGACCAGTCGACTGGTAATGGGCAAATCAGGTTGCTGATTTATTCCAAGCTCTATAAGAAGGACCTTGGTTTGGCCGGCCAAGGTGACGAAATTAGACTTGGTTAAAGCCTAATTAGTAGTCACCAAACGTGCTCAAGGTTCTCTTGTGTCCAAGTGTTCTTGGTTGGTGTTGTGGTGAGGTTTCTCCACCCATAAGGAGTTGCTTGAGTAGCCGGAGTTTGCCGGGGGCTAATCCACCGAAGGATCGGGATCGTCCACCTTACGGACAGCCGTGGAGTAGGAGCAAGTTATCTCCGAACCACGTTACATTGACGTGCATTGGTTTGCATTTCCTTTCTTTGTTTTTAGCTTTCATATTCGTATTTAGTTTCGTATTATTCCGCTATGCAACTAACGAATACGTAGGAAGCCATCGATTTGGGTGAGACGGTATTCACCCCCCCTCTAGCGGACACATCGGTCCCAACACTTTACATCTCACAAGACCATAGGTTTGATTTATATGTGCTTTTAAGATACATTAGATATAAGTGAGATATTAGGAGGATGAACAAAACTCAAGATATTAATTTAGTGCATCATTTTAAAGTTTTAGTATCATCAAAATAATAGATTATGTGAAGTCAAATCATGAGAAAAGCAAATATACAAATCATGTGTATTTAACCCAAAGATTGTGATTGGAAATTTAGTTTTGAAAACCATTTCAAAATCATTTTGGAAAACTTTGTTGAAGTCTATCTTTTGATAGAAATTATTATTGATTAGTTAGATACAAAGTAGAGTGAAATATTGAAGTTTCCAATGGTTTCTAATTTTATATTAATCTTTGATAATGAGAGTTATTTTCATAGAAAACTATTTTTTATTGATAGTATATGATGTAAATAATATTTATATAAAATTTCATGATTTTTTGATAATCATAGAATTATTTATAATTTTCTGAAGTTGAATATGAAATTATTTTTAGAAATCAGAAAATTCAAATATGGGTAATCGATTGGCTCAATTGATTGCCATAGCCGAATCAATTAGGGTAATCGATTAGTGGTGATTTTCTGCAAGTACAAAGACTTGCAGAATCGATCAGGTGATCGATTAAGAGGTCGTAATCGATTAGAGCAATCGATTGGCATGTGATAATCTATTGAATCCCAACTTCAATCGATTCAGAGAGGCTGTAATCGATTGGTAGATGAAACCAATAGATTAGAAAGACTGATTTTGGTTTAAGTGGTTTGATTTCAATTCATTAAGCTACATTTAGTCAAATTAACCATCGCTAACCCTAAGAAATGCATTGATAAGTATTCAAGTTTAATTTTCTTAATGAAAACAAGAAAAGAGTGATTTAAGCGGACTATTTTGAAGTTTAGGAGAAGGTTATTATTCAATATTAAATTTTTAACATTGAAACTTCAATTTTAGATTTTCTGAAGATTTAGGAACTCCAAGTCATTGTTAGTGTAATGATAGAAATTTAGAGCATGTTTTGAGAGGGAATTTATAATAGAAGGTTGGGAACCTTCATTACAATATATGCATAAGGGTGAGCATAGTATATAATGAAAGGTATGAGGTTTTCATTGAATTTCTTTGACAAAATTGACTCCTAGGATGAAGAGTTTTTGATGTGTGTCAAAGAGGGAGAAAATATGAGGTTTAAGTTAGAAGCTCTCAATCATGTCTTGCCATGGCATAAAGAAAGTTGGGCTAATATGGATTAGTCTAACTTAAACATATTGTCAAATATCAAAAAGGAGGAGATTATTGGGAGATTGTTGATGCGATCATCCTCGGGTCAAGGTTGACTAGCTTAACTAAGCTCGAGTGGGTTTGAGCTTGAGTTTCGATGTTTGAAAAATATGTGAGTAAAAATCAAGTTGGTCTTGGAGGATCGAATACTTGACTGTGAAGTCCTAATTGGAAGTTAGACAAGGAAAAGTCCTAACCCGCAGGTTAGGCAAAGGAAAGTCCAAGTCGGTCAAGGAGGATCGCACATTGTCAAAGAAAAGTCAATGGGTCAAGGAGGACCGCACGTTGGTAAAGGGAAGTCCTAATTATGGTTAGGTAAAGGAAAGTCCAAGTGAATCAAGGAGGACCGCACGTTGTCAAGAGGAAAGTCCTAACTGCGATTAGGCAAGAGAAAAATTTAAGTGGGTCAAGGAGGACTGTACTTGGTTATCGAAAGTCCAATTGGAAGTTGGAAAAGTCCAAGTTGGTCAAGGTTGACCAGACACTTGATAGAGAAGTTCCAATAGGTTACGGTTGATTGAATGTTGGGCAAGAGAACCCTAGACTTAAATTAAGTTAGGATTGGGCAATCCAATAGGGCAATAGATTGATCCTAAGCTAATCGATTAGGTAATTGATTAGGGGTTCTTGAGGGAACATAGTGTTAGGACACTCCGACAAGCTAGAGGGGAGGTGATTAGCTCCAATTAATTTCTCGATGATTTGTTGTAGCGAAAAACTAGAAGTAAGCGCTAACACCCTTGATTTTACTTCGTATTCACTTCCTTGAGATGACTAATCCAAGGGTCCACTTTTCTCACTTATGGTACACTATGAATGTTGGTTGCTACTCGAAAAACCTTGAGATGACTAGAGGTTCCACTGTACACACTATGAACTTAACACGTTTGATCCAAAACTTAATCTATTCGTTCTTTTAGGTTTTGACTTGGGTCTCCTGCAGAACTTAACACGTTCGACCCAAATCGCCTTAAGTATTAATTCCATTAAATATTAATTTTCATAATTGGTTCCCAGTACTGACGTGGCGAGACACATGGCATTCTTGGATATGGGAGCAACCACCACCGACTAGACAAAACCTTTTATAGAAAGCTAATATTTAATTTCCTAAAATAACTTTAGATTAACCGAAAAGAACAATCAAATCACAAGGATAAAAAAACAAAAGAACACAACATCGAAAAACATATTCGAAATACTAGAATCGTAAGCCTCTTGTATTTGATATTATTTCCATAAATAACTAGTATGATGCGGAAAAGGAAAAACTACTAGTTATACCTTCTAGAAAGACCTCTTGATCTTCTACCGTATTCCTCTTCTAACCTCGGACGTTGTGTGGGCAACGATCTTCCGAGATGAGAAACCACCAACCACCTTCTTCTCCTCCTAGCTAGGTTCGGCCACAAAGGAAGAAGCTTCACGAAGGAAGAAAATCAAAACACTAACCAAGCTCCAAGAGATGCTAGCTTTCTCTCCTTCTTCTTCTTCTTCTCCAAGTAGTATCCGGCCACCACAAGTGCTCCAAGGGGAAAGAGAGGTTCGACCACCACAAGAAGAAGAGAGGGAGAGGATGGCCGGCCACACCAAGGAACAAAAGAGGGAGAGAAATAATAGAGGTTGTATCTCATGAAGGCACCCTCACCCCTTCTTTTATATTCCTTGGCCTAGGCAAATTAGGAAATTTAATTACAATAATATTTCCTTAATTTCCTTGACATGATTTAATTGAGAAAAATAAAATAAAATTTTCCCAATTAAATTCAAGTGGCCGGCCACATCATGAAGAACAAATTGGACAAGTTTCAATCAACAATTAAAACTTCCTAATTTATTTCCGGAAATTTTAAAAAATAAAATTTCTCTTCAAAATCTCTTCATGGTTGATAAAAGGAAATTTCTATAATTTTAATTTTACAACATGTGAATAATTTTTAAAGAGAAAATAAAATATCTCACCAATCTACAAATAAGGAAAGAGATCTAATCTCTTTCTTTAATCTTTTGTAGATCTTTTACAAGAGAGATATTTTAATTTTAATTCTCTTTAATAAATTATATCTCCCACATAATAAAAATTAAAATTAAAATCCCTTTTTAAATTAATTTGGCCGGCCCCCACTAGCTTGGGTTCAAGCTAGGGCCGGCCACCCAATTTTATACCTAGGCCGGCCCTAGCTTGGTTCCCAAGCTAGCTTGGCCGGCCCCCTATTGGTGGGTATAGAAGGTGGGTATAGTACTCTATAAATAAGAGGCTACGATAGGGACCGAGAGGAGGAATTGGTTTTGATCTCCCGATAAAATTAAGCATCCCGTGTTCGCCCCGAACACACAACTTAATTTTATCAATAATAATTCATTCCACTAGAGAACTATTATTGAACTACCGCACCAATCCCAAATTACATTTTTGGGCTCCTTCTTATTATGAGTGTGTTAGTCTCTCTGTGTTTAAGATATCGAATGTCCACTAATTAAGTGAGTTACTGACAACTCATTTAATTAATATCTTAGTCCAAGAGTAGTACCACTCAACCTTATCGTCATATCGGACTAAGTCCACCTGTAGGGTTTAACATGACATTCCTTATGAGCTCCTCTTGGGGACGTTATCAACCTAGTATCTCTAGGACACAGTTTCCTTCTATAATCAACAACACACACTATAAGTGATACCATTTCCCAACTTATCGGGCTTATTGATTTATCGAACTTAATCTCACCCATTGATAAATTAAAGAAATAAATATCAAATATATGTGCTTGTTATTATATTAGGATTAAGAGCACACACTTCCATAATAACCGAGGTCTTTGTTTCTTTATAAAGTCAGTATAAAAGAAACGATCTCAAATGGTTCTACTCAATACACTCTGAGTGTACTAGTGTAATTATACAGTCAAGATAAACTGATACCTAATTACACTACGACCTTCTAATGGTTTGTTCCTTTCCATTTTGGTCGTGAGCTACTGTTTATAATTTATAAGGTACTGATAATATCATCTTCTGTATGTGACACCACATACTATATTATCTACAATATAAATTAAGTGAACAACTACAACTAAATGTAGACAATTTGACCAAATATGATTCTTTATTCATAATGAAAGTTTACAAAGCTTAGGCTTTCAGTATACACTCCAATAATCTCCCACTTATACTAATGACTAAGCTGTCATATCTTCTACCATACATCTGATTCCCATTCCTTCCACATGCCGATCGAAAGCTTTCGCCGGAAGGGCCTTAGTGAAAGGATCTGCCAGGTTATCCACTGATGCAATCTTGGCGATGACAACTTCTCCTCGCTTCACAATATCTCGTATCAGGTGGTACTTGCGCTCTATATGTTTACTTGCCTTATGAGCTCGTGGTTCCTTTGAGTTTGCAACTGCACCGCTATTATCACAATAAATTGTGATGATTTTGGGCAAACCAGGAATCACATCTAAGTCCATTAGAAAGTTCCTGAGCCACACTGCTTCTTTAGCTGCTTTAGAAGCTGCTACATACTCAGCTTCCATGGTTGAGTCCGAAACGCATTTCTGCTTAACACTCCTCCATGAAATGGCTCCACCTCCTAAAGTAAACACATAGCTTGATGTAGACTTACTACTGTCCTTATCTGATTGGAAATCTGAATCCGTGTAACCCATAGGGAGTAAATCGTCTGCTTGGTAAACTGGCATATAATCTCTAGTCCTTCTCAGGTACTTTAATATATGCTTTACCGCAGTCCAATGTCGTTGTCCAGGGTTACTCTGATATCTACTGACCATGCCCACGACAAAGCAGATATCAGGTCTCGTACATAGCATTGCATACATAAGACTTCCTACAGCCGAAGCATAAGGAACTGCTTTCATGTCTTCTATCTCCTTTGATGTCTTTGGAGACTCTCTTTAGATAGAGCTATTCCATGCCTAAAAGGTAAGAAACCTTTCTTGGAATCCTGCATGCTAAAACAAGCAAGGATTGTATCTATATATGAAGCTTGGGACAGACACAACATTCTTTTCTTGCGATCTCTTATAACTTTGATCCCAAGAATGTGTGCACATTCTCCTAAGTCCTTCATATCAAATTGTTTGAACAACCATACCCTTACGTCTGATAATACCTTGACATTGTTGCCAATTAACAAAATATCATCTACGTATAGTACAAGAAATACCACCACATTTCCGTTACACTTCTTATATACACAAGACTCATCCGGACTTTGAATAAATCCGTATGACTGGATTACTTCATTAAACCGGATGTTCCAAGATCTTGAAGCTTGCTTCAGTCCATAAATAGACCGATTGAGCTTACACACTAGATGCTCTTTGTCTTTTTCAATGAACCCTTCTGGTTGCTTCATATGGATGTTTTCTTCAAGACTTCCATTAAGGAAAGTTGTCTTGACATCCATTTGCCAAATCTTATAATTCATATGAGCAGCAATGGATAAGAGTATCCGGATAGACTTAAGCATGGCTACCGGTGAAAAGGTTTCCTCATAATCGATTCCCTCTTTCTGAGTATACCCTTTCGCAACAAGCCTAGCTTTGAAGGTGTCTACCTTCCGTCTTCCCTCTTTTCCTTTTGTAGATCCACTTACATCCAACGGCTTTTACACCATCAGGTGGTTCTACAAGCTCCCAGACCTTATTAGAGTACATAGACTCTATTTCAGAATTCATCGCCTTTTGCCAAGATGCTGCATCTATATCTTGGAGTGCTTCGTCATATGACCGGGGATCAGGTTCATGTTTACCCGGGATCAAGTCCAAAGACTCTCCCAAAAACATGAATCTCTCAAGCTGCCTCACAACCCTCCCACTACGACGAGGCACTGTCTGTGGTTGTGTATCATGTGTGACACGTGTTGCAATCTCTTGTGGTACTTCATCTTGTACTGTTGGTATTAAAGTAGACGTGCCCTCTCTTAGTTCTTCTAAAACAACTTTATTACTGGGCTTGTGATCCATTATATAGTCTTCTTCTAAAAACTGGGCATTGGTGCTAACAATGACCTTCTAGTCTTTAGGACTATAAAATAAATCACCTTTCGTTCCTTTGGGATATCCTACAAACACGCGAACTTCTGTACGGGATTCTAACTTATCAGCATCTGGTTTCAGCACATGTGCTGGACTACCCCAAATCCGAATATGTCTTAGACTGGGTTTTCGCCCATTCCACAATTCTATGGGAGTAGAAGAAACTGATTTAGAAGGTACTAAGTTCAAAACGTATACTGCTGTTTCCAGAGCATATCCCCAAAACGAATTTGGTAATTCTGAATAACTCATCATCGATCTAACCATCTCCATAAGAGTCCTATTCCTTCGTTCTGCTACACCATTCTGTTGGGGTGTTCCAGGTGCAGACAATTGGGATTGAATCCCGGCCTCTGATAAGTAATTCCTAAACTCTCCTAAGAGGTATTCACCACCACGATCAGATCGTAGTGTCTTGATACTTTTACCTAATCATTTTTCCACATCAGCCTTGTATTCTTTGAACTTATCAAAGCACTCGGACTTGCGGCGCATTAGGTAAATATATCCATATCTTGAATAATCATCTATAAAAGAGATAAAATATTCAAAACCACCTCTTGCCTGGACAGACATAGGACCACACAAATCAGAATGAACCAATTCCAACACTTCTTTGGCTCTATACCCCTTGGCCTTGAACGGCCTCTTGGTCATTTTACCTTCCAAGCAAGATTCACAAGTTGGAAAATTTTCCAACTCAAATGAATTCAAAAGTCCATCGGCTATAAGCCTATGAATCCTACTTAAGTTAATATGACCAAGCCTTAGATGCCAAAGATATGCTTGGTTCATTTCCGAAGGTTCTTTTCCCTTATTAGAGTTAGAAGATGAGTTATAAATTTTCATGTTTTGCTTTGTAGAAGAAATTGGATTTAAAGTATACAAATTGCCAACTAATGCATCAGAACAGATAATCACTTTATTTCTTTTAATAACTACATCGTTACTGAAAGAAACTGAATATCCATCTAAAAACAGTTTAGAAACTGAAATTAAATTCTTTCTAAAACTGGGTACATAAAGATAATTTCTTAAAATCAAATTTCTAGTTCTACTAAAAGATAAGTAGACGTCTCCCACTGCAATAGCTGCCACCTTAGTAGCATTGCCCATGTAGACGGTAATCTCTCCTTCAGATAGTCATCGGGTTTCCTGGAACCCCTGCAAGGAATTGCAAACATGATCAGTGGCTCCCGTATCTACACACCAGGTGCTGGTAGATAACACCGCTAAACATGTTTCAACAACTAGAGTATGAGATATACCTTTGTTTTGGTTCCTACGAGGACAATCCACCTTCCAATGTCCTGCCTGCTTGCAGATGAAGCACTTGCCCTTCGGCTTCTTCATTCCAGCTTTAAATCCCGTACTCTGAGATTTATTCACTTTCTTTGCTGAACCAGCTTGTTTCTTCTTCTTCTTTCCTCTCGGTTTAGAAGTAGAACCATTTTCAGCATAGTGAATTTGAGCATTGTGACGAAATAATCCTTCTGCTGCTTGAAGTTCTATCAGTAGTTCCGCTAATGAATAAACCCTCTTATTCATATTATAGTTCAGGCTCAAAACTTCTAGGTAGCGTTTGGAGGATCATATCGATCTGGGTTTCCCCATCAATTTCTCCTCCAAGGATCTGTATCTTGTTTAGATAAGCCATCATTTTTAGGATATGATCCCTCACAAGAGTACCCTCTTGCATGGTGGCTGTCATTATCTTTCTCATGACTTCTTGCCTAGAAGCCCTATCCTGATGACCAAAGAGTTCCTTGAGATTGTTCATAATATCATAAGCTGTTGGTAAATCCTGATGCTGATGTTGCAATACATTTGACATTGAAGCCAAAATGTAACACCGCGCCATCTCATCAGCTTTTACCCATTTCCTATGATATTCAATCTCCTCTTGAGTAGATTCACCAGGGCACTGCTCAGTCAGTACAAATTTATAGCTTTCAGCAGTAAGAACAATATCTAGGTTTCTTTTCCAATCTATGTAGTTTGGTCCAGTAAGTCTATTCTGTTGAAGTATGATGGACAATGGGTTGAAAGTCAACCTAAGAATCACAAATAACTTTTGGTCAGAACTCTTAAATTTAGAATAATATTGATTCCTCAAACAATACTATTTTAAATTAACCAACACCTCAAAACACCGTGAATTTTGTATGCTACGTTAGTGTGGACGTATACAAATTCAACATTTGTAAAAGGAGGATTTTAACCCATTAATTTTATTATCTTGTCAACCTAACTTTTTGACAAATAAAATTAATAGTTGGTATCTTTTGGTCACACAAATAATAACAGTGACTCCGATGGGGAGGATACTATTAGGTGTGTCTAAGTGTATACCATTACTTGACACTAAGTCCATTAATAAGATTATGCCCCTTCCGTTGGGGAAGATCACACACTCTTAATTAACTTCCTATAGTCATCCAAAAATGGAAGTCTGTTCTAGTGATCCACAAACAAGCTCATCCGTTATGGAGGAAGGCACTCAGAGCCAACGCGCAAGCTTGTTTGCATCACTTACAAACCAGTAATGGAGACCATGGGATTTATTTAAAAATCCCTCTCCCACTTAGTTATTTATAAACGAGGAATTTTAACTATGCTAGCCTACTAGTCATGTATACTAACATGCACACACAGCATAATATAAAAGCAATAAATAGAAAATCTAATTTTCAACTATTATGACTTTTATAGTTGTCCTCCGTGTGTTGTCATCCCAAGCTGCTGCCATATTTGGCCACCGCCACTGGGTCTAGTTGTCGCATCCATCTTGTTCCTTGTTCCGCTGCGCCTCTGGTCCTCAGAAGGTTCCACGCTTTGCAAGATTTGATCCGCTACATAAATAGAATTTTACAATTTTGATCCTATATTCCATAAAAGGAATGTACATGTATCTAGATCAAAAAATAAAATCCTAATAAAACTAAATACAGCTCCTGCTGTATTTTTAATACAATCATGCACACACATATAAATGCCCTTGACATGTCCAAGGGTCCAATCACACACATAATATCTAAAAGCCATAATAGTTGGATCCTGCATCCACAAAGTTAGCATATCCTACTATTATCCTGCCTAAATTATGTATGACATGTGCATAATTAAACTAATACCAAATACACAGAGGCAAAACCCTAGCTCTAATACCAATTGTTGGTTGCTACTCGGAAAACCTAAAGGTTCCACTGTACAAAAATTTTGTACAAAGGTCTGAACCTTTTCCTAGCTACCATGTGTTCTTTTAAATTAAATTTTGGATCGCCTGCGGAACTTAACACGTTTGATCCAAAACTTAATCTATTCGTTCTTTTAGGTTTTGACTTGGGTCTCCTGCGGAACTTAACACGTTCGACCCAAATCGCCTTAAGTTATTAATTCCATTAAATATTAATTTCCATAATTGGTTCCCAGTACTGACATAGCGAGGCACATGGCCTTCTTGGATATGGGAGCAACCACCACCGACTAGACAAAACATTTTATAGAAAGCTAATATTTAATTTCCTAAAATAACTTTAGGTTAACCGAAAAGAACAATCAAATTACAAGGATAAAAAAACAAAAGAACACAACATCGAAAAACATATTCGAAATACTAGAATCGTAAGCCTCTTGTATTTGGTATTATTTCCATAAATAACTAGTATGATGCGGAAAAGGAAAAACTACTAGTTATACCTTCTAGAAAGACCTCTTGATCTTCTACCGTATTCCTCTTCTAACCTCGGACGTTGTGTGGGCAACGATCTTCCGAGATGAGAAACCACCAACCACCTTCTTCTCCTCCTAGCTAGGTTCGGCCACAAAGGAAGAAGCTTCACCAAGGAAGAAAATCAAAACACTAACCAAGCTCCAAGAGATGTTAGCTTTCTCTCCTTCTTCTTCTTCTTCTCCAAGTAGTATCCGGCCACCACAAGTTCTCCAAGGGGAAAGAGAGGTTCGGCCACCACAAGAGGAAGAGAGGGAGAGGATGGCCGGCCACACCAAGGAACAAAAGAGGGAGAGAAATAATAGAGGTTGTATCTCATGAAGACACCCTCACCCCTTCTTTTATATTCCTTGGCCTAGGCAAATTAGGAAATTTAATTACAATAATATTTCCTTAATTTCCTTGACATGATTTAATTAAGAAAAATAAAATAAAATTTCCCCAATTAAATTCAAGTGGCCGGCCACATCATGAAGAACAAATTGGACAAGTTTCAATCAACAATTAAAACTTCCTAATTTGTTTCCGGAAATTTTAAAAAATAAAATTTCTCTTCAAAATCTCTTCATGGTTGATAAAAGGAAATTTCTATAATTTTAATTTTACAACATGTGAATAATTTTTAAAGAGAAAATAAAATATCTCACCAATCTATAAATAAGGAAAAAGATCTAATCTCTTTCTTTAATCTTTTGTAGATCTTTTACAAGAGAGATATTTTAATTTTAATTCTCTTTAATAAATTATATCTCCCACATAATAAAAATTAAAATTAAAATCCCTTTTTAAATTAATTTGGCCGACCCCCACTAGCTTGGGTTCAAGCTAGGGCCGGCCACCCAATTTTATACCTAGGTCGGCCCTAGCTTGGTTCCCAAGCTAGCTTGGCCGGCCCCCTATTGGTGGGTATAGAAGGTGGGTATAGTACTCTATAAATAAGAGGCTATGATAGGGACCGAGAGGAGGAATTGGTTTTGATCTCCCGATAAAATTAAGCATCCCGTGTTCGCCTCGAACACACAACTTAATTTTATCAATAATAATTCATTCCACTAGAGAACTATTATTGAACTACCGCACCAATCCCAAATTACATTTTTGGGCTCCTTCTTATTATGAGTGTGTTAGTCTCCCTGTGTTTAAGATATCGAATGTCCACTAATTAAGTGAGTTACTGACAACTCATTTAATTAATATCTTAGTCCAAGAGTAGTACCACTCAACCTTATCGTCATATCGGACTAAGTCCACCTGCAGGGTTTAACATGACATTCCTTATGAGCTCCTCTTGGGGACGTTATCAACCTAGTATCTCTAGGACACAGTTTCCTTCTATAATCAACAACACACACTATAAGTGATACCATTTCCCAACTTATCGGGCTTATTGATTTATCGAACTTAATCTCACCCATTGATAAATTAAAGAAATAAATATCAAATATATGTGCTTGTTATTATATTAGGATTAAGAGCACACACTTCCATAATAACTGAGGTCTTTGTTTCTTTATAAAGTCAGTATAAAAGAAACGACCTCAAATGGTCCTACTCAATACACTCTGAGTGTACTAGTGTAATTATACAGTCAAGATAAACTGATACCTAATTACACTACGACCTTCTAATGGTTTGTTCCTTTCCATTTTGGTCGTGAGCTACTGTTTATAATTTATAAGGTACTGATAATATCATCTTCTGTATGTGACACCACATACTATATTATCTACAATATAAATTAAGTGAACAACTACAACTAAATGTAGACAATTTGACCAAATGTGATTCTTTATTCATAATGAAAGTTTACAAAGCTAAGGCTTTCAGTATACACTCCAACAATGAAATCCTCCTTTTAGGAGGTGGAGAAGGCTCGTGGAAGTAAATGCACAAGTGAATATGAAATATAATAAGAAATACAATAAGAATAAGGAAATAGATACAATAATGAAGGACCTTTGCTATTAATCTCCTGTTGTTGTGGATTACTTCTTGATGCTTAGAAATGTAACAACACTTTGCTTCAAGAATCTTCAAGAACTGGAGGAAAGAATGGGAGAAGAGCAGTTGCGTTTGAATCTTCATCGTCGCTTTTATATACCACAGATTAAGACTCTCAATCGATTGACCTTACCTCCAATCAAATGCCACGTCAGATCCGAGCACATTCAGCCATCCAAAACTCACAACAACTCTTTTCTTCATCACTTAATTGATTAGCCAATTGATTACAAGACTTCTTAATCGATCACCCAATCAATTACGAACCCCACTATTTGCTTGTGAGTTCTTCCAATCAATTACCCAATCAATCACACTCTCACAAGGAAGCTACTGTGCTTCGTAAAAAACTTCTCTTAATTGATTAGCTGATCGATTAAGAGGCTATTATTTGTTGCGATGAAAACACTCCCAATCGATCACCTAATCGATTGGCGTAGCTCAATCGATCACCTAATCGATTTAGAAGCTCACTGTTCGTCACGAGCTTCTTCCAATCGATTCAGCACATTAAGCACTATGCTTTATGAAAACAAGCTCCTAATTGATCACTTGATCTATTGGCACATCCCAATCGTTCACCTGATCAATTGGCACATCCCAATCGATCACCTGATCGACTGGGAACACTTGTGTGTAGTAGAGAAGTGTGCTCAATCGATCCACTGATTGATTAACACATTTCTCGATTGATCAGTGGATCGACTGAGAACTCCTTTGCATCATAGAGAAGTGTGGTCAATCGATTCACTAATCGATTGACACAACACTCAATCGATCACTTGATTGATTGCCCAAACCTAATTTGCTTAACCAAAGTCTAGGGTTCCCTTGCCCAACCTCCAGCCAGCCGTGACCTATTGGGACTTCTCCACCAAATGTCCGGTCAATTTTTTGACCCACTTGGACTTTGCCAACTTTTTGTTAGACTTTCGATCATCAAGTGTGGTCCTCCTTGACCCACTTGGATTTTCATCTTGCATAACCAAAGTTAGGACTTTACCTTGCCAACGTGTAGTCCTCCTTGACCCACTTGGACTTCTCTTTGTTGAACCGTAGTTAGGGCTTTCTTTTGTCAATGTGTGATTCTCCTTGATTCACTTGAATTTTGCTTGCCTGACCGTGGTTAGGACTTTCCTTGCCAACGCGCGGCTCTCCTTAACTCACTTGGACTTTCATTTGCTTAACCACAGTTAAGACTTTCCTTACCAATGTGTGGTCATCCTTGATCTACTTGGACTTTTCTTACCAATGTGCGGTCCTCCCTGACCCACCTGGACTTTCCCTTTGCCTAACCCTCGAGTTATGACTTGCCTTGTCAACGTGCGATCTTTCTTGACTCACTTAGACTTTCCCTTTACCTAACTCTCATGTTAGGACTTGATCAGTCATGTACCAGCCCTTCTTGACCTACTTGACATTTCTCACATATTGTCCAATAACATATCATCCAAATATGTTGTCCACAATATATTATTCAAATATTGAAACTCAAACTCGAATCCACTCGAGTTTAGTCAAACTAGTTAACCTTGACCTGGGAAACGATTACACCAACAATCTCTCCTTTTTGATGTTTGACAATATGTTTAAATTAGACTAACCTATATTAGCCCAACTCCAACTTTATCCCATGCTCTAAGTATAAATGTGGATTTCTAACTTAAATGCCACATTTTTTCCCCTTTGACACACATCAAAAACACTTCACTTTAAGAGTCAATTTTGTCAAAGGAATGCAATGAAAGTCCCATACTTTTCATTGTATTCTATGTTCACCCTTGAGCATATATATTGTATGCTCACCCTAGAGCATACATTCATTACAATGAATATTTCTAATCTTCCATTGTTTCCATTACTCAACCTTGAGCATTCATAACAATGAAGGTTCTCAACCTTCCATCATTTCCTTATCCAAAAATAAATTTAAATCATGTCTTTTAAGGAAGAACTCCCTCTCAAAATATGTACCAAACTTTTATCATTGCACCAACAATGACTTAAAATTTATAAACTTTTAGAAAACCCAAAATTGAAGTTTTGAAATTCAAAATTTAACTTTGAAACTAAACCTCCTCCTAAATTTCAAGTTAGTCTCATTCAGGGGCAGATCTAGGGGGGCATCGGCGGTCCCCCCCCCCTGTAGGCAGTGGAACCCCTAGTATTATGGGGTTCTACCGGTGGAGATAGAGAATACCGCTCCTTGTTCCATATAAAAATCGCCCCTCCATGCTTGAATTCTTAGATCCGTCACTGGTCCCATTTAACCATTCATTTCTTATTGTCATTAAGAAAACTACCCTTAAATACTTATGAATGCATTTCTTAGTATTAGGGATGGTTAACATGACTAAACGTGTCTTAATAGACTGAAATCAAATCATTTAAGCCAAAATCATCCTTTTCAATCAATTGAAGTTAGGTTTCAATCTATTGAAGCCACCTTAATCGATCAGCTGATCGATTTAGAGGGTGCTTAATCAATCACTTGATCGATTCTGTGACCTCTGTGCTCATGGAAAACTTACCTCAATCGATCACTCGATCAATTAAGCAGTCCCAATCGATCACCTGATCGATTGAGTTTCTGATTTTCAAAAATAAATTTTAGACCGAATTTCAGAAATCCCTAAATAATTCTATGATTATCAAAAAATAATGAAATTTTATGTAAACATTATTTATGTCATATACTATCATGAAAAAATAATTTTCTATGAAAATAGCTCTCATTTGAAAAGATTGATACAAAATTAGAAGCCATTAAAAAAATTTTAATGTTTCACTCTACTTTGTGTTCAATTAATCAATGATAACTCCTATCAAAAGTTAGACTTTACCAAGGTTTTCTAAAGTGATTTTGAAATGTTTTTCAAAACATAATTTTCAATCATGTTCTTTGGATTAAATGTACATAACTTATACACTAGCTTTCCCAATGATTGGACTTCTCATAATCTATTGTTAAGATGAAACTTAAACTCAAAAAGATACATTAAATCCACACCTTGAGTTTTGTTCATCCTCCTAACATATCACTTGTATCTAGTGTATCAAAAAAAATACAAATCAAGCCTATGGTTCTTTTGAGATATACAATATATTTTTCCTAAAACTAAGTGATCATACATATCTATCTAGGAATTTAAACTTTGATCATCCAACTTAGGATGTCATCGTCCTTAATTACAAGGAAATTTAAAATAATGCATAAAAATGAGCATGACATACATTAAATGCATATTTTCCAAAAGAAAAATATCATGAATAATTATGTATATATGACATGACATATGACATTTTTCATAACAAATATGAATGTAAAATATGATGTCATAGCATATAATAGGCACACACAAGCATGACAATTTAACATAAAGAACATACTTAGATTATCTATCTAAGTGTCTCTAACTAATCGCTTACCCTTATCTACTTATGAAATTACCAAAATCCCAACTTAATATTTCTTTAACCTCTATCCTAATTATGTCAATTTAATTAGGCCCAAATCTTTAAATTTTGGTGCATTTTACTCTTTCAAAGTGTAAACATTAATCTTTCATTTTCAAGGTGTAGCAATATCTTGAAAATGCATCAAAGTGTCAACTTCATCAAGGTTAGGTTAAGTACCCTTCCAATTAGAGTTGACACTCTCTAAACCCATGTAGGAAGTAAAAAACACATTCGTAGGAATTCAAAACCTATTGGTACCCCTTGGGTGTTCTAGGTATTCACTAGGGATAACTTTCCTTGATACTTTCTTGATGACTTTCCTAGGCTTCTTAGAAGCCTTGGTCACACTAGTTTCCTCATGATTAACTATAGTGATAACCTCCCTTGTGACCTTTTAATGACTTTCCTAGACTTAGGGTTAGTTTCATAACTATATGAAACTCTATGTTATCAGCACACATTCTCCTTGACTTTTGGTTTGTATCCCAAACATCTCTTGCCATTGAATGACTCTTGCCTATCTATCCCTAGATTTTGCTTCTTTGACCCTATGACATTATTTGCCATTTTATCTAGGGTCATTTCCAATTTGTCAAGACTTGATTTTCTCTTCTTAAATCCTTAAATTTGGATTTTTCTTGATTTCTTTGAGCATTTTTATTTTTATGCATATACCTAAAATCCTTAGAGTTCTTACCTAAATTATTATCTACCTTCCTGATGTGACAAAAAAGCAATTTGCTGGCCCCGAGTGCCTCCGCCAACTCGTCCCTAGGCCCACACGGAGGAGGTAAATCATGGGTGACTACTAGCCATTAGTGCAAGTGGTCAAGGCATGGGGGAGGACATGCTTAAATACGCCGAGTTTTGACCCCAAGACCTCATGTGACAACATCCCATGCTTCAACCACCGCACTATGCCCAGGGGATTGTTATCTACCTTCCTAACCTTACATAAGGTAGTCGTAGGATGAAATGATTTATAGTTGACCTTAGATTTATCATGCTTCTTATTTTCATGATAAATTGTATTGAAATGATAAAATTTAGATCTAGCATGCTCTTTATCATGACATAAAGAAATACCATTAACTAATGGTACCTTAGTGATATTCTTGGAAGCTCCCCTTTGACTTGAGCTTCCTCCATTCTTCTTGGTAGGATCTCTTCCCCTTGGACATTGGTTCCAGTAATGTCTCTTTTGATTGCAAGAAAAGAACACAATGTGCACCTTGCCCTTGCGTACCATAGGGTCGAACTCCTTTGGCTTCTTCTTTATTTTGAGAGTCATTTGAGCATTCTCTTCTCCAATTTAGGATACTTGCTCTTATAATATCCTTTTTCTCTACACTCAAAATAAATTAGATGATTTTTACTTTTAATGCATGAAATTAATATACCTTCACAATTTGTGCTAGTAGAGATGACATTTTCTTCTTACTCATTGACTTCGGATGATGATGATGCTTCTTTTTGTTCCAATGTCAATGGTTTATGCTCCCTCTCAATTCTTGAGATGGATGCCTCTTTAAATTCCTCCTCGAATGTTGAATATCTTTCAACCTCCAAATTCTCATGCATATGAAACAAAGAGTTTCCCTCTTTGCTTTCATTGTTGAGTTCCATTGAGGATGAGTCTTTATGAAGCTTTGCCAATTTACTCCATAGCTTATTGACATCTTGATATTCCTCAATTTTGTACAAGATGGTGTTTAACATTAAATTAACCAATAACTTAGTTACCTTCTTGTTGGCCTCACATCTCTTGACTTACTCCTCAGTCTATCTCTTCTTCTTGAGGAGCTTCCCTTTTCCATCAATTGGAGTTTGAAATCTCTCCATTAAAGCATACCATTATTTTATCTCCGTCATGAGAAAATTTTCAACCTTTGATTTCCAAAGGTCAAAGCTTCCAATGCCAAATGGTGGAGATGCTTGGATATCATATTTGAATCTATCTCTAAATTTCATTTTTGAACTTGAGATCTTTTGATGATAATTTTTGGACTTTGAAATTAGGGCTTCAAGCTTCAATGTCTACTTCTTCCTCTAGCTCATTGATCTTTCAATGATTAGTCTAATAAAGAGCGACCTCACTTTGATATCACTTGTTAGGATACTCCGACGAGTTAGAGGGGGGAGGGGGTGATTAGCTCTAATCACTTCATCGATGATTTGTTGTAGAAAAAAATTAGAAGCAGACACTAACACTTTTGGTTTTACTTGGTATCCACCTCCTTGAGGTGACTAATCTAAAGGTTAACTTTTCTCACTCATACTACACTATGAAATCCTCCTTCTAGGAGGTGGAGAAGTCTTGTACAAGCAAATACATAAGCGAGTATGAGATACAACAAGAACAAGAAAATAAATACAATAATGAAGGACCTTTGCTCTTGATCTCTTGTTGCTGTGGATTGCCACTTGATGCTTGAAAATTCAATAACACTTTACTCCAAGAATCTTTAAGAACTGGCGAATAGAATCAGAGAAGAGAAATTGCATTTGAAACTTCGTCATCGCCTTTATAACCCACGGATTAGGGCTCCAAATCGATTGACCTTACCCTCAATCGATTGACACATAAGATCTGAATGCATCCAGCCGTCCAAATCTCGCAATGACTCTTTTCTTCATCACTTAATCGATTAACTAATCAATTATGAGTCTTCTTAATCGATCACTCAATTGATTATGAACCCCATTGTTTACTCGTGAGTTCTCCCAACCGATTACCCAATCGATCATGCTCTCATGAGGAAGCTACTATGCTTCGCAAAAAACTCCTCTTAATTAATCAGCTGATCGATTAAAAGGCTACTATTTGTTGCGACGAAAATACACCAATCGATCACCTGATCGATTGGCGCAACTCAATTGATCACCTAATCGATTCAGAAACTCACTGTTTGTCATGAGCTTCTCCCAATCAATTAGCACCGCTTCCTAATCAATTCAGCATAGTAAGCACTATGCTTTGCAAAAATCAGCTCCCAATCGATCACTTGATCGATTGGCGCATCCCAACCGATCACCTGATCGATTGGGAATGCTTCTATACATCACATAGAAGTGTGCTCAATCAATCCACTGATCGATTGTCACAACTCTTAATCGATCAATGGATCCATTGAGAACTCCTCTGTGTCGCGAGAAGTGTGGTCAATCGATCCACTGATCGATTGACACAACACTTAATCAATCACTTGATTGATTGCCCAAACCTAACTTGCTTAACCGAAATCTAGGGTTCCCTTGCCCAACCTCCGGTCAATCGTGACCTATTGGGGCTTCTCCACCAACTGTCCGGTCAACCTTTTGACACACTTGGACTTTGCCAACTTTTCGTTGGACTTCATATCACCAAGTGCGGTCCTCCTTAACCCACTTAGATTTTCATCTTGTTTAACTATAGTTAGAATTTTACCTTACCAACGTGCGGTCCTCCTTGACCCACTTGGACTTCCCTTTGTCTAACCACAGTTAGGGCTTTCCTTTACCAATGTGCGATCTTTTTTGATCCACTTGGACTTTACTTGCCGAACTGCAGTTAGGACTTTCCTTGCCAATGTGTAGTTCTCCTTGACCCATTTGGATTTTTCTTTTGCTTAAACCTCGAGTTAGGACTTGCCTTGTCAATGTGCGGTCCTCCTTGACCCACTTGAACGTTTCCTTTGCCTAACCCTCGAGTTAGGACTTGCCCTGCCAACGTGCGATCCTCCTTGACCCACTTGGACTTTTCCTTTACCTAACCCTCGAGTTTGGACTTGACCAGTCAAGTACCGGTCCTCCTTGACCTACTTGACTTTTCTCACATATTATCTAATAATATATTGTCCAAACATGTTGTCCACAACATATTGTCCAAACATTGAAACTCAAGCTTGAATCTACTTGAGCTTAGTCAAACTAGTGAACCTTGACTTGAGGAACGATTGCACAACAATCTCCCAACACATAGAAAGAGCCCGAATCGATTGATCAATCGATTGGGTCAAACCTAATCGATTAGAACTGATCCAATAGATTAGGATGGATTCTTAATCGATTGGGAGCTTTGCGAAGAGAAATCGTGAAAACAATGGCTGAATCAATTGACCTAATCAATTAAGCCACTACTAATCGATTGGGTTAGACAATGTATTATCACGAGAAGGAAGAATTGATTGAGACAATTGATTAAGAAGTCTTAATTGATTGGGCTAATCGATTAAGGCCTTTTCGTGAACGAACAAAGAGTTGCAAAGTCGATTGGGTAATTAATTAAGGCTCTCTGAATTGATTGGGATGACTTGCCAATCGATTAGGGTTTGAAAAAAGAGTCATTCTGTAGGTTGAATGAGTATATTCTACGTGGCAATCAATTAGGAGTGAGCCTAATAGATTGGGAGGTGTTGAAGAACCCTAGAAAAGGTTTTTCATGGATATTTCAAACCATATCTCTCTCGCACACTCTCTACTAGTTATTGAGCCCTTGGAAGACAAGTGTTGCTGCACTTTCCAATGATCAAGAGGCATCACAAGCTACAAGAAATCAAGCAAGGTGTTTATTGTATTGTACATTCTTTTTCTTGTTGTATTTTTTTATTGTGAGCTTTACAAGGTTTCTCCACCTCCGGATTATTTTTGAGGAGTGTTTTTCATAATGTAGTGTGTGCACTGTGTGGATCCTTGGATTAGTCACCTCAAGGAGATGGATATTAAATAAATCCTAGTGTTAGCGATTGCTTCGAGTTTTTCGTTGCAACAAATTATCAACAAGAAATTGAAGCTAATCATCCCCCCCCTCTAGCTCCCAAAGTGTCCTAACAGCTACAACGTGATTAGACCAGAATATTATAATAACTATGAAATCATGACTGATATAATGTGATAGGACTACAAATAAAAATATTGTAGCAGCTACAGTTCCGTAACTACTATAATATTCTATCCGCTAATTCTGATGTGGTACTGTTATAGTAGTAAAATTTAAAAAAAAATAAAATCAGGCACACTCGCGGATTTAGAGTCGGGGAGCTCATGCATCTTGGTAGATAAATTCGAATTTAAATTAATTTTAAATTTAGTATTTTTATTTAAATCCGGTAAAATCTTAAATAGTTAAGATTGTCCAACAAAATTGAAGAATAGTGAGAATCTAATTCCATTGTGGTTTACAAGATGCATGGGCTAATTAATTGGTGTTGTTACAATGAGATCTGAGGTTCAAATTTCGGTAAAGTCGAGATAAATACCTCTCTTATGTGTTAGTCATTATTTCAAAAGTTAGTAGTCGCCCGTGATTTACCTCCTCCATGTTGGCCCTGGGATGGATTGACGGGGACGCTGGGAGTGAGCGTATTCACCTTTTGTCACAAGGAGCTGATTAATTGGGCTGTACAAATGGACATGGACAGGGAACGTAGCCCAAGTGATGGCGGAGTGCAACCAGCCATTGGATAGATTGTCTCTCGAGCTCCGATTTAATGGAGGAGATGCTGCTATCCTATTATTTAATAAATTAATATATATGAATTTTAAAATATTATTTTATTTTAAATGTTACTAAATTATATTATAAAATTAGATTATATTATAGTTACTATTAAATTTATATAATAAATGTTCATGATATTATAAATGTTATTTGATACAGACGAATGGGTCTAGTATGTGACGTGGAAATCAAAGTCAAAGTGAGGAAGTGGTCAAAGTCAAGATGATGTGATAATCACCTTAGAGAAAGGATAACATTCCCTCATCTGGTTTTGATTAATCGCCCAGTGATAAGGTTCTTGTTGGATATAAGTGATATGAATGGAGAAGCGGTGGAAGAGGAAAGAGGCTCTATTGTGAATGAGACTTTAGTCCCACATTGAGAGTTTCATAGCATGTTGGTTGGTTTATATTGATTCACATGCATTAAGGATGTAAACAAATGCATGGGAGGGGGGGGGGGGCATATCCAGGGCTTAGATTTTCATTGAACCATGTTGACCCGTGTGCGGGCACGACCTGCGCGCATCAAATATTGGATCGGTCGAGGCAAAATTTGTCCAAGTGGAACAACCAATATTTTTCCACGTAAACCTTTTGCTGCTGTGTAACACAAGCAAAGGTTATCCACCTTCATTCCCTCATCCTTTGTGGTGCAACTCATGCTTGGCAGAGTGCCCGTGATAACATTCAGGTGCCACTCAGTTCACCGTGACCACTAGTGCTTGGTGGAATCACGACCAACTATTGTATCATGGGAAACAGACGACCCGAGTAACCTTCGAAGCACTGCCGGAGGAGGGGCGAATCTGTTTCAAGGAAACTACGTCAGTCGCAACCCGACCGACCTCGCTCTGTATGCTCACAGATCTGTCATTCTGCACCTCATATCTGCCACTCTGCAACCCAGGTCTGTCGCTTTGCAGACCTGCTCTGTCGCTCTACAGACATGCTCTGTCACTCTGCAGACCTACTCTGTTGCTCTGCAACGTAGACTTGCAGCTCAATCGATCTGCCCGCTCGGTAACACAAACCTGTTGCTCGGCTGATCTGCCCGCTCGACGACTCAGTCCGCTCTTCTATACGTAATAGAAACCAGCCCCTGCTGGCAGCCTGAGATTATCCGCTCAGATCATCTCTATTGTAAGTTGAATTTAATTCGAGTATTTAAATTATACTAATACCCCGTATATCTCCGACAACAGATTATTTGTCCAACGATCTAACAGTTCTTTAATATTAGACTGGGTCATAACCCGGTCGAGTAAAGACAATCATTCCTTAAGCCAAGCATATCGAGAAACTGGATGTTTTAATAATGGCTAGATCTTAAGGCGACTAGGGTGGAAGCCGACCGGCCTTATGGGCCGACCGGGAGGGACGACTCACTCCACCACAAACCAATCCCAGGTGACAGTATGCGAGTAAACCAGTCTGGTCACCAAGTCGAACAAGTTTATATGCCCTAGCCGTACAAAAATTCAGTTAAGACAGATACAACCCAGCCTAATATATTGATCAAATCTCTCAGAACGAAGTGGAGTTTCTCTGGGTAACTTATTATATGCTTGGTTGGGTAAAATGTCGATCGGGCCTACGGTACTTATCCTTATATTATCGTCCGGGTGGAATTCTAGCAAAGCATAGCTTACCAGAGGTATTTTTAGGAGGCAGAAGACACTATATTATCTCTCGAGCAGATTTCCAACATAACTAAGGCATAGTGTCATTCTCCAAACGAATGTCTCAAGGCTGCGCAAAACATCACAGAGCGGCTTAATGATTGAGGCATACATAAAGGCAGATGACCTTAATAACCAGTCAAGATACATATGGTATAATATATGACAGAACAGATTATGCAGAACAAAGTTGAGCAACTCAATAAGAGTTAGTCGGCTTAAGGATCGACCGAGATATGATCAACCGATAACATCATCCTAACAAGTTGGCCCACTTAAGGACCGACCGAGATATGATCAACAGACAACATCAACCTAACAAATCATCCGACTTAAGAATCGCCCGAGTTGGGCTTAACAAACAATATCTCGACAACCTGTTATAATAATAACTTTGTGTCAAGGAATATTCTTCCGGAAACTTCTTCAGAGACCATCGTGTCTCCCATCAGCAGATCAATAATAATAGCATATTCTTTTGTTGACCTTGGCAATAACATAGATTATAAAGGACAAAAAAAGTATGCATGTGGGTAAAAGAAAGATTCCTCAAATAACTATAGTGAACTCCTTAACAAACTCTGACACATTATGCCACCTTATGATTACGGAGGTCATGTGAGGTAATACATAAAAGGGGAGTCCTCTCCGTGGTGAAGGTACGCTCACTAACATCGACAACTTACTCTCGCGTGTGCGTTCTTACTGTTCTTCAGCCACCCGTTCAGATTCGTACTGACTTGAGTGTCGGAGGACCTTCGCCAGTGACTCCCTCTGGTTTCTAGACGTTGACGTTTTGTTAGCTTATCTCCTTATATGCATGATCAAATGAGAGCTTTTTCTGGAAAGAAAAGGTCTTCTATTAGTCAACCATTCATCCATTGTATCCGGCGCGTCATCTCTACGTATTTTAGAGAGGAACACTATTAAAATTCATTTTTAACTACTATAATATATTGCTAAATCATAATTTAAGTGTTACCAAATTATAACGAAGCTCTTAATATTTTTTTTTGAAAAAAAAACACGGACAACAATCAATTTTCAAAATTTTTGGGCAATTAAAGGAATACCTTTTATATAATCAATAAAAATAATACAGACATATATGTATTTTTCTAAGTTAGAATGTTTTAAAATTTAATTGGATAACAATTATAATTTGGAGCCGAAATTGGGCTTTCTGATTGGATTTAGTCTTTTAGACCATCAATTATACTTGGAATTGGATTTTAGCTTAAAAGCTTTAAAAACATGTAACTAAATAAAAAAAAATATTGGAAATCACAATTTGTGAAATATAATTCTACATGAATTATATTTTGGGCAAAGTAAAATTGAAAACTACTTTTACAATTTTTTTTTTCAAGTAAGGGAAACCTAATTGAAACTTCTTAATAAGAAATATTTTAGGGTTTTTGTCCATTTCATTAAAGTGGGGGATTGATAAAAGAGTGAAAAGGAAATAGAAACTCACTTTATATTGATTTTCTGCATCAATATTAAAGTAACCTCTAAGTTGTGGGCGATAGGCATTTGGCTGTTCCCATCACATAAATCATAATAATGATGCGTCTAAAGGGCGACTGACATACTTTACTAAAACAATATCCTTTCCCCCCTTTTTTTAAAGGCAAAACAAGCCAAGTTTACGAGAAGCACCTTGCTAACGTTTCGCACGAATGCCGTGTGGCAATATTGTTCAACTAAAAGTGGAAGATACAATAGATCGATCGATCCAGTAATTTTAATTAGTATAATACATATGTAGTGAGCAAACTAAACTCAAACTTAAATAAGTAGGTGTTTTGAATTTCTATTCTTGAGATGGCTCTCCTCAGAGGTGCACATTCTCAAATTAAACTCAAATTCTTTACACAGAGATCTAGATACAAGATTAATTATCTTTTCCATTTACATATTTGATATTCTATAATCGTTGACATATAAAAATAGTTATAATATAAATTATATGGGGATGTGATATGAATGTATAAAAAATAATTTATTCTCTAATTTACATAGATTTGAAATAATAATATAAATTTCGTCTTTAACTTTTTTACTCTCACTAACAATGATTGATGGATTTTGTATTTATAGTTATTTGTTCGTAGAAACTATCAACGAAGGATAATTTTAAGACAATTAGGATATCAAACAAATATAAGGGGATAAATGTTTGATTATATCAATCAACTCACCTAATATAGGGGTTGACCTTGTCAAAAATTAGGAGTATATATATTCTTGCAGTATGATATTTTTGTTGATTTAACCATTTTAAAACTCACTGACTTACCAGAAAACTAAAAATAAAAAATATCTCTAGGTCTATTGGCTAAGGATCATCAGAATTTCGAGAACACTTATGATGTCTAATTTTTACATTATCAGTAAAATAATATAAGCAGAAAGAAGATACTCCTTCGACCAAATAAGCATACATATTAACCCTTTAACTTTTGCTTTGTTACGATATTATTCTTTAATTTCCCCAAAAATCATTCAAATGGATATATTTATCTATATTGCACAAGACCAGCTAATTGTGTCTCGTAAGGTAGGTGAACTGATAGATGCTCCACTGAATCAAAAAAATTGGGTGGGAATATGCGCTCAAGCTTACAAAATATGAGAGGAATATTTATTTCAAGCCGAAGCATATTGACCACCATATTATACTTTGATGTCAAATCTCTGAAAAATAGATTCAATTTTTTAAGTATTTGTCAAACATTATTAGGTAGTAGGTTATAGAGCGCCATTGAAATAAGTCTTTGCATGAACACATGACAACCATGAATTTTTATTCCAAACATTTTTAACTTGTTCATATCCACGCATCGGGTCATATTCGAGGCATACCAATCATGGAATTTGATTTTTTTCAACGAACTACATAAAACTTGTTTACCTTCTTTGTCCAATATATAACAAGCTAATTAAGTGTTTAAAAATTTATTTGTTATTTCATTTTAATGCAACTTAAGTCTGCTAATTAGTTTTTTTAATTCCTCATGTGATTTTATAGTAGCTTTAGTTCTTTCAGGAGCATTTATCACATTATTTATTTGTGATTTTATGCAAAGGAAAAAATATTGAATCAACATGTTTCCATATAAGGGAGTCATAAGGATAATACATTGTACCTCTTTCATGCACATGCTCATGATACCACCTTATATGGCAAGTTGTTGTGCCAGATGCATACAAACGTTGAAGTCTAGCAGTTAATAAAGAGTAATACATAATTTTCTATGTAATATTTTTCTTCTTCTTCCCTGGTATGCGATTACCATATTTATAATGAGGGTGAATACAAATTTTGCATACAATCAGTTCACTGTCTTCATTCTAAAAGATCATGTTGTTGTTTATACTACAATTATCAGGTGATCAACAGGGAGCAACTCTAATATCAATTAACAAATATCATGGCTGTTAGGACACTTTGGGAACTAGAGGAGAGGTGATTAGCTCTAATCACTTGGTTGATGATGATTTGCAATGGAAATTTGAAACAATGCTAACACCCTTGATTTTACTTGATATCCACCTCCTTAAGGTGATTAATCCAAGGATCCACTCTCCTCACAATCTCATCCACTATGAAATCACCCCTTCTTAGAGATAATCCGGAGGCGGAGAAGTCTCGTACAAGCTCACAACAAGAATATAAAGAAAACAAAGAAGTAAATGCACAATACAATGAAAACCTTGCTTATTTGATCTTTTGTTACTTGTAGATGCCTCTTGAAGCTTGGTAAATACAACAACATTTGTCTTCCACAATTTCAAAAATTGGAGGAGAAGGATGGAGAAGAAGTTAATTTGAATCCTTTGTGAACACCTTTATATCACACGGATTAGGGTTCACAATCGATTGATCTTACCCCCAATCGATTACCACGTCAGATCCAAGCAAATCCAACTGTCCAAACCTTGCAATAGCTCTTTTCTACTTCTCTCGATTGATTATCTAATCGATTATGCGAATTTTTAATCAATCACCTAATCGATTTAGAAGTCAATTGTTTGTTCATGAGCTTCTCCCAATAGATTACCCAATCGATTAAGCTCTCATATAGTGTAGGTAAAGAGGGGACCGAGAGTCTTGATAGATGAGCTATATAACATGCACCATATGGATCTAGTGAGTTTAAAGACTTAGCAAATTCAACATTTATAACATGAAATAAATACACTACAACATGAAATAAATATACATGTACATGCTTTCCATCATATCTTATTAGGAAAAAATGTCTCAAACATTTTATAATATATAATAATACCTTGCTGACTCTTAACTCCATGTTCTTTTGCACTTTAATGAAACAACAACATTAAATTTCCAAACCAAACTTTAAACATCAGAATAGGTAGAAGAATTCATCTCATTGTTTGTGGCTACTTTATCTCAACCTCTATTTCATTTGGCCAAATATTTTCCCTAGTACTAAGTTTGGTAGTATTCACCGATATCCTCCAAGTTGAACTCCTTACCCATAAATTTTCCACATACAATTCACATTGTTAAAACAAAATATTTTACTTTTCATGCATCTGAAGTCATTGCTAAATAATTAAAAACAATTAATTACTTTGCATGCTAAACAACAATAAAAATTTCGTGCATCAAAACCCTACTAACAGTTAGGATAATAGAATTCAAGGTGCTTATACATGAGGAGTAAATAAGAATAAAAATATTATTTTAAGGGATTCTGCCATGTGCCCTCACATCCATTCACCCCCAATCTATTTCCATCTTCCACCCATTTGACTCCCGCCCCTCCCAACATATCAACACTCACTTCTTGCCCTCAACCCCCCTCCCATTAGCGCCTAGACACACCCATGAGGACAATAACTCTGAATTCCCAAGCCCAGACACTAAACCTCACCTGGCGACTCCCATCTGACCTTTCGTGATGCTGTCGCAACCCTACACAACTTTTCTCAGCCCACGTAGCACGCACAAAGCTCAAACGACACACTTTCAGCCCATCACAGCCTGCCCAAATCTCAAAACAGCACAACTTCCAGCCCAGCACAGTCACACATAACTCAAAGCAACATGATTTTCATCCCAGCGGAGCATGCACAAAACTCAAAACAACATAACTTTCAACCCATCATAGACCCACTCTCTTCTTTTGCACGCAATCATCTCCACCACCCCCAATCACCTTATGAGACTCCCATAAGCAACAGAAAATATCCAACAGTAGAATTTCTGATCAAAAGAGAAAAGAGGACGTTAAAACTTCTTCAATACATCACAGAAATCGAATGAAACATAGTCGACATTAATAAATCATACTCATAACACTAAACATACAGAATATGATCCATATAGTGCAGTAAACAAAAGTAAGAAACCTTACCTTAACGTTTTGGGTGTATAATATCTAGCGAGCATTGGAGAGCGACAACAACCGATTCAACTACTTTCTTTCCCTATCTATCAAAGGTTGTGAGGGGTTTCGAGAGAAGAAAAGGAAGGGGGGAGGCTGGGGGAGGGGGAGGGGGCACCAAAGGTAAATGGAAAACCCCTAAAAGAAATATCCCTCCTCTCCTTCCCAAGAGAGATATTTATAAGGATTGGAACAATTTTGGCTTGTTACAATTTGGGTGGGCCAATATATATATATATATATATATATATATATATATATATATATATATATATAGCTTGTTTTACACCACAACAAAATGATGTAAGTGAAAGAAAAAATTAAAACTATTATTGAAAGTATGAGACGCATGTTTAAATGAAAATTTTACCCAATGAATTTTGGGCAGAAGTTTTATCGTGTGTAAGTTATCTTATTAATTCTCCAACAAAAAACTTGAAATATTGCACACCACATGAGACATGGTATGGAAGAAAGTCCAATATTCAACATTTAAAGGTGTTGGGAGTGTTGCTTATTCACTCATTCCACAAACAAACAGAAACAAGTTTGGTGACAAATCTGAAAAGTTCATCTTCGTTGGATATAGTGAAAGAAACAAAACTTACAAGCTATATAATCCAAAGTTTTGAAGATGTTGTGATAAGCTGTGATGTTCGTTTTGATGAAGATGTAAGTTTTGAAGATTCAAAAAGCAAAGCAAATGAGATTCACATTCTTTTAATTAGTGAACAAGAATCAAAAGAAAACAATTCCTTCTCATTCACCAAGAAATTCACCAAGTTCTTCAACAAGACCTCCTCCAAGGAAAACATAAAGTGTACAAGAACTCCTAGATTCAATTGAACCTATTAAATATGATGATTCTATATTTTTTGCTTTCTTTGCAGGAGAAGAATCAATTTCCTTTGATGATGTCAATAAGGAAGAAGTATGTAAAAAGCCATGCAAGAGGATACAGCTGCCATTGAAAAAAATGGAAACTTGAGAGCTCACTAATCTTCCTCCTCATAAAAAATCTATTGGTGTTAAATGAGTATACAAGATAAAAATGAATACAGATTGATCCATCAACAAGCATAAAGCAAGACTTGTAGCAAAATGATACAAGTAAAAAGAAGAAGAAGAAGATTTTATAGAGTTATTTGCTCCTATGTCAAGACTTGAAAAAGTTTGATTAATGATCTCTCTTGCAACTCTAAACAGTTAATTTTTTTTTCAAATAGATGTCAAGTCGGTATTCCTAAATGGTGTTATTCAAGAAGAAGGTTGTTTTAAACAACCTACTAGTTTTATTAAAAAGGGAGAAGAAAATAAAGTCTACAAGTTGAAAAAACTCTTTGTATGGATTAAAATAATCACCAAGGGCTTGGTATAGTTACATCAATTATTATTTTGAGAAGAATGATTTTCTAAAATGCCCATTAGGGTACATACTCTCTGCACCAAATCCCAAGGCCAGCTCCAGGCATAGGCCACTATGGCCTATGCCTAGGGCCCCTATTATATTGGGGTCCACCAATGTGTGCGTGAGAGAGAGATTATTATTTTAGAAAAATATGAGTTTGGATAGTAAATATTTAAAATTATGGTTAAAATAATTTTAATCAAGATTTATTTTTCATAAGTAATTTTAATGTTTTACTAGTTAAATTAGATTTGGCCAAATTTTTATTTTTTTTAGATCTGATTATATTTTTATAGATTAAAGTTAAATTTAGTGGTTTATAATTTTTTACTTGTTAAATATAGACTTAATTGAAATTTTAAATTTTTTTTACTTTAAAGTTAGATTTGATTGTTAATTTATTTTTATTTTTATTTTAAAATTTGATCAAGAATTTTTAATTTTTTATTAATAAAAAATTAATTTACTATTAAAAATTCAGTTTGATTAATAAATTAAAAATATTTATTAATTATACTAGATATTTTTTATAAACATACTTTAAAGTTAAAATTATATTTAATATTGCACTATTATTTATCTATAAATTTTATTTTATTTTTTCCTTTTTTTCTTCTCCTTTATTTTTCATTTTTGCTCCTTCACAAATTATTATGTATGTTATCTCTTTTTCTTCATTTTTTTTAAAATAATTCATCATCTATGTTTGCTAGGTAAATTTTGGTTAAATAAATTTGATTGATTATTTATCAAATTAAAATTGATAAAAAGACAACTCAGGCTAAAACTACTGCTACTACGGAATCCAGGGAAGGATATATTATATGACTCAAACCTATTATCTCTAGGTTATACAATAATAATTTTACTGTTGTCTTAAGACTTTCCTTCATCGAAATTAAAATTCATCGATAAAAAATTTTAAATAACAATTAAAATGTATATTAATAGTATTATTATAACTTATTACTCATTGCCCAATAAGTATTATTTTTTAATAAATTATGTCGAAAAGTTTAACATAAAAGAATTTTTATTTTTTAATTTTACTAATAAAGAAGTGAGCGTTGACATAAGATAAAATTATTGATAAGTGACCAATTGGTCACTGCTTCCGATTATGAAAATAATTTTTACAATGTATAAATTATCCTTTTAAATTTTACTGTTAAAATTAAATGTCTCTAATAATATTTTATAGAAATTTTTTTTAAAAAAATATTATTTAAAAAAAAATAAGGCCTTAAATTTTTTTTCTGCCAAGGGCCTCAAGAATAGTTGAGATGACCATGCCAAATCCAATCTATTTAGAAGCTTTATATTTGTAAGTATTTATATTGACGATCTTATTTTTACTAATAATGATTTCAAGATGCTAGATAATTTCAAACTCTCAATGAAGAAAGAATTTGAGAAGATTGATTTGGGAGAGTTATACCATTTTCTTGGAATTGAAGTTCTAAGATCTAAGCATGAAATTTTCATCACTCAAGAAAGTTATGCAAAAGAAACTTTGAAAAAAAAATCAAAATGGAGAATGCTAATCCTATTTCAACTCCTTGTGTTGTAGGACTAAAGTTGAGCAAGCATGGTGAAGGGAAATTAGTTAGTCCAACTATGTTTCAAAATTTGGTTGGAAACTTAATATATTTGATTGCTACAAGGCTAGATATTATATGCTCCTATCCGAAAATGGTGGAGATAACTAGCTGGGGATGTGGCTTAGCGGTTGACCTTGCAAAGACTCCTCTCCGATCTGTAAAACCAAGAACGTCAATGTCGAGCCAGGGAAGGGGTTTCTGGCATTGGCCCTCTGACGCTCAAATCAGTCACCAGAATAGTGGAAAGACAGTAAAGAACTGTAGCAATAGCAAAAGCTCTAGCACAGATAACACATACCTCCGCTGGTACATGCACCCTTTATATAGTGCTCCAGTAGCAGACATGCATGCTTCTAAAGGTACGTGCACATTTTCTCAACTGACCTATGAAAAGACATATCAGAAAAGTGTTTCTGACACCATACCTTAACAGGACGTGCAAATCTTTGACATGACAGTGGAAGCTTCTGTCATATGATTTACTTGTTGACCATACGCTATTGTCAGCAACACCAACTCCTAGAAGGATACAATGAGCTAAGTAAGCGGTCCCACTGTTTGACCGAGCAGGGGAGCCACTCGCTGGGATTCCCCGTCCGGTCGATCTCAATTGTTCTTCTCCACGGTCGCTCTGCTCGGTAGGTGGTTCCTCGTGCGACCGGCCATGTAGTCCAATTGAACTAGCCTTTGTAGGGTCGTCACAGCTGAGCCTCTAATGTCCTCTCTATAGTTGACTGGGTCGGATGAGCGATTTGCCCAAGCAAGCCCCCCAATCAAATAGACCCTTTAGGCCTGCCCGGTTCATTGTCGCCCGTTCAAACAACTTTGGTGATCTGGCGGTTCCTTGCCTTTGACTGCCTTGACTTTGACCTCCACATCGGCTGTTGTTCCCACCTTTGACTCATACTTGGTAGGCTCCCTTTACCACCTCATCAATAGTCAAACCATCTTGAGCCTCAACATAAGCTCGCCCACCTAGAATTGCTGGCAAAGTCCAATAGCAAAGCGTACTTTCTCAGGCCAAGTCAACATTTCATTATTTCTCAATATTACAAATATTCCATTAGGGACCATATTTAAGGTAAATATGTATTAGATAAACAACTGCAGCAGTGAAGACAACGAGACGAGATTAAGGGGCATGCACTTTATACAATTGAGGATGGCATCGTCAAGTTCAGGGGTCATCTCGAGTGCTTAGATCAGGTGCCTTGCAGGTTGACGTGATGACTGAGGCTCATTCCACTTCATATGCCATGCATCTAAGAAGTACAAAAATGTACAGAGATCTATAACAATTGTGTTGGTGGCCAGGCATGAAAATGTACAGAGATAGTCAGATTGCATGACATTCCAGTCTCTATAATATCGGACAGAGACACATGATTCACTTCGTATTTCTAAAAGAGTCTTTATTCCACCATGGGGACAAAGTTATTGTTTAGTACAACATTTCACCCACATGCAGACGGCCGGTTGGAAAGGGTGATACAGATTTTGGAAGATCTACTTTGAGCATGTGTGATGGACTATTTGGGAAGTTGGGAGAAGAAGCTACCGCTTGTGGAATTCACTTACAATAATAGTTTTCATGCATCCAAAGGTATGGCTCCATATGAAGCCTTATATGGTAGAAAATGCAGATCTCTTATCCATTGGGACAGAGTAGGGGAGAAGATAGAGATGGGCCTGGATCTCGTACAGTAAATAGTAGCAATAATAGTCAGAATCTTGGACCGGATGATGATAGCTCAAGGTAGGCAGAAGACTTATGCAGATAAAAGGAGGAGAGACCTCGAGTTCCCAGTTGGAAACCATGTATCTTCATGAAGATAGCACCCATGAAGGATGTTATGAGGTTTAGGATGAAGGGCAAGCTCAGTCTGAGGTTTATTGGGTCATTCAAGATCCTAGACAGAGTAGGTACATTGGCTTACAAAGTGACTTTACCACTGAATCGGGGAAGGGTGCACAATATGTTTCACATGTCGAGGCTGAGGAAGTACATGTTAAATTCTTCGCATATCCTGAATTATAAGCTATTGCAACTTACTCTAAACCTGACATAAGAAGAGAAGCCTATACAAGTTTTAGACATATAGGAGAGGAAACTATAGAACAAGACGAGTAAGATGGTCAAGGTCAAGTGGTTGAATCACTCTGACTGGGAGGACACTTAGGAGGATGAGTTAGATATGAGGAGTCACTATCAGGAGTTGTTCTGTAAGTTTAAAATTTTGAGGATGAAATTCATAGGGGGGAGGAGTTGTAGTGCCCTTATGTTGAAAAAAATAATAAATTAACTGGTCCACCCAACGTGTAACAAGCCAAAATTTTTCCTACCCTTGTAAATATCTCTCTTGGGAAGGAGAGAAGGGATTTCTGTGATGTATTGAAGAGTTTTAACATCGTGGTGAAGATAATAGCATGCAGAGGAAGAGAGTGGGGTTGTGCTGGGTTGAAAGTTGTGTTGTTTTGAGTTTTGTGCAGGCTGTGCTAGGATGAAAATCATATCGTTTTGAGCTTTGTGCGATTGTGCTAGGTTGGAAGTTGTGCTGTATTGAGATTTGGACAGGCTGTGATAGGCTCAAAGTGTGTCATTTGAGCTTTGTGGGTGTTGCGTGGGCTGAAAAGAATTGTGTGGGGGCTAGGACAACATCAAGAAGGGTCAAATGGGAGTTGCAAGATGAGGTTTAGTGTCTGAGTTTGGGAATTAAGAGTTGTTGTCCTTTTGAGCATGCCTAGGGGGTGATTTGGGGTTGAGGGCGAGAAGTGAGTGTTGATATGTCGGGAGGGGCGAGAGTCAAATGGGTGGAAGATGACAACGGATGGGGGTGAATGGATGTGAGGGCACGTGATAGAATCCCTTAAATAATATTTTTATTTTTATTTTTATTTTTATTTACTCCTCATGTATAAGCACCTTTAATTCTATTATCTTAACTGTTAGTAAGGTTTTGATGCACGAAAGTTTTATTGTTGTTTAGCATGCAAAGTACCTATTTTAATTATTTGCCAATGACTTTTGATGCATTAAAGGTAAAAGGTTTTATTTTAACAATGTGAATTGTATATGGCAAATTGACGGGTAAGGAGTTCGACTTAGAGGATACTGGAATCCTTATCAACTCACAGGTGAAAAGAATGTTGGGACCAAGGGGAGATAGATGTGGAAGGGGGGGGGTGAATAGCTCACTCACTTCAATGAAAATGATTTGTAGCGAAAAATTCAAAGCGAAGAACCTTCCAATGCTAACATAAGGATTTACTTGGTATTGACTTCCTTGAGATGACTAATCTAAGAACCTACACTGTACACACATCTACACTATGAAAAATACTCATTCTCGGAAAAATAATCCGAAGGCGGAGAAGACTCATACAAGCTCACAACACAAAATACAACAAGAAGATCAAGAACAAATACAATGAAATCTTACACAAGATTACAACAATGAAATCTTAGCTTACACTCTTCTTGTTTCTCGAATCTGCTTCTTGAAGGTGGGAAATGCAACAACACTTGTCTCCCCCAAACCTCAAGAATTAGAGTTGTGGAAATCTACAGAGAATGGTCACGAAAAACCCTTTTCTAAGGTTACCTCAAGCGCCTTAATCACTTAAGCTTCTTCTTAAGCAATTACCACATCAACAACCTACTCAGAATATGCAGAACGACTATATTCCCAACCTTAAACGATTATCTCAATCACTTAAGAAGAGCATAATCAATTAGCCTGATCGATTTCGCTCCTTTATGCTCGATCGTGAGAAATGTCATAAGAAATTAAACTTCTCTGCTTAATCGCTTACCACTGCTTCTATTTCAAACAAAAAAGGTTATAAGTGATTACTCTAATCGCTAAATCCATGCTGAATCGATTTGCCAGATTGATTCAGCACCATTCTGTGCTTTAGCGAAGAACAACTCTTAATCAATTAAGATTATCCCTTAATCTATTACCACGCATTGAATTGCTTGCCTTAAGCGATTTGACAATTTTAGCTCCTAAACCCGAGTCCTAAGGTTTCTTTCCCAATATTCGGTCAACCGTGACATATTGGAACTCCTCATTGCTTAACATTCAGTCACCCTTGATCTATTGAGACTTCTACGCTAAGTGTCTGGTCAATCCTTTGACCCACTTAAAATTTTCTCCTCATGCCAAGTGTTTGGTCCTCCATGATCCACTTGGACTTCTAAATACCAAGTGTCCAGTCAACGTTTGACCCGCCTAGATTTTTCAATGTCTGACTTCACTCACTAGGACTTTTCTTCATGTAGCTCCACTCACTAGGATTTTCCCATCTGGTTTCACTCACTAAGGTTTTCTCACTACCTAGCTTCACTCATTAGGACTTTCCAATTGTCTGACTTCACTCACCAGGACTTTTCAACTACCTAGTTTCACTCACCAGGATTTTCCTACTGCCTGACTTCACTCACCAGGATTTTTCACACCAAGTGTCCGATCAACATTGACCCACTTGACTTTTTTCTTCTGCTAACAATTTCTTTAGTCTTGCCCTTGCGTAACCTCTAGTTAGGACTTTCCCAATCAATGATCTAATCAACGTTGACCTATTTGACTAATCTTTCATATCAAACTGGTCAACCTTTGACCAGTGAAGAATTACACCAATAATCTCCCAAATGGATAATTATTTCTGCAATCTCTATATATTGTCATACATCAAAACTCAAGTGTGAGTCAAACTGGTCAATTTTGACCTAGAGACAATTGCACCAACAAAGGAATCTGGCTTAAAGGATACCGGATTCCTTATCAACATAGAGGTAAAAAGAGGGGTTTTGGAATCCGACTTATAGGATACCGATGAATACTACCAAACCTAGTACTAGGGTAAATGTTTGGCCAAACAAAATAAAGGTTGAGGTAAAGTAGCCACAAACAATGATATGAATTCTTCTGCATATCCTGATGTTAAGTTTGATTTGGAAATTTAATGTTGTTGTTTCATTAAAGTGCAAAAGTACATGGAGTTAAGAGCCAATAAGGTATTATTATATATTATAAAATGTTCGAGGTATTTTCCTAACAAGATATGATGGAAAGCATGTATATGTATGTTTATTTCACGTCGTAGTGTATTTATTTCATGATATAAGTGCTGAACTTGCTGAGTCTTTAGACTCTCTAGATCCATATGGTGCAAGTAAGGAGGGAACCGAGAGTCTTAATGGATGAGCTATCTTGTACTAGACAGTGCACACCCGATGGACCTCTTTTTCAGTTGACGTGATTCTATGTTTTAGGATATTGAGTTATTTAATAAATTTCATTTTAAAATTATTTTGATGTAGTTGGATGGTATGGCTTTAGGGGTCGATTGCACCTCTTAATGTTTAGATATTCTTTTACTAATACAAGTGTTAGACGATTTTGTACTTGATTCCTGATGAACTTATTAGTTATGCATGACTTTGAAGTTTGAGTTATGAAATTATGATATTTCAGATTTATTTTGTTTATGTCTTTATAGTATAGAGTGTTAGAGTGTTTCAGGATATCTCTTCAATTTCTTCCATGGATGTTGAGCACCTCTAAACTTCTGAATCCTTTTCCTCTTGATCCAATGAGTCTCTCTCTTTAAATTTGTCTTGATTTGGCAAAGTGAAGGAACCTTCATGGAACTTGGTCAATTCCTCCATAACTCATTAACATCTTGTTACTCTCCAATCTTGCACAAGATGGTGCTCGGCAATAGATTAACCAACACTTTGTTACTTTTTCATGGGCCTCACATCTCTTGATTTATTCCTCGGTCCATTTTCTCTTTGAGCCTCTTGGAGCTTCAAAGCCCTCCATTAGAGCAAACAATTGCTCTATCTCCATCATGAAGTAGTTTTCGACCCTTGATTTTCAAAGATTGAAGCTTTCCAATTCGAATGGTGGAGGTATCCAAGTAGCGTATCTGAATCCATCTAGGAAATCAATTTGAAGTTGAGCTCCTTGATGATGACTCTTTGACCGTTGAAATTAGAGCTTCAAGCTTCAACTTATTCTTCTTCCTCTAGCTCGTTGCTTTCTCGACGATTAGCTCAATGAAGAGCAACCTCGCTCTAATACTACTTGTTAGAATACTTCGGAAGCTAGAGGGGGGTGATTAGCTTCAATCTTTTCATTGATGATGATTTTCAGTGAAAACTTGAAACAATACTAACACCCTTGATTTTACTTGGCATCCACCTCCTTGAGGTGACTAATTCAAGGGTCCACACTCCTCACGATCTCATCCACTATGAAATCACTCATTCTCGAAAACAATCCGGAGGCAAAGAAATCTTGTACAAGTTCGCAACAAAAATACAAAAAAAAAATACACAATACAATGGAAACCTTTCTTGCTTGCTCTTTTGTTACTTGTAGATGTCTTTTGAAGCTTGGAAAGTACAACAACACTTGTCTTCCACAACTTAAAGCACTGGCAGAAAAGGGCAGAGAAGAAGTTGATTTGAATCCTTCATGAACGCCTTTACATCATGCAGATTAGGGTTACCAATCGATTGATCTTACCCCGAATCGATTGTCATGTCAAATCTGAGAAAATTCAGCCGCCCAAACCTCGCAATGACTCTTTTATGCTTTTCTCAATTGATTACCTAATATATTACGCGGCTTTTTGATTGATCACCCAATTGATTCAGAAGTCCACTGTTCGTTTGTGAGCTTCTCTCAATTAATTACCCAATCGATTACGCTCTTGTGAGGAAACTACTGTGGTTCACCAAAAACTCCTCTTAAGTAATCATCTGATCGATCAAGAACCCACTATTTGTTACGAACTTCTTCTCCCAATCGATTAGGAAATCGATTGGGATTGACCTTAATCAATTACCCAATCTATCCGAGCCTTTTTTGTTTCACAAAACAAGTTCTCAATTGATCACATGATTGATTGGCGTAGCTTTTGATCGATTACCCAATCAATCTGACGTCTTTTGTTTCGCTAAGAAAGGCTCCCAATTGATCACCTGATCGATTGGTTTTGGCCCAATTGATTTCCCAACTCTAACTTGATTAACCTTTGTCTACGGTTCCCTTGCCCAATATCCGTTTAAGTGTGACCTGTTGGACTTTTTCACCAAGTATTCGGTCAACTTTTGACCCGCTTGGACTTTCCATCTCGTGCCAACTTTCTGTTGGACTTCCGATCACCAAGTACGGTCCTCCTTAATTGACTTGGATTTTTCTCTTGCTTAACCACAGTTAGGGTTTTCCTCTTGCTAACGTGCGGTCCTCCTTGTCCCACTTGGACTTTCCTTTGCCTAACCATGGTTAGATCTTTCTACTTGCTAACATGTCATCCTCCTTGATCTACTTAGACTTTCCGTTGTCTAACCATAGTTAGGACTTCTTTTTGCCTACGTGTGGTCCTCCTTGACCCACTTAGACTTTCCTTTGCTTAACCGTAATTAGGACTTCCCTTTGTCAACGTGAAGTTATCCTTGACCCACTTGGACTTTACTTTACCTAAACACAGTTAGGACTTTCCTCTTACCTAACCACAGTTAGGACTTTGCTTTGCCTAACTTCCAACCTAAACATAGTTATGACTTTCCCCTACTTAACCTCTAATTAGGACTTTACTTTGCCTAACCTCCCGTTAGGACTTTCCGGTCAAGTATCTAATCTTTCATAACCTACTTAATTTCTCTCTCAGATATTGTCAAGTATCTAGTTAATTTTGACCTACTTGACCTCTACTTTACATATTGTCCAAAAATTGAAACACAAGCTCGAATCAACTCGAGCTTAGTCAAACTAATCAACGTTGACCCGAGGACGATTGTACCAATAATCTCCCAATAATCATAACATCATTCTGAGAAATGATGTTCTATCTTTTTGTCCAATAACCTTGCAGTATATGATAGTTGGGAATGACTAGATAGAATGTCTTCACACACTTCTCTTTCACTAGCCTTCAACATAGCATAGAGTTGTTGAACTTCAGGTGTTGGTATTTCATCTATATTAGAATGATCAACTGTTCATCGCATAGTAAACCATTGATTGCATTGCATTCTTATTAGATAATAATTCCCCTAGAGCAATTGTGCAAGATGAAAAAGCAACCAAAGTTCTAATTGGATGATACAAATAAAGCTCTGAGTGATAGTACCAGTTATAGTAATTTGGAACAAACTTATATATATATATATATATATATATATATATATATATATACTTTTAAGGTATCCTCATTACCGAAAGTTTTATTTTTTACATTTTAATTATTACACAGACAATATAACTCAACACCATTTATATATTTTGGATGACTCTTAACAAAGTTCACAAACTCTTCAACTTCAATAAAATATTCATCTCGAATAAATTCATTTTCTAATCTATTATACATCTAAGCTTTGTTCTTATACATTGTATTCTAATGAGAATAAAATTCTCAACATTACCAACACAAGTACAAAACTTAGCAATTATGAAATAATTTCTGTAACAATTTATCACAACTAATCATGACTTAACTTATCTAATGGGCCATTTATAACAATTATGTAATAATCTGGGTATGTTAAGGACAAAAATATCATATCAACATATCAAACAAATAATAAGAATAATCTCAAAAGATTAATAATCAATATAAGCATATTCTTAAGCATGCATCCATTAATACAAGAGAAGTACTACAAATATGAATCCATATATTAACTATGTTATGAACACATAAAAAAATAAGTATACAAGAAGTTGTTCCATCAAAGGAATCAAAATTTTCTAAAAGACCTCCGTTGAGTTAGAATTTCATGGCGAGGCTGAGGTCATGGTCGGCCAAGGCCTCGTGACTAGGCCTGAGGTTGTGGCCTGCCGAGGCCTCTCGAACAGGGCAGATCTTGTCGGCCAAGCTCGCGACCATGAGCTCACGATCAGCTAAGTTCGTGGTCGCGAGCTCACAGTCGGCCAAGCTCATGACCATGAGCTCTCACGATATGAAAAATGAGAGGATAAGGAAGGGGAGAGGAGCGTATTGAGATCAAGGAGGAGAGCACGCCGGAGATTGGAGAGGGGAGGACACCAGAGATTGGAGAGGAGAGGACGTCAGAGATCCGAGAGAACACTGGAGAGATTGGGAATACAAGATCAAAGAAATGTGAGATCGGGGTTTAACCCTAATTTTGATCCCTAAATTAGCAACGAAAATATATTTCTGTTGCTATTTTAGCGACGGAATTTAAAGTCTGTCACTAAATAGCGACGAATATTATGCTTCCGCCACTACAAATTTCACCAATACTATGTTTTTTTATTATTAATGACCGTTTTAGCGATGAAATTATATTTTTGTTTCTAATTAGTGACAGAATTATAATGTTGTCACAAATTAGTAATGGAAATATAATTTCATCGCTAATATAGAGATGAGAATATAATTATGTTGCTAATTAGAAGTTTTTTTGTAGTCCTCTAATTGAACATGTTCATGAGTTCACAAACCAAATGTTGTTAAGCTTGGGCTTGACTCGATTTTTGTTTTCAAGCTCGGTTCAATTTTTGTTTTCAAACTCAGGTCATTAATTTAATCGAACGAACTAGAATACTTTTTTTCAAACCAAAATCCAAATAACTCACGAGTGACTTCACTCATTTACACTTCCACTGGGACACTCGATATTAAGCAGAATCCAAGACTCGACCGATCTAAAAAAAATTCAGCCATCTTTCATCATTCTCAATTTGGTAATGTGACATCAACACTTCTACTGGGACACTTGATATTAAGCAGACTCCATACTCGACCGATCCAAAAAAATTTAGCCATATTTCATCGTTCTCAATAATTTGGCAATGTGACATCAAAGCTGGCAAAGCCGTACTTGTATTTGACGAGGCCCGAAGTGAAAATAAAAAGTGACCCTTTTGTTACGATAAATAATTGTAATGTTCAGTTTACAAATAATAAATACACAAAATACATAAATAAACCAAAAATAATATATTACATAAATAAAAAGTTAATAAATATTTGAAACAATTACATAAACACTACTTGTCTAGCTGCTTTAGAGGTAAAAATATTTATCAAATATGCATAATCTAATTGTCGGACTATTTCTTTCTTAATCGATAACATTGCTAGCTCATTTAGTCTATCCTGTGATATTGTTGATCGAAGATAATTCTTGATTAATTTCAACTTTGAGAAACTTCTTTCTACCGATGCAACTGTTATTGGATGGTTAACAAAATCTTATAGGCAATGCAAATATTTGGGAATAAACCATTTAGTTTTGCCAAACATTGTAGCATATCAATTGCTCTTTTTTCATTTGTTAAATAGCATCTCACAACCATCAACTCTGAACACAACTTATCACCATTAATGTCTGAGCATCCTATTGGATCGAAAAGAACACTAGAGGGAGGGTGAATAGCGATCGTTGAAAAATCGTTATCAAGTCAAAGTATGCAGCGAAAAATAATAATGAAAACAACGCTAACACTCCAAGTTTTACTTGGTTCGGAGCCTTCGTTGACTCTTACTCCAAGGTTCGCACGTGAGAGTGCTTTTGTTGGACAATCCACTAATAGTTCATAAAAGAGTTATACAATAAGTACAAGAACTATAAAATAAAGTTACAGACAACAAGGAAAATAAAAACTGAGTCGCAGGTTGTCGGAGAAGCTTCACAGTGTCGTAGGAGTGTCTTTGGAGCAGCGCGCAAGAAAGCAGTTGCAGAGAAAAGTTATGTTTTATGCTCCTGGTGGAAGGCTGCTTATATAGGCAGTTCTGGGCACCTGGATCCCTTCCGGGGCGCCTGGACCATGATGTCAGTCATCCAATCAATGCACTCCAAGTTGGCGACAAGATTGATTGTGGGAATTTTGGGTGCCTGGACCGCTTCCGGGGCGCCCGGACCAACTTTTCCAAGAACCTTTATTTCCTGTAAAATAAAGTTAGTCCGAGACAATAAAACTTAAATTACCCTGTAAAATAAGTGTTAGTACAATTATAGTTAAAAGTAGTAATTAAATTTTGTTTCCTCGAGATCAGAATCTAGTCAAGATCTCAACTTAGATTTCTCAAATAGATCTAAGTTGGATCGACACCTATTGTTCCCTTAAACGGGGAACACGTCCTCACAAATTCACTCTCCTCGAGTGACTTACCTTAACTTACTGCTTTCAAAGACATCCGGTTAGCCCGTCAACCTGTCTGGACTTCATGCCAGCTATCCGATCGGCCCGTTGACCAAGATGGACTTCTTGCCAGATATCTTGTCAGCCCGTTGACCTATCTGGACTTCTCCTGTACACTTAATTAAATCGTTAGATCACATTAAACCTAATATAACTTACTTTATCATTCATCAAAATCTGAGTTAGACAGTTAGTGCAACCTGCACCAACACATCCATCGTGACTCAAAAATTATTGAAGCTCCATACAAGACTTTATCAGGCTAGTTAAAGGCTCACTCTTTAACTTCTCCAAATTCAATAAAAACCCAAAAATCTCTTGATATTGTTTAAATTGTTCAATCCGAACTTGAAGAGAAGATCAAGCTTGATCAATTATAAATAGAAAATAGTTAACTCTAAAAGACTCTTCACCTAATTGTGTCGCATCATCATTGCCACTTTCATCAAATTATTTTTTTCTTCGAATGATGCATTTTTCTTTAAATTTAGGTTCAATCCCCATTTCTCTTGCTATTTGTATAACTTCATTCATAGAACTAGCAAACCCTTCTTCTCTAAACTCATCAAGAAATTAATCAAGTCCTTGTAAGAGATTGATCGCAATATCAATATCCATATCTTCAGATTGAATAAACTTACTCACAGTATTTATTACATGTAACAAGTTATACCAGATTACTATTCCAAGCAAGAACTCAAAACTTTCAAGATCAAATAATGCTAAGGTCTCAACATCACTCTTTGTTTTAGAATTTTTATCAACTTCTGCCAAGTCAAGTAAAGCATCTCTTATATGTACAATTTGCTCTTTTATGGCTTTCACACTTTCAACATGACTTTCCCAACGGATATGTGACAATGGCTTAACAGTCAAACCAGGCACCTTATCTTTAAAAATTTTCCATCTCTTTGTAGAGGAAGAATAATGTGTAGATGCATTGCACCACTCCAAAGAATAACTTGGCTTTAGGACAACATTCCACCATATCAACTAAGGCCAATTAAGACTATGACAATCACACGGTGTATAAAAAGCTCTAGGATTTATTTCAAACAATCTTTTTTGTACACCTTTGTGTCTTCCACTCATGTTAGAGTCGTTGTCATACCCGTGTCCTCTTATGTCATTAATGTCAAGCCTTAACGCATTTGGAAGTACACTTGATAACCTAAAACCTAATGTGTCATCCACCTTCAAAAACTCAACCCAATATTCTTCTACTCTTAGTGTGTCTGTCTAATCATCCAAGCATCGTAGCACTAGAGACATTTGTTCTTGATGACTCTTATCTAGAGTACAATCAAATATTACTGAAAAATATTTTGCATGTTTAACTTTTGCAATGATTGCCCTTTTCACTTCATTTTCCAAAGTTTCTCACAATTAATTCTAAATTTTGGGACTAAAATATGTTGGGACTTTCGGGCCGCGAAAACCGCTTTTTCGCGTCGCGGAAACCCCGAAACCCCAAGCCACCGGATCTGTGCGAAGTAAAATAAAACAAAAAAATACGAGTACGAGTTTACTAAAGCCTAGATCTACACTAGGAGAAGAGCCTTTACCCTTGATGCGTGCCCTTCGCGAATCCCGCTCATTCAAGGTGTCGGATCTCAAGATTGTCAAAGTAGACAATCCTCTAGAAATATCCACACGAACAAACTAGGTGAAGAAACCTAACACAAAGGTGTGCTAGCACCTTGGAAAGGTTCGGCCAAGAGAGGAGAGGGAGAGCAAGAAGAGAGAGCAAGGAAGAAGATGAAGTGAATGCCCTTGAATGAAAAATGAATTTTTCATTCCACACTAAAGTGGTCGGCCACCTCTTGGAGTTGTAACTCCTTTTCATTAAATGTGACCATTAAAGAGATTTGTAACCTCCATGAGGTGGCACACACATGTGCTAAACATGATGATGTGTAACACCATTATTGGCCACTTAATGCCAAGTCACAAATGATGTGGCATAAAGTCAAGTCAAACTTGACTCTTCCTCTTCCTGTCAAGTCAAGTCAAACTTGACTTAATCTCTCTCATGGTTGATCTAATCCAATCATTTAATTCAAGCCAATTTAATATAGTGAATCTAATTCATTTAATTAAATTGATTCAATGAGTCATAATCTAAATTAGACTCATTGAACACATGAATCAACTTGAGTCCAACTCAATTAGCCCAATTAGGATTACTCTTAATCCAATTTGATTCATCACATGAATCTAATCCTCTTGGTTCATCATATGAACCTAATCTCCATCTAATTGTCCTTAGTGTGACCCTATAGGTTCTTGTAACGTTGGCAATGCCCCTAAACCCATTTAGGAGCATAAGTAATGAGCGGTATCTAGCAACACATCATTACTACACAAGTTACAAGAATGTTGAGATCCAACATCACCTTGTGACTATTAATTGTGACTCCTCACAATATATGACAAGTGTCCTTCTATCCTAGACATCTAGATTGATCAATGTGAGGCATAGACCGTGTCATCTTCTGACCAATCTAAATCTTGATCTCCAAGTAGACTCACTAAATCAAATAAGCTCAATATCTCATATTGACTCATTTGGGTATGGTCATGCACTTCGTGGTCTCACTCTATCAAGAATATCGATATCTCTCCCGTCATATAGGAGGGATAGATCCCATCTACATCACTCACATCCCTCTGTATAATTCGTTACATACCCAGTAATCACCTTTATAGTCCACCCAGTTACGGGTGACGTTTGACGAAACCAAAGTACATAACTCCTTATGTAGGGATCCATGGTAACTTCAGGTCCAAGGACTAGTAGTCATACTAATAGCCACATGAGAAAGTATATGACACTCATATAATGATCCATGATACTTTCTCATGGCGGGTCATTCAGTATACATTCTCCAATGCATACCCATGTGTCAACTTGATATCTCTATATCCATGACTTGTGAGATCAAGTCATTGAGTTGACCTACATGCTAGTCTTATTGCATTAACATTGTCCCTGAATGTTAATACTCGACTAGGAATGATTAAGAGTAGTGTTCCCTATATCATTTCACTATCGATTCAACCAATCGATTGATATAGGTAAGAATCTTCTACTCAAGGACGCTATTATACTTAGTTTATTTGGCACCAATACAAGTAAGTATAATAACCAAAAACAAATGTCTTTATTTATATAAGAATATGATACAACAAGTCCATAATACAATCATCAAATGATTGGCTCTAGGGCTCTAACTAACAATCTCCCACTAGCACTAGTGTCAATCAGTGTAGGCTCTAAGCCCCAATGACCTAGTGTGACCATCATGCTTCCTCTGTGCCAAAGCCTTGGTCAAGGGATCTGCGATGTTAGCCTCTGTGGGTACTCTGCAAATCTTCACATCTCCTCTCTCGATAATCTCTTGAATGAGAAGGAAGCGACGTAATATGTGTTTGGTCCGCTAGTGTGAGCGAGGTTCCTTAGCATGTGCTATAGCTCCATTGTTGTCACAATAGAGCTCAATAGGGTCAGCGATACTAGGAACCACCCCTAGTTCAGTGATGAACTTGCGGATCCAAACTGCCTCCTTTGCTGCCTCTGATGCAGCAATGTACTCGGCCTCTGTTGTAGAATTAGCGACTGTGTCCTGCTTCGAACTCTTCCAGCTCACAACACCACCATTTATGCAAAACACGAACCCTGACTGCGATCGATAATCATACTGATCAGTCTGGAAGCTGACATCACTATAACCCTTTACAGCTAGCTCGTCATCGCCTCCATATATCAAGAAATATTCTTTAGTCCTTCTTAAGTACTTAAGAATATTCTTGACCGTTATCCAGTGACTTTCACCTGGATCTTACTGGTATCTGCTCGTCATGCTCAAAGCATACGAGACATCAGGTCGAGTACATAGCATAGCGTACATGATAGATCCTATGACTGAAGCATAAGGGATCTGATCCATGCGGTCTCTCTCCTCTCTAGAAGAGGGACCTTGAGTATTTGAAAGATTCACACCATGTGACATCGGCAGAAATCCCTTCTTGGAGTTATGCATGGCAAACCGAAGGAGTACCTTATCAATATATGTACTCTGACTTAGACCAAGCATCCTTTTAGAACTATCTCTATAGATCTGTATGCCAAGAATGCGAGATGCTTCACCTAAGTCCTTCATTGAGAAACAACTCCCTAGCCAGGTCTTGACAGACTGAAGTAAAGGGATGTCTTTCCCAATGAGTAGTATGTCATCCACATACAATATGAGGAAGACAACTATGTCCCCTACAACCTTCTTGTAGACACAAGGTTCATCTTCATTCTTGATGAAACAAAACTGTTTGATTACATCATCGAATCGAAGATTCCAGCTCCGAGAAGCTTTCTTTAGTCCATAAATGGACCTATACAGCTTGTATACTCTGCTAGTATACTGTGGATCTACAAAACCCTCAGGTTGTATCATGTACACATCCTCGAGCGGGTTTCCATTCAGAAACGTAGTTTTGACATCCATCTATCATATCTCATAGTCATGGTATGCTGCAATAGCAAGCATGATCCAAATGGACTTAAACATCGCTACTGGAGAAAAGGTTTTATCATAGTCAATACCATGAATCTGCTTGAAACCTTTAGCTACCAAGCAACCCTTATAGATAAGTCCATCCATGTCAGTCTTTCTCTTAAAGACCCACTTACACCCAATGGGTTTTACCCCTTCAGGCGGATCAACCAAAATCCATACTTGGTTGGTGTACATGGATTCCATTTCGAATCTCATGGCCTCTAGCCATTTCTTAGAATCTGGTCTCATCACAACTTCTTGATAGATGGTAGGCTCATCCTCTATGAGCACAACGTCATCATGGTCAGACAAGAGAAATGAGTATCTCTCAGGCTGACGACGTACCCTATCAGACCTGCGAAGAGGTATGTCTACTCAAACTGGTTGTTGTTCCTCAACTCTTTGTGGAACAACATCATCCACAACACTTTGTGGTTCCAGTTCAATTTCCATCGAGGCTTCAGTGTTATGGTCTGCATCTTGAACTTCTTCAAGATCGAACGTACTCCAACTAGTCTTTTTAGAAACAAAGTCCCTTTCTAGAAAGACCTCAGTCTTTGCCACAACTACCTTGTGTTGACTGGGAACGTAGAAGTAATATCCCTTAGTTTCCTTGGGATATCCAATGAAATAACACTTGTCAGATTTGGGTCCTAATTTGTCTGAGACTTGACGTCTAACGTAAGCCTCACAACCCCAAATCCTCATGAAAGACACCTGGGCATCTCTCCTAGTCCATATTCTATATGGTGTCTTTATCATGACCTTGGATGGAACTCGGTTGAGTATAAAAGCTGCCGTGTCTAGAGCATAGTCCTAAAGAAATGTTGAAAGATCTGTGTGACTCATCATAGATCGTACCATATCTAATAGGGTACGATTCCTCCTTTCGGATACACCATTCCACTGTGGTGTTCCAGGAGGAGTAAGTTGGGATAGAATCCCACACCCAGCTAGATAATCACGAAACTCATGGCTAAGGTACTCTCCACCTCGATCTGATCGAAGTATCTTAATACTCTTGCCAAGCTGGTTTTGTACTTCATTCTTGAATTCTTTAAACTTTTCAAATGATTCAGACTTATGTGTCACCAAGTACACATAACCATATCTACTGAAGTCATCAGTAAATGTGATGAAGTACCTATAACCGCCTCTAGCAGCGACATTGAAAGGACCACATACATCACTATGTATAAGTCATAACAAATCAGTCGCTCTTTCGCTATGCCCACTAAAGGGAGTCTTGGTCATCTTGCCTAGTAGGCATGACTCGCACGTCTCATAAGATTCAAAATCAAATGAGTCCAGCAAACCATCCTTATGGAGCTGGGATAAGCGCTTCTCATTTATATGACCTAAGCGACAGTGCCAGAGATAGGTTTGGTTCAGGTCATTTGACTTGAACCTCTTGGTATTTATGTTATAGATAGGGCTTTCAAGGTCTAGAATGTGGAGTCTGTTCATCAGAGGTGCGCTACAATAGAACATATCTTTTAAATAAACAGAACAACATTTGTCCTTTATAATAAAAGAGAAACCTTTGTTGTCCAAACAAGAAACTGAAATTATGTTCTTAGTTAAAGCAGGCACATAACAACATTCATCTAATTCTAATACAAGCCCAGAGAGCAGAGATAGATGATAAGTTCCTACAGCAACAACAACAACCCGTGCTCCAATGCTTACGCGTAGGTCCACCTCGCCCTTCGCCAATGCCCTGCTATTTCTCAGCGCTTGCACATTAGTACAAATGTGAGAAGCGCATCCGGTATCTAATACCCATGATGAAGAAATAGATAGATTGACTTCTATAACATATATACCCCAAGTGGAAGTCTCACTTCACTTCTTCTTAAGATCTTCCAGGTATACACCATGCAGTTCCTCTTCCAGTGCCCGGTCTGACCGCAGTGGAAGCAGGTAACATCCTTGGCGACCCCTCCTTTAGGCTTCAATGCCTTGACTTTGCTCTTGGCTTGGGACTTTTCTTTGCCAATGGGCTTGCCCTTGCCCTTGTGTTTCTGAACCATCAGAACAGAATGGGGCTTACCCTTCTTAAGGTTCAGCTCAGCAGTTCTTAACATGCTAAGCAGCTCGGGCAGTGGCTTGTCAATTTCGTTCATATTGTAGTTTAGAATGAATTGACTATAGCTATCCTGCAAGGATTGCAAGATCAGGTCAGTGACCAACTCTTGGCCAAGCGGGAATCCCAACCTCTATAGCTTTTCTATGTACTCAATCATTTTGAGTACATAAGGGCCTACGGGAGCCCCATCTGACATCTTGCACTAAAATAGTGCCCTTGAGATCTCAAATCTCTCATGCCGCGCTTGTCCTTGATACAGTTGACAAAGATGTTCAACCATATCGTAAGCGCCCATCAACTCATGTTGCTTCTTGTAACGACCCAACTCCTAGGTACTAAGCTGTGAGCCGGAACGCTACATTAACTACTGAAGCTACTGTGCTGTACTATGCGGAAACTGGGTAAAACAAAATTTCACTAACTGACTCTATTAAACTGACAACTGGTACACCCATGCTGTTATAAGGAAGGGTTCAAGACCCTTTCCGGTTGAGGTATATGTGCTGAGGAGGATACTTGACCTCCCATCTGAGCTAGAACTCAAAACTAACTTCCCAGCTAGCTGCTGTTCGATCCACGGATCGATCAAACTTGCCGCGATTCCGTGCCCTGCTGGATCGGTCTGTGGACCGATCCAGCAGAGGCTGGATCGGTCGGCAAGACCGATCCAGGCACCTGGAGACGTTGGGATGCCTCCTGTTCGATACTGGATCGGTCGGCTGACCGATCCAGGGAGATACAGTAGGCTACTGTATCCATCTGGATCGGTCGGCTGACCGATCCAGGAAAACGAATGGCACTGGATCGGTTTGCTGACCGATCCAGGTTCTGATAGTCTGAACGAAATCAGAATTTCTGATTTCCAGCACTGATTCGTGCCAAAAATCACATACACAAGCTCTAGATACATGAAAAATACTCTAGCATGTAAATACTAACGTTCTAAACATGATAAACTAAACAAGACATAGTTTACTAAGCTATAATACCTAGTAACAAGACTAAGTCATAAAACTAGACATGTTAAGTACTAAAACTGAAATAAAAGCGTATAGATCCCAAGGATCTTTATTCCAGACCCCTTGCACACACACATCATCGTAGCATCGCCCTCCAGCCTCCGCTAGTCCACTTTTCTTTTACCGGTATCTGCAGTATAAGAAAAGTAGCATCTGTAAGCTAAGAAGCTTAGTAAGAAACCATCTACCTCACAAAAACATGCAACGATGCGATTATGTTTTTAAAACATGCGGTTTGAAAACTGAACTGAGCATGGCAACATGGCATGGCATACAAACATGTACTGAACTGATCATGGCATACAAACAAGCTGAGCATAGCATACTGTATCTGAAACTAAGCATGAATACTGAACTGGTCATGCATATACATCTAACTGGTCATGAACTCAAATCATGAAACTTAACTGAGGTAATTAACTGTAACTGAAACTAAGTTAGTGTTTCCATCACTGATTACATATTTGAAAAACTATATATAATAATAGATGAAAATACTAAATATGCTGTTGGGCCCTGGCAACTGTACCTACTGTGCGCGCATTCCTACGAGACCCGGGATTGCAAGTTCCGAATCCAGCAGGGTTGAATCTAGGGACGACTGTGGGAGTCCAGCCCATGGATATCTGATCCAAGTACAGTGCCAACTGAATAAAAGTAAAATACTGAATACTGTTTTATTTTACCTTGCTGTTCTAGGTTATCTGAACCTAGAGCTAGGTTATCTGAACCTAGAGGCTATTGTGGGAGCCCACCCAATGGATATCTGATCCATTTAGCTGTAATAACTGATAATAAGCGAAATAAAATGTTTCTAATACATTTTACATGCTGTTAGGACGCCTACTGGTGCATCCTTCTGAACTGGGCATTCTACCGGATGCTTGGTGTGCACTAAAAGCACACCTTAAGACTGAAAACTGTAGAACTACTGAACTAATGCCAAAACTAACAAGCGAGAGCAATTATACTGCAGGTGAGGGGTTTCTTACCTCAATCGCAAGGTTTTCTTACGATTCTATCCGCTAGGTTTTCCAGAAAAACTGCTCCGTTCGACGAACCGCTTACGTCCTCGCGTTCCTCTCGCGGAGAAGAACCGACTTCGTGTTGGTGTTGTCGCCGGAAAGTGAACACACGATCCTAGGGAAGGAACCCTAGGTCTCCTTTGCTTTGTTTACTGCGCCGAGAGAAGGAAACGGGAGAGGGAGAGAAAGGCTTCGGTGAGGAGAGAAAATACCAAACCAAAAAAAATAAACCAATCCCACTTAAGTTTTCTATTTATATCGAATAGTTATTTCTCCCAAATCAAATATAAATATATTTGATTTCCTATCCTTTCAGCACGGCCCTGCTGGGTTCACTTGGTTTCCGGAATACATAATAAGTCGTAGGCTCCGATGGGTCCCGGGTTCGATTCCCGCGTAAACCATTTTGCGACTTATTTGTTTTTGCTACTTCCGGTACTCCAAAAATTATGTAAAAATATCCTAAAAATCTAGAAAAATCATAGGGTATTTCTAAAATAAATTCGGGAATTTTTTTCGGGCTTTACAATCCCCCATACCTTATAAAAAGTTCGTCCCCGAACTTAAAACAATTCTGGGTACTTCTGTCTCATGCTGGCCTCTGTCTCCCAAGTCGCCTCTGCTGCTGTGTGATTTTGCCAGCTGACTTTGACTAATGGTACTTCCTTGTTCCGTAATTTCTTTACTGCTCGGTCTATTATCTGAATAGGCCGACTGTCATAGCTGAGATCATCACGGACCTGTACCAACTGGGACTCAATCACCTGGGTGGCGCCTGGAATATGCTTCTTCAGCATGGAGACATGAAATACATTGTGGACAGCCGACATCTCCTGAGGTAGCTCTAGCTCATATGCTACCTTGCCCACTCTCTTCGTGATAAGGTATGGTCCCACATATCTGGGAGCTAGCTTGCCCTTCTTCCCAAAACGCATGACTCCCTTCATGGGAGCTACTCTGAGGAAAACTGTATCCCCGACTGAAAACTCTAGGGGTCTGCGTCGTGTATCTGCATAGCTCTTCTGATGACTCTGTGCTGTCTCTATCCTCTGGCGAATCTGCTGTATGGCTGCTGTGGTATCTGCTACTAGATCTGTCTGAAGATCTAGTTCCTTCTGTTCACCACTCTCATACCAGCAGATTGGTGATCTGCACCTCCGCCCATAGAGTGCCTCATAAGGTGTCATGCCCATAGTGGCCTGATAACTGTTGTTGTATGCAAATTCTGCTAGACTCAGATATTTGCACCAACTTCCCTTGAAATCTAGAGCACAAGCCCGGAGCATATCTTCGAGTACCTGGTTTACTCGCTCCGTCTGACCATCTGTCTGAGGATGGAAGGCTGTGCTAAATTTTAACTGGGTGCCCATAGCTGACTGTACACACTTCCAGAAGTGTGATGTAAATCTGCTGTCTCTGTCTGATATAATGGTTCGTGGGACTCCATGCAGCCTGACAATCTCCTTGAGATACAACTGAGCTAGCTGCTCCATGGAATAGGATATTCTGATAGCTAAGAAGTGGGCTGATTTAGTCAACCTGTCGACTATTACCCAGATGGCATCAAAACCATTCGTGGTTCTGGGTAATCCCACTATGAAGTCCATAGAGATATCCTCCCACTTCCATTCTGGAATTTGGATCGGCTGCAGAACTCCTCCTGGTCGCTGATGTTCTGCCTTAACCCTTTGACAGGTTAGACAGATGCTGACGTATCTGGCGATATCTCGCTTCATCCCAGGCCACCAAAATCGTTTCTTTAGATCCTGATACATTTTGGTGGAACCAGGATGCATCGCATAGGGAGTCCTGTGAGCCTCGTCTAGAATCTGTTTTCGTAGTTCCTCCTGATCTGGAACACAAAGTCTGTCACCACAATACACTACCCCACTGGCGGACACTCTGAACTCTCCACTTTCTGATTCTGCTAACCCTTGCTTGATTTTCTGGATTTCAGGATCCTGCTCCTGAGCTGTCTGGATATCATCAAGCAAGGTAGATGCTAAGGACATAGTGGAAAGTTGCCCGACTATAAGCTCGAGACTAAAAGCTGTAATCTCCTTCCTTAGGGGTGGTGACATAGCTGCTAAAGATAATAAGGTAGCACTGGACTTCCTGCTGAGTGCGTCTGCTACCTTATTAGCTTTCCCTGGATGGTAGAGGATATCTATGTCATAATCCTTGACCAGCTCTAACCATCTGCGCTGTCGCATATTCAGATCCTTCTGAGTAAAGAAATACTTCAGACTTTGATGATCTGTATACACTCTGCACTGAGCTCCGTACAAATAATGTCTCCAAATCTTGAGAGCGAACACCACTGCTGCAAGCTCAAGGTCGTGAGTAGGATAGTTCCTCTCATAATCCTTGAGTTGTCTGGAGGCATAGGCGATCACCTTGCCCTGCTGCATCAGTACCACTCCTAATCCCAATTTAGAGGCGTCACTGTAGATGTCGAAGCTGTCTGTGTTTTCTGGTATAGCTAAAATAGGAGCACTGGTCAATCTCCGTTTTAGTTCGCTGAAGCTGTTCTCACAGTCCTCTGTCCACTGAAATTTCTTGTTCTTCCTGGTGAGAACTGTCAGTGGGGAGGCTATCCTGGAGAAATCCTCTACGAATTTCCTGTAGTAGCCTGCTAATTCCAGAAAGCTTCTGATTTCACTGGCGTTCCTGGGTCTCTTCCAGTTACTTACTGCTTCTATCTTGCTGGGATCTACCATAACACCATCCTTGGAGATGATGTGACCTAGAAAGGCTACCTGGTCTAGCCAAAATTCACATTTCGTGAATTTGGCGTATAGCTGGTTCTGCTGAAGGATCTGCAAAACTGTCTTCAGATGCTCTGCATGGTCCTCCTGAGTGCCTGAATAGATAAGAATGTCATTGATGAACACGATGACAAACTTGTCTAAGTATTCTCTGAATACTCTGTTCATGAGGTCCATGAAAGTAGCTGGAGCATTTGTCACGCCGAAAGGCATGACTACGAACTCATAATGTCCGTATCGGTCCTGGAAAGTCGTTTTAGGTATATCACCTTTCTTGACTCTAACCCGGTGATATCCTGATCCGAGGTCAATTTTAGAGAACACTGTCTCCCTTTAGTGGTCAAACAGTCATCTATCCCGGGAGAGGGTACTGCTTTTAATGTGACCGTTCAAGGCACGGTAGTCTCATGACAGGCGCATGCTTCCATCCTTCTTCTTCACGAACAACACAGTGCTCCCCATGGTGAGTGACTAGGCGTATGAAACCCTTGTCAAGAAGCTCCTGAAATTGCTCCCGTTCCTTCAGTTCGGCCGGAGCCATGCGATACAGTGCCTTGGAAATTGGATTTGTGGGAATGAGCTCTATCTCAAATTCAATCTCCCAGTCTGGTGCTAAGCCTGGTAGCTCTTCAGGGAAGATGCTGGGTATCACAAACGACTCGAACCTCGATAGCTGTTGGTTCTTGTCCTGACCGGTGTTGACTACATTTGCTAAAAATCCCATGCATCCCGAATCCAATAGCTGCTGTGCTTTCAATGCTGAGAGAAACTTCACGGCTTTTCTCTTTGGTTTTCCTATGTACTCAAACTGTACTCCTTCAGGTTGGAATATGACCTTCGTTTACGGTACTCTATAGAAGCGCCGTATCGATCAGAAAATCCATTCCAAAGATGACATCGTAGTCGATCATTTCTAGCACTATCGATCACCAAAAGTTCTTTTGCTATAATGAGCACCGCCCGAGCAGCGTAGATGCCATAATGTCTCCCGAGGGTAGTGTTGTCGAAACCGACTATTGAGTACCTCAAGGTGTTGCTAATTTCTAAATGGCCCGGATACATAAGAGTGGGTTGCCCAAGATTTCGAATAAGACAGTTGCATTATGCTGAAAAATCTAATCTGACCTGTGACAACTGTCGAGGCATTTGCTACGTTCTCTCTGGTCAGTGAGAAAATCCTGGCATTCGTGATAGCTGTGGGGGCTTCCAATCTGCCCTGACTGATCTGTGGACCATCTAAGGCAGTATACATCTGGTGCAGCTGCGCTGGCTGAGCTCCATACTATATCGGCTGAGGCTGAGGAAGACTGTTCTTGTTCGGGCACTGCTTAGCCATGTGCCCTTCCTGTCCACATTCAAAACAACCTCGCGTACCCTTGCGGCAAACTCCTGGATGATGTTTCCCACAAGTAGCACACTTGGGATGTCTGGAATGTTTTCCAGCTGGCCCTCCTTTTGGGTCACTGCTTGCCTTGCGTTTCCCTTTCCAGTTGGAGCTATGTCCCTGTTGTTTCTGCTGAGTACCTGAGCCAGCTTGTCCCTTGGGCTCTGTGGAAACCTGCTTCTGCTGGGTGATGCTGTGCTGATAGTGTTCGGTGATCAGAGCACTACTCACTAGCTCCTCTGTGGTTTGTGGCCTATGAACGCCACCAGCCACATTCATTGCGATCTCCGGTCCGATTCAACATCAACCGTACTCGTTCCTTCTCTGTGCTAACTAGCAGACGAGTCAAACTGTTGAATTTCTTCACGGCTTCACTGATAGGTTGCCCTGACGAAATTCAGTAAACTCGTCATAGTGTCGGTTCGTGACTTGCATGTGAAAGAATTCCTCAAGAATTCTTTCTCGAAATTGGCCCATGTCATCTGGTTTCTTGGCCACTTCGATTTAATCCGCTCCCACCACATACGTGCGTCTCAAACAGAAGGAGGTACACTTCACCTTTTCTTGCTCTGCCGTCTAGAAGCTCCATCGTGCTTTCCGGTGTTTTAAACCATGCCCGAGCATCCCATGGTTCGCCGGTGCCCGAGAAGTTCTCGGGCTTAATTCTCCGCCATTGGATAAGGTAAGCTTCTCTCTTAGCCCCTGCTACTGGCTGCAGGCTGAGCTGGTACAACCTCTGTGATTACAAGAGTTGTGAGGTTCGATATTGGAGTGACTGGGGAGTAGTCTGCTGGTTAGCCTTTAAGGAGGCTATCTCCTGTTATTGATCAGCTAACTGCTGCTGTAGCTGAGCACTACCTGCCTCATGCTGGGGCTCAGCCGCTGATGCTTTCTTAGCTGGACGTCCTCGTACCATTTTCTAAATAGCAGAGAACACATATATATAACTAGGCTATCATGTTATAGTTAACTACTGGTAACATGTTAAATACTATCACTGTAAACATGAATTAATTAACTACCAACATGAGAGCAAACATGAAAGCACATATAACTGATATGAAAGCTGAAAACAAAACTGAGTGAGAGATGTTCTTACTTGGAAGCTGTAGGCACAATGCTGATGTATGTGTAGGAAGTAAGGAACTTACTCTGATACCACTCTGTAACGACCCAACTCCTAGGTACTAAGTTGTGAGCCGGAACGCTACATTAACTACTGAAGCTACTGTGCTGTACTGTGCAGAAACTGGGTAAAACAAAATTTCACTAACTGACTCTATTAAACTGACAACTGGTACACCCATGCTGTTATAAGGAAGGGTTCAAGACCCTTTCTGGTTGAGGTATATGTGCTGAGGAGGATACTTGACCTCCCATCTGAGCTAGAACTCAAAACTAACTTCCCAGCTAGCTGCTGTTCGATCCACGGATCGATCAAACTTGCCGCGATTCCGTGCCCTGCTGGATCGGTCTGCGGCTGGATCGGTCGGAAGACCGATCCAGGTGTGTCTGCCCTGAAGACGCTGGGATGCCTCCTGTTCGACTGGATCGATCGGCTGATCGATCCAGGGAGATACAGTAGGCTACTGTATCCATCTGGATCGGTCGGCTGACCGATCCAGGAAAAGGAATGGCACTGGATCGGTCTGCTGACCGATCCAGGTTCTGATAGTCTGAAACGAAATCAGAATTTCTGATTTCCAGCACTGATTCGTGCCAAAATCAAATACACAAGCTCTAGATACATGAAAAACACTCTAGCATGTAAATACTAACGTTCTAAACATGATAAACTAAACAAGACATAGTTTACTAAGCTATAATACCTAGTAACAAGACTAAGTCATAAAACTAGACATGTTAAGTACTAAAACTGAAATAAAAGCGTATAGATCCCAAGGATCTTTATTCCAGACCCCTTGCACACACACATCATCGTAGCATCGCCCTCCAGCCTCCGCTAGTCCACTTTTCTTTTACCGGTATCTGCAGTATAAGAAAAGTAGCATCTGTAAGCTAAGAAGCTTAGTAAGAAACCATCTACCTCACAAAAACATGCAACGATGCGATTATGTTTTTAAAACATGCGGTTTGAAAACTGAACTGAGCATGGCAACATGGCATGGCATACAAACATGTACTAAACTGATCAAGGCATACAAACAAGCTGAGCATAGCATACTGTATCTGAAACTAAGCATGAATATTGAACTGGTCATGCATATACATCTAACTGGTCATGAACTCAAATCATGAAACTTAACTGAGGTAATTAATCTGAATCGAAACTAAGTTAGTGTTTCCATCATGATTACATATTTGGAAAACTATATATAATAATAGATGAAAATACTAAACATCCTGCTGGGCCCTGGCAACTACTTGCTGCTGGTCTGCTACGATTCTGGATTGAGCCACAAGTTCAGAAAGATTGGGCTCAGTTGCTCTGGGAACTTCGTTCTCTCTACTGAATACTGTTTTATTTTACCTTGCTGTTCTAGGTTATCTGAACCTAGAGCTAGGTTATCTGAACCTAGAGGCTACTGTGGGAGCCCACCCAATGGATATCTGATCCATTTAGCTGTAATAACTGATAATAAGCGAAATAAAATGTTTCTAATACATTTTACATGCTGTTAGGACGCCTACTGGTGCATCCTTCTGAACTGGGCATTCTACCGGATGCTTGGTGTGCACTAAAAGCACACCTTAAGACTGAAAACTGTAGAACTACTGAACTAATGCCAAAACTAACAAGCGAGAGCAATTATACTGCAGGTGAGGGGTTTCTTACCTCAATCGCAAGGTTTTCTTACGATTCTATCCGCTAGGTTTTCCGGAAAAACTGCTCCGTTCGACGAACCGCTTACGTCCTCGCATTCCTCTCGCGGAGAAGAACCGACTTCGTGTTGGTGTTGTCACCGGAAAGTGAACACACGATCCTAGGGAAGGAACCCTAGGTCTCCTTTGCTTTGTTTGCTGCGCCGAGAGAAGGAAACGGGAGAGGGAGAGAAAGGCTTCGGTGAGGAGAGAAAATACCAAACCAAAAAAAATAAACCAATCCCACTTAAGTTTTCTATTTATATCGAATTGTTATTTCTCCCAAATCAAATATAAATATATTTGATTTCCTATCCTTTCAGCACGGCCCTGCTGGGTTCACTTGGTTTCCGGAACACATAATAAGTCGTAGGCTCCGATGGGTCCCGAGTTCGATTCCCGCGTAAACCATTTTGCGACTTATTTGTTTTTGCTACTTCCGGTACTCCAAAAATTATGTAAAAATATCCTAAAAATCTAGAAAAATCATAGGGTATTTCTAAAAATAAATTCGGGAATTTTTTCGGGCTTTACACTTCTGAAGCTCAGAGTTCATGGTCGCAAGCATTAGACAGGACACATCTAATGCATCATCTTGATACTTCTTATAAGCATCATTGTCAGCTTGCGTGGCATTGGCAGGAGGAGCCTCCGGAATGGGCTGCTCCAGAACGTACAGTTTACGTTCCTGGGTGAGAACTATTCTCAAGTTCCTGTACCAGTCCAGGAAATTTGCTCCATTGAGCTTGTCCTTCTCAAGAACAGAACGCAGAGAGAAAGAGTTCGTATTCGACTTCATGGTTATCTACAACAGAAAAATGCAGAAAATAAATATCATATTCTTTTAAATCATTTAATTAGGCCTTTAACTAAATGATGCTCCCACTGAATTCTATAATTCATGTGGGACAAGATCCACATCATACTAACCCTTGAGTTAGCTTTGGCTAATACGCCCAAGATTTAGTATGATCGGTAGGTAACGATTTACCAATTACATCTCTATGTAACTCTTGTTTATAGGATCATTATCCGCAGTTATATTAAAACTTGAGTTAGCTTTGGCTAATACGCCCAAGAATTAATATAATTGTGATTTATGTCCTATCTTTCCAACCGTTGGAAGAATGCCTATAGTTGTACTTGATCCAACCGAGTTAACTAGGAATACTCAATCTAATTGAGTTTGTACTCGCCCATGCGTTGATAAGCAGGACCAAGATTGTCCCTCCGTACCCTACCAAGATAATATGTGTTGCTCTGCTTTGGCAGATTCAACAACACATGTGATCGAGGTAGTGATAGGTATCACGGCACGGTAGGCATTAGAGTTGATGCGATTGAGATCTAATCTAATCGAGAGGGTGCATCTTGTACACGATTTAGATCTAATCTAATCGTTAGGCACTAATTAATTACTAATCATGCATCACATACACACAAGCAATTAATTAAATTATTTGTGATTAGTCATGGCCCTACTACGATCTTCTCAAGCCAATGAGAAAATCGGATGGTCAACCTAAGGTCAACAACTTCTCAAGCTCCTCCCTTTGACCACCTTGTGTTGCTCGCGCCCTCCTCGTAACTCCGTCTCGAGTGGACCTTCCACCGCTCTAATTTTGTACATTACAATTTTGAAACTCGAGTTATATTCGAGTCTAAACTAATTTACAACAATAATAAATGGAGAAAGGCACAACGCGCAAGTCGCGTATCAAATATACAGCACACACAATACAAATGACGGCGCGCAAGCCGTAATATGAATTACAACACAAATATACCAATCCAATTGGGTCTTTTTGGGCCATGACTATCACAAATTATACATAATTCTAAATTATGTATTTTCTACAATTTTCTACAATTTTTATAATTTTATGAGTAAAATTTTTCCGGCGGTCCCGTTTAGCGGTTTTCGGGCGCAATCGCGGAATGTATCCCCTTGCGGGGCCAGGGGCAGTACCCCTACCCGCGATCTAACCATCGCGAGTGTCCCTAAGTGATTCTACAATGCCTTAGCCCGCTGTCCCAAAAATTTTTGGGGTGAAACCTTGTTGTTTCGGAAAAAACTTCTCGGTAGTCGAAGCCTATAAGTGTCGAAACACTTGTGCTTCGCTTCTACGATAAAAATACCCATAAAAACCATAAAATTACAGAAAGTTACAGAACCTATATTTTTCATAAAAAAAATAAATTAAACTCGTACTTGCTTCGCACGTGGCTCTGATACCACTGTTGGGACTTTCGGGCCGCGAAAACTGCTTTTTCGCGTCGCGAAAACCCCGAACCCCCAAGCCACCGGATCCGTGTGAAGTAAAATAAAACAAAAAATACAAGTACGAGTTTACTAAAGCCTAGATCTACACTAGGAGAAGAACCTTTACCCTTGATGCGCGCCCTTCGCGAATCTCGCTCGTTCAAGGTGCCGGATCTCAAGATTGTCAAAGTAGACAATCCTCTAGAAGTATCCACACGAACAAACTAGGTGGAGAAACCTAACACAAAGGTGTGCTAGCACCTTGGAAAGGTTCGGCCAAGAGAGGAGAGGGAGAGCAAGAAGAGAGAGCAAGGAAGAAGATGAAGTGAATGCCCTTGAATGAAAAATGAATTTTTCATTCCACACTAAAGTGGTCGGCCACCTCTTGGAGTTGTAACTCCTTTTCATTAAATGTGACCATTAAAGAGATTTGTAACCTCCATGAGGTGGCACACACATGTGCTAAACATGATGATGTGTAACACCATTATTGGCCACTTAATGTCAAGTCACAAATGATGTGGCATAAAGTCAAGTCAAACTTGACTCTTCCTCTTCCTCTCAAGTCAAGTCAAACTTGACTTAATCTCTCTCATGGTTGATCTAATCCAACCATTTAATTCAAGCCAATTTAATATAATGAATTTAATTCATTTAATTAAATTGATTCAATGAGTCATAATCTAAATTAGACTCATTGAACACATGAATCAACTTGAGTCCAACTTAATTAGCCCAATTAGGATTACTCTTAATCCAATTTGATTCATCACATGAATCTAATCCTCTTGGTTCATCATATGAACCTAATCTCCATCTAATTGTCCTTAGTGTGTGACCCTATAGGTTCTTGTAACGTTGGCAATGCCCCTAAACCCATTTAGGAGCATAAGTAATGAGCGGTATCTAGCAACACATCATTACTACCCAAGTTACAAGAATGTTGAGATCTAACATCACCTTGTGACTACTAATTGTGACTCCTCACAATATATGACAAGTGTCCTTCTATCCTAGACATCTAGATTGATCAATGTGAGGCATAGACTGTGTCATCCTCTAACCAATCTAAATCTTGATCTCCAAGTAGACTCACTAAATCAAATGAGCTCAATATCTCATATTGACTCATTTGGGCATGGCCATGCACTTCGTGGTCTCACTCTATCAAGAATATCGATGTCTCTCCCGTCATATAGAAAGAATAGATCCCATCTACATCACTCACATCCCTCTGCATAATTCGTTACATACTCAGTAATCGCCTTTATAGTCCACCCAGTTACGGGTGACGTTTGACGAAACCAAAGTACATAAATCCTTATGTAGGGATCCATGGTGACTTCAGGTCCAAGGACTAGTAGTTATACTAATAGCCACATGAGAAAGTATATGACACTTATATAACGATCCATGATACTTTCTCATGGCGGGTCATTCAGTATACATTCTCCAATGCATACCCATGTGTCAACTTGATATCTCTATATCCATGACTTGTGAGATCAAGTCATCGAGTTGACATACATGCTAGTCTTATTGTATTAACATTGTCCCTGAATGTTAATACTCGACTAGGAATGATTAAGAGTAGTGTTCCCTATATCATCTCACTATCGATTCAACCAATCGATTGATATAGGTAAGAACCTTCTACTCAAGGACGCTATTATACTTAGTTTATTTGGCACCAATACAAGTAAGTATAATAACCAAAAACAAATGTCTTTATTTATATAAGAATATGATACAACAAGTCCATAATACAATCATCAAATGATTGACTCTAGGGCTCTAACTAACAAAATATGTATATTGAGATTCCCTTGCTTCACAACGTCGAGCATGCTCTTCCATCATTGGATCAAACTCAACAACCATTTCTATAATTTGCAAGTGTTTTCACAATTAGGGCTGCAAATGAACCAAGCGTTCGTGAACAAACTTGGTGTTTGGCTTGGTAAGAGCTTGTTTATGTTCGTTCATTATACATAAGATTAATTAAACAAACAAGCTTGAACAGCTCGTTAAGATAAACAAACAAGCTTGAACACATATGTGTTCAGCTCGTTAACGTTCGTGAACAACGTTCATGAACAACGTTCGTGAACAATGTTCATGAACCATATTTATTAATAAAACTTTTTTCAATATGTTAAATAAATAATAAAATAAAATACAATAAAATAAATAAATAAATTTAAATTATCAATCTTAATAACCAATCAAACAATTAAAAGTTTCAAACAATCAAACAAGCTTGAATTGAGAGCTTGATAATATCTAAACGAACCAAGCTCAAATCAAGCTCAAGCCAAGTTCGAACCAAGTTCAAGCCAAACTTTAATTGAGAGCTTGATAACATCTAAACGAACCAAGCTTCAAACAAGCTCAAGCTCATAAAAAATAAACCAAGCCAAGCTTGAACACTCATTTCAAAAGCTAGGTTCATTTTAAGCTCGGCTCGGTTCGGCTTGGTTATCTTATCAAACAAGCTTAAACACCCCAATGCTCGGCTCAGCTCGGCTCGTTTACAACCCTATTCACAATGGAGATTATTCTTGTTAACACTTGCCTCCAATGTTGTCTTTCTTTGTTGATTTGAAGTTGCATACTATAATCAATTGTTTGATTTTTTTTTTTTAGTCTCTTTTCTGATTCAACCCAAGTAATCATGCAGTCCATATGATCTCCACTAGCTTTATGTTGTTAAAGACTTCTATGCATATTACTCCAGTCTTTGTATCCATCATTACCCAAATTCCCCATTCTACTCATCATTTGTTCAGTCTTGAACAACTTGCAGCAGAAGCAAAATATTTTATCCAATGAAATAGAATATGCAAGTCATCTTCTATCTATTGTTTGTCCATTTATCATTACTCGTGTATAATGCGATAAATCAAAATGTCTATTGTTACTATCCTTAGAAAACAAAAAATTATTCACTCTTTTTGGACTCATTTCTATTAAGTAATCTCTCAATTTTTTATTGATGTTATTCCAATTTTTAGGATCCTCCAAATTCAGAGTTGAATTTAATTTTTCATGTTGAGAGTCTTCTTTTAAGTTTTTATTCGACTCGATCAAATTGGCAGCCTCAACCAATTCTTCAATTTCATTGTGACTTTGTTTTTCAATCACTAAATTATCCCCTAATTCCTCTCTTTCTATTCTGCTATTTCTAATAAAATATTTGTTAATATCACCTGTTTGACTTTGAATTAATGTCTCCTCCTTTTGTTTCATTTTTCTCTTTTGAGCTCCAGACATATATTTAGGAAGTATTAAAATTAAAATTGAATATTAACTCAATAATTCGTGTCTACATTCATAAAAAAAAATTTAAAATAAAATAACTTCCAAATTTATGTAAAGTTTAGGTCATTTTGTAAAGAGGCAACAGAAGTCATGACCCCAAGCTACCATCTAAAAATTCTCCATAGCTATGATTTGATACTTTGCAATTTCAAGACTAACAATATATTATGTTAGATTTTTTTGGGAAGTTTTCTAATAAAAATTTGATTAAAATCAAATGACATTTAATAAGAAGAGACAATTAACTGATAAAGTATATAAGAAGACTATTAGAGCTAATTTCAAATTTTCAATAAATAAGAAAACACATCATATTACAATTTACATAATATATTATATAAGCTAATTATAGGTTCAAAAGATTTAGTGGCCTAACTAATTTTCTAATAGGTAATAGATACAAAGTAAAGACATAGCATGGAAAATCATTAAAAATGAAAAAGGGTTTAACCTTTTCTGGAAAATCATCAAAGTAAGCTAATTGCAGGTTCAATTATGAGTTATCAAGTATGAAACTAGAACTGATAAAAGAAAAACATTTTTTTGTGAAAATGATAGGATAAAAAGTAAAGCAGAGGTCAAGAACTGATAAGAGAATGTCGAAGAAAAGAAATACCATCAAATGACCTAACTAACCTTTTTCTGTGAATTGATAAAAGAAATGTCATCTAATGATCCAATACAAAAGTAAAGCAGAGAAAGTTGAAAGGAAGATTCAACTTAATAATTAATATTCAGAAAATGATGCACAAAAATAAACCCTAACCAAATTGTCTAAATCCTAATGACTGACAGATCAAGATTCAAGAATGTCGGAGATTTGGAGAAGGGTCACATCTTGGTTCATCCACTGGACTCATGCCTCCACTAGCAATCCAGGGATGCCCTGCAGGAGGAATTAGCAAACGCGTTAGAGTGAGAACTAAAAATCAAGTCTTTACCTTAAATTTTTAGAAGATCGTTATAAAAGTAAGAGCAGAGAGGGAAATTATGGGTTTAAAAAAAAATTGAGTGAAAAGAATCTTTATTAGACACGTTTGTATTTGAAAAATTGGGGAAAAACTCTGATTGTCTTGATGAAATTTAGTCAGCTAGGTTAAAAGAATCAAAAGCTTGAGAAAATTTGACCTAAGAAACTGTGAAAAGTCAATCTCGGCAAAATACCGATCTCAAAAAAAGACGAAGAAGCCAGAGCAAGAGGGATGGAAGTTTGAATGGTATTAACTCAGGACTTGCTTGGCGGAGAACCTCTTGGAGATGTCCTTGTAGAGCATCCGACGGATAAGATCTTTGGTCGCAGGGGACACTGAGCGGAATATCCTCGGTGGGAGCCTCAGATTGGTCTGCACGACCGCCTTGACGTCGAAGGCCTCAGCGTGCGTTGGAGCCGGGAGAAAAGGGTTTAGAGAATTAACATGCCTTTCGTTTTATTTTTTGTATAATTTTTTTAAAAAAATTGGGTCCCTTTCCTGGGTCGGGCCTGAGACGGCCACCTCTCTATCTCGTGAATGGTCTAGCTCTTATGGGTATAAATGAACCAAGCTACTCATGGGTTATTCGAAACTCGATTCAATAAAAGTTTATTTGAGCTCGTTTAATGAGACTCGTTAAAATAAACAAATCAAACTCAAACTTCACAATATTCGGCTTGTTAGCTCGTGAACATGTTCGTTAAGCTCATGAATCAATTTTTAAATAAAATAATAATAGTTTTGATATTGATTTATAGATTTTACACTCTACTTATGCACTATATAAGTAAATATATTAAATTTATTTATTAAAATAAAATTATAAATTTTAATAAGAATATTTTTTATTTTTTCTAAATATATAATTTAATTTTTAATCAATATTTAAATTTATAATTTATATTTATTAACCTTGTTTGGGCTCAATGAAATCTTGAATAAGTTCATGAGCCATAAATATATTTGTTAAATAAAGTTCGAGTTCGGCTCGATTATAAATGAGTCAAATTTAAACATTCAAAAATTCGACTCGGTTCGGTTCGGTTCGATTACACCTCTATCGACGACTGATAAGCTGATAGAAAATTTTGAATTTAATATTTTTTTCACTCGGGTAAAAATAAGATTGTCCAACAAAATTGAAAAATAGTTAAAATCTAAATGCATTGTTGTTTCGAATATGTATGGGCTTAGAGCACCCACAATGTTATTAATGGAGAGCGTTAATGCGGACGTGTATACCAACGTGATAGTACTGTTCATCTACTGTAGCATTAACGCGTTCAAAGAATTGAACATGTTAATAGCTACAGATTGAAAAAAAAATTAAAAAAATAATAACAAATGTTATTATTGCGTGAGCACGTTAATAGCATTGGGATGCCCTTATCAATTAGGCGGTACAAATGGACATGGACAGGACAACGTAGCCCAAGTGCTGGCGGACTGCAACCATCCATTGGATAGATCGATGGGGCGTCTCTATATTTTTATTTTTTTTATTTATATCATTAATATCATATATTGAGTTATCGAGATTCGGTCTTATAAAAAAATTTTATTAATCATCCATTAAAACAAATAAGAAAGCACTCACGGCAACCAATCAACCACCTCTTATAAAATTCATTCATTAATTTATTAAAATTGAAATTAATTCTTAAATGTGGAAGACATCCGTCTTATCTGGAGCTCCGATTTAACTGAGGAGATCTGCTATCTCATCAACAGAAAAATATCAATTATATTGCAGTGATGGAGCGCCTCTCGAGCCCGGATTTATCGCCGTGACAACGCTTGGGAATTACATAATTGCAGTGCGTTAGCACATCAAGAGAAAAATATTACAAATATTAAAGTAACCTCTAAGTTGTGGGCGGTAAGCATTTGGCTGTTCCCATCACATAAATCATAATAAAGATTAAAGGAGATGCGTCTAAAGAGCGACTGATCACATACCTATTAAAAACGATATCCTTTCATCCCTTTCTCAAATACAAGACAGCTGAGTTTACATGTGGCAATATTGTTCGCCTAAAAGTGGAAGATTCAATAGATATCGATATCAATCAGTTTTAATTAATAAAATACATATGTAGTGGACAAACTAAACTCAAACTTAATTCATCGCTTAATTATTGAAAGAAATGATTGTGTCGAGACAGAGTGACACCACATGTCATTCCACTCTCACTAAAGCTCCAACTCAATGACCGAGTCAACAAGTCACTGAGTCTTGCTTTCCCAGTCAACGAGCAAATTATCAAACTGAATTACGTTTAGATGTGTGCACGAAATGGCAGATCAAATTATATAATATTATAAAAAGATCGAATCTTGATCCATTCTTTTGGCAGGGTGGTGATAAATATAAATATAAATATATATATTAATTAAATCTTGAGATTTGTTTTTTAAAAAAAAATATATAGGGCACGTTGCAAACAACCGCAGTGTGAATGGCCAGTGTGGCCGCACCGGCTTGAAGGTATTTAACCGCTTCGGCCGGTTCCTTTTGGAGCCATCGGATCTCATTTCTTCGAGTTCCCCTTAATTCCGTCGTTTCTCCTCTGTTTGAGGCGAGATTTCTCAATCCATGGCGTCGTCGCCGTCTTCTCCACCCAGAGGCAAGTTTTCTCAAACCACGGCGCGCGTCGTAATAATCTCCCTCAGCTCGAAGGGTAACCGCGTTTTTGTCGATCCTTAGGCAGCGAAGGCGAGGAAGAGGCGAACCTGACGCCGCTGCAGAAGCACGTCGCTTTCTTTGATAGGAATAATGACGGCATCATCTACCCGTCCGAAACCTACCAAGGTTCAGTCTCTCTCTCTCTCTCTCTTTGTTTCTCTATGCTTTTGTCATGGAATGACGGCGGCTGTTGGATAGGGTGTCGGGCGATCGGGTGCGGCGTGGTTTTGTCCGCCGTTAGTGCTGTTTTCATCAATGGCTTCCTCAGCGTCAAAACCAACCCTGTGAGTTTCAACATTGGGATTTGGGAAGATACTTGTCTTTATTTTTCATTTTTTTTTTCCACTTAACAATGAATGAAGAATATAACTTTTCCTCGACATTCGAGAAAGTTAAATGCACATTCTTGCTTGTCTTGTTTATCGAATACCATCTTTTTTCAATAAATATTTACAGGATAAAGATTTTATGTATTCTTTATCAGTTCAGATATCCATGGTGTTTCCTTGGGAAAGAGACTTGGGTTCAAAGCTTCAACACAAGTAGATTGATTAATAAAACTTTTATCCACCGGGATCTGGCTACATTAGCTAATTGAGTTCTTGCTAATACAACAAGGCTATGAGCTTTAATGTCCAAATCCCATAGAATCTGATTACCTTGTATAAAGTTGCTAGTTTAACTGACGATTACTAGTGAATGCAATAAATTCAATGGTAGTTGTTCAATAATCATCGGGTTTTTAAACAAGATCATCGTTTTTAATTATTCAAATAGAAGTTCATTTAAATGAGGACCATCAGATTGCAAACCTTTCTAATTTGTCATCTCGTTTGAATACATGCATGCAGGGTAAATCTCCATTTCCTCATTTTCCAATATATGTGAAGAACATTCAGAAAGGCAAACATGGAAGTGACTCAGGAGTCTATGACAGTGAGGGGAGGTACCATTTACCATATTCCCACTTGGAACTTGAATTAAGATTGATGGCAACCTATATCTCCTTATTGATGAATCTTTTCTTTGTATTTTTGTTGGATTTGCATGAGTATTATTTAGGTTCGTGGCCTCAAAGTTTGAAGAGATATTTCAGAAGCACGCTAAGACAAATCCTGAAGCACTATCATCTAAAGAGTTGAAGGAGATGCTTAAGGCAAATAGGGAGCCCAATGATCGCAAAGGCCGGTAGGTTTTATCTTTGGCACAACGGAACGAAATAAAGATGTTATCTAATTGACTGAAAAATCATTCTTGCGTCGGGAATTTGTAAAGGTTTGCAGCCTGGACGGAATGGAGAATGCTTTATAATCTCTGCAAAGACAAAGAAGGATTCCTGCACAAGGATACCGTAAGAGCTGTTTACGATGGAAGCCTTTTTCTCAAGTTGGAAAAGGAGAGGCAATCTTCCGTGAAGAAAGCATGATGATGGTTTGATAGCCATGTGGTCTTGATTCCATGGATTATATAGTTTGATACGAATAAATCTACTTCGTGGAGTGGTTTAGCTAAATTTTCTAGTAGAAAGAAAGATGGTGAATCGTGATTCTTGGTGAAGTAATGTTTGAATGTACAATTTACATATTCTTTGTGCTGGCACGTTTGGTATGGTTTTAGTTCTTCCTTGTGCAGAATCCTACAAAAACAAGTGTTGGGCAAAAATTCAAGCAAACGCTTGCTGAAATATTGATACAACCGCTTATTCTCCTAGCAAAGGTTGCTTTGTATTTTTTTTTTGTTTGCCTTTTTTCTGTTTTTCTTCAATCTAGATCGTAGTTCTCCAACTATTGTCTCTTCTTCTCTGTTTTTATTCAAGTTTGTTTTTATTGTTCATGCAGAAAGGATCCATCTCTAACTCCATGTATAATCAGATCCTGTCAATTTTCATTCAAATTATTATTACCTTTTACTTCTTTAAATTGCTACGTAACTTATATTGGTGCAAACTAGAAAAGTAAAGTATTGAAGACTCTAATTGGTCTGCCAAATATAGAAGAGTGTGGTTTGAGTTACTATACCTGATTTTGATTGAGAAAGATTAATAAGATCCAATAAGAATAATTCAAGGAACTTTAGATATTAATCTGAAGTAGATATATATTTTAAATTGTTTTATTTTTATTTTTATTTTGGAAGAAAACTTAAGATTGAGGGTCTGTTTAAGTAGATATAGATTTTAAATATTCTTTTGAAGTAGCTCCACTATTTTAGATTTTAAATACTATTTTCATTGCATTGTCCCACCAAAAAATAAAAAATGGAAATCCAATTCCGAATGCAAAATCAAGAACTCAACTCGCTCGTTCAAAAGGAACAAAATGTTTATTGGACAAAGAACATTTTGTTCTCAATCTACAAAATCATAAAATACAACACAGATTTATGTACGCATTTAGCATCGCCGTGAAACTATACAATGCGTGTTTGAGAAATACAAAATACAGCATTAATTTGCGAATTTTCAGCAGTTTATATACTTCTCAGTAAAATATATCGGGAATCGCAAATCTAGGAGCTCGAAGGATGAACATTCCAATAAAAATCTATTCACAGTGGAACTGATATCTAGTTCTCTTCATCAAAACATGTCAACCATTGAGGATGTGGCACTTGCAAAGAGGGCAAGTTGCATTTATCCAAAGCCATTTCACGATGCATGAAGAGTGGAAATGATGATTGCAGGGAAGAGAAAGTAGAGAATTTCCATCTTCATAAGAAGTTAGACAGATACAACAGCTCTACGAAAAATAGACACAGAAGTAAAGCAATCGAGCTTTGAGATCCTTGTAAAAGTAGGCACAAGAGAAGACAATTTCAGCTCAGGTCCTTAAACTACATAATTGGAAAACATGATCAAGGCAATTAATAAATGAATCACACTGAATGAAAAATTTACGAAAGCAAATGAAAAAAACTATGCAAAAATGTGAAGATAGTTCAAGTTATACCTTAGGAGCTAGCCAGATCGTATTCGATTTGTATGCAAGAAGTATTACCATAGTGGATTCTAAGAACTCAATGGATACTATACTTTCAATTAGATGCATGGACTAATGATTTGCATGAAAAAACGAACCATCAAATCTGAATATGGGGGAAAAAGCAAGAATCAATCTAAAACAAGTTTACCATAAGTGGACAAATTAAATGCCATAAGAAGCAAAACTTACTGCATCTTCCTTTGGAAGAACACGTTCGTTGGAGGTAATGCCCATGTTATTTAAATCTGGAATCATCAGTCCTTCCTTTAAAAAATTTTCTCCATCACCATCAAGCTCAGAGTATCTGTATCTAGAAAGCATACTAATGTCTGCATCTGAAGCACCTTCCTATACACACAAAAGCAAGCATTGAGACAAGGATTAGCCAAATTCATAACAAACTAGTGCTAAGTAGTAAAACTAATTTATTGGCAAGAATAATCTGAGTTCTCACCTGACCTATTACAGAACAAAGTATTGCAATAACACAAGGCAAGCAGCAGCAGAGTGCAATTCCGATGATGCATGTGAAAGCAATGCAGAAGATGGCAAAGAGTGCATCAAATGTGAGAAAAACCACAGTCAGCCTGCACATATCCATGAAGATACAGACTCAATTTTTTTTCGTTGCTAGTTCATAGAATCAGATTCTCAAAGCATAGTTGTGGTAAAATTCAGCATTGTCTGGATATATATAATGGAGAACGAGTTTCCACAGTCAATATACACAAATACATGAAGAAGCAGACTCATGTTTTTTTCTTTTTCATTGCTTATTCATAGAATCAGATTCTCAAAGCATAGTTGTGGTGAAATTCAGCATTATGTCTGGATACGTGGTTGGGTATCAGAAGAGATTCCCATTGAATATATGGGAAAGATCAACAATTACTTGACACTTCGATGGAATGAAGGTGTTATGAATAGGTGATAAGCTAGAAGATAGCATGAAATTCAAAAGCTACACCAGAAGAGGAGCAAACTGTAGCAAAGAAAGAAAGTCCACGATCTTTTTTCATAGAAACAAAACAGATACATAAAGATAACCATTAAAATAAAAGAACAGAAGCAGTCGGTGATTTCACTACTGTTGATTGTTCCAACTAAAGTAGAGTAGAAAACAAGCACAGTTACTTGAAGTGATGGCAAAAGACAACTTTAAAAGCCTAGTGACCTGAAACACACTATTTAATGCACAGCAAAAACCAACTTAGACACGATACAACAAAGCAATTTCTTCCTTCATGGATGTGTGACCTCAAGACAGATGTGGGCACTGGGAAATTATCGTTTGGGTTTAAGAAAAATTTGATCCAATCCGAGCAAATTCAGTCTTGATTTATCAAAAAATCCCTGAAGCCAAAATTTCAGGTTGTGTTCAGTCAAGTTTTGAGATTTCCAAGTTTCCAGATTTTTTAGATATTATCAATAAAAAGTTTCAGGGGGTTACACTCACAAAGTTATGTAAAAAATTTAATCATTTCAAAATATGGGTAAAATACAATCAATATATGAATTTTTTAGCTTTTTGGTTACTTTATAAATAAAAATGTACAGTATACACCAACCATGAGGGATCATGAAGAATTCAACAAAACAGTTGATCTGATATAGAATCCATGGTTACTAATCAGTGTGGTGTTCAGGTTACTTACAAATCATTTTGAAATTAAAAGAAATAACTACATTCTTCTTTATATCTCCAAAATAGGGAAATGCTTGTGTATTTTCAGGTACAAAAACATAGTTATCCAAATTAAGTCATAGTTTAATATTTAGAAGAGAAGACATGTTATTGAGACTTAAAAAGAATACCCAAACCAAATAATCTTTTAAAGTCATACCAGTAAAGAGTAGGAGCATTCTGTAAAAGAGCTTCGCCACCAGAAAACACCCAACAAAAACCAACAATCCACCAAATAAAGGAAGTCATGCTATTGATGGATTTACATCCTTTGAAAATACTGCAGACAAGTTAGGAAATGCTAAATAGATGGTCAACATAATACTTTCCAAACCTTTACACCTGAACAAAAAAATTTAATCAATCTCCCAAACAGCTAAACTTTATAGAATCCAATACCTCAAATATGCTAAATAAAGATTTTGCAAGACTTATCATAATGCTCTCAGATCAGTAAAACATAAAAGATAGGTGGCACTTGCCCGTCTTATCTTTGGTTTTAACATTAATTTATATGTTCCATCAATATTCTTATTAATTTATATGATCCTCTATCAAGTTGCTGATTTAGAAGAGTCTCTTCTTGAAAAGGGAAGATTGCACATCAACAATTCATACACCTTGCATTGGCGGCAGCCTCTTCTACTTATTCACCGTATTCTTTCCAATTGGTAAAATAGTTCGGTCAGTCTATGAGTATGTAAAATCAAAAAGTATGTGCAGAAATCAAACTGAATCTAGTACAAAAAACGACCAGGGAAATATATAGTCAGCTTCTCTACTGAACTTTACCCATTTCCCAGATCCGTAAGCTCTAAGAAAGTTCGAGTGTACCTAAACTATCTCCCAGAATTTACAATTCTGCAATTTTAAGCAAAATTTGGCTCTTTCCTACTAATCCAAACGATTTCCACGACGAGACAGCTTCAATTACGGACAAGAACAAATCTGAACTCCTAGTACCTGCCATGGCGTCTGTTCCCAGCGCCGATACGAGCCACATCCTCCTCGCTATCCACGGAGTCGGCATCCCCCAACACCCGCTCGCCGCCACTTCCCCCTCCCTCTAACCCTTGCTCTCCGCCGCTCCGCTGTCGCCGGCGGTACTCCCGCCATATTAACCCCACATTCGCCACGCACTGGATCTCGTACCCGGAGATCCACACCCGTAGAGGAGTGTCGGGACGCTCGCGGGTGGTGGCGCAGAGCACGACGGCGGCGGCGGCGGCGAAGGTCAAATTCAAGGCGACGTCGAGCACCAACACGGGCCGTGAGCAGACCCAGTCGGTGTGCCGCTCCTCGAGATGGTGGGCCGCCGCCTGGCGGACAGCCGTGGAAGCCGCGTAGGTTGTTGGGTGGACCGGCCGCAGGAGGAGGGCGGAGGCGGTCGACGCTTGCAGGGGCTCCATTGTTTCACCTACTACTCAGACTGACTGGGACTGACGTGTATATATCATCGAACAAAAACCATACTTTTTTAATTAATTAATTTATTTATCTATTTATTGGTGGATATGGCTTCTAAAATATTAATTAGTAGATGGAAACGGGTCGGGTATAGAGTAACGGGTTCGAAGTGGCGTACACGGCAATTCTGGGTATTGTATAAAAACTCTCTGACGCTATCGTCAAGACAAAAGAGTCAAAGACGAAAAGACGAAGCAGGATTCGTCTTTTGCTTTCTCGACGGTGAGCTTGAAAACACTTATCAATGGCTGCTCTTGAGCTAGGAACTCGAAAGGCCAGATTCGAGTCAAAATGTCAAATGGCGAATGCGTACAGGGCGAGTATAATTGGTACGCAAGGAGGAAGCCATCAAGTTGTTCGACGAAACTACCCGAGATCTTAACAGGCCTTTTGCCTTTTATGCTCACTGTTCCGGTCAAATACTCAAGTCAACCAATGTACATGCCGACGTGCACCGTCTCTCAGAGATGGAGATGGAAGTATATGAAAGACACTCCAAAAGGGGTTAGACTAAGATCCCGAGAAATCATTTTGACGTTCAAATTAAAATTTATTTTAACTAGTATATTTGGAATAAGAAGAGGATCTGATGAAGTTGTAAAGAGTTTGAAAAAAAGTTTGAAAAAAAGTTTGAAAAACAGGAGCTTTGCATTTACTTTCTCTTGAGTTTATATAACCATTAGAAGAGCATCTTAATGTTAGCGCCGATGAGGGTACAAGATCTGACAATCGTTAACTGTCTCTCTATCTACTAAGCACCACATGTTTGAAAAAGAACGTCTAAGATACTAGATCTGATAATCCTTGACTGTCTCTCCATTTATCTTGTGTCACATGTTTTGAAATATTCGCTATCATTGTTCGTACCCTTTGAAAAAATCGACCTCATTAATGAGGGGTACATAAGTGTAGATTTGATCCGAAGACAAATGAGAAAATGATATCAATGTGGAGTGACCTTGAGGATATATGAAATTGACGACTGAGACAGAGATGTGATGTTGAGATCTGAGATTGAGGTTGAAACCCGAGTGGTATCGGATCTGAGACTAAGACATGATGCCGAGATCTGAGGCTGAGGCTAAGACCCGAGTGATGCCGGGATCTAAGGCCGAAAAAGAATGTTGGGATCTAAAGTCAAAACATAATGCTGACATATGAGGGAGATGTCTTGGCCAAGTCGTAGCTAAGCTCTCAGTTTAATGTCGAGTCGGAGATGACTTGTCCCTGGGCGAACTCAACTCCTTCGGATGAGTGTGTTGAAACCCCAAGGTTGTTTTGGTGTGATCAACAAATTCAGTTAGGTCCTGTGTATTTTAACCTTGTGTCTAAGTGTGCAGGAGTTTAGGAGCACATATAGACAAGCGGAAGACGCAGCTAGCGAGAAGGACGGCACGCGGTGCGTCCGAGGGATGAGGCGCTGCGGAAGAGTACATCAGCGGACGAGAAAGAAGCGTGTGGTGGTTCCAAGGGACGAGAAGCCGGAGCGGAAGACTGCTCGAGGAGCAAGAGACGCAGCTAGTGAGAAGGTCGGCACGGGGTGCGACCGAGGGACCAAGACTGCGGATGAGTACGCTGGCGGACGAGAAGAAAGCACGCGGCGATTCCGAGGGACGAGAAGCCGGAACGGAAGCCTGCTTAAGAAGACCGGAAGTTGGGTTCGGGTGAGCCCTATTCCGGATGGCAGAGATCACCCAAGCGAGCGGAAGACTCAGTCTGAGGTGAACGGAGCCGGAGCAGAAGACCCGGGCTGAAAAAAGTCAACGGGGTTGACTTTCCCAACCGGGGCGCCCGAAACTATTCGGGGCGCTCAGACCCCTCCAGCCCCAGGGCACCCGGAACCCTTCCGAGCGCCCGGAGTTGACTTTTTGACCAGATCACGTCAATCGTGATCTGAACATTCGGGGATAAAGTTTTATCTTCCCCCAGGGCACCCGGAACCCCTTCGGGGCGCCTCGACCAAGGCTATAAATACAGCCTTGGTTCAGAAGCTTTCAATCAACTCAGAAACTGTAATTCCAACACTTGTACGCTCAAATTCTAGATTAGCTTCTTTCTTTTTGCGATCTCATTGTTGTAAGAGGCTTCTCCGCCTGAAGGAGATATTCTAGTGTGTTCCACTCCTTAGATTAACAACCTCCCTGGTTGTAACCAAGTAAACATCTGGTGCCTCTTCTTTTTCTATTTTAATTTATTACTTTTCGATTATATACAAGTGTTAGTTTAAGAAGTCGTGAAGGGTTGTGCTTTTTATTTTTGCAGGCTATTCAACTCCCCTTCTAGCCGGCCGCAGCGGTCAAAAAAAGTGGTATCAGAACCAAGGCGCTTCAGGAGGACTAACCGCCAATCGAAACAAAGATAATGGTCGGACCAAGTATCTACCTGCCGAAATTCGAAGGAGATTTCGCTATCTTGAAAAAGCGAATGCAGGTATTCTTTACAACAGATTTTGAATTAATTCTAATAATGGAATTTGGTTTTGTAGCTCCAAAGGGCAAAGAAAAATATCAATGGACGAAAAAAGAGCAGGTCGACTACGTGGCGAACGGCAAAGTAGAATACCATCTGCTAAGCGTTCTTCCGCCACAAGAAGTCAACCGAATCGACAACTACAACTCCGCGAAGGAACTTTGGGAGAAGTTCCTCGAGCTGCACGAAGGGACGTCAGAAGCCAAGTTCGCTAGACGAGATCTACTTCGTAATCAGCTCACCAGTCTGCGACTTGGGGAAGACGAGACAATTGCACATCTGCACTCGAGAATTAAAGAAATCGTCACCGGACTTTCGAATCTTGGAGAAAAGGTAAGTAACCGAGATTCACTCAAGTACACATTAAATTCTTTTCCGAGAAATTCAAAATGGGCGTAACTAGTAGATGTCTTTTACATTTCGAAAGATTCAAAGAAAATTACATTAGAAGAATTCTTTTCGACATTTGAAGTACATGAGTCAAAATGTAGAGGTACAAAGGAGCCTAAGCACAACGTCACCCTCAAAGCATCGAGAGACGAACTTGAGTCGGTGTCTTCTCTCGACGACGAGGAAATGGTAATGATGGTAAGACGGTTTAAGAATCTTTGTAAATCTAGGAAATCTAATCATCCGCAGGGGAAAAAGAAAAGGACCATCCGCTGCTACCACTGCGACGAAGAAGGGCACGTCAAGGACAACTGCCCCAAGCTAAAGAACAAGGACAAGGATAAAGGTAAAAAGTCTATCCAAAAGTGCAAGGTCTTAAAGGCGACGTGGGACGATACGTCGTCCGAATAAGAAGTCGAGGCATTCTCTGGGCTTGCATTAATGGCGAGTCATCAAGACAACGACTATGAGTCAAGCTCTTCCGAAATGAACATCGATGAAGGGGAGGCCACGTCGGAAGATAATAGCAGTTCAGGGGGAGACACGGACAACGAGAACGACAAGGTAAGTCAGGTACGATCTCTTCCTCCCGATAAACTCTTTAAATTTGTTAAATTATTAACAAAAGATTGTTGCAAATTAGAAAAAGAAAATAAAATTTTAAAAGTAATACTAGTTAAATCTTGCCCTTTAGAAGATTTAGACAAATCAAAATTAGAAAATGACAAATTGAAATCAGAAAATAATAATTTGAAAATGCAAATTGATAGTGTAAAAAATCATGCATGTTCAAATAAAACATATTTTAGAAAATACAACAATTTAAATTGGTATTTCCGATATCATAAGGGATAGATTAGAAATATTTCAAAGAAATATGTCCCTAAGAAATTTTTAGTCAATCTAGTAGGCTGGAACCTATATTGTATTCCAAAATCCTGTCTGACTTGAACTTGAACCAATTATATTTAGAGCTTTTAGCGAGAAAATTAGACATTAAAATTTCTTTATGAGGCTTTGGTTGCTCCAATAACCAAGAAGGTCTAGTGTCTCGCCACGACCTGGAAGCCAAAATATTGAAATAAAAATGTTTAATTAACTTTATGATAAAAGCATTAAGGTGGAAATTTAATAATGTTTTTAAAAAAATTTTAAACATCTCTTAAAATTTTTCTAATTTTTTAACTTAGAAATTTTCTTGTGCGTAAAACTTTTACTTAAAAGTTAAAATTTTTTTAATTAGAAATTTCTGCTTAATCTTTACTTAGAAAAATTTTCAAAAATGTTTTGCAAAATTTCCTAAGTCAGAACTTTTTTTAAAATTTTCTTACCTAAAAGTTTTACTTAGAAATTATTTAAAATTAGAATTTTTTTAACCCTTAGATTTTTTTCAAAACCCCATTTTTTTGTGATCATCAAAGGGGGAGAAGGAAAAGTATAAGTCTAAGGGGAGGTAAACCAAAATCTAAATTTTCTATATTTTTACACTTAATTACAAATTTAGTTAGTTTATTTTTATGTCTATTTTTACCCTAACTTAACTTTGGTTGCTCACATAAAAAAGGAGGAGATTGATGAAACCCCAATATTGTTTTGGTGTGATCAACAAGTTAAGTTAGGTCCTGTGTGTTTTTAACCTTGTGTCTAAGTGTGCAAGAGCTTAGGAGCATAGGTAGTCGAGCGGAAAACGTAGCTAGAGAGAAGGGCGGCACGCGGTGTGTCCGAGGGACGAGGCGCTGTGGAAGAGTACACCGGCGGATGAGAAGGAAACGTGCGGTGGTTCCGAGGGAAGAGAAGTCGGAGCGGAAGACTGCTCGAGGAGCAAAAGACGCAGCTATCGAGAAGGTCAGCACGGGGTGCGACCGAGGGACGAAGACTGCGGATGAGTACGCTGGCGGACGAGAAGGAAGCACGCGACGATTCCACGAGACGAGAAGCCGGAGCAGAAGCCTGCTCGAGAAGACCGGAAGTTCGGTTCGGGTGAGCCCTATTCCGGATGGCAGAGATCACCCAAGCGAGTTGAAGACTCGATCTAAGGCGAACAGAGCCGGAGCAGAAGACCCGAGCTAGAAAAAGTCAACAGGTTTACTTTCCCAACCGGGGCACCCAAAATAGTCTAGGGCGCCCGGAACAGTCCGGGGCGCCCGGAACCCTTCCGGGTGCCCGGAGTTGACTTTTTAACCAGATCACGTCAATCGCGATCTGAACGTTGGGGGATAAAGTTTTATCCCCCCCTAGGGCGCCCAAAACCCCTTTGGGGCACCCCGACCAAGGCTATAAATACAGCTTTGGTCCAGAAGATTTCAATCAACTCAAAAACTGTAATTCCAACACTTGTATGCTCAAATTCTAGATTAGCTTCTTTCTTTTTGCGCTCTCATTGCTGTAAAAGGCTTCTCCGCCTGAAGTAGATATTCTAATGCGTTCCACTCCTTGGATTAACAACCTCTCCGGTTGTAACCATGTAAACATCTGGCGCCTCTTCTTTTTCTATTTTAATTTATTGCTTTTCGATTATATGCAAGTGTTAGTTTAAGAAGTCGAGAAGGGTTGTGCTTTTTGTTTTTGCAGGCTATTCAACTCCCCTTCTAGCCGCCCGCAGCGGTCCAACAGAGTGTACTAAGCAGGTTGTACTAGACTGGAGTCCCTTCTAGACCAAGTCTAATTCCTTTTGGGACATGTCTGACCCTCCTTGACTTTGATTCTTGATCACACAGGACACGTGGGGGTTGTAGATTTCGCCAAATCATAAGCCTCTCCAACAAAGTCTAGTCAAAGGAGGCAAGTCTGACTAATTTGACTGCGCAGAGTTATTGTTTGCTTACTAGGCTTACTGACATGAAGATGTTGATCTTGTCATAAAGCTAAGTCTCCATCTTAGGATCTGATGTTCTAAGTCTGTCGTAAGACTAAATCGCTAGTTCAGAGTTAGACATTCTGAGTCTGTCATAAGGTTGAGTCGCTAACATGGGACTAAGAGTTCTAGATGTTGGTTGCTACTCGGAAAACCTAGAGGTTCCACTGTACAAAAAATTTGTACAAAGGTCTGAACCTTTTCCTAGCTACCATGTGTTCTTTTAAATTAAATTTTGGATCGCCTGCGGAACTTAACACGTTTGATCCAAAACTTAATCTATTTGTTCTTTTAGGTTTTGACTTGGATCTCCTGCGGAACTTAACACGTTCGACCCAAGTCACCTTAAGTTATTAATTCCATTAAATATTAATTTCCATAATCGGTTCCCAGTACTGACGTGGCGAGGCACATGGCCTTCTTGGATATGGGAGCAACCACCACCGACTAGACAAAACCTTTTATAGAAAGCTAATATTTAATTTCCTAAAATAACTTTAGGTTAACCGAAAAGAACAATCAAATCACAAGGAAAAGAAAAACAAAAGAACACTATATCGAAAACGAATTCGAAACTCTAGAATCGTATGCCTCTTGTATTTAGTATTATTTCCATAAATAACTAGCATGATGCGGAAAGGAAAAATTACTAGTTATACCTTCTAAAAGACCTCTTGATCTTCTACCGTATTCCTCTTCTAACCTCGGACGTTGTGTGGGCAACGATCTTCCGAGATGAGAACCACCAAGTACCTTCTTCTTCCTTACAAGTTTCGGCCACCACAATTCTCCAAGAGAAGTAGAGGTCCGACCACCACCACCAAGCTCCAAGGGATGCAAGAAACAAAACCACCTTTCTCTCCTTCTTCTCCTAGCTAGAACCGGCCACCATCAAGAGCTCCAAGAGAGGTTGTCGCCGGCCATAAGAAGAAGAGAAGAGGAAGAAGCTAGGGCCGGCCACCAAGGAGGAAAAGAGAGGAGAAGAATAATAGAGTTGATCACCCATGAAGGCACCTCTACCCCCTCTTTTATAATCCTTGGTCTTGGCAAATAAGGAAATTTAATTAAAAACTTCCTTAATTCTTTTGCCATGGAAAAGAAAATTTTATTTAATTAAAAACAATTTTCCTATTCTCAATTTACATGGCCGGCCACCATCAAGCTATAAACAAGGAGAGTTTTAATTAATTAAAACTTCCTAATTTGTCTCCAGAAATTTATAAAAAATTTCTCCAATAATTTTCCCTTCATGGTGGTTAATAAAAAGGAAATTTTATAAATTAAAATTCTTCTTTTAAACATGTGGATAATTTCCAAAAGGAAAGTTATCTCTTAAAAATTAAAATATCTTTTCAATCTACAAATAAGGAAAGATATCAAATCTTTTCTTAATCTTTTGTAGAAACTAATAAAGAGAATATTTAATTTTTAAACTTCTCTTTTAAATTATTATCATGGTTAAAAAGGAAAATTTTTCTTAAAATTAAAATCTCCTTTCAATCTACAAATAAGGAAAGATTTCAAATCTTTTCTTAATCTTTGTAGAAAGCTTTTAAAAGGAAAGATTTAATTTTTAAACTCTCTTTAAAACTATGATATCCACATAAGAAATAATTTTAATAAAAATCCTTTTTAATATGATGTGGCGGTCACCTAAGCTTGGGCTTGGCCGGCCCTAAGCTTGAGCTTCAAGCTTAGCTTGGCCGGCCCCTATTGGTTGGGTAAGAAGGTGGTATGTGGTGGGTATAAATCTCTATATACAAGAGGCTACGATAGGGACCGAGAGGAGGAATTGGTTTTGGTCTCCGATAAAATTAAGCATCCCGTGCTCGCCGAACACACAACTTAATTTTATCAATAATAATTCATTCCACTAGAGAACTATTATTGAACTACGCACCAATCCCAAATTACATTTTGGGCTCCTTCTTATCATGAGTGTGTTAGTCTCCTGTTTAAGATATCGAATGTCCACTAATTAAGTGAGTTAACGACAACTCATTTAATTAATATCTTAGTCCAAGAGTAGTACCACTCAACCTTATCATCATGTCGGACTAGGTCCACCGCAGGGTTTAACATGACAATCCTTATGAGCTCCTCTTGAGGACATTATCAACCTAGTATCTCCAGGACACGCTTCCTTCTATAATCAACAACACACACTATAAGTGATACCATTTCCCAACTTATCGGGCTTATTGATTCATCGAACTAAATCTCACCCATTGATAAATTAAAGAAATAAATATCAAATATATGTGCTTGTTATTATATTAGGATTAAGAGCACACACTTCCATAATAACCGAGGTCTTTGTTTCTTTATAAAATCAGTATAAAAGAAACGACCTCAAATGGTCCTACTCAATACACTCTAAGTGTACTAGTGTAATTATACAGTCAAGATAAACTGATACCTAATTACACTACGACCTTCTAATGGTTTGTTCCTTTCCATTTTGGTCGTGAGCTACTGTTTATAATTTATAAGGTACTGATAACATGATCCTCTGTGTGTGACACCACACACCATGTTATCTACAATATAAATTAATTGAACAACTACATTTATCATAAATGTAGACATTTGACCAATGTGATTCTTATTACTAGATAAATGTTTATACCAAAAGCTAGGCTTTTAGTATACACCCTAACAATCTCCCACTTATACTAAAAGACTAAGCTGCCATATCTGCTGCCATACATCTGATTCCTAACCCTTCAACATGTCCATCAAAAGCTCTTGCCTTAAGGACCTCGGTGGAAGGATCTATAGGTCATCACCTGATGCAATCTAGGCAGCAACAACTTCTCCTCGTTTATACGATTTCTCGTATTGGGTGGTACTTGCGCTCTATTGTGTTTACTTGCCTTTATAGACTTATGGTTTCTTCGAGTTTGCTACTGCACCAACATTATTACAATAAATTGTAATAATCTTTGGACAAACCAGAAATCATATCTAAGTCTATCTTGAGATTATTGAGTCATTCAGCTTTTATAGCTACCTCAGAGGCTTGCCATATACTAAGCTTCTATGGTGGAGTCCAGAAAAACACCTATGCTTATCACTCTTCCATAGTTATGACTTTACCTCCTAAAGTAAACACAAAACCCCGAGGTTGACTTATTATTGTCCCTATCCGATTGGAAGTCAAAATCCATGCAACCCACAAGGACCAAATTAACTGTCTTGTAAGCTAGCATATAATCTCTAGTGCCTCTAAGGTACTACAATATATGCTTTACTGCAGTCCACTGTCCTTGTCCAGGGTTACTTTGATATCTGCTAACTATGCCTTTGGCAAAACAGATTTCTGATCTCGTACATAGCATACATTAGGCTTCCAACAGCCGTAGCATAAAGAACTGCCTTTATTTCCTTTATCTCCTTTGATGTCTACAGAGACATATCTTTAGATAAAGTTACTCTATCCTTAAAAGGTAAGAAACCTTTCAAGGAGTTTTGCATGCTTAAACGAGCAAGGATTTTCCGATGTATCAAGCTTGGGATAAGTAAAATATATTTTCTTTCAATCCCTTATTATTTTGATCTCAAAATATATACATTCTCCCAAGTCTTTTATATCGAATTATTTGGACAACCATACCCTTACTTCTGACAACATTTTGATATTGTTTCCAACTACCATAAATGTTATCTACGTATAGTACAAGAAATACCACCACGCTTCCATCACACCTTTTGTATACACAAGACTTATCCGGTTACTAAATAAATTCATAGATCCGGATTACTTTGATAAACCGGATGTTCCAAGACCTTGAAGCTTTGCCTCGGTCCATAGACTGATTGAGCTTACACAAGATGCTCTTAGCCCTTTGTAATGAACCCTTCGGTTGGTTTATATGGATGCTTTCTTCAAAACTTCCATTAAGGAATGTCTTGACATCCTCTTGCCAAATAGATAAAAGAATCCGGATAGACTTAAGCATGACTACCGGTGAAAAAGTTTCCTTTTTCATCAAGCCTTGTTTTGAAAGTTACTACCTTCCGTCTATCCTCTTTTCCTATTATAGACCTTTTTATACCCAACGGCTTTTACACCATTTGGTGATTCTACAAGCTTCCAGATTTTATTAGAATACATATATTCTAATTCTTTTATTCATTACTCTTTGCCAAGATGCTGCATCTTTATCTTGGAGTGCTTCATCATATGACCGGAGATCAGGTTCATGCCCTCCAGGGATCGAGTCCAAAAACTCTCCCAAAACATGAACCTATTTAGGTTGCATAACATCCCTCCCACTACAATAAGACACTTTCTGTAATTGTGTATCAATTTGTGATACGTGTTGCAGTTTTCTTGTGGTATCTCATCTTGTACAGTTGGTACTAGGTTAGATATGTCCTTTATTATTTCCTTAAGAACAAATTTACTTATGAGCATGTGGTTCATTATATAGTCCTTTTCTAAAAAAAACAGTCATTGATGCTAACAATGACCTTCTGATTTTTAAGACTATAAACTTATTTTTGTTTATCTAGGATAACTTACAAACAAGTGAACTCCTATCCAACTTATCATTGTCTCTCTTTAACATATGTGCTGGATTACCCGAATCCGAATATGCTTCAAAATAGGTTTTCACCTATTCAGTAATTCTATATGAGTAGAGAGTTCTAACTTGGAAGGTACTATGTTCACTTTCATTATCAGAGTTTATCCTTAAAACAAATTTGGTAATTTTCTAAATAACTCATCATCTATCTAATTATTTCATAAGAGTCCTTTACCTTCTTTCTACTACACCATTCTGTTGGGGTGTTGCAGGTGCAATTAGTTGGGATTGAATCCCTACTTTTGATAAATGACTCCTAAATTCTCCCAAGAGGTACTTGCCACTACGATCTTACCATAGTGACATTTACTTTAACATTTCTCTGCATCAGCCTTGTACTCTTTGAACTAATCAAAGTACTTAGTCTTGCGGTACATTAAGTAAATTTATTTGTATCTTGAATAGTTGTCTATAAAATAGATGAAATATTCAATACTACCTCTTGTCTGGATAGTCATAGGATCACACAAATCAGAATGAACCGATTTCAACATATCTTTGACTCCATACCCCTTGGACTTAAAAGCTTCTTGGTTATTTTCCTTCTAAGTAAGACTCGCAGGTTGGAAAGATTTCCACTACTAATGAACCCAAAAGTTCATCAGCTACCAATGAATCCTACTTAAGTTAATATAACCTAGCCTTAGATGTCAAAGATATAATTGGTTCATTTTCGAAGGTTGCTTTCTCTTAAGTTAGAAGATGTGTTATTTGTTGCATCATGGGAGTTATTGGATTATAAATTGTCAACCAATCATACCAGAATAGATAACTTGCCTATTTTTCTTGATAACAACTTTGTTATCAAAATAGACACAATATCTATTCTATAATAGTTTAGAAACTGAAATCAGGTTCTTTCTAAACTTAGTATGTAAAGACAATTACTAATAATCCAAATTTTATTCCTATTAGAAAATAAACCTCTCCCACTGCAACAGCTGCTACTTTTGCAGTAGTGCTCATGTGGACGGTGTTTTTATTTTCATTTAGTTGTCGGGTATCCTGGAACCCTGCAATGAATTACAGACATGATCAGTGGCTCCCATATCTACACACCAGGTACCGGTAGATAACTCCACTAAACATGTATCAACTAATGAATAAAATACACCTATATTGTTCTTAGTTCTAAGAGGACATTCTACCTTAATGTCCAAATTCTATTTCCAATCAATTATAATTGGGACCACTAAGTCTATCCTAAAGTATATCAGCTAGGGATTGACCATCTTCCTAAGAATCACAAAAATATTTGGTTAAGACCAACTCCTTAAAAATCCCCATGAATTTTGTATGCCACGTTAGTGTGGACGTATACAAATTCAAAGAGGAAATTTTATTTAATTTTATTATCTCGTCAACCTTACTTTATGACGAATAAAATTAATAGTTGGTCTATCTTTAATCAAATATTTGGTCAAGACTCTAAATTTAAAATAATATTGATTCCTCTAACAATACTATTTAAATTTACCAACACCTCAAAACACCGTGAATTTTGCATGCCACGTTAGTGTGGACGTATACAAAATCAACATTTGTAAGAGGAGGGTTTTACCCATTAACTATCTTGTCAACGTAACTTTATGACAAATAAAATTATCTCAAACACCGTTAATTTTGTATGCCACGTTAGTGTGGACGTATACAAAATCAATCATTTGTAAGAGGGGTTTTAACCCTTTAATTTTATTATCTTGTCAACCTAGTTTTATGACAAATTAATAGTTGGTTTCATTTGGTCACACAAATAATAGCAGTGACTCCGATGGGGAGGATACTATTAGATGTATCTAAGTGTATACCATTACTTGACACTAAATCCATTAATAAGATTATGCCCCTTCCGTTGGGGAAGATCACACGCTCTTAATTAACTTCCTATAGTCATCCAAAAATGGAAGTCTGTTCTAGTGATCCGCAAACAAGCTCATCCGTTATGGAGGAAGGCACTCAGAGCCAACGCGCAAGCTTGTTTGCATTACTTACAAACCAGTAATGGAGACCATGGGATTTACTTAAAAATCCCTCTCCCACTTAGTTATTTATTAATGAGGAATTTTAACTATGCTAGCCTACTAAACTTGTAAACTAACATGCACACACAGCACAATATAAAAGCAATAAATAGAAAATCTAATTTTCAACTATTATGGCTTTTATCTCTAGTTGTCCTCCGTGTGTTGTCATCCCAAGCTGCTGCCATATTTGGCCACCGCCACCGGGTCTAGCTGTCGCATCCATCTTGCTCCTTGTTCCGCTGCGCCTCTGGTCCTTAGAAGGTTCCACGCTTTGCAAGATTCGATCCGCGACATAAATAGAATTTTACAATTTTGATCCTATATTCCATAAAAGGAATGTACATGTATCTAGATCAAAAATAAAATCCTAATAAAACTAAATACAGCTCCTGCTGTATTTTACTACAATCATACACACACATATAAATGCCCTTGACATGTCCAAGGGTCCAATCACACACATAATAATTAAAAGCCATAATAGTTGGATCCTGCATCCACAAAGTTAGCGCATCCTACTATTAACCTGCCTAAATTATGTATGACATGTGCATAATTAACCTAATACCAAATACACAGAGGCAAAACCCTAGCTCTGATACCAATTGTTGGTTGCTACTCGGAAAACCTAGAGGTTCCACTGTACAAAAAATTTGTACAAAGGTCTGAACCTTTTCCTAGCTACCATGTGTTCTTTTAAATTAAATTTTGGATCGCCTGCGGAACTTAACACGTTTGATCCAAAACTTAATCTATTTGTTCTTTTAGGTTTTGACTTGGATCTCTGGAACTTAACACGTTCGACCCAAGTCACCTTAAGTTATTAATTCCATTAAATATTAATTTCCATAATCGGTTCCCAGTACTGACGTGGCGAGGCACATGACCTTCTTGGATATGGGAGCAACCACCACCGACTAGACAAAACCTTTTATAGAAAGCTAATATTTAATTTCCTAAAATAACTTTAGGTTAACCGAAAAGAACAATCAAATCACAAGGAAAAGAAAAACAAAAGAACACTATATCGAAAACGAATTCGAAACTCTAGAATCGTATGCCTCTTGTATTTAGTATTATTTCCATAAATAACTAGCATGATGCGGAAAGGAAAAATTACTAGTTATACCTTCTAAAAGACCTCTTGATCTTCTACCGTATTCCTCTTCTAACCTCGGACGTTGTGTGGGCAACGATCTTCCGAGATGAGAACCACCAAGTACCTTCTTCTTCCTTACAAGTTTCAGCCACCACAATTCTCCAAGAGAAGTAGAGGTCCGGCCACCACCACCAAGCTCCAAGGGATGCAAGAAACAAAACCACCTTTCTCTCCTTCTTCTCCTAGCTAGAACCGGCCACCATCAAGAGCTCCAAGAGAGGTTGCCGCCGGCCATAAGAAGAAGAGAAGAGGAAGAAGCTAGGGCCGGCCACCAAGGAGGAAAAGAGAGGAGAAGAATAATAGAGTTGATCACCCATGAAGGCACCTCTACCCTCTCTTTTATAATCCTTGGTCTTGACAAATAAGGAAATTTAATTAAAAACTTCCTTAATTCTTTTGCCATGGAAAAGAAAATTTTATTTAATTAAAAAATAATTTTCCTATTCTCAATTTACATGGCCGGCCACCATCAAGCTATAAACAAGGAGAGTTTTAATTAATTAAAACTTCCTAATTTGTCTCCAGAAATTTATAAAAAATTTCTCCAATAATTTTCCCTTCATGGTGGTTAATAAAAAGGAAATTTTATAAATTAAAATTCTTCTTTTAAACATGTGGATAATTTCCAAAAGGAAAGTTATCTCTTAAAAATTAAAATCTCTTTTCAATCTACAAATAAGGAAAGATATCAAATCTTTTCTTAATCTTTTGTAGAAACTAATAAAGAGAATATTTAATTTTTAAACTTCTCTTTTAAATTATTATCATGGTTAAAAAGGAAAGTTTTTCTTAAAATTAAAATCTCCTTTCAATCTACAAATAAGGAAAGATTTCAAATCTTTTCTTAATCTTTTGTAGAAAGCTTTTAAAAAGAAAGATTTAATTTTTAAACTATCTTTTAAAACTATGATATCCACATAAGAAATAATTTTAATAAAAAATCCTTTTTAATATGATGTGGCCGGCCACCTAAGCTTGGGCTCCAAGCTATTGGCCGGCCACCTTAAGGCCAACCTTTAGGCTTGGCCGGCCTTAAGCTTGAGCTTCAAGCTTAGCTTGGCCAGCCCCTATTGGTTGGGTAAGAAGGTGGGTATAAATCTCTATATACAAGAGGCTACGATAGGGACCGAGAGGAGAAATTAGTTTTGGTCTCCCGATAAAATTAAGCATCCCGTGTTCGCCCTGAACACACAACTTAATTTTATCAATAATAATTCATTCCACTAGAGAACTATTATTGAACTACCGCACCAATCCCAAATTACATTTGGGCTCCTTCTTATCATGAGTGTGTTAGTCTCCTGTGTTTAAGATATCGAATGTCCACTAATTAAGTGAGTTATTGACAACTCATTTAATTAATATCTTAGTCCAAGAGTAGTACCACTCAACCTTATCATCATGTCGGACTAGGTCCACCTGCAGGGTTTAACATGACAATCCTTATCAGCTCCTCTTGAGGACATTATCAACCTAGTATCTCCAGGACGCTTCCTTCTATAATCAACAACACACACTATAAGTGATATCATTTCCCAACTTATCGGGCTTATTGATTCATCGAACTAAATCTCACCCATTGATAAATTAAAGAAATAAATATCAAATATATGTGCTTGTTATTATATTAGGATTAAGAGCACACACTTCCATAATAACCGAGGTCTTTGTTTCTTTATAAAATCAGTATAAAAGAAACGACCTCAAATGGTCCTACTCAATACACTCTAAGTGTACTAGTGTAATTATACAGTCAAGATAAACTGATACCTAATTACACTACGACCTTCTAATGGTTTGTTCCTTTCCATTTTGGTCGTGAGCTACTGTTTATAATTTATAAGGTACTGATAACATGATCCTCTGTGTGTGACACCACACACCATGTTATCTACAATATAAATTAATTGAACAACTACATTTATCATAAATGTAGACATTTGACCAATGTGATTCTTATTACTAGATAAATGTTTATACCAAAAGCTAGGCTTTTAGTATACACCCTAACACTAGGTTTATAGTAGGTTGAGTCGCTAGCATGGGTTAGGAGTTCTAGGCCTAGGTAAGGCTGAGCTAATAATCTTAGATTGCCAAGTAGGAAAGGATGATCTGTCTGGAATGGTTGAGCTGCTTGGAAGACTGAGTTGCCTTGTGTGGTCGAGATATCATGGCCAAGTTGTCGAGGACGCGATGTTTATAGCCAAATTATCGAGGCTGAGATGTTGTGGTCAAGTGACCGAGGCCGAAGTGATTATAGTCGAGTTACCAAGGCCGAGGTGTCATGGCCAAGATGTCATGGTCGAGATGCCAAGGCCAAGATGTTTATAGCCGAGTTGCCAAAGTGGTCAAGATGTCATAGCCGAGTTGTCGAGGCCGAGATGTCATGGTAGAGTTGCCAAGGCTGAGATGTTATAGTTGAGTTGCGAGGTCGAGATGTCATGGGTGATTTTTTCGAGGTCGAGATGTCATGGGTGATTTTTTCGAGGTCGAGATATCTTGGCCAAGTCTGGAAAGGCTGAGTCGTTAGCGTGGGGATAGGAATTCCGGGCATGTTGGAGCCACTAGCGCAAAGCTAGAAGTGTCGGACTTGTCATAAGGTGAAGTCATTAGCAAGTGGGGCTAAGAACGCTATGAGTCTCTAAGTTACTAGTGCGACGTAAGGAATTTTGGGCTTTGTCATAAGCGGATCCATTAGAGAGTGGGGCTTAGAGGGCTATGAGTCTTTGAGTCTGTCAGAATGCTGAGTCGTTAGTGAGTGGGGTTAAGAGGGCTATGAATATTTGAGTCGATAGAGCGAAGTTAGGAATCCTGTGCCTATCGTAAGGATGAGTCGTTAGCAAGTATGACTAAGAGATCTATGAGTCTCTGAGTCTGCTGGAACACTAATCTATTAGCAAGTGGGACTAAGAGAGTTATAAGTCTTTGAATCTACCGAAACGCTGGGATCCGAGGCTGAAATTGAGTCATGGAGAATGTCGATAGCTGAGGTTAAGATAGGATGTTGGGATCCGAGAATGAACTGAGTCATGGACGATATCGACAAGTGAAGCTGAGACAGGATTATATGATAGTGGGCGACTGACTAGAGGGGGTTAATAGCCCTAAAAAAAGTTGGAAGAATCGATCTCTTGCTTTTTGAACTTAGCAAAGACACAATATTAAATAATCAAAATAACATTAAAGAACATAATATAAGGAAAACAATAAGAAGGCTCAAGAGTTTACTTGGTTACAACAAAGATGATTGTTAATCCAAGACAGTTGAAAAGCTCCACTAAAATAATTTCTTCGTGAAAGCGGAGTAGCTTTTTACAGACTTTAAAAACTCATAAACTAACTAGGAATTGAATACAGTGATTGTTGATTAATTCCTAGCTCTAGGGAACTATTTAAAGTCTCCTAGGAAAAAGTTACCATTGTGTTGACGTGGCTTGAAGGCTCCTCCAAAGCCATCTAGCGCGCCTTTAAGTGGATAAAATTTTATCCATGTTACAACGGTCAGCCAACGACTCTGTTTCATTGGAAGGATCGTCAATGTGATTGGAGGTGCCTCGGCATTGTTCATCTGAGGTGCTTCAGGCACGTTAAAGGCACCTCGGGTCCCAAATGTAGCAGCTTCGCTGCCAAAGCTCGAGTCACCTCCAAAGCCATTAGAGGCGCCTCGAGCACTATTCAGTCAAATGGTCAATTACCGAACTGATCATTCTTTTCACCGTGCTCGTTTGGGTGATGCTCCGACCTTTCAGAATTGAGTTCACCCGAACCCAACTCCGGCCTTCTCTTCAAACAGGCTTCCTCCCCGGCTTCTCATCCCTCAGATGCGCTACGCGTGTTCCTTCTCATCTACCGGTGTACTCTTTCGCAAATTCTAATCCCTCAGATGCACCGAACCCATTAACTGATTTCCCATGGTATCTTTCTCGCTTGACACATCTTCCACTCAACTTCTTGTATTCTTAAGTTATTGTACACTTAGACACAAGGCATCAAAACTATTGGTGCAACATCCCTCAGGTCAAGGTTGACCTGGTTGACCAAGCTTGAGTCTTGGTTTGGGTTTCGATGTTTGACAATACAAGGTTGATTGAAGAAGAGTCAAGTAGGTCAAGGATGACCGAATACTTGACTGGGAAGCTAGGCAGGAGGAAAATCCTGGTGAGTGAAGCCAGGTGAAAGACCTAGTGAGTGAAGCTAGGCAATTGGGAAGTCCTAGTGAGTGAAGCTAGGCAGGAGGAAAATCCTGGTGAGTGAAGCCAGGTGAAAGACCTAGTGAGTGAAGCTAGACAATTGGGAAAGTCCTGGTGAGTGAAGCCAGGCAAGAGAAATCCAGATGGGTCAAGGTTGACCAGACATCTGGTGAGAGTCCAAGTAGGTCAAAGGGATTGACCGGATACTTGGCACGAGAAAGAAAAGTCCAAGTAGGTCAGAGGGACTGACCGGATACTTGGCAAGAAGAGAAAAGTCCAAGTGGATCAAAGGGATTGACCAGACACTTGGTGAGAGAGTCCTAGCTGGTCAAGGGTGACCGGATGCTAGGTCTTATGTACCAACAAGTCATGGTTGACTAGATGTTGGTTTAGGGGGCTTTGGACTTGGTTTTGGGCAAAAACCAAGATCTGGATTGATCAGCCGATTGATCCAGCAGGTTTGGATTGATCCGTGGATTGATCCAGCAGGTGTGGATTGATCCGTGGATTGATCCAGCAGGTTTGGATTGATCCGTGGATCGATCCAGCAGATCTGGATCGATTAGTGGATCGATCCAGAAGATCTGGATCGATCGGCCGATCGATCCGGTGAGTCCCCGCGAACAGAACCCCTCTGGATCGATCGGTGGATCGATCCAGAGGTCCCAATCGATCAGTGGATCGATTGGGACGCTGCTGATACGCTGGATCGATCCGTGGATCGATCCAGGCGTTTTTCCAGAGCACAGAGGCGCTCTGGATCGATCCGTGGATCGATCCAAAGCCTCCCCGATCGATTGGGAGCATTCCAATCGATCGGGATTCGACCGTTAGCGTCAATTTAAGCCACATGCGTTCATTTCTTTCGGCATCACTTCACCGATTCATTCTAGATTCATCACAGCTCCTCCCCAGCACTCTCTAAGCTCCTCACCCCCAGTTCTTGAAGGTTCTTGGAGGTTCATCCAAGTCAAGAGGCGAGTTGCAACGAGAAGAAGAAGAAGCTAGGGTTTTTACTGCATCTCTTGTAAGCTTTTGCTTATTCTTTACTACCCTTTCTTCTACTTGTATTGAGAGTCTTGTAGGGCTTCTCCGCCTTCGGTAGTTACCGAAAAGGAGTGTTTATTAGTGGAGGTGTGTGTGTGTGCGTGGATCCTTGGACTAGTCACCTCTTGTGAGGTGGATACCAAGTAAAATTCTATTGTTAGCATTGTTGTAGTTTGTTTCTTTGTATTCCGCTGCGCATCACTTTGAAGAAACAAGCAACGAAGCTCGACGAGCACACGCGAAGCTATTCACCCCCCCCCCCCTCTAGCTACTTTTCGGTCCTAACAAAAACAACACAGAACCTAACTTAACTCAGTTGATCATTTCAAAACTAACTTGGGGTACTTACAAGGATGTTGGGATCTGAGACTAAGATTGAGTCATGGAGGATGTCGATAGTTGAAGCTGAGACAATTGATGTTGGGTTTCAAGACTAAGACTAAGTTATAAGGCGAAGCCGTTAGCGAGTGGGGATAAGAGCAAACTCAGTCACTAGCGCGATGCTAGATTTTTTTCTAGTCTATCGTAAGGTTGAGCCATTAGCAAGTGGGGCTAAAAGGACAGGCAGAGTCTCAATCACTAGTGTGATGCTACGTTTTCTTGGCCTATCGTTAGGCGAAGCTGTTATCGAGTGGGGCAAAGAGGGCTGGCAGAGTTTTCCTAGTAGAGTTTCATTTGCTAGCGCGATTCTAGGTTTTCCTGGCTTGTCGTAAGGCAGAGTTATTAGCGAGCGGGGTTAAGAGGGCAATAAATCTTAGAGTCTGCCAAAATGTTGGGATCCGAGACTGAGATTGAGTCAATGAGGATGTCGGTAGCTGAGGATAAGACAGGATGCTAGGATCCAAGATTAAATCATAAGGTGGAGTTGTTAGCGAGTGGGGCTAAAAGGGCAGATAGAGTCTCAGCCGCTAGTACGATGCTAGGTTTTCCTAGTTTGTCGTAAGGCGGGGAGTTTCATTTGTTACCATGATGTTAGGTTTTCCTAGTGGCAAAAGGCAAATACGCTTGCCCTCAGCGGCCCCGCCAACCCGTCTCAAGGCCAACTAGCACATAAGGGAGGCATTTATCTCGACTTTACCGAGATTCGAATCCCAGACCTCATGGTGGCAACACCTCATGTGCTAGCCACTAGACCATCCCGAGGGGACATGTGTTGGTTGCTACTAGGAATATCGTACTAGTTCCCCTGTACAAAAATTTTGTACAAGTCCTGAACCTTTCCTAACAACCTATTGTGTTCTTTAGAAATTAAATTCGGAATCACAAAAAAAACTTAACATTATTGATTTCAAATTTAACTTATCTGTTCTTAGAGGTTTAGACTTGGATCACAAACGATACTTAACATTATAGATCCAAATCCACCCATGTTTCAAATTCAATTAAATATTTATTTCAGAGATCGGCTCCCAGGTCAAACATGGCGAGACACTTGACCTTCTTGGGTATGGGAACATCCACCACTACCTCGACAAAGCCTCTCAACAAAATTTAATATTTAATTTCCTTATAGTAACCCTAGATTTAACCAAAAAGAACAATCGAATCACAAGATTGGAAAATCAAAAGAAACACAACTTCGAATCACAAATCTAAAAATCTAGAATCACTAGCCTCTTGTGTTTGGTATTTCAAAATCCATACAAAAAAAACTAGTATGATGCGGAATAGAATTACTAGTTATACCTTTCTTTGTAAGCAACAACCTCTTGATCTTCTATCGTATTCCTCTTCTTATCTCGGGCGTTGTGTGGGCAACGATCTACCGAGATGAGAACCACCAAGACACCTTCCTTCTTGCAAGTTTCGGCCACCAACCTTCAAACTCCAAGGGATGCTAGAACAAAGCATCCTTTCTCTCCTTCTTCTCCTAGCAAGAACCGGCCACCACAAGAACTCCAAGAGAGGGATGCACCGACCACTAAAGAAGAAGAGAAAAGAAGAAGTATAGGGTCGGCCACACCAAGGAAGAGAAGAGAGAAACAATAGAAGATATGTTGTAAGGTGAGGCACCTCTACCCTCTCTTTTATATTCCTTGGTCTTGGCAAATAAGGAAATCTAATTATTATTAAAATTCCCTTATTTTCCTTGCCATTGGTTAATAAGGAAAATTTAATTAAAAAATCCTTTTAACCCTTCTCATGGCCGACCCCTACAAGTGCTCCAAATAAGGCAAGTTTTAAATACAAAATTAAAACTTCCTTATTTGTTTCCAGAAATTTTTAAAATAAAAATTTCTCTATTAATTTTCCCTTCATGGTTGGTTATAAAAAGAAATTTTTATAAATTAAAATCTCTTTTTTAAAATATGTGGATGTTTACAAAAAAAGAAAGTTTTCACCAAAATTAAAATCTCCCTTTCAACTACAAATAAAGAAAGATATCTAATCTTTCTTTTAATCTTTTGTAGAAAACTATAAAAAGAAATATTAAATTTTAAACTCTCTTTTAAAACATGGCTTCCACATAAGGAAAGATTTTTAAAACAAAATCCCTTTTATTTTATATGGTCGGCCACACCAAGCTTGGGCTCCAAACTATGGTCGGCCACCCTACTTAGCTCAAGCCTTTGGCTTGGTCGACCCAAGTTTGGGCTCCAAGCTTGCTTGGTCGGCCACCTAAGGGTGGGTAGGAAGTGGGTATTTGATGGATATAATTCTCTATAAATAAGAGGCTACGATAGGGACCGAGAGGAGGAATTGGTTTTGGTCTCCCGATGAAATTAACCTTCCCGTGTTCACCCCGAACACCCAACTTAATTTCATCAATAATAATTCATACCACTAAAGAATTATTATTGAACTACCACACTAATCCCAAATTATATTTTGGATTCTTTCTTATCACGAGTGTGTTAATCTCCCTGTGTTTAAGATGTCGAATGTCCACTAATTAAATGAGTTATTGACAACTAACTTTAATTAATATCTTAGTCCAAGAGTAGTACCACTCAACCTTCTCATCATGTCGGACTAAGTCCACCTGCAGGGTTTACATGACAATCCTTATGAGATCCTCTTGGGGATATTATCAATCTAGATTACTAGGACATAGTTTCATTCTATAATCAACAACACACCATATAAATAATATCATTTCCCAACTTATCGGGCCTATTGATTTATCGAATTAAATCACACTCTTTGATAAATTAAAGAAATGAATATTAAGTATATGTGTTTGTTATTATATCATGATTAAGAGCACACACTTCCATAATAACAAAGGTCTTGTTCTTTTATTTAGTCAGTATAAAAAGAACTTACCTTAAATGGTCCAGCTCAATACACTCTGAGTGTACTAGTGTAATTTTATAGTCAAGATAAACTAATATCAAATTACACTACAACTATTCCAATGGTTTGTTCCTATCCATCTTAGTCGTGAGCAATTGTTTATAATTTATAAAAAATTGATAACATTATCTTCTGTGTGTGACACCACACATCATGTTATCTGCAATATAAATTAATTGAACAACTACACTTAGCATAAATGTAGACATTTGACCAATATGATTCTTTATTTTAAAATAAATGTTTACAAAAAGTTAGGCTTTTAGTATACACTCTAACAACATGATGTTAGGTTTTCCTAGTCTATCGTAAGGTGGTGCTTTAGCGAGTAAGACTAAGAGCGCAATGAGTCTCGGGCTTATTGTAAGGCTACAATTTGTGTGACAATTTTTGCCTTAAATAGTGGATTTTTGTTTTTTAGAAAAAACAAATTTCAATTTGAGACTTATCTATCAAGATGACTTAAACTGATAATCTCAAGTTATCAAGTAGGGAAAGAAGAGCTGCATGGAATGACTGAGATTCCTGGAAGACTGAGTTGCCTTGTGTGGTTAAGATGTCTCGAGGCCGAGATGTCTTGGCTTAATTGCCGAGGCTGAGATGTCTTGGCTGAATTGTCAAGACCAAGATGTTATGACAGAGTTGTTGAGGCTAAAATTTCATAGTCGAGTTGTCGAGGCCGAGATGTCTTGGCTGAGTTGCTGAGACTGAGATGTCTTGTCTGAATTCCTAAGGTCAAGATGTCATGGCTGTGTTGCTAAGGTCGAGATGTCATGGCTGAGTTGCCAAGGCCGAGATGTTTATAGTGTTGGGACCGGTTCGCCGGCTAAAAGGGGGTTGAATGGCCCTGCACAAATAAAAACAAAATACCTTCTCGGACTTTGAACGTAAACAAACACTTGCATAAATAATTAAAGAAATAAACTAAAATCGAGGCTCACAGGATTTACTTGGTTACAATTGGGGAGGTTGTTAATCCAAGAAAGTTGAAGCACAATAAAGATCTCATTTAGGTGGAGAAGTCTCTTACAGCATTTAAGCACAGAAAATGAGAAGCTAAACTAAACAAGAGAAGTGTACAAGTGTTGAATATCAAATTACTTGTTCTGTTTTTAGCTTCTTGGACCAAGGCTATATTTATAGCCTTGGTCGGGGCATCTGGAAGGGTTCCAGGCGCTTGGGGGGATAAAACTTTATCCCCTCCGCAACGGATCGCGGTCAAACGTGATCCGGTCAACATCACATTCCGAGCGCCCGATGACTTTTTTGGTCTGGGCCCTCTACTCCGGTTCACCTCGCCTCGGTCCGGATCTTTTGCTCTGGTTCCGCTCGTTTGGATGAATTCAGCCAACCATAATAAGGCTCATCCGAACCCAATTTCATCCTTCTCGAGCAACCTTCCGCTCCGGCTTCTCATCCCTCGGAAACACCACGCGTCTCCTTCTCGTCCGCCCGCGTACTCTTCCGTAGCACCTAGTACCTCAGATGCATCGAGCCCGTCGACTCTCTCTCGTGTCGTCCTTCTCGCTAGCTGCGTCTTTTGCTCGACTCTCTGTGCTCCTAAGTCACTGCACATTTAGACACAAGGTTAAAACATCATAGGATCTAACTTAACTTGTTGATTACATCAAAATAACCTTGGGGTTCCAACAATCTCCTCCTTTTTGATGTGAGTAACCTAAGTTAAGTTAGGGTAAATAGACATAAAAGTAAAACAAATAATATTGCAATAAAGTGTAAAAAAAAAATTGTAATCTACCTCCCCCTAAACTTAGCCTTTTCCTTCTCCCCCTTTGATCACATAAAAAATGGGGTATCAAGAGAAAATATAAGGGTAATAATTTTGAAAATTTTTGAAACTTATTTCAATACTTTTTAGAAAAAAATTCTAAGTAAAATAAAATTTCAAACAAAAAGCAATTTCTAAGTTTAAAAAAAAATCTAAGTTAGACAATTTTGCAAGAAAAATATTCTTGAGAAATTTTTCTAAATTTTTGCAAAATATTTTGAAAATTTACAAAAGAATTGAGTAACCCTTTAAAGCATTATATAAACTCAAACAAAATTTTTTGTAGTTTTAAAACAATTGCAAAAAGAGTAATACTAACATAATCTTAGAAACAACGAAATTTTAAGTTATTGCCAATTCTTTAATTTTTCATTGTGATACTTAAATTTCTATTTTAGTCTATTATAATTTCTCAAATTTGAAGCAGAGAATTTTGAACATGTAAAAAATTTTAAAATCTGTATTTGTTCCTCAAACATGTCATTTTCTATTTTTAGTTTGTCGAAATCTTTTAATCGACAAGCTATTGCTAGAGTTTCTTTTAACTCACTATTCTTTGTTAATAGATTTTTATTTTTAATTTCTAATTCATAAAAATATTCTGACAATATTTTGATCGAATTAAGCAATTGGTCAGGAGGTGGAAACCGTACCTGACTTACCTTGTCGACTGTTGATGTTCCCCCTATTAGGTTGCTTTCTTCTGAAGACTTTCCCCCTTTATCGATGCTTATCTAGGATGAGCTTTCTATGTCCTCAGGAGGGAATTTGGCTATTAGGGCTGTCCCGGCAATTTCCTCAGTCTCGGATTCTTCTGACGTCGGCTCAGTGTCCATCGAGGAGTTGGATTTGGCTTCAAATGATTCTTCGTAGAGCTTCAAGAACTTTTCCCAAAATTCTTTTGCACTTTTGTATTTTCTGACTCTTTCGAGATCCTGGGTAGGTAGTACACTCAGAAGGCGGGATTCAGTCTTACCATTTGTCATGAATTCGTCGCGTTACTCATCAATCCATTGATGCTCCTCAAGTTCATCTCCTTTTGTGTCTTTTGGAGCTTCATAACCATATTCATTATTAAAAACATATTAAAATTGATTTTAAAATAAACCTCCATTCGTCGCTTCCAAAACGCAAACTCCCCCTCGAACGTTAGTAGGTAGATGTTACCTCCGGTCATCTCGTTGCTTCAGTCGACGGTTAGTCCTTCTGAGACATCCTAGCTCTGATACCACTTATCGGGACTGGTTAGCCGGCTAAAAGGGTGGTTGAATGACCCTACACAAATAAAAACAAAATACCTTCTCGGACTTTGAACTTAAACAAACACTTGCATAAATAATTAAAGAAATGAACTAAAATCGAGGCTCATAGGATTAACTTGGTTACAACCGGGGAGGTTGTTAATCCAAGGAAGTTGAAGCGCAATAAAGATCTCCTTCAGGTAGAGAAGCTTCTTACAGCATTTAAGCACAGAAAATGAGAGGCTAAACTAAACAAGAGAAGTGTACAAGTGTTGAATATCAAATTGCTTGTTCTGTTTTTAGCTTCTTGGACCAAGGCTATATTTATAGCCTTGGTTGGGGAACTTGGAAGGGTTCCAGACACCTGGAGGGGGATAAAACTTTATCCCTCTGCAACGGATCACGGTCAAACACGATCTGGTCAACATCACATTTCGGGCGCCCGGAATGGATCCAGGCATCCGGACCTCAAAGTTAACCCTATTGATTTTTTCAGTCCAGGCCCTCTACTCTGGTTCAGCTCGCCTCGGTCTGGGTCTTTTGCTCCAGCTCTGCTCGTTTGGGTGAATTCGGCCAACCGAAATAAGGCTCACCCGAACCCAATTTCGCTCTTCTCGAGCAGCCTTCCGCTCCGGCTTCTCGTCCCTCAGAAACATTGCGCGCCTCCTTCTCGTTCGCCCGCGTACTCTTCCACAGCACCTCGTACCTCAGACACACCAAGCCCGTTGGCTCTCTCCCATGTCTTCATTTTCGCTAGCTGCGTCTTTTGCTCGACTCCCTGTGCTTCTAAGCCCCTGCACACTTAGGCACAAGGTTAAAACACCACAAGACCTAACTTAACTTGTTGATCACATCAAAACAACCTTGGGGTTCCAACATATAGCCGAGTTGTCGGGATGTCATGGTCGAGTTGTCGAGATTGAGATGTCTTGGCTGAGTTGCCAAGGCTGAGATGTCTTGACTAATTGCTGAGGCTAAGATGTCATGGTCATTGCTTCGCTGCAGCTTCTCTCTTCGGCGGAGTCATGATTGTCAATAGTTCTTCTAGTGTTAATCATCACACCATCTTGGCTCAAAGCTCCTACAAACGATGCCAATTTGTTTCGTCCAAATGTCATGGATGGTCAAGCCATCAGTCAACGAATGTGCTAATGAATGCGCTCTCTAGAGATCGTCTATGAAAGAGATGAAATGACTTGAAAGACACTCCAAAAGAGAGTTAGACTGACATCGGGGATATCTCGGCAAGTCATTCTGACATTCAAGTTAGGATTTGCTTTAGGTGGTATGCTGGAAGAAGAAGATCTCAGTGGAGTTGTAGAGAGTTCGAAAAAGAGGAGCTCCTTTGCATTTACTTTTTCTGGAGTTTATATAGCCATCAGAAGAGCATCTCCATGTCAACGCCGATGAGGGGACTAGATCCAACAACTATTCTGCCTCTCTATCCGCTAAGCTATGTTTTTGAAGGAACACATCTAGGACACCAGATTTAGCAACCTCTTAAACCTCTCTCCAATTATCTTGTGCCACATGTTCTGGAATATTTGTTGTCATTGTCTGTACCTTCTAGGAAAATCAACCTCATTAATGAAGGGTTAGTGTGGATTTGATCTGAGGACGAATGAGGTGTTAGGACCTTTGGATGGCTAGAGAGGGGGGTGTGAATAGCCTCCACTAAAAACTCAATCAATTTCCTCACAAAAATTTGTTAGCACAGCGGAAATAAACAAAACAAAAACTGATGCAAGGACAGAAAACCAACCCACAGCTTACACAAGTATATACGAGGTTCGGGGATAACTTGCCCCTACTCCTCGGCGTGTCTGTAAGGTGGATGATCCCTTGATCTTTCGGTAGATCACACCCCGGACAAATTTCGGCTAAGTATTTCTCCTTCTCGGTGGAGTAACCTCTCCACAAAAGTCATAGAATAGATTTGAAAATAAAGCACAATGACTTACAGAGTTCAGTGGCTAAAGAATTGAGCAAATGAACTTACAGCCACGAAGTGAAAAATGCAAAGACAGAAGGAAGCTTCAGCCAAGAGCTCAACACAGCCTCTTGCTTGATCGACAGAGAGTTTTTCCAGAACCTTAGCAAACCTCTCTTCTTCCTTCTTCTTGGGTTTTGCTTTCTCACTGTCCCGAATCACTGTCACCTGTGTCGAATCACTACAACCAACTCAGGCGTCGCCAATCACTCTTCCTTCTCATCTGGTTCTCTGAACTCACACCAATACCATCCATGGTCTTCACTGGTGTCTCTGAGCTCGAACCAATGAGCAAGAGTCCAACTGATCGCGGCCAGTGAACGTTGAAGCTCGAATTGCATCACTTGCAGTGAAATACAGCATAAAGGGCACTTGTTCTTATTCTTCTGATGGAGCTTCATTTGAAATTAACCAATGGCATGATACCTGCAACCTGTAACTTAAAAATCTCACAGCAGATGATTTGATCAGGTGAATCAGAAGTGAATCAGAAATATCAGAGAAGCAGCAGAAACAAACGACATGTTGTGGATCGGTCAATAGACCGATCCATAGCTCTCTGGACCGATCAGGACTCATCCTAATCGGTTTGGGAAGAGTCTGATCGGTCTGTGGACCGATCAGTCTATGGGTGGATCGGTCCACAGACCGATCCCCCCCTCTCGCTTTGAGTCTCAGCGTCTTTCTGATTGCTTCTTTCTGATCGGTCTGTAGACCGATCAGATAACCCACAGAATGCTTCTGTGTGGTTACTGATCGGTCCCCAGACCGATTAGATAACCCACAGAGACTTTCTATGTGGTCACTGATCGGTCATGAGACCGATCAGGTGACTAATGTATCACTGGATCGGTCTGTCGACCGATCCAGACAACCAGAGTATCACTGGATCGGTCAACAGACCGATCCAATGTCCTTGTGTTAGTTTTAAAGTCTTCCAGCCCTAAACCCTAACGTCTTCCTGGTCCAGAGAACGAGCTACCAAGCCCTCTCTGACCTAGTCCGGAGAACGAGCTGTCGAGCCCTCTCCGACTTCGTCTGGTTCAGAGAACGAGCTACCGAGCCCTCTCTGACCTAGTCCGGAGAACGAGCTGCCGAGCCCTCTCCGACTTCGTCCGGTCCAGAGAATGAGCTACCGAGCCCTCTCTGACTTTGCGTGCCAAGTATCCGTACTTGGACTTTTCCTCTCCTCATGATCAACCTTAATCATCAATCAGTCTGAGTTTAATTAATATCTGATACAAACTTAAATCAGTGTCAACATCAAAACAACAACCAGGTCAGACTGTATCAACAATCTCCCCCTTTTTGTTGTTTGACAACACGATTTAAGTTTAGATCAGAAATGTTCATATTTCCATATTTCCCTAATTTTAGGGGAATCAAGATCCTCCCACTAAGACAGATACAACACCATGTAAGGATAGAGGAATCAAGGTCCTCCTCCTAAAGCCAAACTTCCATTTATCTCTAAACTTAGTTATCTTCTTCCCCTTTGTCAAACACCGAAAAGGTACGAATTAGGTAAGAGAACGTTAAGGACTCCCCCTTAACTCATACTCTCTTTTTCTTAATTCACCTAGAATACCTCTACGTGTATTATAAGACAGTGATAAAGAAATAAGAGACATACAAGATATGGCATATGAACAGCATATTAAAAACCAATAAGAAGTGAAACATAAGGAAAACAAGAGAATGAACAGCATACATAGATGAGATGAACAAGTATCCAGGTCAGACATAAATATCCAACAAAAAACATCCAAAACATAGACAGTCAAAATGACATCATAGAACAATGTATATCAATCAGCCTGCTCATCATGAGGAACATCAGCATCATCAATGGGAGGAGTGGGTCCCTGAGGTGGCATGTCGCTGCTCGAGGATGGATAGCCCGGGAAATCCTGTGGAGGTGGGTATCTGGCCATCCATCCCATAATCGCCTGATGTGTCGCCAACTGCTGACTGCGTAACTCATCGTAGCGCTGGTCAATCCGGACGCGCAGCCCATGGAGCTCAGCGACCAGCAGCTCATCGTGCCGATCAAAACGACTCTCCAGCTCGGTGATCTGCCAGCGCAGATCAGGGTCTGCCTCTCCATCGTCAGCAGCAGCAGCAGGAGCAGCCACAACCTGTCGTGGAGGTCCCCATGGTAACTCACCTAGAGCTCTCCCATCCTTCCACCGAACATCCCCATTTTGTCCTATGATGCCAGACTTGGAAAATGCCCGTTTCCCAAGTCTGCAATCCTACCTGACCATCTTGACTATTCTACCCTTAGAGACATCAATCTGAAGGGTCTCGAGCCAATCTATAATTATATACCCATAAGGCATATAAATAGTGTAGCCGCTCGGCTCACTATAGGAGACGATCGAAGAGTAGATGCTAGACATGATGTCAAAGTCGAGATGCCGACGCAATCCATAAAGCATCAGGCAATGATATGGTCGGATCTCAGACAATGGTTTAGATGTGATAGGCAGAAGGCAGTTTGTGACAATTTTAAAAAGAATGTAGTCTTGAGGAGATAATCTCAAGGCTGCAAAAGTAGGGAAGTCAACATCTAGCTCATCAAGGCCACCCGGTCTAGGATGTCTGAAGAAGTACTCATAAATATCGTCAGATGAGATATCAAAGGGTGGAGGTAAAGGATCTGGTAAGTCAGGATATATCGAAAAGACATTACCGGAACACCTCCGACAACCGAGATAGTCAAAGAAGGATGAGAAACTGAAATCAAGAGTCTGCTTAGCAACTTTTATTTTATAACTTACATCATTAGTCTGATGAAGGTTGTTATAAAACTCAGAGACCAAGTCATAGTTGATATCCCATTCTAAGTAGACAAGTGAGTCAAGTTTGTAGTAAGCAATGATTTCTGACACAGTTGGACAAAATTCGTCCATGAATTTACGATCTACAGACCTACAAGGAAGTAATTTAAAAGTCCGTTGTTTAAAAGCTTATTCAAAATGGTGGTTAGGGAATCTCCCCGAGACAGATGGTTGAGGACGAGAGGGAGCCTTAGACTTAGACTTCTCAGGTGACTTAGAGGTCCCCTCACCCACTTGTTTCTTCCTAAGATTTAACAATGGGATACAATGGGAAGTAAATGAGCACCGGAGCCACCAACACCCGAAACAAAAAGCACAAATATGGTGAGAAATGAAATCAAAATGCTAAGTTCTAGAGAAGTAAGGAGTTACCTTGGTGCCATTGAGCTTTGGCTAGGGCTTCGGCTAGGGTTCCGGCGTGCAAAGAGAAGAGAAGAGGTGAGGTGTAGGGAAGAGTCGGCTAGGGCTTCTGCGTGAAAGAAGGAAAGAAAAGATCGGGAAGATTTAAGGTTTCCTGATGGGTGTACAGTTGATGAAATGATCGGACGGCTGTCCGATCAGGAGGTATCAGGAGCCTCCTGATTGATCCCTGGACCGATCCAGGAACATCCTGATCGGTCCGTAGACCGATCGAGGACGATCAAGACGATCGGTCCTCGACCGATCAGAACTTGATCGATGCAGACCGATCAGAAAATGATCGATGCCCTATCGGATTGATCCGATCGGTCTCGGGACCGATCAGAACTCTGATCGGTCTGCAGACCGATCAGTAATCGATGGCGTGCGGTGACTGATCGGTCCATAGACCGATCGATTCTCTGAATCTCCTCATTTCAGTAACTGAAATTAGTAATTTCAGTAACTGAAATTCATAGAGATGTTCGATAATTCGTGGAAGTTTCTCTAGGAAAACTTCCAAGTTCAGAACCTAGAACCCGGAGGATCTACAAGCATAACTATTACCTAAAAATTATGGTCTGAACTTGTTTATAGCCCTAAAGTTGCAGACATTTAGAAAATAGACAACTTAAGGCCTGAAAACTGAAATTTTCGACCTTTGTTATGTTTAGTTTCAAGTTTATCAAAATATAACCAGCTTGCTATCATTCTTTCAAGGACTTGTCCTAGTATCAATCAAAATCATGAAAAGCATCGTTCAAATGTATCAAACAGTCCATCAACCAAAGTTACATAATTTCTAGGTAAAGGTCCAACCAAGTTTCCTTGGTTGGAATATATGAGTAAGATCTAGGAACCAAATACACATGAATTATGTAATGGTCTTCCCCATACTCAATTTATGTCTCTTTAACCTAATTATTCAAGGGATGCATGATACATTTTGAATAATTCGGCTGATCCTAGCATCTCACCCCATTTCTAGCAAACAAAAATCATTTGTTAAATCTTATAGTTTGTGTGAGATGTTTCCAAGTTGCCCAAATTAATTTCCCTATTTCTCTTGTTGTTTTAATTGTCCTTATTGATCATGATGGGGTCCTAATGGCCTATTGAGCCAAACACATTCCCAATTCTCTCCTCAAATGACTAAATTCATTTTCCGGAAGAGGTTTGGTGAAAATATCGGCTAGGTTTGACTTTGACTCAACATAGGTGAGTGCAATGTCTCCCCTAGCTACGTGATCTCTAATGAAGTGGTGACGCACTTCAATATGTTTGGTCCTTGAATGATGGACCGGGTTTTTTGTTAGGTTTATTGTGCTGATGTTGTCACACAACACTTGCACTCCCTTATACGAAAGTCCATAATCTTCTAGAGTGTGGATCATCCACAACAATTGTGATACACTCTCTCCCATGGCAATGTATTCAGCCTCGGTTGTGGAGAGAGCAACGCAATGTTGCTTCCGACTTGACCAACTAACCAATGATGAACCTAAAAATTGGCAACCCCCACTAGTGCTTTTCCGATCCAATTTGCACCCAGCATAATCGGAGTCGGTATAGTCTATCAAGTCAAAAGACTTCGTACGAGGGTACCATAGACCTACTCGAATTGTGCCCTTAAGATATCTCAGAATTCTCTTGACTGCAATTAAATGAGATTCCTTGGCACAGACTTGATATCTAGCGCACATGCCCACAGCAAAAAGTATGTCTGGTCGACTAGCTGTGAGATATAGAAGACTACCGATCATGCTTCTATATTGTGTTAGATCAACTGGTTTTCCATTCTCATCATTGTCAAGGCGAGTGTTTGTCGCCATTGGAGTGGATACTTCCTTAGAGTCACTCATTTTGAATTTCTTGAGCATCTCTTGAGTGTATTTTGTTTGATGGACATAAATGTCATCTCGAGTTTGTTTGATTTCAAGTCCAAGGAAGAATGTCAATTCTCCCACCAGACTCATCTCAAACTCACTTTCCATGTAAGTGATAAATTCATTCAAATAGCCCTTGTTGTTTGAGCCACAAATTATGTCATCGACATACACCTGGGATACAAATATGTTTTCACCATCTCTACGCAGAAATAGTGTTGGGTCTATTTGACCTCTTACAAAACTCTTTTCTAATAAGTAAGTTGACAACCTTTTGTACCATGCTCGAGGTGCTTGTTTAAGCCCATAAAGAGCTTTCTTGAGCTTGTACACGTGGTTTGGAGCTTCGGTATTCACTAACCCCGGTGGTTATTCAACATAGACTTCTTCTTTAATGAAACCATTTAAGAAGGCTGATTTAACGTCCATTTGATATAGCTTGAAGCCTCTATGTGCAGCAAAAGCTAGCATTAAGCGAATGGATTCTAATCGAGCCACGGGAGCATAAGTCTCATCATAATCGAGGCCTTCGACTTGACTATAGCCCTTGGCTACAAGTCTTGCCTTGTTTCTTACTACTTCTCCCTTTTGGTTTAACTTATTTTTGAAGACCCATTTGGTTCCAATAATGGTGGTCTTCTTAGGTCTAGGAACTAAGTCTCACACTTGGCTCCTTTCAAATTGACCTAACTCATCTTGCATAGCTATGATCCAATCAGGATCGTGCAATGCCTCATCAACTAATTTTGGTTCGATTTCTGAGATCAAGGCGATCTCATTAGACTCATTTCTAAAGAATGACCTAGTCCTAACCCCTTGTTGAATGTCTCCCACAATCTGGTCTTGGGGATAACTAGAGGCTATCCTAGATTGCCTTGGTGTTGGCGGTGCCTCATGAATGGTCTCACTAGACACAGGCAAGGGCTCAGTATCAGGTAAAGGATCAGACTGAGTCCTCTCTTGCCTTTGCTCATCGTCGTCGGAGTCAGCCTCGACTCTTTCTATGTTTTAATCATTTAAACTTAGATTTCTAAGTTCAAATTGAATTTCTCCTACATCCTTTGATTGATCATTCGATTTAGGGATTGCTTCAAATGCTACATCCGAGGACTCTTCAATCAATTTAGTCCTACTATTGTAGGCTCAATAGGCTTTGCTGGTGAGAGAGTACCCGACTAGTATCCCTTCGTCAGCCTTAGCCGTGAACTTTCCAAGATGATCCTTGGTGTTCAAGATAAACACCTTACAACCAAACACCCTAAGATGTTTAATTGTAGGGGTTTTCCCAAACCAAAGTTCATGGGGAGTCTTTCCTAAAAACCTATGTATCAAGACTCGGTTTTGCACATAGCAAGCGGTATTTACCACTTCAGCCCATAAGTAGCTCGGTAATGAGTACTCATTGAGCATGCTTCGTGCAGCCTCTTGCAAGACTCAGTTCTTTCTCTCCACAACCCTATTTTGTTGTGGGGTCCTTGGAGTAGAGAACTCATGCCTATATCCTTTTTCTTGACAAAATTCTAAAAATTTATGGTTTTGAAATTCTCCACCATGATCACTTCTAATTGTTTTAATTGTTGTCGATTTTTCATTTTCAGTTCTTCTACAAAAAGAAACAAAAACATCGATGGTTTGATCCTTATTTTTCAAAAAGAAGGTCCATGTATATCTAGTAAAATCATCAATGATCACTAAACAGTATCTACTCCCATTCAATGAAATAACATTACTGCAATCAAACAAATCCATATGCAATAAATCTAAAGCAGTAGATGTACTTACAGCGCTTTTACCTTTATGAGCCGCTTTTGTTTGCTTACCCTTTTGACATGCATCACATAATTTTGTCTTTTGATACTTGATGCTTGGTAAGTCTCGCACTAATCCTTTGTTGGCCAGCTTTCGAATATTCTTCATGTTTACGTGGGCCAACCTTCTATGTCACAGCCATGATTCTTCTTCTTTTGACATGAAACACTTAGCAGAGGCATTAGTAGCACTTTTAAAAGATACTTGGTAAATGTTATCTACCCTTGTGCCTACTAGTACCGTGTCAAGTGTGTCAATGTGTTTGACCAGACATTGACTTGAATGAAACTCAATTGTGTAACCTGTATTACACAATTGGCTGACACTTAGGAGATTAAAGGTCATCCCCTTGACTAGAAGGACATTTTTGATTTGGAGACATTTGGATATTTGAATATCTCCAACTCCTATAACCTTAAGACTACCATTATTACCAAAGGACACATTACCTCTATTTTCGTTTTGAAGGGTAGTAAAGAGTGACTTGTCCCCGGTCATATGCTTGGAGCATCCACTATCAACAAACTAAGTTGATAGATGTGTTGGATCGAGACGCGCTAGAGGGGGGGTGAATAGCGCTCGTGGCTATTTTGATCGTATCGGAATCGTAAAACTATCAAAGTAAATATACGCAGCGGAAATAACGAATGCAATCACAGAGGGACACAAGAAGTTTTACTTCGTTCGGAGCCTAAGGCGACTCCTACTCGAAGACCCGCGATCCTTGATCGCTTTCCGTGGGCAACAACTATAAGCTCGTAAAATGTACAATAAGATATTACAATTGAAAGAACTAAAACAAATTATACCGACAACAATAAAGTAGCAGAATCTGAAGCTCCGGGTTGTCGGGGACTTGTAACAGCACTTCTGGGTGTTTCTAGAGCAGCTTGTAGCGTAAGGATTGCTTGGAGTTCGTTGTTCTGGTGCTGCTACTCGAGACCCCTTATAAAGGGTGTTCAAGGCGCCTTAAAGCCCTTCAAGGCGCCTTAAACAGGCTGAGTCACCCGCGGAGATCAGCACAGACTTGGTCGAACTTCATCCAGTTCAAGGCGCCTTCAGCCTACCCAAGGCGCCTTCAACCTTCGACCCAAGGCGCCTTGAACTTCATCTAAGGCGCCTCCAACCTTCTGTGCTGGCTTTTCTTGGTTCGCGCCCAAGCTCCATGGGCGCCTCATCGCTCATCCGAAGTTGTAACTTGCTCCTTTGTTCTGCAAAATGTGTTAGTCCCAAACACATACCTGCAAAACAAAGTTAGCACGAAACATAATGAATGATAATAATGAAAGTTTTGACAGCATTCGAGTTTCCACAAAACCCTAGGTCGACCTGACGCCCTATTCCCTCTACGGGAACACGTCCTCACCTACTCCACTCGGAGATTTACTGCCAGTCGATCCTCCGATCATTGGACTTTACTCAAGACTCGCCCGGACTTTCACTGGACATCCGCTTCCCGGCTAGTCCAGTCTTTCACCTGGTTCGCGACACCAGGACTTTCCACCTAGGGTTACCACCCCCTAGGACTTTTGCCTGAAGTCATTGACCTGCCAAGACTTTCCGCATAGGGTTACCACCCCCTATGACCTAGGGTTACCACCCCCTAGGGTTTTCCCTTTGCCTAACCGCAGCTAGGACTTTTCCTGAAATACTCATTCAACATGTTAGATCACAACACGCCTTAACTTTGAATCCTTTGCCATTATCAAAACTCAGGTTCGATCGTTAGATGCTTCCCGCACCAACAATCTCCCCCTTTTTGATTATGGCAACCCAAATTCAAAGTTAACTAAAAACAAATGCATAAAAAGGTTTTAAATGAGCAAGCTTAAGTATATAAAATCAAATCAACGCCTAACTTAAGCTAACACTTAAACTTTTGTGAAGCTCCCCCTTAATACAGGGTTTCCTTTTTAAATTTTTACTTTTTACTTTTAAAGTTTACTTTTGAATTTTCTTATTCTCCCCCTTTGCCTTTATCAAAACATAAGCCAGTTTCAACGCCTAACTTAAGCTAACACTTAAACTTTTGTGAAGCTCCCCCTTAATACAGGGTTTCCTTTTTAAATTTTTACTTTTTACTTTTAAAGTTTACTTTTGAATTTTCTTATTCTCCCCCTTTGCCTTTATCAAAACATAAGCCAGTTTCAATATTTCTTTTTGAAAAATAAATTAGATAAAAAAACAGGATAAGTGCTAAGTTGAAAAATAACTTTTCACCTAAAATTTTGAAAGCACTGAGTTAAAATTTTGCAAAACTATCTAAAGGGTAACCTAGAAAATATCTTAGCAATAATATATAACGTTAGGTTCAAGGTTGGCTAAGTTTGAAAAAAGATTTGAAAGTTGCTCTATGAACCACTTAGCTAAGCCTTTTACAAACATTGAACTTTGAAAATGTAGCTTAAGTGAAAAGTGACTTAGCTTAATTAAAAAAACTTGTTAATTTTTAAGTTGAAGAGAGAGAGTAGCTAAAATTTTAATTTAGGTTATTTATTCAGTTGGTCCTTAAGTCCAAGCATGAGTCAAGTTGAATAGCAATGTAATTGGTGTTGATCAGATATCAGAGCCCTAAAGTATAGGCATTTTTAACTAAAAGATTGAGTATCCTTTGCCAACTGTCTAACCTTGAGTTACTTGCTGATTGTCTACGGGACAATAGCTTTCACTTGGTTAGTCAAGTTAAGTTATTTTGGTCCAGATAGACTTGACTAGAGCTGGAGAACTTAACTTGATTAGTGTTTATTGCATATTTAACGCCCAGACTCATATCGATACACAGATATAAGCATTCTTGAGTCCAGGCTGTACCCTATGCATCTCACGCCGTTCTATGTTTTACAAACACAATCAAGGTAAACCTAGGTGTTTGTGAGATGCTCTGGCTGAGTCCTAGGGGAACATGATTTCTATGGGAAAATCCTAGGCTAAGTCCAATTTTTGACATTCTAGAAAAGTAGGGATTTTGACAAAATCAAGATTTTACCTAGACAAAAAAATGTAAGAATATAATGTTATAGTATCTATTCTACCCAACACATATCTATTTGTCTTCTAAGAGAGCTGAACTCAAGTTCAGGTAAGGGTTTTGTGAAAATGTCAGCTAGGTTTGATTTTGACTCAACATAGTTGAGTATAATATCACCCTTAGCTACATGGTCCCTTACAAAATGATGCTTCACCTCTATATGTTTAGTCCTTGAGTGATGAATTGGGTTTTTTGTTAGATTTATTGAACTTATATTATCAATTGAAATTTTTGTTTTATGATATTCTAGTTGATAGTCTTTAAGAGTATGCATCATCCATAACAATTGAGATGCGCATTCACCTAAGGCTATATATTCAGCTTCAGTGGTAGATAAAGCAACACAATGTTGCTTTCTACTTGACCAACTTACAAGGCATTGCCCTATAAATTGACAACTGCCACTTGTGCTTTTTCTATCTAACTTGCATCCAGCGTAATCTGAGTCAGAATAGCCATGAAGGTCAAGAGTGCAAGTTCTAGGGTACCAGAGTCCTATATTTAGAGTACCTTTAATGTACCTAAGTATTCTTTTAACATAGGTTAAGTGTGACTCTTTTGCACAGGATTGGTATCTTGCGCACATACCTACAGCAAACAATATATCAGGTCGGCTTACAGTTAGATACAGTAAACTACCTATTATACTTCTATAATATTTTGGGTCTACTGGTTTTCCAACTGGGTCAGAGTCAATATTGATGTTGGTTGCCATTGGAGTATTTATTATTTTTGAATTTTCCATATAGAATTTTTTAATTAACTCCTTAGCATATTTAGTTTGATAAACATAACTTCCATCTTTAGTTTGTTTTATTTGTAAGCCTAAGAAAAAATTAAGTTCACCAACCATACTCATTTCAAATTCATTTTCCATTAGTCTAACAAATTCTTTTAGAAATTTAGAGTTAGTAGATCCAAAAATTATATCATCAACATAGATTTGGGCTATGAAGATGTCTTTATCTACAGTTTTTACAAATAGAGTTGGATCTATTTGACCTTGATTGAAGCCTTTGGATATAAGGTGATTGGATAACCGTTCATACCATGCCCTAGGGGCTTGTTTAAGTCCATACAAGGCCTTTTTTAACTTAAATACATGATTAAGGTTGTCTAAGTCTTCAAATCCTGGGGGTTGGCTTACATAGACCTCTTCTTTGATGAAACCATTTAGAAAGGCTGACTTAACATCCATTTGGAATAATTTAAACCCTTTATTTGCTGCATAGGCTAATAGCATTCGAATGGATTCGAGTCTAGCTATTGGTGCGTAGGTTTCATCGTAGTCTAATCCTTCAACTTGACTAAACCCTTTGGCTACTAGTCTGGCTTTGTTTCTTATGATATCACCCTGATCATCCAACTTATTTCTAAAAACTCATTTGGTGTCTATTATTGATTTATCTATGGGTTTAGGTACAAGGTCCCAGACTTGGTTTCTCTCAAATTGGGCTAATTCTTCCTGCATTGCTATAATCCAGTCTGGATCAGGCAGGGCTTCTTCTATAGTTTTAGGTTCAATTTTAGAAATTAGAGCGATCTGACTAAGGTTTCTATAGGGTGATCTTGTTCTGACTCCAAGGTTTGGGTCACCCAAAATTTGGTCAGGTGGGTGAGAAGTGCTTATTTTAGTTGGTCTTATCTGTGAGTCAGAACCTTGTTCTTCAGACTCATTAAGATTAGGTTGGATTTCATCATCGTCTACTGCTCTTGGATTAGTGTCAATATTTTCATTAGTTAAATTATTTTCTTCATCAAATATCACATTAGTTGTTTCTTCAACTTTCAAGGTATTTTGATTATATACTCTAAAGGCTCTACTGGTAGAGGAGTATCCTAAGAATATTCCTTGGTTAGATTTGGGTGTAAATTTTCCTAAGTAATCTTTAGTATTTAAAATGTGAACTTTACAACCAAATACTTTTAAATAGTTTAAGTTAGGAATTTTATGATAATATAGTTCATAAGGAGTTTTCTTGTGATATTTATTGATTAAAATTCTGTTTTGAATATGATTTGCAGTATTTATGGCTTCAGCCCAAAATTGGTGATTTAAATTATATTCATTTAACATAGTTCTGGCGGCTTCTTGTAGTGTTCTATTTTTACGTTCCACTAGGCCATTTTGCTGAGGGGTTCTAGGACATGAAAATTCATGTAGATATCCATTTATTTTACAAAATTGAGTAAATCTATGATTTTCAAATTCTCCCCCGTGATCACTTCTTATTCTTTTAATTTTAGTATCTTTTTCATTTTCTATTAATTTACAAAAATTACTAAATGTTTCATAGGTTTCATCTTTTGTTTTTAGGAATCTTACCCATGTAAACCTAGAATAGTCATCAATTATTATTAAGCAATACTGGTTCTTGCTTAATGACTTGGCTCCACGTGAATCAAATAGGTCAAGGTGAAGGAGCTCAAGTAATGAGTTGGTTCTTTCTAGATTTGTTGGTTTGTGTGTTGACTTAGTTTGTTTTCCTTGTTGACAAGCATTACAGATTGAGGTTTCAATGAATTTTAGTTTGGGCAGACCTCTAACTAGACCGTTATGACTCATTCTTGAAATGAGTCTAGTGTGAGTGTGACCCAGTCTTCTGTGCCACAAGTCAGTCTCCTCTTCTTGTGTTATTAAACACTTTATTGAGGATGTGGGTAGATTAATTGAGTACATATTATTTTTCCTAAGTCCCTTAAGTGTAATTTCAGGATTTTCAATATTTTTGACTAGACACCTAGTTTTGTCAAAAGTGACTAAGTATCCGCTATCACATAATTGGCTTATACTTAGTAAGTTGAAATTGAAATTATCAACTAACAGAACTTTTCTAATAATAAACTCGGAGCTGAGTTCGATATTACCTCTTCCGATTACTTTAAGTTGACCATTGTTGCCGAATGCAACTGATCCTAAATTTTTTTAATTTGAGCTTTGAAAACTTCAATTTATCTCCAGTCATATGTCTGGAGCATCCACTATCCAACATCCATTGATCCAACTCCTACACATGAAGTAGTTGAATTGATTTCTTTTTAATGGATTAAAGATAGCGTGATTGAAGCAGACACTATGTTTTCTATTCCATTGTATTCAAGATAATTAAAATAAACTAAAAATTACTTTGCATTTTAAGTTTTAAATAATTTTGACATTAATTTTAAGAAGTTTTTTAAATAATTTTGAAATTAATTTTGAAAAGGTTTTTAAATAATTTTAAAATTAATTTTGAAAAGATTTTTAAATAATTTTGAAATTGATTTTGAAAAGATTTTTTTTTAAAATAATTTTGAAATTGATTTTGAGTTAACTACTTTGATGATAATTTAAGATAATTAACTTGATTAATTTAAATTCAATTCAATTTTACTTTTAATTTCTTAGTCATCTCACCCGATCTAAATTGTCAATCAGGGAATCCTATAATTGATGTGAGATGATTTATTGTTGAATTTAAAGGTCTGGTTTAACTTTGTGTTAGCTTCAGGTTTAGCTTTGGGTTCAACAAGTAAGCATTCTTTGGATAAACTTCTGGGCTGTGGTGAGTCACAAGGAACTCATTAAAGTAACCATGCCTTCGAAGTTTCCAAATAGTCCTACCCACTGAACTTAGTACAAAACCTTGGTCTAACTAGTTAGGATCCATTTAAGGGTAGCTTCGGTTAATTTCACTTGGCCAAATGCACCAGGTCGAAGCCATATCTTCCTAGACATGCGATGCCCAAGCTTCCCTAACATACTATCATCCAAAAAATTTCACCAGTACTAAGTTTTAAGGTAAATTTAACCTTTTTTTTTTTTTAATCTATCCTTAATTACCCTACCGGGTAGTCTACTCTTGTTTACCCATTTCGGGTAGGTTAAGTTCGGAGGTGCCAGATAATCTGGAGCCTTCCTTTTAATTTGATTTAATTATTTAATTTTAAATTTTGAATTTCATTTAATTCTTAAATTTAATTTTTGAATTTATAATTTTAAATTTTGAATTTTGAATTTGAATTTCGAATTTTGAATTTCATTTTTGAATTAATAATTTAATTCTTGAATTTAATTTTTGAATTTATAATTTAATTTCGAATTTTGAATTGAATTTTTGAATTTATAGTTTAATTTCAAATTTTGAATTGAATTTTTGAATTTATAGTTTAATTTCGAATTTTAAATTTAGATTTTGTAATTTAATTTTGAATTTTTAATTTAGATTTGAATTTTAAATTTAGATTTGAATTTTAAATTTAGATTTTGAATTTTAAATTTAATTTATTTTTAGTATCGTTTTTCTTTTTGCTCCCCCTGGATCACGGCCTCGATGTGGTCTATCGAGGTAGTATATTTGATCCTTCGGGACCCAGTATTGACCAAATCCAACTTGATTGATCAATTTGGACTTGGGGACCCATGCTTGGACTGATTTACTACTTTGTTTGTTTATTAAAGATAAATAGGATTTATATTTCTTTTTACTTTTGTATCCTAGCCCAGTTCTATTGTAGACAGCTCTTTGTGTCCCAAGAATTAGATCCAAATTCTTGGAACCCAGAGAGAACTTTTCTAGAGTAATTTTTAATTTGTTTAACTGATTTTTCAGATTTGAATTTTCTTTCTCAAGTCGTTGTACTTGAGTTGAATCTTCAGTTAAAGATTTTGAGTTAGTTACTCCTTTAAGAGTGGTTATTTCTCTTAAAAGTGACTTAATTTTCAAATTTGACTTAGCTAATTTGCGAAGTAAATAATTGACTAAATTATTGAGTCTAGGAATACTTACAGCGGAGTCTGGTCCTTCAGAAACGGATGCGGATCCGTGGCTTTGCTCAGAGTCGGCTTCTGACTCGCTCTCGGATTCGCTGATCTGGTCCCGGGCCATCAATGCGAGTAAACTTGTTTGGTTGAGTTCGTCATCTTCGTCCTCCGAAGAAGATTCGTCCCAAGTTGCCTTTAGGGCCTTCTTTCTTTTTTGCTTCTTGGCTTCCTTTTGATTGGGGCAATTGGCCTTGATATGGCCCTTCTGGTTGCACCCGTAACATGTGACTTCAAATTTTATCTTTGATTGGGCCTCCTTGGATTGAACTGCCTTCTTCAGATCTTTCTTGTTGAATCCCTTCTTCTTCTTGTAGAGTTTCTTTACAAGATTCACAAATTCGCCGGCCAGTTCATCTTCTGAATCTTCTGAATCGGATTCGTCTTCTGATTCCGATTCAACTTTTCGCCGTCCTCTTGATTCCCGTGTTCGACTCGTTCCTGCAACCAAAGCAATCCCTTTCTCGGATGGCCGTGCATTAGTCTGTTCATGGAGTTCGAATTCACTAAACAATTCATCTAATTTTAAGGAAGACAAATCCTTAGAGACTTTATAGGCATCTACCATTGATGCCCATAGTGTACTCCTAGGGAATGAGTTAAGGGCATACCTTATTATATCTCTGTTTTCTACCTTCTGCCCGATTCCATGTAGAGAATTCAGGATATCTTGAATTCGGGCGTGCAAAGAGCTTGCCGTCTCGCCTTCCTGCATTTTCAAATTGTATAGTTTATTTAATAACAAATCACGCTTACTTACCTTGGTTTCCGAGGTGCCCTCGTGTAGTTCGATCAGTTTCTCCCATAGTTCCTTTGCGGAGGAGAATGGACCGACTCTGTTGAGCTCTTCTTTGGTCAGACCGCATTGGATGGTGCAGGTGGCTTTGGCGTCGGCTTCCACCTTCTTGATAAATGCGGGCTCCCAGTTTTCACAGGATGTAGGCTTACCATCGGTACCAGTTGGTAGTTGTAGTCCTGTTCTGACGATCATCCAGGTGTCGAACTGGATCTTTAGATATATTTCCATTCGCCCCTTCCAATATCCGAAGTCTTCTCCGGAAAATAGTGGGGGGCGAACGGTGCTATATCCTTCTTGTTGGGCCATTTAGATCTAAAAGAACAAAAAACAACAAGATCTATTCCAAGACTGAGTCTTGGATTAGTAGTGTGGGAAGAGAATAGTAATAATTACGAGCTCGAGTGGTGTTGCACCAACTTCGGGAAAAAATCGATTCGTAAAAAGAAATTAGAATATAGCTATGAGGCTAAATTCTAATTGACTCCGAACAAAACCACGAAAAGAAAATTGTCTTGAATAGTGGTTGCACTGATTCAAGATGACCCCGCTCTGATACTAATTGTTGGATCGAGACGTGCTAGAGGGGGGGTGAATAGCGCTCGTGGCTATTTTGATCGTATCGGAATCGTAAAACTATCAAAGTAAATATACGCAGCGGAAATAACGAATGCAATCACAGAGGGACACAAGAAGTTTTACTTCGTTCGGAGCCTAAGGCGACTGCTACTCGAAGACCCGCGATCCTTGATCGCTTTCCGTGGGCAACAACTATAATCCGTGGCTTTGCTCAGAGTCGGCTTCTGACTCGCTCTCGGATTCGCTGATCTGGTCCCGGGCCATCAATGCGAGTAAACTTGTTTGGTTGAGTTCGTCGTCTTCGTCCTCCGAAGAAGATTCGTCCCAGGTTGCCTTTAGGGCCTTCTTTCTTCTTTGCTTCTTGGCTTCTTTTTGATTGGGGCAGTTGGCCTTGATATGGCCCTTCTGGTTGCACCCGTAACATGTGACTTCAAATTTTGTCTTTGATTGGGCCTCCTTGGATTGAACTGCCTTCTTCAGATCTTTCTTGTTGAATCCCTTCTTCTTCTTGTAGAGTTTCTTTACAAGATTCACAAATTCGCCGGCTAGTTCATCTTCTGAATCTTCTGAATCGGATTCGTCTTCTGATTCCGATTCAACTTTTCGCCGTCCTCTTGATTCCCGTGTTCGACTCGTTCCTGCAACCAAAGCAATCCCTTTCTCGGATGGCCGTGCATTAGTCTGTTCATGGAGTTCGAATTCACTAAACAATTCATCTAATTTTAAGGAAGACAAATCCTTAGAGACTTTATAGGCATCTACCATTGATGCCCATAGTGTACTCCTAGGGAATGAGTTAAGGGCATACCTTATTATATCTCTGTTTTCTACCTTCTGCCCGATTCCATGTAGAGAATTCAGGATATCTTGAATTCGAGCATGCAAAGAGCTTGCCGTCTCGACTTCCTGCATTTTCAAATTGTATAGTTTATTTAATAACAAATCACGCTTACTTACCTTGGTTTCCGAGGTGCCCTCGTGTAGTTCGATCAGTTTCTCCCATAGTTCCTTTGAGGAGGAGAATGGACCGACTCTGTTGAGCTCTTCTTTGGTCAGACCGCATTGGATGGTGCAGGTGGCTTTGGCGTCGGCTTCCACCTTCTTGATAAATGCGGGCTCCCAGTTTTCACAGGATGTAGGCTTACCATCGGTACCAGTTGGTAGTTGTAGTCCTGTTCTGACGATCATCCAGGTGTCGAACTGGATCTTTAGATATATTTCCATTCGCCCCTTCCAATATCCGAAGTCTTCTCCGGAAAATAGTGGGGGGCGAACGGTGCTATATCCTTCTTGTTGGGCCATTTAGATCTAAAAGAACAAAAAACAACAAGATCTATTCCAAGACTGAGTCTTGGATTAGTAGTGTGGGAGGAGAATAGTAATAATTACGAGCTCGAGTGGTGTTGCACCAACTTCGGGAAAAAAATCGATTCGTAAAAAGAAATTAGAATATAGCTATGAGGCTAAATTCTAATTGACTCCGAACAAAACCACGAAAAGAAAATTGTCTTGAATAGTGGTTGCACTGATTCAAGATGACCCCGCTCTGATACCAATTGTTGGATCGAGACGTGCTAGAGGGGGGGTGAATAGCGCTCGTGGCTATTTTGATCGTATCGGAATCGTAAAACTATCAAAGTAAATATACGCAGCGGAAATAACGAATGCAATCACAGAGGGACACAAGAAGTTTTACTTCGTTCGGAGCCTAAGGCGACTCCTACTCGAAGACCCGCGATCCTTGATCGCTTTCCGTGGGCAACAACTATAAGCTCGTAAAATGTACAATAATATATTACAATTGAAAGAACTAAAACAAATTATACCGACAACAATAAAGTAGCAGAATCTGAAGCTCCGGGTTGTCGGGGACTTGTAACAGCACTTCTGGGTGTTTCTAGAGCAGCTTGTAGCGTAAGGATTGCTTGGAGTTCGTTGTTCTGGTGCTGCTACTCGAGACCCCTTATAAAGGGTGTTCAAGGCGCCTTGAAGCCCTTCAAGGCGCCTTAAACAGGCCGAGTCACCCGCGGAGATCAGCACAGACTTGGTCGAACTTCATCCAGTTCAAGGCGCCTTCAGCCTACCCAAGGCGCCTTCAACCTTCGACCCAAGGCGCCTTGAACTTCATCTAAGGCGCCTCCAACCTTCTGCGCTGGCTTTTCCTGGTTCGCACCCGAGGCGCCTCCAAGCTCCATGGAGGCGCCTCGGACACTGTTCCTTTGTTCCTGCAAAATGTGTTAGTCCCAAACACATACCCTGCAAAACAAAGTTAGCACAGAAACATAATGAATGATAATAATGAAAGTTTTGACAGCATTCGAACTGTCCGGGTCTGACTTCAGGTTTCCCCCCGGAAACCCTAGGTCGACCCGACGCCTACTGTTCCCTCTACAGGGAGCACATCCTCCAGATCGACTGGACTTTTGCTCAGCACTCGACGCTTCTGGACTTTCTGCTGGACATCCGCTTCCCGGCTAGTCCAGTCTTTCACCTGGTTCGCGACACCAGGACTTTCCACCTAGGGTTACCACCCCCTAGGACTTTTGCCTGAAGTCATCAACCTGCCAAGACTTTCCGCATAGGGTTACCACCCCCTTTGACCTAGGGTTACCACCCCCTAGGGTTTTCCCTTTGCCTAACCGCAGCTAGGACTTTTCCTGAAATACTCATTCAACATGTTAGATCACAACACGCCTTAACTTTGAATCCTTTGTCATTATCAAAACTCAGGTTAGATCGTTAGATGCTTCCCGCACCAACAAGATGCTCCCCCTTGACAAATGCCTACAAGACACGAAAGATAGATGTTTTAGGTACCCAAATCTTGGGACCTAATGCATCTACAATGAAAGACCTAGGAACTCATGCCTTGGTCACACCCTTCCTAGTCTCATGAACCCTAGAAGCATGTGATCTATGAAATTGGGTTCTAGACACTAAGGAAATGAAACTAGACTCCTTAGGTTGATATCCTAATCCAGCCTTGTTGTAGACCGCCCTTTGGGCATTTAGAATCATATCTAAGGTCTTAGAGCTAGTTGAGAATTTCTCAAGCATTTTCTTGAGTTTCTTAACTTCACTCTTTAAGGCTTTGTTTTCATCCTCAAGAAGCTCTTGATGAAGGTCATCAACCTCATCTTCCCTAAGAGTCTTAAAGTGTTCTACTTCTTCTTTTAATAATTTGATTTCAGTTTTTGATTTCTTAAGCAAAGTTGATAAATGTGCAATAGTTTTATAGCATTTTTCTAAATGTGGAGAAGTTACCTCTTCATCATCCGAAGATGATGAAGCCGTGGTTGATGTATCACTTCCGGAGTCCGATTCCTCCCTTGCCATGAGCGCTAATTAACGAGTGCTTTTCTCCTTCTCTTCTTCCGATGAGCTTGAGGAGGATTCATCTCAAGAAGCTTGGAGAGCTTTCTTCTTCTTGGCCCTTTCTTCCTTCTTCTTGAGTTTTGGACACTCGCTCCGATAGTTTCCTTTCTTGCTACACTCATAACACGTAACGTTAGTCTTATCAATATTTTGATCAATAGACTTACCTTTCCCTTTGTATCTCCGGCTCCTTCTCATGATTCTTCTCACGAAGTTGGCCATCTCGCTTGATGATGATCCACCTTCATCATCGGACTCGGAGGAGGATGAGGATGTAGGAATTTCTTTCTCCTTCTTCTTTTCTTTCTTCCTTCTTCCATCCTTGCTCTTTTCTCCTGCAACTAAAGTAATACCTTTCTCCTTTTGACCCTTGTTAGCAAGTTCATGAAGTTCCATTTCACAAAAGAATTCATCTAACTTAACAATTGAAAGGTCCTTGGAGACCTTGTAGGCATCTACCATAGATGACCACAAGGCATTCCTTGGAAAGGCTTTGAGAGCGTACCTTACGAGATCGCGATTTTCTACGCGTTCATCCACGGAATGAAAACCATTGATGATCTCTTTGAACCTTCCATGTAGTTCACTTACCGTTTCGCTCTCCTTCATGGTGAGATTTTGTAGTTGGTTTAGGAACAAGTCTCTCTTGGTGATCCGAGAGTCTCGAGTTCCTTCTTGGAGCTCGATGAGCTTGTTCCACAAATCCTTTGCACTCACAAATGGACCTACCTTGACAAGTTGATCTTTGGTTATTCCACATTGTAGGGTGACCACCGCCTTGGCATCGGCTTGTCCTTTGCGAGTTTGCTCGGCGGACCACCTTGACGACTCTAGTTCCTTACCTTCTTCATCCTTCGGAGGTGTGAAACCTTCCTTGACCGAGAACCACATGGAGATGTCGGTCTTGAGATAATACTCCATACAGCTCTTCCAATATTGGAAGTCCGCTCCATCGAAGTAGGGTGGGCGATTGGTACTGAAACCTTCCTTCATAGCCATCTTCTTGCTCTTTAGGGTGTTAATCCGGATGAAGAGCGCCTTGCTCTGATACCACTTGTTAGGACCTTTGGATGGCTAGAGAGGGGGGTGTGAATAGCTTCCACTAAAAACTCAATCAATTTCCTCACAAAACTTTGTTAGCACAGCGGAAATAAATAAAACAAAAACTGATGCAAGGAAAGAAAACCAACCCACAGCTTACACAAGTATATACGAGGTTCGGGGATAACTTGCCCCTACTCCTCGGCGTGTCTGTAAGGTGGACGATCCCTTGATCTTTCGGTAGATCACACCCCGGACAAATTTCGGCTAAGTATTTCTCCTTCTCGGTGGAGTAACCTCTCCACAAAAGTCACAGAATAGATTTGAAAATAAAGCACAATGACTTACAGAGTTCAGTGGCTAAAGAATTGAGCAAATGAACTTACAACCACGAAGTGAAAAATGCAAAGACAGAAGGAAGCTTCAGCCAAGAGCTCAATACAGCCTCTTGCTTGATCGACAGAGAGTTTTTCCAGAACCTTAGCAAACCTCTCTTCTTCCTTCTTGAGTTTTGCTTTCTCACTGTCCCGAATCACTGTCACCTGTGTCGAATCACTGCAACCAACTCAGGCGTCGCCAATCACTCTTCCTTCTCATCTGGTTCTCTGAACTCACACCAATACCATCCATGGTCTTCACTGGTGTCTCTGAGCTCGAACCAATGAGCAAGAGTCTAACTGATCGCGACCAGTGAACGTTGAAGCTCGAATTGCATCACTTGCAATGAAATACAGCATAAAGGGCACTTGTTCTTATTCTTCTGATGGAGCTTCATTTGAAATTAACCAATGGCACGATACCTGCAACCTGTAACTTAAAAATCTCACAGCAGATGATTTGATCAGGTGAATCAGAAGTGAATCAGAAATATCAGAGAAGCAGCAGAAACAAACGACATGTTGTGGATCGGTCAACAGACCGATCCATAGCTCTTTGGACCGATCAGGACTCATCCTGATCGGTCTGGGAAGAGTCTAATCGGTCTGTGGACCGATCAGCCTATGGGTGGATCGGTCCACAGATCGATCCCCCCTCTCGCTTTGAGTCCCAGCGTCTTTCTGATCGCTTCTTTCTGATCGGTCTGTAGACCGATCAGATAACCCATAGAGAGCTACTGTGGTCCCAGGCCGATCAGATAACCCACAGAGACTTTCTGTGTGGTCACCGATCGGTCACGAGACCGTCGGTGACTAATGTATCTGGATCGATCGCCGATCAATCCGGACAACAGTTATCCGGATCGGTCAGCGGACCGATCCAATGTCCTGTGTTAGTTTTAGAGCCTCCGCCCTAAACCCTAACGTCTTCCGGTAGAGCGAGCTACCAAGCCCTCTCGACCTAGTCCGGAGAACGAGTGCGAGCCCTCTCCGACTTCATCCGGTTCAGAGAACGAGCTCCCGGAAGCCCTCTGACGTAGTGCGAGCCCTCTCCGACTTCGTCCGGTCCGGAGACTGAGCCCTCTCTGGCCTAGTCCGGAGAGCGAGCTACCGAGCCCTCTCGACCTAGTCCGGAGAACGAGCCACCCTCTCGTCCGGTCCAGAGAACGAGCTACCGAGCCCTCTCTGACCTAGTCCGGAGAACGAGCTGCCGAGCCCTCTCCGACTTCGTCCGGTCCAGAGAACGAGCTACCGAGCCCTCTCTGACTTTGCGTGCCAAGTATCCGTACTTGGACTTTTCCTCTCCTCATGATCAACCTTGATCATCAATCAGTCTGAGTTTAATTAATATCTGATACAAACTTAAATCAGTGTCAACATCAAAACAACAGCCAGGTCAAACTGTATCAACATGAGGAAATGACGTTAATGTGGAATTATCTTGAGGATAAATGCAGTTGACGACTGAGGCCGAGACATTATGCCGAGATATGAGGTTAAGACTGAGATCCGAGTGATGTCGGGATATGAGGCCGAGACATGATGTCAAGATTTGAAGCCAATATATGATGTTGAGATTTGAGGCTGAGACTAAGACCCGAGTGATGTTTGGATCTGAGGCAGAGATAGGATATCTGGATCTGAAACTGAGACATGATGCGAGGATTTGAGAGAGATGTCTTGGCGTAGACTAGGTCGACGTCTGATGTTGAGTCAAAGATGACTTGTCCCTAGGCAAACTCAACTCCTTGGGATGAGTGTATAGTAAAGGAATGATTGAAACGAACCAAAATTCACCAGAGTGACTTTTCCAAGAAGATAGAATAAAAATTACTTAATTTTTTTTTAAAAAAAATAATAGGAATGAACAAACATATTTTTAAAAAATGATAATTTTTTTCATTTAACATTGGAACCCACTCTTCTAGATTCTAAGCCTTTTTGAACAAACACATCTGAGCTTGAGTTACAATTGGAGTTTAGAGTCAATTAAGGAGTATGTGTATTTTTTTTTTAGGATGAGTAATTCGAGTTTGGGGGATTGATTCTAATTTTTTATTCTTAAATAGTCTCTCATTATTAAAAAAGGGTAGCAAAGATAAAAATACGGGCTTGTTTTATGGCAATATTAATTAATCGTTGTTGTTTCAAAGTCAATCTATTCACTGTCTAGATAATAATTTCCCTTGTTCACTAATAAATTGATTAATTAAACTCATGTTTCTATAATTGATTCAATCCCCGATCTAATTAGGGGCAAACACTTATGAAAAGATTATTTGGATTTGCAAAAAGATTGTTTGGATTTATGAAAAGATTGTTTGGATTTATCCATGGTTTATTCCTTATCTCTAAAATCCTATTTCTTTATTTTATTTACATCCTACCAAAGTAGACTTTGATTTGTATGTATAATGTATACACATTATTCATATTCTATTATTCATATTCTATATTAAAAATTAAAATTAAATATATGTTAAGCTCTCTTTCTTCTTTGACTTGAAAAGAATACATGTGTTCCGTTCAATCTATTTCTTGATTTCTCTATGAATTGTATGCTTGTAACAATAGCGATAAAATTTTCTCAATTCTAATCGACCAGACATATTGTGTCGATTCTTTTAAGTAATATATCTAGAAATACCCCACGATTCCTTATTGATACTGGTACATTCTAAAATTACTATAACTCTTACATTCTTACCATTTGTCATAAACCCGCTTTGAATTTTGTATTGGCTTAACTCTTACATTTTTCGATCGAACTGAAGAAGCTAAGAAGAAAACAAAATAAATAAATAAATAGAAGTTACTAACTATAAATAGAATTTTCTAAAAATTTTGTTACAATTATCATTAAATTCTTATTTATTCAAATTTAAAAATTAATATTAATGTAATTGTAATTAAGTAAGAATTTTTCATTTTATATTTTATGCAGTAATAAAATAATAATTTTATTTTATGAAGTAATAATTAAGTAATACAATTTCTTTCTAACTATCAATGGTTCATATCTTCAATCCACTAAATTATTATTCTTATTTAATATAAGTATCTACTTTCTCGTGGAACCCTTCTTAGACTGGATCCACATTTAAATTTAGGCCTCTCAAATTCAATCTTCAATCTATCACATTTTTGTTGAGGTACCATACACTTTTTTTTTCTTTTCTCCCTATCCTAAAGCTAAGGAACTGAAATGAAAGAATTGGAAAAGGAGGGAGGAAATTCAAATTTTGAGTCATGTAGAATTGTATCTCTAATTTTATTCATTTCTTCGCATAATCAATAACTAGAATAAAAAAAAAAAAGGAATAACAAGACATCCAGGAATAAATGATTAATCTTTATCAATAGGCCGGCTAAAGACCCAAATCATAGAGTACTTAGCACAGGTATTACAGAGAAATATGTTTTTATATCTCGCATTAAAAATCCTCCTTTCCTATGGATTGTAATATATAGTTCAAGATCATGTGTATTTATTTTACACAGAATTTTGAACTACATGCTAAAATAGATATGTACAATTAATCAATAGATGAGATTTTCATTTAATCCCCTGTTCCTAAATATTACTAATAAAACTTTTTTATATGTTAGGTTTCAGATGTATATAATTCTTATTTTGTGATATGTATAATATTTTCTTATATAAAACCAAAAGGAAGAGAAGAAATGATAAGAAAATTGTATATAGATGAAGGAAAAAATGAAGATATGAAAAACAAGACAGCTATTTTGTAGAATGAGACTGGCTGACAATTGAAAAAAAAAAAAAAAAGGATGTAGCACAGCTTGGTAGCGCGTTTATTTTGGGTACAAAATGTCACGGGTTCAAATCTTGTCATCCCTACCTATTGTTGGTACCCCTAGTAGTTTTGATGTGATCAACAAAATCAAGTTTGATCCTATTAGTGTTTGACCCTTGTGTCTAAGTGTACAGGAGCTTAGGAATACAAGAAGTCGAGCGGAAGACACAACTAGCGAGAAGGATGACACGAGAAGGGAGTCGACGGGCTCGGTACATCCGAGGGACAAGGTGCTGCGGAAGAGTACACCGGTAGACGAGAAGGACATGCACGACGTTCAAGGGACGAGAAGCCAAAGCGGAAGCCTACTCAAGGAGAAGGTCGAAAATTGGGTTCGGATTAACCCTATTTGGGTTGGTTGAAATCACCTAGGCATGTGATCGGAGCAGTGGAAGAGCTAAAATGGAGCTATGGAGCTGTTGGACGTCCGCGACCTTTAGGCAGAAGACGCCTTTAGCTGGGTTGAAGGCGCCTTCAACTAACCATGGAAGGCGCCTTCCAGCCCATGGAAGGTGCCTTCGATCAGGCAAATTTTGCCATTGGTAGTGGATAAACTTTTATCCACTGCGCTTCGCTGGAGGCACCTTCCAGCTCTGTGGAAGGCGCCTTCCAGCTATGGATAAAATTTTCTAGGGACTATAAAAAGACCCCTGGACCTAGGAAATATGGAACAACTGCTGTATTCATTTCCTAGCTACTTTCTGAGCTTCCAAAGAGTGTAAGAGGTTTCTTTGCCTTCAAGGAAGAAGATCTTTAGTGTGTTTACTTGTCTTGGATTAACAACCTCCCCGGTTGTAATCAAGTAACTCTTTTGGCCTTGTTTTTTTTTTATTGTTCATTTATTCTATTTTTTTACTAATCTAAGTTACAAGTCGAGGAAGGTTTTTCTTAACAACCAGTTCATCTCCCCTCCTTCCGACCTACCTTGGACCAACACCTATTACTTCTTCTATGGACAGTAATGAGGATAAATTGAGAACGATTCTAATTGTACATAATTTTTCATTTTTTTTACTATATGTATGCAAGATGCATTAGGATAGATTTTGTTACAGTACAATTGTATCCCTTTTCATAAACATAAGAAAGCAGTCTTAGTTCAGTTCAGTAGAACGCGAGTCTCCAAAACCCGATGTCATGGGTTCAAATCCTACAAAGCATGAGTTAGTTTATTTGATGTCGAATCACAATAAAATATTTGAATAAAAAATAAAAAATTTTAATCACAACTTGCATTGGACCTCCTACATGAAGGAGGTCAATAAAAAAGAAATAAATATTACTCAATCAAAGATCTAACTAATCACCATGTTTGTATTGTAAATATGCAAATAATCTTGCTAAAGTAATAGGAATTAGACCTAAGACGATTCCAAATAGGGGATACAAAAAAATAGGTAAGATACATTTAAAAATATTAATCTAAATTATCCATGGATCTTAACGACAATAATTGACAATAGGTGTGTGAAAGAACCATAGAATACCAAGAATCTCAGAGAAATATTCATTTTTATTAATTTTTTTATTCAATTTATTTCAAATACATCGTATCTTGTTTAAACCAATGAATAGAGCTGAGGTTATAATTAAAGTAGCCGGTAGAAAATCGAAATAACTAGTTATAGAAAGCATGAAAGAGCTAAATTAGATATATTCCTTTGCTACATATGCTGATAAAGCACTTATCTAAACTAAATTTTTTAGAAAATATGAGTAAGAAAAAAAATCAATTGACAGAATCAGTTTAGTTCCAATTGAAAATTAAATTTTGATCATTTCCCTTTTTTTCAAAAGGATATAATCCATTTTGGAATGGACACCTAATGCTAATTATCTTTTTATTTTATTTTTTTATTGGACTCAGTCTAGTAATAGGTTGCTTAATTGCCCATAATAAAATATTTTGAAGGAAAAATAGAAAAAGATGTCCCACAATCTATAAAAAAAATAGAATTTTTATATATATATATATATATATATATATATATATATATATATATATATATATATATATATATATATATATATATATATATATATATATATATATATATCCAATAATAAGAATTTGAGTAACTTTCTATTAATATCTTGAATAACGTGGAGTTATGCATAAATAAGGAACAAAAAAAAAAGATAAAAAGAATTGTGTAGTATTTTGGTATCGATCTAGATAGTATTGTTGTGCCAGAGGGAGGATAGATATACTGATTCGGTATATTTGAAATAAACTTTTGGTATAAAATTGACAATCTCACAAAGATTCAATATCAGTAGTTTTACATTTCCATTTATTGATCCCATCTTTCAAAGAATCGATCCCTCCTTTTTTTAAAAAAAATGTACAAAAATTTGTGGAGCTTAGAATGTCTGTGCATAATCAAAGAATCTGAGCATACCTTGTGTGTTTTTGAAAATTTTGGGATTCCATTGTTGGAGTTGCATATGCGCAGTTGGGATTGTATATGTTTTACTTTTCTAGTGGGAGTTGCATATGTATGCTTTGGTACTCAATGCTGCTAAGATAATTAATGCTGCACTGTAGAAGAAGATGAATCAGTTCATATTATATTACTATAGCATATTTATACTGACAACAGATTCATTCCTACCATGTCCGCACATCGAGCAACATTGGCTGAACATAGATGCCAACTCTTAACAATTAATTCTTCAAAGTGTTTTTGTTCCTAATCGTATATGATGTGGCGGAGACTCAGGGACTACTTGACTCCATCAACGTACGACCGGTTCAGTTTGATCACCCACGGCCGAGCTCAAGTTAAGGCAACCTGACTCATTACCAAGCTCGACTTGAGTCAATCTAACTCACGTTTGAGCTGAGATTAGATCAGCAAACCTAAAGGACGATCGTAGTCCAACCTGAATTGAGTTCAATGGGGGACTCAGCCAGCAGACGGGCACGCGGGACCAGTGGATCTAAGACATGGCGCATATACGGTCAAAGTACATGGACCGACATGTAGAACGTGATGTGGACAATCCAAATTAATTAGACGTCGGCTAACGATTGAAAAGGGTGGGGAGTGTCCAATGAGAGTTATCCCTCACTCTCCTAAGACAATATAAAAAGGTGTCGGCTCATGCACGGGTAGTGTAGGTACGTACAACACATTTTTCTCTACTTGTCTACTTCTCTTGCATCTTCTGTTTTTTCACCGAAAATCTTACTTAAGCATCAAGCACTATCTTGGTCTCTCTTCAAACTCTTTTCTGTTGTTCTTAGTCTTCCTAGCGCTTTCGTTGTCGTCGGGGACCTCCACCTGAGTCAGACGTCTCCTCACCATGTGTGTCTCACTCAGTACCCTGCGTTGCATTACCCAGTATAAGTCGATCCGATAGCTGCCAATTCGATAGAAATCGATCTAAAGCAGTCAATCCGACAGACACAAACTCAAGAGGAGCCCGCCTAAATCATATTTGTTGCTTCTCTGAGACCTTCGAGGGATAAAACATCGGACAGCTGGAGGAGGTGTTGACTAAAGTCCCTAAATACCAAGGGAGACCAGGGAGAAAAGAGAGTTAGAATAGCGGTCAGGTTATCCCGCATAACCACGCCGATGCTCTAAGTAAATTTTTGATGGGAGATGTGGAGAAAAATGGAGAAGATCGATGAACAATAATAGTACGCATATGAAAATGTGCAAAAAATGAAAAGTCTGTCTCCGTCCACGAGCGCAAACATCTTTTATAAGATTGCCACCTAATATCTCTTTGCTATGTATTAATTGTATATTAATTATTTATGTGACGCGTATTATACTATAGTAAAGGAATTGTCTCATCGTATCTATTAATATCATGTGGATCAAAATACGGAAGATGATATCCCACGTGCTCTAAAGACATCTCCAATAGTTAAATTTCTTCATAAGTTTTTTTATATTTTTCAATATGTGACATGAAAAATGAAAAAATCTATTATTCTCTCCGCAATAAAAAAAATCTTTAATTTAATTTAATTTATAATTTTTATTTAATATTTAATAAACTTATAAATTTTAATCATTTATTTTTTTAACTTATCAAATATATTTATTTTTTAAAAAGAATATAATTTAACCATTAAATAAAACATTTAATATTATTTTTTTAATGATCAATGACTCCATCTCCAATAAAAAAAATATGCTCTAAAACCCCAAAGTTCATCTCCACACTCATTAAAGCTATTTTTAATTTTATAAACCTTTTAAAAAAATTTGCATTGGAAAAGCTCTGACAATCTACATGCGGTGTCAGCACAAGCGTCGTCTTTCGTGATGAGCTAATCCATAATTAAGACCTTTGGGCCGTGAAATAATTGGGCTAGAGGTTCGGGGCCTATTAAATAAAATAACATCGGATTACTAAGGCTATGTGGAGATGAACAGGACGTACGTACCCAATCGTTTGTGAGGAGCGAGTGCTCCCGATAGATGGGATCGACTAGGGAGGAGTGAGGCACATCCGATTGATGGGACCGATCGGGGAGGAGTGAGCGCTCCCGATTGATGAGATTAATCGGGAAAAAACAAAGTGCGCTTGATCAGTGAGACTGGCCTTCTAGAAGAACTAGCGACATTACAATGACGAAGTCGGCCCGGATGATCTACCCAGGCTGATTCTAAGTTTTGAGCAATGGCCGCCAACTCCGACATCGTTGTCCCGGACTAATTCCTCTTTCTCTCATATTTTTCATTTATTTTCGATCGTAAATTTGAGATTCAACGCCATCAACCTCCGGGTATATCCCAGGTAAGTCATAACCGGGTTCCGCGTTTGCCAACGTACCAAGGAGCCAACTCTTCCCTGATCTCAACCGGATCAGTCTACGTATAAACAAACTAATTATCCAAAAGCAAATTCTAGCTGCAAATAAATCTTGTCCGCAAAATCCCGCATATCTAACGATCACTTCAACTTAATTAGTCTTTTACAGCGATAGAGCAAAACTTAGTAGGAACAATTCTACACGCGAAATATATCAATTATTTTGGTGAAACAAAATATAGCGAATTTTCCCCGCGGCACTTGATTAACGCTTGACACAATCTACGCACATAATTATCCCTTAATACTACTAATCGCATCAGGTGGCTTGGACGGCCTTGGCCATGGCATAGGCGGCGGCGGAGGCGGCGGCGCCTATTAATGCGGTCTGGAACGAGCTCATCAGCGGGCGGTCGCCGGTGAAGTGCCCCTTCACGTATCCGAAAAAGAGCAGCGCCGCCAGCGTCACGCCGATGGACGTGAGCATGGCCTTCATTGCGGTGGGGATGAAGACGTAGGGCAGCAGGGGCACCACGCCGCCCACCATGTAGGACAGGGCGATCGTGAGCGCGCTCTGCAACGCCCTCTTCGGATCTGGCTTCTCCAATCCCAGCTCGAATCTGAAATTTGATTTAATGACCAAATTACGATGTAATCGATTATTGAACATGAACAAATTATGAGTCAATATCGAGCCGAATAATAGTATTATACTTCATCATGAACTCGAGCCAGGCTTGCGGGTTCTTCCGCAGGGAGTTCACCACCGGGCCGTACTCGTGGGGCTCCAGGCCATACTGCGACAGGATCTCAGCGATCTCCGCGGCCTCTGCGAAAATGATGTACGACCGTCAGATAAGCATCTAACGGCAAGCATTCGTTCAACTTAGATGTGAACCTACCGGTGTCAGGGACGGCGATGATCTCCTCCTGCTCCCGCTTGAGTTCCCGCGAGTAGTGGTCCGCCTCACTCTTCGCCGCTAGATACCTGCCACGTGGGTAAAGCGTCAGACGCCCAATAAATATATCTTTTTTAAAATTATACTTGTGAAGGCACCGACCCGCCTAGGCCCATGGAGATGGCGCCAGCGGCGACCTCGGCGAGTCCAGCAGTGAGGATGATGTAGGAGGGAGCGTTGGCGCCGGAGAGTCCGGCGGCGAGAGCAAAGGGGACGGTGAGACCGTCGGAGACACCAATGATGACGTCGCGCACGACATTGCTGGCGGTGAAGTGCTTCTCCTGGTGGTGCACCAAAAGCTTCTCGGTGGCAACGCCGTCCGCCGCCGGTGATTTCGACAGGTTCACCACCCATCCATCTTCCGGCGCCATTAGATATTTATAATCTTAATCAAAACGAGGGCGAGAAGCTAATTACGAAGCCACGGTAGGGAGAGGAAGGAGAGTACTTATAGGAGGGAGTTATCGAAAGGGACGAGAATAGCACTCATATCACAAATATGCCACTATCGGAATCAAATAATGTTTATCGAACACAGAAAATCGGGTTCCTCGCGTGGCGCGAAAGGACCACCGTAAAACAAACAGAAGGCGCGTGTCCGCCACGAGACAGCTGACACACGCAGATGCGATATGCTCTGGTGCTGCCGCTGGCTCCATCACACTCAATCAATGCACGCAGCGAGCACATGGAGCATCCACCGCGACCGAGCAGGCAAAACAAACAGACAAACAAATGCAGCCAAAATCCACACAGACAAAAGTCGATCACGTACGGTGATCCAGGAAATGTATTGTAAGTTTTAGAATGGATTGGAATCATTTGGGCGTTGAGGTATTTGATATCGAAAGGTCTTTGAAAGTCGACAGGGGTGCCAGTTAGGTCGGAAGAACACGCTGTGATCTAACTCTAATTCAATCTATTAAATTAGAAACAAGTTGGATGGTTAGTAGCAGGGTCAATCGTCAAACTGGAGAATATCTGAAAACAAAGTAAATAGCTAGCTCCCAACAGTTGGCAAAGGGGAGCTATCCGTCTTTGCACGCCCTCAAATGGACAGAGTCGTCGCTGTCAGGTGCGTGTCCATCACGGAACCGAAATCAAACAAATGGAGCATGTTTCCCATGGACATTATTGAATGCCCAAACAGCAATGGGCATCGCCAGCAGCCACCATCTTTCTGTCACCTCCTTCTCCATCTAATTTCCTCCCTCCATGAAGTCGGAACTGTATTTGATAAGGTCCCTTCGTAACGATGCGATTATTAAAATATAAAATATCATCATATTTAACTTTTAAGTTAAAATTTAACATATCTAAATATATCTCCCTTTGTATTTTAACCATCTACACTAATAATTAATAGACATTTATAATATATTTACCTTCTTCATATTAGTTTAAAGACGGATTAACAAAGATAATGAGGACGAGTGAATGATCTTTTTTACCACCTTACTATCTTTTATCATCTAACATATTTTTTATATATTTTGACCACCTACACTAATGATTAGTAGACATTCATAATTTACCTCTTCTGTATTAACCTAGGGACGAATTGACGAGGACACTGGGACGAGCGAATGACCTTTTTTGCCACCTGACTGTCTTTGATACGATAATAAAGTAGAGTTCTGAAGTTGTGGTCGAAGTCAAGAAAATTGACTAATGTGACCGGTAAAATTTGAGGGATCAATACTTAGAGTAGCACGGTCATGTAGCTTGGCTGAATAGTTCAATCGATCGAACCTTTTGTCCGATCGGATCCCGAGTTCCCCTGGTTCGATGGAATCTTGAGCCGTCCTAGTTCAATTCAGAATCGAGACCTCTCGGTCTGACTAAATATACTAGACGAACAGCTCGTCAGGACTCCTTGTCCGAGTGAATGTCGAGTCCTTAAGATGATTATCATTCCTTAATCGACCTGACCCCATCCGAGAACGAGGTCCGATCGGACGTTAGAGGAGACTCGGCCAGTCTACCATGAAAGCATATGAATAACTTATCAGCTCAACAGCCTAATATTCCTTTTTAGCGTTTTGTGTAACTGTTGTTATAGAATCAAGGGATACGTTATGGGCAATCTGTACGGCGAAAACTTCTACCCTGCTAAGCATAGGAATAGTGGGTCTATTTTAGGAAAGACTGCGGTGTGCCAGATTGGTTAGTTCTATTTTAGAAATGCATTGATATTCATGCAAGATAAAAAAAACAACAGTATATAAGGGGTCTCCACCTACAAGGGAAGGTAAGTTCCGCTATCATAGTTCACTGTTCATCATCTATGTTCTTCATTTCTTCCTCTACCCTTTTGTTTGATGTGAGTGTTGGAGTACCTGTGTCGGAAACTCCTCTCTGACCTAGTTACTGATGTTTTATTCTTCTAGCTCTTCTCTTTGACACGTAGGCTCGATCGCGGCACCAAGTCCCTCTTGCTCGGAGTCTTCTCGCGGTCAACCTCGACTCCACCTAGCTATCGTGTTATCTTCTCCGTTTTTAGACAGGATCAAATTTGGCACCGTCTATAAGAATCTTTGTCTATTTCTGAAACGGAAAGATGGAAGGAGTTAGACGGTTTGTAAGAGTTACCTTATCGCAAGAGGATCTAATTTGCTCGTGGCCACCAAGGCACAAAAGATAGCACAACAACAACAAGTTGTTTGACACCCTTTGCCGAACGACCCAGCATTCTCGGTGATAGAACCTCACACCGAGCGGAGAACTAGGGCAAAATGACCAATGGAGCTTTCCCCGGTCCCTCCGGCTGGTTTCAATCAGGTACCCATATAGCCGAGTGGTTTTCCTCTCGTGCCCCCATCTTTGATTGCATATCATCGAGGGTTATTCCACACCCCGCTCAATGATATGGGCCAAGCGGAAAAGCCCTAGAAATTATCTTTAGGGATGCACCCGCTTGGGATGTGTGGAAAGGGAATGCTTCAGTCCTTAGTGGCTCCCCCGAACGGCTGAGTATGTTGTTCTCTGTATAAATATTGGAGGATAAGCTGTTGACCCATTTTCAACCCCTTGCAATTGGAGAGTATGGAGGTGCGACTGACTCGAAGAACCACCTACTCAAGTTCAAAAATGCAGTCATCCTCCATCAATACACGGATGATGTCAAATGTCGAGTGTTCTTAACTACTCTCTCGGGCTCGGCATAGAGATGGTTCAACTGACTTTCAACCAACTCCATTTCTTGCTTTGAGGATTTCCACAAGGCATTCTTCCACCACTTCGCCAACAGCCACTGATACCACAAGACCACGCGAAGTTTATTTTCCCTCAAACAAGGGCCCAAGGAGGTGATGAGGGTGTACATCAAACGGTTTAACCAAGTGGCCATGGATGTTTCCTCGGCTACTCCAGAGATATTGGTGAGTATATTCTCCTAGGGACTTACAGATGGAGACTTCCTCCGATCCTTAATAAAGAAGCCTCCCAAATATTTCGATCACCTGTTAGGAAGTGTGACCAAGTACATTAATGTGGATGAGGCTTAGTCCGCTCGGAAGAAGGAGGTAGCTACGCATGCTCATGTCTATGGCTCAGAGCGTCAAGCTCCTCTCCCTCCTCATCCGCACAAAGGACCCCGAGTGGATCCCCAACTGCATCCTCACGAGTAAAGGCCGAACACTAATGGGTCCATTCTTTCTGCACTTATCATTAGATGAGAGCTCATAGCTCTGAGAAGTGTTATAGGTATAATTAGGGGATACACCGAATAGTTAACCAAGGGTTCAGGCAACGATCACCATCCCCAAACAACCAACGATATCACCAACAGATAGATCCACCAAAAGTGGCCTTCAAAATATCGATTGACCCCAACAAGTACCCCATTAGTTAGAAAACAGGGCTCCGGCTCTCGCCCAAGTCGAGCCTGACCGCCCCTCGAGTTGGCAAGAAGAAAACTAAAGCAGTGTCACTTGGGGAGACATAGGTATTGATCATGTCCGATCGCTGAGTCGACGGACGCTGGGGACGTGGCACGCTCTGCTGTCTCCGACTGGTGGTGTAGCTCTCCGGCGAACCTGCAAAGAAACCGAGCCGAGAAGGGTTTCCCGACGACGGCCCTCTGACGCTCAAGTCAGGCAACGAGAGAGGCAGCGTAATGTGGCTACAGTAAAGAGTTGTGCATACCTTCGTCGACGTCTGGGGGTCCTTATATAAGACCCCGGGGAAACGCGGGCACTCTTCCCGATGCGTGCGCGCTTCCCTAAACATACCTTAACAAGCCTGTGTCAGAAAAGTACCTCTGGCGTCATTCCGCAATCGTCCGAGTATATCTCGGATGTGACAGTGGAAGCTTCCACCGTATGATCCTGTGTACGGCTCTACCGCCAACCCTACTGCTTGTCGGCGGCAGGTGTCTCAAGGATGATGTTATCCCCTGTCTCCTTTGTCCTCTTGTGTTCCCTGTCTGTTCCAGGGCCGAGCGGGTCAGCCGCTCGGCAGGCGTATCACTTCTGTCGCCGGTTGTAGGTATTTACCTGACCGAGAGGGTTCCCGGCCGTATGCTCGGATGAGATTGCTCCTGCCTCCGTTGCCTGGTGCCCCGACCGAACGGACATCTGCTCGGCCTTGAAACCTTTTTATCTTTGAGCATCGGAAAGCTGACCCCTAGTCGGGTTGTCTTCATTCGGTTCGGGGGGTTCACGGCCGGTCGGTCTGCATCGCCCGGTCGGTCGGCTTGCTTCGTCTGGTCAGACGGTCCCAGGGTTGAATCTCTTGACCTTTGACCTCCACGTGCCATTGACCTTCCGCCAACGAGGGTCCCCCGTCCTTATCACCGGATCACATGTCTCCCCTTCAAGTCTAGTCGAAGGAGGCGCCAAGTCCGACTGACTGGACTGTCGGTCGGCCTGAATGACATCGCCCTGCCACTCCGGAATGTTCCTCCTCACGGCCGCTCGACCTCTTCCGAGCATTGGCTTTGCTGCCGTGTCGACGGTCAATACTGACGTCCTTCGGATCTCCTCGGGATTCATGCAAATCCTCCCCATTAAGACCGAGCACGCGTTCTGTGCGTCGTAATGACGCTCATTAAATGCGAGCCTATGACATGGTGCCACGTGGCGCCTTCGCTGGCGTCATCGTACGGCTCGGCGATGTGTCCGATGGGACATCGACGGTTTGAAATGAACGGTCCGATGGGGGCCTCGATTCCTGTGACCTGCATCAGACGGTTGAGGCCGATCGGGCCCGACCTTATAAAGGCTTCACCCTCTTCCTCCGTCGCACCCTTGCCTTCGCATGTCCCGTATCCTCCCTCGGTGCTTCAGTGTTCCGGCGACTCCGATTTTTCCTTCTCCGGCGATTCTCCGCCTTCCTCCTTCGATCCTCAACTCCTTTGTAAGGTTCTTTCTCCTTTCTCCCATTCATTCCTGTGTTTTCTCCGCGCTCTCGGCCTTGTTTAGTCCTTCGGTTGCTATTTTGCTCCTTTTTTTTCCGCTTGCACATTTGCTTTCCTTTTCGATTTCCGCCTCCTCCATTGCTCTGGCGATGGCAAGCTCCTCTCAACCTGCGGATCCGGCTCTCGGCCCATGGTATACCACCATGGAGTCGCGGTTCGATCGGCGTGATGCCGAGAGCCTATTTAACGCCTTTGACATCCCTTCCGACTTTGAGCTAATTTTACCTTCACCTTCCGCTCGGCCGCACAGACCTCCGAGCGGCGCCTTTTGTCTTTTCCGCAACCAATTTGTAGCTGGTCTGTGATTTCCCCTCCACCCCTTCATCATCGAAGTCTGTAACTTTTTTGGCATTCCGCTCGCCCAACTGGTTCCCAACACCTTTCGCCTCATGTGCGGGGTTGTGGTCTTATTCAAGATACACAACATTCCCCTCCGCCCGGAGGTCTTCTATTATTTTTATTACCCCAAGCAGTCCGAGCCGGGCACTTATCTATTTCAAGCTCGGCCCGGTTTAGTCTTTTTTGATAAGTTGCCTTCTTCCAACAAGCACTGGAAGGAGAACTTTTTCTACCTTTGTGTTCCTAGGCGGCTCCCCTTCCGTACGAAATGGCAGGTCGGACCGCCCATCTCTCCTGAGATGAATAAATATAAGACCCGACCGGACTATCTTCAAGCAGCGAATCTGCTAGCCGGTCTGAAGCTCGACATCAACAAGCTCCTACTTGAAGGAGTGATGTACATATTTAGTTTGAGTCTGAGCCAGACCCCCCTCCCGAGCAGCTTTGGTAAGAACTTCACTTGTATATTTGCCTTGAGTTCTAACTGATTTCCTTCTCTTTTCTTTGCAGCGAACATCGTAATGGAGTCGGTGTTGTTCGAAATTTTGAAGAAGAAAGCGGCCGCGCTCGAAGCGGCAGCGGCCAAGGAAATGGAGCAATTGGGCATTGCTCCAGTCGGCTCTCATGAGGACGAGAGCGAAGCGCAGGCAGACGAGCCGGGCGCTCAGCCTTCGCCTATGGATGCTGCCGGCGGTGTAACTTCTGGCCAGGAACTGGCCGTTCGGGAGGAAAGTTCCAATCTGGAGGACGAGCTCCCACTCAATAGGAAAAGATGGAGAGTTGAGAAGCCCCTCCGTTCGGCAACCTCCGCCGTGCAAGCGTCCGAGCGAACGGGCACCGCCTCCCCACGCGGCCAAGCACCATCGGTCTAGGTTCTATCTTCCGACCGGACTCCCTCGCAGTTGGAGGCGCCTGCGGCTCCCATCGAAGCGGTTCCGGTTGCCTCCCTTCCTCCTGCACCACGCCGAGTCCTCCGCTCGGGCATTTTGTCCACCTTGTCCAGCCCAGCCTCCGATCCTTTGATGTCTGCTCAGACGACTCCGGGCCAGTGACGCACAGTTAGGGCTACTCTGCATCTCCCTACTGAGGCTTTTATGGCCGAGTCTGATTGGCCGACGGCCCCGAACCATATGATCACTATGAAGGGGCCCCTCGCTGAAATGTGAGCGGACGCTCGGGCCCGTGTGACCATGATACCATTCGACAAGCTGGCTGATAGCCACATGCAGTAGTAGTCCACCGGGGTAAGGTTCACTTCCTTTTTTATGTAGTTTTCCCGATCGGCCTCCTTAACCTTTTATTGTACGTCATCGATGGGTGGAAGAGATTGCTCTCTCCAACCGCTTGGCGATGGTGGAGGACGAGTTGAAGAGAATGAAGAGTCAGGGCGGCCTGTCATCTTCCCGAGGCCCTTCTTATGCTGAGCTGCAGAAGGAGCTCGACAAAACCAAGGCTCTGTTAGAGGCCGAGAGGAAGAAGACGATCGATCAAGTCTACATGTTGGACCAGCTAGACAAGAAGGTCAAATCCTATGACCGCAAGATTGAGCTGGCTACCACTCGGAAGAACACCGCCATCGCCGATCTGGAAAACCAGAACGTGGAAGCCCGCGCTTTGGAGCAGCGCGTGAATGAGCTAGCCGAGCTGCTAGAAGGCGAGCAGAAAAGCCGCTCGGAGGAGGTGACTAAGCTCAAGGGCGATTTGAAGGACCTGCAGGAAGCTCTTGATGCTTCCCGTGCTGCCTTCAAAGAGTATCAAGAGGCGGAGCCAGGCCGCGTCGCCGCCTTGAGGCAAAACTATATCCGCTCGGCGGAGTTTGTAGAGAAGGTGTGCGACCGGCTGGTCATCGCCTTCGAGTTGGCCATCACAGCCACGATGGATTATCTGAAGACCAAGGGTCAACTCTGTTGGGACCGAAAAGTAGCCAGAGGGGGGGTGAATAGCTCTTCGCATGCTCGTGGTCGGTGTTGCTTGTTTCTTCAAAGATGTGCAGCGAAAATATACAAGAAACAAACTCACACAACGCTAACAAGGATGGTTTACTTGGTATCCACCTCACAAGAGGTGACTAGTCCAAGGATCCACACCTACTCACACACCCTCCACTAAGAAATCACTCTTTTTCGGTAACTACCGAAGGCAGAGAAGCCCTACAAGTTCACACTACAAGAAGAAAGAGAAAGGATACACAAATACAAGCAAAAGCTTACAATGAGTATAGAAAAATCCTAACCCTAGCTTTCTTTCTCAGCTGTAGAGCCGCCTCTTGACTTGGAAGACCTCCAAGAACCTTCAAGAACTGGCAGTGAGAACTCTGTGGAGAAGAGCTGAAAATGCAGAAAAGGATCGGAGATGAATCGTGTAAGTTCTGCAGAAGAAGACGCTCGCCAGCAACCTAAATATGACACAACGGTCGAATCCCGATCGATTGGATTTCTCCCAATCGATCGGGGAGGCTTTGGATCAATCTGTTGATCGATCCAGAGCGCCTCTGTGCTCTGCAGGAAAAGCCTGGATCGATCGGTTGATCGATCCAGGGCCTGTCGCGACAAATCGCAGCTTCCCAATCGATCCATTGATCGATTGAGAACTCTGGATCGATCGACTGATCGATCCAGCAGGCTACTGTGCGCTCGCGATTGCCTCCCGATCGATCCACTGATCGATCGGGACGAAGGCTTCTCGCGGGGACCTTTTTATCTTTGAGCATCGGAAACCCGACCCCCAGTCGGGTTGTCTTCATTCGGTTCGGGGGGTTCACGATCGGTCGGTCTGCATCGCCCGGTCGGTCGGCTTGCTTCGTCCGGTCGACCGATCCCAGGGTTGAATCTCTTGACCTTTGACCTCTACGTATCGTTGACCTTCCGCCAACGAAGGTCCCCCGTCCTTATCACCGGATCAGGTATGATAGCTGGTGGCCTGATCGATGAAGCTTCTAACCAAATCAGGAAGTCACATGCTCGTCAATTGGAAATCCACGCGTTAGGTGTAGCCAAGAGCAGGCATGTGGCGAGGAAATCAGTCTTGGTCCCAAGAATTTAGAGGGAGTCGAAATACTGCACGATGATGCCTTGATCATCAAGATTGTTGTATCCAACTATAATACACATTGTACCTTATGGACATTGGAAGTTCTGTCAACATCATCTTCAAGAAGGCGTTCGAGCATACGTAGATAGAGAAGAGTAAACTATAGCTCATGATGACGTCTTTGTATGAATTCACCGACAATGAAGTGTAGTTGATCAGACAAATCGGATTGTCTATATCTCTGGGGGAGGAGCTCCTGATGAGGGCTCGATGGTTGACCTTCATAGTGGTGGTTGTGTATTCGGCCTACAAAGTAATTTTAGACTGACTAACACTGAATGAGTTTCGAGTGATTGTCTCCACCTTTTGCCATAAGATCAAGTTTCTGGTAGATGACCAAGTGGGGGAAGTAAGAGGAGACCAACAGGTAGCACACAAGTGCTATGTAGATGTGATCAAAATCGAAGCTCACGTAAGTCTAAAGATCCAATGAATGGAGGTCAACATCATTCATGAAGTAGCCCCAACGTTAGTTTATGAAGAGAAGAAGGTACAGATCCATCCAGGCCGACCAGAAGCCACCACTCAAATAGTGGTCGACTTGACCTCGGAGGTCAAGGTTGATCTAGTCGTGTGTCTAATGCATAACAGTGATGTGTTCTCTTGGACGCCTCGGGAGATCACTAGCATCTCGCTAAGCATCATGGAACATATGCTCGAGCAGCTCGGCTTCTCCCACTTTTAATTAGTCAGCTCGGACTTTAGCGCCTTCAGCTCAGCATCTTTATTATATAGGGCTTACTGCTTTCCCCCAAGTTGTAAGTCCTTCTCGTTTAGCTCGGCTGCTTTGGCGGACATCTCAAAGGCATGGGTTGTCTCTGCCTCTTTTAACTTCGAAAAGAGGGCTTTGGCTTCAACATTCTTTTGGTCCAGGTCCTTACTTTCTGAGTGTTCTTAAACTGGAGGTGGGAATTGGCAGTTTGGAGTCTAGAGAGCGAGTCTTCTTTCCTTTTCTTCAGTAAGGACCTTCTCAGCCTTTAGCAGTAGCTCGTTTTGACCCTCCAGCTCTTTCTTCAGATGAGACACTTCTTCTTGGAGGAGCTTGGAGGGGGCTTAGGAAGTCCCTACTTCTCCCACAGAACCATTCAGGGTCTGGTAAGCATAGCTTACCTTTAACATCTTTTGGCACATGGACAAACTTGTCACCCAAGACTGACCAAAGGAAGAAGTTGAAACGAGGTGCAAAGAATGGAAAAAGCTATGTGACATCCATGTGATAGAGAAAACTCACCCTTGTGATCTCTTGAGAGAAACGGTCAACCACTTCCTTAGGGGTGCAGTCAGCTGTGTCTACCACGCAGTCATCCCAGACCTGAGCTAGTTGACCCATCATCTTGATCATATGTTCAGGTGAGAGTGGCTTAGAGGGGTTAGTGCATATTCTGCTCTGAGAGGGCAACCTCAGATGACATTGACTTTACGGGGCTTGGGCCCCTATGAGGTTGACTTAGTTCTTGGTTTGGACTTAGAGGTAATTTTAGAGGCGGGGCCCTCCTCGCGAGGGGGTAGAGAAGAGATTGGCAACACCGCGATGGGATCGGTAGGTGTGGTGGGATTAACCGGTGTCCGATCGGAGGGGCCGAGACCCTGAAGGTTGGTCTCATGCCCAGCGGGAGTAGGAGCCGAGCTCTCCCCTTGCTCAGAGGGTGGATGAGTTGGAAGTGCGGCGGTTGAAGTCAGTGGTTCAGGTGTAGTCGGTCGGCATCTCTTGTGACGAAAACACAAATGTACGTCAGACATGGTGGACTCGAAAGGGACCTATTTAGGAACCATGGAAGGCCGAGGGAGTGACAATTCTTCAGTATTGGTCATCGCATCACTGCCCCTGGCCCTGCTAGCACCCTCCTTACTGGTTGGCTCCTCGGTTGAGCCGATGGGCAACGTGTCGCAACAAGCCAGCTCACCTTTTGCACGTTGATTCATCTCCTCATCATCCAATTTTGTGGACTCAGTTGTGCACGCCTTCCATATGGTTTTGGTAGAAAACAGTAAAAGAATATCAGTTAGATATAATATCAAGAGGAGCTTGAATTTCTTACTGAAACTGTAGGCCAGTCTGGCTCGAATGGGAATGAGCCTGAAGATGTATAAGATGCCCTTTAGGAGTAACTTGTGGATGTTGAATTTTAAACCATATAGAATCCCCAAGCCAGTGGTATACATGGACTCCCATCAAAATTCATCCATCTCTAGCGTAGGAGGCAATTCTATCTGTTAGCTGACCAGAAAGGATACGGAGGGATGAGTTGGAGATAGAAGTAATGAGACTTCCAACCTTTGTTCGAAGAAGATATTTTATCAAAAAAGTCGAAACTCGTTCAGGCTTGGAGAATAAAGACGTCCAATTCAAATTTCTTGGGATAATAAAAATACAGAAAGATGTGGGGGTTCAAGGGGATACGATACAATTGAAAGAGAATCATGACCTCACACAATAACCTAATGGAGTTGGAGGCTAACTATTGAGGGAAATGTGAAAGTAGCAAAAAAAACTTCAGAAAAGAATGGGTGTAATGAAAAGTGAAGACCTACCAAAAAATGGTATTTAAAAAGGATAATGTAGATGGCTCGAGGAAGGTTGGGACGATCGTGGCTTGAAGGTATAATGATGTGGTGGTTGTCAGGGAGTTGATAGGTAAGGTGAATCTGGTCCACCTCCCTGCTGTTAAAGTCTGAGGCGGTCAAAGTATATCAAAAGTCGAGGATGGCAGAAGGGGGAATAACGGTCATGAAAAATGAAAGAAGGAAATAGAGGAGGTGTGAAAAATGAACTTACAATGGAAAGTGGAAACCCTAAGTAATCGCATGCAGCAACGAGAAGGGTTGAAGAAGAAGTCGCATAGGATAACAAAAAATAGATAGGGGTTAAAGGGAATGTTCGAAACCTTAAAACCCCTAGTAATGCTCCACCAGGGTCATCCGATCATAGGAGGCAGGAGAGAGAGAGGAAGAATCAGGGTCGTTGAATTCAAATGACCGCTTGTCACATCAAACCCTAATAGCAACTTGTCACTTCAGATATTCTTTCTATAGGCACATGCCATGTGGCGGAGAGATACATCCTACATTTACTACGGATAGGAGAAAGTAATCATTATTATGGTCAAAAGGCGTACTTGCTGTAAGTATCCCGTGGTAGTTTTGATGTGATCAACCAAGTCAAGTTAGGTTATGTTATATTTTGATGTCCTGTGTCTAAGTGTACAGAAACTTAGGAGCACAAGAAGTTGAGCGAAAGATGTAGCTAGCAAAAATGAAGGCACAGGAGAGAGTTGACGGACTCGGTGCATCCGAGGGACGAGGTGCTGCGAAAGAGTATGCTGGTAGATAAGAAGGAGGCGCGCGATGTTTTGGAGGGATAAGAAGCCAGAGCAGAAGGTTGCTCAAGAATGACGAAAAATGAGTTTGGGTGAGCCCTATTCTGGATGGCTGAAATCATCCAAGTGAGAGGAGCCAGAGCGAGAGCTCGGACTGAAAAGTCAATAGCAAGGTTGACTTTGGTTTAGGCGCCTAGACCAAGACCAAGCGCTTGACGGTCTGAGCGCTCGGATCACCTGAGTGCCTCTAGGGCACCGCTCGGATAACATTGATCCCAGAAGCTAGAAACAACACTTCTAATCAATTCTATTTGAGTTTAGCTTTGTAATGATGTGCTTTGACTGCTGTAAGAGGCTTCTCCACCTGAAGGAGACTTTAGTGGGCTTTCAAAGTCTTAGATTAGCAATCTTCTGATTGCAAACCAAGTATAACCTCTGTGCCTCTTTCTCTCTTTAATTAGTTGTTTAAATTCTATTTATGCAAGTGTTAGTTTTACTTAAATTGTAAAGTTTGAGAAAGGTGTTTATTTTTTGTGCAGGACAATTCACACCCTCTTGTCGGCCTCCAAGGGATCAACAATTAATATCAGAGTCAGGACGCTTCAAGAGGACTAACTGTCGATCGAAACACATGAGATGACTGGACCGGGCATCTACCCACTGAACTTCGAGGGAGAATTCATGAACTAGAAGAAAAAGATGGGGGTATTCTTTAAGACAGATTTTGTTTTATACTAATTATGAAATTTAGTTTTGTAGCACTAGAGGGCAAAGAAGAATACCAATGGATGAAAACAGAGCAAGCTGACTTCGTGGCAAATTGTGAAGCAGAGTTTCATTTGCTTAGCATTTTACCACCTAAGAAGTGAACCAGGTTGGAGTCTACGAGCCATCCAAGGAGCTTTGGAAGAAACTCCTGGAACTATACAAAGGGACCTCAAAGGCAAAACTAGCAAGACAGAATCTACTCCGGAACCATATCAGCAACCCCCAATTAGAAGAAGGCGAAACTATTGCACACCTTCATTCAAGGATCAAGGAACTCATCACTGGACTCACGAATCTTGGAGAAAAGGTAACCAATCGAGAATCACTAAGGTACACGCTGAATGCCTTTCCTAGATTTCTGAATGAGTATCTTTTGTAGATGCATATTACATCTCTAAGGATTTAGAGGTAAGTACTTTAGAAGAGCTATTTCTACATTTGAAGTCCATGAAACTAGATGTACAGATTTGAAGAAAGAGCCCAAGCATAACATTGCCTTAACGACAAAAATAAATGAACCAAAATCCGAAACATCCCTCGACGATGATGAAACGACATTCATGATAAGAAAATTCAAAATGTTGTTTAAAACTAATAAGTTTAGTCAAGTGCAGGATAAAAGAAGAAGAAGAAGAAGGAGGAGGAGAGAGATAAGATGTTACCACTGCGATGAAGAAGGACACTTCAAAAACAACTACCCCAAATTGAAGAACAAGGAGAAGAACCAGAATCTGATTCAGTCAAAACATAAAAATCTAAAAGCAACGTGGGACGAAATGTTGTCAAAGTCAGAGATCGAAACCCATGCAGGACTTGCATTGATGGCAAGTCATCAAGAAGATGACAAAGCAAGCTTTTCCGCAATGAGCATCGAAAACATCGATGAAGGGGGAGCAATATCAGAAGAAAGCAACTCTAAGGAGGAGCATCAGAAATCAACAAAGTAAGTCAAATACAGTCTCTATCTCCTGGCCAGTTATTTAAATTCATAAAAATATTGTCAAGAATGACTGTAAATTAGAAATTGAAAATAAAAATATAAAAGGAAAATGATGAATTAAAACTAACCTTAGCAACATCTTGTCAATTAAAAGATTTCGACAAGATAAAAATTGAAATGAAAAGCTGAAAACAGAAATAGAAAATTTGAAAAATTTTGCATACTCAGATGTTCGACAATCTCGAAATTATTCAAAACTTAATTGGTATTATAGATATCATAAGAACCAAATCAAAAAACTATCACTAAAACATATTTCGAAAAAAAATCTTAGTAATCTGGTAGAAAGGAATCTATTTTGGATTTCAAAATTATGCTTGAATTGAATTTTTATGCATATCTTACATTTGAATTGATTTAATATTTTTATTGCTTAGAATTGGCTAAATAATTTTTCCATATAATTTCTCTTTGAAATAAATTTGATCCTAATTTTTTTCGAGAAAGAGGACTTCAATACTCATCTATAGAAAAATTTTTAAAATTGTAACCATTGTATTATTTTTCTATAGATTTTTTTAACAAATTTAAAATTTTTAATTTAAAATTATTTCACAAGGTTATCCTTGCTAAGTTTATTTTCTTGACACACTATACCATTTTCTCTATCTAAGAAAAGTTTTATGAAATTTTTTGACCGTTGATAAAATTTTTATGAATTATTTATCTTAATATAAATTTTAAATATTAAATTTTTTCAAAATTACAATTCTTGAATTTTTTTTTTTTGTAAAAATGCATACTCTATTATATTTTCAGAAAATTTGTCATGATATTTTAAACATGGAAAGTATTTTTAAACACATTTTTGTCAAAAATTCATTTTTTTAGAAAATAATTTTTTTAATGCTTATATGAAATCCATAACTTAGTGAAAAATTTTTCACAACTCTGGATATTTCTGCTTCCCTATTGTCAAAATTTTCAAAAAAAAAATTAATTCTAAAATTATTTCTTCCAAAAATTGTTACAAAAATCTAGATTTTCAGAATTAAAACTTAGTGATTATTTTTTTTGTCACTATATTCTTATCGTTTAGACTTTGTTTTCAAATCTATTTTCAAGTCATTTTATATTTGCCCCTATTTTTAATGTGATCCAAGGCAGAGAACGAGAGATTAAGTTTAGAGGGAAGGTACATTTTTAAATATTGTTTTCAAATTGCAAAAGATGTACTTGCCATTATTATTGCTATTTGTGTTTATTTTATACTAACTTAACTTGGAATTGCTCACATTAAAAAAATGAGAGATTGTAAGTACTCCGTGATAGTTTTGATGTGATCAACCAAGTCAAGTCAGGTCCTGTTATGTTTTGATGCTCTGTGTCTAAGTATGCATGAACTTAGGAGCATAGGAAGTTGAGCGAAGATGCAACTAGCGAGAATGACGGCATAAGAGAGAGTCAATGAGCTTGGTGCGTCCGAGGGATGAGGTGTTGCTTAAGAGTACGCGGGTTGACTAGAAGGAGGCGCGCGGCGTTTCCGAGGGACGAGAACATAAAGAGGAAGGTTACTCGAGAAGGTCAGAAAATGGGTTCGGGTGAGCCCTATTCTAGATGGCCGAAATCACCTAAGTGAGTGGAGCCGGAGCGAGAGCCCGAACCTAAAAGTAAATAGGAAGGTTGACTTTAGTCTGAGCGCCCAGATCACTTGGGCACCTCTAGGACGCCTCACCATTTGGGCGCTCAGAACCCTTCTAGGAGCTTGGACGAGAAAAAAATATCGAAACGCATGCTTTCACGATTTGTTACGCCGTGGATAAAATTTTATCCACCCTCAGGCGCCTAGAACCCTTCCAGGCACCCCGATCAAGACTATAAATACAACCTTAATCTCAAAAGCTAGAAACAACACTTGCAATCAATTCTATTTAAGTTTAACTTTATAATTGTGTGCTTTGACTGCTATAAGAGGCTTCTCCGCCTGAAAGAGACTTTAGTGGGCTTTCAACGTCTTGGATTAAAAATCTTCTAATTGTAAATCAAATAAAACCTCTGTGCCTCTTTCTCTTTTTAATTAGTTGTTTAAATTCTGTTTATACAAATGTTAATTTTACTTAAGCTATAAAGTTCGAGAAGGGTGTTCATTTTTTGTACATGGCAAATCACCCTTTCTTGTCGGCCTCTAAGGGACCAACAATTATTAGTGATGTGCCTTATTTTCGAGGTAAAAGTATAGTTGTGAGAGAATGACATCAGCTCAAGCTGAGTGATTGATATGGGATTGAGCGTACGATTAGGAAGCGAGAAACACAAAATGACACAAATGTCTAGTCAGTCTAGCTTGCAACCTTTTTCGACTAGACTTGAAGGAAAGACTTGTCATATAGTGAATATGGTAGAGTCCCCAAAGTTGAGGTCAAAGTTAAGAAAGTTGGCTGATGTGGCGGTCAATGTCAATGAGGGGTCAACACTCGGGGCTAGCACAGTCACGTGGCTCGATCAAATATATAGTTCAATTGATCAGACTCTTTGTCCAATCGGATCCTGAGTCCCCCTGCTAGATTGAATCCCGAGCTGTCCTAGTTCAATTTAGAACCAAATCCTCTCAGTCTAATTGAATATACTAGACGAACGGCTCGGGCGAACTTCTTGTCCGAGCGGATGCCGAGTCCTCAAAGAGGACAAGCCCTCAAGATGGTCATCATTCCTTGACTGACCCGACCCCGTCCGAGAATGAAGTCCAACCAAACGTTAGAGGGGACTCGACCGACCTACCATCAAAGCATATTAATGGCTTACCAGCTCAACGACCTAATATCCTTTTTGGTATTTTGTATAATCATTGTCATAGAAGCAAGGGAATATGTCTTGGACAATCTGTACGATGGAGCCTTCTACCCTACAAAACACAGAAATAGTGGGTCTATTTTTGGAAAGATTGTGGTGTGTCAGATTGGTTAGTCCCATTTTTGAAAATGCATTGATATTTGTGCAAGAGAGAAAATAGTTGTATATAAGGGGTCTTCACCTACAAGCGTAGATAAGCTCCGCTATCAGAATTCACTCTTCATCATCTCTGTTCTTCATTTTTTCTTCATCATCTCTGTTCTTCATTTTTTCTTTCGTCCTTTGTATGATTTGAGCGCCGAAGTATTTGCGCCAGGGATCAGTACTCCTTAGTCCGGTTAATGACATTTTCTTCTTTTAACTCTTCTCTTTGACACGTAGGCTCGATTACGGTACCAGATCCCTTCTACTTGGAGACTTCTCATGGTCAACCTCGACGCCACCTAACCCGTGCATTATCTTTCCCACTTTCAGATATAATCAACCTTCATCACTACAAGTTTGTAATTAATTGTTGTTTAGGAATTCAGTGTCATCATTGATAATAAGAATTATTGGAGAAGGTAACCTACTTCTATTCTAACTGCTACATTGTACTTATGTGGTCAGCTCTTATTGCCTCCATTTATTTGTATTATCTCTCCCTCGTAGTACTTTTTGAATTATAGATCCGCTTTTCATCTCCCCTGAGAAAAGTATTTATCTAGCGATGTAGTATGAGAGAGGCTTGGTTAATTATTGATCTTTAGAAACGAGAAAAACATTGTCATGAAGAGAAAGAATCCAAATGTTCACTTACAATTTTATCTCCTCTACTTTGGAATATAATATTTCTTTTGCTATGATGTTCATAAAATACAATATAAATGATAGTAGAGGGAAAATGATTTCATAGAGAGGAATTATGATGCCTCTTTTTTTAATTTTTTTTTATCAATAAGTGAGATGGAGTTTGTAAATAATTTCATTAAAATAATAAAAAAATAAATATTAAAGGGAACTGAGATGGGAAATGGTGGAGTGTGTCCGCCACAATCTTTGTTTAAAATAAGTATGTCCACCAAATGATAAAACAGCATCTTACCTAATGAATGGATAAGAGGAACAAACCATGAGAGAAAAAACAAAGAAATGATGCAAGAGATCGCATAAACTTGGACTGATTGAGAAGAAAAGGTGGATGTAACTTGCTAGGCTACTCAAGTTAGGGTAAGCACGTTGAATTTTCATTTCCCATATGTACGAGGCTTTTCTTCACTAGACAAGGTGCGAAGGCTGGTAGAGACGTGTCGCATTGATCTAGCAGTTCAAAAGAGAATCGAATGTGCACGAATTAAACAATGAAATTGTAGACAAGATACGCAACAATTAACGTGCAACCGTAGTGGCAGCATTGAATTATTGAGGACAATTTTACATGTTCATTTCTAACTATTTAATATCCTTTCACCTTGGTACGATCCAAAATCAGGCATAAAGATTAATATTTTGAAAATTATAATAAGGAAACATTAATATAATTGTTTCTAGATTACTTAGCGCAGCATGGCATCGGGAGTAACGGGGGGTAAATAAACTGCCGCAGCGGTTGCTCGCCTTTCCATGTTTGCATGCCACCCTGTAAAATTAAATTTATCCACAAATAATACAAATATTTTAGTAAATAAATAAAGTGATATAATTTTTCTATTAAATTATATAATTGAAAATAAAAATTAGAATATCTATTTTTTAATACACCGCATATCAACTTCCTTATTTCTTCCCTCTCCTTTATAATACTTAGAGAATGAAATTTATTTTTTAAATTTAAAGAAGTCATACCTTAAAAATGGATAGAATAGTTGATGCATAAATTTTTTAGTTATTCTATTTAAAATTTAAGATAAAATTTTTAAATAGGATATATGAGATACTTTAACATTTTACAATATGTATTATTAACTTGTAGAGTGGTAAATATCTTATTAAACTTCTAACATGACTGAATTAATATTCCTTTGAGTGTTTTTCTTGTTAGATTATGCTCCCTCTAAATCTGTCCTAAATTATATGAAAAAGTAAATCATGAAATTAATTTATAACTCGTTCTTTTTGTCTCTATATGGACTAGGGGTGAGCAGTCAATCCGTCAAACCGACCAACCTGTTTATACCGACTCGAACCGAACTGAAAAAAAATGATCCGTCGGATATAGGACCGGATGTAGGATCCTAATATTGCATTATCTAATCTAGTAGGGTCGGATAATTTTTTATCCCAATAACTGAACCAACCCGATCCGATCACCCCTACTTGTAGTAACTAATGTTGATAAGCTGTTACACGTTGTAGCAACTACTGCCGATAAGCTGCTACACGTTGTAATAGTTATTTCTGATTAGCTGCTATAACGTGTAATGAGTAATGTCTATTATCATTTTAAAAAAATTTATTTATTTTTGTTATATTTATATTTTATATTTCATTGGATATAAGGTCAGATATCCAAATAACTGATAACCCGTCGGATATCTGAAACATAAGAACCACCGGATATAGGGCCGGATGTAGGTCTCGATTTTGTATTATCTGATCTAGTAGGACCGGATAATTTTTTACCCCAATAATTGAACCAATCCGATCCGTGATCACCCCTAATATGGACATTGTTAAGGCTTTTGAAATTAGAAGTTTAAAGTTGTCAAGATGTCATTGAGTCCAGCCCAAGTTAGACCGGCCCAGTTGGAATAGGTGTAGTTAGCTATTTTTCTTTAAAGAGTTTTGGCTTTCTGCAGTGCGACGTCGAATTCCAGTTTATGGGAAGAACAAATCCAAGTCAAGAGAAAAGATAAAGAGAAAACAAAAAAACAGAGACAGAGAGAGAGAAAAAATGGGAAGAAAGAGGAATGCAGCGCAACGTAACAATAGAATCAATTATACCTATGAACATGTCGAAGTCACGGTTGTTGAGTTCGCGGTACTCCTGGCACAGCGCGCATTGCTCGCAGCAGCAGTGGACGAGGCAGTCGCTGCAGGGGGCGTCGGCCAGCGAGTACTGCGCCCTCATCTTGGTGCGGTAGGTGCAGGAGTACACCCAGTGGAACCACGTCAAGTACTGCAGCAGCGCATACAACGCCCCGCTCAGCCCGCACGGCGCCGATCCGCGGTCCAGGATCTCGGCGATGCGGCCGAAGGTGATGCAGGGGCAGAACAAGGTCACGACGCCTTCGCTCAGTCATTTCGTCGAGCACTTATTAGACCAGACCCTAGCTAATTAACCGATCAAGCTAGCAATCGAAGGAATAGAACTCACAGTTGGTGCAGTCGCTTGTGCAGTCGAAGAGGCCGGTGGACCACGACTGAGGGCTCTGAAACGGAGGCGGGTAAACGGAGGTAACTGGCGGAGTCGAGTAAACGCCGGGGGCCGATGGTGGCGGGTAGGGGTAGCCGGCGTCGGGTGGATGCATGGCTCTCGAGCTTAATTGGTGGTAGAATGTCTGCAGCAGAGGGAGACACGCGGGGGTGGTTGGGAGAAGAGCGCGAGGGTAGTTTCTGGTTTAGTTTATAAGCCACGTAAAGGGTTGACCGAGGATGCTCTAAAGAAAGGCGTCAAAAAATAGACAGCAATAAAGAGGCATCAAAATTTAGTAAGTGACGATGAAGAAAAACTTTAGCTATGGGAAAATAGTGATGTTCGATGAAGAAATCATCCGTGAGTTATTTTTTTACGTTGATGGAGTCACCGATCATAAATAAATAAAAACGAATGGGTCACCAATGGTGCTCGTCGGTCCTGAAAAGGAGAGACAGAAATAGAAATAAAGAGAGGTAGAATGAAAGTTAAGGATGAATGTATGCATATTTGTATACATGTAACATTCACTCATGGATGAAGACTCAGTTTATAATACCGCTTTGTGTTATAGTAAGGGAGACATTACATCGTCATATCTCCGCTATATCATATAGCGTATCTATGTAATTATACCATTCGTACTTTGGCATTTCACCTGTTATCCCATGTACTGTGTCAATCTAAAAACTAGCTCAAACTCATGAGATATAAAATTAAAATTAGTTAGGGCAGAAGGCCTGACCTGCTAAGTAAAGGGAGAATCAAATCGGAGAGCCCGAAAGGAATGAACCGAGAGTTCTATGGGTGGGAACGTCTAATCAGCAAGATCGAATGGAGTTGAGCAATCGGTGGGATTGAATGGAGCTAACAAGGCCATGTCCCATGTGTCAAGGGAGTTGAGCCCAAGAATCGAATAGACCGACTGAAGGAGTCAGAAGTATTTGAATGACTAATTAAGCAGTGAGTTAGGAAAACTAAGCTAGGAGTTGGATAAATCAACTTAAGGAGTCAGAGAAACTTTGAATGAATAACGGAGTGTAGTAGTAAATTGGGAGAGCCGAGTCTTAAGAGTCAAGTGTACTTTTAAAGATCATTCTTAGTATGAACAAACTAAACATCCTGATTGATTCAAATGGAATGACCATCCTTCTTCTCGTCTTGAAAAATCAGACGAGAAGATTAGAAGTACTGTTAAGTGGATTTTTTCAACTGCCCTCCATCTCATAAAACCAGGGGTGGATCCAGAGAGGGAGCGACATCGACGGTCGCCCCCCTTGTCGGTAATGGAACTCCTAGTAGTATGGGGTTCCATCAGTAGAGATAGAAGATACTGACCCTTGTTCCACGTAAAAACGTCCTTCCATGCTTAAATTTCTGGATCCGTCACTGCATAAAACCTTCTCAATATAGAGGGCAGATCCAATGGATCATTTTTGACGGTCCAATGAATGATCCCTAAACATACATTGGAGGAATATATGGTCTCCACTTATAAAATAGATGGAGATCATTCATCCCCACCAATGCATATTTAGGGACCATCCTCTGAATCGCCAAAAACGATCCAGAGGATCCGAACATGTCAAAAGGGTAAATCCTCTGGATCGCTTTTGACGGTTTAGGGAATGATCCCTAAACATGCATTGGAGAAATACGTGGTCTCCACTTAATAGGTGGGGACCATTCATTCCCACCAATATATATTTAGGGACCATCCTCTAGACCGCCAAAAGTTATTTTTCCGGAGGATCTAGGCACCTCAAGAGGGCAAATCCTCTATACTGCTTTTGGCAGTCAAAGTGATGGTCCCTAAACATGCATTGGAGGAATACATGATCCCCACTTATAAAATAGATGGGGACTATTCATCCTCACCAATACATATTTAGGAATCATCCTCTAGACCGCCAAAAGCGGTCCAGAGGATCCGAGCACCTCAAGAGTACAGATCCTCTGGATCGCTTTTTGGCGGGCCAGGGGATGATCCCTAAATATACATTGGAGGAATACATGGTCCCCACTTATAAAATAGGTGGGGATCATTCATCCCCATCAATGTATATTTAGTGATCATTCTGTACCGTCAAAAGTGGTCTAGAAAATCTGAACAACTCAAGAAAATGGATCTTCTGAATCACTTTTAATGATCTAAGGGATGATTCCTAAATATATAGTGAAGAAATATATAATTTCTACTTATAAAATAAATAAAAATTATTTATCTCATCAATATATATTTAAGGATCTAACCTCTAGATCGTAAAATCTTTTTTTCAGAGGATCCGGGCACCTCAATTTATTCCCCGTGAAGTGACATTTCAGATTTGAAATCATGCGACAACGTCGACATAGAGTCCATATCAAATCGGGCCGAGCTGTTTTTCCGGACCGTGTCCAGGCACGTTCGTTTGGAGCTGTGCCGGACCGAGGACGGCACTGAAGTCAAAAAAAAACAGGGCTGAACCGGAACGGCCGTGTCACCCGATCTTTCTCTTTCCGACCGACCTCTTTTTTTCGGTTCACCATCAACATTGACCGTTGACGACGGCAAGAAGAAAGAAGAGGTGAGAGAGAGACGAAGAAAAATTGAGACGGAGGGGGAGAGCTGCTGCCGACATGTCTTCTGCTGCTGCATCTCCACCAAATCCAACCGCCGTCGCCAGCGCCGCACCTCTCTGCTCCTCCGCCTTCACTGACACTACTCTCCCGTCCATCATTTACTGGTGCCACCAGTGCGACATGAGCGTCACCCTCCTCCCTTCCCACTCTCCTCTGATCTGCCCCGATTGCTTCTGTTCTGATTCCCTTGAGGAAATGGAAATCGGCCCCGCCCACCTCCTCTCCTCCTCTTCCCCTTCTTCCTCCTCCTCACCTGCTCCCCCTCCCCAATCCCTCCCCTTGGTCCTCCTCACCGATTCCGACGACGAAGAAACCGGATCCGCCTCGGACTCTGATGACCACCACCGTCCTCTCCGTTCCCGTGCTGCGCGCTTCCGCCGCCTCATCGCCCAACTGGCCGATGGAGGCGGCGATGACCCCCTCCCGCCCTCCGACCCCACCCGCTGCTCTCCTGCCTCCGTTGCATCCATCGATGCCCTCCCCACCGTCTGTATCTCCGAGGCTGATGCCGCTTCCTTCCCCTCTTGCGCCGTTTGCAAGGATGAGTTTGCCCTTCTATCTGCCGCCCGTCGCCTCCCCTGCTACCACATCTACCACTCCGATTGCATCGTCCCTTGGCTATCCCTCCACAACTCTTGCCCCGTCTGCCGCTCGCCGATCCCTGCCCCTGATGAATATTCAGTCGCCGCCAGTGGACCGGTACTCCCCTCAAGTGTCTCGGTGGTGGGTGAGGGAGTTGATCACTCGTTGTCACTAGCGCTCAGCACGGCCGATGAGGAGGCCATGGTGCTGACGGCTGCGCTATGGCAAGTGAGGAGTCAGCATCGTCTATCGTTCCCAGTTCGGTCCCTTACATCAGAGGCCAGGGACGCGGCGCTCTTTCAGATGGAGCATTTGGATGAAACTCTAGCGGACAGCAGGGAGACGCTCGCACCGGAGTGCCCAGTGGAACGGCAGGGATCAACCATGGGAAGTAGCGCGGATGGCGGTGACAATACAACGACCCCCGAGATTAGTGATAATTTTTAGTACGAAATCCTCATGGTTCTTGTTATGCAAAGACTCGAGGTATGTTGATTCTCAACATACTAATTACCACGATTATAGTTCACTTAATAAACGAATTGCAATTGCAGTGTTAACTAAAGTAACCTGGTTACTACAAGTTACAATTTTTTTCATCAATGCTGTTATCTTTGTTCAAGATGATCATCAACGTTGTTTTTCCCCCCTTGGGAGGACTAAATAAATGCTATGATAATTATGCTGCTACGAGTTACGACTTTCTTGATCAAATATGTAATACTGATCATTATTTTTTCATACTCTTTTATAAGACAGCTATCAGAGAGGGACATATTGTGTGCAAGAAAATAGTTTGCGATGCTGATATGTACTCTCAACATAATAAAATCAACAAATTGGAAATATCCTTTCTTCAATGCTAATATCTAGATTTTAAAGTTGGGAGGAAAATGCTGGTGTTTCAGGATTCATTAACTACATTCAATGCTATTGTTTTACAAAACTTACATCTTCTAGGATTCTTTAGATGCAAGCTGTTGTACTTTTCACTTCCTTGGAGAACATTAATGTCATGTTTTTTGCTAACAAGTAATGAATCCATGCGTTAATTTGAAAATTTTGCTAACAGTGAAGGTCGTACATATGGAAATCTAAATACTAGAATGCTAGCGAGTGATTCAGTTTCAAGGCTCTAATTATTGAACAACTGTCAAATGTTGGGTGGTTGCCTGATCAACTCTTTATGTGATTTTGTACTGATGACAATATCTGGTACCTGCAACCCATGTGTATTGATTTTTTTTTACTGTTTCTTAACAAATAAACAATTAAAAATTGACTTTCACTCTCTCTTTCTTACCCTCCAAGGGAAAAAAAAACTTGAATGAACAACTCTACTTTTTTCCTTCCCTCAAACTCAAAGAAAACCAACACTAGGGAATTTCCCGATCCTTTTCCTACGTCTCTATTTTTCCTCCTCTTTCTTTCCTTAGATATTTCCTTTCCTCATAGTAACTAGGTCCTTAGTGTTAAAGCTATGATGTTTTTGATGGTGGTATAGAGTTGAATTGCCAGCTTAGAAAAGGAACTCTGATTGCCATTGCTGATCTTTGGAGATTGTTTTAATTGCTTTATGATCTGATCGTAGAATTTGAGTTGAATTTTAACAAGGTTGCACCATCTGCAGAATAAAATTTTCTGCATAAGTTCATATGCTATTTATGTATCTGCCTTCTCATTAAGTCTTTCCAACAATCACCTTTACCCAAATGGCCAGTCAAGCTCCATAAGCAGTGGTGTAGCCAGGATTTTAAACTAGGAGGGACGATTTTCAAAAATTTTAAATATTAGTGTGAATCAATTTTCACAATCCAAAATCCGAAAGCATAAATTTCGAATTCAAGGAGCTAAAAACAAACTTAAATTTGAAAATTTCGACTTTAGTCCTTGGTTCTAGTTGAAATTGATCCGTCAATCCCCAGATCTTATCTATGACTCAAAGTCGAAGAATGGATCTCGCTTTCTCATAATATTTGGCATTCCTACATATGACACTTTCATTCTTATCTAAATAACCATCCTAACTAGCAACCTAATAAAATAAAGTTTATAACAGTGTCCCCTTCATTCACATTATACTTGAGATATTCTTTCTTAGCCCAGGATCACTAGGATACTCATTTGAGTCAGTATCAAGAAGTGGCGGAGGAGGAGGTGGTTCTAGTTTCTTCTAATTATATTTATGTATATGGCATATACCACACAAAGACACAAATATAATACTAAAAATCATCTTTCAGCAAGTGAACCAATATGAAAAAAGCACATTATTGAAGTTCTAATACTGTAACAATGTCCACAAAATACCATATAATATCAGCTCCAGAAGTACGAGTAGCATCTCATGAAATTCTACACCATCAGAAATCTAAGTCATGTAAAATGTTTAAATACCTTCATAATGCCAACTTGAGAATCCTCAGGTATTTTTGGTCTTCAATTTCCCCTTTCTCTTGCAATGGATCATGGAGAAAACTCCATGTGCCTAGGGTCTTTTAGTTCATCGGGCTTGCTTTTTCTGCACCAGATTTTTAGGATGGTGTATGTCTTAGCACCTTTCTTGTCCCCAGGCATAGTCACTCTCGTTTGACTATTAGAGGCTCTTCAGATGTGGTGCCTAGTGCTACAATGCCTAGCTGTACCTCTTAATAACAATAGTTCTAACTGAAAAATTGATTTGAAAGTAGCTTTGGCAGTGCTTGAGGGTTAGATCTTTTGGTTGTTATTGGTCTATATAATTGGATTGGTGGTGGATTCTTGTTAGCTTATTGTGGATTAAGGATTACTTTGATGTTTGAATTGATCGGTAAATACAATGCTAATTGACTGTCTCCATCCTTGTGAATCCTCACTGAGTCAAAACTATGGTCTCTGTTGGACAGGTGGTTTTTGAGGTGACATCAAATTGATGCTTACTTTTGTGCTCTCTGTTGGGCTCTAATCTTGGTTGTCCTCACCCTGAATTTGGGTCAATGTCTGTGGACCGTGCACACAATTTTCTATCTCAATAGGAGTGCATCGTGATATCTTTCTCTTCTGTCAAATAAAGCCATTGGAGATATTGTTGTTGTCATTGGAAGAATTGTTTGAATAACACACAAGCCTTAAATCCAAGTATATGTTCAGAGTAAGCTAAACTATTCATAATTTTGTCCAACCAAATCAGGTTTCATGCGTATAGATCATTTGCCATCAGTCTGAAATTCATTCTGCATTCTTCTATTCAAGTCCTGTTGATGGCAGCTGGAAATGTGGTGCCAAGATCATAACTGAATCCGTTAATTTGAGCTCTTCTTAATTTGAATTTTTAAACTTCAGAAACAAAGAAAAGAAAGCATCTGCTTCAGGGGAAAGCATCTTTTTAGAATTTTCTCATTACAATTGCAACATTGGAAATTTTGTTCATGCCTTCTACTCTCCACATGGCGCACCTGGGTGTTAGGTACCCTTTGAGTTTCTGTGGGGAAAGATGATTCTGGAGCAAGAAATGAACTTAAATGAGTGCTGTTCTTAATCACGTCTTTCGGGATTCTTCTTCATTTCTACTAGATTCTGGATTCTGAATCTCAAACTTTTTGATGTCTGCCATAGATCCTTAATTGTTATCCCTCTCCTAGTTATTCTGGTTGTCTTTGGTCGATCTTTTCATTTTTTGTCTTCTTTTGCCAAACTATCTAAACCTTTTCAAATACTCCAACAAACTAGAGTCGCAGTGATGACTGCCATTTCTGGCCCCTGAATATCTGCAAATCACACTATTTCAAGAGAATTCTAAAATTACTACAGTAGTTGACGATTTCTGGCCCCTGAATATCTGAATATCTTCTTTTTCCGAAAATCTGTTTGACGCCTTATATTATTGTGGTCGTCTTATTCATTCTTTCATTAAAAACCTTATTTTATATGGACATTCACATTGTAATATATTGTGTAATGTCTTGCAGACGTGCCTAATATTATTGATAGTCAAAATTGCTGAAAAGGAGCTCTAGTAAATTATAGGTATCTACCATAGTTTTAATGGGTTATCATCAAAAACTTCGTTTAGTTTAGATAATTAATGATTTTTGATATTAAAGCACGCACGTCAGCAATTAAGGATATAATCTAGAATCGAACAACCTCAGTCTAGTGGCTAGCGCATGAGGTGTTGCTATCATAAGATATGAGATTCGAATTTCGGCAAAGACGAGGTAAATGTCTCCCAGAATCGGTCCTTATTGTTTAAAGGCCCTGGGCAGAACTATTAATTATGTCCCAATTTTATCTTTTCACTAAAACTTAAACAATTTATTCAGGTTAAGATTAAAATCTAAATACTAGTCCCTATAAAATATTACTCAGGAGTTCAAAATAATAAAGCACAAGAAAAAGATATCTGAACGGTAGAATTATTTGCTTCTGATAGATTCCACAAGGAGGTCCAAGTTCAATCCAGATATCCTACAAAAATCATAAGAATTTGTAAGTCGTGGAAACACATTTGGGTGAAACTGTGATAAAACTTTGCAATTTATTGAGGAAAATAGAGATGTGTAGGGGCATGTCAGAAAGAAGTGACTACTAGATATATAACAACAATATTTTCACTAGAGATGATGAGAGATAATTCAAGGAAGCATACTATAACTAGAGAAAGGGAAAAGCAATATTTTCACTAGAGATGATGAGAGATAATTTAAGGAAGCATACCATAACTAGAGAAAGGGAAAATAAACTTACCTGTGATGATGCACCAAAAGGAATATGCTGACCTCCAACAGTGAACCATAATTCCTCTTCAAGCTACAGACAAGGAATAAAAAGAAAGCTCATTTCTAGGGAATTTACAAAAATGGACCAATATTTAGAATTTCTACATCTTTTCAATCTACATATTCAATAAAGAAATGAATGCCACCGGTGGTGATGGAATGTTTTAGAATCACACAAATAAAGTCAAAATAAGAAACTTAAGTAATAACATGTTATTAATGTTCTGGAAGCATCATTTAGAAGCAATATCAAATAGGAGAGGGTCCAACTAATACCGCATACTAACCTTAGCGTGCACTTCTTTCATGTATAGACTATCAGCAGGCAATGGAGGGACTATAGCTTGGTCTAAAAGTGATCCTACGTCAACCTTACTATATGAAGAATCATCATATATGTTAGATCCTACATCAACCTCACTATATGAAGAATCATCATATATGTAAACCTGCCATGTTACTGGAGTTGTTCCATCAGGAAATTCAAGAGGCAACTTAGTTAAGACTGAAACAATAAAAAAGAACTGAGAGAATCAATACAAAGTACTGACTTGAGTAACCTGACAAACATAAAAAAAAAAAAAAAATCAATTAATACCTTTTGCATTCTGGCAGCAATATGCATATTGGCTACGGATAGGAAAAGCAAAGGACAATTCCTAACAGCAAATCAATTCATGTAAGCAAACACTTCAAACAAAAGCATAAAAAATGAAACTAAGGACATTAGGCATACGGGATAAAATAAGGTGTATATCCCTCAATCTTTGTCATAAGTTCCAAGAAATGTAGGTCCAAAAAGTGTATATACTGCTACAAAACTAGCAAGTGTAGAAGGATCACTAAGACAAACAGAGACAACTCATTTAAAGTGTCTTCGTGATGCACTTTTAAAGGCAAAATCATCATATTCAATATTTTCCAAAATATTTTTTTCCAATACATAAAATTACTAATCCATTTAGCCTATCTTGAGTCATTGTTGTCCGTAAATAAGATTTTATTAATTTTAATTTTGAAAAACTTCTTTCGACAGATGTCACTGTCACGGGTATTGTCAATAATATCCTATAAGTAATCATCACATTTAGAAACATATCCATTGTTTTTAAAAACTCTAATATTTGATTGGAAGACCATTTTTTATTTGTTTCATAAGATTCACTTGGTAACATTACTTGCATCTGAAAACTTATATTTTGCATCAATATCAGAAGTGTCACTATTTTTTAAAGTATTTTCAAAATTCACACAAGAACTCATCAATTCATCATCATCCATTGAAACTAATTTTGCAACATCATACAAGAACCCAAATATAGATTCAAAATATTGCAACTGTTCAAACTTACTTTTCAATTGCCCAAGAGCAATATCGACTACTAAGATAAAATAATATGTTCAAAAAGACTCTTCCAGTGATTGATTTTCCCTTTCAGTATTAGAAATCTCATCAAAATATTTTTTTTCTACTAATTTTATGTTGTAGGAAATATAGGCTCAATTTCCATATCAAATGCTATTTTTTTTTTTTTTTGCATCAATCATAGCTAAAGCAAAATCATTTTCTCTATATTTTTCAAAAAAAGAAACAAGACCAGCCAATTGTTTTATAGCAACATCAAGACGCATATCCTCTCACTGTAATTTTTTACTGACTAAGTTAATTTTATGCAAAATATCATGCCAAATAGCAAGACTTAATATAAATTCAAAACTTGAAAGTTCACCAGATGCTAATGTTTCAACATCTCTACTTAATTTGCTATCTTCACTTATTTTTGCTAATTTGAACAAAGCTTCTCTAATTTGGGAAGCTTGAGATAGTATTGCTTTAACTATTTCAATATGGTTTTCCCATCTTGTAGTTGACAATGATTTTAAAGTTAATCCATCAATATATTCAAGTAAAACATTCCATCTTTTTGTTGAATTAGAGAACACGGTGTACATACATTGACATGCTCCAAAAAATGATTTTGCTTTAGAACAAGATTTTGCCATGTCACAAACAACTAAGTTAAGAGAATAAGAACCACATGGCATGTAAAATGCTCTAGGATTAATGTCAAGCAATCTTCTTTGCACACCTTGATTTTTGCCTTTCATATTAGATCCATTATCATAACCTTGCCCTCTCATATTATCAATATCAAGTTCTAAAGATTGTAAAACAAATCTCAATTCATTAAAAAGACCTAAACCAAGATGTATCTTCTACATTTATAAATTCTAAGAAATACTCTTCTATTTTAATTGGAGTCTTTGAAATATCTACACATCTTAATATGAGAGTCATTTGTTCTTTGTGACTTGCATCCAGTGTACAATCAAGAATTACTGAAAAATATTTTGCCTCTTTTACTTTTTTAATTATTTCATTCTTGACTTTGGAGGCTAGAATAGATATTAACTCGTTTTGAATTTTATGACTAAGATAATGATAATAAATCTTTTTATCTTGAGTGAGTCGAAAATGTTCTTGCATTATTGGATCAAAATCTGCAATCATTTCAAGTAGACCCAAAAAATTACCATTACCATCTTCATAAATTTTGTCGTGTGTACCACGAAATGTCAAATTATGTATAGCAAGACATTTGACTACAACAACTATTCTTAGCATAATGTGTTTCCAATATTTTGTATCCTTTTTAATTTGTTCTTGTATTTCCTTATCAATTGTCATTGTTTTCTTTAATCTCATTTGAAGTTCAACAAAAGCTCTTAGATTTGTGAGGTGTTCAACACTATTTTCATGTTGTTTAAGTTTGTCACATAAATGTTTCCAGTCATTAACTCTTTCTCTTGCTAAATTACTTTTGGTGTGTATTATTTTAAACAACTTACAACAAATATAAAATACTCTGTCTAACTCCTTCGAGTACACTAACCATTTTCGATCAGGAGTCTCATCATTTGGTAACATTTGAACATAATAAGTATGAGAAAAGTGTCAAGATTCTTTATCTAAAAGAAACTTGAGAATATCTTCTCTTTTAGGACCTCTTTCCACAAGTAAATCCCTCATTTTTGTATCAAGAATATCACAAACTCTTGGATCAAATATGTTCAAATCATATTTAGGTGTCAAACATTGATATTTGTTTTTATGCTCATCATCACAAAACTTATCAATATCTTTAGTTTTGTCAATTTCAATTTCATCCAAATTATTAAAATCTGTATTATCTTCGTTCTCATTTCTACAAATTTCTCATTCTCATCACTTTCATTTCTCACAAATTCTTTATTTTTATCATTCTTATTTTCAACAAAATCTTCATTAACATTGGATCCATTAGTTAAAATATGAACTAAGTTTTCTGTTGTGTTATGTGATTGTTTACCAAAATATTTATTTAATGAATCTCTTAAGCTTTGGGCTATCTTTTTTTTTTTTTTTTGTCTTTTTTTGATATCCAGAGAGTTGTTTCATGATAACAGATAATTAAGAACAAAAAGCAATAAACAAATAACAATAAAACCTGATATGGAGAATTTTCTTTTGATTCGAAATCCATTTATATAAGACCTTACACAGATATCCTGCAAGTTTATAAAAAAAACACAATTCAATTGTTTAGGAGTTAATACCTTATTCATATAATTAAAACAGTAGTAAAATAAAGTTTCAAAAAAAAGATAACACTAAAGTCAACTAAATTTCTATGGTTAGGTTGTTATATTATATTGTTTGCTATTGGATTTTAATCAATAATTATGAAAGAAGTATTCTAACCACTCAGTGAAGTTAACTAGGCTATTTATTAAAACAATATCTATCATTTCAGGAATTATAAATAAAATAAGATTTTCAAGCAATACTAATTTCTTTATATTAAGTTTGAATAGTTGAATACAATAAAAAAAAATTAGAGAGCTATTATGTGAAATTATGAAACATGCATCTACCTTAATATTAAATTGTCTTTATGTTCAAATGCCTATAACAAGGATTGTAACTCCTAATGATTTGAGAGTATATACTCTCACAAAAAATTATCAATTCGTTCCTAAGGATTATAACTCCTCATGAAACATTCCACCAAAAAACATCTTGTAATTAAGAGTATTACTTGATTCATTTAATACATATTATAATTGAGAGTTATAAGACTCCGATTGCAACATATGATTCAATTCGTTCCTATCCCTAATGTCTAGAAGCTTGCTAGGAATAACTCCTTATTTGAGCCATTTGCCCTGATTACCAATTCCTAATTTCGCCAAACTGGGTTGTCATTTGTTTGTTAATGAACCACACTCCTACAATAGATATCTTGTTTTGATGCAAAATTGTGCACTCTGTATTCACCAAATTAATGTATTGTTTATTTTTTTCATTAACATTCTATACCATTGTTCTCACTGTTATGTTTAATTGCTAAAATTGGCCCTATGGGAGCATAACTGCACAAGCTCTATCTTTAATTCAAAGTTGTACAGTTTAATCGAAACAGAAGATATCAAAATAGAAAGCAAAGATCAGTGAGAACAACTTTGATCTTTTAGGGTTTGTTAAAGATGATGACCTTTTAGGGTTTACAGAAGCTTGAAGTAACAAGGCATGCCTTTGAGAGAGCCAGAGAGACCCATCGTCGTCGCAGTGAGAGAGGGAAGGCGCTGTGAAGAGGGTTTCGTCGCTTCAGCACCTTTGAGAGAGCCAGAGAGGGCCTGTAGTTGTCACAGCGAGAGAGGGAAGGTGCGGCCAGGAGGGCTTCAGTGATCGCAAGGGCGCGGCGAGGAGAATCGACGCTTCATATCGCTGGCGACTGGCGTTCGGCGAAAGCGGCGAGGGTTTTGACGAGGGATGGAGAAAAACGTTTATAAAAAATAAGTTAAGAGAAAAAAAACATTAAGAGATATATATCTATAACATTTATAAATAAAAAATTAGGTAAGGAAAAAAAAAACGTTAAGAGATATATATCTAAGGGGGCGTTTGGTTTAGGGTAATAGGAGTGGGGAATGGGAATGAGAATCATTGATTCCCATTGTTAATGTTTGGATTATAGGAATAGGAATACAAATAAGGGAATGAATCCTTGAAATTGGGTAATGACTCATTCCCATGTACCTCCCCTTCAATGAGCCATTACCCTATTTTCATCAATCAAAATATTCCATTATTCCAAAAATACCCTTGACTTAAAACTAAAATTTTCTCCATTAATATCAAATATCAAAATATATTTATTTATTTTTTCTTTCATATCACTTATCTCTCCTTATTCTCTCTCATTATATTTTCTCTCTCATCATAGTTTATCTCTCATCATTTTATCACACACTTTCTCTCTCCTTAATCTCTCCTATCACACTCTCTTTCCTCTTTTTTTCTCATTACACTTTCTCTCTCCTCAATCTCTCCCATCACACTCTCTTTTCTCTTTTTTCTCATCACACTTTCTCTCTCATCATACTTTCTCTCTCCTCAATCTCTCTTATCACACTTCCTCTTTTTTCCTCAACACATTTTCTCTCTCATCATACTTTCTCTCTCCTCAATCTCTCTTATCACACTTACTCCTTTTTTCCTCAACACACTTTCTCTCTCATCATACTTTCTCTCTCCTCAATCTCTTCCATCATATTCACTGTTCTTTTTTTTTGTCCCCAGGGCGTAGCACAGATGGGGAGTGCATGGTTCTGTGGCTGAAAGGTCCAGGGGTCGATCCCCGGGGTGTCACTGCCTGGGGTTAACGTCTCCGCCATGCACTTTCCACCTGTGTACCTGCATTTACCTCTCTCCATATCCGTGGGACCGGCTCTAGGGGGGCCGCTGATGTGGCGGTTCCACATTTTTTCATATTCACTGTTCTTTTTTCTCTCACCATACTTTCTCTCTCCTCAATCTCTCTCATCACACTCTCTCTCCTCATTTTTTCTCACTATATTTTCTCTCTCTTCATCCTCTCCTATCATACTTTCTCTCACATCATATTTTCTCTCATCATGCTCTCTCCAATCATACTCTTTTTTTTTCATTTTCTCTCATCACACTTTCTCTCTCTTCATTCTTTCTTACCACACTTTCTCTCTCATAATACTTTCTCTCTCATCATTCTCTTTCATCATATTTTTCTCTCACATTCATTTTTCTCTCACATCTAATTTTTTCTCTTATTTTCCTTTAAGGGTAAAAAAGGAAACTTTGATTTATTCCGATAGAAGATATACAACTAACCAAACATTATTTTTAAGAGTGATATCCATGCTCATACCCATTCCCATTCCACAATACAATGATTCCCATTCCGATTCCTATTCCTAGGAAAGAACCAAACGCCCCCTAATATCTATAACGTGCATATAAAATGGGCTCCTAAAACTTTTTGGGCCCTGGGCAGGTGCCCTGGTAGCCCTGACCCAGGGCCGGTTCTGATGCCTCTTTTATGTGTTAATCACTATTTCAAAAGTTAGTAGTCACCCGTGATTTATCTTCTCCGTGTTAACCCTCGGACGGATTGACAGAAGCGCTAAGGACGAGCGTATTCACCTTTTATCATCGTAGAATCGAACAACCTTAGAAGCGTAAGGTTTTTTTATGATATTAGGGTTAATAAAAAAAATCTCCAAATTAACCCTCCACAAACTGGCCATCTCCTCTGCAGCCGACTGCATCGGCAACATCCTCCCCCTGCCTCCCAGCCACGCCGCCTCCCATAAGAAACGGTCCGATCCCTCTACCTCCGCCGGAGAAGAGAACCCCTTCGTAGTCGCGCTGGTGGAGTGCGCCCGACACCCGCAAGGCCCTTCCAGAGAGGAGCTCTTCAAGCTGAGCGCCTGCCGAGCCACTACCACCGGCACCTTCTTCGGCCACTGCTGCGACCACATCGCGGCGACAGCCACAGACCGCTGCTCGACTCGCCGATGTGGACGATGTATTGCAACGGGCGGTAGGTGGGGTTAACAATCTGGAGGCAAGTGACGGAGCCCGACGCAGAGGTATTTAGGATTATGGTCTCGATTGGCATCAGGGTTCGCCTGTGAAGGGGACACTGGTGACGTCGGGGAAGAGGATGCCACAATAAAAAATGAATTAAAAATGAACTTTGGTTTTTTTTAATTTAAACTTAATTGATTCAAGCAACTCTTAACTTAATATTTAAAGTTTAATTGATTCAAACAACTCTTAACTTAATATTTAAATTAACTTTCTTATACCCTAATTAAATAATCCTATATATATATATTTTAAATTTTAAAAATTATAAATTAATTTTATTTATTTATTATATATATTATCAACCTATTATTATCATTAATATTATTAATTTACTTTATTCTTAAAAAATTAATCAAATATCAAATTAATTTAGTGACAAATGATTTAAGATTGAACCAAAGATAATACTCTAAATATTAAATTAGGTTATAATATTACTTATGGTTGAACAAAATAACATTATGATATATTTTATTCTCCTAATTTTAGTTATGTAATTATCATATAATTAAGAATCATCCTAAAATATAGCACATGGTGGGGTAAATCTCAGATCTTGATCATTACGCTAGAGATGCCATGCGTCTATCGTCTGTGTTACGTCCTAGGGGCAACTAAGAATCATCCTAAAACTCATATCTAGGGTTGTCTAAACTGGTCAAAAATCGATCTCGATTGACTAGCTTCAGCAAAATCGTAAGAACCAATTAATCAATCAACTTTTCACAAAATCACAAGAACTAACATATTTTCACAAAATCAAGCAGAAAATGGATATTGATAACTTAATGATAATTGATAAAATACCCAAAGCTCTACATTTAAAAAATAATTACAAGTTGGTTATGCTAGTTTTTACATCAATATTTATTCCTCATTTCCAAGTAAACTAATTTCTTTTTTATATTGGTTTATGTGTGCTTCAAATTTTGTATAAGTAGATTTTTAGGTAAAATTTTTATATTTAATGAAAGTGATTTATTAACCTAGGCCTGTTTGACCAATTGACTTATCCCGGTTGATGTCCAGATCACTCTTCACTCAGAAAAAAATTTAAGTTTCCGTTCTACCCATCAGTGAACTGGAGCAGGAGCTTGTCAGATTCGATTTTTTTTTAATAAATTAACGATGCCTTATCAAGTGTCAGGGGAGGATAAACAACCAAAGCAAAGAAATGACCACAACTTCAAGCTCACCACTTTTGAGAACCGGGAACAACTATCTTGAATTCATATCATAACTGTAAACTGTCTTTGTTATTTCTTTGAACCAACCTCCTCTCTCTTTATATAAATTCTACCACTATCAATTGTCAATTTTCTGACCTGACCTGAATTATATGATAATATGTATAATTTTAAGGTTGAGTTGACTAATAGATGACAGAATTACTATCATAGGAATCTCAATAAAATTGAGAATAAAAAATCCCTTCTTTATACTGATCAATTATAGTTTTTTGATTTATTTCCTTACACATAATCATGAGATGGTTGATTCCGTTTTTTACTATCATGTACAATTTTTATAGATTTAGCATTGAACTTGGATGTATTATTAACGATCTTGTGTTTGTGTAGCGATCATATGGATACATGACATTCTGTATTAATTTTACTATTTTATTAAAAATCTAAACCTTTCACTGATTAAGTTTAATATTCTGTATACCGCCAATATAGCAATGTGCCTAATAAATCTTTTTTTGGTACTGCATTGTTATTGTTTGTCATCCTCTTATTGTCGTCTTCAGGAAAAAAGGAACATCGTTGTATTAAGGATGATCAATTTTTATCATCAACAAACTTTATACCAAACATATTCTGGTAAATAGTTTTCATATTCACTGAAAAAAAAATAAAACACGAAAGGGTGAAATAAAAATATTTTTAACACAATATATATAACGGTCAACGGCAGAAAGGCATTAGAAAGTCAACTTTCTTCGTTTTTTTTTCCTTAAAAAAAATATTTTTCCGATTCTAAATCCGGAATATTGTTGTATAGTTGAGGATCAAGTTGGCTCCGGCTCCCTCTGATATTTTTAATTTGCCTCTTGTTCTGAAGTCTAACCTTCAAGTGAAATCTCTGCTTTCTTCTGGCGACAGCGCGAGAGCGCGCGAGAGCGAGAGATGGAAGGGGAGGTTGGGGAAGCGAGGGAGCCGCTGGTGGCGGCGCAGCCCCTGCTCAGGAGATACTCGGTGAATTCGCTGCGTACAGAGTTTGTGGCTCGGCTACCGGCGAAGCTCCGCGACCAGATCGATCCCGAGAGTATCGCCGATGTCGATCTTTCCCGCGTCAAAGGCCTTCGCCGAGGTTCGTCGAACGCCCGCCCTAGCTCGTATCCCCAACTCTGATTGCTATTATTTTCGTCGTTTGCATGTCTGTTCGATGCCAAATTAATCCGATGCATTGACCTGCCCTGTTCCTTTTGAAGTTCATCGTCCATCTTAGCGATGTCTAGTTTTCTTCTTATTTCTTTTGTGTATGATCTATTTCTTCTCAAATGTCTTGAGGATCCGTGAAAAAAAATAAATGATTCAGTTGCTGTCATGGATGATTTATAATGGTTGTAATTTGTATGCCTCAGCATGATTTGCAGTTGTTCCCTTTGAATTTAAGATCTGCTTCCTACTATTAAAGCTTAGAGTATCTGCTGAACATGTTCAAGGAGCATCTACTGAACTTATTTTTAGGAATTGTATAATCGTTCTTTCTCTTTGTCAGCATTAGGAATTTCAGGAAGGCGATCAGCTTCTTCCTTATACTAATTAAAGCATTTTCTTTATCCTCTTTTGTTTAGGGGAGAGAGAGTACTACGAAAGGCAATTCGCCACTTTGAGATCTTTTGAAGAAGTTGACTCTTTGGGTTCTGGGTTTGGAACTGTTGACTGTCAAGATGACTTGGATGCGAAGAATGAGTTTGCGATGAAGATATCCAATTTTGCAAATATTGTTCTCTTGGTGTTCAAGGTAGTCTAGTTGCTGAGGCATCTCCCAATCACCAGAACTTCAATAAATTCTGTGGACCTGTAAAAAAACTCTTGTACTGATTCCCTAAATTCATGACAGATATATGCTACAGAAAGAACTGGGTCCATGGCAATTGCAGCATCGACACTTGACTCGTTGCTGGATTTCATGGCAGGTGGCATTCTTTGGTTCGCCCATTTGTCTATGAAGAATGTTAACATCTATAAGTATCCCATTGGCAAGTTGAGAGTGCAGCCTGTGGGTATCATTGTATTTGCTGCTATCATGGCTACTTTAGGTATGCCTCATCCCTGTCTTATGTATCTTTGATTATAAATTATGAACTTTAAACTGCTTTATATTAGTGCCACTTTGCTATTCTTTTCCATGCATAGTTTTGTTCCTGAGTTCACTTCATACTGTCAATTTTATCGTTTGTTCCTTTTGAATATCAAGTCTTGGAGTAAACCTAAATTCTTACAGATCAAAATTAGACAATTATCTGGAGTTTGATAACTGTTGTGCATACTGTATGCAAATTAGTTTTCTTGTAGATACACTTACAGCTGCGTGCACAATAGAGAGGAGACTATTTAAGGAAGCAGTGGGGTGTTAGCCTTTGCTTGTCTGTGGATCGCCATTGCTTTGGTTTGTTCTTCATTGCCATTCATGTTTGCCTCTTTCGCCAATATTTTCTTTTCCACATTCTAGCTATCATCATGTTGCAAACCAGTTCCAACTTCCAATTTTGGGGGTAAGATAGCAAAAATGTCAATCAAATAGTTTTAGCCTTGTTTCACCTATATAGGTTCTTTGGCTGAAATAGTTAGAAGACAATTCTCCTGTCCAGTCCTTAGTCTCCATACTCTGAATACTTGAGAGATGAATTCAAACAGAAACCATCTGTATTTTTGTGGACTTGTCACTTCAACGAGTTATAAATAATTGAAGATCTTCTTATGATTATGCAATAATCCATTCATGATAAAAAACAAATTGTGTTCTTTTTCTTTTAGGCTTTCAAGTATTAATTCAGGCACTTGAACAGCTGGTAGCTGATCAGCCTCCAGAGAAAATGTCCTCAGGGCAACTTATCTGGTTGTATTCGATCATGTTAAGTGCCACTGCAGTTAAACTTGTCCTTTGGTTTTACTGCAGAAGCTCTGGCAATGAGATTGTCAGGGCCTATGCTAAGGTGAGTTCTCACACTACCTATCGATTAATTGCCAATTATTAACTTCTTCTACGCCCATGATGTCCAGGACCATTACTTTGATGTTGTGACCAATGTCGTGGGTCTTGTTGCTGCCGTTCTCGGTGATAAATTGTACTGGTGGATCGATCCCGTTGGTGCCATTATACTGGCTGTTTATACAGTGATTAACTGGTCAGCCACTGTGTGGGAGAACGCAGGTTCTATCACTAACCCTTATTTTCATTACTACAATGACAATGTGTGATTTTCACAGACCTTTTCTATGTACCGAGAAACATATAATTAGCCTGACACTTGTGTTTACATATTTTTGCAAATGCTGATTTGAGTTCAACCATCATTACAGCTTCCTTAGTTGGTCAGTCGGCTTCACCTGAAATGTTACAGAAATTGACATATCTTGTGTCGAGGCATGATCGTCGTATTAAGCATGTCGATACAGTTCGCGCGTATACCTTTGGTTCTCTGTACTTCGTCGAGGTTGGTATCTCTATTTTTTTTGTAGCTCTTTATGAGGAGCTGTAGCATCCAGTTAAAGTATTTACTGATTTCTTCTGGGTGGCATTGATGAAGGTTGACATTGAGCTACCTGGAGAACTGCCACTAAGCGAGGTGCACTCTATAGGAGAATCATTGCAGGAGAAAATTGAGAAAGTCCCAGAGGTTGAGCGAGCCTTCGTGCATGCTGATTTCGAAAGCACCCATAAGCCTGAACACAGCGTTCGCACAAGTCTTCCGGAAGGCGAGCATTAGACTTCCTCATGCTTCCTCTTCCTGCCCCCTACCAATCACTGATGGTGATTACTTATTGTATCTGTTACTCTCGATAAAGAAGCATGCGAATCGATGGACATGAGTGTGATTTCTGTTATTATCAGTTTTGTTTTCCCCCCTCTGAATAACTTGTGAAATTTTCATTGATTTAGGCTGTTGATAGCAGGTGAAATTCTGTCTATAAGATTCCGTTTTGCTGTCAAAACACCTGCTATCCACCACCTAAATCACTCCCTTAATATTAATAAAATCATGGATGACATTTTTAAATAATTGTTAAGCACTGAGAGCATTAATTGAAATTGAAATGACAAAGCATTAATCTGACAGAGGAAGGAAATCAAACTCTTAAATATCCTCGCCAGTATAAGAAAAGCTTCTTCCAACAAGTATGCCAATTCACCTACTTGAAGTTGGCTAACAAGAAATGCCTCTTCACAAACAATTTTATTATCGAAGCATTGTCTATACAATTAATGGAAAATTTTCTAAATTAACATAAGCACCATAACAGATAGAAGCAACAATCCTATGTGTTCTTTTACTCTCGTTACCATGATGGTTGAAGTAGGAAACATTCATCACTTATACTCATAAGCTCCATCAAAGCTCGACAAATTACTGCTCTGAGTGCAATTGATATAGACCATAGCGAGCATCAAGTTATCAGCATTTTGTCTGACTGCAGAAGGTGAGAACCTGCAAATTTAAACATAATTGCGAGACTACTTAGGAGGTCGGCAACAGCCTGCCATTGTACATCTTTTCCAACAATTTTCGCGCTTCAGGTCTTCGAAGAAGCCCCTTGTTGTTGGGTAAACCCGTGCCAAGACAAATAGGGCACACCAGTTTTCCACGACCTGCACCATCATACAACAACAAACAAACATTTATCCAAAAGGTCATGCCAATGTCCATTTACAAACTAAATGAAGCTTCAAGAAAATGGGAAACAACATTTGTATATATAAAATTTTAAACCTAAATTACAATATGGAACTAGACCTGTACCTAAAATTGTGCAGTGAGCCTATAAATTGTGTAGTGCTTTCTGAAAGCACAAAATTATCTGTAGCTGGAATACTAATCTGGCAACATAAAATTGTAATGATTACAGGTTAATTTGAAGTTCCAACTGAATATAGTAGCAGCACATGCAAATGATGTTTCTGGATTGTGTTGGATGGGTTACGGTTCAGCTTATCTTGTTTCCTTGGAAAGGCCAAGCAATTTAGCAAGCAATAAATATTAGACTAGCATGGATTAATTATGTTAAACTAACATGGAAAAGGCTATAGTTTCCCAAAATCTAGAATGGTAAAGATTTCTATCATATACAAAGAATAATCAGGCACAAAAATACCAGTTTTAGAAATACAAGCAGATTCTAATCAAATTGCTGTGATCAGCATTTTTGATTTGTGAAACAACTTTTTTTATGATTCTTAGTTGGTGAGGAGAGACAGATTACTGACTTTTATAATGAACTTGGCAGGCAATGTATAGGCGCACTCTGTAAGAACTAAATCACACTTAATGTCAATATATGATCATGCACATCTAAATGCCATTATGTGATCATGTACACTTAAATATCATCATGTCACTGTTCATGCATAGGGAAATGTGCTCACAACTCTGTACCAAGCCTCTTTGACAAAATAGCAAAATCCCTACCATAACAATTAGGGCATTCTGTAAACTCGTACACATCTTTTGCTCGCTTTCTGTTGAGTGCTTTCCATTTTCCCGTGCCACCACACATGTCACCTAAGTTTAAGTAAAAAAGATAACATCAGAATGATCTAGAACAGAAATCTCAAAATATTCCACCTATAAAATGGCCATTGGTATCAATTACCATATGATTTTGAATTTGATAATGCCAACTGTGATTAATTCATATTTATCATGTCAGTTTCTCTTTATGAATAACCTAAAAATTAGTATACAACTTTCAGTACCACATTCTGTCAGATATAATCCATGGAAGATTTTTCTTATATATATATACATATTTCTTTTCCAGTTTTTATATAGGAAAAATATACAGTTTTGCATATGACTTATGATTCACTATAACTTTCATGGTAAATCAGAAGACATCTGTAGTTCATAGTATAACTCTAGCTGCACAATCTTCTGCCAGGTAGCTCTGACCTAAAATCTAACTTAGTTTCATGGGAGTAATGATGGAAGAAATAAGCCATTTATTTCATAGGACTAGATGAAAATTTGCATGCTGGTGTTTCTAATTTGACAGGGTAAGAATACCTAATTGCTGAGTTTCTTTGATCTTTTGCAATAATTTCATTATCAGAACATCATCAAATACAGAGAATTCTATATTTAGTATCTCTTGTAACTTGTTTGCAAGACTTTAAAATCATTCATAAAGCTACTAAATGAGTTGATCTAGCTCAACACCATTTGAACCACTTAATATAAACAAAAGAAGAAGTGCACATAAGAAGGAAGACATCTTACATAATACAACACCACTTCCGCTACAATTTCGACACACAGATTTTAATTTACTATCCGTTGATTCTAATGCAAATCCATCAGGTGCATGCAATGGTCCAGCAATATGTACTGCTGCTAGAGTTGCACATAAACATGCAACACATTTTCGTCTTGAATGAAGTGAACCAGTCTCCTGCATGAGAAAGTAGAACTTTAACAAGGATATTGCAACGTAAACAAATAAATACCTTAAATTATAAGATCTTTCAGAAAAATCAACTAAATCACAAGGCATAATGCGACCTACCATTTATGCATACTTTTCACATCTAATCATATATGTTGTGTTTACTTGGATGGAAATGAGAAGGAAATGAATTTGAGAAGGGAAATGAGATCCAATGTTTACATCGTTCCCTTTGATTCCATCCAAGTAAATAAGAAGGATCGAAATAATGAGTGGAGACTAACTAGCGTAGTTTTTCTTTTCTTTTCTCTACTCACACAAACTTTCTCTGAGACTCCCCTCCCCTCAAGTAAACAGAACATAATAATGTGTATGGCTGGAACAATGATTATCAATCAAATGATAAAAGATCAATCCTTCCATGGCATGATATTCAAATATGAAGACCAACTGTGATGTTTGTTTGATTAGACTATAACTTTGTCATGGTATCTGAGATGTGCTACACCATGTCTGCTTCCTTCTTAACCATTGTAGTCTAGATTGACACATTAGACAATCAATCATCCATATGTTGCCCGACCAAGTGCAGATATTAGGTAGAAGGAGTGGCAATTAGCAGGGAAAAGACTGCCCGTGCAACAAGCAGATACCATCTATTGACTTGTGACCTTCTGGAAGATAGCAAGTTCTGCTTCTGGTTAATGAGGTGCTTCCAATGGGAAGAGAATCAGTTGTGATTTAAACCTGCACTATATCTACATTGACTGAGAACTATTTCCAATTTAGCATCGCTAGAGATCCTTTCTGAGATGCACAGATCTCAACTTACGTGGCAAACCATTCGCCTTATTACGCAAGTTGACAAAGTTTAGTACAACAACGAATCTAATGTTTCTTTTCTTTCTTCCAAACTTACACAGGCCGAGAAGACAGCAATGTATATTAGAATCAAGGGTCTATTGTTAGTACAGAAATAGAAAATGTGTGGGCTGTCAGTGGCATTGTGTAAGTAAACCAACAAAAAGCACAATGTTTGTAACCTTCAAGCTAAAAAAAAGACATTCAAAGATATACAAGATGATGTAACCTTTAGGTTAATAGGGCTTGATGAAGGTTCACTGTCATGACGCTTTGGTCCTTCCTGCTCCTCCAAATTGGAGCTGACATAAATTTTAGCTGTCACTGAATTAGTTAGCTTGGGAATCCAAAAGCACAAGACAAATAAGATACATCTACTAAGAATTATAAAGCAATAAATAAAGCAGTCTCATTTCATAACCCAATTCGTTTATTACATTAAACAATCACAGTTTCAGCTATTCAGGAGCAACCGAAGCTTTAACTAAGAGATAAAGCCACTAAACACTCCTTGACAACAGATTTAAAAGTTCATAATCATTTCATACTTCTGAATAAGAAAAAAAACAACAAAAAACAATAATAGAAGAGCACAGAAATCTTCCTAATAGGAAACAAAATGTGTGAGCGCGACGCATTAGGTCTCGCGACTCAATATCAGTCAAGAAATCCTTTCTAGCGAAGACACAATTTTACTGCGTCAAACAAAAATCGATTCACAGAGAATACGCGATATAGGAACCGTCTCCGCTGTCCGTCCAGTAAGAACTCACCGCCAAAACTAGCCGAGTCTCTGCTTGCGCTTCCGCCTCTTCTTCTGCTTCGGTTCCTAGTCGTCATTAAAGAGGGGGAGATAGTGGAGAAGAGGAATACGCTACGACCAGTCATCATCTCCGTTCTCCTCCTTCCTCTCCCCTTCCCTTCGCCTTCTCGACAGTTTAGCGCGGAGCAGCAAAGGCCACTCGCCGAAACGGAACCGGGTTATCTTCGAGGAATGGCGCACAGCAGAGTCTATGCGAGCCTCCGCAGGAATTTGCCCATTTGATCTTGTCGGACCAATTTACTCAAATAAACTGTTAAATTTGGAATAAATAAATACATAATTACTAATTAGGCTAGTTTTTCAGCTTAAGAGGAAATTAATACCAAAGGATTATATACGCCAACTGAAGTCTGAAGATTACAAATCTTACAACACAGTACAGTAAGTTCCTTCTTGTTAAAGAAACGCCTTCGAAACTATAAATCAACCAACAACGAAAATAAAAAAGGGTCTTACCCATAAAGTCGAAACATAGAAGGGGAAATAAGAATAACTGCAGCCTTTCTCGTACGAAACGTCTAAACCCCCCTGCTTTCTGCATCTGACTTGGTCAAGCTCCTCAGCCGCCGCAAAAACCTCACCTTTTTCTCCCAACCGGCCCTCCTCCTCTTTCCCCCCGCCTTCTCCGGCGACTCCTCCCAACTCCACGCCCTCCCGGACTCCTCCTCTTCCTCTTCGCTGCCTACTCCACCCACGACTCTCGCCCTCAGCTCAGCTACCAAGCTCCTCACCGCCTCCTCTGGTTCTTCCCTGTCCCTCAACAGCACCTCCGCCACCTCCGCAGGCGTCATCTCCGCTCCCGCCCGAATGAAACCCTCCGCCACGGCCACCATCTCGTGGTCCCTCAACCCCACGTATCTCTCCACCAGTTCCCGCATTGCGTGCGCCCCGCAGGCGCCCAGCCTCACGTGCACGTCCATCCGGCCCGGCCGCAGCAGCGCCGGGTCGAACGCCTCCACGTAGTTCGTCGTGAACACTATCACCCTCTCCTCGCCGCAGCACGACCACAGCCCGTCGATAAAGTTCAGCAGCCCGGACAGCGTCACGCGCCCGTCGTTGCCTCTGCCTCCGACGTCATCGTCCTCGGAGTCGGTTCCCTCGTTGTCGAGCGAAGGCTGCCGTCGACGCCTCACCGTTCTCATCCTCGCTGCTGTGGACTTCCCCGTACCACGCCGATCGCCGGTGAGATCCAGAGAGCAGTCTATGTCCTCGATTACAATCACGGAGCGGTTGTTCGTCTGGATGAGCAACGAACGTAGGTCCGAGTTGTTGGCAACTCGGGTCAACTCCAGATCGTAGACGTCGTAGTGCAGGTGGTTGGCCATTGCAGCAATGAGCGAGGACTTTCCGGAACCTGGCGGGCCGTGGAGCAGGTACCCGCGCTTCCACGCGCGGCCCGTACGGCAGTAGAACTCTCGGCCATCCGCAAAGGCATCCAGGTCCGCCAGGATGCTCACTTTCATCGCGGGCTCGAGCGCCAGCGTGGCGAATGTGGCCGGGTGGCGGAACGGCACGGAGAACCAGGAGGGTGTCACTCCGCGAGGCGAGTTGGTGAAGAGGCGACGGGGGCGTGAGGAGCGCTCGAGGTGGTCGGCCGCGCCGGAGAGGTGGGCGAGGTAAGGGCCGAGGAGGGCTGCGGAAGCGCGCTTGGGGAGGCGGAGAGAGTAGGTCCGACGCTCCTCGAGCGAGTCCTGGAGCGTGTCGGCGTGGTGTGTCCAGAGGAGGCGTTGGCCGGCGAAGGAATCTTCGAGGGAATGGTTGGGGGATATCGACAGCGAAGGGGCGGCGAGAGAGCCGCAGGGGAGCGAGAGGGTGAGGCGGGGCGGGGCGGAAGAGGTGGCTGCAGAGCAAATAAGCGACTGATGGAGGTAGAGGTGGACGTGGCGGTAGAGGTCGTTCGGTTCGACGGCGGAGGAGCCGAGGAACTCAGGCACGTCGAAGTAGGAGTAAGGGGTGAGGGAGTCTTGAAGTGACTGCCACGTCGAGTGGAGAAGGGCCAGAAGCTGAGAAGGAAGGATGTTTTGGAGGATGGTGAGCAGCCCTAAGAGCGACCACATCTGCGATAGAAGCTCCATGATCTTTCACTACGTGCCACTGCTTCTGCTATTCTGCTTCTTCCTGGTACAGATCAAGAACAAGAACAAAGCACTGAGAGAGAGCACTATGACCTATATAAACCATGAAGGGCAAGGAAAGAGGAATGTGGAGAAGTCGATGTGTGTAGTCACTGGGAAAAAGAAGACGAAACGAAGGGGAAAAGCAAAAGAAGACTTAAAGCGAAAGATGCATTGGCAGGGGACAGAGCTCTGCTTTGTGCTTCCCTTTTTTTGCTTTACTTGGAACCTCGAGGAAGGAGATGGTGGCTGTAAACTATGAACTACTCAAGAAATTGTTCAGAGAGGTCAGCTCATGGGAATAGGAATCCAAGAAAGTGATAAGCTCCATAGAGAAAAGAAATACAGGAATGTCAATATTCCATTGTTGAGAATCCAGATTTCTCGTGTGACCCGCGAAATTGCCGATAAAGATGCTAAAAGAAGATTTTGCCTAGTTCGTTCTGCTTTAGAAAGTCATTCATATAAAGAGTAGGACTTGAATTTTGAATTCGTACTAAGGATCTCTTAAGTTTATTTAACTAATATCCACCAAAAGGAACGAACATCCAAGCGACTTGCAAACATAAACTGCATCGAGCTCATCTGTTTTACCTTGGAGATGGCATCTAACTCACATGATTAGGAATCTGATTAAAGTTTCAGCGCTTCTTTCATTGTGGTACTGTACCTTTAGTCTCCTGCTAAAGGTATTTGGTGGCACTGAGTAGATGCTAAAGCTTAAGAAAAATATAATAAATGATGTAGTGGCTCAAGAATCGATCATAACCTACTAAAAGATGATGCGTTCATGATGATATTAATTGTTGATTGGTATCAGATTGTCCACATGAAGTTAAAGTTGGAAAACTTATCAGCTCAGATTATTATAGTTAGGAAATCTCGTAAAAGTTGACTTTTAGACGGGTTAGAGACTTAGCCATGTTGTCTTAAACCCCACGTCCAAATGCATGCACAAAGTGAGAGACAAAGCTGAGTATTTTAACAATCTGTCCAAGCCACGTCGAGCTGTCTATATCTTTACCAAAACCACACTTAAAAGAACACTTTTCATAGCTAGATGCCGATGCACGAGCTCAAACGGGTGTCCAGAGAGCTTTTGTTTGGGTGAGAAATACAATGTGCGTTCTTGTACAATACACATAGTAGTACTCGTCTTAAAGATAACGCTGCCGTCCATTCTCATCTCCTTGGATACATCGTTAAACTTGTTCGTCTCCTTCCAATCGATGCTGAGATCAGAGCAACATAAGGAACACACGAATTTCATGTTTTCTTCCTCTTTCCTTTTCCAAATTCATCTTGGAGTTGAACAAAATGAGCTTGCAGCAAAATGAACAGCAGCTGTGGCAAAGAAAAATACTGTCACCAAGTCGCATACCGTCTCCGATAACCCTCGAGTGTTCACCAGATTCCCCAAACGAGCAGCAGCAGAAGCAGCCTCGCCCCTGTTCTAGGGGCCTCGCTGCAATCTTCTCTCTGTTCCCAAAGACTCAGCACTCTGGCGAATCAAGATACGAGAAGCAGGTATCACTAGAATTCCATCGTTGTGTGCAATTATTTAATACCGCAAATGAGAATTACTGAGCTGGGTGGATGTTCTGAAGGTTGCGGAACTCCAAGAGGAAGTTGGTCGACAAAGAGAGCTGAAGACGACCTATAAGGCCCGTCTCGAGAGGACGCAGGAGTATCTGAGGTACTGTCTGGAGATCGCCAAGGAAAATGGATTCTTGCACCTCTTATCCAGCAACACAGAAATCTACGTTTCCGCAAAAATGGAGAAAAATTCCAGTTTGCAGGAAATTGATCATCCAAATTTGACTGGTATAGTTGATCAAGCGAAGTTCAACAATTGGTACATAGAGCCGGATGAGGTACAGGGTTTCTAAATGCTACGTCTCTGCAATTGTTTCCTTTTGAGTGAAAAAGAATTAGAAACGAGAGAAAGGAAAGAGACCGGAATCTCACCTTTTTTACACTTAACTCACAGAGGTTAGAAAAATTAAATTTTACCCCCTTTTAGTTTTGTAAAGTTACAACGGTAAATAAAATGGTTTTGAAAATATCAGGTGATATACTAAAACTGGGAGTAAAGTGAAATAATTCTTAAAATCTGGGGCGAAGTGAATATATGTTGAATTTCAGATGCATATAGGGGCTAAAATGAAATTAAGCCGATCCCTACCCTTTCAGATCGATGTCCACGAGCAAATCGGCAGCGGAACCACCGCCAACATCTACAGAGCGACATGGAGAGGCCTGCCCGTCGCCGTCAAGTGGGTCCACCCTTCCGTACTCCATTCCGGAGAAGGAAGCGGGGGCCTGACCTGGTTCGTCCAGGAGCTCGACATCCTCTCGCGCCAGCGCCACCCCCACGTCCTCCGCCTGATGGGCGCTTGCTTCCGCACTCCGAGACAGGGGTGGGTGGTCACGGAGCTCCTGAGTGGAAAGACGCTCGCGGAGTGGCTTCACGGGCACAAAGGGCGGGAGAAGACGAGGCGGGCGCCGCTTCCGCCTCTGAAGGAAAGGGTACAGAAGGGGCTGGAGATCGCTCTGGCGATGCAGTACCTTCACCTGCAAAAGCCCAGGATCCTCCACCGGGACCTGAAGCCGAGCAACGTCCTGTTGGACGACGCGATGCGTGTGCGGGTGGCAGACTTCGGGCATGCTCGCGTGCTGGACGAGGGCGAGGAAGCGCTCACAGGAGAAATGGGTGAGAATCCGATGATTAACTATGTTAATTAAGAATAACAAAAAGGAGAAGTCTGTAATCTTGTGCATTATGGTAATTGGATTACGCTGGCTAGGAACTTACGTGTACATGGCGCCTGAGGTGATCCGTTGTGAACCATACACAGAGAAATGTGATGTTTACAGCTTTGCCATCATTCTAAATGAGCTTGTAACTGGTGAACATCCATATATTGAGACCAATTTTGGTCCCGGCAAGGTACACTCGTCTGATCCTTTCTCTTGTATAAAAAAAAATACAAGAATCGTAATAGAATTTGATGAGCTAAGTTTGTGTGCTTCTCGTGGCAGATTGCACTGGAAGTGAGTGAAGGAAGGCTTAGGCCAAATCTGAAAGAGTATGAGGGGCAATGCAAGGAGCTCAGAGAACTTAGATCTTGTTCTTGGCATCAAAATGCTGAAAGTAGACCTGACTTTGCAGCTATCACTTTGGCTCTTGGAAAGGTACTAGATGAGTTGAAATATAGTTTCTAGTGTTACGTGATATGGCCTAAAATTTCAGTTAAAACTTGCATGCATATCAATGTTCTTCGTTTACACCTGAAATTTTTGTTTCATTTAAGATTGTTGTATTGTCATCGTGAATTTCTAAATTTTATAATGAAGAGAATACGCTTACGAGCTAAGTATTTTGAAGTCGGCTAAGATCTGGGAGATTATATAAGTGTACAACAACAGTAGAAGTACTCTGTAAAATAATCTATCTAGTTGTAGTAAAACAAAGCATCCTCCGAGCCCAAAAGATCATCAAAGGAGCAGATAAATGGAAGGCTCAACTCTCTCACCATCCAATTCCCTGCAGCCGCCTCTATAACTAAATTGTTGTCAACATCTGTCAGTGAGTTACTCCAGTTGAAATTTTCTTCCATCTCAATCTCCATGAATGCATTTGGATCGATGTTGCAAGAGTCTGCTTCCTTGATCTCATCCAACATGGCTATATTTTCTGTGCATGGTTGTGTATTGAGGCTGTGGCAATGAGTTAAGCCTGTTGATTTCTGCATCTTCTTTTTGACAATTTTATTCCAGTAATTCTTAATCTCATTGTCGGTACGTCCTGGTAAGCGTCCAGCTATTAGAGACCACCTATATCAATATCAGAGGTTACTCATCCTAAAAGCTTAAATGTCGTTTTTCCTTTTAAGAAAAGTCAAATCTATATATTCATATTTCCTCACTTAAGGCAAGATGAGAAGAAGTAGAAGTACCTATTTCCTAGAAGCTTATGAAGCCTGATGATGAGATCTTCCTCTTCTTCAGTTATGTTGCCTCTCTTGATATCAGGCCGAAGATAGTTAAGCCAACGAAGGCGACAACTCTTTCCACTGCGTTTGAGGCCTATTCCGATAAGTCAAATCATTTATCCCTGTAATGAACAATTCTGTTGCAATATAGCATGTTTTCTTACCAGCTTTTCTCGCAATGCTTGACCATTTTTTGGCTCCATGAGCTTCGATGCAGGATATCAGGACTTGGTCTTCCTCTCTTGTCCAGGTTCCTCTGTGCCAGACTCGGATGCTATGCCTTCGATCCATTCTATCAGCAACTCATTTATCCTGCGAGGCTTCTCTTCCTCTTGTTCTAGTTATATAAGTAGGGCAGGTTTCTAAATGGATGAAAGATGGAATCCATTTGGTTTATTTGCTTTACTTGCATGAAAGGTAAACTGAGTAGATTGCGTCCGCGCCCCATCAACTCAATCCTGACTCATTCTACTACCTTTAAACACATCCAGTTCGTGTGCAAATTATACTGCTAATTCCAGGTTTAGTTACATTGGTGAATCTTGATGACAAGGATTAAACTTATCGAGCAACAGGAAGACTGGTGAAGCTGGAAATCTTTCTCTTGGGGGGAATTGAGGTTTGAAACGGCAATCAATCCTTTATTTAGGTTGCATAATTAATAAAAGCAGGATAAGTGAACTGATTGATTCTGGAAGAACTGCAGAGTTGTGTGAAGTAAGAATCATGGACTTTTCCACAACTAGAAGAAAGCCAACTTGGGCTTCCACAACAAGGTCCGGGGTGGTGTGTTGGGAGTAGGAACTGTCGTCATGAAGCCTGAAATGCTCCAGGAATTATTCGCAGTCAGTCGAAGCCAATGGCGACGAATTCGATTGGCCAACTTGAAAAAAAATGATTAATCAGGTTGGGTAATGTTGAGTCTGAAGTGATCAGGGATAAAATCAATCCTATCCGAGTCCAGTTTTTTTGTTCGTAATTCTTGATTTCTTTCAGGTCTTTTTCAGAATTTGCATCTCTGATTATGGATAAATTAGGTTAAAATTGATTGTGATTTTCTCATAATTCATCTTTTCATCTAGATTATAATTTTAAATCGAGCAAAAGGCCAGAAGTAAAGATAAAAAGGTATGGCCAGAGAATACGATCTCATCGTATCCGGCAGCTCTTCAATCGGATCGGCGGATTCAACTTTCGTCTTCTAATTATAATATTAAAAAAAATTTAAAAAGAATGCAACCTAAGTGAGTTGATCCAAGTTGACTAAGAAGTAATATTAATTTATCTTTAAATATTAATATTTTTTACATCGTATAATTTTATTATTTAGAGAATTTAATTAAGTTCATATTTTATGAAATTATTTTTAAAAATATATAATTATTTTTATTATTTCTTATAAACTTTAATTATTATTGACGGACAAATTCGAAAACGACTCGTAGTCAACCCTTGCGTATCCCCTTTTTCATCTCGGCGAGACGACAATTTACTCGTGAACTTTTTCCCTTGTAGTTTGCGCGGGAACGCACTTCGTCGGAGGTCGTGACTCGTGAACCATCCCGTCGCCGTCCACCGTAGCTTGGCCTCTCCACCTGCTACCGTTTTATTTCTCCTTTCTTCCCTCCGTACTCGGGTAGTCGTGTCTCCTGCGCCGATGCCGATCCTAAGGTCTATTGCCGCTTCTTTGGGTTCTCCTCCCGAAACCCTAGAAACCACTCCGCCGTCTTCTGTAGAAGCTTCCGCCGATGAGACAATCCACTCTTCCAGGACCTCTCCTGCAACGTCCTCCTCGTTCCGTCAATCGAGCACTGAGATGGATCACTCTGGAGCGACGCCTCCCCTAAGGCGGAGCCTCCGCCTCGCATCGATGTCCAATGCTTCCTTCGTGACCGACTCGCCTGCTGTGACCAATCGTGGTGGCAGGAAGAACTCCCTTTCTAGCGTCTCAAAAACTACGGTTGAAGTGGAGGCTCCGCCGACCGTTTGCAAGGCAGACGCGGAAGAGATTAAGGTGTTGGAGGTTCCTGAGGGGTCTCCTACTTTACTTAACCATAAGAGAAAAGATTTTGATGATTCTGTTGGGGGAAAGTACATGTGCCTCAGGTCTGGGTCTAAACTTGCTCGGGTAGGATTTGATCAAATGTCGGGAGATACAAATGAAGCTCAAACTGAGATGTTGACGTCAGGTCCTCAGCGTGTTCATGAAGGCTTTTCAAATGGAATTGATGTCGACATGGTTGCAGAGAATTTGGAGGAGAAAATTGGGGAAGAAAGGTTCTCCACTCAATTAAAAGGGAAGGGAATACTGATAGAGGCTGTTCCAGAGGAACAGCAAGCTGGGAAAGTGAATCAAACAATAGAAAATGCTGAGTATGAAAATAAGGGGAAGGGAAAGTTGGTCGAGGAAGAAGACTTACTGTCAATTAGTGCGGCTGAATTTGACATGGATGCTGATGCAGCTGTTGCAAAGGATGTTGCTAGATACTCGGGATATGCTAACACAAGTACTAGAAAATCAAAAAGACAAAATGAATATAGAAAAGAAGTTGTCAGGTCAAGAGCTATAGAGTTGGCTCCCAAATTTGCCTTCTTTAAACCAGAAGATGATAAGCAAGAGGAAGAAGATGATAAACAAGAGGCAGAAGGACAAGAGGATCCTGAGGACTTACCTCCAGATGCTAACAATGAGGACTGGCCAGGGCCATTTTCTACTGCCCTGAAGATCATTGAAGACAGAAATCAAAAGCTGAGAACCCGAGAATCAAATAATTATTTTAAGAAAGGTCAGAATGACAAATCAAGGATTTCATGGGTACCCACAAAAAACCGCAATCCCATGGCAAGGGTCCCTTCAACCCTGCGAGACTTGTGTGTTAAAATTCTCTTAGAAAATGCTGAAGAAATTGAGTCACTTGATGGCATTCCTGATTTGCTAAAACACCGGTTAATATTAAAGTTGTGCCATTCTAGGAAAATGAATCCGCATCTTCTTAGTCATCTTGTGAGTGCTACTCCCACGGAGATATGCCTCAGTGACTGTTCATGGCTAACAGAAGTCCAGTTTGAGAATATTTTTTCTCAATGTGATGTGAAATGCTTAAAGGTACTGGGTTCGTTTACTTGGTGACTCATTTCAGGTTATTATAGTTATTTGCAAGTGATTGTTTTTTTTAATCATCATTTTGGTAGGTTTCTTTCTTATTGCATTAGCAGCTATATGGTTTTATCTGGTTGATCATGGAAGGCCTTGCATATTATCCTGTGAATCGCTTCATATGTTATGCCAAGTTTACTACATAATTAAGAGAGGGAAATTGGTTTACTCACGTTTTTCATGTTGGCCCCTCGGGGATATTTCTACAATGGTATTTGCTATCTCTATTTCTTTTCCTTTTGATGTGGTTTTATTTATGGTGTCCAGGTGTTGCAACTAGACAGGTGTGGAAGATGTTTGCCTGACTATGTTTTGCGTTCTACCTTGGCCCATTACCCTAATGGTTTGCCTTCATTAACTAGACTAAATCTCAAGGGTGCTTATCGGCTTTCAGATGATGGCTTAAATGCAGTTGTTGCTTCAGCACCTTCCTTAAGTTCTATAAATTTGTCAGAGTGCCCCCTTCTTACCTCAATGGGAATCATAAATTTAGCTGACAAGTTGGGCACTGTTTTGACGGAACTATATATAGATGGTTGCCAAAATGTTGATGCTATGGCTATTCTACCTGCACTCAAGAAAGTAAATCATTTAGAAGTTCTGTCAGTCGGTGGACTTCAGTCTGTTTGTGATAAGTTTGTACACCAGCTTATTCCTATTTGTGGTTCACACATGAGGGAATTAGCCTTGGCAGGATGCGAGTAAGTATCTTCATTAATTGCAGATTAAAATGCAGTCATTTCTCACTACTTATCTACTTGTGAAACACTACCTGATTATATACTGCCTAACCTCTTTATTGTGTTGTATAACACTTATGATTCCTGTGTCTTCACTTGATACAGGAAACTGTCTACTGCTTCCATTAGAACTATTGGTGCACATTGTTGTAGACTATTTGCTATTGATCTTCAGAATTTGAAAAGATTGAATGATTCTTCTATAGGATATCTTGCCAATGGTTGTAGATCACTTCAAAAACTTAAGCTTCGGCGTAATGCATTCAGGTTCCTTTTTTTTATGGCTTGCAAATTTTATTGATTCAATCGGTCATTTGCATGATTCTCTAAAGGATGCTAGCTAAATGTCCCCTCTCAGGAGAAACAAGTCAAAATAAGATTGACATGTTTATGTTGGTGGTTTTATGAGTTGACTTTGTGCCTTCACGTAAAGGACTAGAAGGAACCTAAAAACTTAAAAGAATAGAAATAGAGAGTGACAGAACAAATCCAAGTCTCAATCTATTGCATAAAATATATAGTGATTTAAGTTGAAAACTTGCATGTATAGTGTATCTTGTTAGTGATTCAACATATAATCCTCTTATAAAGAAATTGTGTTTTATGGGGAAAAAAAATTGTGACTTCAACAATTAAAGGATATCTATAAAAAGGCAAGAGCTAGATTGTTTGATTAGTCTTATTGATACAAATAATCAGCGAAATGATAAATAGGTCTCTTTTGCACGTTTTTCCTTTTTAGTACACTATTGATAAGTCTGTTGGCTATCTTCCATTCATCTTCATAATAGCTTATTTTGTCACATACAGTGATGAGGCTATTGCAGCATTCTTGGAAGCATCTGGAGGTTCATTAGCTGAACTTTCCCTAAATAATGTTGCAAAGGTAGTAACCTGACTTTATACATAGGATAGTTTGTTTCAAATGTATCTTTTCTGATTGGTTGATATGTGGAATAGCTACAATTAAATGGTTACTGGGCAAGATGACTAAAATCATAAGCTAGAACCATCTTTTGTTAATTGTTATTTGACCTTCATGCTTGCTTTGAACAAGGGTTTTTTGTAATGCATCATTGACTAGGTTGACTTTTCATGGGTTTTAACATAGAGCTCCTCAAGTACAATAGGATAATTCTTCGTTGATTAGTTAGATTATCCTGTAAAACACTCTCTAGACTTTTGTATATGTAGAAGTAACCTTTATAGTTATCAGTTTTTAATTTATGTATGTTGTGTGGCTATGTTGTCAAGAGCAAATTTTGTTGGCTATTGAGAGTTGAGACAAGCACTAATATATTACCAACATAGCATATCAGGACAGCCAATGATGCCTTATACTTGGAAATAGTTGTGCATTTATTGCTTTGTATCATATGCATTCTAATTGTTTAGTCATTTCTTCGCACCATATACATTATATCGAGGCATTCTAGGAAAATAGATTCACAAACCATTAACATGTGATCTGAGGGATTTTTCTTGAGGAGGAATCATTCGCGATTTAATGAGATGTTAACAACAATTTGAGTTATCATTTTCCAAACATCGGATATCATTTTACATGCAACATTTCAGGACCCAGTAAAACTTGCATGTTGACTGACAAAAATGAAATCATCCTCAAGGAAATCATCTAAACCAGCCAGAAGTTACCAGTTGTGAATGAAAAATCAGCAGGATTATTAATTGACAATTTGACATTCCCTAGAATTGAATTCTTATATTGGTTCTAACTATGCTTTAGTTGGCTATGGCCTATGATTAATTTACCAGATTAGTTTCCACTTTTTTCTTTACAATTGAGTTGACCAAGCCCTATTGGGCGTGCACTAATGGAAATTGGAGAATTCACCAAGCGAGGAGAAAACTAAGAGAAAATGCAAGATCAACAAGAAATAGATTTATGTGGGTCAGCAAGAGTGTCTTGTCAGGACATATGGTCCAACCTAAGATCTTCATGTATGCATTTAGAAATTAGGATTTATGATGATCAGGTCGAATAGATCTGTTCAGATCTGTGCTTTTGTAGTTGCTTGTTTGCCAGCATATCCTCTGTCATTGTTCCAGATCATCAGCTGATTGGTTCAACAAATCAACCAACAGCCGGCAAATCAGTGCATCTAAATCATGCGTAACTCTTTTAGTTGAAATGATCTACCTTCAGGGGCATTGTTACCATCCCTAGAAAGGGTGTGGCATTCCTTCCTACTCCAATGAGCTCGACCTCTGAAACTGCATTGCCAACAAATCAGGCTTCCATCATTTCAACATTTGGATGCATTACTGCTGTTTTAGTTTATGTTGGAGTTTTGTTTCTTTTCCAAGTAGATTTATAATTTTTTCATGTCACCATTAGATTATTCTTTACACAAAAAAGTAGAGCCCATTTATTAGTCTGTGTGTCTGTAACACAGGTTTGTTCATTCTAGCACAATGTGGTAATACTGAATATGTTTCAGATATATTCCACCTATGACTTTTTTAGTGAGTTACATCAAATCTTAATGCAGGTTGCAGAACAAACTGCTCTAGCCATTTCTCGCCGGTGTTGCTCCACCTTGTACAGTCTAGATTTGTCATTTTGTCGAGAAATGACAGACGAAGCACTTGGTTTGATTGTTGATAATTGTTCATCATTGAGGTTTCTGAAACTATTTGGATGCACCCAGGTAGGTGTTGTTTTCATTCACTTATAACAAGAGTTTTTCCATTATCCTACATACCTGAAACGACAGTTGATCCTTTGGAAGGTTTTATGTAGGGTTTTTTTTTTTTTCTTTTTTATTTTAATAAAAACTCTAGTTAATATATTGATCCATGGAGAGAGTATACATTTGTTCTTTCAACAAATTCCATAGCACATATTAATTGTCCATATTTTGATTCTGAAAGACCCATTTTCTCAAATTTTCAGTGTTAAAAAAAAGGGTTTCGATGACTTGCATTGTCGGTAGAATCCTGAATGTTAACACAAGCTAGGAAAGCTTTCAAGTTTTGCTGGAGTACTAGACCAATGTAGTAATAACTATTTCTCTGCAGGTCACTGAAGTGTTCTTCAATGGTCACTCAAACTCGTCTCTTAAAGTGATTGGACCTAAAGGGCAGCTGCTGGATGACAGTGATATGTCTTTATTTTGATCAGAAATGAAAGTTTTTCTCTTTTGTCAATTGTGAAGATGATGCTTACCTTTCCTCTTCTATGAAAACCGTTTTTTGTTTGTCGATAGGTCAACTGATACTTGCCACCTGTAATCAAGTTTTAATTGCACCAATAGATCTCATTGGTTTTCTTATCTGAGTTATGAGATGTTTTTAAATCATGTTGTTCAATATTCTTTATCAATTTTTTTAAAAAGAATTTCCCTCAACAATTGCCGTCTCAATATATTTTTTTTAATGTTGAAGAAAAGTCAGAGTCTGAAATTTTATTGAGGCATTTCGCTCATGCATTATATGCAGTTGCATTGCAGTGTTTCATGCGACGGAAATAACCCACGAATTGTTACGCCACTATTTTTTCTAGAACACAAATTATAATAACACAAATAAATCAAATAAATATGCCAAATATAATTTTTTCAATTGAATCGACCAAAATGTTGTTCAATCAAGAAATATGTTATTTTAATAGGATGTCCAATTAGCTAGAGAATAACAATTTTACTAAAATGGAGTAAATGATCAATTCTTGGTGGATGCATGCTTTTGAAGAAAAAAAAAAAATCTCCCACTTAGTTATTTGACGATCGGTTATAAATTGATTTTATGATTTATCTCTCTTTTATAACCTAGGGATGGGTAGTGAAGGACGTCTAGGATGAACGTAATCATTTTTTTTTTTACAATCAAGATATATGTTGCCCTAGATAATAGTACAATAATTAGGTCCTTCAAGCAGTTAATCAGATATCTAAGGGCCAAATTCTAATTGTGGTACACTACAAGGATTTTTCTCTAGTGGGATGACAACTTTAAGAATATTGACCGCTTGAATGGATTTCTACGAGTATTTCTTGATTTATTCTACGAGCATTCCTCGTTAGTTTGAAGAGTTGAATACCTATATTACCAAAAATATAAAAAAATATGTTAGGAGGTGTGCATTTCCAAGTGGTTTAATTCCTCAGTAGAGCACATCCATGGCGATCAAATTATTGGTACAGTTGGGGCGCCAAGTAAGGAGCTATCATGTTTCTTGAATTTACTTAGTGAGTCAAATGTGTTGGGTCACAAGATTGCAAACAAAGTTTTACATTGAAAATACATGAGAAAAATCATGGGCTCAAGGAAAAGATATTTCCATTGGTACGAGACATTATGAGTAAAAGCTAAAAATAAAATCATAATCTCAAAGTGAACAATATCATACTATTGTAGAAATATCTAAATTCCTTTAGTCCTAACTATTGATACAGTTTGCACTAATGGTCAAACCTAAGCTTTGATGAATGACAATTGGATTAAAGTTAGTTATGTTGTGATTTAGCATTTCTACCAAGTGTGCAGGACTTGATTGGTTTGACACCAGGCTGAAATCCAGCTAGGTTTGGAGGACTTGATAGCTGGTATGGAAGTCCATATAGGTCAAGGAGTGACCTGATATTTGGCAGGAAGTCCGGCTAAGTTCGTAGGACCTGACAGCTGGCCGAAGTCCATTTGGGTTTACGGACCTGACAACTAGCAGAAAAACCTGGTGGATCATGAAAGAGTCAAACAATTCTGTATGGTAAGTAAGGTAAGTCATTGGAGGAGAGAGTTCTAGTGAGGACTAGTCCCAATTAGGGACTTTAGGCGTAGGTCTAGTTTAGGTCTGATCCTGTCCGAAAGCGTGAAGCTGGAAAGCTGAGGAGGTGGTAGCTCTGTTGACTGGTTGTGGACCTCGCTCCTCTTTGCTAAACAATTAACGTCAGTGTAGAGCCAGGGAAGGGGTCCCCGGCGTTGGCCCTTCAACGCTCAAGTCAGTCACCAGAAAATGTGGAGAAGCATAACAACAGTAGCACTATGCGCTAACAGTAGATAACGCGTACCTCCGCTAGTGATGAACCGCCCTTTATATAGAGCCCTAGTGGGCAGCGTGATCGCTTCTCGAGGTATGGGTACACTCTCCCATGTGTCCTATGAAAAGACCTTATCAGGAAAGTACCTCTGACACCATACCTTAAAAGGGCATGCATATTCCTTACGCGACAGTAGAAGCTTCTGCCGAACGATTTGCCTGTCGACCATGCCTCGTGTCAGCAGTAATATCTCCCAAAAGGATGTCGAGAGATATTACAATGATCCTATTGCTTAGCTGAGTGGGGTAGCCGCTCGGTCGGGACTCCTCTGCTCTGTCGGCCTCCTTGGAGCGCTAACAATAGATAACGTGTACCTCCGCTAGTGATGAGCCACCCTTTATATAGAGCCATGGTGGGCAGCGTGACCGCTTCTCGAGGCATGGGTACGCTCTCCCATGTGTCCTATGAAAAGACCTTATCGGGAAAGTACCTCTGACACCATACCTTAAAAGGGTATGCATATTCCTGACGCGACAGTAGAAGCTTCTGTCTACGATCTGCCTGTCGACGATGCCTCGTGTCAACGACACTATCTCCCAAAAGGATGTCGAGAGATATTACAGCGGTCCTGTTGCTTAGCCGAGCGGGGTAGTCGCTCGACAAGGACTCCGCTCTGTCCATGGCCAGGTCCCGCTGCTTGGCTAAGTGGGGTAGCCGCTCGGCCGGGACTCCTCCGCTCCGTCGATCTCCTTGGTGTAGGATCGAAAAGAATTTAAATATCTCCACAATGATATTATATTGTCCACTTTGGGCCTAAGCCTTATGATTTTGCTCTTGGGCTCTACCCAAAGGTCTCATACCAATAGAAATATCTTTCTCTTATAAACTCATGATCTTTCCCATGTTTTTTCCCGTGCGTTGACCATCTTGTCCTGCTACTCTGTATTGAGCATCGGCTGTCTTGCGTATCATCCTGAGCCAGAATGGGGGTCTGCTCGGATCCATCTCCTGCTGATCGGGGCATGATTGCCCGACTGACCATTGCAATTATCCTCTGCTAGGCCCTTTGACACCCGTGCGTTAGCCACCTTGACTTTGACCTCCACCCTGATAGTTGATCCTATGTCAGGTAGGCCTCCCTCCATTGCCGCATTACAAGCCTCCCCCTCAAGTCTAGTCGAAGGAGGCTGCAAGTCCGATTGACTGGACCTAGGGATGTAAACGAGTCGAACCGAGTTGAACAATATTAGGCTCGAGCTCGACTCGTTTAAGTTATATTCGGGCTCAAGATCGGCTCGAGCTCAAATCGAGCTTTTATCACAAGGCTCGAGCTCGACTTGTTTTAGAATTATTAAGTTCGTGAACAGTTCGAGCTTGGCTCGTTATTAGCTCGATTATCAAAGTTAACGAGCCTAACTCGTTAAGCGAGCTTGGGCTCATTTAGAGCTCGTTTTTTGACTCATTTTAAAACTCATTTTAAGGCTCATTTTAAGGCTCATTTTAAAGTTCATTTTTTTGGCTCGGTTTAAGGATCGTTTTTTTTGGCTCGTGAGCCTATAAACGAATATGTTCGCTAGCTCACGAGCTGAATATTCTTAAGCTCGAGCTCAAGCTCGGCTCGATAAAACTGTCGAGCTCAAAATCGAGCTCGAGCTCAGCTCGATAAGATAAACGAACAAACTCAAATGAGCTTTTTACCGAATTGAGCTCCGAATAGATCGCGAACCGTTTGGTTTATTTACATTCTTAACTGGACCAGTAGAGTCTCCGATGGCTTCCACTCCTTTGTCATTTGGCTTCGCATTGCTAGACTGGGCATACAACCACCTATCGGCCCAAACTTTCGAAGCAAACTGTGCCTCGATCGTTCGGCTGTGTGATAATCGCTTATCCATGCCGCTTGGGCAATGGGCGGTGACACTTAGCGAAACAATTTTCCTTTTCTTGCGCTCCTCGGTCGAGCGCCCTGACGTCATCTAGATTTCTCGAAGACCATGCAAATCTTTGATTATTATGGATGAGCACGCGATCATACCTTTTAATTAAGCCTCATTAATGTTGTCCGGTGATTGAGTACCACATGCCCTCCTTTTTGCAGCCGCACGTTTGACGTGATAAGCGGATATCCACTGGCGACGTGACAGACGCTTTTTCAAATTCAATGGCTAGATCTTCGCCTAGGTTTTCGTAACCCTAGATCAGACGGTCTAGGACGGTCGACCGCGAGGTTTATAAACCTTAGGTGCTTCGTCGTTTTTCTCACATCGTGTGCTTTCGTCTTCGAGCTTCCCGATGACGTTTTGCTTCTTCTGCTTCTTCAACGATCCTTGCTGTAAAACCCCTCATCTTTTCATTCAAATCTCTTCATTGTTCTTCATCGTCCTCCTTGTTTTCGATGGTAAGCTCCTCCTAGCCCCCTGCCTCCGTCCCTGGGCTTTGGTACACCTCTACCGAGTCCAGGTTCGACGGGGGCGACACTGAGAGTTTGAAATTTGCTTACGAATTTTCATCTGGCTATCAAATCGTTCTTCCTTCTGCGTCTGACAGGCCGCATAAACCACCGTCGAGTTGTCTATGTTTCTTTAGGGATCAGTTCACCGTCGGTCTGCGGTTCTCGGTCCATCCCTTTTTTTTCGCCGTTTGTAAATATTTTCGCATTTCTCTCCATCAATTAGTGTCGAACTCCTTTCAGTTACTGTACGAGGCCATTGTCTTGTTCCGCTTGCACAACATCCCTTTGACTCCTCGGCTCTTCCACTACTTTTATTATCTGAAATTGTTCGAACAGGGGATTTTTCTCTTCCAAGCCCGAGTAAGCTTAGTCTTCTTTGACAAGATGTCATCCTCCAACAAGCATTGGAGAGACTACTTCTTCTTCGTACGTTTTCTCGAGAGACCAGATTTCCCGACCAGCTGGTAGCTTGAGGTGTCGAACCCTCCGGAGTTCAAGAAGTACAAAAGCTGATTGGAATACCTCCATGCAGCTTCAAACTTGGTCGATTAGAAGTACCATATCCACAAGGTGTTGTTGGAAGGCGCCATTTATGTATTCGTCTTGAGTCCGATCCACACGAAGCTTTCGTCCAGCCTAGGTATGCTTTTTCTTCTCCTAACCTTTGAATCTAACTAATTTTTCCTCCTTTTGTGCAACTCGAATTATGTTGCGAGCATGTCTAGTCAACAAATGCAAGCTTGCGGATGTAGAGATCAATGTTGCGGCCGTGGCCGAGCTAGAGAGCCACAACTTGCAGCCGGTCGGTTCTCATGAGGATCAACACGGCAACAATGAAGGAACACAAGTGCTGGGGAGTGGAGGGGGAGCCAACCAGATAGCAGCTAGTGGAGTGGCAACTACTGCTGACCTCCCGTCCGAGCGACTGTCGATGATTCTGATCGTGGTAGCTTCGGAGGTAGCTACCTCTAGCGAACCTCTACGACTACAAAAGAGACACTGAACGGAGGGGTTCTCCCAATCTGCAACCTCTACCTTGCAGACCCCAACAACGGTCATCTCCCACCCTCCTCCGAACGGGGTGAGATCTCGCTTCCGCTTCTCGAGCAAGGAATCGTGGAACTCCCTACGCCCATATCATCCGACCGGACACCATCACTATCTAGACTGCCTCAAGGGACGATTTGCGCGTTGCCGATCACATTCATGTCATCGCTTTTGCCAGTGGCACAAGTGTCTCGTATCCGATCAGTTCCAGTGTCCCGATCTTTTGCCTGGGCGACTTTAGACCCCTCTGGTTTGAGCAGCCAGAGGCAAATAGTGTCAATTATCCATCTACCGATGGACAAGTATCACAGCGCAGACGACCTAGCGTCCCTCACCCCCAAGAATCAGAACAGGATTCAAGGGTCACTTGCACAGATATGAGCCAATGCTCGGGCTCGCACGGCGGTCATCTCTCCGGGGGAGCTCGCCAACAGTTACACCCAGATGCCCACTAGGGTACGTACGCTATTTTTATATTTACTTTTCATCCATTCGACTCTTACACATTTCTTGTTGCTTCAGTTCTGGGTTGAAAGCCTGACCATGTGCCACATGCTCGCTTATTTAGTATATGAAGTCTTGCAGCTACGTGCTCCGAGTGGGCAATCAGTTACTTCACAAGCGCAAGTGGAGCAGATGAGTGCCGAACTAGCCCAATTAAGGGTCGATCTGAATAAGAGCTCCGAATTGCTGGAAGCAGAGAGGGGTAAAAGCGCCGAGCAGACTACACAATTGGTTCAGCTCAATAAGCAAGCCACCTCCTTCGAGGCGAAGATCCACTCCGACAACACTAGAAAGCTTTGGGCCATCGAAGACCTAGAAATCAAGAACAAAGAGTTTCGGGTGTTGGCACAGAACTTGAAGGAGGCGGAGGCCTCATTGAATGTCGAGCGAGAAGGCAGGTCGACCGATCGGTTTGCAGCGAAAGCCCAGCTCGACGCCAAAGATGAGGAGCTGACCAAGTTGAAGGCAGAGCTGGATGTTGGTGCAACCTTAGGTCAAGGTTGACCTGGTTGACCAGACTCGAGTTGACTTGACTCGAGTTGTGTTTTGATGTTTGACGAGTTATGTTTGACAATGTTTGACGTGAACAGAAAAGTTGTATCTTGATGTTTTACAAGGATACAAGCTTGGGAGATTGTGGGTGCAACCCGTGGTCAAGGTTGACCTGGTTGACCCGAGGTGAGTTGACCTGACTCGGAAAAGTCCAAGCAGGGAGCTTGGCACGGGAAAAGTCCAAGCAGGAAGCTTGGCATGGGAAAAGTCCAAGCAGGGAGTTTGGCATGGTGAAAAGTCCAAGCAGGGAGTTTGGCATGGTGAAAAGTCCAAGCAGGGAGCTTGGCACGGGAGAAGTCCAAGAATGGAGACTTGGCACGGAGAAGTCCAAGTATGGAAGCTTGGAACATGGGAAGTCGGAGAGGGCTCGGTAGCTCATTCTCCAGACTGTGGTCAGAGAGGGCTCGGGAGCTCGTTCTCTGGACCGGATGGAAGTCGGAGAGGGCTCGGTAGCTCGTTCCCCGAACTATGGTCATAGAGGGCTCGGTAGCTCGTTCTCTGGACCGGATGTGGAAAGTCCTGGTGAGTGAAGCCAGGCAGACGGATAAGTCCTGGTGAGTGAAGCCAGGCAGTGGGAAAGTCCTGGTGAGTGAAGCCAGGCAGTGGGAAAGTCCTGGTGAGTAAAGCCAGGCAGTTGGTGAAAGTCCTGGTGAGTGAAGCCAGGCAGTTGGGAAGTCCTGGTGAGTGAAGCCGGGCAAGGAAAAATCTAGATGGATCAAGGCTGATCGGACATCTGGTGTTGAGAAGGTCAAGTAGGTCAAGGGAGTGACCGGATACTTGACACGAAGAGAAAATTCCAAGTGGGTCAAAGGGATTGACCGGACACTTGGTGGGGAGTCTTAGCAGGTCAAGGGAGTGACCGGATGCTAAGCATGATGTACCAACAGGTCAAGGTTGACCGGATGTTGGTGTGGGAGACTTGGGACTTGGTATTGGGAAAAACCAAGCTCTGGATCGATCTGGGGACCGATCCAGTGATACGGCTGATCGGTCTGGTGACCGATCAGTAACCAAACAGAATGCTTCTGTGGATTATCTGATCGGTCTGAAGACCGATCAGGAAGCAAACAGAAGAGAAGAAGGAGAAAGGCTGATCGGTCCAGGGACCGATCAGACTCCTTCTGGACCGATCAGGACATAGCCTGATCGGTCCAGGCTTAGCCTGATCGGTCCCCAAGACCGATCAGAACACTCCTGGACCGATCAGGAGTGTGCCTGATCGGTCCAGGCCCTAGCCGTTGCGACACAACGGCTAGTTTATGTGTCTTCTTCTTCACAGGTTATATATCGAGATCGAGGGCCTCTACAGTAATACTTCTTGCTCTTCCTCCTTACTGCGATTTGAGCTTTGCTGAGCTCTCGGTTTGCTGAAGCTTCGCGTGAGCTTCGTGTTGGTTTTCTAGCTGCTGGAGCCGTGAAGCTGCTGCTTCATCAACGGACTCCGACGAGAAGGCAAGCAAGTGTGTTTACAGTTTCTATTGTTCTTGTTTGTTTCCTCTATTGTTGTACTCCTCTATTTTGCTATTGCAAAGACTTTGTGGTGAGGTTTCTCCACCCAGAAGGAGTTCATATTAGCCGGTTATCCGGGGTTTCATCCACCGACGGATTGATAGGTTTCGTCCACCTTACGGACACGCCAAGGAGTAGGAGTTTCATCTCCGAACCTCGTTACATCGCTGCGTCTAAGGTTTGATCTTCTCGTTCTCGTTTCTATTATTGTATTTCCGCTGCGCTAACCCTAATCGTAGGAAGAAACGCGAAGAATTTGGGGCGGCTATTCACACCCCCCTCTCTAGCCGCGAGTACGACGATCCTAACAAGTGGTATCAGAGCAAGGTTGCTCTTCGTCAGATTAACACCCGAGGGAGCACAAGCTAGAGATGGATTAACTCGGAGAAGACATCACCATTCCACCTTTCTATGACCGCAACGACTTCGCGTATTGGAAGGTAAGAATGAGGTATTTTCTTATGACTAACCTTGAAAATTGGAGTTGTGTTCAATTAGGTTTCAAGCCTCCAATGGATAAGGAAGGAAAACCACTCGAGAAGAAGAAGTGGACAAGGGAACAAATCCACCATTCCACAATCAACGATGAGGTAATGAAAGTATTTGAATTCTCATTACCTAATGACATTCTATGTAAGATAGGTGGATACAACAATGTCAAGGAGTTGTGGAACAACTTGGCCAAGCTCCATGAGGGAAGCTCCATTTCAAGTCATGAAGAGGAGTCACGTGAGCCAAGTAGCTCACATCATGGAGGAGAGGAATTAGAAGTTGAGGGCTACTCAACATCTAAGGAAGAAGAGGAGGAGAGTTCTTCTTCAAGAATGGAGCAAGAGGAAGAAGCTTCTACCTCCGGAAGGGATGAAGAAGAAAGTCTTCATCCATCCTCAACCCTAGGTAACTCAAGCATTTCAATTTCAAATAAATTACACATAATGTGCTTTGAGTGTAGGGAGTATGGACATTACAAGAGTAAGTGTCCAAAGAGGATAAGGAAGACTCCACCGGCGCCAAAGGTCAAGGAAGCCGGAGTCCCGATACGCAAGGGCAAGGAGCACGTGGTGTGCTTCCAATGCAAGCAAAGGGGACACTATAGGAGTCAATGTCCGAGGGGGAGGCAACCTCACAAGGACAAGAGACCGAGCACATTGATAGGGGGAGCTAAGGCAAACCCTAAGGTACCTTTTAAGGTACATTATTGCAATTCTAATAAGACACATGCTAGTAGTTTTATTGCAATTGCTAATAATGATAAGCATGTTAATTATAGGAATCAATATATGTGCTTAGGTGCTAAACATGTTAGCTTGAATAAGGACAACTCTAGAAATGTCAACCCTAGGATTAACTCATCTAAGGTTAAGGGAAACCTAGATAGGAATCCCAAAACTACTAGACATATGCCTAGGCGTACCTCAAAGAAAAATGAAAAATTAAAACTTGAGGTATTAGAGAAAGAAAATCAAGTCTTGAGGTCAAGACTTGACTCTCTAGAAAAGGCTCTTGAGGATTTGACTCTAGAGTCTAGGGGTCAAAAACCCAAGTCCAAGGACAAGAAAGGTTTGGGTCACAAACCTAAGTCCCAAGTGGTCAAGCCCACTTATCACAATGTTCCATTCGATTATGGAACAAAATCTAGGGCTAGGAAGACCATCACCAAGGTCACAAGGGGAGTCACCCCTAGAGTTGATCTTGATGAGTCCCAAATGACCAAGGCTTCAAAGCCTAGAAGGGTCATTAGGAGGGTTGCTAGGGAAGTCATCCCTAGTGAATATTTAGTGAACCCAATGAGCTCAAATAGGTATTGGGTTCCTAAGAGCGTGATTCCATCACGCTAGATGGTTTAGGGTGTGCCAACCTTACTTGAATAGGTAGTTAACCTAGTCATGGCAAAAGGTGACACTTTAGGAATTTTTCAAGGTGTAATCAAGCCTTGAAAATGAAATGAAAAGTTATTCCTAAGGTGATTAGGATGTGCCAACCATATTCGAGGAATTCTCTAGGGTAAATCTAATTGGCACATAGTGATCTAAAAATCTTTGGTATAATATGCTAGGTCTATTACACTTAGGAATATAGAACCTATGGCAAAATGATCAAAATTATCAAAAATGGCAACTAAGGCTAGAATTAGGTATTTTCTATACCTTTATATATTATTTGCCATGTATTGTTTGCTATATGCCATGTCATGACATCATATTTATTTTATGATCATTTAAAATGTCATGATAATGCTTAGGTTAGTTAAATGTCATGCTTTATTTAAGTTTCATACTTTATGCCATGACATCATGACATTGGCACATGTTTCCATTTATGATACAATTATATGCCATGTCATCATCTTGTGCATTAATGATCAATTAACTTGATTTAAGGATAAGAAACACAATTTGATATGGAGATCAAATTGTTATTTAGAAAATGCATGAGAACCTAGTTAAGATAACCTAAATCCATATCTCACATCAAAATTGACTTGGATGTGTTTGATACACCTTAGATGTGTGTGAGATATTAGGATGATGAGTTAGGATCAAGGTGCATAGTTCTTGTACCTAGATGAGCCTAATTCTAAATTCGAGGATCATAGGGAAAGCTTGTGTACAAGTCATGTACATTTAGCCCTAAGATTGTGGTCCTAAATTAAATGGTTTAAAATCATTTCAAAGTTGATTTAAAAAACCTTGATGAAGCTTTTCTAGTGATAGCATTCATCATTGAACAAGGTGATACAAAGATGAGTTAACTTTGAGCTATTTCAAAACTTTTCGAACTTTGTATCAAGATTTGAAAATGGAAGTTATTTTCATAGAAAACTATTTTTTCTTGATAGTATATGTTATGAGGAATGTATCCTCAAAGTTTTACAATTTTTGAAATTTTCTGGAATTTTCTAGGAGTTTCTGAATTTCGGAAGGAAATTCAGAAACTGATATCAGAGGTTGTGGACCGATCAGAAGGGAGTCTGATCGGTCCAGGCAGTTGTGGATCGGTCACTGTGACCGATCCAGGGAAGACCTGATCGGTCTGGTGAGCCGACGTGCTGATTCGACTATCTTGTCTGAAATTTCAGATGGAAGTTGGTGTTTTGGATTTCTAAAGGATTGAAACTCTCCAAGACATTGTTGGTGCAATGGTCAAGGGGGAGTTGACCTTTAGGGGGAGTTTTACCTATTAGTCAATGGGGAGTTGACTTTTAGGGGGAGTTTTTACTCCTAAAAGACTTAAGTGATATGGGATTATCACTAAGTTAATTGTTGACTCTAGTGTCAAGGGGGAAATTAAGGGTTTCAATGAAAGGTATGGGACTTTCATTAGGAAGAAACTCTTGACCGTGATTCACTCTTTTTGATGTGTGTCAAAAAGGGGGAGAATGTCTCATTGGAGTTTGAGGAGAATGGAGAATGTCTAGATAATGTTCAGGGAAGAACATTGGAAAACCTAAGTTAGGTTATCGGGTTAACCTAACTTGATTATGAGTTTTGTCAAACATCAAAAAGGGGGAGATTGTTGGTGCAACCTTAGGTCAAGGTTGACCTAGTTGACCAGACTCGAGTTGACTTGACTCGAGTTGTGTTTTGATGTTTGACGAGTTATGTTTGACAATGTTTGACGTGAACAGAAAAGTTGTATCTTGATGTTTTACAAGGATACAAGCTTGGGAGATTGTGGGTGCAACCCGTGGTCAAGGTTGACCTGGTTGACCCGAGGTGAGTTAACCTGACTCGGAAAAGTCCAAGCAGGGAGCTTGGCACGGGAAAAGTCCAAGCAGGAAGCTTGGCATGGGAAAAGTCCAAGCAGGGAGTTTGGCATGGTGAAAAGTCCAAGCAGGGAGTTTGGCATGGTGAAAAGTCCAAGCAGGGAGCTTGTCACGGGAGAAGTCCAAGTATGGAGACTTGGCACGGAGAAGTCCAAGTATGGAAGCATGGCACATGAGAAGTCGGAGAGGGCTCGGTAGCTCGTTCTCCGGACTGTGGTCAGAGAGGGCTCGGGAGCTCGTTCTCTGGACCGGATGGAAGTCGGAGAGGGTTCGGTAGCTCGTTCCCCGAACTATGGTCAGAGAGGGCTCGGTAGCTCGTTCTCTGGACCGGATGTGGAAAGTCCTGGTGAGTGAAGCCAGGCAGACGGATAAGTCCTGGTGAGTGAAGCCAGGCAGTGGGAAAGTCCTGGTGAGTGAAGCCAGGCAGTGGGAAAGTCCTGGTGAGTAAAGCCAGGCAGTTGGTGAAAGTCCTGGTGAGTGAAGCCAGACAGTTGGGAAGTCCTGGTGAGTGAAGCCGGGCAAGGAAAAATCCAGATGGATCAAGGCTGATCGGACATCTGGTGTTGAGAAGGTCAAGTAGGTCAAGGGAGTGACCGGATACTTGACACGAAGAGAAAAGTCCAAGTGGGTCAAAGGGATTGACCGGACACTTGGTGGGGAGTCTTAGCAGGTCAAGGGAGTGACCGGATGCTAAGCATGATGTACCAACAGGTCAAGGTTGACCGGATGTTGGTGTGGGAGACTTGGGACTTGGTATTGGGAAAAACCAAGCTCTGGATCGATCTGGGGACCGATCCAGTGATACGGCTGATCGGTCTGGTGACCGATCAGTAACCAAACAGAATGCTTCTGTGGATTATCTGATCGGTCTGAAGACCGATCAGGAAGCAAACAGAAGAGAAGAAGGAGAAAGGCTGATCGGTCCAGGGACCGATCAGACTCCTCCTGGACCGATCAGGACATAGCCTGATCGGTCCAGGCTTAGCCTGATCGGTCCCCAAGACCGATCAGAACACTCCTGGACCGATCAGGAGTGTGCCTGATCGGCCCAGGCCCTAGCCATTGCGACACAACGGCTAGTTCATGTGTCTTCTTCTTCGCAGGTTATATATCGAGATCGAGGGCCTCTACAGTAATAATTCTTGCTCTTCCTCCTTACTGCGATTTGAGCTTTGCTGAGCTCTCGGTTTGCTGAAGCTTCGCGTGAGCTTCATGCTGGTTTTCTAGCTGCTGGAGCCGTGAAGCTGCTGCTTCATCAACGGACTCCGACGAGAAGGCAAGCAAGTGTGTTTACAATTTCTATTGTTCTTGTTTGTTTCCTCTATTGTTGTACTCCTCTATTTTGCTGTTGCAAAGACTTTGTGGTGAGGTTTCTCCATCCAGAAGGAGTTCATATTAGCCGGTTATCCGGAGTTTCATCCACCGACGGATTGATAGACTTCGTCCACCTTACGGACACGCCGAGGAGTAGGAGTTTCATCTCCGAACCTCGTTACATCGCTGCGTCTAAGGTTTGATCTTCTCGTTCTCGTTTCTATTATTGTATTTCCGCTGCGCTAACCCTAATCATAGGAAGAAACGCGAAGAATTTGGGGCGGCTATTCACACCCCCCTCTCTAGCCGCGAGTACGACGATCCTAACACTGGAGACATCTGGTGTTAACCTTTTTCACATGTCACTAGGTGCTCCAAATTAATTAAAACTCATTAAAATTAAGACAAGTGTTGTAGCAACGAATCCCAATTTGTATTTTTCCAAGGGTAACTAATAAATATGTGAATACTCTAGGTTTGTTTCAAATTAAACTCATATATCATTAAGGTAAATTTGGCTCTTCCATTTGAATCATATTACCAATTGAATTCATCTAATTTTCAACAGTGCTCTAATAAAATTAAGCATAAAATCAAGAATGGTTAATCTCTTATAAACATTAATCACTTCCAACTCATCAACTTAACAATAGTCAATTTGGATTTAAATGCATCATTGAATCAAGAAAATCAATCATCAAATCTTCAATTCATAACCACAATCAAACTTAACAATGCAACTCATAAGCTCAAACAAAATAATAGTGAACAGAAGTAACAATCAAAAGCTCAAGGTAAGCCATTCAACATTTGAATTTCATCTCAGTCACAATACATTCAATGTAGAGAATAAAGATTTGCTAACTAAATAACCAAAACTAAACAAACTTTTGTTAATCAAAATGTCTTATTCTAATAAAAAAACTAGATTGCAAACTAATTAAGAAGCTAAACAAGATCCGAATTGCAAAAGCTCAACATGATCAGAAATGAAATTGCAGAAAATTGAAATAAAGAAGAAATGGTAAGGAAAGGAATCAGATCATCAGATCTGAGCATGTATATGGCAAAGTAAGTAACATTCCTCATTCAAATCCTAATCTAAACTCCTCTCTGCCGTGAAGCAGAGATGCTATTGGAAACACCCGCAAGCAACCGATGGCGAAGTTAGTGTTGGTTAGTCCTAGGAAAACGTACCGGTTTCACTGTACAAAAATTTTTGTACAAGTGTCGAACCTTTCCTTAAATAACCTATTGTGTTCTTTAGAAATTAAATTAGGAATCACAGACAGAACTTAACATCATTGATTCCAAATTTAACTTATCTGTTCTTAATGGTTTAAATTTGAATCGCAAGCGGAACTTAACACTATTGATTCAAATCCACCTATGTTATTAATTTCATTAAATATTAATTTCTAAAATTGGCTTCCAAGACTGCATGGCGAGACACATGACCTTCTTGGATATGGGAGCAACCACCATCGCCTAGACAAAGCCTTTTAAGGAAAGCTAATATTTAATTTTTTAAAATAACTCTAGGTTAACCAAAAGAACAATCGAATCACAAATTCGAAAAAGAAGAAAACACAAACTCGAAAAACTAATTCAAAAAACTAGATCTAATACCTCTTGTGTTTGGAATTCATACAAAGAAAAATAACTAGCATGATGCGGAAAATAATTACTAATTATATCTTCTCTTTGTATGCTAATGACCTCGAGATCTTCTGTCGTATTCCTCACCTCGCTTTGGACGTCGTGTGGGCGACGATGCTCCAAGATGAACACCACCCAAAAGCTTTCTTCCTCTTCCTCTAAAATCCGGCCACCACCACCACCAAGGAGAAGAGAGCAAAGGGAAAAGAGAAGAAGAAAGAGGGAGGGCCGGCCACACCAAAATCTTTAAGCAAGAGAATAAGAATTGTTGTGTCATGAAGCCTCCTCCCCCCTTCTTTTATAATACTTGTCCAAGGCAAATAAGGGAAGAATTTTTACAAAAAATTAAAATCTTCGTCTAGCTTTTCTTTTTCCCTTTTAAATTTCCTTTTCTTTCCTCTTGATTGAATCAATCACAAAAAATAAATTTGATGATTTTATTTTTTAATATGGTCGACCACCTTGTTTGGGCACCAAGCAAGGGTGGCTGGCCCCCATAAGAGGAAAGGAATATTATTTTTTTTTTAAAAATTTTACAAGAAGAAAATCTCTTATAAAATTTTACAAGCTCTCTTTCCTAAAGTAGGAGTTAAAAAAGGAAAGTTCTAAAAATTAAAACCATGTTTTAAAATTTAAAACTTCTCTTATAAAATTTCCTTTTTTAACATGGTAATAGAAAATTTTAAAATTTAAAACTTAGCTTCCTTTTTCCTTAAACCATGTGCATGGTTAAAAAAGGAAAGTTTCAAAACTTTTAAAACTCTCTATTAAAACATGTGGCCTAATTCAAATAAGGAAAGTTTTTAAAATTAAAATCTCTCCTTTAAAACTTATAGTTTTCTACAAAGAGAAGATTTTAAAAATTCAAAAACAACCCTCCTTGTTTGAATATTGTGGTCGGCCCCTACATGCTTGGACACCAAGCAATAGGGCCGACCCCTATAGATGAGGATGTGGCCGACCCTTGCTTGGTCACCAAGCATTGGACTGGCCCCCTTCTTGGACACCAAGATGAGCTTATATTTGGATGGATTTGAGGCTTTAATGAGTCTACGACAGGGACCTAGAGGAGAAATTGGTTTTGGCCTTCCGATGAGCTTGAGTGTCCTGTGTTTGCCCCGAACACACAACTCAAGTTCATCGATAATAACTCATTCCACTAGAGAGTTATTATCGCATTACCGCACCAATCCCAAATTACATTATGGGCTCCTTCTTATCATGAGTGTGTTAGTCTCCCTGTATTTAAGATAATGAATGTCCACTAATTAAGTAAGTTACCGACAAGTCACTTAATTAATATCTAGCTCCAAGAGTAGTACCACTCAACTTTATTGTCATGTCGGACTAAGTCCACCTGCAGGGTTTAACATGACAATCCTTATGATCTCCTCTTCGGCACATTCTCAACCTAGATAGCTATGACACAGATTTCTTCTATAATCAACAACACACACTATAAGTAATATCATTTTCTAACTTATCGGGCATATTGATTTATCAAGCTAAACCTCACCCTTTGATAAGTCAAAGAAATAAATATTAAATATATGTGCTTGTTATTATATTAGAATTAAGAGCACACACTTCCATAATAACTAAGGTCTAGTTCTTTTACTAAGTCAGTACAAAAAGAACTTACCTAAATGATCCTACTTAATACACTTAGAGTGTACCAGTGTAATTTATTAGTCAAGATAAACTAATACTTAATTACACTTCAACTATTCTAATGGTTTGTTCCTTTCCATCTTAGTCGCGAGCAACTATTTATAATTTATAAAGAACCGACAACATGATCTTCTGAGTGTGATACCACACTCCATGTCATCTACTATATAAATTAATTGAACAATTACATTTAAAAAATAAATGTAGATATTGACCAAAATGTGATTCTTTTATTTCAAAAATAAATGTTTACAAAAGCTAGGCTTTTAGTATACACTCCAACAGTTAGAACTCCCAGCTACATCCGAACATTGATAGCTTGTGGGGAACGCTCTCTTCAAGCTTCCAATCCCCTGAATCCACCATCAGTTGAAGACCACCTCTTCAGAACGGAGAACACCCTCAATTTGCTCGAGGATGAACTTCTTGGAATCAAGATCGCGGAACGGAGAACACCCTCAATCCGTGCCTTGTTCCTTGATTGTTGTTCTCTAGTTTGTCCAAAGCTTGCTGTCGACGAAGGAGCTCAATCTTAGGTCTGAAATGTGGAATGGGAGCTGCGGGAACGAAGAATGAACAGTGACTTTGTCGCGAGGAACCCGAGCTCAAGGAACACTGTAGCTTCTCGTAGCTTTTAAACCCTTCTCAAATCTAATCGGACGGTCTATATCAATTCAGGCTGGATCAATGGCTAGATCATCTTGGATCTGGATTAAAATCTCTGGATCTTCATCAACGAACAAGATCTGCTCCTCATTAGGTTAAATGGACCAGATACTTAACGGATGACTCAGATCTCTCTGATCTTCAATGAACGATCTCAATTAGCCCTAGATTTGAGCCCAAATGTGGTCCGATCTGATCGGGTCCATAACCCTTTTGATGCCTACAAAGATTATAATGAATATTAGCATCTAATACCATGATTATAAGGCAATTTACAATTAAGTCCAAGATTAAATGTAATTATGAAATGTGATGTAGATATAAGTTCAATCTATGAGAAAATCATTAAAAACTTGCATTATGAATCAAGATAACATAGCCAAAAGGCCAGCTAGACGCCAAAGATGAGGAGTTGGCCAAGTTGAAGGCAGAGCTGGAGGCATCTTGAGCGGTCCTCGAGACTTATTAGGGTGGTGAGTCCAATGAGTTTGAGCTAAAAAAGCGGGCCTACCTTCGCTTGGACACCTTCAATGACAAGGTCACCGATCGGGTGCTCCGTCTTTTCAACCTTGCCATCGACGGGGCGCTTGCCAACTGAAGAGCAGTGGCCATATTCCGACCATCCTGATGAGTAAGGTCATTGATCCGGTGGTAAGGACGGGGCACCCACGTCGGTGGCGGTCAACGACACGTGGAGGTCAAAGGTCAATAGGGGCGGCCCCAAGGTCCTACCGAGCAGACAGAACATCTAACCGGTCTATCGGATGTCCTCCAGGCCGATCGGAATATAGCTCGACCACAGGTCAAGCTTCCGACGCTTAAGGTAAAGGAGCTTAAGGGTTGAGCGGATAGGCCGCTCGGTCGAAGCACATATCACTGAGGCGCGATCCCATCCGAGCACAGGGCAGAGGATCTTCCCGCTCGGTCCAATACATACATGTACCCGAGTGCTAGGAGCGCCGAGCGGCAAGACCGCCTAGCCCTGGAACAGACAAGAGACGCGAAAGGATGAAAGGGACAGCTGGTAAACATCATCCTCGAGACGCCTGCCGCCGACAAGCAGCATGGTCTGCGGCCGAACCGGACAGAGTATCATACGGTGGAAGTTTCCACCATCACGTCAGGGATATGCTCGGACGATTGCGAAAGGGTGTTAGATATGCTTTTCTGACACACTCATTTAGAAGTATGTTTGGGGAAGCGTGCACGCATCAAGAAGCGTGCCCGAGCCTTCCCGGGGTCCTATATAAGGACCCCAAACTTCAACGGAAGTATGCCGAATTCTCATCACTGTAGCCACTGTTACTCTGCCTCCTTTCTTCTTTGTTGCCTGATTTGAGCGTCGGAGGGTCGTCGCCGGGAACCCCTTCCCGGCTCGGCTTCTTTGCAGGTTCGCCAGAGATCCACATCACCAGTCGGAGACAGGGGAGAGTGCCACGCCCCCAGTGTCCGTCGACTCAGTGCTCGGACAGGATCAAATTGGCGGCGTCTGTGGGAACATACATGAATCCGAGTGGAGACGATGGAAGAAGCTGAATGACAACTCATGGTGACGCTCTCTCCCGAAGAACTAGACGCGCTCGTACAAGCGCGAGAGACAAAGATTGTTGAGCAACAGCAGAAGGCCCAAGCCGATCGGATAGCACAGTAGGCAATGTCGGCATCGGGCGGTCGAGCGACACCAGAAGACCGACCGGAACAGCTCTCAATATGGGGCCAAAACAAAGGTCCGACCGGTACTCAGGTGGAATCCCCGCCCTCCCCGATACCATTCCATCGGGCTTTATTCCAAACACCGTCAGAAGTCGCTCAGGCCAACCTCGACCGAGGATCTTCATCCGATGAAGCCCCCATTCGAGACAATAGAAAGGGCAAGATGCCCCGAGGTGGCATGTCACCTGAGCGGATCAACCGACAATTCTCTAACACCATCCTGAGAGACCCACTACCGAGGCACTACACGCCCCCGGCGATTGGGGAATACAATGGGACCACCGACCCGGATGACCATCTAGGTAAGTTTGACAACATAGCCACTTTGCATCAATATACGGATGGTGTGAAGTGTCGAGTGCTCCTCACCACCCTTTCTGGATCGGCGCAACGATGGTTCTAGAGGTTGCCGGACGGGTCGATCATGAGCTTCAAAGAGTTCTGCACGGCTTTCCTGTTGAACCTCGTGGTAGTTTTGATGTGATCAACCAAGCTTAGGTTAGTTCCTGCTTTGTGTTTGATCCCTGTGTCTAAGTGTGCAGGAGCTTAGTGTTGGATCGAGACGCGCTAGAGGGGGGGGGTGAATAGCGCTCGCGGCTATTTTGATTGTATCGGAATCGTAAAACTATCAAAGTAAATATACGCAGCGGAAATAACGAATGCAATCACAGAGGGACACAAGAAGTTTTACTTCGTTCGGAGCCTAGGTCGACTCCTACTCGAAGGCCCGCGATCCTTGATTGCTTTCGGTGGGCAACACTTATAAGTACGAAAAAGAGTACAAGATTTACAATTAGTACAGTAATTAAAAACAAGTATACCGACGACAGAATCGTAATCTCGAAGCTCCTGGTCGTCGTGGATTCTTAACAGCACTTCAGGGTCGTTGATTGAGCAGCACGCAGCACAAGGATCGTTTGGAAGTTGTTGTTCTTCAATGCTGCTCGAAGTCCCCTTATAAAGGGCATCCAAGGCGCCTTGAAGGCCTCTGAAGGCGCCTTCAAGGCTCCGAGTCCACCGTGCAGATGAGCGTTGACCAGTTTGCGCTTATCACCTTTGAGGGCGCCTTCAAGGGCCTTCAAGGCGCCTCCAGAGCCAGCTGAGGCGCCTTCAACCCTGTTTCGCGGCCAGGTCAGCTTTTGTACCCGAGGCGCCTCCAAGCTCCATGGAGGCGCCTCGGACACTGTTCATCCGAGGAATTAGGTTGCTCCTTTGCACCTGCAAGATATGTTAGTCCCAAACACAATCCTGCAACACAAAGTTAGCACAATACACATGATAAATAAAGTATAGACAGTCTCCGGACTGTCCGAGTCTGACTTCGGGTTTCCGACCGGAAACCCTAGGTCGACCCGACGCCTACTGTTCCCTCTACGGGGAACGCGTCCTCACCTACTCCACTCAGGAGATTTACCTATTGCCAGTCGATCCTCCAGATCGACTGGACTTTTGCTCAGCACCCGATGCTTCCGGACTTTCTGCTGGACATCCGCTTCCCGGCCAATCCAGTCTTTCACCTGGTTCGCGACACCAGGACTTTTCACCTAGGGTTACCACCCCCTAGGACTTTTGCCTGAAGCCATCGACCTGCCAAGACTTTCCGCATAGGGTTACCACCCCCTATGACCTAGGGTTACCGCCCCCTAGGGTTTTCCCTTTGCCTAACCGCAGCTAGGACTTTCCTGAAATCCTCAAGTAGACTTGTTAGACTACCAAACATCTTAACTTTGAATTCTTTGCCATTATCAAAACACGAGTTCGATCATCGGATGCTTCCCGCACCAACAATCTCCCCCTTTTTGATTATGGCAACTAAAATTCAAAGTTAAGTAAACAAACGAATAGACATTTTTAACACAGATAAATCTGCTAAGTATAGATGTCCAAAATAACTAAAGCAAATTTGCCTTATATGCTCTCCCTTAACTTTTGCTCCCCCTTAACTTTTTGTTTACATTTTTGCTACTCTCCCCCTTTGCCATATATCAAAAAATGGGTAATAATGGATGTTTGATTGAGTTGTACATGATTTTACTAAGGTTAACAGGTTAGCTAAGTTCAACAGGGTTTGAAAGTTAATGTCAATTGGAACTTAGTTTCAATAAAGTTTTAAGACAAGGTTATTTATTTAAGTTCAGTTGGTCCTTAAGTCCAAGCACAAGACATGTTCAATAGATTGATTTATTAGGTATCAGAGCTATAAAGAGCAAAAACATTCTTTAAGAAGAAAATTGAGTATCCTTTACCAACTGTCTAACCTTTAGTTACTTGCTGATAGTTTACAGGATAATAGCTTTCACTAGGTTAGTCAAGTTAAGTTATTTTGGTCCAGTTAGACTTGACTAGAGCTGGAGAGCTTAACTTGATTAATGTTTATTGCATATTTAATGCCCAAACTCATATTAATGCACAGATATAAGCATTCTTGAGTCCAAACTCATGTTTATAGGTTTCATCTTTTGTTTTTAGAAATTTTACCCAAGTGTACCTAGAGTAGTCATCAATTATTACTAAGCAATATTGGTTCTTGTTTAGTGATTTGGCTCCATGTGAATCAAATAGATCAAGGTGAATGAGCTCAAGTATGGTGTTGGATCTTTCTAGGTTAGTTGACTTGTGGGTTGACTTGGTTTGTTTTCCTTTTTGACATGCATCACAGATTGAATTTTCAATAAATTTTAATTTGGGCAAACCTTTAACTAGACCATTTTGACTCATTTTTGAAATAAGTCTTGTGTGTGTGTGACTCAGCCTTCTGTGCCACAGTTGGGTTTCCTCTTGCTGTGTCAGGAGACACTTTATTGAGGATATTGATAAATCAATTGTGTAGATGTTATTTTTTCTAAGTCCCTTAAGTTTAATTTCTGGATTTTCAATATTTTTAACTAGACATCCAGATTTATCGAAATTAACTAGGTATCCGCTGTCACACAATTGACTTATACTTAGTAAATTAAAGTTAAAATTTTCAACCAATAAAACATTTCGAATAATGAAATCGGAACTAAGTTCAATATTACCTTTTCCGATTACTTTAAGTTTACCGTTGTTGCCGAATGCAACTGATCCTAGACTCTTGTACTTGAGTTTGGTAAACTTCAACTTATCTCTAGTCATATGTCTGGAGCATCCACTATCCAACATCCATTGATCCAATTCCTACACATGAAGTAGTTGAATTGGTTTCTTTTTAATGGATTAAAGATAGCGTGATTGAAGCAGACACTATGTTTATTGTCTCCTTAAATTTTCTATTCTATTGTATTCAAGATAATTTAGCAAACACTTATGTTTATTGAGTTTTAAGAATAATTTTGAGATTTAAGTTTTTAAAGTAATTTTGAAATTTAGGTTTTTAAAATGATTTTGAAATTTAAGTTTTTAGAATAATTTTGAAATTTAAGTTTAAAATAATTTTGAAATTTAAGTTAAAATAATTTTGAAATTTAAGTTTTTAAAATAATTTTGAATTGATTTTGAAAATATTTTAAATAATTTTGAAATTGATTTTGAAAAGTTTTTTAAATAATTTTGAAATTGATTTTGAAAAGATTTTTAAATAATTTTTAAATTGATTTTGAAAAGATTTTTAAATAATTTTGAAATTAATTTTGAAAAGATTTTTAAATAATTTTTAAATTGATTTTGAAAAGATTTTAAATAATTTTTAAATTGATTTTGAAAAGATTTTTTAAATAATTTTGAAATTGATTTTGAAAAGATTTTTAAATAATTTTTAAGTTGATTTTGAAAAGATTTTTAAATAATTTTTAAATTAATTTTGAAAAGATTTTTAAATAATTTTGAAATTAATTTTGAAAATATTTTTAAATTGATTTTGAAAAGATTTTTAAATAATTTTGAAAAGATTTTTAAATTGATTTTGAAAAGATTTTTAAATAATTTTGAAATTAATTTTGAAAAGATTTTTAAAAAAATTTTAAATTGATTTTGAAAAGATTTTTAAATAATTTTGAAATTAATTTTGAAAAGATTTTTAAATAATTTTGAAATTGATTTTGAAAAGATTTTTAAATAATTTTTAAATTGATTTTGAAAAGATTTTTAAATAATTTCGAAATTGATTTTGAAAAGATTTTTAAATAATTTTTAAATTGATTTTGAAAAGATTTTTAAATAATTTTGAAATTAATTTTGAAAAGATTTTTAAATAATTTTTAAATTGATTTTGAAAAGATTTTTAAATAATTTTGAAATTAATTTTGAAAATATTTTTAAATAATTTTAAAATTGATTTTGAAAAGATTTTTTAAATAATTTTTAAATTTATTTTGAAAAGACTTTTTAAATAATTTTGAAAAGATTTTTAAATAATATTGAAATTAATTTTGAAAAGATTTTTAAATAATTTTGAAATTGATTTTGAAAAGATTTTTAAATAATTTTGAAATTGATTTTGAAAATATTTTTAAATAATTTTGAAATTAATTTTGAAAAGATTTTTAAATAATTTTGAAAAGATTTTTAAATAATTTTGAAATTGATTTTGAAAAGATTTTAAATAATTTTGAAATTGATTTTGAAAAGATTTTTAAATAATTTTGAAAAGATTTTTAATTAATTTTGAAAAGATTTTTAATTAATTTTGAAAAGTTTTTTAAATAATTTTGAAAAGATTTTTAATTAATTTTGAAAAGATTTTTAAATAATTTTGAAATTAATTTTGAAAAGATTTAAATAATTTTGAAAAGATTTTTAAATAATTTTGAAAAGATTTTTAAATAATTTTGAAATTAATTTTGAAAAGATTTTTAGATAATTTTGAAAAGATTTTTAAATAATTTTATTTCTTAGTCATCTCACCCGTTCTAAATTGTCAATCGGGGAATCCTATAATTGATGTGAGATGATTTATTGTTGAATTCAAGGGTCTGGTTTAACTTTGTGTTAGATTCAGGTTTAGCTTTGGGTTTAACAAGTAAGCATTCTTTGGATAAACTTCTGGGCTATGGTGAGTCACAAGGAGCTCATTAAAATAATCATGCCTTCGAGATTTCCCAAATAGTCCTACCCACTGAACTTAGTACAAAACCTTGGTCTAACTAGTTAGGATCCATTTAAGGGTAGCTTCGGTCAGTTTCACTTGGCCAAATGCACCAGGTCGAAGCCATATCTTCCTAGACATGCGATGCCCAAGCTTCCCTAACGTACTATCATCCAAAAACTTCACCAGTACTGTGGTTCAAGTTAAACTTATCCCGTTTTAATCTAACCTTAATTACCCTGCCAGGTAATCTATTCTTGTTTTACCCATTTTGGATAGATTAGGTTCAGTTACCCTATCGGGTAGTTCAGTTGGAGGTGCCAACTAGTTTGGATCCTCCATCTAGTTTTCAATTTAATTTTAAATTTAATTTAATTTAATTTTGAGTTTTGAATTTTGAATTTATTAGAATTTAATTTTGGAATTTTGAATTTTGAATTTGATTTTTAATTTTGAATTTTTAATTTAATTTATTTTGGAATTTTTAATTAAGATCGTTTTCATCTTAGCTTTCCCTGGATTACGGCCTCGATATGGTCTATCGAGGTAGTATATTTGATCCTTCGGAACCCAGTATTGGCCAAGTCTAATTTGATTGATCAATTTGGACTTGGGGACCCATGCTTGGACTGATTTACTACTTTGTTTATTTATTAAGGATAAATAAGATTTATATTTCTTTTTACTTTTATATCCTAGCCCAGTTCTATTGTAGACGGCTCTTTGTGTCCCAAGAATTAGATCCAAATTCTTGGAGCCCAGAGAGAACTTTTCTAAAGTAATTTTTAAATCTTTTAACTGATTTTTCAGATTTGAATTTTCTTTCTCAAGTTGTTGTACTTGAGTTGAATCTTCAGTTAAAGATGTTGAGTTAGTTACTCCTTTAAGAGTGGTTACTTCTTTTAAAAGTGACTTAATTTTCAAATTTGACTTGGCTAATTTGCGAAGTAAATAATTGATTAAATTATTAAGCCTAGGAATACTTACAGCGGAGTCTGGCCCTTCGAAAACAGATGCGGATCCGTGGCTTTGCTCGGAGTCGACTTCTGACTCGCTTTCGGATTCGCTGATCTGGTCCCGGGCCATCAATGCGAGTAAACTCGTTTGGTCGAGTTCGTCGTCTTCGTCCTCCGAAGAAGATTCGTCCCAGGTTGCCTTTAGTGCCTTCTTTCTTCTTTGCTTCTTTGCTTCTTGGCTTCCTTTTGATTGGGGCAGTTGGCTTTTATATGCCCTTTCTGGTTGCACCCGTAGCAAGTGACTTCGTACTTTGCCTTTGAGTTCTGTTGAGCCTCCTTGGATTGAACTTGTAACGCCCCAAGTTTCCCTATTCTGAGTTTCAAACGTCCATAAAAATATTTGAAAATACTGTTAAAATATTCTAGAGATTTTTAGAAATTTTTAGAGTATTTTTGCGTAATTTTTGGAGGTCGTTTAGTATTTTTACAAAACCAAAGAAGTTTGAGCAAAAAACGTTGGAGGAGAGGTTCAAACCCGCGACCTCGGGTCGGACTGAACCAAGCCAAACCGGCTTGACCAGCTGGGATAAGAGATTTATGTTAATCTCATATAGAGTTAAATAAGGTTATAGTATAGTTGGGTTATATCCGAATACTTATAAAAGGAAATAAGTTTTGGGATTTTAAGAAAACCTAACTTTTTCTCCCGAAAACCTAATCTCCTTCGCTCTTCTCCCTCGCGACGGCGCAAAGCTGCGGCGGAAACCTAGAGCGAGCTAGGGTTGGAGATTCCGGCGCCGGCGAGACTTGATTCCAGCCGTCCCTCATCCACGGTGGCTGTTCCCAACGGAGAGAAGCCCGAGAGCTCCGAGAACACGCCGGAAAAGCTGCTACCCGAGCCCTAGAAGCCCTCCTTCCCTTCTTCTCGGTTGTAAGTGCAAGGACAAGCAAAAGTGGGTTGCTTCTCACCTGCAGTAGGAGTAGTTCCCTTCGATTGTTTTCGATTGGTTTGGTTTCTTGCCACGATGGTGGATTTTCCGTGTAGCCTTGCCATGTTGTTCCCTTTTTGGTTAGGGTTCTGTTTTGTTGAAGTTTTAGAAGCATGCGTTTTTGTTTTCCTTGCTTTTAAATTTTGTAGTAGCAAGAATTAGTATCCTGTTGCCAGATATGAGATTTGATTTTATTCTGTGATGTTCTTGAAGTAACTCAAGGTTTCTGTGCTTGATTCGGTTGAGATCTCAGAGTAGATTTTGTTAAGTGTATAATGCAGATTTAGTTAAGTGTATAATGCAGATTTGACTAAGATCACAAGTGCATATTTTATAAGTTTAATATGCTGATTTTTGTCAAGTCTAGTATAGTGCATATTTTTGATATTAGATGAGTGGGGAAATTGAGATAATTGAAATCAATTTGGAAGTTTAGATCTCCTCATAGTGCAGTTTTAAAAGATTATAGTGAAGTTTGATTAAGTCTTTAGAGTATACGGATTTGAGGTTCTTTAATCTGAACATGAGGTTTAGATAATTTTCTTATGTTAAATCTGAGCATAAGGTTTAGATAATTTGCTTACATTAAAATCTGAGCATGAGGTTTAGATAAATTGCTTATGTTGAATCTGAGCTTGAGGTTTAGTTATGCTACTTCCATTCAAGTATATGGACAACATCTGTGCTTGGCTGATTCTGGAATTTTAAATGGAATACGAGTTATAATATCTTTATTGAGTGAATTCCAGATAAGCTGTGTATTTGTCATATTATGTTAGAAAGTTTGAAGTAGCATTCTGTTGCCTATTTTATAGCATGTTAAAGAAGTTTGAAGTTGTATTCTTTTGCTTTATTTATAGCATGTTTAGGAAGTTTAAAGTAGCATTCAGTTGTTTATCTTACAGCATGTTTTGTAAGTCTAAGTTAGCTTTCTTTTGCTCTATTTTACAGCATGTACAGAAAGCTCAAAGTTGCATTCTTTTGCCTATTTTACAGCATGTTAGAAAGTCCAAATAAGCTCTCTTTTGCTCTATTTTATAGCATGATTAGTAAGTTCAAAGTTACTTTCTTTTGCTCTATTTTATAGCATGATTAGTAAGCTCAAAGTTGTTTTCATTTGCTATTTTAATATGCATGAACAGCCATGTATTCTAGTGGAAAAATGAGAATCCTATTAAATACTTTTAGAAGTATTAACAAGTAAAAGAAAGAAAAAGAGAAGAAAGAGAAAGGCCAAGGCCTTAAGTAAATCCCAAAGTCAAGATTTTAGGGATTTATGGCACACAAGGTGTCTATTAAAATGCCAAGGCATTTAAAGAAGAAGTAATTAAGATAAAAAGTATTTTACTTTTAAAGGGCATGTACCGGACACAAGGTCCAAGGGATGGGCTCCAAGTTGCCCCTAGGCACAAGGCCTAGAAGTATCTTAGTAGTTTCGGGATTAGCTACCTCGATTCTTATTAAGAATGCGCGCAAAGTGGTACAATGCCGGGCCCAAAAGAAGTTTATTATTATTTTGAAGTATTAAAGTATAAGGTTTGAAACAAATGAAACAAGCTTCAAATATGTTTAGAATTAGAAAGTTTAGTTCTTGATGTTTGAAGCATTCAGTAGTAGTTTTATTTGTTTCTTGCTATTAGTTTATTCAGCATGTTTAGTTTTATTTGCTTTCAGCATGCTGTTATAGTTTTATTCTTATGAGCATGTTTAGCTTTACATGTTTAGCTTTACATGTTTAGTAGTTTTACATGTTTAGTAGTTTTACATGTTCAGTAGTTTTACATGTTTAGTACCTTTACATGTTTAGTAGTTTTACATGTTTAGTATGCTTCTTTTATTAGTTTATGAGCATGATAAACTATACATGTTTAGTATTTCAGTTAGCATGATTTCCTTTGTTATATATGAGCATGAGTAGTTTTATATGTTAGCGTTCAGTTTTAGCATGTTTTTATTTATATACATGCATATCGAGTTTTTGTGAGTAGATAGCGCTCACTAAGCTTTATGCTTATTTCCTCCTACTGCAGATAAAGGAAAGGAAAAGATTTAGCAAGGAAGGCGACAAGGTGGTGGTGATGAAGGTGTGTGATGGCTGGACTATGGGGAGATCAAGAGTTTGCTAAGGAATTATTAAGACATTTCTGTTTAGAGTTCTTTAGTTTTCTTTTAATGCTATTATGAGTCAATATTGTATTTAAGTTTATTCCGCGTTTGTAGTTGGGTTCTATTGATGGAGTGATATTGATGTTTGCTATTGATAGGGTAGTTTCTTTCTTTTATTTGTGATATTATACTGCGTGGTTGTGAAGATATATGTTCCAGCCGCCTGTGGCTGAGTATATTATGTTTGTATTATGGGAAATGGTCACCGGTACAGGGGAGACTCTGCCGAAATTTTTCGGTAGGGTTTTCCTAGAGATTTTTAATAAACCGGTTAAGTAGAGTTAGTAGATAAGTAACGGTCACTCTTAGAGAGTAGTAGTAGTAGTAGTAAGAAGGGTGGTCGTTACAGTTGGTATCAGAGCAGTTCCCATTCTCCAGCATCACACACATCAGCATCATCCTTGCCGTCTTCAAGTAAGAAAGTATTTGATTTCTTTCTTTATTGCTTTCCTTCATTACTATTTGCAGTATAAAGTAATTGCGTATGAGTGCTTAAGTCAGATAAGAGTATTTGTTTTTAAGTGCTTAAGTAAGATAGAAGATTTTGTTTCCCTTTTCTTTATCCATATATACATATGTTTGTTTAGAAAGGATAGAGAAGTTAGAAAGGATAGAGAAGATACCAAGTCTTTTTCTCTGCATAATTAGATGTCAAGAATAAGACATTCCGGTACCGTTCGTACTGAGAACCAAGATCAGGAGAACAAAGAGCTTAGATCAACCGAGCCCAATCTATCTGAAGTTGTTGCCCAACTCCAGAGACAAGTAGTAGAGCAGCAACAAGTGATTGCCAATCTAATGGCTAATCAGAAGCCAGCTCATCCCACTCCCCCAACCATTAACGTGGAGACCCCAGTGGTGATTGAAGTCCCATCAGTTGCCCTGGAAGTCACCACAACACCTAGAAGACAAGAAGCATACCTCATCCAGTGGCTGAAGCTGAAACTAGAAAGCTTCTCAGGCACGACTGAGCCCTCGGATGCCCAGGCTTGGTTCAAGACACTGGAGAGCACAATGGAGCTTCTTGACTGGCCAGAAGTTGAGAAGGTTAAAGTGTGCCTCTTACTGCCTACCTGGAGATGTTCGTATGTGGTGGGAGCGAGTTAAGAGTAAGAGAGTAGTCAACCAGATGAGCTGGGTTGACTTCGAGACAGAGTTTTATGAAGAATTCTTCTGTCAACGGATCACCAATAAACAGTATGAGGAAGTTTAGACAAGGTGACCTACCAGTAGAAGAAGCGGTCAAAAGATTCAACAGACTAGCTCACCTTTGCCTAGAGTTAGTAAGTACAGTGAAAGAATGAGTCAGACTGATGCTCCTAATGCTGAGACCAGAAATAACACCTAATGTGATGTAGTGAAACTCACCGACCATAGATTGGTGAAGAACTAGTCAGTAGGGCATTAGTGAGCACTATCTGAACAGCATCAAGGCACAACAAACACAACACAAGCCAGTCAAGATAGAAGACAAGACAGTGGGGAGTCAGAAACCCCAGTTAAGTAATTAGAACTAGAAAGATAATGATAACAAGAAAGACCCAAGCAGGAAGATGTTCGGGTAGTCTGTGAGTACTCAGAGGTATTTCCAGAAGAGCTACCTGGACTACTTCCCAGCAGATAAGTGGAGTTTGAAATTGAATTGGTTCCTGACATCAGCCCAATTTCAAAAGCTCCTTACCGAATTTCTCTAGCAGAGCTAAGAGAGTTACAAGAACAATTTCAGGAGCTACTTGACAAGGGTTTCATCCGCCCTAGTCACTCACCTTGGGGAGCTCCTGTGTTGTTTGTCAAGAAGAAAGACGGATCTATGCTAATGTGCATAGATTTTAGAGTGCTGAGCAAAGTAACAGTTAAGGATTAGTACCCTCTTTCCAGAATAGATGATCTATTTGATCAGCTAAAGAGGGCAACAATGTTCCCTAAAATATACCTACGTTTTGGGAACCATCAGTTGAAAGCGAAAGGAAGTAATACACCTAGTTAAAGCTAACAAAGTGGTAGATGCACTAAGCAGAAAGTCCAGTGCATCCCTGATGTCTCTGTCATCATTAGCCCTGCCACTGAAGAAAGAGTTGTCAGACCTTGGAGTCGAAATTATTTATGGGCAACTCTCTGCATTGACCTTAGAGTCAACCCTGCTTGAGGATATACAGAGAAAGCAAAGTGAAGATCCAGATATCCAAAAGATCAAGCAAGGGATACAAGAAGAAGAAAATTCTGAATTTTGAGTATCAGACAGTGGAATTCTTTATCAGGGAAGTCGCCTTTGTGTTCCCAATGATGAAGAGCTGAGAAAGAAAATTTTAGAAGAAGCTCACAGTACACCGTACTCTATGCATCCTGGTTCTACTAAGATGTATCAAGACGTGAAACAGAGATTCTGGTGGTCTGGACTCAAAAGAGATGTAGCTAATTATGTCAGTACCTGCCTGACATGTCAGAGGGTCAAAGCAGAACACCAGAGACCAGGAGGAGTCCTACAACCCCTCCCAATACCAGAGTGGAAGTGGGAAGACATATCCATGGACTTTATAACAGGCCTTCCAAAAACTACAAATGGATATGACGCAATATGGGTAGTAGTGGACAGATTGACCAAGTCTGTTCATTTTCTAGCCATCAAGGTGTCCCACTCTATAGAGCAGTTGGCACAGTTATATGTTAAGGAAGTGATCAGACTTCATGGAGTTCCCAAATCTATTGTGTATGATAGAGATGGGCGCTTCACCTCTCACTTTTGGGAGTGTGTTCAGACTGCACTAGACACCAAACTCAAGTTCAGCACAACCTTCCATCCTCAGACCGATGGGCGGACAGAGCGAGTAAATCAGATCCTAGAAGATATGCTCAGAGCTTGTGCACTAGATTTCAAGGGAAGTTGGTGCAAGTATCTATGCTTAGCTGAGTTTGCCTACAACAATAGCTATCAGGCCACCATCAAGATGGCACCATATGACGCTGTATGGCCGAAAGTGCAGATCACCCATATGCTAGCAAGAAGCGGGAGAGAGAAAGGAAATGGAAGTAGAGTCGGGCATTCAGATAGAGGAGGAGAGAACTGATGAAAAATCGATGAGGATTGAGACAGTAGACGAAAAGTTATGCCGACACACGCCGTAGGCCACTGGAATTTCAAGTGGGAGATTCAGTTTTTCTCAAAGTTGCTCCTATGAAGGGAGTGATGAGATTTGGCAAGAAGGGCAAATTAAGTCCTCGCTATGTAGGACCTTACCTGATTACGGACAGGATTGGGAAGGTAGCTTACAAGCTGGAATTACCACAAGACATGTCAGCAATACACAATGTATTTCATGTCTCCATGTTAAAGAAGTGCCTCCGTGCCCCTAGCCAAGTGATTGAGCCTCAGTCAGTGCAGATCCAAGAGGATCTTAGTTTTGAGAGCAGACCTACACAGATAGTGGACAGAGCAGTTAAGAGATTGAGAAACAAAGAAGTACCACTAGTAAAGGTCGTCTGGCAGAACCAGAAGCACGAGGAAATCACTTGGGAGCGGGAGGACAGCATGAGACAGAAGTATCCAGAGCTATTCTAAGTTCGAGGACGAACTTTTTATAAGGTATGGGGGATTGTAACGCCCCAATTTTCCCTATTCTGAGTTTCAAACGTCCATAAAAATGTTTGAAAATACTGTTAAAATATTCTAGAGATTTTTATAAATTTTTAGAGTATTTTTGCGTAATTTTTGGAGGTCGTTTAGTATTTTTACAAAACCAAAGAAGTTTGAGCAAAAAACGTTGGAGGAGAGGTTCAAACCCGCGACCTCGGGTCGGACTGAACCAAGCCAAACCGGCTTGACCAGCTGGGATAAGAGATTTATGTTAATCTCATATAGAGTTAAATAAGGTTATAGTATAGTTGGGTTATATCCGAATACTTATAAAAGGAAATAAGTTTTGGGATTTTAAGAAAACCTAACTTTTTCTCCCGAAAACCTAATCTCCTTCGCTCTTCTCCCTCGCGACGGCGCAAAGCTGCGGCGGAAACCTAGAGCGAGCTAGGGTTGGAGATTCCGGCGCCGGCGAGACTTGATTCCAGCCGTCCCTCATCCACGGTGGCTGTTCCCGACGGAGAGAAGCCCGAGAGCTCCGAGAACACGCCGGAAAAGCTGCTACCCGAGCCCTAGAAGCCCTCCTTCCCTTCTTCTCGGTTGTAAGTGCAAGGACAAGCAAAAGTGAGTTGCTTCTCACCTGCAGTAGGAGTAGTTCCCTTCGATTGTTTTCGATTGGTTTGGTTTCTTGCCACGATGGTGGATTTTCCGTGTAGCCTTGCCATGTTGTTCCCTTTTTGGTTAGGGTTCTGTTTTGTTGAAGTTTTAGAAGCATGCATTTTTGTTTTCCTTGCTTTTAAATTTTGTAGTAGCAAGAATTAGTATCCTGTTGCCAGATATGAGATTTGATTTTATTCTGTGATGTTCTTGAAGTAACTCAAGGTTTCTGTGCTTGATTCGGTTGAGATCTTAGAGTAGATTTTGTTAAGTGTATAATGCAGATTTAGTTAAGTGTATAATGCAGATTTGACTAAGATCACAAGTGCATATTTTATAAGTTTAATATGCTGATTTTTGTCAAGTCTAGTATAGTGCAGATTTTTGATATTAGATGAGTGGGGAAACTGAGATAATTGAAATCAATTTGGAAGTTTAGATCTCCTCATAGTGCAGTTTTAAAAGATTATAGTGAAGTTTGATTAAGTCTTTAGAGTATACGGATTTGAGGTTCTTTAATCTGAACATGAGGTTTAGATAATTTTCTTATGTTAAATCTGAGCATGAGGTTTAGATAATTTGCTTACATTAAATCTGAGCATGAGGTTTAGATAAATTGCTTATGTTGAATCTGAGCTTGAGGTTTAGTTATGCTACTTCCATTCAAGTATATGGACAACATCTGTGCTTGGCTGATTCTGGAATTTTAAATGGAATACGAGTTATAATATCTTTATTGAGTGAATTCCAGATAAGCTGTGTATTAGTCATATTATGTTAGAAAGTTTGAAGTAGCATTCTGTTGCCTATTTTATAGCACGTTAAAGAAGTTTGAAGTTGTATTCTTTTGCTTTATTTATAGCATGTTTAGGAAGTTTAAAGTAGCATTCAGTTGTTTATCTTACAGCATGTTTAGTAAGTCTAAGTTAGCTTTCTTTTGCTCTATTTTACAGCATGTATAGAAAGCTCAAAGTTGCATTCTTTTGCCTATTTTACAGCATGTTAGAAAGTCCAAATAAGCTCTCTTTTGCTCTATTTTATAGCATGATTAGTAAGTTCAAAGTTGCTTTCTTTTGCTCTATTTTATAGCATGATTAGTAAGCTCAAAGTTGTTTTCATTTGCTATTTTAATATGCATGAACAGCCATGTATTCTAGTGGAAAAATGAGAATCCTATTAAATACTTTTAGAAGTATTAACAAGTAAAAGAAAGAAAAAGAGAAGAAAGAGAAAGGCCAAGGCCTTAAGTAAATCCCAAAGTCAAGATTTTAGGGATTTATGGCACACAAGGTATCTATTAAAATGCCAAGGCATTTAAAGAAGAAGTAATTAAGATAAAAAGTATTTTACTTTTAAAGGGCATGTACCGGACACAAGGTCCAAGGGATGGGCTCCAAGTTGCCCCTAGGCACAAGGCCTAGAAGTATCTTAGTAGTTTCGGGATTAGCTACCTCGATTCTTATTAAGAATGCGCGCAAAGTGGTACAATGCCGTGCCCAAAAGAAGTTTATTATTATTTTGAAGTATTAAAGTATAAGGTTTGAAACAAATAAAACAAGCTTCAAATATGTTTAGAATTAGAAAGTTTAGTTCTTGATGTTTGAAGCATTCAGTAGTAGTTTTATTTGTTTCTTGCTATTAGTTTATTCAGCATGTTTAGTTTTATTTGCTTTCAGCATGCTGTTATAGTTTTATTCTTATGAGCATGTTTAGCTTTACATGTTTAGCTTTACATGTTTAGTAGTTTTACATGTTTAGTAGTTTTACATGTTCAGTAGTTTTACATGTTTAGTACCTTTACATGTTTAGTAGTTTTACATGTTTAGTATGCTTCTTTTATTAGTTTATGAGCATGATAAACTATACATGTTTAGTATTTCAGTTAGCATGATTTCCTTTGCTATATATGAGCATGAGTAGTTTTATATGTTAGCGTTCAGTTTTAGCATGTTTTTATTTATATACATGCATATCGAGTTTTTGTGAGTAGATAGCGCTCACTAAGCTTTATGCTTATAGACTGCATTTCCTCCTACTGCAGATAAAGGAAAGGAAAAGATTTAGCAAGGAAGGCGACAAGGTGGTGGTGATGAAGGTGTGTGATGGCTGGACTATGGGGAGATCAAGAGTTTGCTAAGGAATTATTAAGACATTTCTGTTTAGAGTTCTTTAGTTTTCTTTTAATGCTATTATGAGTCAATATTGTATTTAAGTTTATTCCGCGTTTGTAGTTGGGTTCTATTGATGGAGTGATATTGATGTTTGCTATTGATAGGGTAGTTTCTTTCTTTTATTTGTGATATTATACTGCGTGGTTGTGAAGATATATGTTCCAGCCGCCTGTGGCTGAGTATATTATGTTTGTATTATGGGAAATGGTCACCGGTACAGGGGAGACTCTGCCAAAATTTTTCGGTAGGGTTTTCCTAGAGATTTTTAATAAACCGGTTAAGTAGAGTAGTAGATAAGTAACGGTCACTCTTAGAGAGTAGTAGTAGTAGTAAGAAGGGTGGTCGTTACAGAACTGCCTTCTTTAGATCTTTCTTGTTGAATCCCTTTTTCTTCTTGTAGAGCTTCTTCACGAGATTCACTAGTTTGCTGGCCAGTTCATCCTCTGAATCTTCTGAGTCGGGTTCGTCTTCTGATTCCGATTCAATCTTTCGCCGTACTCTTGATTCCCTTGTTCGACTTGTACCTGCAACCAAAGCAATGCCCTTCTCGGATGGCTGTGCATTAGTTTGTTCATGGAGTTCAAATTCACTAAATAATTCGTCTAATTTTAAGGAAGACAAATCCTTAGAGACTTTGTAGGCATCTACTATTGATGCCCACGATGAGCTCCTAGGAAATGAGTTAAGAGCATACCTTATTATATCTCTGTTTTCTACCTTTTGCCCGATTCCATGAAGAGAGTTCAGAATATCTTGGATTCGAGCGTGTAGAGAACTTGCCGTCTCGCCTTCCTGCATTTTCAAATTGTATAATTTGTTAAGTAACAGATCAAACTTACTTACCTTGGTTTCCGAGGTTCCCTCGTGAAGTTCGATCAGTTTCTCCCATAGTTCCTTTGCGGAGGAGAATGGACCGACTCTGTTGAGCTCTTCTTTGGTCAGACTGCACTGGATGGTGCAGGTGGCTTTGGCGTCGGCTTCCACCTTTTTGATAAATGCGGGCTCCCAGTTCTCACAGGATGTAGGCTTACCGTCTGTATCAGTTGGTAGTTGCAGTCCTGTTTTGACAATCATCCAGGTGTCGAACTGGATCTTTAGATATATCTCCATTCGCTCCTTCCAATATCCGAAGTCTTCTCCGGAAAATAATGGGGGACGAACGGTGCTATATCCTTCTTGTTGGGCCATTTAGATCTACAAAAAAAATAGAAACAACAAGATCTATTCCAAGACTAAGTCTTGGATTAGTAGTGCGGGAGGAAGGAAAAAAATAACAGGCTCAAGTGGTATTGACCAACTTTTAGCAGAAAATCGATTCGTAAAAAGAAATTAGAATATAGCTATGAGGCTAAATTCTAATTGACTCCGAACAAAACCACGAAAAAAAATTATCTCGAATAGTGGTTGCACTGATTCAAGACGACCCCGCTCTTGAATCAAGATATCCTAGTAACCCAATTTTTTTTTTAGATTAAAAAAATTGTCTCGAATAGTGGTTGCACTGATTCAAGACGACCCCACTCTGATACTAATTGTTGGATCGAGACGCGCTAGAGGGGGGGGGGTGAATAGCGCTCGCGGCTATTTTGATCGTATTGGAATCGTAAAACTATCAAAGTAAATATATGCAGCGGAAATAACGAATGCAATCACAGAGGGACACAAGAAGTTTTACTTCGTTCAGAGCCTAGGTCGACTCCTACTCGAAGGCCCGTGATCCTTGATCGCTTTCGGTGGGCAACACTTATAAGTACGAAAAAGAGTACAAGATTTACAATTAGTACAGTAATTAAAAACAAGTATACCGACGACAGAATCGTAATCTCGAAGCTCCTGGTCGTCGTGGATTCGTAACAGCACTTCAGGGTCGTTGATTGAGCAGCACGCAGCACAAGGATCATTTGGAAGTTGTTGTTCTTCAATGCTGCTCGAAGTCCCCTTATAAAGGGCATCCAAGGCGCCTTCAAGGCTCCGAGTCCACCGTGCAGATGAGCGCTGACCAGTTTGCGCTTATCACCTTTCAAGGGCGCCTTCAAGGGCCTTCAACGCGCCTTCCAAGGCGCCTCCAGAGCCAGCTGAGGCGCCTTCAACCCTGTTTCGTGGCCAGGTCAGCTTTTGTACCCGAGGCGCCTCCAAGCTCCATGGAGACGCCTCGGACACTGTTCATCCGAGGAATTAGGTTGCTCCTTTGCACCTACAAGATATGTTAGTTCCAAACACAATCCTGCAACACAAAGTTAGCACAATACACATGATAAATAAAGTATAGACAGTCTCCGGACTGTCCGAGTCTGACTTCGGGTTTCCGACCGGAAACCCTAGGTCGACCCGACGCCTACTGTTCCCTCTACGGGGAACGCGTCCTCACCTACTCCACTCAGGAGATTTACCAGTTGTCAGTCGATCCTCCAGATCGACTGGACTTTTGCTCAGTACCCGACGCTTCCGGACTTTCTGCTGGACATCCGTTTCCCGGCCAATCCAGTCTTTCACCTGGTTCGCGACACCAGGACTTTTCACCTAGGGTTACCACCCCCTAGGACTTTTGCCTGAAGCCATCGACCTGCCAAGACTTTCCGCATAGGGTTACCACCCCCTATGACCTAGGGTTACCGCCCCCTAGGGTTTTCCCTTTGCCTAACCGCGCTAGGACTTTCCTGAAATCCTCAAGTAGACTTATTAGACTACCAAACATCTTAACTTTGAATTCTTTGCCATTAACAAAACACGAGTTCGATCGTCGGATGCTTCCCGCACCAACACTTAGGAGCGCAGAAAGTCGAGCGGAAGATGCAGCTAGCGAGAAGGACGACACAGGAAGGGAGCCGACGGGCTCGGTGCGTCCGAAGGACGAGAGAGCTGCGGAAGAATACACCCGGTGGGCGTGAAGAACATGCGTGGTGTTCGAGGGACGTAAAGCCGGGACGGAAGACTGCTCGAGGAGAAGGTCGGGAACTGGGTTTGGGTGAGCCCTATTTCGGACGACCGAAATCACCCAAAGAAGCCGAACCAGAGCAAGTCAACTGGAAGTTGACTTGTCAATGGTTCGGTCGACCGAACCTCCTGATCGGTCGACCGAACCCCTCTCAATCAGCAGCCAACCGCCAATGCCACGTCAGAAGCTGACCATTGGTAAAGCTGATCGGTCGACCGAACCTCTTGATCGGTCGACCAAACCGAAGTTAATCCAAAGACTTAGTCAAGCAAATTGATCGGGCCAATTCAGCTGGAGACTGTTGGCCGATCGGTCGACCGAACATAAGGATCGATCGACCGAACCAAAGCTCGATCCTCAGAGTCTGCACCTGGACGGAAGACTGAGCAGGTACAGCAGGTTCGGTCGACCGAACCTGGGGATCGGTCGACCGATCCCTCTCGAGTCAAACCTGATCCCGAAGGTTCAAGTTATGTGATAAACTCTAGAACCCCTATATAAAGGAGGTCTCGGGTAGCTATTAAACAATAACGAACACGAACGAAATAGCAACTCTTGTACTCTCATTCTCTTAGCAATTACTGTGCTGTCAAAGTGTAAAAGACTTCTCCACCTTCAGAGAAGGAGTTTTCTTACTGCGTCTTTCTTACTGCCCTGGATTAACAACCCTCTTGGTTGTAACCAGGTTAATTGCTGTCTCCTTTTATTTCTGCTATTAGTTTTATTATTGTTGCTTTATTTTAAGAGTTGAAAAGCTTTGAAGAGGGTTACTTTTAGTTTCAGGCAATTCACCCCCCTCTTGCCGGTCTCCACTGCTCCAACAAGTGATATAAGAGCCCAACAGCCTCAGAGGGACTAACCGCCATCTGAAGCACAAAGATCAGAACAATGGCCGGCATAAATATTCATCCCCCGAAGTTCGACGGAGATTTCGCTACATGGAAGCGAAAAATGGAGGTATTTTTTAAAACGGATTTTGATATTCTTATTACAATGAAATATGGTTTTGCAGCGCCGAAAGATAAAGAAGAAAACACGTGGAGCAAGAAGGAGCAAGCCGATTTTGTCACCAACGGAAAGGCTGAGTTCCACTTGCTCAGCGTTTTGCCACCTCAGGAGGTAAATCAGATCGGAAGCTATGACTCCGTGAAAGATCTCTGGGAAAAATTCTTGGAGCTTCACGAAGGCACTTCCGAGGTGAAGCTAGCAAGGCGCGACATCCTCCGGACCCAGTTGACGAACCTCCAGATGAACCAAGGTGAAAAGGTAGCGCAACTCCAAGCAAGGATCAAAGAGCTGATCACGCAACTAACTAATCTTGGAGAAGAAGTAACGAATCGGGACTCGATCCGGTACGCGCTCAACGCATTCCCGAGAACTCCCGAGTGGGCCTCCTTAGTAGATGCGTACTACATCTCTAAGGATTTCGAGATAAGTACTCTAGAACATTTGTTTTCTACTTTTGAACTTCACGAATCTCGAGTTGCAGAGCCCAATGGAGTAGAAAAGATTAGTCAGAACATCACTTTGAAGGCAAGAACAAACGGTTCTGACTCCGAAGCCTCGATCGACGAATTGGAAGCAGCACTATTGGTAAAACGATTTAATAAAATTTTTAAATCTAATAAATTTAGATCGCAGTCGAAAAAGTTCCAGCAAAAGAAAAGAGTGGTTCATTGCTACAATTGCAACGAAGAATGACATATAAAAGATGACTGCCCAAAACTGAAGAGCAAAAGTAAAGAAAAGAGTAAGAAGCCAGCTCGACCCAAAGTCAACCTAAAGGCCACGTGGGATGATTCATTGTCCTCTGAATCCGAAGTCGAAGAATTCTCGGGACTAGCACTGATGGCCAACCATCAGCTAGAAGAAACGTCTAGCTCAGAAATGAGCATAGATGAAGGGGGAGGAACAACAGAAGAAGAAGAAAGCTGTGATGAAGGGGGAGCATCGCAAGACGAGGTAAGTAAGATACGTGCCCTAAACCCTAAACAACCCTTTCGTTTTATTAAAGCTCTTTCTAAAGAATTAGATAAAATAGAAAAGGAAAATGAATATTTGAAATCAGAAAATGAAGCTTTAAAATTAGAAATTAAAAAATTGAAAACTGATGCATGTTTTAAAAATATTTTTCCACACTTAAAAATAAAGTTATATGGAAAATTAAATTAGTATATACGGAAGCATCAGGGTCAACTTAGGAAAATACCAAGAAACTATGTACCCCCTAAGTTTTTGATCAACCCTGTAGGTAGGAACCTTTATTGGCTTCCAAAAATCTTTACTAGTTTAAATTTCTCTTTTAATTAAAAGCTTACAGTGAGAAAATTAAACATTGAGGTTCTTTATGGAAGCTTTGTCTAAAGAAGTGGTTGTTGCTCCAATAACCAAGAAGGCCTAGTGCCTCGCCACGACCTGGAAGCCGAAATATCGAAATAAAAATGTTTAATTAACTTTCTGATAAAAGCATTAAAAATTAGAATTAAACAATGCTTTGAAAAGTATTTAAACATTTCCTTAGAAATTCTTTAAATTTTTTTAAGAATTTTTTTAATTGTGAAAATTCATTTTAACTTGGAAAATTTTTCAAAACTTAGAATTTTTTTTTAATTTAAACCTAACTCAGTTTTTATTAATTAATCTTTACTTAGAAATTGTTTAACTTTGATTTTTTTAAATACTTGAATTCAAATTTATTTGCACCCCGTTTTTGCTGTGATCAAAGGGGGAGAATAAAGATAAGTTCAGTTAGGGGGATTTAGTTAAAATTAAATTTTCATGTTACAAAATTAAATTTTCATTTTGCAATTTAATTTAAAGTTGCAAATTTATGCCTGAATTGTTAGTTTAGTAATTTCTTTAAATTACTATCTGTTTGTTTTAACCCTAACCTGAACTTGGGTTGATGCACATCAAAAAGGGGGAGATTGTTGAATCCCGTGGTAGTTTTGATATGATCAACCAAGCTTAGGTTAGGTCCTGCTTTGTGTTTGATCCCTGTGTTTAAGTGTGCAGGAGCTTAGGAGCACAGGAAGTCGAGCGGAAGATGCAGCTAGCGAGAAGGACGACACGGGAAGGGAGCCGACGGACTCGGTGCGTCCGAAGGACGAGAGAGCTGCGGAAGAGTACACCCGGTGGGCGTGAAGAACATGTGCGGTGTTCGAGGGACGTAAAGCCGGGACGGAAGGCTGCTCGAGGAGAAGGCCGGGAACTGGGTTCGGGTGAGCCCTATTCACGACGGCCGAAATCACCCAAAGAAGTCGAACCAGAGCAAGTCAACTGGAAGTTGACTTGTCAATGGTTCGGTCGACCGAACCTCCTGATCGGTCGACCGAACCCCTCTCAATCAGTAGCCAACTGCCAATGCCACGTCAGAAGTTGACCGTTGGTAAAGCTGATCAGTCGACCGAACCTCTTGATCGGTCGACCGAACCAAAGTTAATCCAAAGACTTAGTCGAGCAAATTGATCGGGCCAACTCAGCTGGAGACCGTTGGTCGATCGGTCGACCGAACATAAGTATCGGTCAACCGAACCAAAGCTCGATCCTCAGAGACTGCACCTGGACGGAAGACTGGGCAGGTACAGCAGGTTCGGTCGACTGAACCTGGGGATCGGTCGACCGATCCCTCTCGAGTCAAACCTGATCCCGAAGGTTCAGGTTATGTGATAAGCTCTAGAACCCCTATATAAAAGAGGTCTCGGGTATCTATTAAACAATAACGAACACGAACAAAATAGCAACTCTTGTACTCTCATTCTCTTAGCAACTATTGTGCTGTCAAAGTGTAAAAGGCTTCTCCGCCTTCAGAGAAGGAGTTTTCTTACTGCGCCTTTCTTACTGCCTTGGATTAACAACCCTCTTGGTTGTAACCAAGTTAATTGTTGTCTCCTTTTATTTCTACTATTAGTTTTATTATTGTTGCTTTATTTTAAGAGTTGAAAAGCTTTGAGGAGGGTTACTTTTAGTTTCAGGCAATTCACCCCCCTCTTGCCAGTCTCCGCTACTCCAACATTTCCTCCATCATTTCACGAGCAGCAGGTGCTACCAGAAGACTAGCGTCAGCCTGTTCGCCATCAAACAAGGCTCGAAGGAGTCACTCCGAGCCTACATCCAGCGTTTCAACCAGGTGGCCATGGACATCCCAACGGTCACTTCAGAAACTATGATGAACGCGTTCACGCAGGGGCTTGTGGACGGGGATTTCTTCCGCTCGCTCATCAGAAAGCCCCCTCGCGACTACGACCATATGCTGCACAAGGCCAATGAATATATCAACGTAGAGGAAGCCCAGGCGGCCAGAAGGAAGGAAGCACCATCTGAGCCACCGGCCTCAGCTGAGCGGAAGCCTCCCACTAGCTACCATCCACCTAGAGGACCTCGGGCGGAAGCAGCCCGACCTCATCAGCAAGCAAGGCCGCACGCCGTTCAAAAAGTAGCGGTCGATTGACCTAAGCCAAAAGGGAAGGTATGGACTCTCATGTTTTGTTCGCTCCATCAGTTAGCAACCCACAACACACGCGATTGTCGGAGCCTCCCCCCAATCGTGCATCCTACGCTGAGGAACTATAGCCGTCAGTCACCTTCGCCGGACCGGCGACACCGACACCAGTGTTGGATCGAGACGCGCTAGAGGGGGGGTGAATAGCGCTCGCGGCTATTTCGTTTTTCGGAATCGTAAAACCGTTCGAGTAAATGCAGCAGAAATAAAGACAATCACACAAAGAGGCAAACTATTTACTTCGTTCGGAGCCTAGATCGACTCCTACTCGAAGGCCCGCCATCCTTGATCGCTTTCGGTGGGCAACAACTATAAGCACGATAATTTGTACAAGTATAGGAATTTACAGCTCATAAACTTTATACCGACAACTAAAGATGGAGAAGCGTAGTTCCGGGTCGTTGGTATCGCGTCGCAGCACTTCTGGATCGTCAGGTTCGCAGCACGTAGCAAGAGATTATTCAGAGAGAGTTGTTCTTGAAGAGGTGCTCGAACACTGCTTATAAAGGGTGCTGGAGGCGCCTCCAAGCCCCGGGTTGCACGCGTCGATAAGCGCTGATCAAGTCGCGCATTATCCCTTTGAAGGCGCCTTCAAGGCGCCTCCATGCTGCGGTCCAAGGCGCCTTCACTGCCCTTTAAGGCGCCTCCAACTCCAGCGCACAGCCAGCTCACCTTCACACCCGAGGCGCCTCCAAGCTCCATGGAGGCGCCTCAAACACTGTTCATCCGAGGCTAATGTTGCTCTTTTGTCCCTGCACAATGTGTTAGTCTACAAACTACACACATATCCTACAAGACAAAGTTAGCACACATAATATCATAAATATGAATGAAAGTTCGACAGTCTCCGGACTGTCCGGGTCTGACTTCGGATTTCCACCCGGAAACCCTAGGTCGACCCGACGCCTACTGTTCCCTCTACGAGGAATGCGTCCTCACCTACTCCACTCAGGAGATTTACCTGTTGCCAGTCGATCCTCCAGATCAACTGGACTTTTCGATGCTCCAAGACTTTCTGCTGGACATCCGCTTCTGACCCGCCCAGTCTTTCACCTGGTTCGCGACACCAGGACTTTCCACCTAGGGTTACCACCCCCTAGGACTTTTGCCTGAAGACATCGACCTACCAAGACTTTCTGCATAGGGTTACCACCCCCTATGACCTAGAGTTACCACCCCCTAGGGTTTTTTCCCTTTGCCTAACCGCAGCTAGGACTTTCCTGAAATCCTCAAGTAGACTTGTTAGAAAACAAAACACCTTAACTTTGAATCCTTTGCCATTATCAAAACACAAGTTCGATCGTCGGATGCTTCCCGCACCAACAATCTCCCCCTTTTTGATTATGGCAACTCAAATTCAAAGTTAAGTAAACAAACGAATAGATAAGCATTTTTAACACAGGCAAATCTGCTAAGTATAGATGAACAAAAATGACCAAAGCAAATTTGCTAAAGTAATCTATATGCTCCCCCTTTTGCTTCCCCTTAATTTGAATTTTATAATTTGCTACTTACAAGATGACCAAATTTGCGAAAGTAACCTATATGCTCCCCCTTAACTATTAATTTGAATTTTAATTTGCTACTTCCTTAACTTTTGCTCCCCCTTAACTATTAATTTGAATTTTAATTTGCTACTCTCCCCCTTTGTCATATATCAAAAAATGGTCAACAATAGACACTTGAATAACATTATAAAACTGTTGGGGAGTGTATCGCTTTGATAGATTTAAAAAGTTAGTGATTATAACTTTCTTACTTAACAGAAAAATTGTTTGTTAGTCTTTTGAAATAAAATTGTACAGGAAATTACTAAGTTCAACAGGTTAGCTAAGTTCAACAGGGTTTGAAAATTAAGATTGGAACTTAGCTTAAATAATATTTAAGATTTAGGACAAGGTTATTCATTTAAATTTAGTTGGTCCTTGAGTCCAAGCATGAGTCATGTTCACTAGATTGATTTACTAGGTATCAGAGCCCTAAGGATCAAGACATTCTTAACTAGAAAATTGAGTATCCTTTACCAACTGTCTAACCTTTAGTTACTTGCTGACTGCCTATAGGGCAGCAGTTTTCACATGGTTAGTCAAGTTAAGTTGATTTGGTCCAGTAGATTTGACTAGAGCTGGAAGACTCAACTTGATTAATGTATATTGCGTATTTAACGCCCAGACTCATATCGATGCACAGAGATAAGCATTCTTGAGTCCAGGCTGAACCCTATGCATCTCACGCCGTTCTATATTTTTCAAACACAATCAAGGTAAACCTAGGTGTTTGTGAGATGCTCTGGCTTAACTCTAGGGGAACATGATTTCTAGGGGGAAAGCCTAGGCTATTTCAAATTTTTGAACAATCTAGGAAATTGGGAATTTTGAAAATTATTTTTCCTAGAATTGAAAAAAAATGATAAGTAAATCCAGAATTTTGAAAGATCTAGGAAATTAGAAATTTTGAAAATGATTCTTCCTAGAATTTTTTTTTTTTTTAAAAAAGACAACAGAATGAGACCCCTACTCTACCCAATACATTCCTATTTGCCTTCTAAGTGCACTGAACTCAAGTTCAGGTAAGGGTTTTGTAAAAATGTCAGCTAGGTTTGATTTGGACTCAACGTGGTTGAGTGCAATTTCACCTTTAGCTACATGGTCCCTTACAAAGTGGTGTTTTACCTCTATGTGTTTGGTTCTGGAGTGGTGAATAGGATTCTTGGTGAGATTAATTGAGCTGATATTATCAATAAAGATTTGTGTATTTTTATACTCTAGTTGATAGTCTTTTAACGTATGCATCATCCACAGTAGTTGAGATGCACATTCTCCCAGAGCTATGTATTCAGCTTTTGTGGTGGATAGAGCAACACAATGTTGCTTTCTACTTGACCAACTTACTAGGCACTGACCTAGAAATTGACCACTTTCACTTGTGCACCCGGCATAGTCTGAATCAGAATAGCCGTAAAGATCAAAGGTGCAAGTTCTTGGATACCAAAGTCCTACATTTAGAGTTCCTTTAATATACCGAAGTATTCTTTTAACGTATGATAGGTGTGACTCTTTTGCACAGGATTGGTATCTTGTGCACATACCTACTGCAAACAATATGTCGGGTTGACTTGCAGTTAGGTAAAGTAAGCTACTTATGGCACTCCTATAGTATTTTGGGTCAACTGGTTTTCCTTCAGGGTCAGAGTTAATGTTTATGTTGGTTGCCATTGGGGTATTTATAATTTTTGAATTTTCCATACAGAATTTTTTAATTAACTCTTTAGCATATTTAGTTTGATAAATGTAGATTCCATCTTTAGTTTGTTTAATTTGTAATCCTAAGAAGAAATTAAGTTCTCCAACCATACTCATTTCAAATTCACTTTCCATTAATTTGACAAATTCTTTTAAGAATTTTGAATTAGTTGAGCCAAAGATTATGTCGTCAACATAGATTTGGGCTATAAAGATGTCTTTTCCTATAGTTTTCACGAACAAAGTCGGATCGATTTGTCCTTGGTTAAATTCTTTGGATATTAAGTAATAATCTTTCATACCATGCTCTAGGGGCTTGTTTTAGTCCATATAGTGCATTTTTAATTTAAATACGTGATTAGGGTAGTCTATGTCTTCAAACCCTGGAGGTTGGCTTACGTAGACCTCTTCCTTGATAAAACCATTTAAAAAGGCTGACTTAACGTCCATTTGATACAATTTGAATCCTTTATTTGCTGCATAGGCTAATAACATCCTAATGGACTCGAGTCTAGCTACTGGAGCATAGGTTTCATCATAGTCTAAGCCTTCGACTTGACTAAACCCTTTGGCTACTAACCTTGCTTTGTTTCTTATTATATCACTGTGATCATCCAACTTGTTCCTAAAAACCCATTTGGTGTCTATTATTGATTTATCTATGGGTTTAGGTACAAGGTCCCAGACTTGGTTTCTCTCAAATTGGGCTAATTCTTCCTGCATTGCAATAATCCAGTCTGGATCAGGCAGGGCTTCTTCTATAGTCTTCGGTTCAATTTTAGAGATTAGGGCAATCTGACTAAGGTTTCTATAGGATGATCTAGTTAGGTTTGGGTCACCCAAAATTTGGTCAGGTGGGTGAGAGGTACTTACTCTAGTTGGTCTTATCTGTGAGTCAGAAACTGGTTCTTCTGACTCATTAAGATTAGGTTGGATTTCTTCATCGTCTATAGTTCTTGGATTAATGTCAATATTTTCATTTATATAAGGTAAACTGTTTTCTTCATCAAATATTACATTAGTTGTTTCTTCAACTTTCGAGGTATTTTGATTATATACTCTAAAGGCCCTACTGGTAGAGGAGTATCCTAAGAATATTCCTTGGTTAGATTTGGGTGTAAATTTTCCTAAGTAATCTTTAGTATTTAAAATGTGAACTTTACACCCAAATACTTTTAGATAGTTTAGATTGGGAATTTTATGATAATAGAGTTCATATGGTGTTTTATTGTGAAATTTATTAATTAAAATTCTATTTTGAATATAATTTACAGTATTTATCGCTTCAGCCCAAAATTGATGATTTAAGTGATATTCGTTTAACATAGTCCTAGCTGCTTCTTGTAATGTTCTATTTTTATGTTCCACTAGTCCATTTTGTTGGGGGGTTCTAGGACATGAAAATTCATGTTGGTATCCATTTATTTTACAAAATTCGGTGAACCTATGATTTTCAAATTCCCCTCCATGATCACTTCTTATTCTTTTGATTTTAGTATCTTTTTCATTTTCCGTTAAGTTGCAAAAATTACTAAATATTTCATAGGTTTCATCTTTTGTTTTTAGAAATTTTACCCAAGTGTACCTAGAGTAGTCATCAATTATTACTAAGCAATATTTGGTTCTTGCTTAGTGATTTGGCTCCATGTGAATCAAATAGATCAAGGTGAAGGAGCTCAAGTATGGTGTTGGATCTTTCTAGGTTGGTTGACTTGTGGGTTGACTTGGTTTGTTTTCTTTTTTGACATGCATCACAGATTGAGTTTTCAATAAATTTTAATTTGGGCAAACCTCTAACCAGACCATTTTGACTCATTTTTGAAATGAGTCTAGTGTGAGTGTAACCCAGCCTTAATTCTGTGCCACAGTTGGGTTTCTTCTTGTTGTGTCAGGAGACACTTTATTGAGGATATTGATAAGTTAATTGTGTAGATGTTATTTTTCCTAAGTCCTTTAAGTTTAATTTCTGGGTTTTCAATATTTTTAACTAGACATCTAGATTTATCAAAATTGACTAGGTATCCGCTGTCACACAATTGACTTATACTTAGTAAATTAAAGTTAAAATTTTCAACCAATAAAACATTTCGAATAATGAAATCGGAACTAAGTTCAATATTACCTTTTCCGATTACTTTAAGTTTACCGTTGTTGCCGAATGCAACTGATCCTAGACTCTTGTACTTGAGTTTGTAAACTTCAATTTATCTCTAGTCATATGTCTGGAGCATCCACTATCCAACATCCATTGATCCAATTCCTACACATGAAGTAGTTGAATTGGTTTCTTTTTAATGGATTTAAAGATAGCGTAATTGAAGTAGACTCCTTAGATTTTCTATTTTATTCTATTGTATTCAAGGTAATTTAGCAACCACTTATGTTTATTGAGTTTAATTTTAGGTTTATAAAATAATTTTTGAAATTTAAGTTTTTTAAACCAATTTTGAAATTTAAGTTTTTTTTTTAAAATAATTTTGAAAATTTAGTTTTTAAAATAATTTTGAAATTTTAGTTTTTTTTTAAACAATTTTAAAATTTAAGTTTTTAAAATAATTTTGAAATTTAAGTTTTTAAAATAATTTTAAAATTTAAGTTTTTAAAATAATTTTGAGATTTAAGTTTTTAAAATAATTTTGAAATTTAAGTTGCACCAATTGTTGGATCGAGACGCGCTAGAGGGGGGGATGAATAGCGCTCGCAGCTATTTCGTTTTTCGGAATCGTAAAATCGTTCGAGTAAATGCAGCGGACATAAAGACAATCACACAAAGAGGCAAACTATTTATTTCGTTCGGAGCCTAGATCGACTCCTACTCGAAGGCCCGCCATCCTTGATCGCTTTCGGTGGGCAACAACTATAAGCACGATAATTTGTACAAGTATAGGAATTTACAGCTCATAAACTTTATACCGACAACTAAAGATGGAGAAGCGTAGTTCCAAGTCGTTGGTATCGCGTCGCAGCACTTCTGGATCGTCAGGTTCGCAGCACGTAGCAAGAGATTATTCAGAGAGAGTTGTTCTTGAAGAGGTGCTCGAACACTGCTTATAAAGGGTGCTGGAGGCGCCTCCAAGGCTGTCCGAGGCGCCTCCAAGCCCCGGGTTGCACGCGTCGATAAGCGCTGATCAAGTCGCGCATTATCCCTCTGAAGGCGCCTTCAAGGCGCCTCCATGCTGCGGTCCACTCGCACCCGAGGCGCCTCCAAGCTCCATGGAGGCGCCTCGGACATGTTCATCCGAGGCTAATGTTGCTCTTTTGTCCCTGCATAATGTGTTAGTCTACAAACTACACACATATCCTACAAGACAAAGTTAGCACATAATATCATAAATATGAATGAAAGTTCGACGGTCTCCGGACTGTATTTCCACCCGGAAACCCTAGGTCGACCCGACGCCTACTGTTCCCTCTACGAGGAATGCGTCCTCACCTACTCCACTCAGGAGATTTACCTGTTGCCAGTCGATCCTCCAGATCAACTGGACTTTTGCTCAGTACTCGATGCTTCCGGACTTTCTGCTGGACATCCGTTTCCCGGCCAGTCCAGTCTTTCACCTGGTTCGCGACACCAGGACTTTCCACCTAGGGTTACCACCCCCTAGGAATTTTGCCTGAAGACATCGACCTACCAAGACTTTCTGCATAGGGTTACCACCCCCTATGACCTAGAGTTACCACCCCCTAGGGTTTTTCCCTTTGCCTAACCGCAGCTAGGACTTTCCTGAAATCCTCAAGTAGATTTGTTAGAAAACAAAACACCTTAACTTTGAATCCTTTGCCATTATCAAAACACAAGTTCGATCGTCGGATGCTTCCCGCACCAACAACCAGAGCCCTGGTCGGCGTGTAGACAAGGAATCCCCCGAGCGACAACGTCATCAGCAGCCTAGGACTCAACCTCGGGCATCGCACGAGCGTCCCAGGCCATCCGCTCGGGAGGAAGAGAATAGAAGCAACGTGTCTCGAGGAGAAATCAACATCATCACAGGGGGGCCAACCGGAGGTGACTCCAACAGGGCAAGGAAGGCGCATGCGAGGCAACTTACGATCCATGCGGTCGGCTGTAGTCAGGAGCGGGCGAACGGGCCCGAGATCAGCTTTGGACCTAGGGACCTCGAGGGAGTCGAAGTCCCGGATGATGACACGCTCATCATCCGAGCGGTAATAGCTAACTACACTATTCGCCATATCTTTATTGATACAGGCAGCTCGGTCAACATAATCTTCCAGAAGGCCTTCGACCAATTGCAAATCGACCGAGCCGAGTTGCTGCCGATGACAACCCCCCTCTATGGGTTCACCGGTAATGAAGTTTTGCCGGTCGGACAGGTTCGGCTGGCTATCTTGCTGGGAGAGGAGCCGCTCAGAAGAACGTGGACTGCTAACTTCATCTTAGTCGACGCTCCCTCCACGTACAATGTGATCTTGGGGCGACCGACTCTCAATGAGTTCCGAGTGGTCGTCTCCACCTTCTGCCAGAAAATCAAGTTCCCAGTGGAAGACCAAGTAGGGGAGGTCCGAGGAGACCAACTAGCAGCCCGACGGTGCTATATAGAGATGGTCCGAGCCGAAGCTAGATGCGCTCGGAAAATGCCACATGTTGAGGTAAACGCTATAACTAAACCCCACGTTAATTTACGAGGAAAAAGAGGAAGTACAAATCCACCCTGCCCGACCGGAGGCCACGACTTTTATAGCATCCAATCGGGAGGAAACCCAACTACTGAGGAGGAGAGCCGGCCGGTTCACACTCATTGGGGACCAGCTTTACAAAAAGGCATTCTCCCGCCCGCTGCTGAAGTGTGTCAGCTCGGAAGACGCAGAATATATTCTCCAGGAAGTACATCAAGGATCTTACGGAGGTCATCCGGGCGAGCGATCGTTGGCTAGGAAGATCCTACTGGCCGGATACTTCTGGCCAACTCTACAGGAAGACACCGCTCGGACCGTCGTCACATGCATTCCCCTCAAGTCTAGTTGAAGGAGGATGATGGTTAGAACGACCATGGAGCACAAACCACCTCCAGCCGTACCGAGCGGGGTAAAAGGTGCGCCAGTGTAATTTATTTCATGTATGCTCTGTTCGTCTATATCCTTTAGCTGCAAGAGTAAAAATTAAAAAAGACAAAGGATATGAGCATTTGGTGCCGAACGGCAAAACTTCCTGAAGACCGTCGAGCGGCGACGTTAAACTCTAGAGTCGAACCGGCGACTATAAACCCCTCGGCCTGAAGACCGTCCAGCGGCGACGTTAAACTCTAGAGTCGAACCGACGACTATAAATCCAGCGGCCTGAAGACCGTCGAGCGGCGACGTTAAACTCTAGAGTTGAATCGGCGACTATAAACCTTCCGGCCTAAAGACCGTCGAGCGGCGATGTTAAACTCTAGAGTCGAATCGGCGACTATAAACCCCCCGGTCGGAAGACCGTCGAGCGGCGACGTTAAATTCTAGAGTCGAACCAGCGACTATAAACCCCCCGGCTTGAAGACCGTCGAGCGGCGACGTTAAACTCTAAGGTTGAAGCGGCGACCATGAACGCTCCGCTCGGAAGGCCGTCATGTGGCAACATTAAAGCCCGGCACTTAATGGCAGGCAAGCGGCTATAATAAAGCTCAGAAGGGACCAGCGAGTAGAAGCATTTGGGCATAGACTCCGTTCGGGCCATAAGGTTATTAATGACAACCAGGGGAAAACAAGCTAATAGAACAAAAGTTGCATTCAAAAGTTGCATTCAAAAGTGGCATTTAAAACAAAAGTTGGCTGACCGAGCGGTAGAAATATAAAAATGCAAAAGACACTTCATTCAAGATAATCAAAAACGCTCTTCGGTATGGTGGTAAGAAGCGTTGCATGCTCCCGGACGGGGATGACAAAAGACTCCTGCAAGTGACCTTGGGCCTTCAGGTAGTCCGCAGTGGCAGTGATGGCCAACTCGAATGCCTGGACAAGCCGATCGAACACCTTCTGAACAAATTCAGCCGAGCGGATGTACTTCTGTCTCAGTACGGCAAACCGGCTTGGCTCAGTCTCTTGATACTCCTTGAGAGCAGAGCAAGAGGCCTCGAGGGCCTCTTGCAGGGTCTTTAGCTCGTCCTTGAGAGCCACCACCTCGACCAAACGACCCTTCTTTTCGCGGTCCAGCAGATCCGCCAACTCCTTTACCCGCTGTTCCAGGGCGCGGGCCTCCACATTCTTCGCTTCCAAATCGGCGATAGCTGTATTCTTACGAGTGGTTGCGAGTTCTATCTTGCGGTCATAAGTTTTGACTTGCTTTTCAAGCTGGTCTAACATGTATGCCTAGTCGGTCGTCTTCTTCCGCTCAGCCTCTAGCTACTCCTTGGTCTTGGCCAGCTCCTTTTGCAGCTCAACATATGAAGGGCCCTGAGAAGAGGACGACCCACCAGAAGTCTTGAGATACTTCAGCTCATCTTCCAGTAGCATCAGACGAGCGGCAACTGCTACGTCTTCCACCCATTGCTAAAAAAAAAGGAGCTTTTTAATGTCGAACGGGGGGGGGGGGGGCATACAAAGAAGTTTGAGTGGACAGAAGACTTACGTCGGTGGCATGCCTCATGTGACTGTTAATACCTCGGCGAGCATCCCCCGGATGGCGATCATGTGCTCAGGGGCCGTGGGCCGATCCGACTCCGCGAGGTAATCCTCGGTAGGAAGATGCAAAGTGGCCTTAATGGTGCGGCGCCCGCCCGACGTCGTGTGAGCAGATGCGGAGGGATCAGATGCGGGGGCGGACGGCTTGGAAAGTATGGCCGAGCGACGAGGCCTCCGAGACACCGGAGGCAAGGAGCGGACCGGCTGAGCCGCGATGGGACATGCCAGCGATTCCAGCTGGGAGGGGGCCCGGTCGGAGAAAGGGCTTCGACGGAAGGAGCCTTGCCTCGGGGAGACAGAGGGCCCGTCTGCTCGGACACTTGCACCGCGGAGGTAGCCGAACGAAGTGGCATCTCAACGCGCCGTCTTTTCCTGTTGAGTGGGAGCTCATCCTCCGGATCAGAGTCTTCCTCCTGAACGGTCGGTTCCCTGAGGGAGGTTGCGCCGCCCGTCACCTCCACTGGAGAAGTCTGAGCAACCGACTCACCCACATTAGTCTCACTCTCACCCTCGTGAGAGCCGACCGGAGCAATACCCATCTGCTCCATTTCCTTGGCTGCTGCCTCCTCGATCGCCTTCGCCTTTTTCTTCAGAATCCTGAATAGTACAGATTCCATTATGATGTTCACTGCAAAGAAAAGAGAAGGAAATTAGTTAGAACTCAAGGCAAATGCACAAGTAAATTTCTTACCAAAGCTGCTCGGGAGTTTGGCTCGGCTCGGACTCAAGCCGAACATGTACATCACTCCTTCAGGGAGGAGCTTGTTGATGTCGAGCTTCAGACCGGCTAGCATATTCGCTGCTTGAAGGTAGTCTGGTCGGGTCTTACCTCTTCAGTTCGGGGGAGATGGGTGGTCCGACCTGCCACTTGGTTAAGAAGGGGAGCCGTCCGGGAAAACGGAGGAAGAAAAAGTATTCCTTCCAATGTTTGTTGGAGGTGAGCATTTTATTGAAGAAGACCAAGCCGATCCAAGACTGGAACAGATAAGTGCCCAGCTCGGATTGCTTGGGGTAATAGAAGTAGTAAAAAACCTCTGGACGAAGGGGAATGTTGTGGATTTTGAACAACACAACAACCCCACACAAAAGGCGGAAGGAATTTGGCACCAGCTGGCCGAGCGGAATACCGAAGAAATTACAGACTTCGACGATAAAGGGATGAAGAGGAAACCGCAGACCGACTGTAAACTGATTGCGGAAAAAATAAATAGTGTCGCGCGGCGGTTTGTGCGGCCGAGCGGAAGGCGAGGGCAAAATAAGTTCGAAATCAGAAGGGAGATCAAAAACGTTAACTAATCTCTCTGCGTCACGCCGATCGAGCCGTGACTCCATGGTAATATACCACGGGCCAGGAGTGAGGTCTGCGAGCTGGGAAGAGCTAGCCATCGCCGGAACAGTATAGAAGGCAAAGGTCGAAAGAAAAGGCAAGGGGCTCGAGGAGGAAGATGAACGGAGCAGTAACCAAAAAGCACGACTACGCCGAGGAGTGCAAAGAAAAGGCGAGAACCAGGGAGTAAAAGGCAAATGATCTTACAGAAAGTAGGGCGGGCGAAAGAAGAAGACGGAAGATCGCCGAAAGACCGAGAAATCTAGTTCGCCGGAGCACTGAGCGCAAACGAGAGCTCTGCAAGCACGAATGCGAAGGTGCGGCAGAAGGGGATGGTGAAGGCTTTATAAGGTTGGGCCCGATCATCCAGAACCGTCGGATGCAGGTCACAGGGACCGAGGCCCGTATCCGGCCGCTCATTTAAAACCGCCCAAGGTCCCATCGGACGCGACGCCGTCACCGTACGATAATGACACTGGTGCCACGTGGCGTTAGGTCATAGGAATGCATTTAATGAGCCCCATTACGGCGCATAGCTCGCGTGCTCAACCATAATGGCGTGGATTTGCACGCATTCCAAGGGAATCCTGAAGACGTCAGCGGTGATAGGCGGCAGGCCGACCGGGCCATCATTAGTAATATGCTGAACGCCCCCACTTGACATCATACTGATTGAGCGAAAGAGCATTTTAGAAAGCGGCAGAGCGGATGCCACCTAGCCAGACTCACAGTCCAGTTAGTTGGACTTAGCGCCTCCTTCGACTAGACTTGAGGGGAAGACATGTGATCTGGTGGTAAGGACGGGGCACCCACGTCAGTAGCGGTCAACGACACGTGGAGGTCAAAGGTCAATAGGGTCGACCCAAGGTCCTACCAAGCAGACAGAACATCTGACCGGTCGGCCGGATGTCCTCCAGGTCGATCGGAATATAGCTCGACCACAGGTCGAGCTTCCGACGCTTAAGGTAAAGGAGCTTATGGGACGAGCGGAGAGGCCGCTCGGTCGAAGTACAGATCACTGAGGCGCGATCCCATCCGAGCACAAGACCGAGGATCTTCCCGCTCGATCCAATACATACACGTACCCGAGCGCTAGGAGCGCCGAGCGGCAAGACCGCCTGGCCCTGGAACAGACAAGAGACGTGAAAGGACGAAAGGGACAGCTGGTAAACATCATCCTTGAGACGCCTGCCGCCAACAAGTAGCATGGTTGGCGGCCGGACCGGACAGAGTATCGTACGGTGGAAGTTTCCACCATCACGTCAGGGATATGCTCGGATGATTGCGAAAGGGTGTCAGACATGCTTTTCTGACACACTCATTTGGAGGTATGTTTGGGGAAGCATGCAAGCATCAAGAAGCGTGCCCGAGCCTCCCCGGGGTCCTATATAAGGACCCGAAACTTCGACGGAGGTATGCCGAATTCTCATCACTGTAGCCACAGTTACTCTGCCTCCTTTCTTCTTCGTTGCCTGACTTGAGTGTCGGAGGGTCGTCGCCGGGAACCCCTTCCCGGCTCGGCTTCTTTGCAGGTTCGCCAGAGATTCACATCACCAGTCGGAGACAGCGGAGAGCACCACACCCCTAGTGTCCGTCGACTCAGCGCTCGGACAGGACCAGTCATCATCCGGGATAATATGACTGAATCGCTGCCCGATGACCTACTCAACTACCTCGAGTGAGCCTGCTCTTGCATACCTTCTTTTTTGTATTGCCCTTCTGACCTTGTAAAAACTATGCAAGTGTTAATGAATGGTCTTCCGTTCAGTGAACCTTTTTATTTGATGTTACTCTATTGTGCTGCATCTTTCGTCACTCTATTCTTTTATTTTTTTGACTTGTTTGTCCCTGCGTTGCAGCTCAAGATCGAGTAGGACTACGAATCGCTTACCCTTTCCAAGTGTGGCTCCATGGCCAATCGATCAACATCATACTGACCGCATAGATAAGTCATTTTCATTGGTCTCAGGTTTATAACTACCCCTTGGCTGTCGAAGATGCGGACTTGAATTTAAGATCGTTGCTCGACCGTTGACATGCGTAGACAAGGATTTAAGGTCATCGTTCGACCGTTGACGAAGACCAGGATTTAATGTCGCCGCTCAATATTTGACGAAGACGAGGGTTTAAGGTCGCCGCTCGACCACTGATGTAGCCCAGGGTTTAAGGTTGCTGCTTGGCCGTTGATGAAGACAGGGATTTAAGGTTGTTGCTCGACCGCTGATGACGACAGGGGTTTAAGGACGTCGCCCGACCGTCGGTGAGGACTAAGATTTAATGTCGCCGTTTGACGGAGGGTAAAGACTAGGGTTTAATATCGTCGCTCGATGGTCGGTAAAGACTAGGGTTTAACGTCGTCGCATGACGGTCGGTGAAGACTAGGGTTTAACGTCATCACTCGAAGGTCGATGAAGACTAGGGTTTAACATCTCCGCTCAATGATTGCAATGCGTAGGCAGAGATTTATAGTTGCCGCTCGACTTTTAACTTGGTCGATTGACTCAAGAGTCTGGCACATTTGTAATTTTATTCATATTTTTCCTGCATCCAAAAGACACACGTGTACTTATACAGGTACATTTAGATTTACTCACGCACTTCGCTGTAGCCAACGATGTGGATCCCGAGTCGCTAGGCGTGTGCCTTCCTTGCTCATTTAGAATCACCGCCAGTCAGCCCACCAACGATCATGCCATTTCTCCCCGAGCGGAGTTGTTCATGTTCTCCTCCTCTCTATCTGAAGGTTTGCTCCATTCGGCAGAGGCTTGGGCAGGACCCTGATCGTCCCTTCTCTGAGATTGATGATGGCGTGGCTCCGCCATCGTCCTTTCTTTCTCCCTTCGCCCGATTGATCGACACCTATGTCATCGATCAGGAGATGGTGGTTGATAGTGACATTCTCCCTGGGGCATCTAGCTATCTATCGGTGTTAGGTCGTAGTAATCCTGGGTGTTGTGTGTTGGTGATTGGTAGATGAAGTAAAATATTGGCGTCCACACCCTACCTCTTACAGCCTTTGGGTGACCGACTGTCACATGCTGCATGGCATGTACTCTAGGCTCGTGGTCTGGTTGTGCTCCCGCCGATCGGGGGCCCTTGGGTGGCTGATGACTGCTTAACGGTCGCCTCTCAGACGCTACTGCAGCTTCGATTGGCACCTCCCTTCTTTTGGCTGCTTAGACTTCCTCCATGTTTATATATTCTGTTGCCTTCCTTTGCAAATGGTCGAAGTCTCTCGGTAGCTTTTGAATGAGCGATCGGAAGAACTCCCCTTCGGTGAGCCTCTGGGTGAAGATGTTCACTAATACATCTAAGGAGACCACTGAGATGTTCATGACCACCCAATTGAAGCGTTGGATGTAGGCCCTCAGTGTTGGGTTCGTCGGGCTGCGAAAACCGCTTTTTCGCGTCGCGGAAACCCCGAGTCACCCAAAGCCATGGATCTCGTGCAAAGATTCGTAAACAAAACTTTTCGAAAAACCTTTTCTTGTACGAGTTTGTAAAAACTTTAGATCTACACTAAAGTTAAGATCATTACCCTTGATGCGCGCCCCACGCGAATCCGCTCATCCAAATGGTGCCGGATCTCAAGACCGTCAAGCGTACGGTCCTCTAGAAGTATCCACACGGACACACTAGATGGAGGTGACCAAAAACCAAGGTATGCTAGCACCTATGTGGTTCGGCCAAGGAAGGAGGAGAGGGAGAGGGAGAGCTTGAGAGGAAGAAGGAAGAAGATACACCACTTGAATGAAAATGAATTCACATTCAAAACCCAAAGTGGCCGGCCACTCTCATCTAGTGTAACTCCCACATTAATTCCAATTAATGTGGAGACCATTAAGAGTTGTAACCCCCATGAGGTGGCACTCTAGGATGATGTGGATCAACACTATTGGTCCACATCTTGCCACCTCACTAAATGACATGGCAACAAGTGTAACCTCCTCATTTAATGTGGGTCGGCCACATTAAATGCTATGGAGGCTTGTAACCTCCATGAGGTGGCACACATTGATGATGTGGAGCAATCCTATTGGTCCACATCTTGCCAACTCACTAGTGATGTGGCAAAAAGTCAAGTCAAACATGACTTTTTCTCTTCCTCTCAAATCAAGTCTAACTTGATCAAATCTCTCTCATGGTTGATCTAATCCAACCATATGATTCAAGCCAACTTAATATAATGAATCTAATTCATTAAATTAAGTTGATTTAATGAGTCATAATCTAAATTAGACTCATTGAATACATGAATCAACTTGAGTCCAACTCAATTAGCCCAATTTGGATTACTCTTAATCCAATATGATTCATCAAATGAATCTAATCCTCTTGGTTCATCATATGAACCAAATCTCCATCTAATTGTCCTTAGTGTGTGACCCTATAGGTTCTTGTAACGTTGGCAATGCCCTAAACCCATTTAGGAGCATAAGTAATGAGCGGTATCTAGCAACACATCATTACTACCCAAGTTACAAGAATGTCGAGATCCGACATCACCTTGTGACTACCAATTGTGACTCCTCACAAAATATGTGACATTGTCCTTCTATCCTAGACATCTAGAATGATCAATATGAGGCATAGACCGTGTCGTCCTCTAATCAATCTAAATCTTGAACTCCAAGTAGACTCACTCGATCAAATGAGCTCAACATCTAATGTTGACTCATTTGGGCATGGACATGCACTTCGTGGTCTAACTCTATCAAGAATATTGATGTCGCTCCCGTCATATGGGAGGGATAGATCCCATCTACATCACTCACATCCCTCTGCATAATTTGTTACATACCCAGTAATCGCCTTTATAGTCCACCTTGTTACGGGTGACGTTTGACGAAACCAAAGTACATAACTCCTTATGTAGGGATCCATGGTGACTTCAGGTCTAAGAACTAATAGTCATACTAATAGCCACATGAGAAAGTATATGACACTCATATAACGATCCATGATACTTTCTCATGGCGGGTCATTCAGTATACATTCTCCAATGTATACCCATGTGTCGACGATATCTCTATATCCATGACTTGTGAGATCAAGTCATCGGTTGACTCTACATGCTAGTCTTATTGCATTAACATTGTCACGAATGTTAATACTCGACTAGGAATGATTTAGAGTAGTGTTCCTATATCATCTCACTATCGATTCAACTAATCGATTGATATAGTATGAACCTTCTACTCAAGGACGCTATTATACTTAGTTTATTTGGCACTAATACAAATAAGTATAATAACCAAACAAATAACTTTATTAATATACAAGAATATGATATACATGAGTCCATACAATCATCAAATGATTGGCTCTAGGGCTCTAACTAACAATCTCCCACTAGCACTAGTGCCAAATAGTAGGCTCTAAGGCCTAAAGACCTAGTGTGACCATCATGCTTCCTCAGTGCCAAAGCCTTGGTCAAGGGATCCGCGATGTTAGCCTCTGTAGGTACTCGCAAATCTTCACATCTCCTCTATCGATAATCTCTCGAATGAGATGGGAGCGCCGTAGTATGTGCTTGGTGTGAGCGAGGTTCCTTCCTGTGCTATAGCTCCATGTTGTCACAATAGAGCTCAACTGGTCAGCGATGCTAGGAACCACCCCAAGTTCGGTGATGAACTTGTGGATCCAGCCTCCTTTGCGCCTCCGATGCGGCAATATACTCGGCTTCAGTAGAATCGACTCGTATCCCGCTTGAACTTTTCGGTGGACACCACCATTAATGCAAAATCTGAACCACATGCGATCGGTAATCATCCCGATCGGTCGAAAGCCGGCATCGTAACCCTTTACAATTAGCTCATCATTGTCTCCATATATCAAGAAATATTCTTTAGTCCTTCGTAAGTACTTAAGAATATTCTTGACCGCTATCTAGTGACTTTCACGGATCGACTGGTATCGCTCGTCATGCTCAAAGCATATGAGACATCGGTCAGTACATAGCATGGCGTGCATGATCGATCCTATGGCTGAGGCATAAGGGATCGATCCATGCGATCTCTCCTCTCTAGAAGAGGGACCTTGAGTCTTGAAAGACTCACGCCATGTGACATCGCAGAAATCCCTTCTTGGAATTCGCATGGCAAACCGAAGGAGTACCTTGTCAATGTATGTACTCGACTTAGGCCAAGCAATCTCTTAGATCTATCTCTATAGATCCGTATCCCTAGAATGCGGATGCCTCACCTAAGTCCTTCATTGAGAAGCAACTCCTAGCCAGGTCTTGACAGTGAAGCATAGGGATGTCCTTCCCAATGATTAGTATGTCATCCACATACAATATGAGGAAGACAACTATGTCCCCTACAACCTTTTTGTAGACACAAGGCTCATCTTCGTTCTTGATGAAACCAAACTGTTTGATCGCATCATCGAATCGAAGATTCCAGCTCGAGAAGCTTGCTTTAGTCCATAAATGGACCTATGTAGCTTGATACTCTACTAGTATCTTGTGGATCTACAAAACCCTCAGGTTGTGTCATGTACACATCCTCGAGTAGGTTTCCATTCAGAAACGCGGTTTTGACATCCATCCGCCATATCTCATAGTCATGGTAGGTTGCAATAGCAAGCATGATCCGAATGGACTTAAACATCGCTACTGGAGAAAAGGTTTCATCATAGTCAATACCATGAATCTGCTTGAAACCTTTAGCTACCAAGCGGCCCTTATAGATAAGTACATCCATGTCAGTCTTTCTCTTAAAGACCCACTTACACCCAATGGGTTTTACCTTGGTGGATCAACCAAAGTCCATACTTGGTTGGTGTACATGGATTCCATCTCGGATCTCATGGCTTCTAGCCATTTCTGAATCTGGTCTCATCACAGCTTCTTGATAGGTGAGGCTCATCCTCTATAAGCACAATGTCATCATGGTCAGACAAGAGAAAAGAGTATCTCTCAGGCTGACGACGTACCCTATCAGACCTGCGAAGAGGTATGTCTACTTGAACCGGTTGTTGTTCCTCAACTCCTTGTGGAACAACATCATCCACAACACTTTGTGGTTCCAGTTCAATTTCCATCGTGGCATTAGTGCTATTGTTCGCATCTTGAACTTCTTCAAGATCGAACACGCTCCCACTAGTCTTTCTAGAAACAAAGTCCCTTTCTAGAAAGACCCCAGTCTTTGCCACAACTACCTTGTGTTGACTGGGAATGTAGAAGTAATATCCTTAGTTTCCTTGGGATATCCGATGAAATAAGCACTTGTCGGATTTGGGTCCTAATTTATGTGAGACTTGACGTCGAACGTAAGCCTCACAGCCCAAATCCTCATGAAAGACACAGGCATCTCTCCCGGTCCATATCCTATGGTGTCTTTATCACGACCTTTGATGGAACTCGGTTGAGTATGAAAGCTGCCGTGTCTAGAGCATATCCCCATAGATATGTCGGAAGATCTGTGTGACTCATCATAGATCGTACCATATCTAATAAGTTTCCTCCTTTCGGATACACCATTCCACTGTGGTGTTCCAGGAGGAGTGAGTTGGGATAGAATCCCACACTCAGCTAGGTAGTCACGAAACTCATGGCTAAGGTATTCTCCACCTCGATCTGATCGAAGTATCTTAATACTCTTGCCAAGCTGGTTCTGTACTTCATTCTTGAATTCTTCGAACTTTTCAAAGGATTCAGACTTATGTGTCATCAAGTACACATAACCATATCTACTGAAGTCATCAGTAAATGTGATGAAGTATCTATAACCGCCTCTAGCAGCAACATTGAAAGGGCCACATACATCACTATGTATGAGTCCTAACAAATCAGTTGCTCTCTCGCTGATCCGGCGGTAAGAATGGGGGATCCACTTCCTGAAGGATCTCAGCTTGAGGACAGATGGAGGGCTAAGCGATTAATGGCCGCACCGAGCAGCTGAGTAGGTCCGAGCGGAACCAAAGATAACCCAGTCATGGGCTGGGGTTTCCGACGCTAAGGCGGGAGAACCGAATGGCCGAGCGGGGCGTATGCTCGGCTGGGACCGAAGGGCCGAGCGGGTGGTCCGTTCCGCCAGGACAAGGGCGAGGGTACGAAGGTTAGCCGAGCGGCCTATCCGTTCGGCTCAGAATATGGTATGTTAGCAAAGGCATGTCTGATGATTATGCCGTACACAAGAGTGCACGATGGAGGATCTCGCCGTCACATCACGGAGAGGTTGATACAGTAGCGGTATGGCCTTATGGATGTCTTTCTGACAGACCCATATCTGGGCATAGTCCCTCTGACAAGCCCATACTGGGTATGGGTTGAGGACACGTGTGTGTGCCTCGGTATATGTACATTAGTCTCCTCAGAAATCTATATAAGGCCTCCACTTCTTCAACCGGAGGTACACGAGTCTTCTGCTTCTAAGCCACTTCATCTATTTCCTCGCCTGACTTGAGCGTCGCATGTGGTTCCAGGTCCACGTCATCCGGAGGTCCATACAGAGGATCTAGTAGGAGCGCCACATCCCAGCTCCATCGACTCGATTTTCGGACAGGATCAATTTATATATCTAAATGGAAATCAATGAACAATGAACTATTATGAAAGATAATGGGAATCAAGAAGACATATAGATATACTTCAACATGTACGAAGCCGTAAAGCCAAAATCACATGAGATAGGCGGAAGACCTCCAAGCCACCGTCGCGTTCCATCGGGCCTTATTCCGCACCCCTGAAGCCGTACCAGCTCGGAGAGATAGAGGATCTTCTTCCGACGAAATGCCTAGGCGAGAAGACAGAAAGGGGAAAGCTCCCCGAGAGGATTCATCTCCCGAGCGGATCAATCGCCAATTCTCGGAGGCTATTCTACGAGACCCTTTGCCCAAGCATTACGTGCCTCCGACGATCGGCGAGTACAATGGAACAACAGACCCGGATGATCATCTGGGTAAGTTCGATAACACAGCTACGCTCCATCAGTATACAGATGGAGTAAAGTGCCGAGTCTTTCTTACCACTTTATCGGGATCGGCTCAACGGTGGTTTCGGAGGATGCCGGACGGATCTATCACTAGTTTCAAGGACTTCCGAACGGCCTTCCTCCACCACTTCGCCAGCAGTCGGTGTTATCAGAAGACAAGTGTCAGCTTGTTCGCAATCAAGCAAGAGCCAAGAGAATCGCTTCGAGCTTACATCCAGCGATTCAACCAAGTGGCGATGGATATTCCCACAGCCACATCGGAGACAATGATGAATGCCTTCACGCAAGGCCTTGTGGATGAGGACTTCTTCCGGTCGCTCATCCGAAAGCCGCCCCAAGATTATGATCATATGCTGCACCGGGCCAATGAATATATCAACGTGGAGGAAGCGTAGGCAGCCAGGAAAAAAGAAACACCAACCGAACGGGCTCCTCCTGCCGAGCGGAGACCCTTAGCCGCTCATCAACCGCTGAGGGGACCAAGGGCCGAAGCAACCCGCTCCCCTCGTGTGAGGTCCCATGTACAAGAGGTAGCTGCCACTCGGCCTAAGCCAAAGAAGAGATGGACTCCTATGTTCTGCTCCTTCCACCAGACAGATACGCACAACACGAGGGATTGTCGAAGTCTTCCCTTCGTGGCTAATCCCGTTCCCAAGAAAGCCAAACGACGGTCTCCTCCCATCGGCAGGAGACAAAGGACCCATGAAGCCGACCGGACCCGCACCGAGAGGCAACATCGGCATACGCCCGATCGGCACCGGTCTCCAAGATAGGAGAATCGACGGGCGTCCAGAGAACGGTCCCGACCGTCCGCTCGGGAAGAGGAGAATAGAAGAAATATTGCCAGAGGTGAGATCAACGTTATTGCTGGTGGGCTGACCGGAGGAGATTCCAACCGAGCCAGAAAGGCAGGCGTCCGGCAGCTCCAGATCCACGCAGTCGGTTGCAGCCAAGAGCGGGCAAGTGGGCCGGAAATCACTTTCGGGCCCGGGGACTTAGAAGGAGTCGAAGTGCCCCACGACGACGCCCTGCTCATTAAAGCGGTAATAGCAAATTACACTATTCACCGCATATTTGTTGACATAGGGAGTTCGGTCAACATCATATTCAAGAAGGCGTTTGACCAGCTGCAAATTGATCGAGCCGAGCTGCTTCCCATGACAACCCCGCTCTACGGGTTTACGGGTAACGAAGTTCAACCGGTCGGACAGATCCTGGCTACCTCATTGGGAGAGGAGCCGGAGGACCAGGATAATAAATTTTGTGGTGGTCGATTCTCCTCGCCTTCGCCATTTGGCCTCGGCCGGAGCTCGCTCAGTCGTCTCAACCTTCCACCAGAAGATGAAGTTCCCCGTCGAAGACAAGGTGGGAGAGGTACGGGGAGATCAGTTAGTAGCTCGGTGGTGTTACATAGAGATGGTCCGAGCAGAATCCAACTCCGCTCGGAAGGCGCCTCGAATCGAGGTAAATGCTATCACTGAAAAGCCACCCGCCTTAATTTATGAGGAAAAAGAGGAGGTGCAGATTCATCCGACCCGATCAGAGGCCACGACTTTTGTTGCCTCTGATCTGGAGGAGAAGCAGAAGGAGGAGCTGATCCAATGCCTCCGATGAAATCATGATGTCTTTGTCTGGTCGACACATGAATTGCCTGGGATCTCGCCGAGCATAGCACAGCATGAGTTGCATGTCAGACCGGACGCTCGGCCGATAAAGCAGAGAAAAAGAGATTTCAGCGCCGAGCAGAACTCCATCATCCGAGCGGAGGTCGAGCAGCTTCTGGAGGCCGGCCATATACGAGTTGGTTGGCTAACGTAGTATTAGTCTCCAAGCCGGGCGGCAAGTGGAGAGTCTGTATTGATTTTCGGGACTTAAACAAAGCATGCCCCAAAGATTTTTATCCCCTGCCCCGGATAGATCAGCTGGTGGACTCTACGGCTGGCTGCGAATTAATTTGTATGCTCGACGCCTACCAAGGGTATCATCAAGTGCCGCTCGCCCGGGAAGATCAAGAAAAAGTAAGCTTCGTAACGGCCGACGGCACATATTGCTATAATGTGATGCCGTTCGGATTGAAGAATGTCGGGGCCACTTATCAACGCTTAATGAACAAAGTATTCAGAGAGCAGATCGGGCGGAATCTGGAAGTTTATGTGGACGACATCCTTATCAAGTCCGCCCGAGCGGCCGACCTCTTCAAGGACATGGAAGAAACCTTCCGAACGCTGCGCAAATATGGAGTCAAGCTAAATCCTCAAAAGTGCCTGTTCGGAGCAAAAGGAGGGCGTTTCTTGGGGTATATAGTGACCGAGCGGGGAATTGAAGCCAATCCCAGCAAGGTGAAAGCTCTGCAAGACATGCCGCCTCCAAGGAATACGAGGGAAGTGCAGCGATTGACCGGTCGGATAACTGCTTTATCCAGATTCATCTCCAAAACCGCCGACCGGAGCCTACCATTCTTCAAAATTTTGCGCAAGGCCACTAAATTTCACTGGGACGAGGAATGCGACCGAGCATTTGAAGAATTGAAGACATATCTTAATTCTTTGCCTATACTAGCCAAGCCGATCAGGGGTGAGTCACTTTATATTTATCTATCGTCAACTGAACATGCTGTAGGCTCAGCACTTGTGAGGGCGAGCGGCGAAGAGCAACCAGTGTATTTTCTAAGCCACATTTTAAAAGATGCTGAATCTCATTACACCGGGCTCGAGAAGTTGGCCTTTGCTTTGGTTCTAGCCGCTCGGCGCCTTAGACCATATTTCTTGGCTCACACCATCATCGTCCGGACAAACAGTCCACTAGGAAGAGTGCTGTTGAATCCAGAAGCGTCCGGACGGCTCATCAAGTGGACGACAGAACTAAGTGAATTTGACATCCAATACCAGCCCCGCTCGGCGATCAAAGCGCAATCCTTGGCTGATTTTGTGACCAAGTGCAAAGCCAGAGCCGGAAGCTATGTGGAGGATATATGTGGATGGGTCGTCCACTCGGCTTTGGAATACTGCTACTCTCACCCCAAGAAGAAAAGATGCACTTATCCGTCCTTTGGACTACAAAGCCACCAACAATGAAGCAGTATGAGGCCCTCATAGCCGGATCAGCAAAGACCGCATGTAGGAGCCATCGGTGACACTTTATTCGATTCACACGCCAAAGAACTTTCTCGCACCTTTGAAATCAACAGCGTTCGGCTTGAAGCCTTTGAAAAACTCAAAGCTACCTTCCGAGAGATCCTTATTCGAAAGATTCCCCGAATGGAGAACCAGGTAGCCGATGACTTGGCCAAACTAGCAAGTTCTATAGTGCCGGTCACCATTCAGCAACCAATTGAAAAAGTATTGCTGGTAGCGCACGTCGACCGGATGGAAAGCCTCACGTTTCCAAGCGACTGGAGGACACCATCATAGAGTTCCTCTGCTCGGGAGCCACACCGGCTGATCGGGATGAAGCCCAGCTGCTCAGGAGGAGGGCCGGTCGCTTCACACTCATCGGTGATCAGCTCTACAAGAAGGCTTTCTCACGTCCGCTGTTGAAATGCGTGAGCTCGGAAGACTCAGCTTACATTCTCCAAGAAGTACATCAAGGATCGTGTGGAGGGCATCCGGGCGGACGGTCATTAGCCAAGAAGATCCTGCTAGCTGGATACTTTTGGCCGACCTTACAAGTAGACGCCGCTCGGACAATATCTACATGCCTTTCGTGCCAGAAGTATCACAACTTCTCCCACCGACCGGCAGAGGAGATGAAGGCATCAACCGTCTCATGTCCGTTCGATCAATGGGGAATGGATATCGTGGGTCCATTCCCAATGGCGACCGGGCAGAGGAAATTTTTGCTGGTGGCGGTCGATTATTTCTCCAAGTGGGTGGAAGCCGAGCCACTAGCTAGGATCACTGAACAGATGGTCAAAAAATTCATATGGCAACACATCATCTGTAGGTTCGGTATCCCTCGCCGATTGGTTTCCGACAATGGGCGGCAATTCACAGGGAAGGTGCTAGAAGATTGGTGCAAAAGCTATGGCATTGAGCAACACTTCACGTCCGTGGCTTACCCCCAAAGCAACGGTCAAGCCGAAGTAGCCAACCGGGAAATTCTCCGTATTCTGCGCGCTCGGCTCGACCACGTGGGAGGAAGTTGGCCGGATGAAGTGCCGGGCGTTTTATGGGCCATCCGGACAACTCCTAAGGAAGCGACGGGCGTCACACCTTTTCATCTGGTGTACGGCGGCGAAGCAGTAATCCCGGTTGAAGTCGGCATCGAGTCCGTCCGGGTCCAATTGTACGATGAAGACAACGCCGATCGGAGGAACATGGAGCTGGATTTGATTGACGAGGAACGAGCCAAGGCATCCGTTCGGCTGATGGCATACCGTCAACGAATGAAGCAAAACTACAACCGCCGCGTCATTCCCCGATCATTCCAGGTCGGCGACCTTGTCTGGAAGAAAGTCAAACCGGTCGGCGACGTCGGCAAGCTTGAAGCGCCGTGGGCAGGCCCGTTCAAAATCATCGAAAAGCTCCGCTCGGGCGCATATTATTTGGAGGATGAGGACGGCCGACAGCTAGATAGACCGTGGAGCGCGAACCACCTCCAGCCTTACCGGGCGGGGTGAAAGGTGTGCCAATGTAAATCATCTTGTGTACTTTTTTCGACTGAATACTTGAAATGCAGAAATGAAAAATCAAGAGAACAAATATAAGGCATCGTCAACAAGGAACGAAGGCCCCGCGTCGTTCAGCCGGAGGTAAATGGGTCGAGCCAAGCGCTCGAAGATCGAAGACCCAGTACCTTCCGGATGGAGGTAAATTATCCGAGCCAAAATGCTCGACGAAGCAGACCCTGAGCTGTTTTGCCAGGAGTACGTTCTCCAAGCTAGGTGAAAAGGGCATATGGATTATCCGAACCAAGCGCCCGAATAGTAAAGGCCTCCCAGCCGATTGGATTCGCAAGCAAATGACCCGTGCCGTTTGGCCGGGCACAAAGACTGTCCAAGCGCGAGATAAGTTATATGAAGGCCAAGGTCGCTCGACCTGGTAAGGAGTTAGCTTTCAAGGCCGTCTAGCCCAGACGTTAAACCGTAGAGCCGCGCCGATCGGCTATAAACATCCGCGCCGACGAGCTACGTCGTTAAAAATCGAGAGCCGCGCCGATCGGCTATAAACATCCGCGCCGACGAGCTCCGTCGTTAAAAATCGAGAGCCGCGCCGATCGGCTATAAACATCCGCGCCGACGAGCTCCGTCGTTAAAAATCGAGAGCCGCGCCGATCGGCTATAAACATCATCCGCGCCGACGAGCTCCGTCGTTAAAAATCGAGAGCCGCGCCGATCGGCTATAAACATCCGCGCCGACGAGCTCCGTCGTTAAAAATCGAGAGCCGCGCCGATCGGCTATAAACATCCGCGCCGACGAGCTCCGTCGTTAAAAATCGAGAGCCGCGCCGATCGGCTATAAACATCCGCACCGACGAGCTCCGTTTAAAATCGAGAGCCGCGCCGATCGGCTATAAACATCCGATCGGACGAGCTCCGTCGCTAAAATCGAGAGCCGCGCCGATCGGCTATAAACATCATCCGCGCCGACGAGCTCCGTCTAAAATCGAGAGCCGCTACCGACGGCTATAAACATCCGCTACCGACGAGCTCCGCTAAAATCGAGAGCCGCTACCGATCGGCTATAAACATCCGCTACCGACGAGCTCCGCTGTTAAAATCGAGCCGCGCCGATCGGCTATAAACATCCGCCGACGAGCTCCGCCGTTAAAATCGAGCCGTGCCGATCGGCTATAAACATCCGCGCCGACGAGCTCCGTCGCTAAGATCGAGAGCCGCGCCGATCGGCTATAAACATCCGCGCCGACGAGCTCCGTCGTTAAAGATCGAGAGCCGCGCCGATCGGCTATAAACATCCGCGCCGACGAGCTCCGTCGTTAAAAATCGAGAGCCGCGCCGATCGGCTATAAACATCCGCGCCGACGAGCTCCGTCGTTAAAGATCGAGAGCCGCGCCGATCGGCTATAAACATCCGCGCCGACGAGCTCCGTCGTTAAAGATCGAGAGTCGCGCCGATCGGCTATAAACATCCGCGCCGACGAGCTCCGACGTTAAATATCGGGAGCCGCACCGATCGGCTATAAAAACCGAGTGGAAGACCGACGAGCTCCGTCGTTAAAAATTGAGAACCGCGCCGATTGTCTGTAAACATCCGCGCGACGAGCATTCGCAAAAACTAAATTGTTTAAGTTCGATCGGCCGTCGGTTTGCCAATACTTCGTATTCAAACAGTATAGCCAAGCGTTAAACGATTTCGAGGAAAACGAGTCAATTGATTAACCTGATCGGTTGTCTAGTGGGAGACACGTATAGCTTAACTGACTCTACAAATGAGCACCAAACAGACAGAAGAGGGCAATGAAGGACAGACAAAAATGGAAGCAAAGGAATGCAATTAGGCCGAACGGCACGTACAAAAATTTTACATCTGCCGAGCGGATGAGATACAGGAAGTACTTAGAAGAATTCGCCTCACTCCGGGTCCTCAAAATTGAAAAAGGCGTCCGGGATATCGTCAATCATGGCCGCCAGGTCGGAGGCTGGAATGTGCATTCCCGCAGGAAGGTGGCCACCCTTCTTCAAGTACGCCATGGTGACCTTGACCGCCTCAGCGAAAGTTGATGAGACGTTGCCGCCGAATTTTGCGCCGAACCGTTCCGAGCGGAGGTAGTCTTGGCGCGCTGCTGCTAGGTGACTCGGCTCCCCTTCCTTGTACTTTCTGAAAGCCGCTCGGGAAGCGATAAGTGAATCTTGGAGGACTTTCTGGTCCACCTCCGCTTTAGTGCGCTCAGCAGAGCGCCCCTCCCGTTCGGCAGCTAGTTGGGCCTCCAGATCCTTAGATCGCTGATCTAGCGCACGGACATCTACTTTCATCTTGTTCAGATCAGCTATTGCTCGCTTCTTCCGGGCAGTAGCGCGTTTGGCATCCGCTTCGCGCTTCTTGACTTGGCTCTCTAGCCGAGCCACCTCTGTAGGCAGGTCGGCGGACTTCTTCTGTTCGGCCTCGAGGGTTTGTTTCTCCCGCTCGGCCGATGGATCTCCTGACACTTGGAGTTTCTCCAGGAGATCCTCCAGCTCGGCTAGCCGATGGCTAGTGGCGATTTGCTCAGCCCAGCGCTGTAAGGGAAATAATAAAATGAGGAATCGGACAGTAGCATAGCATAGAAGGAAAAATGAATTTACCCGAGTGGCCTGCTGCATGTTGTTATCGCCGAGCTGCTTGGGCGTCATGAGGGCCACTTGAATCTGGGCATTCTCGAAGAGCTTGGCGAGCGGGCCCGTCAGGGTTATTTCATGAACGGGGCTTGATGGCCGATCAGCGGACAATAAATATTCCTCCGATGGGAATCGAAGGGTAGTCTTGACGGTCGGGTGGCCGGACGGCACTTCCTCAGCCGCAGTCGCCTGGCTTGAGGACTCCCCTATGGTGTAGGTTTCGCCCAACCGTCGTAAGCGACGACGAGTTTGGGGAGGAGAGCCGAGGGTCAGGCGGTGGGCGGCCACGGGGTCCCGATCTGCGTGTGCGGTCCGCGAATCTACCCCGATCGGTGTTGTGGTTCGCCTTCTTGGGCGGAAGGTCGGGGTCTCTTCGACGTTTCACGAACCTCCAATGGGGATCCCGACTGGGACTCACCTCTGGAGCAGAGGAACAGGATTCGCCTCAACCTCCATTGAAGCGGCCGAGGTAATTGCTTGTAAGGCATCGGCCCCCTCTCCTCGAGCCGGTGGGATAAGACCCCGGCGAGTTCTTTTTAGTCGCCGCTCAATTTCACGGACTTCAACTTCAGATGATCGGTGGCCTTGGAGCCACATGACTTCAGTTGTAATGGAAGAAATTAAAATCAGTTAGACAAAAAGGCGAGGAGAGTAAAAGTCCTTACTCATGCGGTAGGGGAGATTGGTCCGAACGGGAGATAATCCAAAAATATACAACACCCCAATATGATAGCGCTGACCGACCAACCGCTCAGCCGCATGAAGGTAAGCCGGTTGCTTTCGAATTTGCCGAGCTCCTACTGGCTCAAGACGATTCTGAATGCTGGCCGCTCGGGAAGTCGTATGTAGAAGAAGAACTCCTTCCAGTGCTTGTTAGAGGTCGGCATATTATCAAAAAATTTAAAGCCTATTCTACTTTGGAAAATGAAAGTGCCCGGCTCGGATTGTTTGGGGTAGAAGAAGAAGTGGAATATTTTGGGGTCAAGTGGGATACTGTGCAGCTTAAAGAGGACAACCACCCCGCTCAGCAACCTAAAGGAGTTCGGCACAAGTTGGCCGAGTGGGATGCGGAAATAATTACAAACCTCCAAAATAAAGGGATGGGTAGGAAATCTAAGGCCGCCCTGAAATTGGTCTAGAAAAAAGCAAATGGTGCCGATCGGCGGGTTATGGGGCCGATCGGACGGGTCGGCTATAATTATTTCATGGTTATCAGGGATCCCATATGTCCGAACAAGACGCCGAGCGCCCTCTTCATCAAACCGACTCTCCATGGTCATATACCAAGGGCCATGAACACCAAAAGCGGGCTCAGAGGAGCTTGCCATCTCGGAGAAGCAATAAGATGGAAAGAAACCAGAGGAACGGGAACGAAAGAGGCAAAACGACTTGGGAGGACCTTGTAAACGAAGGGAGAAGACTCACTGAGAAGGAAACGGGCGGAAAAGATCACCGGTGGGATGGTAGCCGCCGAAAAACAGGAACCGGATCGTCGGAGGTCGCAGCAGAAGAAGAGGCGGAAGGACAACGCACAAGAAAGTATGCGGCGAAGGAAGTAGACGGAGGCTTTATACAGCCGAGGCTGGTCGGCCTCCACCATCGGATGCAGGTCACGAGAGACGAGGTCATCATCTAACCGTCCATTTCAAAGTAATCGGCGTCCCATCGTACGGATCATCACCGCCACGCAAGAAGAGCCACGTGGCGCGGTCACCAGGCGCAATTAAGGCGCCCATACCACGCATGCTTCGGTTTAATGAAGAGGATTTGCGTGATTTTCGAGAAGATTTAGACAAGCAAACATCTACGTTGAGCGACAAGACCACCAAAACGAAGAGCCGAGCGGCTGAATTTGGCAGAAGGGCCGAACGGCCCCAGGGATATTATAAGCGACGGAAAGGCGGCGACCGCCCGCTCGGACACACAGTCCAGTCAGTCGGACTCACTGCCTCCTTCGACTAGACTTGAAGGGAAGGCAAGTGATCCGGCGGTAAGAATGGGGGATCCACTTCCTGAAGGATCTCAGCTTGAGGACAGATGGAGGGCTAAGCGGTTAATGGCTGCGCCGAGCAGCTGAGTAGGTCCGAGCGGAACCAAAGATAACCCAGTCATGGGCTGGGGTTTCCGACGCCAAGGCGGGAGAACCGAATGGCTGAGCGGGGCGTATGCTCGGCTGGGACCGAAGGGCCGAGCGGGTGGTCCGTTCCGCCAGGACAAGGGCGAGGGTACGAAGGTTAGCCGAGCGGCCTATCCGTTCGGCTCAAAATATGGTATGTCAGCAAAGGCATGTCTGATGATTATGCCGTACACAAGAGTGCACGATGGAGGATCTCGCCGTCACATCACGGAGAGGTTGATACAGTAGCGGTATGGCCTTATGGACGTCTTTCTGACAGACCCATATCTGGGCATAGTCCCTCTGACAAGCCCATACTGGGTATGGGTTGAGGACACGTGTGTGTGCCTCGGTATATGTACATTAGTCTCCTCAGAAATCTATATAAGGCCTCCACTTCTTCAACCGGAGGTACATGAGTCTTCTGCTTCTAAGCCACTTCATCTATTTCCTCGCCTGACTTGAGCGTCAGAGGGCCGTCGCCGGGACACCCCTCCCGGCTCGATTTTGTTGCAGGTTCGCCGGAGCACCTGAGGATCTAGTAGGGAGCGCCACATCCCCAGCGTTCGTTGACCCCTGGTTCGGACAGGATCACTCGCTATGCCCACTAAAGGGGGTCTTGGTCATCTTGCCTCGTAGGCATGACTCGCATATCTCATATGATTCTAAATCAAATGAGTCCAGCAAACCATCCTTATGGAGCTGGGATAAGCGCTTGCCATTTATATGACCTAAGCGACAGTGCCAGAGGTAGGTTTGGTTCATGTCATTTGACTTGAACCTCTTGGTACTAATGTTATAGATAGGGCTCTCAAGGTCTAGAATATAGAGTTCGTTTATTAGTGGTGCATTACAATAGAACATATCTTTTAAATAAACAGAACAACATTTGTCTTTTATTATAAAAGAGTATCCTTTCTTGTCTAAACAAGAAACTGAAACTATGTTCTTAGTAAGAGCAGGCACATAACAACAATCATCTAAATCTAGTACAAGCCCAGAGGGCAGAGACAGCTGATAAGTTCCTACAGCAACAGCAGCAACCCGTGCTCCATTGCCTACTCGTAGGTCCACCTCGCCCTTTGCCGATGCTCTGCTATTTCTCAACGCCTGCACATCAGTACAAATGTGAGAAGCACATCCAGTATCTAATACCCATGATGTAGAATAGATAGATTGACTTCTATAACATATATACCTGAAGTGGAAGTCTCACTTCGCTTCTTCTTAAGATCCTCCAAGTATACCTTGCAGTTCCTCTTCCAGTGCCTGGTCTGACCGCAGTGGAAGCTAGCATCCTTGGCGACCCTCCTTTAGGCTTCAGGTGCCTTGCCTTTTCCCTTGGTTTGGGACTTTCCTTACCTTTGGGCTTGCCCTTGCCCTTGTGCTTCGGACCATCGGAATGGGCTTAACCTTCTTAAGGTTAATCTCAGTAGTTCACATACTAAGTAGCTCGGGCAGTGGCTTGTCAATCTCGTTCATGTTATAGTTGAGAACGAATTGACTATAGCTATCCGGCAAGGACTGCAAGATCAAGTCAGTGGCCAGCTCTTGGCCAAGTGGGAACCCCAGTCTTTGTAGGTTCTCTATGTACCCAATCATCTTGAGTACATAAGGACCTACAGGAGCCCCGTCTGACATCTTGCACTGAAACAGTGCCTTCGAGATCTGAAATCTCTCATGCCTCGCTTGTCCTTGATATAGTTGGCAAAGATGCTCAACCATATCGTAAGCGCCCATCAACTCATGTTGCTTCTGAAGCTCTGAGTTCATGGTCGCGAGCATTAGACATGACACATCTAATGCGTCGTCTTGATGCTTCTTGTAAGCATCTTTGTCTGCTCGCGGGGCATTGGCAGGAGGAGCCTCCGGAATGGGCTGCTCCAGAACGTACAGTTTACGTTCCTGGGTGAGAACTATTCTCAAATTCCTGTACCAGTCCAGGAAATTCGCTCCGTTGAGCTTGTCCTTCTCAAGGACAGATCGCAGGGAGAAGGAATTCGTGTTCGACGTCATGGTTATCTACAACAGAAAATTTGCAGAAATAAATATCATATTCCTTTTAAAAATCATTTAATTAGGCCTTTAATTAAAAGATGCTCCCACTGAATACTATAATTCATGTGGGACAAGATCCACATCATACTAACCCTTGAGTTAGCTTTGGCTAATACGCCCAAGGCTTAGTATGATCGGTAGGTAACGATTACCAATTACATCTCTATGCAACTCTTGTTTATAGAATCAATATCCGCATTTATATTAAAACTCGAGTTAGCTTTGGCTAATACGCCCGAGAGTTAATATAGATGTGATTTTGACCTATCTTTTCCAACCGTTGGAATAATGCTTATAGTTGACTCGATCCAACCGAGTAACTAGGAATACTCAATCTAATTGAGTTTGTATTCACCCATGTGTTGATAGGCGGGACCAAGATTGCCCCTCCGTACCCTACCAAGATAATATGTATTGCTCTGCTTTTCAACAATACATGTGATCGAGGTAGTGATAGGTATCACGGCACGGTTAGGCATTTAGAGTTGGTTCGATCTAGATCTAATCTAATCGAGAAAGATGCATCTTGTGCACGACTTAGATCTAATCTAATCACAAGGGTGCATCATGTGCACGACTTAGATCTAATCTAATCGTTAAGGCACTAATTAATTAATTAATTATTAAACATGCATCAGATACATAACAATTAATTAATTAATCTATTTGTGATTTAGTCATGGCCCTACTACGATCTTCTCAAGCCAATGAGAAGATCGAATGGTCAACCTAGGGTCAACAGCTTCTCCAAGCTCCTCCCTTTGACCACCTTGTGTTGCTCGTGCCCGCCTCGGAACTCCGTCTTGTGTGGACCCTCCACCGCTCCAATTTGTACATTACAATTTGAAACTCGAGTTACATTCGAGTCTAAATCTAATTTACAACCAGAATAAGAGAAAGGCACGACGCGCAGGCCATGGGGAAAAAAAATAAAAATACAGCACACACAATCATATGACGGCATGCAGGCCGTATTATGAATTACAACACAAATCCAATCTTATTAGGTATTTTGGGCCATGACTATCACAAATTAATATATAATTCAAAATTATATATTTTTCATAATTTTTCTGTAATTTTAAAATAATTTTTACAATTTTTATGAATAAAATTTCCCGGCGGTCCCGTTTAGCGGTTTCGGGCGCAATCGCGGAACGGATCCCCTTGCGGGGCCCAGGGGCAGCGCCCCTACCCGCGATCTAACCATCGCGAGGGTTCCTTTGCGATCCAACAGCGCCTAAACCCGCTGTCCCAAAACGATTTGGGTCGAGACATTGCCGTTTCGGAAAAATCTTCCCTGCGGGTTCGGGTGCAATCGCGAAGCAAATTCCCTTGCGGGGTTAGGGGCAATGCCCCTACCCACGATCTAACCATCGTGAGTTTCTCCTTTGCGATCTAATGGCACCCGACCCCGCTGTCCCAAACGGATTTGGGGCAAAACGAAGTCGTTTAAAAGAAAACTTTCCGGTAGCCGAAGCCTACAAGTGCCGAGACACTTGTGCTTCGCTTCTACGGAAAAATTACTCATAAAAACTCTAAAAACTCAATTTTTATAGAAAATCACAGAAGGTATATTTTTCATAAAAATACAAACGAACTCGTACAAGTCTTTGCACGTGTTGGGTTCGTCGGGCCGCGAAAATCGCTTTTTCGCGTCGCGGAAACCCCGAGTCACCCAAAGCCATGGATCTCGTGCAAAGATTCGTAAACAAAACTTTTCGAAAAACCTTTTCTTGTACGAGTTTGTAAAAACTTTAGATCTACACTAAAGTTAAGATCATTACCCTTGATGCGCGCCCCACGCGAATCCCGCTCGTCCAAATGGTGCTGGATCTCAAGACCGTCAAGCGTACGGTCCTCTAGAAGTATCCACACGGACACACTAGATGGAGGTGACCAAAAACCAAGGTGTGCTAGCACCTATGTGGTTCGGCCAAGGAAGGAGGAGAGGGAGAGGGAGAGCTTGAGAGGAAGAAGGAAGGAAGATACACCACTTGAATGAAAATGAATTCACATTCAAAACCCAAAGTGGTCGGCCACTCTCATCTAGTGTAACTCCCACATTAATTCCAATTAATGTGGAGACCATTAAGAGTTGTAACCCCCATGAGGTGGCACTCTAGGATGATGTGGATCAACACTATTGGTCCACATCTTGCCACCTCACTAAATGACATGGCAACAAGTGTAACCTCCTCATTTAATGTGGGTCGGCCACATTAAATGCTATGGAGGCTTGTAACCTCCATGAGGTGGCACACATTGATGATGTGGAGCAATCCTATTGGTCCACATCTTGCCAACTCACTAGTGATGTGGCAAAAAGTCAAGTCAAACATGACTTTTTCTCTTCCTCTCAAATCAAGTCAAACTTGATCAAATCTCTCTCATGGTTGATCTAATCCAACCATATGATTCAAGCCAACTTAATATAATGAATCTAATTCATTAAATTAAGTTGATTTAATGAGTCATAATCTAAATTAGACTCATTGAATACATGAATCAACTTGAGTCCAACTCAATTAGCCCAATTTGGATTACTCTTAATCCAATATGATTCATCAAATGAATCTAATCCTCTTGGTTCATCATATGAACCAAATCTCCATCTAATTGTCCTTAGTGTGTGACCCTATAGGTTCTTGTAACGTTGGCAATGCCCTAAACCCATATAGGAGCATAAGTAATGAGCGGTATCTAGCAACACATCATTACTACCCAAGTTACAAGAATGTCGAGATCCGACATCACCTTGTGACTACCAATTGTGACTCCTCACAAAATATGTGACATTGTCCTTCTATCCTAGACATCTAGAATGATCAATATGAGGCATAGACCGTGTCATCCTCTAATCAATCTAAATCTTGAACTCCAAGTAGACTCACTCGATCAAATGAGCTCAACATCTAATGTTGACTCATTTGGGCATGGCCATGCACTTCGTGGTCTAACTCTATCAAGAATATTGATGTCGCTCCCGTCATATGGGAGGGATAGATCCCATCTACATCACTCACATCCCTCTGTATAATTTGTTACATACCCAGTAATCGCCTTTATAGTCCACCCTATTACGGGTGACGTTTGACGAAACCAAAGTACATAACTCCTTATGTAGGGATCCATGGTGACTTCAGGTCTAAGAACTAATAGTCATACTAATAGCCACATGAGAAAGTATATGACACTCATATAACGATCCATGATACTTTCTCATGGCGGGTCATTCAGTATACATTCTCCAATGTATACCCATGTGTCAGCTTGATATCTCTATATCCATGACTTGTGAGATCAAGTCATCGAGCTGACCTACATGCTAGTCTTATTGCATTAACATTGTCCCTGAATGTTAATACTCGACTAGGAATGATTTAGAGTAGTGTTCCCTATATCATCTCACTATCGATTCAACTAATCGATTGATATAGGTATGAACCTTCTACTCAAGGACGCTATTATACTTAGTTTATTTGGCACTAATACAAATAAGTATAATAACCAAACAAATACCTTTATTAATATATAAGAATATGATATACATGAGTCCATACAATCATCAAATGATTGGCTCTAGGGCTCTAACTAACACTCAGTGCCTCCCTAGGTCCTTGCTTCAATGAAAACAAGTTTACACTCGTCTTCTAGTGATGACGGTTGTTGGCAAAATGATGTAGAAATGTCGCTCGGAAGTCCTTGAAGTGGTGGATTGAGTTGATCGGCAATCTCTTGAACCAACGTTGTGCTAATCCAGAGAGAGTGGTGAGGAAGACCCGACATTTAACTCCATCGGTGATGAAGGGTGGCCGTATTATTAAATTTGTCCAAGTGGTCGTTTGCGTCGGTGGTTTCGTTGTACTCTCCGATCGCCAACGACGTGTAGTGCTTTGGCAGAGGGTCATTCAGAATCCACTCCAAAAAATACTGGTTGATCCACTCGAGTGAATCATCATTCCTCAGTGCCTTCCCTTTCCTTCCATCCTGAATGGTCGCATCATCTGAGGAAGACCCCCGGTCCTTTTCCGCTCGGCCTCGTTCCTCTAATAGGGTTCTGAACAGTGCTCAGTGGAAGGGGATAGGCGCATTGGGCGGCTCCCCATATATGTCGGTCAGCTTCTTTCTGTTACCCCGAATGGATACTCAATCCGCTCGGTCAGTGTATTCAGCTAGTCGACCAGCGGCTGATGTTGCAAGCTCCTGTGCTTGGCGTTCGACCATCTCCTGTTGGCGCTCGACCAGCGCCTGTTGTTGATGTTGCTCCACTATCTTCGCCGCTCGGGCTTGTATCAGAATGTTGAGCTCCTCTTGCGTCACTGTTACCGTTGTGAATTGTCTAGCGTCTTCCACCTTCTCATTCGGATGCAGGTTGCATTCCCACATATGGCGCCAAAATGATCCTGTCTGAAAGCGTGAAGCTGGAAAGCTGGGGAGGTGGCGGCTCGGCTGACTAGCTGTGAACCTCGCTCCGCTCTGCAAAACAATTGACGTTAGTGTAGAGCTAGGTAAGGGGTCTCCGGCGTTGGCCCTCTGACGCTCAAGTCAGTCACCGAAAGATGTGGAGAAGCATAGCAACAGTAGCACTATGTGCCAACAGTAGATAATGCGTACCTCCGTCGGTGATGGACCCCCCCCCTTTGTATAGAGCCCTGGTGGGCAGGGTATATGCTTCTCGAGGCACGAATACACTCTCCTATGTGTCCCATGAAAGGGCCTTATCAGGAAAGTACCTCTGACACCATACCTTAACAGAGCATGCATATCTCTAATGCAACAGTAGAAGCCTTTGTCGTACGATCCGCCTGTCGACCATGCCTCATGTCAGTGGCACTATCTCTCAAAAGATGTCAAAAGATACTATAGTGGTCCCGTTGCTTGGCCGAGCAGGGTAGTCGCTCGATCGGGACTTCGCTCCGTCCATGGCCAGGTCCCATTGCTTGGCCGAGTAGGATAGCCGCTCGGCTGGGACTCCTCCACTCTGTTAGCCTCTGTGGTTCTTCTATACGGTGACCGTGTAGTAGCATATCTTCCCTCGTTCAGACCAGCTATGTAATTTCCCTCGGTGTCCTGCTGCTCCTTATTGGGCGTCGGTTGTCTTACGTATCATCCCGAGCCGAAATGGGGGTCTGCTCTGACCCATATCCTTCCGGTCGAGACCTAACCACCCGACTAGCCATTGCAACTGTCCTCTGCTTGCCCCTTTGACACTCGTGCATTGACCACCTTATCTTGCTGCTCTGTATTGAGCGTCGGTTGTCTTACGTATCATCTCGAGAAGGAATGGGGGTCTTCTTGGACCCATCTCCTGTCGGTCGGGGCTTGACCACCCAACCGACCATTGCAATTGTCCTCTGCTTGGCCCTTTGACACCCGTGTATTAACCACCTTAACTTTGACCTCCACCTTGACAGTTGACTCTATGCCAGGTAGGCCTCCCTCCATCACAGCATCAAGGTCCATTTTGAATCCCTAAACTGCGGCCTTGACTAGATCCCGATTTTGGACAGACATGGTCCCATTAATACGATTTATTATTATTGTACTAATTTTGCTTTGCAATGTATACTTTATTATTATTTTATTTTACACTAACACATTTTGCAAGACAAAATGAGCAAAAGCAACCTCGAATGAACAGTGTTCGAGACACCTCCAAAGTACTTTGAGGTGCCTCAGATCATAGTTTGAAGGTGCCCTAGACAAGCCGAGAGGCGCCCTCAAGAGGATAAGTTTGCGATAAGGCTTCATGGCATGGAGGCGCCGTGGAAGCATTGGAGGCGGCTCCAAGGCACATTGGAGGTGCCTAAGAGTGTTTGGAGGTGCCTTCAAGTAGATAATAACCACAGTAAGCAGAGCTTATCGTGATCGAGGCTTTTGGGATCAAACTTGCACTTGGAGGCACCCTAAACAACCTATAAAAGAGGGGTTCGGCCAAGCATTCCACACAACTCACTTACAAGTTCAATATGCGACCCTTCGAGTTTCCCGCTACTCTGACTTCATCCTCCCGCTGTGCTGCGACGCTGCTACGCCTGACTACTGCTGAGAAGTCATCCAACACCGAGCTCGATCCGATCATCTTCAAAAGTATTAGGTAACGAAAGTTTAATTCTATACTTAATTACTGCATAAAGGAAAGTATAATTTGTTACACTTCTCCTAAATTTTCTATTATACTCGTTTTCCTCTTTCAGTGGTTCTGGTAGAGGATTATAGTGGGCCCATCGATACGATCCGAGGAATCGTGTGTCTTGGAGTAACCGAATGCTCTGAACTAAGTAACCGATCGAGTTCTCATTTCTTTTTGTTTCTGTTTCTATCTTTTCCGCTGTGTACTCGTTTTTGTAAAACCAAAAATTAGAGTTTTTAAAATGAAGTAATTCACTCTCTCCCTCTCTCACGTTTGCTATGATCCTATAAGTGGTATCAGAGCTCTATAAGCTTTGAATTGATACAACTACCAATCAAGTAGGGAGTTTAATTGTTTGTTTCTTTTACGCTTTATTTTTCTTCGAATTTTAGTTTTTGAATCTATTTGAATTGGTATATTACCTCTTTGAATAAATCCTTTTTTTCTTCATTTTTTCTCAAGTTAGTGCAACACCACTCGAGTTTTTCGTTTGATTCTTTCTATCACATTACTTACCCCAAGACCAAGTCTTGGTATCTGTTTAGCCTTTTTTTATTTCAACAATCACATGGCCTAAATTGAAGGATACAATACCGTTCATCCCCTGCTATTCAACGAAGATGACTTCTCATATTGGAAAAAGCAGATGGAGGTATACCTTAAGATTGACATCGACTAGTGGTTCACTATTTGACGAGGATACAATGTGCCAATGGATAAAGTTATTAAAATACCCCCTCGACTCAGAAAATTAGAACCTTGAGATGAAAAAGAAGACACAAATCGAATTCAAAGTCGTTAACATCCTTTAGTATGGACTCACAAAAAAAGAATTGAACGGCGTCGGCCCACACAAGAACGCAAAGGAACTATGGGATAAACTCATCGAATTACACGAAGGAACGACTGATGCCAAGGTAACCAAACACAACCTCTTATTAAATAAATTGTTTAATATTAAAACATAAGAATGAGAGATGACTAACCAACTACACGCGAGGATCAAGGACATCCTCAACGGACTCCACAAAATCAACCACCAGATGGAGAATCGAGATGTTATAAGGTACACACTAAACTCATTTCCTCGGAATGCATTATGGGCATTTATCGTTGATGCCTATAAAATTTTTAGGAATCTTTCAAATTTTAAATTAGACGAGTTATTTTACAAATTAGAACTACACGAGCAAACTAACTCCAAACCGACTGAGAAAGGTATCACTCTTCTTATAAGTTCATCTAAAGAATCCTGGTCTAGAACCAAACAGATACTGAAGAACACCTAATGAACTTGGTAAGAAAAATATTTACTAGGAAAAAGAAGGATTTCTCCAAGAAGGATTTGAAAAAGATAAAGTCTAACTTTAACAACAACAAAGTCAACGTCACATGATATGGGCGCAACAAGAAAAAACACTACAAGCACGAGTACCCAAAGCTAAAAGAGGGCAATCCTAAAGCAACCAGAAGAAAGAAGGCATTGAAGGCAACTTGGGATGAATCCTCCGAAGAATCGGACACCAAAGAACTAAAGCAACAAAATTACCTCATGTTGATGCCAACCGAACTAGAATCAGAAAGCGAAATGGATCAAGATGATGAGTCTGAATATGAGTCAAGCCACGAGTCCATACTCATTTTCGAAGGTCCCAACGAAGTTAATTCTAACTTATCTGCTACTTTCTTCAAAATTATGACATGCATGAATAGAAAATTAGCAAAGTTAGAAACCTAAATTAATCAACTCATTAAGGAAAATCAAAATCTAAACGAACAATTAAAATTAAGCTTAGCAACTGAACTAGTTCCATCTGAAAATCCAACTCAAGTTACAAAACTTGAGCAAAAAAATTTGAAATTGAAAAATGAAGTTGTTGAACTAAAAGAACTTTTAGTAAAATTCACAATAAGATCCAAGTACCTAGATATGATAATTGAATCACAATGAGTTGTGTACAATAAATTTGGACTCAGATACAAGTCCAACTCAACCAATATAATATTTATATCACTGGTAACCCAAAATAAAAAACAAACCAAGGTTTGGATTCCAAAATCTTGTTTAACCAAGAAAGTAGGACTCAACTAATATTATGTACCTAAAAATGAAATCCACTACCTAAAACCAAATCAAAATAAATTAAATAATTCAAACTCAAACCCAAAAATAAAATCTAAACCTATTAATTCAAATCCAAACCTAAAATGTAAAATGAAATCAAATAAATCAAATTTAAATAAAAAAACTAAGTTTAAATCAAATAACTATAAATTCAATCTAAACTCAAGTTATAATCAGGTTTAAAAAACAAATCGATATAAACTAAAAACTAGAAATAAACCCAAGTTCAATAATTCAGAAGGAGACACTAAACTAGTTGACATCTTCAAAATAATAATTTACCCAGTTGGGTAATTAGGACGAAATAAATAGAGACTAATTTAACTTGGCAAATAGTGCTAGAGAAGTTTTGAATAATAGTAGGTTAGGGAAGCTCTGTCTATGCATGTCTAGGAAGAATTATATGTGTTCAACCTAGTGTATTTGACTTAGTGAAAATAACTTAAACTACCCCTTACCAATCTAAACTAGTTAGATCAAACTTTTGTATTAACTTCTTTGGATAGGACTATTTGAAAAATCTTGAAGCATGTGGTTACTCTAATAATGTCTGTGTGACTCACTATAGCATAGAAATTTATTCAAAGAATGTCTTGTTGATTAACTCAAAGTTAAACTTGAAGTTAACCTAAGTTAAACCAACCTCTAAAAATCTAACTTAACTCATCTCACAAAATGTTAGGATACCTTTGTCTGAAAACTTAGACTGGTGAGATGATTAGATCAATAGAATTTGAATTTAACCCAAACCTAACTTAACTAAAATAAAATTCAGATTTTAAATTAAAATTAAAATTGAAAATTAAACTTAAAACTTAAAATTAAAATTAAAATTAAAACTAAAACTAAAACTAAAACTAAAACTAGATATTAAAATTAAACTCAAACTAAACTTAAACTTAAATTAAATTTAAAACTCAAAATTAGAGACTAAAATTCAAATTTAAAATTCAAAAGTAAAATTAAACTTAACACAAGCTAAATTTAACTCCTACCTTCTTGTAAGAATCTAAGTAGATTTTAGATAGTGATTACTTCAAACACATGACTGGAGATCACACCAAATTCACCAAACTCAAATATAAAAGTCTAGGAATGATTTCCTTTAGAAATAATGACAAACTTAAGGTAATGGTGTTAGGACCCTTGGCGGCCGGCTAGAGGGGGGTGAATAGCCCCTGCATAAAAATAAAACAAAAGGACCTTTCTCAGATTTATAACTTTATAAATCTAACACTTGCATAAGTATAATAAAGAAACTAAAAGACAGAGGCACAGAGAATTTACTTGGTTACAACCGGGGAGGTTGTTAATCCAAGGAAGCAAAGCACACTGATTTCTCCTTCAGGCGAAGAAGCATTTGTACAGCAATGACAACACGGAATCAGAGAGCTAGACAGAAAACTAAAAGTGTATAAGTGTTGTTTCATAATTTCTTGTTCTCCTTAGCTTCTGGGAGCAGGACTGCTTATATAGTCTTGCTTGGGGCGCCTGAAAACGTTCTAGGTGTCTCGAATGGGATAGAAATCTATCTCTGATGCAACGGTCAAAAGCCACGTTGATTTGGATAAAAATTGAGTTCTGGGCGCCTCGGACTAGTCCGGGCGCCCCGACCAGCTCCGGGTGCCCCGACCTGCTCCAGTTGCCCCGGACTGATGCGGGCGCCCCAACCTAGTCCGGGGCGCCCCGGACTGGTCCGGACGCCCTGGGTATCAAAAGTCAACCTTTTGTTGACTTTTGGTCGGGGCCTCCTTCTTCGATTCCGCTTGCCTCGGTTCAGGTCTTTTGCCCCAGCTCCGCTCACTTGGGTGATTTTAGCCATCCAGAATAGGGCTCACCCGAACCCAATTTCTGACATTCTCGAGCAAACTTCCGCTCCGGCTTCTTGTCCATTAGAATCGCTGCTTGCTTCCTTCTCGTCAGCTAGCGTACTCTTCTATAGCTTTTCGTCCCTCGGACAGCTGCGTCTTTTTCGCCTCGAGCAATCTTCCGCTCCGGCTTCTCGTCCCTCAGAAACACTGCACGCTCCCTTCTCATCCGCTGATGTATTCTTCTGCAGCACCTCGTCCCTCAAACGCACCGAGTACGTCGGCTCTCTCCCGTGCATTCTTTCTCACTAGCTGCGTCTTTCGCTTGACGCCCTGTGCTCTTAAGTTCCTATACACTTAGACATAAAGTTAAACACAACATGACCTAACTTAATTTGTTTGATTACATCAAACTACCTTGGGGTACCAACAATTGGTATAGATAACATTGAGTCTAATTTCATTATTTATAAAGTATTACTTGTTGAAAATTTCATATTCAACTTATTCGGTATTAGTCAATTGTGATTTGGAGTATAAGATTAGATTTTCATCAAATGAATGTTTTAATAAAACATATAAAAGAACCCACAATAAAATTAAAATGACTTAGGACTAACAATATTTACACAATCGACCTAGCCAACTCCTCATTTGAGTGTCATTTGACACAAAAAGAGAAAACCTGGCTATGACATAGAGGACCGTCTCATACTAACTTTAGAAATCTCACTAAATTAAATGTACTAGTTAAAGCACTGTCAAAACTACCTAATTTAGATGTAATAGTCTGTATGCTTGTCAATAAGGAAAACAATCTAAATCAACTCATAAACCAACTAATCAAACTCAAATTAAATCAATACTTAAACTTCTACACCTAGATCTATTCGACTCATGGATTCAAATCAATTAATGGAAACCTATATTGTTTAGTAATAGTAGATAACTATTTTAGATTCACCTGGGTAAAATTCTTAAGAAATAAAGATGAAACATTTGAAGTCTTTAGCGATTTTTGCAAACAAACAAAAAATGAAAAGGGTTTAAAAATCAAATGAATCAGAAGTGACAACGATAATAGTAGATAACTATTTTAGATTCACCTGGGTAAAATTCTTAAGAAATAAAGATGAAGCATTTGAAATCTTTAGCGATTTTTGCAAACAAACAAAAAATGAAAAGGGTTTAAAAATCAAATGAATCAGAAGTGACAACGATGGATAATTTAAAAATCATAGGTTTACTAAATTCTACTTAGAAAATGGATATTATCAAGAATTCTCATGTCCCAAAATATCATAACAAAATGGAATAGTTGAAAGAAAGAACAAAACCCTACAAGAAGCAACTCGAACAATGCTTAATGAATACCAACTACCCAAATACCTATGGGTTGAAATCATATATATAGCATGCTATGTGCAAAATAGGACAACAATAAACAAGAACTATAACAAACCTCCTATGAACTATATTATAATAATATGTCAAGCATTAAATACTTTAAGGTATTTGGATGCTCATTTTACATATTAAACACACAAGAATACTTATGAAAATATGCCTCAAAAGTAGATAATGGAATTTTTCTAGGGTACTCCCTAAAGAGTAAAGGGTATAGAGTTTACAATAAAACTACACTAAAAATCGAGGAAATAACTAATGTGAAATTCGATGAAAATGCTAACTCTAAAGAATCTAACTCAACTAAAACTCAATACCAACCCATAGACTATTGGGTTGCAAGGTTACAAATAAAGTCCTACATTGAAAATATATGGGAAAGATCATGAGTTTATAAGGGCAAGATATCTCTATTGGTATGAAGCTATTTGGGTAAAGCACAAAAATAAAATCATGAGGATTTATGCCTAAAGTGGATAATATTATACCATAGTGGAGATATCTAAATTTGTTTTGGTCCTAACAATTGGTATTAGAGTCCCGACTACCAAAAGGTCTAATCGTCGACTGTTCATAAGAGTTATGATCTAATTGAGTCATGTGAGTAGAATATTAACCTCGAACAAAGGAAGTGGGGGCTCCTATGTTCGAATTAAGAGGACCAAACACTAGGCAAGAGTTCCTAGTTGTAGCTAGGCAAGGAAGTCCTAGTAGGTCAAGTGGACTGAGGGGCAGGCAGATCTAGTGGGTCGAGGATCAGATGTGAGAAGCATGTGGTCCTTCTTTTGAAGGGGATTGTTAAGTTGCAAACAAAGTCTCACATTAAAAATATATGAGAATGATCATGGGTTTGTAAGGGAAAGATATCTCCATTGGTATGATGTCTTTTGGGTAGAGTCCAAAAATAAAACCATGAGGGCTTAGACCCAAAGTAAACAATATCATATTATAGTAGAGATATCATAGTAGAGACCATCTAGTGGATCAAATAATAGGATATCTAAATATAAGGGTTCAAACTAGGTCAGACTTTAGAAATCTAAGCCAAATTGACTTAATTTCTAAAATTAAATCCAAAATCATTAAAGAATCCTTACTTGATCCAGATTGGATCTTAGCCATGCAAGAGGAATTGACTCAATTTGAAAGAACTGAAGTTATTAGGACTTAGTTCCATTACCCAAAGGCAAAAAGTCTATAGAAATAAAATGAGTTTTTAGAAACAAACTAAACGAAAAAGGGGAAACCATTATAAATAAGGCTAGGTTAGTAGCCAAAGGGTTTAGTCAAGTTGAAGGACTTGACTACGATAAAACTTATGCCTCAGTAGCTAGGCTTGAGTCTATCATGATGCTATTAAGTTACGCAACCCATAAGGGATTTAAGGTCTATCAAATGGATGTAAAATTTGCCTTTTTAAATGGGCTAATTAAAGAAGTGGTCTACATAGGTTAACTATCAGGATTTGAAAGTTCAGACCATCTTGACTATGTGTTTAAGTTGAAGAAAGAACTATATGGTCTAAAACAAGCTTCTAAGGTCTGGTATGAATGATTATCCACCTATTTGATCTCTAAGGGTTTTAATTAAGGCCGAGTTAACTCATCCCTATTTGTAAAAAAATTTAAAATAGACATTTTTATAGCCCCAATATATATAGATAATATAATCTTTGGGTCAACAAATTCTAAATTTTTATAAGAATTTATTACTTTAATGGAACAAGAGTTTGAAATGAGTTTAGTAGGTAAACTAACATACTTCTTAGGTTTATAAGTGAAACAAATAAATGAAAGAATTTATATTTATCAACAAAAATATATAAAAGATTTACTTAAAAAATTTAGAATGAAAAATTCTAAAGACTTAAAAACTCCAATGGCCACTAACATAACTCTAAATAATGATCTAAATGGAAAATCAGTGAACTTAAAATATTATAGAAGTGTCATAGGAAGTCTGTTATACTTAACTGCAAGCATACTTAATATTTTATTTGTAGTTAGTATATGTGCTAGATATCAAACTTGTGCTAAGGAATCCCATCTGACCAATGTAAAAAGAATCTTCAGATACTTAAAAGGTACATTTAATGTAGGAATTTGGTACCCTAGAATAACTAATTTTAAACTCGTAGATTACTTTAACTCAGATTGTGCTGACTGTAAATTAGATCGAAAAAGTATAGGTGGTGGATGTCAACTCCTTGGACCATCACTTATCAGCTGATTTAGTAGAAAGCAACACTGTATTGCTCTATTTGCTACTGGAGCCAAATACATAGCAATGGGAAAGTGCACAACACAACTATTATGGATGATACACACTCTACACGACTTTAACTTAGAATTTAAAAATATAAAAATCTTTATTGATAATGTAAGTTCAATTAACTTAACTAAAAATCCAGTGCATTATTCAAGAACCAAACATATTGAAGTCAAATATCACTTCATTAGAGATCACATACCCAAAGAAGATATTGAACTCAACTATATTGAGTTCAAATTAATTCTGGTTGACATCTTCACTATACCACTGTTAGAATCTGAATTTAGTAACTTATAAAGAAGACTGGAAATGTGCACGATAGACTAGTACTCTTATTATAAAATAAATTTTCAAGTGATTTGCAAATTCTAGGTCGCTCTTATTTTTTCCTTCAAAAATTATCATTTCTTTAGTGTTTCAAAATTTGTTTTGGCCTTAGTCTAGGATGAACCCCTAGAAAGCATGATCCTATAGATTTAAGCAACGAGCATCTCACAAGTACACTAGATCTAACTTGTTTGTGTATTCAAAAACTTAGAATGACATGAGATGCATAAACCTTTTGCCTGAACTTCAAATGCTTATATTAATGCATTAATATAAGTTTAAGCAAAAAATATAAAAATATAGCAATCAATTTAAGTAGTCATTTTTCAACAAAAATCTAATTGGACAATATTACTTAACTTGACTAACCAAGCGAACACTACTATCGTCTGGTAGTTAGTTAGTAACTAAATATCAAACATTTAAGAAAATTTATAGATGAATATTCTTTCTAAAAGTAATTTCAAGTTAAGGGAGATGATATTTAAAAATTGCTTTAAAAAAGTTTGATTTTGAAAATATTCTTTTTCTTGCCAATTTTTGTAAATTGTTGGTTTAAATTTTTTTTTTGAACTTAATTTTCAAAAAAGTATTCTACTATAACTTCTTTGAAGATGTTTAAAAAATGTTTTAGAAAATTACTTGAAACTTTTTATGTTTGAAAAGTAATAAATACTTAGAAATCACTTTAAGGGTTACTTCAAAATACTTTGAAATCTATTTTGAAAGATGTTTTGAAAATTTTCACCCTTCCTGAAATAGACCTATAAACCTTTATTGTTTTATAAATTTATTTTATACTTTTTGGTATACATATATGCATATTTTTTTGTAAATGCCAAAGGGGGAGGGGTAAGAGGTTAAGTAAGAAAAACTAAAGGTAAAACTAAAAATTTAAAAATCTTAACCCTAAAATGATTAAGAGAATAAAACATAAGTTACTTATTCTTTTCTCTTGAATCATTTTTTTATTGCTATTTCTTTTTTTTACATATTTTTCTAACTTTAACTCAGGTTGTCATTGCATTTTAAAATGGGAGATTGTTAGTACAGTTGATACCAATGATTAAACCTAAGTTTTGATGAATGACAAGTGGATTAAAGTTAGTTATGTTGTGATCTAACATTTCTACTAAGTGTATAGAACTTGACTGGTCTGAAACCAGACTGAAATTTAACTAGATCTGGAGGACTTGATAATTGGTGTGGAAGTCCAGATAGGTCAAGGAGTGACCCGATATTTGACGGGAAGTTCGGCTGAGTCCGCGGGATCTGACAACTGACCGAAGTCTAATTAGGTCTGCAGACCTAACAACTGGCAAAAAGACCGGTGGACCGTTAGAGAGTCAATCAATTCTACATGGTAAGTAAGATAAGTTACTGAAGGAGAGAGTTCCAGTGAGAACGAATTCCAATTAGATACTTTAGACTTAAGTCCAGTTTAGATCCATTTTGAATTCATAAACTGAGACCTTGACTAGATCCTAGTCTTGAACAGACATGGTTTAATTAATGTAATTTATTATTATTGTGTTAATTTCGTTTTGTAGAGTATACATTATTTTTTTATACTAGTACATTTTACAGGACGAAAGGAGTAAAAATTAACCTTAGATAAACAGTGTCTAAGGCGCCTCTAAAGTGCTCTAAGTCCAATGTGCTCAAAGCGCCTCGGATCACAGTTTGAAGCCGCTCTTGATGAGCCGGGAAGCGCCCTTAAGAGGGTAAGTCTGTGATAACGCTTCATGGCACAGAGGCGCCCTAGGAGGCGCCTCCAAGGCGCATTGGAGGCGCCTTCGAGTAGATAAAAGCCACAATAAGTGGAGCTTATCGTGACCAAGACTTTTAGGATCAAACTTGCACTTGGAGGCACCCTGGACGAGACTTGGAGGCGTCCAAACAACCTATAAAAGAAAGTTTCCGCCAAGGATTCTACACAACTCACTTCCAAGTTCAATACGTGATCTTTCGAGTTTCCGACTACATCGAGATTCTTCGTTTGAAAATGGATTATTGGGATTTTAAGATTGTAAATAAAATTTTATATTGAAAATATATAAAAAAATATCATGAATTTATAAGGAAAAATATGTCAACTCTTTTTAAATAAAACTTAAAAATAAAACCTGAATTAAAAAAAATTGGGAATAATGTAATGGTAAATAATAACGCGGTATACCCCTACAATGAGGATTCAATTTTTTTTACGAGTAATGATATGCTTAAGGAAAAAAACTGAAGAAAAAGTTCAAGGATAAACACATAAAGTCATGATTCATCATTTCACTTTTTATGGAATTGAATATTTTATGTATTTATCCGTGAGATTTATCTTAAATTTATTTTTCTTGAATATATCATAATTTTTTTCTTTTTTTTACCGAGCATATCAAATATCTGTGATGTTGAAACTAGTTACACTGCTAAGCCGTCCGTCAAGATGATTGACGTTTCTCGGATTTACCTGAAGATGGGCCAACCCAAATAAAATAAAGATATATGTTAAGTGCCACGATCTGTTCCATAGATCAAACACTATGTACGGATTCGCTTCGCTTGTTGGTCCGATTGACCGATTACCCACCGCAGCAGAAATGGAAGAACGGATTCGGATTTAGATGCTGGCCACTTTTTGAGTTCCTTTAAATTATTCGGAGAGTTGTCTGTTGCACAGAGTTTCGCAACGTCCACCGTCTACTTTACTTTTTTTTTTCTTTTCATTTATTACATTTTTCCCGAGAAAGGTAGAAGAAAAAGAACAAGGCGTCTTTGTCTTCTCTGTTCCTTCCTTCCTTCTTTAGAAAAGCAACGCTTCTCTTCTTCCTTTACCTTTGTGTGTCTTCCACAGCTTAAGCAAGGATTTGAGAGAAGCACGGAGCGAAAGCGAGCAATGGAGCCCTTCGCCTCCGCTCCTGCCGCTCCTGCCTCTTCGGTCGGCCTCGTCTCCCATCTCTTATCCACCATCTTACTACATTCAGGTAGGTGAACTACGGTTACCAATCTCCTTCCGTTCCGGTAATCCTCCTACTCTCAAACTGATGGCCATCGCGTGCTCCTTCCTTCCCCAGACGGCGTCGCGATCCAGCGCGCCATAGAGTTCCTCCCTCGCCACCGGACCGATGCGCTATCGGTCTCGATCGGGGACGCCTGGCGGGAGGTGCGGTCGTGGGCGCTCGCGCCGGTTCTGCGGGTTGCGATCGTCGTTTGCTTGGTGATGTCGTTGATGCTGCTGGTCGAGGTGGTCTCTATGGCCGTCGTCAGCCTCGCGATCAAGATCCTACGCCGCCGGCCAGAGTCGCGCTACTGCTGGGAGCCGATCAATGCCGGGGATGATCCGGAGTCCGGTAATCTGGCTTTTCCGATGGTGCTCGTTCAGATTCCGATGTACAACGAGAGAGAGGTGATAAAACGATAATTGACACTGATTTACTCTAATTTTAATTAATTCTTTTATTGTTTAACAAAATCGATGGCCATGGTCGGTGGTTGCAATGAAATTGGTTGCAGGTATACAAGCTGTCGATTGGGGCCGCTTGCACTCTATCCTGGCCGTCCGATCGGATCATAATCCAAATTCTGGATGATTCCACGGATCCAACGGTCAAGGTATCGCTATTTCCTGTTGCCTTTAATCAGTACCAGCCAATAAAATCTGAGTTCGGTTATTAAGCAAGTAGCAGGTGAAAAAGACGAGTTGGTTGGTTCTGAAGCTTTGCTTTTGAATTATTTGTTTCCTCACAGACGGTACTGGTATGACTGTTCTCTAAGGACAGAAAGCAGATAAACAAGATGGGCTGCTTGGATAGTGTGCCCCAGTTCACCTGTATTGATGGGCCAATCAGATTGCTCTATGGGGCGGTCAGGCAGGACGTACTAGTTTGACTGATTGTACTAGGTAGGCTAGTATGATTGGATCAGTAATTGGACAGAGCAAACAGACTATATGTATTAGGCATGTCATATTGGTTGAAAGAATCAGATAGACTTGGATAGATTAAATTATTCAACTAACGTTATCGAATTGAAATGAACTATTCCCTTATTCAGAATTCTATTCTCACTCAGATTTTGTCCATTGTATTCTATTGTACCAAATGCAGCATAACAAAATGGACCACTAAATATATTGATATATTTCAGTTGCATGTTTTAGTGAGATCTTGGATATGGCTAAAAGCTCTGCCACTAGTCTCTTTTCCTTATCAAGGCTTAACATTATTAATGACAGACTACTCATATCTTGCCATGCTGCCATTTGTTTTGACTAAAGCTACTGCATTTATTTTAGATAGATTTTCATTTCAGGGCCTGGTGGAAATTGAATGCAGGCATTGGGCAAGCAAAGGCATTAATATACACTATGAAGTTAGGAATAACAGGAAAGGGTACAAAGCTGGTGCATTGAAACTGGGAATGGAACATAGCTATGCCAAAGAATGTGAATTCGTTGCCATTTTTGATTCTGATTTCCAACCAGAAGCTAATTTTCTCAAAAAAACCATTCCTTTTCTTGTTCATAATCCAAGGATCGCACTTGTTCAAACACGATGGCAATTTGGTAAGTCTGTGATTTATTTCCAGCTTAGTTTCTTTTCAACTGCAATTATTTATGGTTTTTTTTTTTGCATATACAATAAATCAACTGTAATGCCTTAATAATCAAGGTAAGGTATAATGGACTGACACTCTATATTACTCATTTCTAGGTTTTCTATTTAGCTTCTTATGTATGTAATACTAATAAGAAATCAGATAATTATCAGATGTTGGTCTGGATTGATATGAAAATATTATTACTGAATTCTTATCAAGTTAAGGAACCTGATGCTGGACTTTATCTTTTTTTAAGTGTCTACTTGTCATCAATCAGCATATCTCCATTCTTATCAAATTGTATGTAATTGACAATCAACACTGAATCATTTAGCACAATAATTCATCACTGAAATGTTCGGGAAATAGAAACATGAATCAGTAACTTTTTTTTGTCAAATCACAGAAACTTTCTAGCAGTTTATGTAGCTAGCTATACATACTAAAATCAATGATAACTAGTAGTAGAACTTGCAAGTCCCGGAACGAAGAAGGGAGCTTTCACAATGTTTTTGTGTGAAGGCCTCATTCACAGTCATTAGATCAGAATAGATTTGATCTCAATCACTAATTGATCAATGATTTAGATTAATTACTCCAAATTTACTTGAATCCAATGGTTTTGAAAGAGACCTTCAGAAAAGACTATGAAGGTCCCTTTATATTAGTTTTGTCCCAGCTATCTCCCTGCTGTAATTCTTTGGAGTACCGCCATGTGCTTTAACAGATCTACTTACAGTTGGTTTAAGCTAATATAAAAGAACATCATTCAACTATTGTCTATGAAGGAGTTATCTATAACTCCACAAGAGATGGTATCTACGCTTTAAGTTAGTTAGTTAGTTTGTAAGTCTATATGTACGTAGTTTGTAAGTCTACTGTATGCAAATTGCACAAAAAAGTATGGTTGTTTTGTTGAACTTGGCTTTAAGTTCTACCATATGCTTTTGTACGGGTTATTTTAAAATGTCTTAAAACTTGCAAAAAGTATTTTCCTAGCAAGAGGATTGCAGTCAGTCAGTCATACTTAGCCAATTTCTACTGTTTTAACACCTGATCCTACTCAGGATTACTGCTATATGATTGAATACCCTGCATTCTTTCTGCACTGATGTCTATTTGCAGGGAGCGACTTATGGAAGGGAATTGCCATCTATGTTTAGTCCCATGTCCCAGAACAGAGATAGGGCATATAACTAAATTGTCTATGTGCTTTACATACAAGAGCTACCTTAAAGAATCTAATACATAATGAAAGAGAAAAGGATGCATGTTATTGAAATCATGTACTAGGTTCTTATACTTATTGAGATTGCTGTTAGAAAACAAGTCTTTTGTTCTGATGTGTTCTCTTCCTTAATGACAGGAAGATGCTGACGTGGCATTTCATGGACGATTTTGCAGTGAACTTCAGTGATTGCCTCATGACAAGGATACAAAAGATGACATTGGATTACCACTTTAAAGTGGAGCAAGAAGTAGGTTCATCCACCTTTGCTTTTTTTGGCTTCAATGGTAAATCCCGGTCAGTTACCCATTGCATATACAGAAGAATATAGCATCAAGATTATATAGCATATTATCCTGCAATTGGATTCTTTTAAGACCATGTCATTATGAGTGACAGTCTAACATCTGGTTTACTACATTTTTGACAATTTTATGCTGTCCATGAGGCCTAATACAATTGTCCACATTTTTCATGGACTTGGAAAAAAACATTCTTGTATGTGGATTTGTAATGTGGCAGGTTAACCATTTCAGGACTGTCTTTCTGTCTATTTGAAAACTTGAAGTTTGATCTACAATTTATTAGCAATTATTGGGAGTGATTGATTTTTAATAAATGGTTCCAGACTTTTAGTAGTTAGATACTGTTGACCTTTCTAAAAGAAAAGCCTTTATAGCTTGTCTTGATTTTTAATAAATTGTTCCAGACTTTTAATAATAGTTCGCTTGATTCATTCAGTCCCCATTGATTTTTAATATATAGTTCCAGACTTTTAGTAATAGTTCACTTTGATTTTTTAGTAAATAGTTCCAGATTTTTAGTAGTTAGTTATTGTCGACCTTTCTAAAAGAAAAGCACCATTAGCTCACCTTAATTCATTTTCAGTTTTTTCAGTAACTTCGTTCATTTTCACTAAATGTGTTTACAGGGACTGCTGGTGTGTGGCGTATATCTGCAATTAATGAAGTTGGAGGCTGGAAGGATAGAACCACTGTTGAGGATATGGACTTGGCTGTACGAGCAACTCTCAAAGGCTGGAAACTTTTATATGTGGGTGATGTAAAGGTAGATGTTTTAAGTGATTTAAAATTTGCATCATTTGGCATACAATGAGATAAAATTTCCCAATCATGCAATGGCGTAATTAGTTGCAGGTTCCTGCTCTTTAAATGGTGAATATAAGATGACTGATAATTTCTAATTTTTACTATTTGAATTAAGTTTGAGATATGATAAATAAACAGTTACTTGGATGTACTCACTCATTATAGTTGACTGGTAAAATGACTTGAGTTTTATCAGCAATGAAGTACTCCCACATAGGTCTCGTTTGGCAGTTTGACAGGATAAGCTCTGGGTAGCCAACCCAAAATGCTATCTGGGATACAGCTTGTTTGTTTTACAATGGAATAGTTGATACTTAGCTTAATGTACTTTGCACTAGTTCATTATGCTCCACAAATTCATCTATGATCAGACAACTGTGATCCATAAAAAACTTTGTTTTGTATACCTATCGATACTGTTCTAAACAATTTGTTGTGAATACACTCAAGCATCTTTCCGTCTTATAAAATTCTGATTATTATGCAAAAACTTATTGTTGGTACAATCTAGGTTAAAAGTGAATTGCCCAGTACTTTCAAGGCATACCGGCGCCAGCAGCATCGTTGGACTTGTGGAGCTGCACACTTGTTCCGGAAAATGGGCATTGAAATATTGAAGGCCAAGGTATGCCTTGTGTTGATATAGGACTTTCAGCAACTTCTTTCTTTGCTTAACACTGTTCGTTTCATGTCACGCAGGAAGTATCAATATGGAAGAAATTCCATCTAACCTACAGTTTTTTCTTTGTAAGGAAGATTGTAGCCCATTTAGTCACATTCTTTCTATATTGTGTCGTGATCCCAACATCTGTTTTGGTTCCTGAAGTCACCATTCCAGCATGGGGAGTAGTGTATATTCCTTCTACAATTACCATTTTGAACGCCACAAGAAATCCTAGGTTGGTCACATTTTGATTTTCTTAAAACCGAACCTTCAGTCATGAATTAAAATATCCAAAATATAGATTCTCTTGAACCCATTACTTAAGATTCACTCGTCTATTTTTGTTCCTGTTACAAATTTTTGGGAGATATTTTGCAATTCTCTTATTTCTGTGGCAGTTCCCTACATCTTATGCCATTTTGGATCTTGTTTGAGAATGTCATGGCCATGCACCGGATGAAAGCAACTATAATTGGTCTATTGGAGGCTGGTACTTTTGACGAATGGATCGTCACAGATAAGCTGGGAGATACCCTCCAGGATAAAATTAGAATCCCATTACTAGAACAGGCTTCGACCAGTCTAAGGGACAGGTAACCAATTTGAAATTTGTCATTTATTTACTTCCTGGACACTATGATTTACAGGCTTTTTGTTCACTTTTCACCCAGATTGAACTTTCCAGAACTTGGGTTTGCTGCATTCCTCTTTCTTTGTGCCTGCTACAATCTTGCCTATGATCAAAACTACTACTATGTTTATATCTATGTTCAAGCTGTTGCATTCTTGGTTGTTGGCTGTGGCTATGTAGGAACCTTTATCACAAACCCGTAGCTATGCTGATGCAGTTTTTTATATCTGGACAAAACTTTTTGAGGATTACTGACTGGAAACCATTTATCCAGTCATGATTAACATTGTTTATGGAAGAAGCTCAGGAGAATGTCTACCACTACATAATGACTTTGTACGAGAGGCAAAGTTTTTGGAAGCTTCATTGTTTCAATTTTGTTCAACAATTGAATTGCTCTGATTCCTGTGAGTCATAAGTTTCTGTTGTCGGGATTAAACAGCAGAAATTGTTTAGACACATCAAACTTCAGCCGTTTGCTTGAAAAAAAAAACTTTTTAACTGATTGCGTTATGTTCCTTTTACTGCCTTGAAACATTTTTAACAATTTGTTCTGGTAGGCATTCTGTGCTTGATTATGTTCTCTCCTTGCAGCTGAATCATCCATGAAATCTTCTCGATCTTGAGCCTCTTTATTATTATTATTTGTTGTAGTTGGATCCGTTCATTTTTCTGACCTCTTGATTTTTTGTTTCCCTTGGCGGGCAGATGTTTTTGTCCTTTTTATTGGCCTTAAATTGGTTGGCCTTGGTCTACAACAATTCATGCGATTTTTTTTTTTATCTGAATCTGACTGATCGGGTTAGTCTTGAGTCACAAGTTCCACATTTGATAGATAGGTAAACAGGATGCGTCACCTAGTATTTAAAGGAATTTTGTATTTAAAAGGACACAAAATAGGGGAATATATAATAATGGAATTTACATTGAAAATCCTTGTTTTTTCTCAGAAAAAAGTTATTATTTAATAATTTTGAGATCGAATATTAGAACGGTAATTTACCAAAGACGCACCCTATATTTTAAATTGTCCAAAGACACCAAACTTTAAAATGGCTCAAAAGATACCTTTCTTTACCATTTTATAGGTTTGACGAAAGTGATTTTTTCTTTGTTTTGCTTTCTCAATTTGCATATAAGCTCCTCTCTTCATTTCCCTTTTAACTTACATTATATTGATTTTTCTCTCTCCTATACGTGCATATAACAATAATTGTGGTCTCCTCGGGTGGTGCGGTGGTTAAAATATAGGTTGTTATCACATGAGATCTTGGGATCGAAACTCAGCGTGACCGAGCATAATCTCCTCCATGTCTTGGTCATTTGTACTAATGGCTAGTAGTCATCTGTGATTTATCTCCTCCGTGTTGGCCTAGGGACAGGTTGACGGAGGCGTTGGGGTGAGCGAATCGTATTTTTGCCACATATAACAATAACTGTGATATTGAATTTTAAAAATCAATAACACGGTTTAATTACGCTAATACTATTGTGTGATGTTTTTTTAAAAATTAGTACTACGATGTGCTAATTTCAACAATGTTGGTGTGCTAAAATATTATGTTAGTTTTTAAAAATAAGTAAATAAAGACATATTTAGACTCTAGAGCATTGTAGAAATACATATGAGTTGGAATGGATTTGATTGAAGTTATCTAGGTCCTTCAATGAGTTTTGATCGAAACTCATTGATGGACCTAAGAGATTTGAATTTTTGAAAATATGATATGTAATGGAAGAGGACAATACAGTAAAGATATTTATAGTGTCCATATTAAGTTTTGTTACTAATTGAAACCTGTAACAATCCAATTTCAAGCCCAAAAAATATTCTTTAAGAGTCTTTTCGAATCCATTAAAGAGTTTCAATCAAAATTCATTGATAGATTTAGAGAGCTCTGATCGGACCCATTCCAAGTACTATAAATTTTTGAAATGCCCAGGAGTCTATATGAGCCCAGAGATATCAGAAGTGATTAACAGTCGTGATCAAAAGATTTCCAAAGTTGATGACTTTAAAATAATTGACACATACACATAACTTATCGTAGGGACATCAAAATTTGACATAGACACTATAAATACCTTTGTTGCACTATCCTCTTCCATTACATATCAATTTTTGGTTGGATCGAGTCGCACGTGGGGGGGAGGGGGGTGAATCATGTGATTTTTGAAACTCATTTTCTCGTTTTAAAATCAAAGTATACGTAGCGGAAAATTAAAAAGAATAACACAAGAAAACTCTAGCGGGTTTACTTGGTTCGGAGCCTTTGGCAACTCCTACTCCAAAATTCAGGTCCCGTGGACCTATCGATGGGTAATCCACTAAAACACTTTTTTCGGTACCGCCGGAAAAGAGAATCGAGTATACAAAAAGACGGAACAAGTGCAACACCCTGCACTTGTCCTATTGCAAATAGTTAAAAACACAAATTACAACTCGTTACCTAACACCTTCGAAGATTGTCAGCTTAGGTTCGGTGTCGGTTGGTTCCTCAACAGTAGTCGAGCGCAACAACATCGTAGCAGCGTCACAGCAGTAGGTCGGAGCAGTCGGAACCTCAATCGGATGCGTAGAAGCTTGTATGTGAGTTCTTGAAGAAGTTTTGGGCGAGCAACCTTAAATAGAGCATGGAAGGCGCCTTCCATAGTTGTTGAAGGCGCCTCCAATGGGTCAAATTTGATCTCGAGTTTTTCTGGAGCTTATCGTCGAAGAGGTCAATTTTTATCCTGCGGAACGCACCTTTTATGAATAGTACAAAAGCGCCTTCCATCAAGCTTGAAGGCGCCTTCGAATACTGTTCATCCGAAGACAATTTTGCTCCTTTGTCCTGCAAAACCACATTAGTCCAATAAATAAAATAATAACCTGCAAGACAAATGTTGGCACAATAATAATGAACAGTATGAATTAGTTCCTGTCCTTCCAGGACCAGGAACTAATCAAGGTCTCAGATTAGGGATCCGAAATGGACCTAATCTAGAACGACGTCTACTGTCCCTCAACCGGGATGCGTCCTCAGAAGTTCACTCTCCTCCGGTGTCTTACCTTAACTTACCAACTTACCAGTTGTCCGGTATGTAGACCCAACTAGACTTCCTTGTCAGATATCCGGTCAGCCCGTTGACCTATCTGGATTTCACACCAGCTATTCGGTCGGCATGTCGACCTAGTTGAACTTCGCACCAACTATTCGGTCAGCCCGTCGACCTAGCTGAACTTAGCACTAACTATTCGGTCGACCCGTCGACCTAGCTGAATTTCGCACCAGCTATCCGGTCGACCCGTTGACCTAGCTGAACTTCTTGCTAGATATCTGGTCGGCTTGTTGACCTATCTGATTAATCTCCTGCACACTTGGTAAGATAGTTAGATCACAATAATACCTAAACTTACTTGTTATTCATCAAAACCTAAGTTAGACTGTTAGTACAAACTGCATCAATAATTTTTAAAAATCAAAATCTCTTAGGTTTATTAATGGGTGTCAGTCAAAATCCATTAATGGACATAGAGAACTCCGATCAGATCCATTCCAACTCCTATAGATTTCTAAAGTGCTTTAGAGTCCAAATATGCCCTTATTTATTATTTTTAAAAACTAACACAATATTTTAACACACCAACACTGTCGTGAGTTGATTTTAGAAATCAGCACCATCGTTTAATTACACCAACACTATCGTGGGGTTGATTTCTAAAAATCAGCACCACAACAGTGTTAGTGTGTTAAGCTGTTGTGTTGATTTTTTATAAACAATAAATAAGGGTATATTTGGATTCTGAAACACAATAGAAATCCATAAGAGTTGGAATGAATATGGTTGGAGTTCTCTAGGTCTATCAATGAGTTTGGTTAAAATCCATTGATAGATCTACGAGATTTGGATTTTTGAAAAGTTGACATGTAATAGAAGAGGATAGTGCATTAAGGTATTTATGGTGTCCATGCCAAGTTTTGATATTCCTACGATAAGTTATGTGTATATGTCAATTATCGTAAAGTCACCAATTCTGGAAACCTTCTAATCGTTGTTGTTAATGACTTTAAGCTGATATCTCTGGGCACATATAGACTTTGGCACATTTTAGAAACCTATAGCACTTGGAATAGATCTTATCAGAGTTCTCTAGGTCTATCAATAAATTTTTGACTGAAATCCATTGATATACCTACAAAATTTGAATTTTTTAAAAATTAACATGTAATGGAAGAGGATAATGTAGTGAAGATATTTATAGTATCCATGTCAAGTTTTAACATCCCTACAATAAGTTATATGTGTGAGTACCCCATTGTGATTTTGGTGTAATCAAGCAAGTTAAGTTAGGTTTTTTATATGTTTGATGTCTTGTGTTTAAATGTGCAGGAACTTAGGAGCATAGGAAGTCGAGCGAAAGATGCAGCTAGCAAGAAGGACGACACAGGAGAGAGTCGACGGGCTCGGTGGGTCTGAGGGACGAGGTGCTGCAGAAGAGTACCCTGACAGACGAGAAGGAAGCGCGCGACATTTTCGAGGGATGAGAAGCCGGAGTGGAAGCTTGCTTGAGGAGAAGGCCGGAAAATGAGTTCGGGTGAGCTCTATTTTGGATGACCGAAATCACCCAAGCGAACGGAGCCGGAACAAAAGAGAAACGGACAGTCAACGGCTTGTTGATTGTCTGGGTGCCCAGACTGCCCTGGGTAGCCCAGGGAGCCTCCGCAATAACCTACGTGAGTGCAAGCGTCTGGGCACCCGGACCTGGTCCAGGCGCCTGGACCAGATAAATTTTATCTTTGCTGAGTCGTTGTGACATGGATAAAATTTTATTCACACCCAGGCTCTCGAACCCCTTCTAGGCGTCCAGAGCTGCCACGTTAGTAAACAGTCAAATTCGATCAGCATGCTATAAATAGAGCCCTAGTCTCAGTAGTTCAGAACAACACTAGTAAACACATTCTGTGCTTCAACTTCTAGTTATATTGTTTACTTTTCTATGCTTTCAACATTATAAGAAGCTACTCCGCTTTTGGAAGGAGTTTTTAGTTAGCTAGATTTGTCTTGGATTAACAATCCTCTGATTGCAAATCAAGTAAATATATTTTTCCTCTATCTTTATTTTATGCATTTACTTTCTGTTTATAAATAAGTGTTTACCTAATTTAGTCCAAAGATTGAGAGAGAGTTTGCTTGTAATTCCAGACAAATCACTCCTCTCTTGCCATCCGATCGAGGACCAACAATATGTATGCGTCAATTATCTTAAAATCATAAATTATGGAAATCTTCTAATCGTTGCTGTCAATACCTTCAAGCTGATATCTCTAGACACATATATATTCCGGAGCATTTCAGAAATCTGTAGCACTTAGAATGAATCTGATTGGAGTTCTCTAGGTTTATCAATGATTTTGACTGAAACTCATTAATGAATCTAGGTGATTTGATTTTTTTAAAAAAGTTGATATGTAATGGAATATGATAGTACAATAAATGTATTTATGGTGTCCATGTTAATTTTTGATATTTTTACGATAAGTTATATGTTTGTGTCAATTATCTTAAAATCATCAATTTTGGAAACTTTTTAATCGCTGTTGTTAATGACTTCAAACTGATATCTTTGAGCACATATATAATTTGAGGCACTTTAAGTTAAAGGTATGTATCAATTGTCTTAAAATTATCAATATTATGATGACATTTTCTAAAAATATAGTATTACAGTAGGGATGTTTTCTAAAAGTCGATAGCATTATTTTCATAATAGCGTTGGTATGTTTTAATGTTGTATTAGCTTTTTTTTTTAAGATAATAAGGGCATATTTAGACTTCAGAGCATGATTAAAAAATAATATCATCATGGTATTATTTTCTAAAAATGATTATCACATAATAGTAATAGTGTAATTAAATTATGGTGCTATTTTTAAAAATTATTGTTGGATGCACAGGGAAGAGAAAAAACTTAATGAAATTTAAGAGCAAACAGAGGAGATAAGATTGTTGTATGTAAATGAGAGGAAAAACAAAAACAAAAAAAATAACTTTTGTCATACGGGTAAAACGGGAAAGCAAAACGACTTTCGGTCAATTTCAAAATTCGATCCGCTTTCTGAAATTTAATGTGCGCTTTTTGTTAAATTGTCGTTGTGGGCCGTTGGCTCATTGGTCCATTTCTATCTCCGCCCGTTGGCTCATCGTTCAGATCCTCTGTCTTTATTTTTCTTTGTCTCATTGTCGATCAGACTGATTAGATTAAATTTTAAAGCAACATGACATCTTTAAAATATATGTAGTATCCTCGTGATGTGCAAAATATCCTTGAGATTTAATCTGATCCGTCCGATCGATAATGAGATACGGGGACAGAGAGAAATGAGGAAGAAGATCTGAACTAGTTGGCTCATCGGTCCGTTTCTTCTCCGTAGAGTCTTGCTGAGGAAATATATAACTGCTAGAACTTGTTTATAATGATCGCCGTTTCCGAATGCGCTTCAATTCCGAGCGACAAAAGACCGCCGCACTCTCCGGAAACACCGCTAGCCGGAGTTGATTTGGGCCGCCACAACCTCCTCCTCTACCTCACCTCTCCAGGTAGAAAAGTGAAAGGTGTTTCCACTATCTTGATTTTTTTTTTGTCGTATTGTTTTCCCACAACAGTGTCGACTTAACTATGTTAGGGTTTCTGCTAGCTTCTTGGATCTTCGAGTACAGTGTTTCCACGTGCTTTGAAAACTATTTGTATTGCTTTGTGCATTGGAGTTAAAGGATCTGTTTAATTTGGTTTTTGGATCTGTAATAGTATTGTCTGTACTATCTTTGATCTAGGCATTTGGTCAAAGTTTTCATAGAGCAATTGGGCGCTAGTGTAGTGGATCGTTATCTAGATTTTTGGTCCATAACTTCGAAAGAATAAAGGATTATCTAGAAATAAATTGATGTATGGCTTTCAATTTCCTGAAATGCTTGGTGCGGGGGCTGAGATCTTATCTGGATCTTAAGAATACTGTGGACTGTGAATCATTCACAAGAACGCAGCGGCCATAGCAGATTCTACCATTCCAATTCCAATTCCAATTCCAATTCCAATTCCAATTAGGGGTTGTCAGAACAGACGTGGAACAGCCGGAACGGAACGACCATGTCTTGATTAGTTGATTAAGAAGGCCTTGGATTCTATTTTTTTTTACCGTTTTGTTTGATTTGACTTTGCTTTTGATTTAGTCTTTCAATGTTTTAGAGCATCCACAATAGCATGGGATATTTCTCCCAAATATTTGTGGTCCCTAATTCCATATCACTCTTCAAATATCCTACTATTCAAATATCTTAATTTTCACAATGAAATATCTTACCATCCAAATATTTATGGATCCCACCAATTAAATATCTCACTTTCAAATATCCTCAACTTCATAATCAAATATTTCACTAATCAAATATTTATGGGTCCCATGACCATTTTATTAACTTATGTATAATTTTATATTTAAATAAAATTAATATATATTTTTAATATATTTCGTCTATCATGTATTCATAAATATTTTTTAGACAATTATTCAATATAATTATTTTAATATTAATATTTTATTTAAATGAAAACAATACAACATCGGACGTACATATTTTAAAAAAAAAACTACAACATAGTTCAAATATTTCACAAAATCAGAATTGAATAACTAAATATTTCATATATAATAAATTAGTTATTTACTCATCACGATGACATGCTTCCTAGATGTGTTCAACCAAATCATGACCAAGCTAATGATGCACAAGTATCACGTAACTCGGAATTTCTTCGAATGTATTCAGCAAATTCACTGGTTGAGCCATGATTCGCTGTGATTGTATCTTGTTCTTCGCGATCCCAAATCGATATTGCATGACCTTCGTCCTCCACAATCATGTTGTGTAAAATAATACATGTATACATGATTTCTTTTCATTTGTCCATAAACCAATGTCGCCCTGGACCTCTTATAATTGTCCAACGAGCTTGGAGTACCCCAAATGCTCGCTCGACATCTTTTCTTGCAGCCTCTTGTCTTTCCTTAAATTTCATTCTTTTCGGATCTTGAGGGTAGGAAAAACTCTTGACGAAAGTGACTCATTCCGGATATATACCATCTGTTAGGTAGTACCCTTTTGTATATTGTGTACCGTTCACAATAAAATTAACTTCCGGTGCATTTCCTTTCAAGACGTCATTAAAAATAGGTGATTCATTAAGCACATTGATGTCATTGCGAGATCTAGCAACTCCAAAAAATTCATGCCATATCCACAAATCGACATATGCGACTGCCTCAAGCACAATTGTTGGATAGCCATGATCACCTCGTGTGTACTGTGCCCTCCACGCAACCGAACAATTTTTCTAGGCCCCAATGCATGCAATCAAGACTTCCTAACATCCCAGGGGAACCATGCTTTTGTTCATGCATTTCAAGCAAACGAGTGATGTCAGTTGCATTGGATTTTCTTAAGTACTCACCTCCATATATTTGTACCACGCATTTCAAGCATGATTTATTCACACTGCATCAGAGAGGTATCGACTCAAATTTGATAGGATTTGGACTCTAAATGAGGTTCTGTTAGTGAACTTGTACTTTGCCAAATTATGCTCAGTGGACCTACTAGAACACATTAGCGATTTGTTTAAGCCATTAGTAAAACATTAGTTTGATATGAAACAACTTAGAGAAAGATACAATCCATAATACTTTATCAATCTAACTCTATAATAAATTTATAAGCTTAAAACAATCATACTTATGTGTAGTAAAATACCTATCACAATTTGAAAAGTTGCACATGCATTGTAATATTAACAAAGAACCTAGGTTGACCCTTTCATTCACGAATAGACAATCAAAAATTAAAACAAAATGCAAGTTTTTTTATTTGTTTCAGTAGAGGATGTTATATAAAGCTAACTGGATAGAATATAATCTTGCGCATAAGAAAAGTATACAGGATTACTAGTATTCTACATCTAGAACTTCGTTGACCAAAATTACACAACCTCAAAGAGAAGTATAGTATCAAAAGGTAACGACGCCAAAATTTCTCACCTTACCTAAAATTCATGAACCTATAATTGTGCTACAAGATTTGATGTTAGTAAATTCCTCTAGCCTGACTATAGAAGATTCCTTTAATGACGACTCTAAGAAACTCTTAGATGGCACCAAAATTCTAGAAAGACTCCTGAATGATTTGACTGCAAAAGGCTTCCTTGATGTTTTCACCATATAAAAGTCTTTAATGGCCATAAAAGAATCCTCAAACGACACAGTCGATGTTGTAATCTTAGAATAACTTTTGTTAGTTTGTTCTCCCTTGAAACCAAAATAGTGTAAATTGAACTTCAGCTCTTAGTTGAAAAAGGAGTACACTAAATAAAGATTTTGTCTTAATGAGTGAAATCTATCCCCCACAACTGATAGCCCTCTAATAGTAACACCTAAAGAGTCCTATGATGATTTTATTTTTCTTGAGTCTCCTCTGGCGACCTTTTAAAGAGTCTTCTAGTACGTTTGAACCTTCTAGAGAGTCCTCTCTTTCACTTAGGTCTTCTAGTGAATCCCTTATTAATTTTTTTCCTTGAAAGAGCCTAACTATCCTTTGCTCAAATCTTCTATAGTTCAATTTTCATATTAGAGAGTGTGTTAAATTATTCAGAAAAATTCAAATCATTGTCTTTGCATGTTACCTTTGTCACAGGGAAAGTACAAAGATTAGTTTCCTCTTGATCAGTGAAAGTGTTTTCTAACTTATTGGAAGGGATGACCCAAAAAGAAGAGAAATAAATCAAATATGAAGATCCCAGTTTTTCACCTTTTGAAGAGGCTGCCTAAGAAATGGTATCATACTTCATGATGAAATCACTAATGCTTGAAAACAATTACCAAAGGAATATATATTTGTTAGGGCTAAGCTATGTTGTTGGTTTACAAAGAGTTAGTTCTTAAAAGGGGTAGGGGTTGGGCGTTACTGGAGACGAAGGGGCATAGTTTCCCCTTCGTTACTCTCTTTGCTTCAAATGCCAAGGAGATGAAGGGGAGTCGTTTCCCCTTCGTCTTCCTCAATCTTCTTATAAAAGTGCGTCCAAGCCTTTGAGAAGGGAGTCGATCGTCGATCGGAGAGAACACAGCAGTAGAAGGTGATCAGAGGAGCAAGCGAAGCTGTGAGGTGTTTTGGTTGAGCAAAGGAGAACGCCCAGAGGCTGGGATTTGGCTCGTGAACCTTGAAGCACTTTCCGGTTGCCCCGTGATCGTACTTCCGACAGCGGCAGCCTCTTCGTCAACCGACGTCTTCAGTTGCGATTTCTTCGGGAGATCACTGTGAGTGGTTACTGCTTAATTTCGATTTTGTTTCATGCTCTCAAAAGACCAACAATTGTATAAGAGCATAGATTTGAAAGCATGAAAATCGACGCGGAAAAACTCACGTTTTTTCTCCTTCTGTCGCGAAGAAGAAGATGAACAGTGTTCATTGAATCGATTGAGATTTCATTTCAATCGATTCAAAATCGCACAGAATTCTTTGAATCGATTTATGGATCGATTGAAGAAAAAAAATCGACTTAATCGATTAATGAATCGATTGAAGAAGGAATGCTTCGTTTTGACGAAGCACAGTAAATAAAAAAAAAAAAAGAGCATGCACTTGAATCGTTTTGATGAAGCACTGTGGAGAAAATAAAAAAAAACGTGTAAGAAAAAAAAAAAGGAAAACAGTGCATATGCATATTTTTTCTTCACGTGTATAAACAGTACATGTTTATATATTTTAATTAAATATATTTATTAATTAATTAAATACATATAGAAATATATTAATTAATTAATTAATTAATATTTAATTAATTTATGGTTCAATTTACTGAAATTGGAACCAGATCAATTTGTCCGATCAAACTTAGATCTGGTTTAAATTATTAGTTGCTTTAAGCAGACCAGTTTGATTCAATGATACCTAAAACTGGTTTAAATTATTTGTTAGTTTAACCAGCTTGATTTATTATTGAATTAATTAGGGTGGTCTTGATTACAGTAATTGGGTTGATCAAATATGACCGGATTAGTTCTGTTGTGTCAAATTTGATCATAAAAATTAGATTTGTTCTAATGGATCAAACTTAATCCAATGGGCATTGGATGAATCAAACGGACCTGAGTGATCAATAAGTCTGAGATTGACTCAAATGAGCTTAAAAAATAACAGAACATAGATCAGAAATCTCTATCCAATTAGATTAGTTCTAATGAGAACAATAAACTAAGCTTAAGATCCGGACTCCTGATTGACCGGTCCAATCGGTCAGTCGACTTAAACTCCTGAAAATCAAGAAGATTTATTTTTCTTGATTTATAATGATGGTATTATGCCTGTATGAATTGAATTAAACTGGTTTTGTACTGGTTAGTCGATTTTGTACTGACTTATTTAAATTCAATTTTTCAGATGGCACGGACTATTACCACATTGACTCGTTGCGAAGTGCGGCGAAACCACCTCCGAGAGGAGATTCAAGAGATAGAGTATAAGTCTGCTTATGGAGTCGACGGACATGTAAGAAGGCTTGATAGACTGTTCTGGAAACTTGAGCAAGAAGAGCTTCCAGTCCTGGACAGTTATAAGATCTAGGCATTGATGCAATCATTGCCAGAGTATCCTAGGATAATAGCAGACTATGTATGGGGACGTCATGAAGAACGCGTCACATATTCTGAACTGTGTGAGGAGCTGCTTCACCATATGGGTGAAGAAGAGCCTGAAGAGTATGAAGAGGACCAGGAAATGTTCGAGGAAGATGCAGAAATAGATCTGATGGAGAATCCTGAAGCTGCCCTATCTGAGATTATCCCAAATGAGTCCATGTTAATAGGGATAATATTGGTTGCTGCACTAGTGTTCGTCCTGGTGGGAGCAGATCTAGTTTATTAGTGTTCTGTTTACTGTCGTTATGTATGAACAGTGTTAGCTCATCTAGTTTTTGAGTCATGTAATAATTTCTGTCGTTATGTTCGAATAGAATTATATAATGAAAAGTTATGTTATATGTTAACAAACTTGGAAATGATTAGTTCATTTCATAACATGATTAGTTCATGAGAATATGATTCGTTCATATCCATATGATTAGTTCATATGAAAAATAATTAGTTCATTTTAATAATGATTCGTTCATTAGATGGGATATGTGTAATATAATTGATCAATGTTGATTTGATTAGAACATACAAATGATGAGTGGAAACAATGTTATCATTTGATTTTGTAAACTAACTCTAATTTACACTGAGTCAATAAATAATTACACATATATGAATTACACTGAAATAATAAATAATGTGTTTATTTATGTAGATCATGACAACTAAAAACATCATAGTTGAACTCAATAAGGGTGAGAAATTATACGAGGATAACTACAAAATCTGGCACCTCAAGATATAATACGTTCTTAAGGAACAAGAAGTTCTAGAGGCTGTAAATCAAATCATGGAGGAACCGATTGATGGTTCTTCAGCACAACACAGACGTGACCTTGATGCCTATAAGGCATGGAAAAGGAAGGACTCTATTGCTAAGGGTATATTGGTTAGTTCAATGGTGGATGACCTGATATTTGAGTATGAGTCATTGTCATCTGCTCATGCTGTCTGGGTAGCCCTTAGAGAGAAGTACAGTGGAGTCAGTCTGAATAAGCTCCGTCAGCTAACTATCAAGTTTGATAGTTGTAAAAAGTGCTCGAATGTTACCATGGCCCAACATCTCAGGGAGATGGGTAACATGATTCGAGAGCTTAAGACTGCTGGTCATGCGTTGACCGATGAACAACAAGTTCAAGTAGTTATCCGTTTCCTTCCTGATTCTTGGGAAACGATAAAACAGAATCTGACCCACAGTGAGAGTATCAAGACTTTCACCGATGTCTCACGCCATGTTGAACTTAAGGCGGAGAGGATTGAATCCGCAAGGATTTCTAGTCAAGCTTTTGTAGCTGAAGGTTCTGGTTCTGGTTCCAAGAATAAGAAAAGATGGTTTAAGAAAGGAAAGGGAAAAGGAAAGGAGGCTAGTGTTGTTGCTGTTAAAAACCAAATCAAGAAGAAAGGAAAGAGATATGGACAAAGACTTATGAGCAAGTTGACTTGCTTTAACTATGGCAAGAAGGGTCATTTTACTCGGGAGTGTTCTGAGCCTAAAAAGGTAGATCCATCTTTGTCTTCTTTCAACGTGCAATATGTTGCAAGTACAGTGTTGTTAGCTGATTCGTATCCTTTGTGGATTGTAGATTCAGGAGCAACGAACAACGTAGCACGTGATCGAGCTACATATGTGGAGTACCGTCGGGTATCAGCTGGCAACAAATGGATATATGTAGAAAACAATACAAGAATTGAAGTCAAAGGAATTGACACTTGCAAGCTCAACCTACGTAGTGGAGGCACTTGTTTCTGCATGATGTCCTATATGCTCTTGAGATTCGACGGAAGCTAGTTTCCGTCATTTGTCTTTTTGATTTAGGTTATAATGTAAATTTTTATAGTCGTTGTGTGAAACTTCGAATTAACTCTGTGTTAATTGGGTATGGTTATGTAGCAAATGGTTTTATGGTTCTTGATGTAGAACCAAATAATAATGATGGTTGTTTTTTCAAACATTGCTCTTACTAGTAATGCTGATGTTAATGATGAAATTTGGCATGCTAGATTGGGACATATAGGACAAGAACGAATGGATAGATTAGCTAAGGAGGGCCTTTTAGGCACTCATACTAAGATTAACTTGTCTATATGTGAGCATTGTCTTGCTGGAAAGACGACTAGGAAACCATTTGGTAAGGTTATTAGGGCTGAATCACCATTGCAATTAATTCATTCGAATATTTGTGGTTCAATGAATATAAAGGCTAGAAATGGGAGTTCTTATTTCATTACATTTATTGATAACTTCACACGTTTTGGTCATGTGTATTTGATTTCTCACAAATCTGAAGCATTGGATTGCTTTATTTGTTACTTGAACGAAGTTGAGAATTAATTGGAATATAAGGTTAAAACCTTGCGCACTGACCGTGGAGGTGAATATTTGTCTGATCAGTTCAAGACAATGTGTAATGAGAAAAGGGATTATTAGACAACTAACTATCCCTGGAACTCCATAGCAAAATGGGGTTGCTGAAAGAAGAAATAGGACTCTTCTTGAAATGGTTAGGTCTATGATGGCGCAGACTAATTTGCCAATCTACTATTGGGGAGATGTATTATTAGTTGCGGCCTATATACTTAACAAAGTGCCTTCAAAGTCAGTTCCATCTACCCCACATGAACATTGGACAAGCAGAAAGCCGGATTTGAGTAATCTGAGACCTTAAGGGTCAGATTACTCAAATGGAAAATTAGGACCCAGAGGTAAAAAGTGTATCTTTATAAGATACTCTGAGACTTTTAAGAGTTATGTTTTTATTGGTGAGCGACAAGATGGAACCATCTCTGAAATAGAGTCAAGAGATGCTACTTTTCTTGAAACTGAGTTCCCAACACGAGGTGAAGTTGATAAGACAATTCCTCTATATGAGATAGAGGAGGAAGATAATGTTCCTTTATCAACAGATCAGGAGATGCTTGAATCTAGTCAACCGAGTGGGAGTAATTTGCCACTGAATAAGTCAATTTCTCAACAGTTTAACCTTCGAAGAAATAGTCGACAGATTATTCCTCGGAGAAGGTTTGATATTGAGAATGAGGCATTGATGGTTCTCCCAGTTAATGATGAGAAACCTTGAATAGTTGAAAAAGTTTTGAGAAGCTCGGTTAGAAAAGAATGGAAAATTGCAATGGATGAAGAAATTAAATCAATGAGAAAGAATCAAGTTTGACATTTAGTCGATCTTCCTCCGGGCCGAAGGGCTATTGGGAATAAGTGAATTCTCAAAGTAAAGAGGAAAGCAGATGGATCGATTAATCGATACAAAGCTCGATTAGTTGCAAAAGGATATACCCAAATGGAGGGTATTGACTTTTGATCCTGTCCGAACCAGGAGTCAACGGACGCTGGGGATGTGGCGCTCCCTGCTGGATCCTCGAGTGCTCCGGCGAACCTGCAACAAAACCGAGCCGGGAGGGGTGTCCCGGCGACGGCCCTCCGACGCTCAAGTCAGGCGAGGAATAACAAAGAGGTGGCTTCAGAGATCCAGACTCGCGTACCTCCGGTGAAGAAATGGAGACCTTATATAGACCTCTCGAAGGAGCCTGGGCGCGCCAATCGAAACAATCACCTGCTTTCGATCATGCCCAGGTATGGGTCTGTCAGAAGGGCATCCATAAGGCCATACCGCTACTGTATCAACCTCTCCATGATGTGACGGCAAGACCCTCTATCGTGAAATCTTGTGTACGGCATAATCATCAGACATGCCTTTGCTGACATCCCATATCCCGAGCCGAACGAATAGGCCGCTCGGCTAACCTTTGTATCCTCGCCCTTATCCTGGCCGAACGGACCACCCGCTCGGCCCTTCGGTTCCAGCCGGGCAGACACCCACTCGACCATTCGGTTCCAGCCGGGCAGACACCCGCTCGGCCATTCAGTCCTCCCGTCTTGGCGTCGGAAACCCAAGCCTATGGCTGGGTTATCTCTGGCTCCGCTCGGACCTGCTCAACTGCTTGACGCGGCCATTACCCGCTTAGTCAGCCCTCCATCCGTCCTCAGGCTGGGACCCTTTAAGGGATCACTTGCCTCCCCTTCAAATCTAGTCGAAGGAGGCAGTGAGTCCGACTGACTGGACTATGTGTCTGAGCGGGCGGTCGTCGCCTTACCGTCGCTTATAATATCCCTTGAACCGTTCGGCCCTTATGCTAAATTCAGCCGCTCGGCTCTTCGTTTTGGATGTCTTGGCGCTCAACGTGGATGTTTGCTTGTCTAAATCTTCTCGAAAATCACGCAAATCCTTTTCATTAAGTCGAAGCATGCGCGGTATTGGCGCATTAATTGCGCCTGGTGACAGAGCGCCACGTGGCTCTTCTCGCGTGGCGGTGATGATCCGTACGATGGGACGCCGATTGTTTTGAAATGGACGGTTAGATGATGACCTCGTCTCTCGTGACCTGCATCCGACGGACGAGGCTGACCAGCCTCGTTCGCATAAAGCCTTCGTCTTCGCCCTTACGCTGCATTCTCTGTTTCATTGTGCGTCCTCCGTCGAAGGTGCCCGCGGCTACATCGTTCCGGCTGTCCTAGTTCTTGCCTCTTGGTGGTTTTCGGCTTTCTGGTGATCCTCTCCGTTCATCTTCCCTCAATAAGCTTCTCCCTTCCTTTCGTTCGGCCTTTCCCTTTCGCGGGGAACTCCTTTCGTCCCCTTGCTTGCGAACTTTTATCTGTCCTCCGTTTCCGAGTTTCTTTCGGCTTCCTTCTTTCTTTTTCTTGGTACTTTAGTCATGGCGAGCACTTCCGTACCCGCTGTTGATGTTCATGGTCCCTGGTATATGACCATGGAGAGTAAATTTGACGAGGAGGGCGCTCGGCGTCTTGTTCGGACGTACGGGATCCCGGACGACCATGAAATAGTTGTAGCCGACCCGACCGATCGGCCCCATAACCCGCCGATCGGTACCATTTGTTTTTTTCTAGACCAATTCCAGGGTGGCCTTAGATTTCCTACCCATCCATTTATTTTGGAAGTTTGTAATTATTTCCGCATTCCGCTCGGCCAACTTGTGCCGAATTCCTTTAGGCTGCTGAGCGGGGTGGTCGTCCTCTTTAAGCTGCATAGTATCCCACTCGACCCCAAAATATTCCACTACTTCTTCTACCCCAAACAATCCGAGTTGGGTACTTTTATTTTCCAAAGTAGAATAGGCTTCAAATTTTTTGAGAATATGCCGACCTCCAACAAGCACTGGAAGGAGTTCTTCTTCTATATACGGCTTCCCGAGCGGCCAGCATTCAGAACCAAATGGCAGACCGCTGTGCCGACCCAGCCGGAGCTTGGCAAATTCAGAAGCAATCCAGCCTACCTTCATGCGGCAAACTGGTTGTCCGGTCAGCGGTACAAAATCGACCAGTTGCTTCTCAAGGGGGTGTTGTACATTTTTGGATTATCTCCCGTTCGGGCCAATCTTCCCTACCGCATGGGTAAGGACTCTTTACTCACTTCGCCTTTTTTGTCTAACTGATTTTAATTTTTCAGCTGAAGTCATGTGGCGCTCCAAGGCTACTGATCATCTGAAATTGAAAGCCGTGGAAATTGAGGCGCCACCAAAAAGAACTCGCCGGGATCTAATCCCCACCGGCGGCTACGGGAGAGGGGGACGCAATCACCAAATGGTTACCCCACCGCTCAACGGAGGTTGAGGCGGATCCTGCTTCTCCTGTTCCAGCAGGGAGTCCCCAGCCGGATTCACCATCGAAGTTCGGAAACGCGTCGGACTCCGACCTTCCACCGACCCCAGGGCGAACCACGCGCCGATCGAGATCGCCGCCGGATCGCACGCCGTCCGCAGATCAGACCCCGTGGCCTCGCCCACCGCACAGCCCTCCGGCTCTCCTCCACGGACTCGCCGTCCTACGACGGTTGGGCGAGACTTCAACCATAGGGGAGTCCTCGCGCAGGCGGCCGCCGGCCGGCCACCCGACCATCAAGACTACCCTTCGATTCCCATCGGAGGAATATTTATTGTCTGCCGATCGGCCATCAAGCCCCGTTCATGAAATAACCCTGACGGGTCCGCTCGCCAAACTTTTCGAGGACGCTCAGATTCGGGTGGCCCTCATGACGCCCAAGCAGCTCGGCGATAACCATATGCAGCAAACCACTCAGGTAGGTTCGTTTTTCTTCCTGTGCCATACTACTGTTCAGTTCCTGATTTTGTTATTTCACTTACAGCATTGGGCGGAGCAAATCGCCACTAGCCATCGGCTGGCCGAGCTGGAGGATTTCATGGAAAAACTCCAAGTCTCGGGGGGTCCATCGACCGAGCGGGAGAAACAAGCCCGTGAGGCCGAACAGAAGAAGGCCGCCGACCTGGCTGCAGAGGTGGCTCGACTTGAAGGCCTAGTGAAGAAACGCGACGCAGAAGTGAAGCGCGCCAGTAGCCGGAAGAGGCGGGCGATTGCTGATCTGGACAAGATGAAAGTTGAAGTCCGAGCCCTAGATCAGCAATCTAAGGACCTGGAAGCCCAATTAACTGCCGAACGGGATGGGCGCTAAGCTGAACGCACTAAAGCGGAGGTGGACCAGAAAGTCCTCCAAGATTCACTAATTGCCTCCCGGGCGGCGCTCAGAAAATATAAGGAGGGAGAGCCGAGTCGCCTAGCAGCAGCGCGCCAAGAATACCTCCGCTCGGAGCGGTTTGGCGAAAAGTTCGGTGGCAACGTCTCCTCAACTTTCACCGAGGCGGTCAAGGTCACCACGGCGTACTGGAAGAAGGGAGGGCACCTTCCTGCTGACCTGAGCATTCCCTCTTCAGATCTGGCGGCTATGATTGACGATATCTCGGACGCCTTTTTTAATTTTGAGGACCCGGAGTGAGGCGAGTTCTTCCAAGTACTTTCTGTATTTCATCCGCTCAGCGGATATAAAATTTTTGTACGTGCCGTTCGACATAATTGTGTTCCTTTGCTTCTATTTTTGTTTTTGCGTTTCTTACGCCCAGCGTAACTTTTTGTACTTGCCGTTCGGCATGCTTTCCCTTTAATGCAATTATGTCTCTGCTTGCGTCTTCCTGATCATTATCCATAATATTCTTCTGTTTGCTTAACGTTTATGCTTAGAGTCAGTCATGCTCCAAGTGTTCTCCGTCACGGTCGGCGCGACTCTCGATTTTTAACGACGGAGCTCGTCGGCGCGGCTCTCGATCTTTAACGACGGAGCTCGTCGGCGCGGATATTTATAACCGGTCGGCGCGGCTCTCGATCTTTAACGACGGAGCTCGTCGGTCTCCTGCTCGGGGATTTATAGACGCCGGCTCGTCTCCCGGTTTCCCGGCCGGAGGGTTTATAGACGCCGGACCGTCTCTCGATCTTTAACGACGGAACTCGTCGGTGCGGATATCCGGACGGCGCGGCCCTCGATCTTTAACGACGGAGCTCGTTGGCCTCCGCTCGAGGATTTATAGACGCCTGCTCCGGTCTTCCTACCGGAGGGTTTATAGACGCCGGACCGTCTCGATCTTTAACGACGAACTCGTCGGTGCGGATATTTATAGCCGGTCGGCGCTCTCGATCTTTAACGACGGAGCTCGTCAAGCGGATATTTATAGCCGGGCGGCTCTCGATCTTTAACGACGGAGCTCGTCGGCCTCCCGCTCGGAGGTTACGTCGGAGCTCGTCGGTCTTCCGTACGGAGGGTTTATAGACGCCGGACCGCCTCGATCTTTAACGACGGAACTCGTCGGCGTAGATATCGGCGCGGCTCTCGATCTTTAACGACGGAGCTCGTCGGGCGGATATTTATAGCCGGTCGCGACTCGATCTTTAACGACGGAGCTCGCCGGCCCCGCCGGATTTATAGACGCCTCTCCGCTTCCTACGGAGGGTTTATAGACCGGACCGCTCTCGATCTTTAACGACGGAACTCGTCGGCGAGGATATTTATAGCCGGTCGGCGCGGTTCTCGATCTTTAACGACGGAACTCGCGGATATTTATAGCCGGGCGGCCTCGATCTTTAACGACGGAGCTCGTCGGCGCGGATATTTATAGCGGGTCGCGCCCTCGATCTTTAACGACGGAGCTCGGGCGGATATTTATAGTCGGTCGGCCTCGATCTTTAACGACGGAGCTCGTCGGACGGATATTTATAGCCGCCGGCACGGCTCTCGATCTTTAACGACGGAGCTCGTCGGTATGCCGGCTCGGCTCTCGATCTTTAACGACGGAGCTCGTCAGGCTTCTGCTCGGGGATTTATAGACGCCGGCTCGTCTCCCGGTTTCCCGGCCGGAGGGTTTATAGACGCCGGACCGTCTCTCGATCTTTAACGTCGGAGCTCGATGGCACGGATATTTATAGCCGGTCGGCGCGGCTCTAGATCTTTAACGACGGAGCTCGTCGGGCTTCTAAGCCTAATTTGGACAGCGTTTACCTGGCCGAACGGCACAGGGTCATCGGAATCGAGCCTTTGGCTCGTACAATATACCTCCGGCTGAGTAGCTCGGGGCCTTCATCGTCGAGCGCTTGGCTCCAATATAAACAAACCTCCCGGCCGATCGGCTTGGGGCCTTCGCTCTCGAGCTCCCAGCTCGGATATAAACCTCCCGGCCGATCGGCTCGGGGGCCTTCGCCCTCGAGCTCCCAGCTCGGATATAAACAAACCTCCCGACCGATCGGCTCGGGGGCCTTCGCTATTGAGCCTTTGGCTCGTACAATATACCTCCGGCTGAGCAGCTCGGGGCCTTCGGAATTCGACCTCCCAGCTCGGATATAAACAAACCTCCCGGCCGATCGGCTTGGGGGCCTTCGCTCTCGAGCTCCCAGCTCAGATATAAACCTCCCGGCCGATCGGCTCGGGGGCCTTCGCCCTCGAGCTCCCAGCTCGGATATAAACAAACCTCCCGACCGATCGGCTCGGGGGCCTTCGCTATTGAGCCTTTGGCTCGTACAATATACCTCCGGCTAAGCAGCTCGGGGCCTTCGGATAACTAACCGTTCGGCTATGAACACAGAATGCCTTGGGAATAATTTGTTTCCTGCGATAAAAGGAGTACAGCTATTTTGAATTTACACAAAATAGAGCAAAAGTGCACCTCTCACCCAGCTCTATATGGCTGAAGGTGATTTGCATTCCATGGCCGATCCAGCATCCGACCTTCCGCATCCTTGAGGTAATAAGCGCCCGAACGGAGCTTCTCGACCACTTCAAAGGATCCTGCCCAGGGAGCTTCCAACTTGCCGACATCTCCAATTGGCTTGACTTTCTTCCAAACTAGGTCGCCTACTTGAAAGGCTCTGGGGATCACGCGCCGGTTGTAGTTCTGTTTCATACGTTGTCGGTATGCCATCAGCCGGACGGACGCTTTAGCTCTTTCCTCTTCGACGAAGTCTAGCTCCATGTTCCTCCGTTCGGCGTTATTTTCATCATAATTTTGTACCCGAACGGACTCCACCCCAACTTCAATCGGAATGACTGCTTCGCCTCCATACACCAAGTGAAATGGGGTGACGCCCGTTCCCTCCTTTGGTGTCGTGCGGAGAGCCCATAGGACGCTCGGCAGCTCGTCTACTCAGCTGCCTCCTTCATGGTCGAGCCGAGCCCGTAAAATTCTGAGAATCTCTCGGTTGGTTACTTCGGCTTGACCGTTACTTTGAGGGTATGCCACCGATGTGAAGTGCTACTCGATGCCATAACTTTCGCACCACTTCCCAAGCAGCTTCCCAGTGAATTGACGTCCGTTGTCGGAGACGAGTCGTCTTGGGATGCCAAAGCGGCAGATGATATTTTGCCATATGAACTTTTTAACCATCTGCTCGGATATTTTTGCGAGTGGCTCAGCTTCTACCCATTTTGAGAAGTAGTCGACCGCCACCAATAAGAACTTCCGCTGCCCGGTAGCCATGGGGATGGGTCCCACGATGTCCATCCCCCATTGGTCGAACGGGCAGGCCACAGTTGATGCTTTCATCTCACCTGCCGGTCGGTGGGACATGTTGTGATACTTCTGACAGGATAGACAATTTGCAACGGTCCGGGCAGCATCCTTTTGAAGGGTTGGCCAAAAATACCCAGCTAGCAAAATATTCCTGGTTAACGACCGTCCGCCTGGATGTCCACCGCACGAACCTTGGTGCACTTCTCGAAGGATGTACTCGGCATCTTCCCAGCTGACGCATTTTAGGAGCGGACGGGAGAAGGCCTTCTTGTAGAGTTGATCTCCCACGAGCGTGAACCGACTAGCCCTTCTCTTCAATAAATGAGCTTCTTCCCGGTCGGATGGGATAGCTCCCGAGCGCAAAAACTCCACAATAGTTGTCCTCCAGTCGCTCGGGTATGTGATGCCCTCCATCCGATCGACATGTGCTACTAAAGATACTTGCTCGATCGGCTTCTGAGAGCCGACCGGGGATAACGCGCTTGCCAGCTTGGCCAATTCATCCGCCACTTGATTCTCCGCCCGGGGGATCTTCTGAATAATCACCTCCCTAAAGTTGAGCTTAAGTTTTTCAATGGCCTCCACGTAGAGCTTGAGCCTTGTACTATTTATCTCGAAAATCCCCGAGATTTGCTGAGCAGCCAACTGGGAATCTGAATAGAGGACGACCCGGACGGCTCCAACGTGCCGAGCGGCCTGCAATCCAGCAATAAGGGCTTCATATTCTGCTTCGTTGTTGGTCGCTCGGTAATCTAGCCGGACGGAGAGTTGTATCCGCTCTCCTTGTGGGGACAGCAAAACTATGCCAATTCCGCTCCCGTGTGTAGTGGACGATCCATCCACGAACACTTTCCACGCAGCTTCGGGTTCCGGGTCCTGCACCTCCGTCACAAAATCGGCTAAGGCTTGTGCCTTGATAGCCGAGCGGGGTTGATATTGGATATCAAATTCGCTTAGCTCGGTTGTCCATTTGATGAGCCGTCCGGAAGCTTCTGGATTTAAAAGCACTCGTCCCAATGGGCTATTGGTCTTGACGATAATCGTGTGTGCCAGAAAATAAGGACGAAGTCTCCGAGCGGCTAGGATCAGAGCAAAGGCCAACTTCTCGAGTCCGGTGTAGCGGGTTTCAACATCTTTCAAGATATGACTAAGGAAATATACAGGTTGCTCCTCACTTCCCGACCGGACTAACGCTGATCCCACAGCATGCTTGGTCGAGGATAAATAAATGTGCAACGGTTCGCCGACAGCTGGTTTGGCCAACACATGTAGGGAATTTAAGTACGTCTTCAGTTCTTCAAAGGCCCGATCGCAGTCTTTATTCCATTGGAACTTTGCGGCTTTGCGAAGGATTTTGAAGAACGGAAGGCTCCGGTCGGCAGTCTTGGAGATGAAGCGTGATAGCGCTGTAATCCGACCGGTCAGCCTTTGTACTTCCCTTGTGTTTCTGGGCGGTGGCATGTCCTGAAGAGCCTTCACCTTGCTAGGATTAGCTTCAATACCTCGTTCGGTCACAATATAGCCCAAGAAACGTCCTCCTTTGGCACCGAACAAACACTTATGAGGATTTAGCTTGACCCCATATTTTCTGAGTGTACGGAAGGTTTCTTCCATGTCTTTGCATAAAGTGGCCGCTCGGAAGGATTTGATGAGGATGTCATCTACATAGACCTCCAGGTTGTGTCCGATTTGCTCGCGGAAGACCCTATTCATCAATCTTTGATATGTTGCTCCGGCATTCTTCAGCCCGAACGGCATCACCGTATAGCAATACGTCCCGTCCGGTGTAACGAAGCTAACTTTTTCCTGATCCTCCGGGGCGAGCGGCACTTGATGATAGCCTTGGTAGGCGTCCAACATACATATAAGCTCGCACCCAACTGTAGAATCTACGAGCTGGTCGATTCGGGGCAGAGGGTAGAAATCCTTCGGGCAAGCTTTGTTCAGATCTCTGAAGTCGATGCACACCCTCCATTTGTTGCTCGGCTTGGAGACGAGCACCACATTTGCTAACCAGCTTGGGAATTGAACCTCCCGTATGTGGCCGGCCTCTAAGAGTCTTTCTACCTCCGCTCGAATGATAATATTCTGCTCGGCGCTGAAATCTCTTCTCCTTTGTTTTACTGGCCGAGCATCCGGCCGGACGTGAAGCTTATGTTGGGCTATGCTGGGGGAGACACCGGGCAGCTCATGCGTCGACCAGGCGAAGACGTCATGATTCATCCGGAGGCATTTGACCACTTCTTCTTTCTGTTCGTCCTCCAGGTCAGCGGCAATAAATGTTGTAGCCTCCGATCGGCTCGGATGGATCTGAACCTCCTCTTTCTCATCATAAATTAAAGCAGGAGGTTTCTCGGTTATGGCATGTACCTCGATCCGTGGAGCCTTTCGCGCTGCGCTGGATTCGGCTCGGACCATTTCCACATAGCATTTCCGAGCGGCCAACTGATCTCCTCGTACTTCACCGACTTTGTCCTCGACCGGGAATTTGATCTTCTGGTAGAACGTCGACACAGCAGCTCGGAATTCGCTTAACGCCGGCCGCCCCAGTATTACATTGTAGGATGAAGGGGAGTCGACCACCACAAAGTTTGTTGTCCTCGTTCTCCGGAGCGGTTCTTCCCCTAAGGAGATAGCCAGTCTTACCTGTCCGACCGGGAGAACCTCGTTGCCCGTAAACCCGTAGAGGGGGGTTGTCATGGGCAGCAGCTCGGCTTGATCGATTTGTAGTTGATCAAAGGTCTTTCTGAAGATGATGTTGACCGAGCTGCCAGTATTAATGAAAATACGGTGGATGGTGTAGTTGGCTATCACCGCTTTGATGATAAGGGCATCATCATGCGGCACTTCAACTCCCTCAAGATCCTTGGGCCCGAAACTGATCTCGGGCCCGCTCGCCTTTTCTTGGCTGCAACCCACCTCATGGATTCTGAGCTGCCGGGCGCTTGCCTTTCTTGCCCTGTGTGAATCTCCTCCGGTCGGCCCACCCGCAATAATATTGATTTCTCCCCGGGAGGTGTTGTTTCTGTTCTCCTCTTCCCGAGCGGACTGCCTAGGTCGCTCATTGGACCGACAACGATCTTCATGCCTTGGAGGGAAGCGTTGTTCGGAAGATCTCCTATATGTTCGCCGACCGGACTCTTGATGTCGCTGCCGGCGGTCGGGCGAAGGCGGTCGACGCGGGCCACCCCGTCGTACGGGATGGGTGATTGAAGGCAGGCCCCGACAGTCGCGGGTGTTGTGGGAGTCAGTATTATGGAAAGAGCAAAACATTGGAGTCCATACCCTCTTTTTCTTCATCTTTGACCGCTCGGCCGCTACCTCTTGGACCACCGGGGACTTCGCATGATGTGCCCGGGATGCCTCAACTCTTGGTCCTCTTGGTGGCTGATGGGCAGCGGGCTGCTTCCGTTCGGCATGGGCCGGACGTTCGGCATGAGTTCCCTTCCGTCGGGCAGCCTCCGCCTCTTCCACGTTTATATACTCATTCGCCCGGTGTAGCATGTGGTCATAGTCTTTGGGCGGTTTGCGAATGAGCGCGCGGAAGAAGTCCCCTTCCACGAGGCCTTGCGTGAAGGCGTTTACCATTGTCTCCGAGGTGGCTGTGGGGATGTCCACCGCTACCTGATTAAATCGTTGTATATACGCCCGGAGAGATTCTCTTGGTTCTTGTTTGATGGTGAACAGGCTGACGCTTGTCCTTTGATAACGTCGGTTGCTCGCAAAGTGATGAAGAAATGCCGTTCGGAACTCCTGGAAACTAGTGATAGAGCCGTCCGGCAACCTCCGAAACCACCTATGTGCAGATTCCGATAGAGTGGTGAGAAATACCCGGCACTTTACGCCATCGGAGTACTGATGCAAGGTGGCGATGCTGTCGAACTTCCCCAAATGATCGTCGGGGTCGGTCGTCCCATTGTAAGCAACGATCGGCGGTGGTGTATAGTATTTTGGTAACGGATCCCGATGTATGGCTTCAGAGAACTGTCGGTGAACCCGCTCGGGCGGTGCATTCGCTAGGGGAGCTTTGCCCTTCCTATGATCCCGAACGGGAGGCTCATCAGATGAAGATCCTTGCTCCCCGTGAGCGGGCGCGATTGGGAGTACTGGAAGAGTGTCGGAGGAACACTCTGTTGAAACATATTAAGGCGGTGCTTGCGCCGCCTGTCTGAAGCCGAGGTTTCATTGCGCTCGCCACCTGCTTTCTCCTTTGTCGCGCCACTATCTTGGCTGCCCTCGCCTCGACTATAGCGTCAAACTCTTCTTGTGAGAGTGCCACGGTATGTCTTCCAGCCTCGTCCATTGCCTCCGCTCGGATGCAGGGTGTTCCCACGACGGCGCCAATTGATCCGTCCAACCAGAGTCAACTGACGGGATGTGGCGCTCCGCTGGATCCTCGAGTGCTCCGGAACTGCAACAAAACCGAGCCGGGAGGGGTGTCCCGGCGACGGCCCTCCGACGCTCAAGTCAGGCGAGGAATAACAAAGAGGTGGCTTCAGAGATCCAGACTCGCGTACCTCCGGTGAAGAAATGGAGACCTTATATAGACCTCTCGAAGGAGCCTGGGCGCGCCAATTGAAGCAATCACCTGCTTTCGACCATGCCCAGGTATGGGTCTGTCAGAAGGGCATCCATAAGGTCATACCGCTACTGTATCAACCTCTCCATGATGTGACGGCAATACCCTCTATCGTGAAATCTTGTGTACGGCATAATCATCAGACATGCCTTTACTGACATCCCATATCCCGAGCCGAACGAATAGGCCGCTCGGCTAACCTTTGTATCCTCGCCCTTATCCTGGCCGAACGGACCACCCGCTCGGCCCTTCGGTTCCAGCCGGGCAGACACCCGCTCGGCCATTCGGTTCCAGCCGGGCAGACACCCGCTCGGCCATTCAGTCCTCCCGCCTTGGCGTCGGAAACCCAAGCCTATGGCTGGGTTATCTCTGGCTCCGCTCGGACCTGCTCAACTGCTTGACGCGGCCATTACCCGCTTAGTCAGCCCTCCATCCGTCCTCAAGCTGGGACCCTTCAGGAAGTGGGTCCCCCATTCTTACCGCCGGATCAACTTTGAAGAGACATTCTCCCCAGTTATGAAGTTTGTGTCAATACGTGTCATCCTAGCTATAGTAGAACAATATGACATGGAATTACATCAGATGGATGTAAAAACGGCTTTCCTTAATGATAATCTTGACGAAGAAATCTATATGGTACAACCAGAAGGTTATGTTGCTGAAGGCCAAGAGAAAAGAGTATGTAGACTTCAGAAGTCGATATATGGGCTAAAGCAAACGTCAAGACAATTGAACATAAGATTTAATGAAGTAATATTGTCTTATGGTTTTGAAATGATCAATGAGGATCATTGTGTTTACCTAAGAAAGGAAAAAGGAAAGTTTGTCATTTTATCATTATATGTTGATGATATACTAATAGCTGGAAGCGATAAAAAGTTTGTGATAGAAGTCAAAAATTGGCTTTCATCACAATTTGACATAATAGATATGGGAGAAGCAGAGTACATCTTAGGAGTGATGATCGTTAGAGACCGATCAAAAAGGCTTTTGAGTTTATTTCAAGAATCTTATATCACTAAGATGCTACAACACTTCAATATGTCATATTGCAACATTGAACAGCCGCTTATAGCGAAAGGTACTGTTTTGAGCAAAAGTATGTATCCCAAGACTCCTGATGAAATAGCTGAAATGAAGAAGAAATCATATGTCAGTGCTATTGGTAGTTTGATGTACACTATGTTGTGTACTCGTCCTAATATAAGTTATGTCGTTGGCTTAGTTAGTCGTTTCCAGTCAAACCCAAGATCGAGACATTGGAAAGCGGTGAAAAGGATATTCAGATATCTCAAAGGAACAGCGGATTATTGTCTCTGCTTTCAAGGATCGGATATGAGCCTAAGTGGCTACTCAGATGCAGATTGGGCAGGGGACCTTGATGACAGAAAATCCACATCTGGCTATGTCTTCTTACAGAATGGTGGCGCCATCTCATGGAACAGCAAGAAGCAGGCTTGTGTAGCCTTGTCAACAATGGAAGCTGAATATGTGGCTTGTGCAGCGGTTGTGCAAGAGGTTGTCTGGCTAAGAAGGTTCCTGAAGCATCTGAAGATTGCTGAGGATAGTGGGAGTCATGTTACTGTGTATTGTGACAGTCAAGCTACGATAGCTTTTTTCAAGGATCCCAAATATCACAGCAAAGGCAAGCATATAGAAATTAAGTATAATTTTGTAAGGGATATTGTTGACAAGAAAAAGATAATTTTTGAGTACATCCCTACACGGAATATGCTTGCTGATCCTTTTACTAAGTCATTGACTAAAGAGTCATTTCATGGACATATGAAGTCTTTGGGACTTCGAAAAATGTAACTAATTGTAAAGACATTTTTGATAAAAAAAAATGTCACGATCTATTCAGTGTATATGTCTTTGTTACATTCGAATAAAAGTTTCGATAAGCATGTTGGCAGATTGAGATTGGTCCACTCACATGGACAATCATCTCTATTTGTTAAGTACGAATAGAGGTAAGACCGTTACTTATGGGACAACTTATGTAGTTGTGAATAGAGACATACCCATAAGTTAAGGTCGCCTTGATAATTGTATTAAGATGAGATCATTTGTGTAATGATTGAAATAAATGCACCCACCATTTACTGAATCTGCTCAAAGGCCAGATTAGAATTCATATGTTGAATTTAGGATTAGACATTAGGTATGTCTAGATCGAAATCTGTACGATGTTAAATTTAGGAAAAAACATGCGCTCTTTTTAGTAAAGAGAATAACATCGTAGCATGTGATTCATACCACATGTGCTATGGCGACAAGAAGGGTAGTAGGAGAATGGATCCCTCCTTCTCTATTATGTGAGACCCTTGAGATTATAAGTTAATCTCAATCTTACCCTAAGTGACTATTTAACTGTCTACTTGAAGTTTTGATCAGTGTCTGCTACTTTAACATATATCCTATTGACTATGGATAATTCGATCTATGGAGCATAACTAGGAAAGCGACTGATTAGAATGAATAGATTCTAGCTAAAAAGGAAGATTAAGATTGATTTATATCTGTGACATTTATTCACTGGTACCGGTTACATTTTTAGTTCAGTACATAAAATGTAATTGTGAATAATTTATTTGATTGAAGATGTTGAACATGCTCTTGACATATGGTCAATATGAGGGATTAGAGATGTTCATAATGATGTAAATAATTTAATCTGGGGTAAAGGCAAGTCATTTATGTCTCTGATTCGTTCTATGAACATTTATGTCTCTAATTCATTCTATGGAGCAGCTAAGTAAGGTGTGACAATCTTCTTAGCAGTTGAATGCTCAGTGTGCTTGCTGTTGCACGAACCATTTTCCCTAATGTATGGAATGGATGTTCTTATTTGGTCTTTGTGACTAAATTTTGCTCTGGTCTTCGTAACTTGATCCTCATAAAGTCTATGTGACTTATTTGGTCTTTGTGACTAAATTTTGCTCTGGTCTTCGTGACTTGACCCTCATAAAGTATACGTGACTTATTTAGTCTTTGTGACTAATTTTGCTATGCTCTTCGTAGCATGATCACCTTGTAGTCTATGTGACCATATGGATTGACTTGGACAAGTGGGAGATGTTGGATGTTACTGGAGATGAAGGGGCATAGTTTCCCCTTCGTTACTCTCTTTGCTGCAAACGCCAAGGAGACGAAGGGGTGTCGTTTCCCCTTCGTCTTCCTCAACCTTCTTATAAAGGTGCGTCCAAGCCTTTGAGAAGGGAGTCGATCGTCGATCGGAGAGAACGCAGCAGCAGAAGGTGATTAGAGGAGCAAGCGAAGCTGTGAGGTGTTTTGGTCGAGCAAAGGAGAACGTCCAGAGGCTGGGATTTGGCTCGTAAATCTTGAAGCACTTTCCGGTTGCCCCGTGATCGTGCTTCCGACAACGGCAGCCTCTTCGTCGACCAATGTCTTCAGTTGCGATTTCTTTGGGAGATCACTGTGAGTAGTTACTGCTTAATTTCGATTTTGTTTCATGCTCTCAAAAGACCAACAGTAGGAACCTTGTATTGATTATCTTTAGTTTAATAAATATTTTTCATTCTTCGTTCATCAAGAATGAATTTTGACGGCACAATTTGTACATGTTCAATCACCTCAGCTTGGTAGTACTTGCGCAACTCAAGTTGGTTGGGCTCAAACAAATAGTTTGGTGGTTGGATTCAATTGTAGCTTTTCTGTTTTTAAAACACAGACAAAGAGCCATATAATTTTCTGTTTTTAAAACACATATATAATTTGTTATTGTCTTGGCCAACTACACATGAAGCTGATGATATCCTGGTCTTATCTGTGAATTTCTGTTTATAAAACAGAGGCCTTAATTTTTGCAAAGGAACTAGAATTTTTATTTAAAGGTGGATTTCTTGGACCATGTCAATTGACTTGTCAAGTTGTTGAAGAAGAAGAATGGTTGTTTATGCTTCGTTTCACTTTGCAAACGAGCCAAATCTTAGTCTAGATCAGTTTGAACTTCAGTTGTTCTGTTATGCTTTTCTTGTTATGCTCAATTCAACTATTTTTTGAAGTTCAATTTTAACTATATTCATTGAATGTTGAAATATAAATTCTTCAAATGTAACCCGGTTTTCTCTTGTCAGATTCAGCACTTCTTTTTGTATGCTGACACTACTTTCCCTGGTTCGGTGGTTCCTCTCTCACTTTTCTTTTCACCAAGGATTTGTCCCTTTCTCAACAGCAAACATTCAATGTTTGCTCCAAGAAAGGGTCACATTCCATTTCTTCACACGTTCGTACAATACAAAGCTGATGATAGTTCGTTGCTGAACGATTCTAGGATAATTCAAAATAAAATAATTTTTGGTTCGGTCTTGACTATTTTGCTTTGAATATTTGAAAATTATGAAGTTCAAGGCCATCTGAACAATTTCAAGGAATATTGTTAACAGGGTGAAATATGACAATGTGAAAGTTTGCATATAGCAAACAAAATCCTGCCACTGGGTGAATAAAATGAACAATGAGGTGTAGTTATAGTTTGGGGGTTAGGGTTTTACGAACGTGTGGATATCGTGGAATTGAGTTGTAGTTTTACATCATTGTGTCTGCTAAAGATATGTTTGGTAGGGTATAATCTGTCTTGTAATGTAATCAGGATTACATTACAAGGCTGATTATTTTGTTTGGTTTAATTTTAAACTTGTAATGTAATGTAATGTAATGTGGATTACAAAAGATAGTGAAATTTTATAATCTAGATTACAAAGTAAATACTATGTAATCCGATTACATTACGAGGTCACTGTTTAACTAAAATTTAAATGTCGAATATACCCTTAGTCCACCGTCGTCGTCGCCCACTGCCATCGACTGTTGCTGGCCCTGTCTGTCGACCGCCGTTGGCGACCACCGTCGGCCGTCGACCACCGTCGGTCGTCGACCACCGTCGGCCGGTGGCGACCACCGCCGGCCCTCGCTGCCGGAGGCGACCACCGCCGGCCCCCTCTGCCGGCGACCACAACCGGCGACCACTGTCGTTGGCGACCATCGCCGCCCCCGTCGGCGGCTACCACCACAGGCCGCCAGCGGCTACCACCACCGGCCGGTGGCGGCGGCAACCACCGTCGGTGCCCGCCGCTGCCAACGACGACGGTCGTTGGTTGCCGTAAGTTCCAGCAAAGGTGCGGCGGTCGTCGGTAGAGATCACAGGATATTTTTGTCATTTTATAATAATACGAATTACATTCCTTATAAAAAATAACGGACACCAAACAAAAGAATGTAATCATCCTTGTAATCAAAGATTACATACATTACATTATCAAACATAGTAATATAATCAAGATTACATTATATTATATTACAAATTTAATTATATTACAAACAAGATTATATTACATCCAACAGACAGCCTAAATGATAATCTTATTTCGAAGCTTAGAAGTCATAAGGCGACTTGCAAGCTTATCCACGCTTTGTACCGTGAGTTGCTCTTCAGGTAAAACACATGAAAACGCAATACAAAAAATGCTTTGGCTAATTGTTTTGCGATAGAATTTAAATTCTGAGTGCCTTGGGCCGCCTTGTTTCCGACTCCGCTCGGCATCAAAAGGACAAAAGGTTAGTTGGTTTGCTTACGACCCATAACCGTCCTTTCCGTTTAGTTTCCTAGTCTAAATACGAAGTTTGCAAATAATTCTTTCTATTACTTTAATCTTTAACCGGCATCAGGCGGCCAATCAATGCGCCATAAACACGATAACGAAGAAGCCTTTAGCCGTGTTATGCACGTTAACTGCTCCCTATGACCCGGAATTTAATGATTCCACGCCTGACATTTTCATGTCTGAGTCGATCGTTTGACTATTACGATGCAGCGATAGGGAGGCTCTCCCCTTCTCTGTGGTGTTCGATGGCGATTAAGAAGCTTCCCATCCACTCATCTTAAATGCTCCGGCGACGGGGAACCGAATCGCCTATAAAAAAATTCGAGCAAAATGAAACATTATCCATTCAAAGTTCAAACTCATCAAGCAATTGACCTTCTGGAAATTTGTTTAGTTAAACGGTAAATTGCAAGTCGAATTGCTTGTATAACATGCAAAAAGGAAAATTGCCAGTTATATTAATATAATATTTGCTGCGGTTGGAGAATTGGAAATTGAGTTGGTGCGAGCGGGCGAGTTTTGGGATTATAAAATGGTTTCCGGGTCCACGTTGGCCAGCAGCACGCGGCGCGGCCAGTAGAATCAATCTGAGGTCGGCTGACTGATTGGAACGAGACCGATCCACCTTCACCGAATCAGGCACCGTCCTGCATCATCAAACCTTTTCCCATCCCATCTGCCCTTCCTTTCAGCTTCCTCCTTCATCGTCCCTTTTCCATTTCCACCGAGGAAAAGACTCCCAGATGGCTTGTTTGTGACACCAACGACGCGGGGATTGAGAGAGAGAGGATTTGGGAAGTAAGGGGATTCGATTTTGGTTCCTCGACGAGCGGAAGGGAGATTTTGCTGGTGTTGCAGATCGGATCCGATCGCCGGTGCAGATTCGTTCTGCTGCTGTAGGCTCGAGGCTGGTAGATAAGACCTGAGCGGAAGGAGGAGAAAGTGGAGAGGAGACAGTGCGGAGGGGACGGCGGAGATGGTAAAGGAGACCGATTACTATGACGTGCTTGGTGTCAGCCCTTCAGCCACGGAGGCCGAGATCAAGAAGGCCTACTACATGAAGGTCAGTTCCTCTTCCTTGCCGGTATTAGGCTTTTCATTCTACTCGGTCATTCTCACTCAATTTTCTGTCTGCCTCCGTTTTGCGCTTGTCCGTCATCCTCACGTCTAGTTTGGCTCGTACTATAAGGTAGTCGTTGAATTATTGGATTTCGCAGTTGTTCTAACTCCTCTTTCCGGCGGAATCCCCCTCGTAATAGTTGTGGATCTGAGATCCTTAGATGACCTATTTTTGCATTTCGCAATCGGAATATATTAGGGAGATTTTATGCAATACCCAGGCGACCCTCCACTGTCCGCCAGGCTTCCGTTAGCCTTTACTTCTCAAAGTACCACTTTTGGTGCTTCTCCTGCCTTCTCTTTGTCCCATACCTTTTCAAACTATTGTGGTGCTTTTTTCGCATTCTGGACTAAAGACCTGTTAATGCTATGACATTAGATTGCTTATGAAGTTTGACATTGTTATTTCGTTATAAGTGTTAGAGAGTGTAGGGTTATCTGTTCTAATAGCGTTCTAATAGTAATTGCATCTCTGGAGGAGCACCATAATGTACGAGTCAAACTGTTTCTAGGCTACCTAGCCTTTTCATAAAAATGAAAATGAAAAAATTGATTATGCTAGCATATGGCCTTACTTTTGCTCGTTGTTAGTTTTTTTTCTCATTTCTTTCCTTGTTTTACATATTTTGGGCTCCTATGCTATGGAATACTATGGATTCTTAGAAAGGATCTTCAGAATAGCTTGCAAAAATATTGAAAAAATGAGATCAAATTTCAAAATTTTAGTTTGGTATTTGATTGCTAATAGCAATTCGTGAACTATGGCCTATCTCCTTGCAAAAGAATTGCATATTGGAGGTTTTCACAGTTATCACATACACAAATGATGAAGGGAAACTCAAGTGAAAGTGCTTAAAGCCTTAAATTATAATCTCTCTGCTGATATATTTTCCTTACCAATTGTTGTACTTTATAACTGCAGAATATATCTTGCCATTCTTCATGTAATAATCTTAATTTTATTGTCACTTTGCTATTGGTAGGCAAGGCAGGTGCATCCTGATAAAAACCCAAATGATCCTCTTGCAGCCCAAAATTTTCAGGCAAGTAGTGATATGTTTCTTTTTTATCTTTTTTTCTTTTTACAGAAGTGACTATTGTTGAAATTGCTTAAGCCAATAAATATACCAGTTAGATTTTATTAGTTTTGGTTTAGTAGTAACATTTGATATCTTTTTTTTTTCAGTCTTCTGTAGTCTTTGGCTTACATCTCAATATATCCTACTGATGATTGGTGTAGCTCTTGCTTTTTGATTCTAGTAAAAGCGAAGAGGAGTGCATGCCTTCTCAGAATGCTTAACCACTTTTGAGGGGAATTCCTCTCAATATATCCAAAACTTATGCCACCACACATATCCCCATGAGATTATAAGCATGGAGCACTGGGCTTCAACCAGCCCGGCACAATCACCATGACTGTTAAATATGTTCCTGGCTCTGATAACATGTAAGCGGGGAAGAACCCATTTTATTTTAAAATGACTAGCCACTTAGAGGGCTAATATAACTTGGGCTATCACAGTATAAGCTCTATTTGGACTGTCACACTTTTCCATGTGACCATGTAAGATCATTGGCATGCAACACACTGGCTTGAACACATATATTGACATACTTTGAAGATGATTAATGAAATTCATACTTGTGCTGGGACTCTGAATTCTTAAAAGGCATTCTCAATTCTCAAACAAACATTGTAATGGACAACTTGACTAGCCTCCTTGCTGCTCCCCAATCTTTAGAACAACATGAATGATTGCAGGTGTTGAAGATGAGTAAGTATGATTTTATCAAAATTCCAATTGTTGTGTATTGGCATTGGCAGGCACAGGAAAGGAATCATTCATGCTGAGATGGAATGTTGTCCCAACACCAAGACTTCAAACCTCGGCTTTACCAATTCATTCTATGTATTCTGTTTTTGTTTTTTTGTTTTTTGTTGTTGCTTGTTTTTGTGCGTGTGTGTGTAAATGATGGTATATAAATGTTGTACATTTGATTAGTGCACAAATTGATGAAAGCAGAAGATTACTAACCTGCCAAAGATTTTTGCAAATTTGCACATTATTGCTGTCTTGAGCTTGTTGTTTATTTGACTCTCAAGCTTTACTAACCCCTAATCTTGTTCAGGCTTTAGGAGAGGCATACCAAGTGTTAAGTGATCCCACACAACGTCAAGCTTATGACGCATATGGAAAATCAGGCATTTCCACGTAAGCTACCTTTTGATAATAATTTTCAATATACCACAAATAACAAGATGCTACTATTATGTGTACAAATGGTGTCATCAAATCTTCATCTTGTTTCAAAAGGAAAAGTTTTTGTTTGCAATTCATTCAAAATCAATGACCAGTAATATTGAATGGGCTGATTTTGTGCATACTTGCGTACTTACAGGGAAGCAATTATCGACCCTGCAGCAATTTTCGCAATGCTTTTTGGGAGTGAGCTATTTGAGGACTATATTGGTCAGCTTGCCATGGCATCAATGGCTTCACTTGATATTTTCACTGAAGGGGAAAAAATCGATGCCAAAAAGTTGCAAGAAGAAATGAGGGTATCTATATGTGATTGCCTACTTCTAATATGTTTCTATTATGTGTATCTATTCTGTCTCGAGGAATTGAAAAATGCTCAAAAGAGAATAAGATGAATTACTTGGAAAAACTTTCATTGCATTTCACTTTGGTTTAACTCTAGCAACCTCCATTTGTGCATAAATTCACATTCTCTCTCACACGCACACACATGTTATGTAAGGTTTGGGTTAATGCTGATGCCAACCGAGTCATGAAAAAGAAGACAATTAGTTGTACCTTAAAACTTCTAGTAAATTATTTCTGCTTGGGTGACAAGAGTTTTCGTTAGTGTGCAATTTTACAATCTCAAACTTGTCTATTGATAAATTCCTTTATTGTAAGCATATTAACATGTGAGCTGATCCTGAAGTTTTTACCTAGGCCATTCAGAAAGAAAGAGAGGAGAAACTTGCAGACATACTGAAAAACCGACTCCACCAGTATGTTCAAAGAAACATAGACGAATTTGTTAGTCATGCTGAAGCTGAGGTCACGAGGCTTTCTAATGCAGGTGTCCATCACTTTATCTCTTTAGTTGTTTCTGACTTGTAAGTGTCAAGAATCTGAAGGTCGTGTCTGTTTGAACAAGTACAACTTATAGAACTTATCAGATCTGCCACTGTTGTTTCTGACTTGTTAAGCGTCAAGAATCTGATGATAGTTGTATAGAACAATTACAACTTCCAGCATTAATCAAATCTGCCAATAGTGTTTATAGAGTTAAATTGTTTTCTATTCTGCACTTGGAAGGCTGAGGTGTTTGATTCCTAGAAGAGGGAAAAAAAAAAAATTCTATTCTGCACTTTGGAGGCTGAAGGTGTTCAATTTGTAGAAGAGGCAATATGGTTGCATTATAAGAAAAATAATCTGAAATATTTGAAGATTTTGCAACGTGAAGTTTGATAATATAATCAAGATCAAGCATTTCAATTTATGGGATTATCTAAACATCCTAAAATCCTATCCAATGATTTGCATATTGCCTATTTCAAGTCTATTAATGAAGATCTTTGGCATAATGCTGTGAAAGTTCAATTCTTCTGCCTGTTCTAGATAGTTAAATTTAAGCATAGAAATGTAATTTCTCAAGTTCAGGATTATGTCAACATCCAAATGTCATATCCTATGATTTGCATTTCAGATCCATTAAGGACTCTCTTTGCCTTAATTCTATGAATGATCTAGATTACGTTTTCTGTTTTCAATGCCTTCAACTTTTCTTAGATTACATCTTATGATACAGACATGTTCACTATTTCCCCATAAGGCCATCTGATTAATCAAACTATTTTCTAGACAGCTTATGCATCTCACTTAAAAACACTTGTCATGCTTACTATTTTGTCATAAGGCCATATCAAGTGGCTACCTGATTAATCTAATTATTATTATTATTACTTTTCCTTGTACAGCTTATGGAGTAGATATGCTGAATACTATAGGCTACATCTATGTGAGACAGGCTGCAAAAGAGCTTGGAAAAAAGGCCATGTACTTGGGTGTGCCATTTGTTGCCGAATGGTTTAGAAACAAAGGCCACTTCATAAAGTCACAAGTAACTGCTGCAACAGGTTTGCATTATATGGTCATGCATACATGGGCTTCACAACAAATGAACAAGCTATGCCTATCCTTGTGACAACCTAATACCTAGACATAGCTCATACTATCTTTCCATTAATGATTTTTTCAAGAAAAAAAAAAATCATAGTACATGAGTTCCATAGATATTACGTAGTTCCTTACATTTTTCTATATATGTAGGTGCCATTGCACTAATGCAGCTACAGGAAGACCTTAAAAAGCATCTTAGTGCAGAAGGTAATTATACAGAGGAAGAACTTGAAGAATATATGCAGAATCATAAAAAAGTGATGATCGATTCCTTGTGGAAGCTTAATGTTGCTGATATTGAAGCCACCTTGTCCCGTGTTTGTCTGATGGTCATTCCTTCTCAACCTGTGTTTTCTGAGATGATATTATTTGCTTTGTCATCCTAATTACCTTATTCACTAGTCATGCTAATTTGAATTTAGGTGCTTCAAGAAAACAATGTCAAAAAGGAGGAACTCCGTGCTCGAGCCAAAGGTCTGAAAGTTCTGGGGAAAATATTTCAGGTATAAACATCTTTAACATCATCGAATGTGTACTCTTTATTTAATCTTTTTCTTTACAATCATGGTGCAAAAGAGACTTCAAACCCACAACACCTCAGAAAATATTGCAATGAGAGTTAATTTCATTTAAATTCCATCTGCATTTTTCTGCAACCTCCAACTAGCCTTCACTGTTGATATCAGCTGTTCAATCATTTGTTCTGGCTGTTGTATGTTCCGGCCTGGCCTGTGGTTCACTTAAATGAAACTCCCATATTCACTACTAATTCTCCACACGCTTCTGTATCAAATAGTTCTTTAAAATAGCTGTTATAAGATTTCACACTATTTGCAGATATATTTAACTCTATATGTCAAGATATTCAGTGGTAAGTTGTAGTGAGTGCCTTGAAAAGTGGAAACTAAAGTTATTGTTTTCAATAGAGGGTTAAACTTAATAATGGAAGTGAATCATCATTGACTGGCGGCGCAGCTCATAACAAATTAGGTGGAGCTGATAGATCCAACGACGGCAGTTCTCCAGACACATCCCCAAAATCCACTACTGAGCAAACATCATATGCTAGCTCCGCAGCTACCCAGGTACTGCTGCTTTCCTATAATCAGGCATTGCAATCTAAACTAATTAGTCCGGCAATGCCAATTTTCCATTTCTTTTCATTTTCTTTTCTGTTTTTGCAGAATATATATAACGGATTAGTTTATTTTGAAGTAAAATCTAATTTTGTTTCTCGGTGGCAGAGTCCATACGTGGTGGAAGCTCCTCAATTTACGGGTGCTAACTACAATTTCCCCATGCCTACTGCACCACCTGGTGCGCAAAGACATGTTTGATCATCATAGTTTGGAGCAACAAGTTCTTATCTCGTACCACTCATGGACGTTGCTGCTTGCATTATTTGTAGTTTCTGAACCGGGTTATCAGTTTCTTGCATAATCAAAATGCAATTTTATGTATTAAGGAGTGGGCCTTGACGGGGTCATTAGGTCATGCTCACGCATCCGGTGTTTTGTCTGGAAAGAGTTGGTTCTTCATACATGTTTCATAATTTAGGCCAGCAGCTGCCAGTTTGACCTTGTATATGTTAAAGTTGTGTTTGTATCAATTATTTGGGCCGGCATTTTACATCCGAGTTGCTATTTCATGTGTGGCTTGTCATTACTTGGTCCGAGTTGCAACAGAAGATGAATGTACATATAATTATGATGAGCTTGCATTTATCAACTATGATTTTTATATGTAAGGAGGGCAGATCCTCTAGTTAATTACAAGGTGGACCAGGGGATTATAGTCATGATCTGATTATAATTAGTTGTGATCTCTTATTGAATTTACTATTTTTTTATATTATAATTTGGGTTGGGACGGATGATCGAAGGCTATTCGAAGATCGTGGACGGTGGGTAAGTGATCAGGCAGTTTGACGTCGAGTAGTGGTGGTCTTTGGTCATTTGTTTCGACTTAAATTATAATTTGGGGAGACGGTAAATTTAGAGAGAGAACATAACTAATTATGATTAAATTATAATTACGATCTAATTATAATTATAAGTGATATATCTCCTATCTCTTATTCTCAGATCAACTTTTGGTGGACAGGGGATCTGGTCTCTTCTGGAATAACATTTCTCGTGTGTTTGTATTGGGTGAAAAAAAAATGCATTCTTAGACAAATTAAAATTAAGATTTTTTTAGGTAAACTTTATAAATTAATTTTGTAGCATTTTATACTGATAAGAACCAGATTCTCCTGAGTCGTAACCTGGCAATGAGATGGGTCCTACCCTAGGCATCCGCCCGTCAACTCGACAAATACTGAAAGCGAGCGAGCGAGGTGGTGCAGCGCTGTGTAGTTGGAACATTTGAATGGCCGTTCCCTCGAGAGTTGTCGTTAGTCGGTGGGAGAGTGTGCACTCGACGTCGTCTCTCGAAGCAAACGGCGAAACGAACGACACGTCACACGCGTAGTCACCGCCCCTGACATAAGCAACAGACTTTACTTTGAAACGGCTCCGCCTCGTAACGGCTGGCCGCGAGCCAAGACATTTGCTTCCGCCGTGGCCGAACGGAAAAGGTCCAGCCGCCGCCCCAAACCCCCGACCGCCACCGAGGTCGGCGGCGCTCGCCTCAGCGGTCCTCGCTTGACACTCCCCTCCAGCCGTCGCCCCACGTTCCGGAGGCCTACCCGGGTCCTACCCCGTTCCTCCTCACAGCCCCTGCTTCGGACCGTCCGATTCCTCCTCGATCCCACCTTCCAATGCGGGATCGAGCGCCGGTCGGCCTTAATCCTCTCCGGCCTCCAAGCTTCCTTTCACTCGCCGCCTAGAGATTCGTTTTCGTTTGATGTAACACTGATCGGTGGTTTAATAATAATAATAAAAAAATTGTATCTGCTGGTTCTTAGGGCAGTGGTTTTGCAGGAGGGGGTGAGCGTGACGGTAGAAGGGAGTCCTGGCCCGGTCAGGGCGATGGTGAGGATGGGGGTCAGAGTGGAGGAAGCGATCGCAGCGGTGGTGGACAAGTACGTAGAGCAGGGAGGGAAGGAGTGCCTGATAACACTCAAATGAAGAAGAGTCAAAGAAAACATCTGATAGCACTTAGATAAATAAGAGAAAGATAGCAGAGAATTAATGTACTATTGGTTTCTCATTAAAAGTTCATACAAAGCATAGGCTATACATATGTCTTTATATAGCAGTAAGAAAAAACAATCCGATCCTAAAATTATGCATCTAGATCTAGCCTTAGCCTTTCATTTATTCAAAGCATATCCATTAAATACGGATATATTCTATCTTAATTATGACTTGATTTAAATAATACAACATAGCCTCCCTTAAACCAAGTCACAAATGTTAGCCATCCCAATTGCCTTCTTCAACTTGAGAAAAATCTCTGTCTTCATTGGTTTTGTAAAGATATCTGCAACTTGACATTCACTAGGACAATACTCGATGTTGATTTGTTTTTCCGCAACCCATTCTCTGATTTTATGATACTTGATATCTATATGCTTGCAGCGGCCATGAAATACTGGATTCTTAGATAATGTAATTGTTGACTTGTTATCACAAAAAATTGTCGTAGGACCATCTTGTTTGTGTTGTAGAAAATCTAAAATCTTTCTTAGCCAAATTGCTTGCATAGCACAATTTGTTGCCGCTATATATTCTGCTTCTGTTGTTGAAAGTGCTACCACCGGTTGCTTTTTAGAAGACCAAGAAAATATAGCTGAACCAAGATGAAAAGCATATCCCGATGTACTCTTTCTAGTCTCAACATCTCCAGCCCAATCACTATCTGTATATCCAATAAGTCCCACAGTTTTATTAGTAGAATACAAAATTCCATCATTAATTGTACCTTTGACATATCTAAGAATTCGCTTTGCTGCGGCCCAATGCGAATCCTTTGGTTTCTCCATAAACCTGCTAAGTACTCCAACTCCAAAAGAAATATCTGGCCTTGTAGCAACCAAATATCTTAGACTCCCAATCAAACTTTTATAAGCAGTAATATCCATACTCTTACCAGTTTCATCTTTAGACAACTTTATCTTTTCAATCACTGGAGTAGGAACTGGTTTGGAGCATTCCATCCTAAACCTTTTCAAAATATCAGAAGCATATTTCTTTTGTGAGACAAAAAACCCATCATCCATCTGAATAACTTCAAGCCCTAGGAAATAACTCATTAGACCCATATCTGTCATTTCAAATTTACTAACCAAGGCTTCCCTGAATTCTATGATTAACTTTAAGTTATTTCCGGTAAAAATCAAGTCATCAACATAAAGACAGACTATGAGTGTATCACCAGATTCAATATGCTTAACATACAAAGTATGCTCATAAGGACATCTCAAAAAACCATTTTCAATAAAATAAGAATCAATACAACTATACCATGCCCTTGGTGCTTGTTTTAAACCATATAGAGCTTTCTTCAACCTGTACACCTTATTCTCTTCCCCTTTCTTCACATATCCTGCAGGTTGTTCGACATATATTTCTTCTTCCAAGAAGCCATTCAGAAAAGCAGATTTTACATCCATTTGATACAGTTTCCAATTATTTTGAGCAGAAAGTGAAATAAGCATGCGTACTGTATCAAGTCTACTTACAGGAGCAAAGACCTCAAAATAATCAATACCTGCTTTTTGCTTGTAACCTTTTGCAACCAACCTTGCTTTAAAACGATCAATTTCACCATTTGGCTTATACTTTGTCTTGTATACCCACTTTACTCCAACTGGTTCTTTTCTTGGAGGTAATTCAGTCAATTCCCAAGTACCATTAGTTTCAATGGCTTGAATTTCCTCGTCCATTGCCTTCAACCAATGAGTCTTTTTAGCAGCATCTTCAAAAAATATAGGATCACAATCTGAAAAAAGAGCAAACTGAACAATTTCTTCATCAGACAGATCATTATCATTACTTAACACATAATCTTGCAAGCGAGCTGGTAATCGGCACTCGCGTTGTGATCTTCTAGTTGGTGCTTCAGATTGTACAGAAACTTGAACATTATCTTGAGTAGGCTGTTCATCCAGAAAGTCGTCAGGAATATCAGGAACAATAATAGACTTTTCTTTTTCTATACACCAATTCCAACTACCATGTTCATCAAAGACCACATCACGACTAATAATAACTTTCTTAGTTTCAGGGTTATATAGCTTATAAGCCTTTGATGTATCACTGTAACCAATAAAAATACACTTCTCGCCTTTATCATCAAGTTTCTTCCTCAACTTATCTGGTACATGTGCATATGCCAAACAACCAAAGATCTTGAGATGTTTGACAGTCGGCTTTCTTCCACTCCAAGCTTCCTCAGGTGTCTTATCATGAACACTTCTTGTTGGACACCTGTTCAACACATAAATAGCACAAGATACAACTTCTGCCCAGAAATGCTTAGGCAGATTTTTTGATTTCAACATACATCTTACCATATCCATAATAGTTCTATTTTTTCTCTCAGCCACTCCATTTTGTTGTGGAGTATATCTAGCTGTCATTTGATGTTGAATACCATGCTTCTTTAAAAAATCATCACACACAATATATTCTGTACCTCTATCAGTTCTTAAGATTTTGATTTCAAGTCCACTTTGTTTTTCAACAAATAATTTAAATTGCTTGAAAATATCACATGCTTCTGACTTGTGATGTAGAGGATAAACCCAAGTTTTTCGACTCAAATCATCGATAAAAGTAATAAAATACTTATTACCTCCAAGTGATGGTACTTCCACTGTGCACAAATCTGAATGTATAAGTTCTAACTGTTTTGTGGCTCTCCATGACTTGCCTACAGGAAAAGGTTCTCTATGCTTCTTGCCAATTAAACAAGTCTCACAAACATGATTAGACTTCACAATATCAGGCAACTCAAAAACAAGCTTCTTTCTTGCTAAATAATTTAATCCAGAAAAATGAAAATGCCCAAAGCGCATATGCCACAACCAATTATCATCCAAAATCTCAGAATTAAAGCAAGAAAGAAATTTATGCTGAATTTTCAAAGGAAATAATCTATTCTGAGACATTTTTACCTTTGCTATCAACTTCCCATTTCCATCTGTTATGATGCAATACCCCTGAATAATGCATATTTTATAACCCTTTTCTGATAATTGTCCCATACTTAATAAGTTTTGGTGAAATTCTGGAACATAAAAGACATCAGATATAAAATTTTGAGAACCATCCTTCAACTGGATATAAATTTTACCTTTTCCCAATATTGGTACTTTTGTCTTATTTCCAAAAGTAACCTCTGATTGAATTGATTCATCTAATTCCGAGAATAACTCTCTTCTTCCACACATATGGTTACTACATCCAGTATCCAAAAACCATACGTTCTCATTTGCAGGTAAACTATTACTAGCCAAAAGTAAAGTCTCAGATTCATTAGAGTCCTCACCATAATTTCCAGCAATGTTTGCCTGGTTGCCATGATTGTTGAATTTCTTGTATCTACAATCTGCAATTTTGTGCCCATATTTTCCACAATTATAGCAGTGAGCCGAAAACCTCTCTTGCATGGCATTATCTCCACTTCTTCCTTGATTTGAGTAGTTACCTCGACCTCTTCCTCTATATCCTCTTCTTGCTCTTCCTCGACCTCTATTGAATCCTCCTCCTCTTTGACTAGAGTCAGTCGTGTTAAGAGTAACCTGACTCTTTAAAGCTTCTTCATTTGCTGGTGTTTCCGTCTTTGCTTCGATCCTGTCAATATGACTTTCTATCATACTCAACTGTTCAATGTCATGTGATTCTTGAATTGAGGCCACCACATGATCATACTTCAATGGTATGGTTCGAAGAATCTTCTCAACAACAGCATCATCTCCAATTTTATCACCATATAATCTCATTTTATTGACAAGATCAGTAAGACGTGAAAAATAATGCTCAACTGTTTCTGTAGATGACATCTCGCATCGATCGTATAACCTTCGTAGCGACTGCAACTTGGATTTTTGTGCTCGATCAACTCCTTTGTATGACAATTTTAAGGTGTCCCACGCCTCCTTTGCCGTCTTGGCATTTGCAATCAAACCAAAAATTGAATAATCAACTCCTTGATGAATTTGTCCCAACGCAAGTTGATCTCGACGTTGAGAGTTTGCAACGGCTCCTTCTGAAAGACCTGAATCAATAGAGCTCCAAAGATTTTGAGCTTTTAAATGTGTAGACATCATTATCTGCCAATAATTATAATCGAGCTTCTCATCTAATTTGGGACCAGACCAAACAACATTAAAATTGTTTGTCATATTTTACTACAAAAAAAAAAACGAGCTAGAAGGTTACCGGCTCTGATACCACTTTGATAACACTCAAATGAAGAAGAGTCAAAGAAAACACCTGATAGCACTTAGATGAATAAGAGAAAGATAGCAGAGAATTAATGTACTATTGGTTTCTCATTAAAAGTTCATACAAAGCATAGGCTATACATATGTCTTTATATAGCAGTAAGAAAAAACAATCCGATCCTAAAATTATGCATCTAGATCTAGCCTTAGCCTTTCATTTATTCAAAGCATATCCATTAAATACGGATATATTCTATCTTAATTATGACTTGATTTAAATAATACAACAGTGCCCAGCTTGACCGGCAAGCCGCTGATTCTTTCCAGCTCCACCACTCCCACTTCAGTCTCCAGGGTATGCATCTTTCATTTGTCCCCTCATCCGTCGTAGAAAATTTCCAAAATTGAGCTCAATGCGTGGTATTAAGCTCTTTGAGCCATGTTAAACACGATTTCTCTTTGCATCTGAGATGCAGTACATGGCGAATGTACTACTTTTTACTGGAGGCATACTTAACCTAGTTCACCCAACAGATCACCAAACTTGACAAGATCAGAATCACAAAACTAATTTTCTTCTTTAACAAATGAATCTTATAAATTCTTTCGAGTTCAGTTGGAGTTGGATAAACGTCTTCCCAAATCCTCCAGATAATATAATTACCTACTCAGCTGCATGGTCATTGAGTTGTTGTGGTATGCTTGGAAAGAGCTCAATTACATTTTCTTTTTCTATGTTCTTATTCAAACTTAAACATAACACCTTAGGAAGTCCTATGTTTGGATCCTACAAACATACCAATCCATGTGTTATGATGCTCCAGCAAGTCTTGTCTGGTTCATCTACCATTAAGCGCTTTATCAACTTAAGCATATATATGTGGATGAAGGGCCATCTCATGAAACTTGATAAAAAAAGGTAATCTTATTTTAGGATAAAAAAAGATAGTCCGGTGCATGAAGCTCCCGTCATGCAAGGTTTCAGAGAAGGATCCATTGTACGCAGTCTTACCTTCCTTTAATTTATTTTAGGATCTCATATTGCACCTAATAATAATTCACAAAGATAGATGATATTTCTCATGAAACTTGCTTTTTGTTTATTCTAGTGTACATTTTAATGGGATTCTATCAGAAAACCGTATTGTTTCTGGTTTTGCAGCATATGTATATCTGGATATTAGGTGCTAGTTAAGTGAACTAGACAATTCCCTTGAGCTTTTTTGGGTGCCATTTTAATTGTTGGCATTTCCCTTAAAATTTCTAGTAATTTAAACTGTCTTCACACTGTTTTATTTTGTAGTACTGAAGTAGGAAACGTGGTAACCTCATTCTTTAAGGTTCTTAGCCTTGTCTTTTATTAATATTCATTCCAAACTTATTCTAAGTTGTGGTGGTTGTTGTTTGGCGAGTGATCCTGTTTGAAAGCGACAGAGATGGCGCGTTGGTCAGGTAGCTCTGTCGTTGAACAAGAGAAGACTTCAAGCTAGAGAAGAGGATGAAACCGAGCACTCCTTTCTACACATACCGAAGAGAAAGCAAAGGGAACGTTAGAGCGAGAATCAGGGAGGGGTCTTTAGCGCAGACACTCCGACGCTCAAGTCAGTAAGGTGGCCGAGCGAAAAGTAGAGAAAATGAACAATAGCTGCGTAATGTGTGAGTAAGTAAAAATGTGTGCATATCTCTCCAACGGAGAAGACTCTCTTTATACCACCTCTCATCACCTCCGTAATAATGAGGTGGCAAGGAATATTTGTTGTCAGAAGATGTCGGGTAATGGAAGATGTATAGTATGGAAGCTATACAGTCATCCTCCGAGAATCTTTCGTTTTATATATGAACAGTCTTTTATAACTTCCGTAATAATGATGAAAGCTATATGACCACCTCATAAGAAGGTTCCATTATAAGTATGCGTTAGAATATTCGAATATTTCTTGATGAATAACAATTATTCTCTAACGGATTGTTGCGATTCTCTGACACCGTTGTCTCCTGGAGGCAATCCGATCGGTACTTTACCCGACTGACTATATATGGAGATCAGCATATGAGAAGTGGGGAATCGAGCCCCGAAATTCTGACTGGCTATTGGGTCGACTGGTTATACGTTGAAAATTATATTGTAGGGTTGGCCAACCGTATACTGAGCATCTTAGTTCTGCAAGTCTGACTAGATCTTATCCTAGTTGGTTGTATACTAGGAGGTTGTCTTTATTGTGTGTTAGGAGAATATTTGTGAAGGATGGGAAGCTAAGCCTTGTATGCCTGGCCGACATTAGGGCTGTTCAGGTTTATTTTGTATATCTTAGCATCAAGTGGAGCGATAAGTTATCCCAGTCCGATCGGCTCTTGGGGCCGATCGACTGTATATTGAGAGACTTGTAATAAAAAAAATGAGGAACTGAGTCCCTTAAGTCCGACCGGCTTGTAGACCAACCGACTTCATGCTAGGTACCTTGATACTGAGAAGTAGAGCACTAATTAAGTCCCTTAAACCTAATCGGCTCCAGGGCCAACCGGCTTTATGCTAAGGATCATAGTACTGAGTGAGGAGTTGAGTCCTGGTGAGAATAATCTATTCAAATGTATATACTCTGACTCTGATTGTCATCTTATCCTGACTTTGACCACTACCTCATCTTAATTTTAACTATCCTATCATCTCTGGTCCGCTTGCAACATACTATATCAGTGAGAATGAGAGTTGAAATTTTACCACTTAAATTTGTTTTTTCCCTCGATACGTAGTCTTTACTAAATTTACTTTGCCAAGTTGTAGACCTGTAAAAAATACACCCTTCGCAAGAGTATTAGTCAGGTATTGTTTCTCTTTAGTACGAGATAAATGGAGTGCATAATTCATAGAACTTGAATAGCTTGCTTCTTATATAATTATCTCAATGCATCACGTGAGAGTGTTTCAAAGAAATATATATCATTCCCTATTTCATTGATTTTAAACAATCTTATTGTCATCCAGTTGATAATGATTAAAATTGGCAAACTTTAATTTCTTGACATGCCCTTCTAAACGTAACAGCTTTCTATATTAGGTACCATGTGAAATGTGCATTCAGTTGTACATATATTTAACGAAGTTCATATCACATGCATTAATAGCATGACCTTTATTTTTTTTTTTTTTATTTATTTATTTTTTTTTTTTGAAATTACGAAGCTCCATGAGATATGCCAAGCAACTTCTCTAACAAATAACAGGTATCTTCTCTAACAAACTGATCCTATTCGAATCGCTGAACCAACGGACACTGGGCACGTGACGCTCTCCTAGTCGATGACGTAGGCCTCCGTCCGATCGCACGAATCTCCGACGAGCCTGCACAAAAGTCGGGACGGGAAGGGGTTCCCAGCGACGACCCTCCAACACTCAAGTCAGGCAAGCAAGCAGTGAAAAAGTGGCTCTCCCAATATTAGAATGCGTACCTCCGGCGAAGGATGAGGGCCTTTATATAAGGCAGCGGAGAAGCGAGGGTACACATACCGAGGTGTACACGTGTCCGCGGCCCATACCCCAGTAAGGGCTTGTCAGTGAGCTTACCTGACCCATACTGCTATAGTCCAAGCATGTCCTCGATGGGACAACGGAACCCCCTGTCATAAGATTTGAAGTATGACCTACATGTGGAACATACCCGCTGTCAGAAAAAGATGTCACTTGTCCTTTTGCCCTTACTCCCTAGAGAGAGTCCGGCCGGCCAGCTTCCGCGACATCCGGCCGGACGTATGCGGTGGTTTACTTAGGGAGATTCTTAATCACGTGCTTTGTGGAGACTATTAGCAGTATGCTACCTGATGGCTTTGGCCGAGCGTGCAATCCGATCGACCCTGCGATCTTGTTCGCTGAGCGCCGGAACCTGACTTTCGACGAGACGCCTTTAACCATCAACTAGACACCGGCCGGCCGCCCGGCCGATCGAACCCGCCCCTCTCCACCCGCCCACCTGCCACTTTGACTTCCACGTGACGTTCACTCCACGGGACGGGGGACCCCTGTTCTTACAACCGGATCACAAACTAATACAAACCGGCTTGACCAGAAAAAAATCAAGGACGATGACCTTGGAGATGCAAATGACAAATTTGATTAGCTAATTTAACACTATATACTTTTCCTTCACGTTTGGTAAAAATATTTCATTTGTTGTCCCGGAGGCAGGATTTCAGTATTAAAAACTCTCAGGATTGGTGATTTTCTAATTAAAAAGGAAACATTTCAATCGGCTTAAGCAAAAGTTACAAGATTGGAGAAGTTGGTGGCAGGAGCTTTTATCTTCCGACAATGAATAAGCAGCGCTTTCCACCCTGGAAACGCAGGCAATGACCTGACATCACAAAGTTGTGACAGAGAACTCTGGAATGAAGACAATCACACAGCTTTTCCAGATAACTTTTTCCTTGCATTTATTGCTAATCGATTGCAGAAGATTAGCAGGCGAACGAGAAAAATATGGAGATTGGTGTCTTGTATTGCATGTATATGATTGGCAAACATCTGCTATAGTTATAATTATACTCATTACTGATTACATATCCAGATATAGGTAGATAGAAATGTGTGGTTTAACAACCATTTGCATATTTGATAATGGTTATATGAGATGTATGTCAGCTAAAACTTACATTATCAAACAATGTTGGTCTGTAATCTTCAATTGATAGTTTAGGTGGCCTTATACTATGCTGTTGTTCATTTTACATTTGAGTTGATGACAGGTTAATAGATATTGATAATGTTGTGAGTAGACTTAGTAGTGAGACGATAGTCAAAATCAAGATGAGGTGGCGGTCAAAATCAGTATAAGATGATAATCAAAAAGATGGGCGAGCCACTTTCATCGAAACTCAGTTCCTCACTCCTCAATGCTAAAACATTCATTATGAAGAGACGATTGGACTTAAGGGCCTCAGCACTCAACATCTCAATGGCAAGATACACAGAATAAACTTGGTCGACTCCCACAATGGTCGGGCATATGAGGCCCAGCTCCCCGTTTCTACGATGCAACTCTCAGCATATGGTTGGCTGGCCAAGGACTAGTTGGATTTACAGGGCATAGTTCCTTATCTCTCAGTATTAAAGCAACTCTCAGCCTATGATCGGTTGGCCTAAAGTGTCGGACAGATCTATGAGGTTAAGCTTCTCACTTCTCATATGTTAGTCTTACATCACACAGCAGGTCAGTCCAGATTCGGTCGGACTTAGAGGACTTATCACTCTACTCAGCGCCAAGATATACAGAATATACCCGAATAACCCGAGCGACGGCTAGACATAAGGGACTCAGCTCCCCATCCTTTAGGGGGATTCTTCCAACTCAAAGCAAAGACAGTCTCTCAGCATACGACCGATCGGACTATGATTCAGTCGGACTTACAACATCAGGGCGTGCATCATATGGTCGATTGGCTATCGTGTCGATCGAACCTTTGGGACTTGGTTCCCTACTTCTCTTATGCCAATCTCTCATTATATAGCCGCATGGATATAAGTCTGATAGGACTATTTCCAGGAGACAACATTATTAGGGAATCAGCACCGCTGGTCAAAGAATAACAACTACTTGTTAGGGAATATTCTGCTACTGTAACATAAACTTGCGATGGAACCTTCATGTCAGGGTAGTTATACATCTGTTAGTACTTAACATCAGACATTCTCAACCACCTTATTTATTGTGAAGGTTATAAAAAACTGTTCATATACATGTAATAGCAGATTACTCGAAAGATAACTATGCATCTTCCAGATTGTACATTTTTTATTACCCGACATATTCTGACACCAGATATTCCTTGCTGCCTTATTATTATAAAGATTATGAGAGACGATATAAACAGGATCCTCTTCATTGGTGAGGTACATTTTAGACTTTTTTATACATGCACATCTTTACTACTCTATACACCCAAGCATATTGTTCATTATCTTTTTCACTTTTCGCTCGATCACTCTATTGATTTGAGCGTCGGAGTACCTACACCAAAGACCTTCTCGCTGTTTCTCGTTCTAATATTCCGTTTGCTCTCTCTAGTATGCGCAGAAAAAAAAGCTAATTTTTCATCCTTTTGTCCTGTTTGAAGTTTTATCCCAATCAACAATAGAGTCATTTATCCGCCATCTCCACCGCCTCCGGATAAGATATCAACCCCATTTTCTACTTATTGGATTACATAAACAATTAATTATAGTAAAATATATTAAAAAAAACATATTCCTAATTAAATTGCACATTGCACCAAGTAGTTAAATTAACGGTCAACTCAGTGAGATCTTCTTTTGCGCACCATCCAAACTACGTGTTCATAAATTAGCCCCTTTGCCCTTGCTCTCCGGATCTCTAGTAGAAAAGAAGGAATCAATTAGTGGTCACTAACTATAGAGGACAAAATCTGACCGGATCTAAAGCCATATTTTTCTATATAATCTAATCACCAGAATTCCTTACCAATTCATATTTTTCCAAGCACAAATTAAGTGGAAAACTCACTGAGAGAAGAGATCAAATTATGGAAGACTCGGGTCTTCGATCATCTGAAAGATCTTCTCTAGTGGTTCAAGCAAAGGCCGCCAGTTTGCCTGCTCCAGGGGAATCCCTCCTCAGCCGGCTCGACCAATTTGACCTCCGGGTACGTTTTTAGCATATTTAACTGGTCATTTATAGCAAGTGATCGCGCACGTCTAACGTGAGGATTGATGGTGCAGTTGAGGCAGCTGGAGGAGACGCACAGATTGCTGCTCCCTGCAGCGGATTGCTACTTCACCGCCGACTTGCATCTCTTGTCCGCGAGGCACGCCGGCGGCAAACACAGTCGATCGACCTCCCTGTCCACCATGCACGATTTGGAACTCAAGGACGCTCTGTTGGATCGCCTCCACTCGCTGGAGACTCGAATCCGTCAGGTGATCATTTAAGATCGGCCGGCGTCAATTGTTTGATCGCGGTATGTTACTCGTGGCTGATTCATGTTTCTTGCCGTCGGTCCGCAGCTGAGTTTGGAGCTGGACAAGGACATAGGCGGCGGCGGCACGAGCAAGACGCCATCGGTAGGCAGCGCCATCAATGGCGGCTCTGCCCCTCTGAAGACTGTAGCGCGCGCAGAGAAGAACGAGAGCCGCGGCGTCTGGTCGTGGAGGACAGGCGTGTTGCTCAAGGGCGGCGCTCGCGAGCTTCCCAGTCAGAAGCCGACCATAAAGGTGAGCGACAAACGCCTAAATTTGATGAGGCGGTCGATTAATATGCATTGCTTGCGAAGGTGAAGGAGCTGGAGAAGGCAGTGGGCGCGGCGGAGAAGGCGGTGGGCGCCACTTTCCAGAACCAGAGGAGGCGGGCGGAGCGCGCCCGACTTTATCGGAGATGGCTCACGGTTGGATGCTGAAAGTTTCATCGGCGGCCGGCCGAGATTAATTAATTTGCACCGGCACCTTGAAGCTAAGTTCTCTGTGCTGGAATATCCTTTTAAGCTGAATAAACGTTTGATTTTTCTCTAATTTTTTTAGCTCAATCGTTTCTATTCCTTGCACAATTAAACTTTTCCGATTGGATTTCATTGCCTTAGTAGAAATTTCTTGGAGATGTGATTATCAAGCTCAAATTCCTCAGATGTATTATTCGTTCCTGAGTAGATTAATCTTACATTGTTTAAGAATGTTTATATCCCCTTTTTGTTTATAATAATAATAATAATGAACAAGAAGTTGTTTACTGTATCATTATGCGGAATTCATCGAAAGTGATGACTCCATCGCCGTTTATATCGAACTGCCGGATCATGATCCTGCACTCCTCCACGTTCTTCGTCGCCCCGAGCTTCCCCAGCGCACGGCGCAGACTCCTCGGCGTGATGCAGGCGTCGCCGGTCTCCTGGTACACCTCGAACGCCTCCCTCAAAGTCTTCTCCTTCTCCTTCTCCTCGCCATCATCCCCTTCCACCAGCCTCACGAAGTCGTCGAACCCCAGCAAGCCGTCGCCGTCGCTATCGCTCGACTCCACCACCGCCACCGCGTCCTCGTGCGACAGCTCCTCCCCTATCGACCGCATGCAGCTCTGCAGCTCCGTCGCCGAGATCTTCCCGTCGTCGTTCTCGTCAAAGTGGCAGAAAACCTGCCGCAACGACGACGACGACTTGGAAACGCTCTGCGCGATTGGCGAAGGCTGCGGCGCCTCCTCTGTTTTCTCCTGTTTCCCGCGCTGCGATTTCGAGACGCAAAACATAGCGATCAGTTTTGAATTCGATGAATGATGCTGGTTGGTTGTTAGCAAACTGCGAATTGAAGTTTAAGGGTCAGCGTTATACCTGTTATATAGATCGCAAGAGGCGGCGAAAGATATACTAATTTACAGGTCCACCATTTCCAGGCAATTTCTCAATAGCTTTCTTGATCTGATCACGAATCACGCTTTATTCTAGAGAAAGAGGAGGAAGTTTTGCCGCACAATACACGGAAAGTACGGATTCATATTTAGTTTATGTTTTGATAAGTAATGTTCGTGTCTGAATAGTTCATGCATCTTTGCGGTCGTTATATTCGATAAATGGCATTGATTCGCTTGAACGCAACCATTCATCCATCTGGAGTTATCCATTCGTGATTCGTCTATTGCATGTATCTCGCACGCGTAAAGAGAAACTTCGAGGAAGATGTGAGATGGGATTAATTATCCTTTTTTTTCTCTTTTTCTACCGGAGAGATTGAATTATATATATATATATATATATATATATATATATCTTATTATTTTATTAAAAAATTTTCTCTTTACTAACTAACTTTGATGAAACCTAAAATGAATTTACATTATTGTCCTTTTTTCTATTCACTTTAAAAATAATTCCAAGATTTATTAGTAATTCCACAAGTGAAACAATCATTGATCTAGAGTTCGAGACTCAGCTGCGGCATATTATTATGAATTTTTCTCATTATTAATTTTCTCTGGTTGTTTTATATAAAAAAAATATAGTTCTCTTTAGTCCCACATCTTAGAATTGACAACACTAGGATCAAAGAATTTTCTATAAATATTTTAGGCTAATGATGTTAAAAAATATATTTTTCTTAGTTTTTTTTTACTAAGATAAGTATAATATCAAATTAAAATAATTTTTTACATAGGGAAGCGGGTCTGACGAATCTTACCCAAATAATTAATTCTTGGTTTATAAGAGTGACACTAGAAAATTCAAATAATTTGAATTCTCAAAGACCCAAATAATTTATATATTATTATATTACACACGTAACGCGTGTCCATGATCACACTAGTATAAATGAAATGTCAGTTAGACAATGTTGACGTGTGCTTGATCCGTAGAAAATACAAGTGACCATGTTTTCCACACTCCATGCATGAGTTAGTAATAGAACTGTTAAACGAGTCAATTCATGGTGGGGTGGGTCGATCCGTGATTCGTGACAGGTCAACTATTTGGCGGGATGGGATGGGTCGACCCGTCAACTTAACAGGTTGAGAAATTTCTAACTCAACCCAATTTAAGGCGGGTTATGGGTTTGGTGGATCAACCCACGAACCTATTAATTTTTTTTTAAAAAATTAAAATATATTTTATATTTTCAACGTTTTACTTCATAAATGTTTCATTAACCAAATGTATCCATAAACATGTATTTTACATATAAATGAAGACAAATGAGTAGTTATGTGAGATAAAAAGTATTATTTTTATTTTAAAATTATAACAAAGAAACATAAAATTAGCAAAAAAAAAAAACTTAGTTTACATGTATTTCTCAACCCACGAGCCAACCCAAGCCCATCGCGAGCCGACCCGCGCTGGTCGCGGGCCTAGGCGGGTCGGCCCATGGCGGGCTTGAGTTGATAAAATTCCAATTCAATCTACTTAAATTATTTGACAGGACAGACCAATCCGATGAATTCAATCCAAATTGACGACTCTAGCTAGTAATAATATTCTAAAACATGATCATTTGAACATTTCTTGTTTGTCTGTATTTTCAAAATTAAACTGCTTACTTTTAGCTAGTTGGTCTGTTACCAGAATATATTGCTGATTCAGCCTTCCATTTGCATGATGTGGCATTGTAAATTGATAAATAACTTTTTCTATGAAAAACTAAATAGGAAATTAATGGGAAAAAAGAACGATAAATAAAACAAAATGTCTACCTAGATATTTCTGGTTTTCATCAATCCTCGGATATAACCAGTATTATTTAGTCGTGCTGAGAAATGACAGAATCGAGACCTGTTCCAACCTGTGAAACAGAATGCATGGCCATCTTGGTTTTGACGAACTAATCAGGCAGAAGTCTACAACGTGTCTCATGTGATTATTGTTACCATCTAATATGTAAAACTTTACAATCGGCACGAGCAACGACAGAATAAGATCTTCGGCTTGATTGTCTACAGAGCAATTACAAAATCAAAATAAAAAAGTATTTCATAATTTCATAAATTAAATTTTAAAATCTTGATTGTTCTTCTTCCTCTTGTTCTTTCATCCCCGTGAATCATCTTTTAAACGCACCTTTTATAATGAGAATTATCTTAGGATAAAAGAGATTTTTTCCTTTAAAAAAGTGGGTAACATTTTTGATCTAGGCCCTCATGACTTCGTTCTTAGACTCTCCCCAAATAGTCTCATGCCAATAGAGATATTCCACATCCTTTTTAAATTCATGATTTTTACCAAATCTTTTCAATATAGGACTTTGATTGAATCCCATCAATTATCCCTTCAAACGAAGGACCACAATTACTCTCATGGTCTGAGTCTCCCCACAAGCATCAGGTCATCCTAACCTGGTCTGGGTCTCCCCACAAGCATCCACATCTGATCACCTTAACTTGCTCCATGTATCCTCGCGAGCATTCGGTCACCTTGATCTGCTTCAGGCCTCCCTACAGGCATCTAGTCATCCTGACCTGCTCCGGGCCTCCCCGTGAGTATCCGATTACCCTGACTTGCTTCGGGGCCTTCTCTCAAGCACTCGATCAACCTGACCTACCCCGGGCGCACCCTTGACTTCGTTCAAGGCTACCTCACATGACATCTGATCTAGACCATGTTTCTGATACCATTTGTTGTGCCCAAAGGATGTTCACATATCTCCACAATGATATGATATTGTCCACTTTGGGTCTAGGCTCTCATGATTTTGCTCTTAAGCTTTTCCCAAAAGGTCTCATGTCAATCGAGATATTTTACATCCTTTTAAACTCATAATCTTTACCAAATCTTTCCAATGTGAGACTTTGATTGAACTCCAATAGTAAGTCACTAAGACTAGTTCATTCAGGTAAGTCACTAAGACCAGTTAGTCACAAAGACTAAATAAGTCACATAGACTATATAAGAGTTTAGTCACAAAGACTATACCAGAACATCCGATCCATACTTAGAGAAAATGGTTCGTGCGACAACAAGCACACTAAGCGATAGATGCCAAGAAGATTGTTACACCTTACATAGTTGTATTTTGAACAATCAATGCTAATAAAGTTGTTACACTTTATTTAGCCGCTCTTCCAAATGAATCAAAGCCTTTCTCATAATGACACATAGCTTCTCTGTCCTAGTGGCACATAACATTTATCCAGGAAACATTCAATCTCCTAGTGGCACAACCATTATCTTAAAGATATCCATATCTTACTAGTTACTCAGAGTAAATAATTTTCATTTACATTAATATAAACATCTCTAATCCTTTATTATGACTATTATGTCAAGAGCATGTTTTATATTCAATATTCACAATTATTTTTATACATAACAGAAATAGATCAATCAATGAATAACATCAAAAAGATGTAAATCTATTTAATCTTTTTTTTTTTAGCTAGAATTCATTCATTCTAATCAGTTACTTTCCTAATTTTGCTCCATAGATCGAATCATCCATAGCCATAAAATACATACTAAAGTAGTAGACGCTGATTAAAATTTTAAGTAAACAGCTAAATAGTCATTAAGGGCAAAACTGAGATTAACTTATAATCTCAAAGGTCTCACATAGTAGAGAAATAGGGATCCATTCTCCTACTACTTTTATTGTCGCAATAGTATATGTGGTATAAATCACATGCTATATGTTATTCTCTTTACTAAAAATAGCGCATGCTTTTCTCAAATTTAACATCGTATAGATTTTGATCTAGACATACCTATTGTCTAACCCGCCCCGACGAGAAGAACAAGAAAGCCGCGGAAAGGGAACTCACTGGAGAGCCCCTCCAGTGAGTTGAGCACAATAGGAGGATGTCGTTGTCATCGCTCGCAGCCACCAGCACTCGTTGTCGTCCGTCGCTGCTGGAGAAATCGCAGAAGAGAGGGGCTGCAGGGAGAAGATGACGCACACAGTGCAAGGAGAAAGGAAATCTTAAGCCCCTCTCTTCTACGATTTCTCCAGCGGCGATGGACGGCGACGAGTGCTAGTGGCTGTGAGTGACGACGACAACATCCTCTGATCGTGCTCAACTCACTGGAGGGGTTCGCGTCTTGCTGTCACTGGTTGCAAAAAACTTGTATACCTGGAGGGATCAACCAGGATTAAGATCTTCATATCAAATGCAATACCAGAACTACTAGAACCAAGTAATTCTCATTGGCTGTGAGTAAATAAGAACTCACGATGATGGAATAGAAATGCTGTCAAGTTTTAAGAACCTTTATGCTCTATTAAGATATTCAGGGGAGAGTTCATTATCACCAGCTTATTGGCAGGAGATAGATAAGCGAGAGAGGAAAAATCTAGCTTTGTCGCGGCAAGTGAGGGACATGTGGGAAAAATTAGCTTCGTTGCAGTTAGGGAAAACCTAGCTTCTTCGTGGCAAGGGAGGGAGGCTCAACGTGACGATGGTCGAAGTTGGGGTGAGGGAAGGTAGGGCACAGAAAGGGCTGGAAAACCTAGACTCGCAGGAGGGTGCAGCGAGAGAGGGTAGGGTGTGGTTAGGGATTGCTGTGGTATGGCGTCACGGTGAGGGTCGTTGTCATGGCGAGGGAGGGAAGGGCGCAGAGAGGGCAAGTCTTCGTAGGCAAGGAATCACGTGTGGGATGGCGAGGAGAATTGCATGTGGGGCGGCGATGAGAGGTTCTACGGAGGAAAGGTAGATTTTTTGAAAATAAAAAGGAAAAAAAGTGACGCAAATTTTTTTAGAAAAAAATAATGATGCGGATTTTGATTTTGCCACATGAGCACTTCGTAGCATTTCATAATAAGAGGTCCGTAGGATTATATATATATATATATATATATATATATATATATATATATATATATATATATATATATATATATATATATAATTGATATCCTACGGACCTTTTCCTACGAAACCATACGGACAAACTCACGTGGTTATTTTTTATCGCTGCCTTCCTATTTTTAATTATTTTTTAAAACCGCTTTTTATTTTTCATTAATGAAAAATTTTCTCTTTCCTTCGTTCTCGCCGAACTCACCGCGCGTCACCCTCGCGCCTCCTCGCACCCCGCCGTCGAACGACCGCCCCCGCCGATGGCCCGGCAGCCCTGCATCCCTGCAGACGCGATCGCGCCGGAAGCCGACCGCGAACTCGTCGGAAGCTGGTGCAATCGAGTTCGGTCGTGAAGCATCCCGAATCCGGCCGCGATCTCGCCAGATTCCGGGCACGATCGCGACCGAAATCCGGCGCGATCGCAGCCGGATTCCAGCGCGATCGCAGCCGGAGTTCGGTCTTGAATGCGGCTAGGCTGGAATCCGGCCTCGATCCCACCGGATTCCGGTCGCGATCGCATCCGGAATCTGGCGTGATCGCGGTGGATCGCGGCCGGAATCATGTCGTGATCCCCGACGGGTTCACCTCTGGGCTATAGTGTGGGTGGGTCCAGGCGGCCGGAGGCCGCCGGCGGTGGGCAGGCCGGTCGGCGGCGGGCACAAGGGTGGCTGGCACGAGGAGGCGAAGCTGTGCGGTGAGTGCGAGAACGAAGGAAAAGAGATCCAGCGCGATCGCAGCCAGATTCCAGCGCGATCGCAGCCGGATTTCGGTCTCGAACGCGGCCAGGCTGGAATCCGGCCTCGATCCCACCGGATTCCGGTCGCGATCGCGTCCGGAATCTGGCGTGATCGCGGTGGATCGCGGCCGGAATCATGTCGTGATCCCCGACGGGTTCACCCTATGGGCTATAGTGTGGGTGGGTCCAGGCGGCCGGAGGCCGCCGGCGGTGGGCAGATGGCCGGCAACAGGGCGGGTGGCGGGCGCGCGACGTGAGATGCTTCTCGGCCGAGAACGAACGAAGCAGGAGAACGAGCGAAGCAGGAGAAAAAAATTAAAGAAGAAAGAGAAAAATTTTTATAAAAAATTAATAAAAAAAATGACATGGCATTAAGTCCGTAGCAATCCGTAAATAATGGTCCGTAGCATATCATTTATATATATATATATATATATATATATATATATATATATATATATATATATATATTCTACATTTAACTAATTAAAATGTTCATGTACGTACACATTATTTGTTCTATATATGTATATATAGGTTCAGAGTTGCGCAGAGGATCTGACAATGCTGATAACTACCTACAAGGGATGTCATAACCACCTACTTCCTCCTCTTGCCATTGCAATGGCCAAGATCACTAAAGAGGCCATTTCTATGCTGTTGTCTGACTCCCTCGACAATTGACTACAATAGAAGTTTATTTGCCGGAGCGACCATCTCGGCCACCGATCCTTTTCCGATCGTCATGCTCAACTTCACTCACCTTCCGACGGCTATGGCAGGGATGAGCGAGCTGATCAAGGCCATTTTCAATGATTCCAAAGTTAAATCGGCACTCACTGCTGTGATCGCCGCTACCTTCGTCAAAAAGATGATATGAAAGAGTAAAGTTATTTAGGTTTGATATCCTCCGTATCCATAGTGCGCATCCACCATGGGTGACTAGTGCATGAGGGCGCCTGAACCACTTCTAAACTCCCAGAATGGTACTTAGTCGTCCACGGTGGATGCACACCGGAGATGTGTAAGATATTAAATATATATAGAGAGCACTTTTATGTTGCCCATCCTAAATGTGCGCCTCCGGCAGCGCACCTGAGGGAGTCTTGCTGTTCCACGTGGCATGCCCCCTTAGGGCATCCTGTTGGGTTCGGAGCGCAGCGGAAGACATATATGAATCATAGATCTTTTCGTGGTATATATAGTATTACACAAAAGTAACATAAAACATACCTTAAGTCCTTGATAGACTTGAATGATATCACTCGACAGATAAGAGCCCTATATGTGACTCCTCTAGTGGTATCCACACGCACTAGATCACGAACTTGACATGATCTGTTAGGTGCTAGCCTCTTGGATCGACAAAGCCTTAGAAGCATTAGCGATCTCTTCTGGTGGAAGAAAACGAAGAAGAAGTTGACGAGGGAGAAATGGAGAGAACAAAATCTACTCTTGAATCTTTCCGAGGATGACTACTTATATCCTTCAACGAATACGAAGAGTTAAGTTCTCAATAAATTCATCATTTATGATCTTCATTAATTAGGAAGATGAAGAGTTATAACCTTCATAAATTCTTCATTTATGAGCTTCATTATGATGACTCTTCAACTTCTCCATTAATTATCATTAGGATGACTTTTCAAATTCTCCATTAATTATCATGATTATGGCTATTCGAATTATCTCTTCTTTGTATCAAATAAATTCATATTTGATCTTGATCTCGACTAGCTTCCGATACCATTATTCATGTCTACGTGTTATGCGTGCAACCCTCTAGGTTTTATACACGAAGGCAGTGTAAATCCATACACAGACTAAGGTAATCGTCTAGCAACAGTTTTTAGCCACCCAACGTGATAAAATTAATATCAGTCATAAACTGTAAACCACTATGAACCGATTACTGTGTAATTCAATTTCTTCATCTAAGCTTACATCCCAATTAATTCGATGCATTATGCATCATTACCAAATTAATTATTTACTTGATTTCCAATATATAATAGACTTTTCTTGAATGATAAATCATTTCTCCCATGGTCATGAATTTCGAATCACTAATATCTCTATCAAGTGACCAGAGTGTTAACTCCTAATCCAAGAGAGTGATGAATCCTCTATTGATTCAATACCATTCTCTCTACGTTTTGTCATACACCCAACTACTGTATTAATCATAATCCGATTAAAGACTGCTTTTAATGACTTCAAAGCATATAATTCCACGCATAGAATAAATAAAGGTCCCAAGTCAAAAGATCAGTTATACTCGTTCATAAGAGGAATAACCAATAATGCTTAATATGTGATCTCCTCTTGAGCGGATAGTGTCTAGTTACCTCTAAACTCAAGGCACTCTCAAGTACAACTTAGATATTCATCTCTCGGTCTATCTCGATCTAGTCATACTCAACGTTAATCTAGATATTCATGTCCCATCTAGATATCTATCCGATCAAGGACTGTTTTCAGATTAATATACCCATTAATCTATGAGACTTTATCATTAATCATATACGTACAGAAAAATAAATAATTAATGATAAATTATTGTCTTTATTAAATAATTATCCATAAAATACATAAAGAATGTCTTGACATATAAGTGCACACACTAATACATCCGTAGTCATAAATCTCTTGAAGAGGTTTATACTCTGCCATATCACTATCATATCAAAAGTTAAAAACTTTATTTCTTTTAAAAATATCTCTACACTATCATAAAACATCTCTCTTTTAAAAACCTCATTATTTTTTTTTAAATTCTCTCTCCATCCTCTCTTCACTATTTTTTTTTATAAACCTGATCTCAACATTTTAATATAGGTTTATAAAAAAAACTATAAAACTCATCTATATAGTGGAAGAGAATTTATATTGAAAGATTTATAATATAAATTATTAGGTGCACACTTGGGATCTTTCAATATAAATTATTAGGTGCACACTTGGAGTGGACAATAAACTATATATCTTTAAAGAGTGAAATCATATCCTACGTACTAGGGGTGAGCAGTCAATCCGTTAAACCGACCAACCCGCTTATACCGACCCGAACCGAACCGAAAAAAAATAATCCGCCGGATATAAGGCCGGATGTAGGGTCCTAATATTACATTATCTGATCTAGTAGGGTCGGATAGTTTTTTATCCCAATAACCGAACCAACCCGATCCGATCACCCCTACTTGTAGCAACTAATGTTGATAAGATGTTACACGTTGTAGTAACTACTGCCGATAAGTTGCTACACGTTGTAATAGTTATTTCCGATTAGCTGTTATAACGTGTAATGAGTAATGTCTATTATCATTTTAAAAAAATTTATTTTTTTGTTATATTTATATTTATATTTTATATTTCATTGGATATAGGGTCGGATATCCAAATAACTGACAACCCGTCGGATATCTGAAACATAAGAACCGCCGGATATAGGGCCGGATGTAGGTCCTGATTTTGCATTATCTGATCTAGTAGGGCCGGATAGTTTTTTACCCCAATAACCGAACCAACCCGATCCGTGATCATCCCTACTACGTACCCATTCAATTCCATCCAGTATTATTATTTTTTAGAATTTAATATTTAGGCCAAAGAAGTAATTTTTTTTAAAAAAAATTGTTGAACATTAACACTTCGAACAGCCTGAAGAACATTATCATACAGATTAATATCTTTTTTTTTTTTATCTTAGAAAACTATCAAACAAAAGTATAAAAAATTTAGAAGAAATTAATCGTTTTATCTTTTACTTTGGACAAACATTTTCCCAATCTCTTCTCATGTGAATATGTGATGCAACCATGTCCACCTTAAATTGAACCGGCTTTTCAACAATCAATTGCCGGTCCGCTGTGAGAGCATTTCTCGTACCGCTGCATAGCGAGCCGAGGTATTCTCGAGGGTTGGCTTGGCTCTCTCTTATCGTCGTCACAGCTCCGAGATCCATCGTCCATGGCTAGGCATCCAATTCATCCTCACGCCGAACTCCTCGCTTGCCTCTTTGCTGGACCTCTGCTTATCTCCTTCCTCTCTCCCGTCGCTCTCGCCAAATCTTCTCCTCGCCCGATCACTGTAAGTCGTTTCCGTCGTTCCTGGTCGCTTCTGACTTAATCACAACCCTGCTTTTGATGTGTCAGTCTCGATCTCTTGCTTTAAAGTTATGATGCCGTTTCCATTATTTCCAGGATAATGAGATCGGAGATAAGAAGCAAACTTGTTATGCGGAGATCGAAAGGTAGCCGCCGAGCTTCATTTTCCCTCTTCTTTTATTGTGATTGAGTATTTATATTATTCTTGTGAGAAATAAGAGAAATTGGCTTTACCTGATTCTCTGTGGGAGAAGCGGCTCGTGGGGTTGGAAGTGTAGGTCGTCGATAATCGAGAAGGAGAACTGTGCACTTCGATGCCTTTCTTCCGTTTGCTATCAACTGATCTATGAAAGCGATCCGGTAAGATGAAAGGGGAATGTGTATTAAGAAAGTTTTTTTTTAAATTTATTTTTACTGACAAAGGACTTTCTTTTCTGTTTCTTCTTCTTGCATAATTGTCGGTGGTGAGTTCTTCCTAATTTTGTACTGCATTTGTTCTGCCTAATTTTGTTCTTCCCCATTTGGTCAGCTTGAAGAAGGAGAAATTGACTTTGTACGGGGGCAGGAATACAAGTTCTGCATGCGCAAGTATGACCAATAATATACGCACATTTTTTTGTTGCAATTTATCTATACATCCTTAACTTCTTAAATAGGAACAGGGTTCTTAGTTCAATCAATTTTATTTTGAGGGTACCATCTACGAAAGATCTTGAAACTGTGAAGAAAAACAAGTTAAATATTTGTTTACATAAGGATTATTTAGTTTGAACTACCAATCTACCATTCTTCATTTCAAGCGAGTGTTAAAGAGGAGAAATCTAGATGTACAGTGGGATTAACTTTGTAAATGAAGCATGCCATGATTTACAATTTTGTTTACTGACACTTTAAACTTAACAGATATCTATTATAGAACCATCATCATGGCGAACAAATGTTTTGAGTGATAACTTTGTATTGTTTTTGTTTCAAAAGTTTAAATGATTCCCATTCCTAATCATAATCTTTTTGATGATTCGTGTGCTGATTTATGGAATATGTTCTAATTAATTTGACCATATAGATTATACTTTTCTTTTTGCAAGTCCAAAAACTCTCATAAAAACCCAATAAGAAATTTTCTATTATGCAAATAAGCTCTATCTGAAGCCCATAAAACCACTGATGTAGGCAACTAGAGGATTCTCATGCGGTAAACTCACAGCAATTCAAAATGACGGTTGGATGAGTTTCCATTTGATAGTATTAACTCATGGATCATTCCCATTAATATAAACCATATAGACTATATTTTTCTTTTTGCAAGTTCAAAAACTCTCATAAAACCCAATAAGAAATTTTCTATTATGGAAATAAGCTCTATCTGATGCCTATAAAACCGCTGATGTAGGCAACTAGAGGATTCTCATGCGGTAAACTCACAGCAATTCAAAATGACGGTTGGATGAGTTTCCATTTGATAGTATTAACTCGTGGATCATTCCCACTAATATAAATGAAATACCCCACCTATTGTTTCAAGCACTTAGCTTGATCCATTTAGTGGCATTTTTACCTTGCAAAGGTCTAAAGCCTTTGTACTGATCCATTGCATACGTGACAACACTCCTATGCTCACCACCGATGATCATCAGTGAAGAGTAAGCCCCACTTTGATACTATTTGTTAAGGAGAAAGTGGCTACCAACTCAAACTAGAAAACCACTTGGTGGCATTTACCAATCCTCATATTGACTCATGAATCATCTCCACTTCTGTCTTACCATCTCCTCTAGTACTAACTTTTGGGTGAGTCATTGCATTGATAATCAGGCAGGAATTTATTGCTATCCTGTTTGATTATATTTCAACTTATTTATGCTAGTTTTCTTATTGTCCACGTATTGGGTTGATATGTTGCAACAATAATATGAGTAAATTAATATATGGTTTGATGTGCTATATGAAATTGTTAAAGGCTGTCATTTGACTAAAGAGTGCCTACTTAAGTAAAGGAATCTGGCTAGGCTGGGAAAGGAAGGAGGGGATGAAAGGAGAGGAGAGAGAGTTTTCCCTTGTTTTGTTACATGAAAAGAGAGAATGAAGATGACAATAAATGCCAAAGACAGATGCCTTTGATTTTACTATCACTGTAAGCCGCAGTGTCAAAGAAGTCTTTTCTTACATTTTCATTGTTTCCAAGACTCTTCAATCAGATGAACAAAATTGGGGAAAGGAAAAAAAATTGCACTCTTCTTCTTCTTATTGTGTTTTCCATCGTGGTAGACAAAGGATTCTTACTATTTTCCCCTTCCTTTCTATTTGCTTGGCTTCTGTTCCTCTCATGTAGACATGTCGTAAGAGTCCTAAAATTTACACAATTAAACCTTTTATTTTTTACTTTTTAGTAGAATATTAAAGTTGTTAGTTGGAATCTATGTTATTTCCCTTCCTTACCCATGTTGACATAAAACAACATAGATATGGATATACAAAATGAGACCAAGTAGCCAAACTTGGATGCAAGAGCACAAGGAGAGCATGAGAAGAAAAAGAGACAAAGGAAGCTTATATAACTTCGTGGGTAATGGGAATTCAGAGACGCCTCACAAACGGAGGGAGAGAAGTTGAGTTCGACAACATCACTCACATGGGTATGTCAATTGGTCTAGGTAAGGCAGAGAGGTTCACGTGGAATCTGATAACATTTCTCAACTTCATGTCAGGGAAATTGAGAAAGGGGTGCTCTGCATTGCATCAAGGGAAGGGTCAAATACCAAACAAGTAATAGTTATGGTTAAGAATTATAATAGTAATTACAAATGCTATAACTTATAATATAATCAAGAGTACTTATAATTTACAAACGTCTTAAGCTATATAACTTATCCCAGTTATACAAGTTAACTCAGGTTATATAAATTATTATGTTATATTATAAGTAGTATTTATTACGTTATAGTAATTATTGTAGGTTATCTAATTGATCCTTAAGTGATATTATTAAGATAATAGATTAATATTAGCTATACTAGATTAATATTTTTAATATTTGTTGTGCCCTTATATCCGTGTCCTACATTTTTTGACTAGTCCCCATGACCTCATTTTGAAAAAATGATGTGTCTGACACCTGGATCGATATCCATGTCAGATACTCATATTTGAGCTCAAGGAACATAGGTTAGAATTAAACGTTGATGTTATCCAACAATATTTACACATTCAAATATCTGTCTCTTTTCAAATAATGCCAACCCTTAGAGATGCCAATCTCTGATCATTTTGCTTAAGTATACAAGAAGGACCTGGATAAATTCTCTAGTAATAATGTGGACTGAGTACAAAAATTTTAGCCTTTTTGTCAGATAATGCTTCTCAATTTTTCTCTTCTAATTTTTAACTACATTGCATTGTTTCAATAAAACAAGTGAAATTTGTTCGAGCAAATTTCATAAAAATGCAAGTACTCTGAAGTATCAATTTCTGTTTGTTTTTCCTTCTCTGGTTAAAACAAATAAACAAGTAGGTTGTGGAAACTTTCTTTTTCATGAATTATTGGATGTAATACAAAGATCTTACGCCAGATAATGCTTAATCTCCATTTGGCTTCTAGTTTTAAACCAAATTTCATTGCTTCAATAAATAAATTATCACGGGGGTATTTATTGACAACATACTTTAATTGAAACAAATCTGAGGCAGCAAATTAGTTATGGTGGATATCTTAGTGGTAGACTATTCAGTTCCATGTCAACTTGGTAGAAAACTATTGGGAGTTATTGCCTTCTTGATGAGGTCTGTTATACAGCCAACATGTGATTTCTATTTTCTATCCAATTTTTGTGCTGTCTAAACACATCCTTCCATGGGCTAGCAGTTGCTAGTCAGGACATGCTGATCACTGTGCTTCCACAGGCAAGTTATCTCCTACTGCCATCAACAATAACTGGAAGTATAGTTGACCAATATCATTGGAAATGAGAGTCGAAATTGAGAACAAAGACTGTAAATCACTCTGCGATCAAAGACTTTCCTGGCACAAAAGCTTCCCACAATAAAACAATCTAATGTTTAACTGAATAAACATGCATAAGTTATAAAAGACACTGTACAGTTAAACCTATATATCTAGCACTTCTAGGAATCAAAAATGAGTTGGAAGATATGAATGCAGATACCAAGCCAAATTGCTAATTTATAATTCGTCCTACCTTTTTGTGGTTCTCTGCTAGTTATTTTGGTGGTTATGTTTGGAAAAATTGAACAAGTCATTTCCCACTTTATTCTGTAAAGTTTGAATGGTACATGGCGACTAGAATCAGAATCTTTCATTCAGCTTTTCTGATTTAGATAGATGAATGGAATTGTCTTTTAAAACTTGATACTTAATATCAAGGTAGGAGGCCCAATGTTGCTAATTTCTTGCAGAGTTTCACTAGGAGAGAGCTTGGACGGAATAAAGGGATCCTTTGACTACTGGTAGACCCTGAATTCAATCAGTCCACCTGATGTACGTTCTCTTAGTCGTGTTCATTTGATCACCTCGGAATTAGTCAATAGGTTAATTGAATTTATGTTCATTTTCTTTGTAGTTACCTGGTGTTTTAAGTTCTTGCTGCTTTTTTAGTAATAGTGCAGGGTGCAAAGAAACTGCCTCGATTTGATGTAAAATCCGAGCGACTTGTAATAAGCCGCATGAATTAGTGCATTGTTTAGTGTGTATTATTTTTCAACAATTAATATTCAGTCGTCGTAGCTGTTGTTTTCTGTCTTCACGCTAATCATGCAGGGCAGCAGGGGAATACTAGACGAATTGAAATTCATCAATAAAATTAACCCCATGGCTCCGTCCAAAGATGCTCAAACATCATTTTTCTCGGGATGATCTAATGATTAGCACATGAAATATTATCATCATGAATAAATACTTTTTTTATATATTAATCATTATTTTAAAAATTAATAATCGTTTGTGATTTATTTTTTTTCATGTTAATTTTGAGATGAGTTGACGAGATATTAGGATGAACCCGTATTCATTTTTTGTCACAGTAAATTCTCAAATCTCGTTAAAGTCCCCAAATTCACCAATGCGACAAGATATTGCAGCACAAAAACCGTACGATATGGCGTCTAATTATTGGACGGATACATCGATCAACCTATGTCTCTCCCACCACACATCGATGCGTCAATCAATCAACGGCATGCCACATCCAAGCGCTAAGCTGAATTGCTGGCTTCGCCTGCTCGTCCAACACCTCACTCCTGTCCACGTCTATCGCATCATGCGTGCGTGCAAATTAAATTAAAAGTCATTAACGTCCATGCACGCAAAAAAAACATTAACATTAGGTAACCGAACAGTTACATGCAATGAGAAGGGCCGGGACACATGAAGATGAGGTCAGGACTCAGGATGGTCTGCTGGATCAGGGCTAGGGTTAAGCACAACGTCATACAGGCAATTAGAGTGGCTCCTGATCCAGTTTCCATTCCAACGCAGTGGTATCTCATCATCCTCTTGCTGTGGAGTTGTAGCTATATTTAACTGATGCGACGATGAGTTGAGGAGGAATAAACTACTGTGATCGTTCGAAGAAGAAGATTGAAAGGATGACAATGGAAGAGGAAAAAGAGGGTAATCATCAGTGGCGTCGTCTAATTGGTACGCATGGTCAGACTTGTGGAGGACGTTAATATTCGGGGTTCTTTGATCATAGAGTGGAGGAAGGGGATTAGGGTTCGATGAGATGCTGGAGTAGTACTGTCGTAACCGGCTCTTCTTTTGATCTCCCGGTGCTACTTTGTTGAGTATTCTACAAATCACCCATTCTACCTGCGCAAATCTCCCGGTGGTCCGACGGCAGGAGAAGTGGCCGTCGAGACGGTACTCATGGAGGACCCACTTGGTCTTCTCGCCGTTAGGGGCACGGCCCTTGTAGAAGACGAGGGTCTTTTTCTTGCCGACGAGGGCACCGGTGGCGGCGTTGTGGACTTCCCGGTCCTTGCCGGTGGCTTTCCAGTAGCCGGCGCCTGTGGCCCTGTTGGTTCTCAGTCCGGTTGGGTACTTCCTGTCCCTTACGCTGAAGAAGTACCACTCTCTCTCCCCCATCCTCGCCCTTTCTGTACAGATGAACTTCACGGATTAAACACATGCATGCATATCTAGCTAGGTTAATTTATGAATGTATAACCTGGCAGTTCCCATGGCTCGCATCTATTAAGATCCACCTCAGCAATGTCAATGGCACAGAGGCCGCCATTGAAGACCTTAGAAGCTAAATAGAACGTGACAAGCTCTTCATCAGTTGGGTGAAATCTAAATCCGGGAGGCAGCCCTTGCTCTGAGACAAGATCCTCTCCGACAACCGCCAAGTCCCACAACACACCCTCCATTGCATGCATGCACGCACACAAGTTTAGATGACGACCTTGATGATCTATCCAGGATCGATGCTCCTTATGGCCTTTAGACGAGGAGATAGAAGAGAAGAGGTGTAAATATTATAGCAAAGGAATGCACTGAAACCAGGGAGTTAGCTATAGGGATCAGATCATGTAGCTAGCGGGCTAGCTAGGCCTAGGTTTAGGGCAGAATAGGGTACATGTCTGGCGGGGTGATTTAATGCATGTGAGGGGAGGTGATCCATTGCTGCATTATATTTCTCTGTACTCTGTAGGGTTGGTACAAAGGATCACCTGGAAGAGGGTCTAAAGGGGAAAGTGGGATCATAAGTTCCATGCATGGGGAGTAAATGCATGTAGCTAGAGAGCTCTGGGATCTCTGGATGCGTGAGCTGGTGAACAAGCGAGATTGGAGGTGAAAGACACAGGTCTGTGCATGCGTGCATGGATCACTGCAGATAACATGACCTTGCGCCCAGTTTGCTTTCTTGAAGTAGAGAACATATGTACACATCTAACAAACAGGGGCGGGGTTTAAATTTGAAGGTTAACAGATTACAACAAATTGGTGAAAAGAATTGATGATAGATCCATTCTCTGTGTAAATCATATTAATAAAAAAAATGTAGACAACTAATAGACAGATTTACATTCATTTTCTACCTTAATTTGTGTTTTGAGCAGTAGCTTGAGCTGGATTATGCGCACCCTCAGCAACTAATTAATCAGTTTGGGCTTTATCACATGCACCATGTATAATACGAGGAATTAGCTGAGTCATTGAACAACTAATCTGGCGACCAATATTTAAAGATTGGTACTCCGATCCCCTTCTACAGTTCTACGATCTTTGCATGGTCTGTGAAGAGGCCATTTTTCTCTACCCCTCACTGCTCATCCTTGTCACTATGCGCCAGTACATGCATTTGCAATGAATGTTGTAATGCATGGCCACTACCACTACCAGTCGTATCATCAACATGTAGAGGCAGTGGTTGCCAGGAACCCTACAAGGCTAGAGCAGAGTATTCTGAATATAAATGGTTTTCTTAATTATGATTTATCTGCTGAGTAAATCTGAAGCATGAACGTTCAAAAAACCTTCAAAATATTTGTCCTGATAAGATTTGAATTTGGTGCTCTTATTTATATGTTGTTGTTATGGTGCTGCATGCATTGAAAGGAGCGATCAGAGAGAGGGAGAGAGGGAGAAAAGGAAGGAAACTGTTCCCACGTTGGGAGAAGCGAGATGGGGGCGATTGCACGAGTCGAGATATAACACTTCTGCCCTCGTACAAAATTTGCAGCAGCCATGCAGCTCCCTCAGGTGCAACAATCAATGAATCAATCAATCAATTCCATCATCATCTTCTCCACGTTGCAGCAGCCATGTCTCGAAGGAAAGAAAAAGATGTATAAGTAGAAGATGTATAGAAGGATTAGCCCTTATAAGAATTAAGTGTGTGGCTACGCTCAGCAGCTCTTATAATAAATGCTACTATACGTAAGGAAACAAAGGAAAGGTAAACAGGAGGCACTGATCGATTTTCCAATGGTCAATCCATGCAAACGCGTCTGATTGCATGCATGGCTACTTCCATCAGTTCTTGGAGTGCTCCTACGATCCAAGTTAGTGTAGGAGTCCTACTGATCGATTTGATCATGACTAACAGTCGATCCGAGCCTAATCTATATGTATGTTCGTACACTTTGCCACCAATCGATCACTAGACAGAGAAGCTTGTGTTATTTCCATCCTATTATAATTAGTTGATACATAAGCGTCGTCGCATTAATAAATGGCTGCTACAGCAGCAGATTTTTGGGGGCTGTTCTGCATTTGCTACTGGCTGCATGCGTAGTGAAACAATTAACGTCGTTGTTTGAGCCATTTCAATTGCTCTCGATCGGTTCTAAAAATGTCAGAAACTAAAGATTTGGCACACGACAAATAAAAGGTGGGATAGAATATACTTCAACTAGTTGCTGATTGCCTTGTGATTGGCTCGTACACTTTTTCCTTCCTGCTTACCTTTACCTCCACTTTACTCCCAAGTAAACCTGCCACGCTTCTGTTTTTTCCCTTTCGTATATATACAGAGATAAGATACGCTGTCCGACGTTTCGTATGCGATCGTAAGTGATACATATATGTGTTGTTAACAGCTCGATTTTTTTTTTAAAAAATATTTTTTTTAAAAAAATATTTTTTTTTATTTTCTCTTTCCTTCTATCTATTATTCAAAACAACAGCGAAATAATTTTTTTAAATTTACCTCACTCTCTCTCTATAGTTCTCGCCTCTTCCTTCGTCGTCATCTTCTGTCACAGCTTGCTCCTTCCAGGTACATAGTTGACTGTTGAAACTTATTCTCAAGCTGGCTGAAGCTCCCTAAACTGCACGTCAAACACATAGTCGACGCTGATTTTGAAGACATCCCTCTCCATGTTGGTGCAGCGGGACCGACAAAAAGGGAAAGATGAATTGTACTCTGCAATAAGAAAATACTCTTCTCGATCGTTCAACTCTATTATAACAATAATTAAATAATAACAAATAAAATAAAAAAAATAGAAAATAAGAGACTCAGCAATTTGACTTGGTTACAACCTAGATGGTTGTTAATCCAAGGCGGATGAAAAAGCGCACTACGAATCTCCTTCTCTGAAGGCACAGAAACTTGTTACACACTTAAAGACTCAAGAGTTATTAGATACAGAGTTGAATTTTTAATTCCTAGCTTCAGGGGCTTTTATATTGCTCCTAGAAATCCTATCTCGAATCTTGAGGGCACCTCCAAAGGGGTTGAGAGTGTCTCCAAGGGGATGAGCGGATAAAATTTTATCCACTCGTCAACGACCAAGTTGGCCAGGTCGAGGGCGCCCTCAAAGGCATTGAGGGCGCCTCCAAGACTGTTAAGGACGCCCTCAATGTCATTGAGGGCGCCTTCAGCGTGCTGAAGTCGGAGGCGCCTCTAACGATTGTTGAGGGCTCCTCCAGTTATTTTTTCAGCACTTTTTCCTCTCCTTTTCAGCTTTCGAAGTTTCGTTTGATTGGGTGATTGCGGCCAGCTGAAATAGAGCTCACTCGAACCCAATTTCCAGCCTCCTCCTCGAGCAGGCTTCTGCCCCGGCTTCTCGTCCCTTGAACGTCGCGCACATTCTTCTCGTCCACCGGTGTACTCTTCCGCAGCTCTTTCGTCCTTTGGACGCACCGAGCCCGTCGACTCTCTTCCCGTGCCGTCCTTCTCACTAGCTGTGTCTTTCGCTCGACTTCTTGCACTCCTAAGCTCCTGCACACTTAAACACAGGGATCAAAACCAAACAGGGTATAACCTAACTTGGTTGATCACATCAAAACAACCACGGGGACAAACAATCTCTCCCTTTTTGATATGCATCAATCCAAGTTCAAGTTAGGGAAAAAACAGATAAGAAGTAATTTAAAAAAACTACTAAACTAACATTTTAAGCATAAAGATTGCAATAATAGAATCTACAATTTTTTAAGTAAAATTAAAAAAATATTAACTTGTTCCTATAAAAAAAAAATTAATTATCAAATATTAACTCCCCCTAAACTTGTTCCTATCTCTCCCTCTTTGATCACAACAAAAACGGGATAGGAATTTTTCAAAATAAATTTTAAGTTAACAAAGAATTCTAACCTTTAGGAAATTTAAACAAAATATTTTTGAGAAATCTCCAAAAAAAAATGTTAAAAAAACTTATTAAAGCATTATCTAATTTTTTATTTCCATGCTTTATCAGTAAGTTAATTAAATATTTTATTTTAATATTTTGGCTTCCAGGTAATGACGAGGTACTAAGGCTTCTTGGTTATTGGAGCAACAACCACTTTCTTAGACAAAACTTCATAAAGAAATTAACTGTTTAATTTTTCTTGCTGAAAGCGCTAACTTACAAAAATTTAATCTAGAAAAGATTTTGGAACTTAGTATAGGTTCCTTCCTACTAGATTAATCAAGTATTTAGGAGATACATAACTTTTGGAAACTTTTCTAAGTTGTCCTTGATGTTTTCTAATATACCAATTCAACTTTCCATAAATTCTAAGCTTTAATTTTTGAAATTTGTTTGGTTTAAAGCATGCATGAGTATTTTTCAATTTTTCAATTTCAATTTTTAATTTTTCATTCTCTAATTTTAGATTATCGTACATTTATAGAGGACATGCCTTTGCTAATTAAGTTTAATTTTAACTCGTCATTTTCCTTTTCTAATTTAACTAAATCTTTAGTAAGCACTTTAATGAACTGAAAGGACTGCTTGGGAGTTAGAGCACGTACCTTACTTACCTCAATTTCTGATGCTCCCCCTTCATCGCAGCTTTCTTCTTCTGATGATCCTCGCCCTTCAGCTATGCTCATCTCTGAGCTGGTTTCTTCTTCAATTTGATGGTTGGCCATCAGTGCTACTCCTGAGAAGGCTTCGACTTCTGATTCAGAGGTTGATAATTCATCCCATGTAGCCTTCAGACTCTTGCGTTTAGAGGACATTGGTCTTTGAGACTTCTCCATTTGTTTAGGTTCTATAATTCGAGATTCGTGAAGTTCAAATGTAGAAAATAAATTTTCTAGCGTACTTACCTCAAAGTTCTTAGAGATGTAGTATGCATCTACTAAGGACGTCCATTCTGGAGTTCTTGGGAAGGCGTTGAATGCATACCGGATCGAGTTTCGGTTTGTTACCAATTCTCCGAGGTTGTTCAGTTGAGTTATTAGTTCTTTGATTCTTGCTTGGAGTTGCGCTATCTTCTCGCCATTATTCATCCGGAGATTTGTAAGATGAGTCTGGAGAATGTTGTGTCTTGCTAACTTCGCTTTTGAGGTGTCTTCTTGGAGCCCCAGGAATTTTTCCTAGAAGTCTTTGGCGGAGTTGTAGCTTCTGATCCGACTTACCTCCTAGGGTGGCAGAACACTGAGCATATGGAACTCTGCCTTTCTGTTAGCCACAAAATCAGCTTGTTCCTTTTTCATCCAGTTGTATTCTTCCTTGTCTTTAGGGGCTGCAAAATCATATTTCATAACTAAAAGAATATCAAATTCTGTTTTGAAGAATACCTCCATTCGGCGTTTCCATGTAGTGAAGTCTCTGTCGAATTTCGGGGGAGGAATACTTGCACCGACCATCGTCTTGATCTTTGTTGCTTCAGACGGCGTTTAGTCATTATGAGGGTGTTGGGCTCTGATACCACTTGTTGGTGCTGCGGGGCTGGCAAGAGGGGAGGGGTGAATTGCCTGCAATAAGAAAATACCCTCCTCGATCTTTCAACACTAAAATAGCAATAATAAAATAATAACAAATAAAATAAAAGAAACAGAAAATAAGAGACTCAACAATTTGATTTGGTTACAACCTAGATGATTGTTAATCCAAGGCGGTTGAAAAAGCGCACTACGAATCTCCTTCTCTGAAGGCGCAGAAGCCTTTTACACACTTAAAGAGCTCAAGAGTTGCCAGGAAATTGAATACAGAGTTGAATTATTAATTCTTAGCTTCAGGGGCCTTATATAGCTCCTGAAAATCCTATCTCGAGTCTTGAGGGCACCTCTAAAGGGGTTGAGGGTGCCTCCAAGGGGATGAGTGGATAAAACTTTATCCGCTCGTCAACGACCAAGTTGGTTAGGTCGAGGGCGCCCTCAAAGGCATTGAGGGCCCCTCCAAGGCTGTTGAATTGAGGGCGCCTTCAATGGAATTGAGGGCGCCTTCAGTGAGCTGAAGTCGGAGGCACCTCCAACGACTGTTGAGGGCGCCTCCAGCTATTTTTCCAGCAGTTCTTCATCTCCTTTTCAACTTCCGAAGTTCTGTTTGATTGGGTGATTGCGGCCAGCTGAAATAGGGCTCACCCAAACCCAATTTCCAGCCTTCTCTGTAACACCCACTAAGCTTTTAAGAATAAATATGAGAATGATGAATTTGCCTTAGAAAAATAATAAGAAGTGAGTTGAAGTAAAAAGAAATAAAATGAAATAAAAAGAAGTGATGGTCAAGGATTGAACCTTGAACCTCTTATATTACAATTCATAGAATTAATTAGTAGAAACCAATTGGGATAGAGAGAAGATATTGATAGCAAAGGAGGGAAACTCATGATAAAGGTGAGAATAAAAGATAGCCAAAAGAAAACAAGAAAAGAGCAAGAGAAAGACAACTTGCCTTCCTCCCTGTCTCTCCCTCTTCCTCTTTGATGTTGCCGAAATCTTAAAGAGGAGTTAAGGGGATTCATTCCCCCTTATTTTACCATGAATGGTGAGAATAAATGGAAAATAAAATAAATAAAATAAAAATAGAAAAAAAAGGCTAAGGGAGAAGGAAAGCAAAAATCAAGTTTGCTACCTCTTCCCCCTTAACATAAAAGGGAGCAAGAAAAGAGAAAATTATTTTTCTCTCATTTACTCTCACTCATCCTCTCCCTCACCGAAACCACAGTCCCCTCTCCTCCACCTTCAGCCCCAAAGCCAAATTTTTCCCTAAGAAAAGCCTAAGATACAAGGAGGACTTAGCAAAGGAATCAAGGGAAAGGAACTAGAAGAAGAGGCTACTTCTTCTTCACCATACCTTAGATCCACAAGTGAAAAAGGATGTAAGCTTCCCCTCACCTGTGGTACAAGGCTTTTATGTGTTTTTTGGATTTTATGAAGATCTTAAAACCTAGAAACAAGTTTGAGAAAATTCGGCTAAGAAGAGCTTTCAAAAAAAAAAATCTAGTGATGTTTAACTAGTCTTCACTACATGATAGATTTTCTATGCCATGGAAAAGGGTTCTTCTTCATGTTTTTATACCTATATGATGCTTGATCAGAGAAGTACTTAACCCTAGAATTTCGGCCAAAAATATTTTTAAGAGGCTAGGGAAATTTATTGTTTTACCCAACTAGTACAAGGTTCTCCCTATGAAATATTAAGGATCATGTATTAGTTTTCTTGCTTAGAAGATATTTGAACTAAAAGAAAACCCACTCATATGTCTCGGCCAAGAAAGGGTTTAGGGTTAGGAAGACCCTTAAATTTAAATAAACATGCTCATGTGATAGAATACAAATATCTTAAAAGAGTTGTATGTTTGAATATTGCTAGAACTTCATGAACTCTTCCTTAGGGTTTTCGGTCATGATGAGATGGATAGCTTAGAAAAGCTTAAACAAAACTTTAATATGCTCAAGACCTCTGTGATGTTTAGATATGAAAGTTGTCTAATGCCCTCATGCTTAATTAGGGTGTAGAAAATTTTGTTATATGACATATGACATGTATGATCACAAGAGTCCAAGTTTGTTCATGAACCAAATTTATATATATGCTTCTTAGTAAATTTTACCATGAAATTTACTTAGGTTTTTCATGCTCTAGGCCACTTAAAAACCTAGCTAAAGAATGGTAGGTTTCGGCCATGAGAAAAAAATAAAAGAAAAAGAGAAAAAGAAACCTAGAAAGCCTAAGACACAATTCATATGTATGCTCATTATGCTTGTCTTTACACATGCTATGAAACTTGTATGACTTCATATGTTTTATGTTACTTGAAGCAAGTTTAAACACTGATGATTTTCTGCCAAGTAGGATTTAAATGACCTAGAGGCCCTAGAATTTAAACCAAAGGTGTTAAAATGCTTCTTATGAAAATATGATAACCTATTGATTGTGTCACATGATTGTATGATTTTTCCATGACCTAAATGGACCATTGTAAGTCTCAGCCATGAAGGTTTAGATGCCCTAGAAACCCTAGGACTTAAATTAAATATGCTCATGTCACCCTACATGAAATATGATAAGTAGAAAGCCAAGGTTCAATTACTATATGTTGTTTTATGACCTAAAATGATGCTAGGGTTTGTTTCGGCCATAACTATTGGATGATGCCTTGTATGAATTTATACATAATGTTAGTCCAAGTTCACATGCTTGTATGCTTGTTTGTAGCCCTAATGAGAACTTGTTAAATTTCGGCCATGACATATGTTAAGGGCTTAAAGAACTTAGGAACTAATTCAAATGTGTCAAATGTGTTTACCTTGTTCCTTGGTAAAAATGTTATAAATATGATTTAAAGTTGTCCATGCTTCTATGTCATATGGAACCTTGTTTCACACCTTAAGGTTTCAGCCATATGAAATTAGGGACTTGAGGAACTTAGAAACTAAGTTAATCATGTTTATAATGCTTCCTATGAAAATGTTATGATGATAATTTAGGTGCCACATGCTTGGATGTTGTGTTTAACCTAAATTGAGCTTTAAAGGGTTTCGGCCACAAGGGTTTAGGAAGCTTAAAACCAAGATAAACATGATACCATGTTTCCTATGATAGGATAATCACAAGATACACCCTTATGCTTAATATGTATGCTTGTGATTTATGACTTATGATATGATATGCATGCTTTTATGATATGATATGCTTTGTGCTTAAATTATGCATGCTTATGTTATGATATGTGGTTAAATTATGCATGCTTGATGCTATGTTTAGTGCTTAAAATATGCATGCTTTCATGATATGATATGTGGTTAAATCATGCATGCTTGATGATATGCTTTATGCTTAAGATATGCATGTTTTTATGATCTATGCCTAAGTGATGCATATTGATATGACATGATGTATGCCTAAGTGATGCATACCTTTATGATATGATGTATGCCTAAGTGATGCATACCTTTATGACATGATGTATGCCTAAGTGATGCATACCTTTATGACATGATGTATGCCTAAGTGATGCATACCTTTATGATATGATGTATGCCTAAGTGATGCATACTTTTATGACATGATGTATGCCTAAGTGATGCATACTTTTATGATATGATGTGTGCCTAAGTGATGCATGCTTTTATGATACATGATATGTATGACATGTATTTTACTTTATATGTGAGTGGCTTGTACCAAGGGTGGGCTCCATAAGCGCCCCGGGGACTAAGGACCTCGTTAGGGATGGGCTCCTAAGTGCCCCTAGGACTAAGGGCCTAGTATGTTGCCTCGTAGGGTTCAAGACTTGCTACCTTGGACCTACAAGGTTGCGTGCAATATGTAAGTGGTACATAGCCGGTATCCCCCTTATGTTGAGATTATTTTCAAGTATATATGTAAAAGAAAATGGTTTAAAAGATCATGAGACATACACATGTTTTTTGGATACATGTTTTCCAAAATCATATTGCATACACCTTATGATTATGCTATGTTTCATGTTATGCTCTTGATTATGATATGCCATGATAAGGTATGATTACGTTATGTTCATGCTATACCTTATAGACATGTTTCGGCCATTGATTTGTTGATGCTTGATATATAGATTTCGGACATGGATATGATGATGCCTTGATGTACATGTTTCGGCCATAGTATGATGCTTTGATATACATGTTTCGGCCATGCTTTGATATACCATGATACTTGTTGTTATGCCATGTCTAGCTATGTTTTATGCAATGCACTATGTATATGTTTCGGCCATGGTGATGCTTGATATGCTATGACTAGTTGTGATTCTATTATGATGCATGATATGCTTGAATAGAATGCTATGTTATGCCATGATTAGTTTAGATTATGACTTGTTGATGCATTCTTGATTATGTGCTGATTGTTGGTTTTAGTGAGTAGGAAAGGAACTTACTGAGCCATGAGTGCTCATAGCTTACTTTTCTTGTACCACAGATAAAGGAAAAAGCTGGATGAGTTAGAGGAGCAGCAGGAGGGGCAACGAAGATGTGTGTGGCAGTGGCTAGGCAACCAAATAAATAAGAACCTGCTTAAAGTTTCTTTAAAGAACTATGCATTGGTATTTTATGACTTGTGATACCTAAACATGTGTGGCTTGACATTATGGTTCCACTGGATTTGATGTTATGATTTTTGATGCCATGTGATAGTATAGTTCAAAAGAAATTTAAAAGAAAAGTTTTATTAAAACTATGAAAATTATTTTAAGTCTTCCGCTGTTTTAAAAAGAAAAATTTATACGTAGAGTATCGTAGCCCCGTCCCTTAGGGTTAGCAGGGAGGGCGGGCGTTACATTCTCCTCGAGCAGGCTTCCACCCCGGCTTCTCATCCCTCGAACGTCGCGCACGTTCTTCTCGTCCACCGGTGTACTCTTCCATAGCTCCTTCGTCCTTCGAACGCACCGTGGTCGTCGGCTCCCTTCCCGTGCCGTACTTCTCGCTAGCTGCGTCTTCTGCTCGACTTCCTGCGCTCCTAAGCTCTTGCACACTTAGACACAGAGATCAAAACCAAATATGACTTAACCTAACTTGGTTGATCACATTAAAATAACCACGGGGACCAACACTCCATTTTCGATCATAAGTCTTTCCACTTCACTATCTATTTTTCAGCTCTATACAATATTTTTTAGCTCTGATATATCTTATAACGCACAAGCCCTAGCTGCTTTCTTACCAATCTTTGCTTTTATAATTTGTAGAAAACTTTCCAAACATCAATTCCTACATTTGATAACTAATGATAATTTGTTTCATTTTATATTGTAATTCCCGACCGTGATCCTAATATATATTAGAAGGATTTATATTATAACATACAAAGTCGACGCCTTCTACAATGCCTACAGCCACTTGGATAATTAGCTGCTATATGTTGTAGCAGCTACTTCGACGGTTAGCAACTATATGTTGTAGTAGTTAAATGTTCAAGTAGTTGCTACACGTCTAAGTCATTTTATTTTAAGTTGTAATTCCCTCTATTCCTAATATATACTGTTTATACATGATTCTAAATGATCTATTTAATTAATATAAGGAAAAATATATGTTGTCTTTATTAGATATCCTGGGTGTTAAATTATTAATTAATATAGTTGTTACAACGTCATATCAGCTACTTGTAATGTTAACTGCTACAACACTGTAGCAGCTACTTCGATGAGTAGCTGCTACAACGCTGTAATAGCTAAATCGACAGATAGCTGCTACAACATTGTAATAGCTAAATTGACGGATAGCTGCTACAATATTGTACCAGCTAATTTTCACAGTTATTTGTTATAACGTTGTAGCTACTTCCATAGCTAGCTGATACAATATGTTGTAGTAGCTACTTTGACACTCCAAACAACCTTGTCTTACCTTTTTATGTTATATAATTTGTAGGAAACTTACCAATGTATAGTTACCCCATTGATAGATGATACACGTTGTAACAGTTACAACTTGTAGCAACTATTCGACAATAGCTGCTACATAATGTAGCAACTACCTAACAATAGCTGCTTCACATTATACCAACTACCCTACATTAGTTGCTACACGTTGTAGCAGTTAGCTGACACTAATTAATATATGATGACTCATCAATTAATATTAATAGAGATCTACCTACTCCGCAAATTCCTCATCACTTTCATAGAATGACTACTCATACTTGTTATAAACCATGGTCCGTGAACACAGGAAGAATTCAACTTTGGTAGAAGGGCAACTATGGACGCATGATACTTCTATTCCCGGATTTTACAGCAGCCTTATTTTCCTATAAAATGATGGTGTCACAGAGGGATGCTTCTCATTATCGCTTCCACATCATCGCTCTTTTATGAGCCTTCTCACTTTCTCTATCATTTTTCCTTTTATAACACTTTTACGAGCAGCGTAACTATGACACCATCTTCCCTACACCACCTTTATTATTTCTTTTATGGCATCCATTGTCTTTGTCCAAAATATGATATTGTGTCTTCCTCCTAAAATGGAATTGATAAGGCGATTATGTTGTCTTCCATGGTGTATTGTAAGCCTTCATATGGTTGTACGCAGCCAATTTGGGGTTCATAAAGGAATATCTTTGTCTGAAATCTGGTTGTGTGTCTTCCATGTTCTCTTCTTCCATCTTCCAGACTATGTGCTTCAATGAATTTCAAGAAGCCTCTTCTTTTGATTTGATTGCCCAAACTTCTTCTACCACCATGCGAGGTAAATGAAAAAGATAAGAAGGGAGATCAACTAGTCGATTAGCATATTCTTGGAATGTCATGGTGGCATCTGTAAGGGTCAATTAAATGCCAATTTTCACACATCTACACCTACAATACAATAAGACAAGAAGTTCTCTGGCTCACCATTAAATTCTATCAAAGAAATACATTAGATCATAGTGATAATCTTGATGATACATTAAAATATTAGTTTTCAACCGGTAGCAGATAATTGTCCAACTATCTAGTACATGTTGTAGCCGCTACGACTTATGCGTTGTATCGTTGTAGTATAAACCTATTAGAGCAATCTGTGTGATCCTAGGTTTTGATATTTGGACAAAAGTTTAAGTTAGGATTATTATTGTATTTGATTATACGCTGTGAGTATGCAGGATGCATGTACAACAAAGGCAAAGTCCAAGTGTGATCTTGGCAAAGGCAAAGTCCAAGTGGGATCTTGGCAAAGGTGAAAGTCTAAGTGGAGTCTTGGCGGTATAAGTTCAAGTATGTAGTCTTGGCAATGTAAGTCCAAGTGTGACTTGGCAAGGTTGAAGTCCTAGAGGTGAGGAGCCTCTTAGCATAGAAGACCCGACAACAAGGACAAAGCTGAAGGAATCTCTTGAAGGCAAGGCGTGAAGGATGGGGAGACATTTACGGGATGTAAGGTAGATGGAGGAGGCTAGAAGACAAGGTCGAGGTTGTGCAGGCAAGGACAAGTGCATGAGAGATTGTACTCAGGGTAAAATCCTAGGTTTAGGGTTTTACCAATCGACTAACAACTGAACCATTTGATTGGGTTAAGGCACAGAATATTTCTATGCCCGACAGCTGTAAAAACTAGTTAACTAGGGTTGTAGCAGTCAAATCATTATTGTAGTAGTTACTATAGTAGTGACTGATATTTTTATCAATCGACTGGTATCGAGTTGTTGGCATATAACGGTAGAATTCCACAAAGGACAGTCGACTGGTAGGCGGGATTTTCCAACCCGTGGCCTATATAACTAAGACTTTAAAGTTTGGTTTGAGTTGACAAAATAGACTTGGTTAAAGTCTATTAGAAGTCTCCTAAGTGCTCCAAGCTCTTCTTATGAGCTAAGGGAATTTGGATCAAGGTTGTGGTGAGGTTTCTCTACTGAGAAGGAGGTTTGAATTAACCGTGGTTTTCTAGAGAGTCATCCACCGATGGATCGGGATCGTCTACCTTACGGATAAGTCATGGAGTAGGAGTAAGTTATCTCCAAACCATGTTATATAAACATGTTAGGTTTGTGTGTTTTCTTCTTGTTCATTGCACTACAACAAAAATTTTAAAAGACAACGGTTAAAAACCGTTGTCATAGGCCCTTTAAACCCGTTGTAACTGACACTGTTGTTAAATGTGCGATAAAAGACAACGGTTTAAAACCGTTGTCTTTGACCACATTAGACAACAGTCATGCAACGGATTTAAAGTGTTGTCTTTTAATACCAAAGACAACAATTCTGCAACAGTATAAAACCGTTGTAATTGCCAGTTTTGTAAAAATTTGATCACAGATATGCTTTTGACAACAAATACACTGTTGTCTTTCTTCAAAATTTAGTTTAAAATCATTGTCTTTGAATACTTTTCACAACGGTTAAAAAATCGTTGTCTATGTTGATTAGAAAATGCATCGCGAATAGATAAAACATTATAATTCTTTTGCACACAAACTGGTACAACATATATACATTCACAAAAACTGTTTTCAACATATATACATTCAGTTGTCTTTTATACATCTTGTCTCAATCAAAAACTGGTACAACATATATGTACATTCACTTAAATTTATAAACTTCTACAATTACTACAAGCTATCCAAACATGACCACAAGTAGTTTATCAGACCATAACCACAAAAGATAAGACCATAAAATTAAGTTTATCAAACCACAACAATCTTCACGTACTGGTCCGTTTTCTGCATACAGAATTTCATAGACTTAGCTTGCAAACCCAGCTTTCTCCCTTTTCTGAAAATAAAATATAGTTAAAGCCATAGAAAAAAGTATAAACATGCATGTATAAACTGATAATCATTGCAAACTGATAATTGAAACGAATAAATCTAATAAACCACTACAAACTAAATTGATAATTGAAACAAACAAGCTCCAAAAGTAGAAAACTTATCAACATGTATAAATAATTATAAACTTCTTGCAGCTTTGCATCTTTTGTACAGTAGAAACCAAATTGTGAAGTACGTACATAAATCTGGACCTTCTGAAATGTTTAAGTAAAAGAATGGCCAAATAAGCACGAGAAACGTTGCCACTTCACATTTTCATGAGTAGCCAAGCAAGTGAGCATGAAAAAAGTTGATGAATATATAAACTTGACATTATATCTTAAACCATGTATTATGTGGAAACAGCTAGATCGAATAGCTAACAGCAGCAACAGAAAGAAGGAATCATAGAGGAAGTCATGTACCTTATGTCTCAACATTACAGCAGCAACACTCTAGTAAGATCTCAAAGCTTGAGGATGTGCAGTTTGCATAAAAACCACAAAGAAGTATACTGAGCAACTACCTTTTTCATCAGTATTTAAGTCGCATGCACCCTTTCTGAACATTGCTTTAAGTTTCTGTATGCGTTCAACATTTGAAGAATTTTTTTCAATCAATATATAAGAATTGGCAACCACTGTTATAGCCTTGCATATAGCAAAATGAATAAAGCTCAATGGAGTGAATAGCTTCATGTAGCTGAAACCAAAAAATTGGGACAAGCATAGCTTAATGGAGATGATGTAAGAATTGGCAACAAGTTAATTCCAATAAACTGACCAGTCCTGCCCCAACATGATCACGAATGAAAGTTGCATCGATGTATCGCTCTTCCTCTATAGCTCTCTGTGGCAACAAGAGTGCTTAGAATATAAATTAAATACAATAAGTGTATAAGACAAGTTTCATACATTCATAATAGTCAATGCTGCTCCAACAATATCCTTTTTGTAGCACCAGTTATGGCCAACTTCAGCTTTGCAGCTTCTCCATAATCCTCTCTTAAAATAGCCTCATTCAATTGTGACTGAAATAAGGCCATCACATAGCATGAAACTATCAGCAAAACTAAAGCCACAGTAGTATGAACAAAATTGTACACTAGAACATAATAAACTTGACTCTAACAAGAGGAAATCAAGTTTGGTATATTTAGTTAAGCTTCAACTTCTAATTTAGTGGTGTTGTTTGTGCTACTCTCTTTGGGCATAACAAGCCAGAGTGACCATGGTCCAAAACTTTGAACAAGACTGATTTTACCAGCTAGTTGATGGCCTATACCATGTGAATCATTTTCATATAACCTTTACAAACCTATAATAAGATCTGAACTAACATTGGCATAAACCAAATTGTGCTAACTATACCAATTTTATGGATCAGTATAACTGTTAGAACCAGCTGATATCATTTCAACTCGTCACAAGTGAAAATATTCGTGACCTATACCATATGTTGCTTTTGTTTTTAAAAATCGTTGTTTTAAAAATGCACATGAATACTCATTTTCATTAGATTAGGAGTCTCCAATACGGAAGCTGAAAAATGCACATATGAAAATATTCACCCTTGTTTTATCTCGTATAACAAACAGTAGAGTAGTCTTACGAGGACAAAACCGTCTCAGCATCACCTGTCATGAGGTAAACGAAAGCAACTAAGCAAAACTCAAATTAAAAGTATATGTAAAAAAGTTATTGTAAGACTCAATTTGTTCAGGGGAATATAGTTTGGTTGAAGCAGCAATTCACCAGCTCCTACTCTGCAAGCAAGTACATACTGAATTCAAGAGTAAAGCCAACAAGTAGGAAATTAATGGGTAATTATGAAGAATATTTTACCATTTTTTACTAGCTATTAGCTAGGCCACAATCACTACAGCTGTTCTGGTTATGGAACTTGTTGGCCGATGCCTTCATGTATTCGTCAGTTAAGTTTATATCAGAGTTCATAAATTTGAACCATAATGATGAAAAAGATGCACTTAAGGAGGAGACTTAATTTTTTTGAGACTTACTCAAGTGGGGATTTGAAAACAAAGAAGCATGCACCAATTGCCAAGTAACACAGCAAGGGAACAAGCCCCTTTAAGTAATGTGAAGTTCCATCCTGTAAAAGTACCATTAGTTGAGTCTTGCAGGAAGAATTTTGGTTGAATCCTAGCATTTCAAAATAACTGAAAAACAACAACAGAAGTTAGTGTAACTAACAAGCATACCCCAATGAGTTACCTGTAACGTGAATGCTATTACTAGTATTGCCATGATCAATGAGCCAGTTTCTAATAGATTAAGATCAAGATCCATCTTGATTCCCGTTATCCAAGCCACCATAACACATAATGGAACCTTAAAAGGGCAAATTAGTACATTGTAAGCTATTCTTTAACATATACACAACATTTCATTTCAAAGCTACATCAAATTAAATCCTTACAACAAACATGGAGATCTGGGTTGCTGAACCAAGGGAAACACCAAGAGTAATATCCTGTGTGAGTTCAACAAGAAAAAATAATTATCACCATGAGAACAATCGTGTTTGACATTTGTTTTCCTTTATTCTTTGATTTGGGTGGATAAGCTAATTCATACGAGCAATACAAATGTAAGTAATAGAAATGCATTTAGCAGCATCACAAATATGGAAACAATTTGATATGAAATATTATGTTTTAAGAAATTTATACTGACATATTTGCCTTGTGTTGCTCAACAAGTTATGCACCTTCATGCATCAATATCAGAAACAGTATGATCTCACACATAATGCCCAAATGTTCTTGTGAGTCCAGCTATGTGTATCTATTATGAGAAAATATACAAAGACCAAGTCATTTAAAGTTTAGTGTTCCAAAAGAAATAAACACGTCGAGTTAGTATAATTTAACCGTTAGCAAGCTCATGATAACATGCACATCAACAACAAAAGAGTCATGAATTAGAATTGCGTACAGATTACTAAAACAATTTTATAAGATAAATTGGCTACATATTGTGATTGCTAACATAAAATGCAGATCATTTGTCTGTAAGTGTTGAAGTACCAATCACAACGCAAGCAGCAGGCAATAAGATCCATCGAACCACCAAACACAAGACGGTTAAGTGGACCAAACACAAGACGGTTAAGTGGTTACCCATAAATTAGTTTGATACTCCATGGAGAATGAGCAACAGAAACTAGAAACTGTGATGAAGACGACAATAACTTCAGTATGTCTTTCATCTGGTAAGAAATTGCAGTCCACACAAAGGATCTGAAACCCTGCCAAAGTATATAAAAATGACGATCGAAATTACGTCTTTTATAGAGAAACAAGATCAATGAAAACTACCAAAAAGGCAGGTACAAGAATGAATCAACAAAGAAGCCCTACTCTACAAGGTCGGAAATAAGAGCCAAAGGAAGGGAACCTGAGTGAAGTAGACCAAAGTGACGAGCCAAAGGAAGAAAGCTCCGAAGGAGGCCCGCATCCGCGTCGCCCAGGAAATCCACATCTCGATTTGCCGTACGGTGCTCAACTAACGCAGCCCTGAAAACTGGGGGGCGAACAAATCAAGAATGCACTCGACGACAAGATGACCGGGAAGATTTGCTCCGGAGATTTGGTTTTCCCCTTGGGGATTGGCTTCGGTTTGTCCCCTCTTCGTCCCCCTCACCCAAACTCCTCCACAATGATGACGAGTTCATGTTCGGAGATCTCAACGACAACATCCTCATCAAGAAGCAGGTAAGATGAAACCCTAATGAGTAAGCAGAGGAAAGAGGTGAAGGGAGACATTAACCTGATGACACTTCCACCGGACAAAAGAGAGAGCATCGACCATGCCCTAGACGCAGTCAAGCTAGCAAACAAGGTTCGGCGAGTTCTCGTCATTGGCGCATGTTCCGGTGAACAAACTCATCACCTTCCTCCACCTCCTCTCCACTTAAAAATTTGTGGAGAGGGGTTGAATGAAGATGCTTAGGTTTTCGGCAGCAGGAGAGTGAAGAGATCGTATGGAGAGAGGGAAATAAAAACGGATAAGAAGGGTTCAGGAAAGCTAAGGCGGAAAACACGACGCCAAAAATTTTTCACAGAGAGGGAAAAACACCGAAAGAATAAAGTAAAAGACAACGGTTTACAAAACTGTTGTCGTATCGCCTAAAAAAGTGCTTAAAGACAACGGTTTTAGATAACCGTTGTAAAATGCGTTGTTGATTTAAAAAAATATTGCTCAACGACAACGGTTTTCACAAAACCGTTGTCTTTTGTATTTTATGGGAGCTCAAAGACAACGGTTTTATCTAAAACCGTTGTCTTTTACCAAATTTACAACAGTTTCTTCTAAAACCGTTATCTTTGTGGTGTTGTCGTTTAACATTTTTGTTGTAGTGTTGTCTTATAAATTAGCATTCTTCTTATTACTAGTGTTTATATTTCCACTGCGTACTAACAAGTTGTAGGAAGCGATCAAAGTGGATGATTGGCTATTCACCCTCTCTAGCTGGGCGTCAAGGTCCTAACAATTGGTATCAGAGCTTGGTCGCTCTTCGTTGGACTAATCGCCGAGAGAGCAAAGTGCTAGAGAAAGATGGAGTAGGAAGGACCATTAGGATGGGATATACGGATCCCACCTTCATATGAGAAGCAAGACTTTAGATAATGGAGGTCACGCTTGGAGACATGATTCCAAATAGATTGGGACCATTGGAATGCATTGGAAGATCCTTTAGAAGCTCCAACGAACAAGAAAAGGAAAGCCTCCAACCTCAGTATTGGACCAAGGAGCAAAGAAAACAATCGGAGGCGGATTAGGAGGTAACAAAAATTTTATTGAATGTATTGCCTCCTAACATTTTGTTGAGTGTAGTTAATTACAAGAATGCAAGTGGTCTTTGGAAAAAGATCATTGCATTCTATGAAGATCTTACAAAACTTCGAGTAGTGGAGGAGCCTAAGGAGAAGAGCTCATTGGTCCAAGAGGAGAAGGACCAATTGGATGTTGGCACGTGTTCAACATCCGAGGAAGAGAAGGAAGATGAGGAAGTGTCATCCACATCTTCAAGGGAGGAGGATGTAGAATCGTCCACATCTTCAAAGGAAGAAGAAGAAGAGCAATCCAAGGAAGAGGAGGTCTTGGAAGCTCAACCTTCAACCGCACCCACTGAGAAGAGCACTAAATCCCACATCAATTGCTTTGAGTGTGGGGAGATGGGACACTACAAGAGTAGGTGTCCTGTTAGGACCCTTGGCGGCCAACAAGAGGAGGTTAAATGCTTGCAAAAGAAAAACTCCTTTCCCGTTCTTTCAACTTTAATTTTAAGCAACAATAATGATAAATTAAAATAACAACAACAAAAAAATTGAGACACGCTATTTACTTGGTTACAATCTGGGTGGTTGTTAATCCAAGGGAAATGAAAAAGCTCTAAAAGATCTCCTTCATGTAGGCAAAGAAGCCTCTTACAATCGTTGAATGCTCAGACAGTTGCTAGAAAATGAAAACAGGAGTTGATACCTATTTCCTAGGTCTAGGGGTCATTTTATAGCCCCATGGGAAAGTTTATCCGGAATTGGAAGGCGCCTCCAACAGGCTGGAAGGCCCCTCCAGCGAAGCGTCAAAGGATAGAACTTTATCCTCTGGCAACGACTAAAATTCTGATCGAAGGCGCCTTCCAGGCACCTTCCATAGTTAGTTGAAGGCGCCTTCAACCCTTGAAGGCGCCTTCCGCCTGAAGGTCACGGAGGCGCCTTCAACTCTTGTTGAAGGTGCCGCCAGCAGCTCCATAGCTCCATTTTAGCTCTTCCGCTGCTCCAATCACTGGGGTGATTTTAGCCAATCGAAATATGGCTCACCCGAACCCAATTTCTGGCCTTCTCCTCGAGCAGGCTTCCTCTCCGGCTTCTTGCCCCTCAAACATCATGCACGTCCTTTTCATCCACTGATGTACTCTTCCATAGCACTTCATCCCTTGGATGTACCGAGTCCGCCAGCTCCCTTCCCGTGTCATCCTTTTCGCTAGCTGTGTCTTCTACTCGACTTCTTGTGTTCCTAATCTCCTGCACCCTTAGAAACAAGGATCAAAACATAACAGGACCTAACTTAACTTGGTTGATCACATCAAAACTACCACGGGGTCCAACAATCTCCCCCTTTTTAATGTGCATCAACCCAAATTCAAGTTAGGATAAAAACAAGCAAATTACAATAAGTACTAATGAAATTGCAAGAATAACATTGTAAATGTTTAACTTTAATGTTGCAAGTGAGTTAGCAAACTTAAAAAAAAAATCCTAACTCCCTAATCCTCTCCCTTTGATCACATCAAAAAAATGGAGAAAAATATAAGAAGTTAGAAATTAATTGTTAGGGGTACGTGAAAATATTAAACAGATTTTTTTAATAGATAACATACTTTGTATTTGACAAGTAATAAAAGAGTTAAAAACACTTTAAAAAAAATCTGACTAGGTTTTAAAAAAAAATTAACTTGTTAAAAGATTTTAACAGTAAATCGTTTAACACTTAGTTAATTAAATATTTATTTCGATAATTGGCTTCTAGGCTATGGCGAGGCACTAGGCCTTCTTGAATATTGGAGCAACAACCACTTTCTTAGACAAAGCCTTTTAAAGAAATTAATATTCAATTTAACTCTTTTATAATTAAAAAAATTTTATTCTAGGTATGATCTTGGAACCCAATATAAGTTCCTACCTACTGGATTAATAAAAAATTTTGGAGGTACATAATTTTTAGGAATTTCCTAATTTGTCTCTGGTGATATCTAATATATCAGTTCAAATTATTATATCTCCTAATATTTTAATTTTTAAGCATGCACGATTTTTCAAGTATTCTATTTTTATTTCCAGTTTATCATTTTCTATTTTTAAATTATCAAACAAATCTAATGGACATGCTTTTGATAATTGTCTTTTCAAATCATTGTTTTCTTTTTCTAGTTTTACTAAATCCTTAGAAAGTACTTTAATGAACTGAAAAGATTGTTCGGATGAAAGAGCACGTACTTCACTTATCTTAAGTTCTGATGCTCCCCCTTCATCGCAGCTTTCCTCTGATGATATTCCTCCTTCGTCGATGCTCATCTCTGAGCTAGTTTCGTCTTCTTTTTGATGGTCTGCTATTAGGGCTAGTCCAGCATAGACTTCAATTTCAAAGTCGGAGGATGATAATTCATCCCATGTGGTTTTTAAATTATGTTTGGGCCGAGCTGACTTCTTATTCTTTTCCTTATCTTTGTTCTTCAGTTTTGGGCAGTCATTCTTGATTTGTCCTTCTTCATTACAGTTGTAGCATCAGACTGTCCTTTTATTTCGATAATGCTTTCTCATATGTGATTTAAATTTATTAGATTTTATAAATTTATTAAATTTTCTTACTAGTAGAGCTTCATCTTCGTCGATCGATGATTTAGAGTCAGGACCTTCCTTCTTGGCTCTTAAGGCAAGATTATTGTTTGACTTTTCGATTTCTTTAGAATCTACACATCGAGTTTCGTGAAGTTCAAAAGTGGAAAACAAATTCTCTAGTGTACTCACCTCAAAATCCTTAGAGATGTAGTATGTATCTACTAAGGATGACCATTCTAGAGTTCTTGGGAAGTGTTACGATTTCGCAAGTGCACAGATTCATCGTCAGTAATAAAGATTATCGATCCCACGAGGACTGGTTATAAGCACTAGCAATGGTTCACTTAGGATTAGCTAAACTACCAATGGTTGTAACTTATCTAAAGAAAAGAGATTAGGAAGCGGAAACGAGAACTAGTGGAGAAAAAGTAATTAACTTGGTTTATGAAGAGTTCTAGGAGTTCGATTTTATTGTGGTGGTATTGATGTATCACGTTCTATCCTTTACTCATTGTCCATCAACATGCATTCGTCGAAAGCTAAAGCAACCATCCTTAAGCACTAAATAGAGAAGATCCCTGTGAAATCCTGTTACGGTTAATCCCTGTCACTAGGGCGTCTCGGTAGATCACAAGAACGCAACTCTAATTGGTGTCATTAAGGATAGAAATAAGGGCTTGGTTTGGTCTCTTACTTCCTTGTGGAGAAGTTGCCTCTCCTTTCAAGGAAATACCATAGATGTCCTTGAACGGGTTACCCTTGTCACTAGGGCCCCTCGGGTATGCGATCTAGGATACTCTCTCTACGAGATTAGCAATTCCTACACAATCAATCTCACGCATAGTAGTTGAAACAAAGCAAGCAAAATCATTCAATGAATAAAGGCATAAATATGAGTCTTACATTAAAACCAATCCACAACTACTCCCTAATCCTAGAACAAGGAATCTACTCCATAGACGCCGAAGAAAAACCCGAAGATATAATGTAATTAAGCATACAATCCTCAAACAAGAAGAAAGAAAGAGAAAGGATGGTTATCCAACGATGACGAGTGATCTTCGGATCCAATCCTTTGCTTCTGGAGTTGATGTGGTGATGAAGGATCGCTGGACGGAGGTCCTGGACGGTGTGGAACGGCACCAAGGCAATACTCCCTTTTACGGCTCGCTTCCTCCCCAAGGAGAAGGGTTAGAACCCTTTTTATAGGCTAGGGCACGACACCGCGACATGACCGTGCAGATATGGCACGACTGTACCTTTTTTGTCTCTGGCCGCATTGCACGGTCGTGCCAATTGGCACGACCGTGTGGATCTAGGGCACTACTCCTTGGACACGGCCGTGTAGGATCGCACGATCGTGCATGGCTTGGCTGTTGGTCATGGGGGGCATGGCTGTGCAGGTTTGCACGACCATGCACGGATCCAACTCTGTTTGGCCGCACGACCGTGCAAGAGTGTTACGACCGTGCAAGAGTTGGACGACCATGCACTGCTCTTCCTCTGTTTGGCCACACGACCATGCAAGGTTGTACAACCGTGTTCTTTGTCTCGTTCTGGTACGTCAACAATAGCTGTTTATACTCTGAAAGTTATCCCTGTCAATATAAAATTAAGCAAAGAGCAGATCTCCGAACAAAAGAGTATTTATGATGAGTATATGGTAAGAGAGACGATCATGCAAAGAATATATACGCATAAAGAAAGTGAATGTGCGTTAAAACATGCATAAACGATCATAATATTCACACACATCATATCCCCAGACTTGAACCTTTGCTTGTCCTCAAGCAAAACACTGCAAACTATGTTCATGAGTTCCTGCAGTGTTTCATAATCCCTAGTGCATTCGCCTAGCTCTATCAACTAGTTTCATTGATAAGCACGATTGTGGAGTAACCTAAGTATGACCTAAGTATAAGTTCTTTGTGCTTGGTGCAATAAGTAACTCAAACTCTTCAAGTTTCAATTCTCTGTCTTAGTTAAGTCGTCATACAATTGAGTTCCTAATACTTTCGGTGATAGACACTTACCTGCCATACACTTGGTTCGTTTTCCTTAAATGACACAAGGTCTCAAAGGATACTACTCGGAATCAAGAGAAACATAACATTTATTTCTCCAGTAACCTAACTCCGTCTCAAAGGGGTAAATTGTTAGTTTCCACTCACGACAACTGTTTTTTATCCATTATTCATTTTTTTGGGTGCTATAGAGGTGTAGCACTAATCACAAATGCGAGATGCATATGTTGGAATTTAGATTTTTCCAAATAAGCTTCCATGATCCGAGGTCATCCAGTAACCAAAATGTAAATAAGAAATCACCATGGGAACAAAAGTATTAAACAATTTGGATGAATCATAACTATTTCAAAAATATTTCTATTATTCAAGCTTAAGTACTTAAATGTAGTGAAAATAAAATCCTTAAGGTTAGGCCAAGACTTATACCAAACTCCATACAATACTTAGCTTATTTCATGCTACTAAAGATAGAGAAAGGAGATACATCAAACATACTAACACTATCTTGACAACACATGAACTAAGAAAATGTTAGTCATTTTGCTATCGGACAAGTTAGCAGAAAAAGTAGAAGGTTTGATGTTCTCAAATATGCCTCAAAATTTTCAAAAAATGATGAAGAATTGCAAGTAGAAAAGGAAAGTGCAAATGAGATGCAAGTAGAAATATGAAACTAATAAAATGCGAGTCTAATAAAAAGTGAGTAAACAAAGTAGACTAATAAAATATGTAGAATGAAAGGAAAGACTCGACTCGACTCAGGTTGTGCAGACACAACACCCCCTCCCCCCAGACTTAAACTTTTCATCAACCCGATGAAATTAATACGGTGGCGGGGGTGGGGGATAAGGGGGTCCCCGATGTGTGCCAGAGGGAAATCTAAGCATACCAGGAAAATGACCAATGTGTTGATGGTATCGATAAAGGGCATCTACTTGTTGTCTACTAATATCCATATCATCCATAAAATTCCTTATTCTTTCCTGGTCAACCTCATAGTCCTAAACGAATCCTGACACCTGACTATGGAAATCCCTAGTAAATTAAAAATGATCTTGTACCTCCCTAAACTGGTCATCAGATAACTTGAAACGACCCTCCAACAATTGTTGTTGGGTATTTTACTTCTCATGAAGGGAGTCTAAGGAGACACGGAAGTCAAAAAAATCAAATCTAGAAGATCCCGTACCATAGGCAAAAGAGTGCCTAGGAGGTTCCAGATATCCTGATGACGAGGGCTCTTAGTGGTATTCGGTATCTTCTATAATGGAGGGAACAATTTCGGGGTTTAAGTCAGTGACCACCCAGTTCGTGGGGTTGCAAATTGAAGTGCGCTCGGGACAAGGAAGGGTTAGTGAAAAATCATTATTCCTAGGGAAGGCAAACTTATTCTCATCCCGATAAATCATCTTCATTGCAAGACAAGAATCGATGTCGATCTTGTCATTACAATGAATGACCTCTAATCCATCAAGCTCACAACCCAGATTGAATGCTATTTGGGTGATCAATCCACTAAACAAGTAGATGCGGAAGAGCTAGCGAGAAGGACGGCACAGGAAGGGAGTCGACGGGCTCGGTGCGTCCGAAGGACGAGAGAGCTGCGGAAGAGTACACCCGGTGGGCGTGAAGAACATGCGTGGTGTTCGAGGAATGTAAAGCCTGGACGGAAGACTGCTCGAGGAGAAGGCCGGGAACTGGGTTCGGGTGAGCCCTATTTCGGATGACCGAAATCACCCAAAGAAGCTGAACTAGAGCAAGTCAACTGGAAGTTGACTTGTCAATGGTTCGGTCGACCGAACCTCCTGATCGGTCGACCAAACCCCTCTCAATCAGTAGCTAACCAATGCCACGTCAGAAGCTGACCGTTGGTAAAGCTGATCGGTCGACTGAACCTACTGATCGGTCGACCGAACCGAAGTTTATCCAAAGACTTAGTCGAGCAAGATGATCGGGCCAACTCAGCTGGAAGACTGTTGGCCGATCGATCGACTGAACATAAGGATCGATCGACCGAACCAAAGCTCGATCCTCAAAGACTGCACCTGGACAGAAGACTGGGCAGGTACAGCAGGTTCGGTCGACCGAACCTGGGGATCGGTCGACCAATCCCTCTTGAGTCAAACCTGATCCTGAAGGTTCAGGTTATCTGATAAGCTCTAGACTCCCTATATAAAGGGGGTCTCGGGTAGCTATTCAATAACAACGAATTAGAACGAAATTCAATTCTTGTAATCTCATTCTCTGCAACCTCTGTGCTCTCAAAGTGTAAAAGGCTTCTCCGCCTTCAAAGAAGGAGTTTCTTACTGTGCTTTCCATCGCCCTGGATTAACAACCCTCTTGGTTGTAACTAGGTTAAAAATTCTGTCTTCACTTCTCTTTTTTTTTAAGTGTTGCTTTATTTTAGAGTTGAAACGCTTTGAGGAGGGTAACTTTTATTTGCAGGCAATTCACCCCCCTCTTGCCGGTCCCCGCTGCACCAACAAATTGAGCTCAAAAATTCAAGGACTAGGCGGGGGTAAGTCGGTGAATGAGCATACATAATATCATTCCAGTCTAAGGAACTAATCATCCAATTTACGTCCTTCCTAATTCCTAGCATATCCAAAGTAGTGGGATCCATATATCTAGTGCATATAATTCTTCTAGCGACAAGGATATCATATCTAGTTTTATGTTTATGATTTCTAAAAATAATATTAAACTCGTTTTCATTACCTTCGTCGTGTGTCACCCTTTTTCCTTTGCCTTTTGAAGAAGAAGCCTTCCCTTTGCCTTTGTCGCCTTCCAGCACATCTCCGTCGCCAGATCCACCACTTCCTCGATGAAGTCTCTTCAATATTTGTGACATGATGTGCAAGGTGAACTTTGAGGAATTTCTTGTAGGTGGAGATGGATCTTGAGGATGGAAGAGGAGGAGAAGGAAGAAAAATAGGGGAGTTGCTTCTCTCTATCCAGATTTATGGCCTGAAGAAGTGTTAGATCTAGATGTAGATCTAACTAAAGATGAACTTTAGAGGTAGGGATTGGGGTTTGATGAGGTGTAGTGGGGAGGAGAAAACTTTTGGGAGAGAAGGAGATGGGAATTAGGGCTTTTTAGAGGGGTAGGCGGCGCACACGGGTAGGGGCACGACCGTGCCTTATAGACATGGTCGTGTAGGTAGGGTTTCTGCATGACCGTGCCAATTGGCATGACTCTCTCTCTTCTCCCCTCAGCCAAAATCGCACAGCCGTGCCAATCGGCACGGCTGTGCGATTTTCGCCGAGGGGAGAAGAGAGAGGCCCGTGTGATTACGACCCAATTTTATCGTGAATTGGGCATCAAACAATGAAATACCAAACCCCTCCTACGCTAATGTAGCATAGGAATGACTCGGGTCGTCCGCCAACGAAAGCAACGATAGGATGATAAATTTAGGATCGTATGTTATTTCTATTTTTGGGATTTTTAATACGGAATTGGGGGTTTTGGATTTTGATTCTAAATCTAACAAATTAAAAGTAAGACAAGTAGGAAATTAATCTAGTGCTGGAATAAAATCTAACTAAATGCAAATAATTAATTCATAACGCGTTGTCACACTACGTTATGGATCAACTATCTGTTGGAGTGTATACTGAAAGCCTAAGCTTTTGTAAACATTTGTCTTGAATAAAGAATCACATTTGGTCAAATTATCTAGATTTGTTTGTAGTTGTTCAATTAATTTATATTGTAGATAACATAGCTTGTGGTGTCACATGCAGAAGATAATGTTATCAGTACCTTATAAATTATAAACAGTAGCTCACGACCAAAATGGAAAGGAACAAACCATTAGAAGGTCGTAGTGTAATTAGGTATCAGTTTATCTTGACTGTATAATTACACTAGTACACTTAGAGTGTATTGAGTAGGACCATTTGAGGTCGTTTCTTTTATACTGACTTTATAAAGAAACAAAGACCTCGGTTATTATGGAAGTGTGTGCTCTTAATCCTGATATAATAACAAGCACATATATTTGATATTTATTTCTTTAATTTATCAATGGGTGAGATTTAGTTCGATGAATCAATAAGCCCGATAAGTTGGGAAATGGTATTACTTATAGTGTGTGTTGTTGATTATAGAAGGAAACCGTGTCCTAGAGATACTAGGTTGATAATGTCCCCAAGAGGAGCTCATAAGGATTGTCATGTTAAACCCTGCAGGTGGACTTAGTCCGACATGACGATAAGGTTGAGTGGTACTACTCTTGGACTTAGATATTAATTAAATGAGTTGTCAGTAACTCACTTAATTAGTGGACATTCGATATCTTAAACACAGGGAGACTAACACACTCATAATAAGAAGGAGCCCAAAAATGTAATTTGGGATTGGTGCGGTAGTTCAATGATAGTTCTCTAGTGGAATGAATTATCATTGATAAAATTAAGTTGTGTTCGGGGCGAACACGGGATGCTTAATTTTATCGGGAGACCAAAACCAATTCCTCCTCTCGGTCCCTATCGTAGCCTCTTAGTTATAGAGTTCTATACCCACCTATACCCACCTTCTATACCCACCCAATGGGGGCCGGCCAAGCTAGCTTGGGAAACAAGCTAGGGCCGACCTAGGTATAAGATTGGGTGGCCGGCCCTAGCTTGAACCCAAGCTAGTAGGGCCGGCCAAAATAAAAGAATTTTTAATTTTAATTTTTATTATGTGGAAGAAATAATTTATTAAAGAGAATTTAAATTAAAATTATCTCTCTTGTAAAATTTACAAAAGATTAAAGAAAGAGATTTGATCTCTTTCCTTATTTGTAGATTGGTGAGATATTTTATTTTCTCTTTAAAAATTATTCACATATTGTAAAATTAAAATTATGGAAATTTCTTTTTATTAACCATGTAGAGATTTTTAAAGAGAAATTTTATTTTTAAAATTTCCGGAAACAAATTAGGAAGTTTTAATTGTTGATTAAAACTTGTCCAATTTGTTCTCCAATGATGTGGCCGGCCATGAGATTGTAATTGGGGAAATTTTATTTTATTTTTTCTCAATTAAATCATGACAAGGAAATTGAGGAAATTTTATTGTAATTAAATTTCCTAATTTGCCTAGGCCAAGGAATATAAAAGAAGGGGTGAGGGTGGCTTCATGGAACAACCTCTATTGTTTTCTCTCCCTCTTTTCCTTGGTGTTGTGGCCGGCCATCATCCTCTCCCTCTCTTCCTCTTGTGGTGGCCGAATACTTCATCCCTCTTGGAGTTCTTGTGGTGGCCGGATACTACTTGGAGAAGAAGAAGAAGAAGGAGAGAAAGCTAGCATCTCTTGGAGCTTGGTTAGTATTTTGGTTTTCTTCTTTGGTGAAGTTCTTCCTTTGTGGCCGAACCTTGCTTGGAGGAGAAGAAGGTGGTTGGTGGTTTCTCATCTCGGTAGATCGTTGCCCACACAACGTCCGAGGTTAGAAGAGGAATACGATAGAAGATCAAGAGGTTTTTCTACAAGGTATAACTAGTAATTTTTATTTCCGCATCATACTAGTTATTTATGGAAATAATACCAAATACAAGAGGCTTACGTTCTAGTATTTCGAATATGTTTTTCGAAGTTGTGTTCTTTTGTTTTATTTTTCCTTGTGATTTGATTGTTCTTTTTGGTTAACCTAAAGTTATTTTAGGAAATTAAATATTAGCTTTCTATAAAAGGTTTTGTCTAGTCGGTGGTGGTTGCTCCCATATCCAAGAAGGCCATGTGCCTCGCCACGTCAGTACTGGGAACCAATTATGGAAATTAATATTTAATGGAATTAATAACTTAAGGTGATTTGGGTCGAACGTGTTAAGTTCCGCAGGAGACCCAAGTCAAAACCTAAAAGAACGAATAGATTAAGTTTTGGATCAAACGTGTTAAGTTCCGCAGGCGATCCAAAATTTAATTTAAAAGAACACATGGTAGCTAGGAAAAGGTTCAGACCTTTGTACAAAATTTTTGTACATTGGAACCTCTAGGTTTTCCGAGTAGCAACCAACAATTGGTATCGAGCTAGGGTTTTGCCTCTGTGTATTTGGTATTAGTTTAATTATGCACGTGTCATACATAATTTAGGCGGGTTAATAGTAGGATGTCTAACTTTGTGGATGTAGGATCCAACTATTATGACTTTTAGTTATTATGTGTGTGATTGGACCTTGACATGTCAAGAGCATTTATATGTGTGTGCGTGATTGTATTAAAATACAGGGGCGTATTTAGTTTTATTAGGATTTTATTTTGATCTAGATACATGTACATTCCTTTTATGGAATATAGGATCAAAATGTAAAATTCTATTTATGTCATGGATCGAATCTTGCAAAGCGTGGAACCTTCTAAGGACCAGAGGCGCAGCGGAACTAGGAGCAAGATGGATGCGACAGTGAGACCCGATGGCGGTGGCCAAATATGGCGGCAACTTGGGATGACAACACACGGAGGATAACTAGAGATAAAAGCCGTAATAGTTGAAAATTAGATTTTCTATTTATTGCTTTTATATTGTCTTTATGTGTATGTGTTAGTTTACATGCTTAGTAGGCTAGCATAGTTAAAATTCCTCATTTATAAATAACTAAGTGGGAGAGGATTTTAAATAAATCCCATGGTCTCCATTCTTGGTTTGTAAGTGATGCAAACAAGCTTGGCGTTGGCTCGAGTGCCTTCCTCCATAACGGATGAGCTTGTTTGTGGATCACTAGAGCAGACTTCCATTTTGGATGACTATAGGAAGTTAATTAAGGCGTGTGATCTTCCCAACGGAAGAGGCATAATCTTATTAATGGACTTAGTGTCAAGTAATGGTATACACTTAGACACACCTAATAGTATCCTCCCCTGAGTCACCGCTATTATTTGTGTGACGAAAAGATACCAACTATTAATTTTATTTGTCAAAAAGTTAGGTTGACAAGATAATAAAATTAATGGGTTAAACCTCCTTTACAAATGTTGAATTTGTATCGTCCACACTAACGTGGCATACTGAAATTCACGGTGTTTTGAGTGTTGGTTAATTTAAAATAGTATTGTTTGAGGAATCAATATTATTCTAAATTTAGAGTTCGACCAAAAGTTATTTGTGATTCTTAGGATGTCTTTCAACCCATTGTCCATCATACTTCAACGAATAGACTTATTGGACCAAACTACATAGATTGGAAAAGAAACACGGACATTGTTCTTTCTGCTGAAAGCTATAAATTTGTATTGGTGAGGCTTGCTGCACCCACTGGTGAATCTACCCAAGAGGAGATTGAATATCATAGGAAATGGGTAAAGCGGATGAGATGGCGGTGTTACATTTTGGCTTCAATGTCAAATGTATTGCAACATCGACATTTTACCAACGACTATGATATTATGAACAATCTTAAGGAACTCTTTGGTCATTAGGATAGGGCTTCTAGGCAAGAAGCCATGAGAAAGATAATGACCACCATGCAAGAGGGTACTCCTGAGGATCATATCCTAAAGATGATGGCTTATCCGAACGAGATACTGATCCTTGGAGGAGAAATTGATGGGAAACCCGGATCGATATGATCCTCCAAACGCTACCTGAAGTTTTGAGCGGTTTCGCTGAACTATAATATGAATAAGAGGGTTTATTCATTAGCGGAACTACTGACAGACTTCAAGCAGCAGAAGGATTATTTCGTCACAATGCTCAAATTCACTATCTTGAAAATGGTTCTACTTCTAAACCGAAGGAAAGAAGAAGAAGAAACAAGTGGTTCGGAAAGAAAGTGAATAAATCTCAGTCTACGGGATTTAAAGCTGAGAAGAAGAAGGGCAAGTGCTTCATCTGTAGCAGGACATTGGAAGGCGGACTGTCCTCGTAGGAACCAAAACAAAGGTATATCTCATACTCTAGTTGTTGAAACATGTTTAGCGGTGTTATCTACCAGCACCTGGTGTGTAGATACGGGAGCCACTGATCATGTCTGCAATTCCTTGCAGGGGTTCTAGGAAACCCGATGACTATCTGAAGGAGAGATTACCGTCTACATGGGTAATGCTACTAAGGTGGCAGCTGTTGCAGTGGGAGACGTCTACTTATCTTTTAGTAGAAATAGAAATTTGATTTTAAGAAATTGTCTTTATGTATCCAGTTTTATAAAGAATTTAATTTCAGTTTCTAAACTGTTTTTAGATGGATATTCAGTTTCTTTCAGTAACGATGTAGTTATTAAAAGAAATAAAGTGATTATCTGTTCTGGTGCATTAGTTGGCAATTTGTATACTTTAAATCCAATTTCTTCCACAAAGCAAAACATGGAAATTTATAACTCATCTTCTAACTCTAATAAGAGAAAAGAACCTTCGGAAATGAACCAAGCATATCTTTGGCATCTAAGGCTTGGTCATATTAACTTAAGTAGGATTCAGAGGCTTATAGCCGATGGACTTTTGAGTTGGAAAATTTTCCAACTTGTGAATCTTGCTTGGAAGGTAAAATGACCAAGAGGCCGTTCAAGGCCAAGGGGTATAGAGCCAAAGAAGTGTTAGAGTTGGTTCACTCTGATTTGTGTGGTCCTATGTCTGTCCAGGCAAGAGGAGGTTTTGAATATTTTGTCTCTTTCATAGACGATTATTCAAGATATGGATACATTTACCTAATGCGCCACAAGTCCGAGTGCTTTGATAAGTTCAAAGAATACAAGGCTGATGTGGAGAAACGACTAGGTAAAAGTATCAAGACACTACGGTCAGATCGTGGTGGCGAATACCTCTTAGGAGAGTTTAGGAATTACTTATCAGAGGCCGGGATTCAATCTCGATTATGCACTGGAACACCTCAGCGGAATGGTGTAGCAGGCGAAGGAATAGGACTCTTATGGAAATGGTTAGATCGATGATGAGTTATTGAGAATTACCAAATTCGTCTTTTGGGGATATGCTCTGAAACAGCGATGTATCGTTCTCAACTTAGTACCTTCTAAATCGGTTTCTTCTACTCCCGTAGAATTGTGGAATGGGCGAAAGCCCAGTCTAAGACATATCGGTTGGGGTAGTCCAGCACGTGTGTTGAAACCAGATCTTGATAAGTTAGAATCTCGTCACTGAAGTTCGCGTGTTTGTAGGATATCCCAAAGGAGCGAAAGGTGGTTTATTTTATAGTCTAAAGACCGAAGGTCATTGTAGCACCAATGCCCGCTTTTAGAAGAAGACTATATAATGGATCACAAGCCCGATAGTAAAGTTGTTTTAGAAGAACTTAGAGAGGACATGTCTACTTAGTACCAACAATACAAAATGAAGTACCACAAGAGATTGCAACACGTGTTACACATGATACACAACCACGACGGTGCCTCGTCGTAGTGGGAGGGTTGTGAGGCGACTGAAAGATTCATGTTTTGGGAGAGTCTTGGACTTGATCCGTGGTATGAACTGATCCACGAACATATGATGAAGCACTCCAAGATATAGATCCAGCATCTTGGCAAAAGGCAATGAATTACGAAATAGAGTCTATGTACTCTAATAAGGTGCGGGAGCTTGAGAACCACGATGGTGTAAAACCGTTGGATGCAAGTGGATCTACAAAGGAAAAGAGGGATAGGCGGAAGGTAGAAACCTTCAAAGCTAGGCTTGTTGCGAAAGGGTACACTCGGAAAGAGGGAATCGATTATGAGGAGACCTTTTCACGGGTAGCTTAAGTCTATCAGGATACTCTTATCCATTCCGCTTATATGGATTATGAGATTTGGCAAATGGATGTCAAGGCGACTTTCCTTAATGGAAGTCTTGAAGAGAACATCCATAAGAAGCAAGGGTTCGTTGAAAAGGCAAAGAGCATCTAGTGTGTAAGCTCAATCGGTCCATTTATGGTGAAGCAAACTTCAAGATCTTGGAACATCCGATTTAATGAAGTAATCGATCATATGGATTTATTTAGTGTCCGGATGAGTCTTGTGTATACAAGAAGTGTAACGGAAGCGTGGTGGTATTTCTTGTACTATCGTAGATGATATTTTGTTAATTGGTAACAATGTCAAGATATTATCAGGGTATGGTTGTCCGAACAATTTGATATGAAGGACTTAGGAGGTGTGCACACATTCTTGGGATCAAAGTTATAAGGGATCGTAAGAAAAGTTGTGTGCATCCCAAGCTTCATATATAGATACAATCCTTGCTCGTTTTAGCATGCAGGATTCGAAAGGTTTCTACCTTTTAGACATGGAGTAGCTCTATCTAAAGAGATGTCTCAAAGGCGTCAAAGAGATAGAGGACATGAAAGCGGTTCCTTATGCTTGGTGTAGGAAGCCTAATGTATGCGATGCTATATACGAGACACGATATCTGTTTTGCCGTGGGTATGATATCGAGTAACCTAGACAAGGACATTGGATGCGGTAAAGCATATATTAAAGTACACGAGAAGGACAAGAGATTATATGCTAGTTTACAGGGCACACTCGCTCACATAGCGCATTTCCTGTCGAGATAGGGATATGATGAAGTCTACATCGTAACTATTCGTGCTTTCTAGGAGGTGAGCCTGGATTTCCAGGAAGGATGTTAAGTGGGAAGATAACTCGAGTCGCTGCAACTGAACGCCAAGCTCCCAATGAACTGGTAAATAAATATTTGTGAATATTGATTTATTTTTAAAAGTTTTTAAAAATTCTATGAATTTTCAAAATTATCCACAATGCTCTATGGAAGCTGTGGTAAATATAAATATATGGAGCCCAACAACGCAAGGAATAGCCGAGGAGAAGTGTCAAAGTAATTACATCAGTAGATAACTGGCGGATCCTTTCACTAAGGCCCTTGAAAGCTTTCGATCGGCATGTGGAGGAATGGGAATCGGATGTATGGTAGAAGATATGGCGACTTAGTCGTTAGTATAAGTGGGAGATTGTTGGAGTGTATACTGAAAGCCTAAGCTTTTGTAAACATTTGTCTTGAATAAAGAATCACATTTGGTCAAATTATCTAGATTTGTTTGTAGTTGTTCAATTAATTTATATTGTAGATAACATAACTTGTGGTGTCACATGCAGAAGATAATGTTATCAGTACCTTATAAATTATAAACAGTAGCTCACGACCAAAATGGAAAGGAACAAACCATTAGAAGGTCGTAGTGTAATTAGGTATCAGTTTATCTTGACTGTATAATTACACTAGTACACTTAGAGTGTATTGAGTAGGACCATTTGAGGTCGTTTCTTTTATACTGACTTTATAAAGAAACAAAGACCTCGGTTATTATGGAAGTGTGTGCTCTTAATCCTAATATAATAACAAGCACATATATTTGATATTTATTTCTTTAATTTATCAATGGGTGAGATTTAGTTCGATGAATCAATAAGCCCGATAAGTTGGGAAATGGTATTACTTATAGTGTGTGTTGTTGATTATAGAAGGAAACTGTGTCCTAGAGATACTAGGTTGATAATGTCCCCAAGAGGAGCTCATAAGGATTGTCATGTTAAACCCTGCAGGTGGACTTAGTCCGACATGACGATAAGGTTGAGTGGTACTACTCTTGGACTTAGATATTAATTAAATGAGTTGTCAGTAACTCACTTAATTAGTGGACATTCGATATCTTAAACACAGGGAGACTAACACACTCATAATAAGAAGGAGCCCAAAAATGTAATTTGGGATTGGTGCGGTAGTTCATGATAGTTCTCTAGTGGAATGAATTATCGTTGATAAAATTAAGTTGTGTGTTTGGGGCGAACACGGATGCTTAATTTTATCGGGAGACCCAAGACCAATTCCTCCTCTAGGTCCTATCGTAGCCTCTTAGTTATAGAGTTTTATACCCACCTATACCCACCTTCTATACCCACCCTTGGGGGCCAAGCTAGCTTGGGAAACGCCAGCCTAGGTATAAGATTGGGTGGTAGGCCCTAGCTTGAACCCAAGCTAATAAAATTAAAAAGAATTTTTAATTTTAATTTTTATTATGTGGAAGAAATAATTTATTAAAGAGAATTTAAATTAAAATTATCTCTCTTGTAAAATTTACAAAAGATTAAAGAAAGAGATTTGATCTCTTTCCTTATTTATAGATTGGTGAGATATTTTATTTTCTCTTTAAAATTATTCACATATTATAAAATTAAAATTATGGAAATTTCTTTTATTAACCATATAGAGATTTTAAGAGAAATTTTATTTTTAAAATTTAAACAATTAGGAAGTTTTAATTGTTGATTAAAACTTGTCGATTTGTTCTCCAATGGCCGACCATGAGATTGTAATTGGGAAATTTTATTTTATTTTTCTCAATTAAATCATGACAGGAAATTGAGGAAATTTTATTGTAATTAAATTTCCTAATTTGCCTAGGCGGGAATATAAAAGAAGGGTGAGGGTGACTTTATGGAACAACCTCTATTGTTTTCTCTCCCTCTTTTCCTTGGTGTTGTGGTGCCATCATCCTCTCCCTCTCTTCCTCTTGTGGTGGCCAATACTTCATCCCTCTTGGAGTTCTTGTGGTGGCGGATACTACTTGGAGAAGAAGAAGAAGAAGAGAGAAGCTAGCATCTCTTGGAGCTTGGTTAGTATTTTGGTTTCTTCTTTGGTGAAGTTCTTCCTTTGTGGCGAACCTTGCTTGGAGGAGAAGAAGGTGGTTGGTGGTTTCTCGTCTCGGTAGATCGTTACCCATATGACGTCAGGGTTAGAAGAGAATCGATAAAGATCGAGGTTTTTCTGGTATAACTAGTAATTTTTATTTCCGCATCATACTAGTTATTTATGGAAATAATACCAAATACAAGAGGCTTACGTTCTAGTATTTCGAATATGTTTTTCGAAGTTGTGTTCTTTTGTTTTATTTTTTCCTTGTGATTTGATTGTTCTTTTTGGTTAAGCTAAAGTTATTTTAGGAAATTAAATATTAGCTTTCTATAAAAGGTTTTGTCTAGTCGGTGGTGGTTGCTCCCATATCCAAGAAGGTCATGTGCCTCGCCACGTCAGTACTGGGAACCAATTATGGAAATTAATATTTAATGGAATTAATAACTTAAGGTGATTTGGGTCGAACGTGTTAAGTTCCGCAGGAGACCCTAGTCAAAACCTAAAAGAACGAATAGATTAAGTTTTGGATCAAACGTGTTAAGTTCCGCAGGCGATCCAAAATTTAATTTAAAAGAACACATGGTAGCTAGGAAAAGGTTCAGACCTTTGTACAAAATTTTTGTACAGTGGAACCTTTAGGTTTTCCGAGTAGCAACCAACACTATCAACATAATTAAACTAATGAATGAAATAACGAAGCATTAAATAAAACCTAATCTAGTAAATAAAAGACAATGCAAGTAATAAAGCTAAACCTAACCTAACTACAATTGCAAAAATTAAGAACAACATTAAATAAAGCATAACAAAACTAACATGTAACGGAACCTAAAGCATGTAACAAAACCTAAGCTAATCTACCTTAATTGCATTCAATCAAAATTAGAACCCAATGAAATTGAACGAACATGACAAAGCAAAAATTAACCGAACTAAAATGCATCAAAATTGAACCTAACTACTGGTTGAAGCATTTCATCGAGCATGTTGTGAGCCTTAATCAAATTGAACATAGTACATGCAATTTAAACGTGAAAGATCAAGTTAATACAAGCATTCAACCACAATTTAACACAAACATTAACAATGAACCAAATTAAACTAACTAAACAAGAAAATTCTAATTATCCAAACCATATTCCACACATCCGTTTCCGATTACCAAAGACTACTCTTCGCCGTCACACGAAAGGCCCGGCTCGGAACCCCCAAAAACCAATGAACAGTAGCTCTCTCCACTGGTTGCTACTTGCTTCGACAAAAATAGGATACAGATCTTCCAACAGAGAACCATCGCTGGAAGTGGCTCGAAATGGTGGAATACCTGCTGCCGCCTCCTCCTTGCTCCACCGCCTGAACCCCAAGAAGTGGAGTTTCCAGAAGAAAGCCGGACAGTGGAGATCACACCGGAGACCCCTCCGGTGAGGTGAATATGGTCGGGATCGTCGCCGTCGCTCGCTGCCCCATTGAGATTGTTGCTGTCGTCACCGCTGGAATTGAGAAGAAGAAGTAGTGAGCTGTGGATGGCCGGCTGGCGGCAAGGGAAGTGAAGAAACGGGGCCGCCGACCGAAGAGAAGGAAGAAGAGAGGTGTCAGCAGTGTGGATGTGTCGCAAACCCTAGCCCGCGAGGAAGATTCATGAACCGAGAAGGGATTGGGCGTGATGTCGCGTGAGGAGAAGAAGAGAAGTTTCTTAACGGGTCGGGTAAAGGTTTTGGGTAAAGGAAAAGATCTGTTAGAGCTTAGACCCGATTCATTAATAGTAGAGTTCAAATTGGGCTTCAAATTGAATGAGTTGGGCTTTGGATAAAGCTTAGAAGTGGATTGTTGTCGATTGGATTCTTCTTTCTTGATCCGAATTGGAATGAAATGAACTAAGCTCTTCAAATTAGCTCATGTTCAACCCTAGCATTGCATCCAATTGATTTGACTCAACTCATGTCTATGACTCCTTGAATTCCCTACAAAACCAAAATAAAAACATGCGATTAAATTCCATAATTGTAGAAAATTTACATTTAAGTCCAAAATAAATCTTACTCACAAAATATAATATAAATACAAAATTAAGCATGTGAGAAGGTAAAAATGTCAAGTAATAAGAGCCAAAATAATGCACAAAAATACTAATTATTAACTCCCCCACACTTATTCTTGCTCGTCTCGAGAAAGTAAATAAAATAAGAAAATAACTAAGATGCATTCCCTTAGTAATACTCAATCATATATAGAAAATAGTGAAAAGAGAGTTACCTTGTGAGATACGGCAAAGTAAATAACCTAGAATAATTTATGGGAATTTTTAGACATTTTTCTAGATTTAATTGGAGGACGTATGACGGTGTTTAAGGGGATAAATTATTGGGCTTAAGATGACAATGAAAATCATCATTAGAGGAGGGTTAAGGGGTGTTTAGGATGCAACCTAACCTAACCTAACCCCATAAGATGCTACAGTACTGAGAAGCCCTAAAAACGCCGACTCTTTCCCTTTCTCGTGCCATTCCTCCCGAGAGTGCCGATCCACAGCTAGGAGTTTGACCAGGCTGCGCTCGATCGCCGGCGGCTGGTCACAGACCGAGTAGCCGTGGTCCCCCAAGGCCCTTAACGGAGGTCGCGACGGCAGAGTTCTTCGGAGCGTAGTGTTGCGCTGGGGATTCTCGCCCGGGAGAGGGGAGGCGAGCACCGGAGACGCGGAGGGTCGAAACGTCGGAACCCTGAGCTCGATCTCAGCTGAGGGTGCATTCCAGACAGTGGTCACGACGTTCCCTAGCTCTAACGCCAAGCTGATTCCGTCGGATTCTCTTCGCCGATCGTGGAGGGTTCCTGTCCTTGAGGTAGGTTGAGGTATGCTGATTGATTTAGGGTTCTTTGGCTGTGGAGGTCTGGGATTGAATCTGGTATGCGAGATTGAGATGATTGTGGTTTCGTTCCTGGCAGTGTCACACTGGGAGGGGCACGACCATACCCTCCAGCAGCTGTTCTTCAACCGGGAAGCAGTAGGTACTGTCTCTATTGTTCCAGATGTTTAACCTGTTGACCTAGGTGTAGGATTCAAGTAGTATTGTGTGATGAATGGTGTGATTTCAATGGCTTGTAGCTCTATAGGAGCTTTGATCTATGGAGTTGCGACAGCAGGCAGCACCAGTGAGATTGTGCCAGGGGTCTCACCTTCCGGCAGTGAGTTATCAGTGGGGGAGATTATTGTAAGGTAAGCTTTAGATTTTGGATACTTAGTTTAATTGAATACGTATTTGTGCATTGGTGTTTGGGGAACGAAATGCATGATTTGGGAATTCTAATTGACATAGTTTCGGCTGGGAATTGTTTGATCTGAAGACATAAACTAGGGCTTTGGTTTAGGTTGTGCAAATTAGTGCGGATTCGTTTGGATAATGAATAGAACTCGGATTAAATTCGCATGCCTTGTTCACTAGTTTAGTTATTCTGTTTCCTATGTATATAGTTAAAATTGATACGTTGACACAAGACTTTGATCGAGGCAGGTGGCGTGACGAAGTTGGCGTTGGATTCAGCCTACACTTAGAGGCGAGTACTTCTTGACTTGATTCTTTAGCTATTGTTCTTAGTGCATGAGTAGTTCGAATAAAGTAGAGCTTTACCTTGACTCCACTCATATTATGTCTTGTGCTTGATACTTTATCCACTCAATCTTCGAGATGCTCACATTCGTATCTATACAGTCTCCCGTTGTTATTCCTGATAATTAGCAGATACTAGATACCATGTTACCTGTTTGGACTACTGTTTATTTATGCTTTGTATTGAGCATGCGGCTTCATGTAGCATACCTGATTTTGTATATATGATGATTGTTGCATTGTTCGCATCATGTCATTACATGCATCGCCGATGACCTTGGCTCCCTTGTGGTTGAGACGGTCATTGGCCTGGGCCGCACGCTCGGCCACTCATGGGTAGTGGTAGCTTGGAGCGTGCCGCATGTCCTGTCGTGCCCCCCACTCGCACACTTATTGGGTAGTGATAGCTGGAGTCGGGGGCAGCAGGGACCCCGTCGCAGACGTGGCTATTTAGCTACTATGCAACTGTCCCCTCGGCCGCTCGAGAGTAGTGGTAGCTGGAGGGTGTACAATCTGTCATTGACCCTGCCTCTCGTCCATACTAGGGTCATGGTACTTGAGGGGTGGGCGGGAGTAACCATCCGTGCATACGCTATTTCTCTGTTATTTCTGATTATGTTGTTATATGCTTGTTCAATTTCTGCTATCATATGCCTGTTTATATGCTTAGACACTGATTACTATGACTGTATACCTTATCTGTGATCTTGGTAGTTATGAGTAGTACTGTAGCAGTTTATGTTACCTCAGACCTTATACTACTAGCTTAGGATTTGGTATCAGGTATGGATATATATATACTTTGTTTACACAGTAGTATTTGCTATTTATCTTCCCGAGACTGTATCCTGTTGTACTCTTAGCTATTTATGTTACTCATGCACTATCTATTCTTTACTCGCTGAGTTTTATACTCACCACCTCGTACATTGGTAATTTCACCAGGTAGCCGATAGTGATGCTAATACACTTAGAGAGATCCTGACTGCCAGTCCCACGTCGCTTTCGAGGATGGATTTCCGGTTTTGTTTAGATTTCTAGTTGTGAGTTGAACTTTTGAATTTGGTATTGTAATAACCCTTCTTGGGACTTGATGTTATTCTGTGAGTTGTTTTGTTTTGTCGAGAAGCCAAGCCGGGCCGGCCCGCGGTGAGTTCTTTTGATATTTTGGTACTTATTATTTCGTTTACCGCTGTGTTTGATTTACCAGCTGAGTGGGCTGCTTATTATCTACGTGGTTGTGTTTGTTTCTAGCCGTGTTGGCTATATTTGCATACGTATATCTGTTGGTTATGTATACTGGTTTCATTTGTCACCGCTACAGGGAAGGTGTTGTCCGATTTTTTGTCGGAGAACCTTACTCTCGGGGCGTGACAATTTATTGGTATCAGAGCCATGAATTTACGATGCCTAAATCGTACGTTTTGGATTTTTCGCGATTTAGTTCCTTGAAGTGACTTTTTGGGATTTGGGACCAGGCAGTGGCGGAACACCTCCAAGTTATAGGCTGTAAGTTTTATAAGTATAGTTATAAATTGTTGGTAGTACTTATTTATTATTGCTATCAGGTATGAGACGAGGTCGATCAGCAGCCGGTTCTCGTCGTGGTCCGGGACGACAACGGAAACAACCTATTGAGGCTGAGGAACCAGAACCAGTGACTCAGGAGGCGGATTCTTCTAGGGATCCAACTGATGTTGAGACGGTTAGTCGAGGACAGGCCCATCAGACTCCTCATAGAGATCAGGGACGTCAGCCTCAGGAGATCCCTTCGGTAGTACCACCTGTGAGAGATCAGGGATTTCAGACACAGGGGATTCCTTCTGTGATACCATCAGTGGAACCTGCACCTACTACTACAGATTGGATGCGGGATAGAGCTCGTATACCGTTGCTGGCGAGGTCCGTCAAGGATAGAGTTACTTTATACTTGGGCGGAGCGGACCCTTGGGTTGCTCGTAGTTGGTTGAGGAATTTGGAAAGCACTTTCGGGTACATGAACTGTACAGATGAAGAGAAGGTGGAATTGGCTGCGTATCACCTCCGAGATCAGGCGGTTACATGGTGGGATATGCAGAAGACGATCTTCGGGGAGCAACACATCACATGGATGATGTTTCGTGACGCCTTCGAGAGACAGTACTTCCCTGCTACCTTTTGTCTTGCTCGCCGCCAGGAGTTTTTGAACCTTAAGCAGGGCGATCGTTCGGTATTAGAGTATAATGCAAAATTCAGTAGGCTGGCTGAATTTTGTCCTCATCTCGTGGCACAGGATTACGATCGGATGCATCAGTTTACTCAGGGCCTTGCTGCATACATTCGGATCCGGATGTCAGGTTTTCCAAGTATTTCCTACCGCGAAGTTTTGGATCGTGGGCTGTATATCGAGATAACTCAGCAGCAGGTAAATCAGGAGAAAAGTAAGGATAAGCAGCTGTCGCAGAAGAGAGGGAATAAGGGTCAAGACTTGCAAGTTACTTCCGAAGGATCTTCTCGGCCACAGAAATCAGGGCGCACCACGGACGGGTCTACTAGTTCCCCTAAGAGAAATCGGAAGAATGATAATAGTGAAACCAGGTGTTTCCAGTGCGGCTCAAAAAGTCACCTCAAGCCTGATTGTCTGTTGGATCACTCGATATGCTTCTATTGTAAGCTTCCGGGCCATGAGAGTCGGGAATGTACCCTGAAGGCTCAGTTAGAGACTACTAAAGTTACCTTTTAGGGAGATTGACCCACCCAGCCATGGCAGCAGAGAGGATCTCAAACGAATCAGAGTGCTCCTCGTCAACAGCGACCACCGCCTTTTCAGGGACAGATATATCATGTGCAGGGTCAGGAACCAGCGACTACACAGTATTCTGTCGCAGTGTCTTCTCATCAGGCATTTCCAGTACAACAAGATTTTCATTCACATTAGCCTTACTCAGCATATCAGCAGCAGCCTCAGTCTCAGTATCAGCAGCCAGTTTCTGCACCTCCGATTCCAGCGCAGACCACTCCAGGCATGCCTCAACTGAGCTCAGAGGAGGGTCGCGTTTATGCTGTCACACGAGAGGAGGCACATGGAGCTGAGAGATCGGTCTTCCGAGGTATTATTTTACCTTATACGTTTATTATAGGACTATTAATAGATGCTAGTGGATCCCATTTGTTCATCTCTCAAGTATCTTTTCGGGGGGGGGGGGGGGGGTTACCTACACGCTAGACACGTGACATAGTAGTATCTTTACTGTCTGGAGAGGTACTTGTTGTACGTCAAGTCAGAGGATGTTATGTGGATTTCGATGGTTAGACACTGGTGGTGGATCTATAAGTGTTGGAAGTGGTGGGACTTACATTTCCTTGGGCCTTGAATGGATGGCCGGGAAACATGTCATTAGTGTTTAATGCATTTAGGTCGTAAATTTGGGGACCAAATTTTTATTAGAGGGGGAGAATGTGAGATACAGCAAAGTAAATAACCTAGAATAATTTATGAGAATTTTTAGACATTTTTCTGGATTTAATTGGAGGACGTATGACGATGTTTAAGGGGATAAATTATTGGGCTTAAGATGGCAATGAAAATCATCATTAGAGGAGGGTTAAGGGGTGTTTAGGATGCAACCTAACCTAACCTAACCCTATAAGATGCTACAGTACTGAGAAGCCCTAAAAACGCCGACTCTTTCCCTTTCTCGTGCCATTCCTCCCGAGAGTGCCGATCCACAGCTAGGAGTTCGACCAGGCTGCGCTCGATCGCCGGCGGCTGGTCACAGACCGAGTAGCCGTGGTCCCCCAAGGCCCTTAACGGAGGTCGCGACGGCAGAGTTCTTCGGAGCGTAGTGTTACGCTGGGGATTCTCGCCCGGGAGAGGGGAGGCGAGCACCGGAGACGCGGAGGGTCGAAACGTCGGAACCCTGAGCTCGATCTCAGCTGAGGGTGCATTCCAGACAGTGGTCACGACGTTCCCTAGCTCTAACGCCAAGCTGATTCCGTCGGATTCTCTTCGCCGATCGTGGAGGGTTCCTGTCCTTGAGGTAGGTTGAGGTATGCTGATTGATTTAGGGTTCTTTGGCTGTGGAGGTCTGGGATTGAATCTGGTATGCGAGATTGAGATGATTGTGGTTTCGTTCCTGGCAGTGTCACACTGGGAGGGGCACGGCCATACCCTCCAGCAGCTGTTCTTCACCCGGGAAGCAGTAGGTACTGTCTCTATTGTTCCAGATGTTTAACCTGTTGACCTAGGTGTAGGATTCAAGTGGTATTGTGTGATGAATGGTGTGATTTCAATGGCTTGTAGCTCTATAGGAGCTTTGATCTGTGGAGCTGCGACAGCAAGCAGCACCAGTGAGATTGTGCCAGGGGTCTCACCTTCCGGCAGTGAGTTATCAATGGGGGAGATTACTGTAAGGTAAGATTTAGATTTTGGATACTTAGTTTAATTGAATACGTATTTGTGCATTGGTGTTTGGGGGACGAAATGCATGATTTGGGAATTCTAATTGACATAGTTTCGGCTGGGAATTGTTTGATCTGAAGACATAAACTAGGGCTTTGGTTTAGGTTGTGCAAATCAGTGTGGATTCGTTTGGATAATGAATGGAACTCGGATTAAATTCGCATGCCTTGTACACTAGTTTAGTTATTCTGTTTCCTATGTATATAGTTAAAATTGATACGTTGACACAGGAATTTGATCGAGGCGGGTGGCGTGACGAAGTTGGCGTTGGATTCAGCCTACACTTAGAGGTGAGTACTTCTTGACTTGATTCTTTAGCTATTGTTCTTAGTGCATGAGTAGTTCGAATAAAGTAGAGTTTTACCTTGACTCCACTCATATTATGTCTTGTGCTTGATACTTTATCCACTCAATCTTCGAGATGCTCACATCGTATCTATACAGTCTCCCGTTGTTATTCCTGATAATTAGCAGATACTAGATACCATGTTACCTGTTTGGACTACTGTTTATTTATGCTTTGTATTGAGCATGCGGCTTCATGTAGCATACCTGATTTTGTATATATGATGATTGTTGCATTGTTCACATCATGTCATTACATGCATCGCTGATGACCTTGGCTCCCTTGTGGTTGAGACGGTCATTGGCCTGGGCCGCATGCTCGGCCACTCATGGGTAGTGGTAGCTTGGAGTGTGCCGCATGTCCTGTCGTGCCCCCCACTCGTACACTTATTGGGTAGTGATAGCTGGAGTCGGGGGCAGCAGGGACCCCGTCGCAGACGTGGCTATTTAGCTACTTTGCAATTGTCCCCTCGGCCGCTCGAGAGTAGTGGTAGCTGGAGGGTGTACAGTCTGTCATTACCCGACTTCTCATCCATACTGGGGTCATGGTACTTGAGGGGTGGGCGGGAGTGACCATCCGTGCATACGCTATTTCTCTATTATTTCTGATTATGTTGTTATATGCTTGTTCAGTTTTTGCTATCATATGCCTATTTATATGCTTAGACACTGATTACTATGACTGTATACCTTATCTGTGATCTTGGTAGTTATGAGCAGTACTGTAGCAGTTTATGTTACCTCAGACCTTATACTACTAGCTTAGGATTTGGTATCAGGTATGGATATATATATACTTTGTTTACACAGAAGTATCTACTATTTATCTTCCCGAGACTGTATCCTGTTGTACTCTTAGCTATTTATGTTACTCATGCACTATCTATTCTTTACTCGCTGAGTTTTATACTCACCACCTTGTACATTGGTAATTTCACCAGGTAGCCAATAGTGATGCTAATACACTTGGAGGGATCCTGACTGCCAGTCCCACGTCGCTTCCGAGAATGGATTTCCGATTTTGTTTAGATTTCTTGTTGTGAGTTGAACTTTTGAATTTGGTATTGTAATAACCCTTCTTGGGACTTGATGTTATTCTGTGAGTTGTTTTGTTTTGTCGAGGAGTCAAGCCGGGCCGGCCCGCGGTGAGTTCTTTTGATATTTTGGTACTTGTTATTTCGTTTATCGTTGTGTTTGATTTACCAGCCGAGTGGGCTGCTTATTATCTGCGTGGTTGTGTTTGTTTCTAGCCGTGTTGGCTATATTTGCATATGTATATCTGTTGGTTATGTATACTGGTTTCATTTGTCACCGCTACAGGGGAGGTGCTGTCCGATTTTTGTCGAACAACCTTACTCTCGGGGCGTGACATACCTAGGATTGTCCAATTCAATTGACCAAAGCATTCATGGATTCAATTCATACACTAATTAACAAGCATGATAACTTCAATCCATAATGGATAAAATGAGAATGATAACGAAATAACCTCACAAGGTAAGTGATTGTGGCTCTTCTCTCATATATATACAATAATGGAGCTCACTCAAGCTACTCATGATTAATGCACTACCATATGCTTGATTTTCTTCTAATCTCCACCACTATAAACATAAGAGTGCACAATAAAATAATAAAGACATTGTTTGAAATGTAAGGGGAACATGAATTAAGCCAATGATAGTATAAGAGAAGAAATAAGGAAGGTAAAATAAGGTAATGGTGGAAGACATGAACATAATGAAATGCTACATAGATGAGTCAAAGAAAATAATGCCCCAAAAAGTAGTACATCCAAACTCTCAAACTAGCTTTTCACAACTCAATAAAAATGTAAACAATCTCTACGATAGCTTTTCAATAAACATTCACTCATGATCTACAATAAAATCCAATTTTTGCTAACATAAAGATTGTTACTCACAAAAAATTCTATCACCTTTCATCAATACAATAAAAATGTGAACAACTCCTACTCTAGCATTTCACACTAAAAATCTACACATGATATACAATAATATCTCAATATCGCTAAAGTAAAAATTGTCATTCATTAAAATAGCACAACATGTCAAAAGTATTTTTCTCTTTTTTTTCCTATTTTTTTCTTTACTGTTTTATTTTCTTTGCTGATTTTGTTTTTTTTTCTCTTTTTTTTTCATTTGCTGCTTTTTTTTCTTTTGTTTTTTTTCAACTTTTTTTTCTTCAACATGTTGTGCATCATTATACAACATCATCCATAGCTCAAATAAAAAGATACAAAGCATGGTTCACCTATGTTTCCTCTAAATTTTACTAAGCTATTTCTCTCCCCCACACTTAAATTTTTGTCCATCTCGGGCAAAACACTCATCATATAACATCCAAGATATCCACATCCAAAGAAAGTAAGAGAGTGAAATAAATGGAAATAAATGAATAGAGAAAAGAATGATATGATGAATGATTTGGATTTTATTCAAGAAACATATGATAACAAAAGGAATGAATAAAAGGAACTCAGATAGCCTTCATAAAAATTATGTAAACCTATGATAATGTGGTCTTGAAAGAATTAAGTAAGTTCTAGAGTAGCATTAACCACAAGTGCATCACACATCAATAGGAATAATAGACTTAAAAATATCCTCACTAGGTATATCAAAATTATCATCTCAATCTACCAATATAGAATTCATCATCAAGTTGTAATCACATGTAATCCAAGAATCCAATCATGACAATAAATCATCAAATTAGACAATCAAATTTAACTAACTTTCACAATTTCTAAAATGATAAAAAGAATGCATAGGAAATTTATTACGAAAACCCGACAAGACAAACTAAAAATGAACTGTCAAGCAAAAATAAATAACACAAACAAAGCAAAGAAAGTAAAGACATATATACAAGCTGATCCTGTCCTAACGCTGAATCAACGGACGCTGGGCACGTAGCGCTCTCCGCGTTGCTGACGTAGATCTCCGGCCGGTCGTACGGAGCTCCGGCAAACCTGCAAAGAAGTCGCGCCGGGAAGGGGTTCCCGGCGACGACCCTCCGACGCTCAAATCAGGCAAGTGGACAACAAAGAGGTGGCTTCGAATCTCTTAGAACGCGTACCTCCGGTGAAGTGCGAGGCTCCTTATATAGAGCTGGGAAGGAGCTCATGCACACATACCGAGGCCAATACGTGTCCTCAGCCCATACCTCAGTAAGGGCTTGCCAGAAAGCTTACCTGACACTATACTGCTACAGTCCAAGCACGTCTTTGATGGAACAGCGGAACCCTCTGTCGTAAGGTTTGAAGTATGACCTGGTCATAGAGCTTGCCCGTTGTCAGAAGATGTTCCTTGTCCTTTTCTCTTCTTACTCCATGTCGGGCGTCCGGCCGGTCGGCACTCGCCTCACGTCCGACCGGTCATATGTACTGATCCACTTAGGAGATTCCCGGTAATGTGCTCTGTGGAGACTGTTCGCAGTATGCTACTTTATGCCTTCGGCCGAACGGGCTATCCGCTCGGCCATATGACTCTGTTCAACCCGAGCGTCGGAATCCCTAGTCCCGTCGGGTCGTCTTTGGTTCAGCTGGGACCCCGTTCGGTCGACCGGTCTCCCCTTCTCCAGTCGGACGTCTGGTATTTTGACTTCCACGTGGCGTTGACTCCTCTAAAAGGGGGTCCCCCGTTCTTACCGCCGGATCACAAGCAGAAAGAAAAAGAAAAAGTAAGATAGAACAGACTCCCCTGAAATTCTGGTGGTCAGAGTCGACTCAGTTCTAGAAGTCAATCTGGAAATGGAATGAATGTAGATGAAGTGAGGATCGCTCCCTCCACCTTCGACTCCTCAAAAATTTTCTCCGATGGCCGAAGACGGTTCAGTTGGAGTGACCACTCCAGAAGCTTCATTATTGCATAAAATGTTAAGGTTTTCTTCAAACGGTAGACTACATCCTTACCTGACTGACTGTAAATGAAATGTCTGAAGAAATCCTGTGCACTAAAAAGAGGATGCAATTCTTGCACGCATGCTGTGTGAGATGGGCTATAAACAATATCAAAATCAACAGAGCATGAATCAAAAGATATGTCATATCCACTATAATCAAAATGAACTACCTCCATGGAATTTCATAAAGATTCAGAAGAAATATTGACCTTACCATCCTGAAAGTTACCTAGAGATTCTAAAACAGTAAATGCGACATTATCTTGGTCAGGTGAAAGAATTGGCTCTGAATCAGGTACAATCAATGGAAGTGATTCTTGAGTTTCCCCTACACTTCCATCATCAATAAGTACAATAGCAAGCTCAACTGGCTCAGCTGACATGGGTGATAGAATAGTCAAAGGAAGTGATTCTTGGGTCTCCCCTACACTTCCATCATTATCTCCTATACTTGCAACATCAAGACTATCTGGAACAACAATATCATCAACAAAAATATTATCAGGATCAACTACAACATCACAATGTAAAAAACTAGAAGAGTCATGTAGAGAAGCAGAATTAAGATCAGAAATATCACAAACTCTACAATCCATCTCCTCGGGAATTGATGCGGTAGGTTGATCTGAATGCAACTGTAACTGTGTCGATGAATATGTCCTTGGTTGAAATTATGTTTCTTGATGTTGTACAAGTTGTTGTGACTGCTCCCAAAAATGCTGCTCAGGCTGATGCTAAAGATATGATTGATAATGTTGGGACTAATCAGAATTCCCTTGTTGTGTGTTCCCATACCCGAATTCCACAACAAAATTATACCTGTCCTGTTGATGGATCTGATAAGACTGAGGATCAAGCTGAAAATACTAGATCCTGGTAGGGAGTACACTGGCAAAGGAATGAACATCCTCGGTAATCATCGGTCTAGTCCCATATTGCTGATAATTTATAGCTATAATCTCGATAAGTTCTTTAGCTTGAGTAGATGTCTTGTTAACTAGAGCCCCTCCACTAGCCGCATCAACCATACTCATATCCATGGGAAGCAATCCCTCATAGAAGTATACAATCAGTAGCTGATCACTTATCTGGTGCTGAGGGCAACTAGCAACAAATCTTTTAAATCTATCTCAATAATCTTGAAATGATTCTCCTGTAAATTGTTGGATTCCACAAATACTCCTCCGAATAGCTATAATCCTAGAAGCAGGAAAGAATCTTGCCAGAAATAATTTCTTCATCTCGATCCAGCTGGTGATAGAGTTGGGTGGGAGACAATACAACCAATAGTTTGCTGAATCTGCTACTGAAAATGGAAATGCTCTAAGTTTAACATCTTCTTCTGATATGCCAAGTGGGTTCCATAAAGAGCACACCATATTTAGTTCTTGCAGATGTCTATTGGGATCTTCACCAGAAAATCCATGAAACTTCGATAATAGATGAATAATTTTTCATAACTCAAAGTCAGCCTCTAAATCAGAATAATGAATGCAAAATGAATTAGTTGACAAATCTGGTGCCCAAAGCTCTCTGAGAGTCTTTTTAGTGTCCTTCATGTTGCTTATCAAGTCTGACATTCTGAACACACTGAAACTTTGAAACTGCTAATGATAACACACAGATTTCCTGGTCTTACCTGAAACACTCATGCAAATACCATCAAAAGACACAGGAAATAGACAAGATAGCATACATGCATACAAGAGATGAAATAATTAATCCCCTAACAATATTTTTGAATTTTGCAACCACAAAAAATAGAAACAAGAAAAGAGAGAAAATAGAAAAAACAATCCTAAAATTACCAAACACCGCTACTTGTTCCCCGGCAACGACGCCAATTTGATTATGACCCAATTTTGTCATGAATTGGGCATCAAACAATGAAATACCAAACCCCTCCTACGCTAATGTAGCATAGGAATGACTCGGGTCGTCTGCCAACAACAGTAACGATAGGATGATAAACTTAGGATTGTATGTTATTTCTATTTTTGGGATTTTTAATATGAAATTGGGGGTTTTGGATTTTGATTCTAAATCTAACAAATTAAAAGCAAGACAAGTAGGAAATTAATCTAGTGTTGGAATAAAATCTAACTAAGTGCAAATAATTAATTCATAACACATTGTCACACTACGTTATGGATTAACTATCAACACAATTAAACTAATGAATGAAATGACAAAGCATTAAATAAAACCTAATCTAGTAAATGAAAGACAATGCAAGTAATAAAGCTAAACCTAACCTAACTACAATTGCAAAAATTAAGAACAACATTAAGTAAAGCATAACAAAACTAGCATGTAACGGAACCTAAAGCATGTAACAAAACCTAAGCTAATCTACCCTAATTGCATTCAATCAAAATTAGAACCTAATGAAATTGAACGAACAAGACAAAGCAAAAATTAATCGAACTAAAATGCATCAAAATTGAACCTAACTACTGGTTGAAGCATTTCATCGAGCATGTTGTGAGCCTTAATCAAATTGAACATAATATGTGCAATTTAAACATGAAAGATCAAGTTAATACAAGCATTCAATCACAATTCAACACAAACATTAACAATGAACCAAATTAAACTAACTAAACAAGAAAATTCTAATTATCCAAACCACAATCCACACATCCGTTTCCGATTACCAAAGACTACCCTTCGCCATCACACGAAAGGCCCGACTCGGAACCCCCACAAACTAGTGAACAGTAGCTCTCTCCGCTGGTTGCTGCTTGCTTCGAAAATAATAGGATACGGATCTTCCAACAGAGAACCATCGCTGGAAGTGGCTCGAAATGGTGGAATACCTGCTGTCGCCTCCTCCTTGCTCCACCGCCTGAACCCCAAGAAGTGGAGTTTCCAGAAGAAAGCCGGACAGTGGAGATCACACCGGAGAACCCCTCCGGTGAGGTGAATATGGTCGGGATCGTCGCTGTCACTCGCTGCCCCGCTGAGATTGCTGCTGTCGTCGCCGCTGGAATTGAGAAGAAGAAGTAGTGAGCTATGGATGGCCGGCCGACGGCAAGGGAAGAGAAGAAATGGGGTCGCCGACCAGAGAGAAGGAAGAAGAGAGGCGTCGGCGGTGTGGATGTGTCGCAAACCCTAGCCCGTGAGGAAGATTCGCTAACCGAGAAGGGATTGGGCATGATGTCGCATGAGGAGAAGAAGAGAAGTTTCTTAACGGGACGGGTAAAGGTTTTGGGTAAAGGAAAAGATCCGTTAGAGCTTAGACCCGATTCATTAATAGTAGAGTTCAAATTGGGCTTCAAATTGAATGAGTTGGGCTTTGGATAAGGCTTAGAAGTGGATTGTTGTTGATTGGATTCTTCTTCTTGATCCAAATTGGAATGAAATGAACTAAGCTCTTCAAATTAGCTCATGCTCAACCCTAGCATTGCATCCAATTGATTTGACTCAACTCATGTCTATGGCTAGGGGTGTCAATTCAGGTGGGTCGGGTCGGGTTGGGTCGGGTTGTGTTTTTTTTTTTTAACCCAATCCTAACCCGACCCGAACCCGAGTTCAACCCAAAACACCACAACCCGAACCCGAACCCGACCAACCCGATCAACCCGAACCCGACCCATATAACCCGAAAATCCTATTCAAAATGACTTTTTTGGGCTATTTTCCCTATAATTCTTCACTTTTATCTCAATACTTCATCATTATCATACAAACATGATATTAATATACATAAAAATATCTAAATTTTTAAAATAAAATTTGATTTAACTCCAAAAAAAACCCACAAAACCCTATATTTAAGTCAAACCGGGTCAACCCGAACCCGACCCGACCCAACCCGAAACTTTTTTTACTCTCCAACCCTCCAACCCGAACCCGACCCGAACCCAAAAATGTCCAACCCAAACCTGATTTTTTTCGGGTCGACTCGGGTTGGGTCGTCGGGTCGGGTTCATTTTTGACACCCCTATCTATGGCTCCTTGAATTCCCTACAAAACCAAAATAAAAACATGCGATTAAATTCCATAATTGTAGGAAATTTACATTTAAGTCCAAAATAAATCTTACTCACAAAATATAATATAAGCATAAAATTAAGCGTATGAGAAGGTAAAAATGTCAAGTAATAAGAGCCAAAATAATGCACAAAAATACTAATTATCTTTATTTAATGCTTCGTCATTTTATTCATTAGTTTAATTGTGTTGATAGTTAATCCATAACGTAGTGTGACAATGCGTTATAAATTAATTATTTGCACTTAGTTAGATTTTATTCTAGCACTAGATTAATTTCCTACTTGTCTTGCTTTTAATTTGTTAGATTTAGAATCAAAATCCAAAACCCCCAATTCCATATTAAAAATCCCAAAAATAGAAATAACATACGATCTTAAGTTTATCAACCTATCGTTGCTTTCGTTGGCGGACGACCCGAGTTATTCCTATGCTACATTAGCGTAGGAGGGGTTTGGTATTTCATTGTTTGATGCCCAATTCGTGACAAAATTGGGTCGTAATCACACAACCCTCTCTCTTCTCCCCTCCGCCAAAATCGCACAACCGTGCCGATTGGCACGACCCGCGTCTTCTTCCTCTCTACCTTGATCGCACGGGCGTGCCAATTGGCACGACCCGTGTCTCCTTCTTCACTGGTAGTCTTGCATGACCGTGTCAATTGGCACGGCCTGCGCCCTTCTTTTCTCTGCACAAGCCACACGACCGTGCAAGGTTGCACGACCAATGACCTTTGTCCCCCTGTTGGCTTCGCACGACCGTGTGGGGTCATACGACTGACTCCCTTAAGCGCACGGTGACTCGTCTTTCGCTGTTTTGGCTCCTCTGACGCCTCCACGCCCATGAAACACTCATGACCAACTCATGGAGGCTATGCACATCCTGAAAGTGAATACCCAAAAGTAAAGAAATAATAACAGTACTCGACTGAACTTACTAGAGAAATAAAATGATAAACGGAATAATGAACTAAAATGAAATCCCCTTGGGTTGCCTCCCAAGAAGCGCTTGTTTTAGGTCTTTAGCTCGACCCCATTTCAGTTAGTGTGGACTAAACCTATGGAAGCACGGCTCTCCTCCTAGTGTTAATGCTCTAGTCTGCACCTTTAGTTTCGCTCGTGCAGGACAAATGTACTTCTTATTGCTCGCTGAAGGGGACCTCTCTTGGAAACTGCATTCCTCAGCTTTGTGTATGTTCATCTTGCTAGAATTTCCCTGAGAAGAGGGGTCGCAGTAAGAAGAATCAGATAAATCAAATTCTAACCTTTCTTTGCCAATCTCCAAGGATAACTTGTGACTTTTCACATCAATGAGAGCTCCAGCGGTGGCAAGGAATGGTCTTCCAAGGATGATTGGTATCTTGGAATCCTCCTCCATATCCAGGACAATGAAATATATGGGAATGATGCATCCACCTACTTCTACTAACACATCTTCCACTATTCCCATTGGGTATCTACATGAATGGTCAGCTAATTGCAATGCCATAATAGTCAGTTTAATATTCTGGAGTCCTAGCTTCTTACATAACGAGTACGGAAGTAGGCTGACGTTGGCTCCCAAGTCACAGAAAGCTTTCTCTATGAGTTCAGAACCAATTTTACAAGGTATGGAAAAACTCCCTGGATCCTGAAGTTTCGGTGGAATATTTGCCATAAGTAGAGCGCTGTAATTTTCCGTTAATGCTACGGTGTCGAAGTCACCCTTCTGCCTCCTGTTAGATAAAATACCCTTTAAAAATTTTGCGAACTTTGGCATTTGGTGCACTGCATCTATCAGAGGTACTTCTACGTAAATTTCCTTAATCTTCTTCAGGAATCGCTTGAACTCTTCATCCTTTTGGGATGTTATCAGTTTCTGAGGGAAAGGAATTGTCTAACTTTATGGGGGAATTTGAAGAGTTCCTTTGACCTTCTTGGCGATCTCCTCTCTATCCCTGTTCGGGATTTGATTAGGCATGAGGGGAGAGGGCTCTTCCTCTGAGTCAAGTCCTTTCTGAATAGTGATTTAGGGGTCTCCCAAAGTTCGTTCACTCCTCAGCTCGATGCGGTTGCAGTGTTCCACTGGGTTTATATCGGGCTTTCCTGAAAATGTTCTTTGTGTTCTTGAAAAAGACGAGGCATAGGCGTAGCGAACTTATGGCCGAGTGGTTAACCCACTCGGCCTAGCAAAGGACCCACTGTGTAATCTCTCGACATACTTTTGGAAGTTAATGCCGCTAACACCAGGCATGGTCGACAAGAAGATCATACGATGGAAGTTTCCACTATCACATCAGAGATATACTCGGCTTGTTAAGGTATTGTTTCATAGACACTTTACTGACACGTCTTTTCAGGGAAAACTTCGAGAAGCATGCTCACTTGGGAAAACGTGCATGCACACTACAGGAACTCTATATAAAGGGAGGGGGGTCCAAGCATCGACGGAGGTACGCGATATATACTATTTGTGCTACAGTGTTCATTCTTATTGTTCTGCCTTCTATATCATCGTCGGTGACTGACTTGAGTGTCGGAGGGCCAATGTCGGAGACCCCTTCCCTAGCTCGGCACTAACGTTATCTATTTTGCAAGGTGGAGTGGAGTCTACGGGCGGTCAGCGGGACCTCCGTATCCCCATCTTTCCATCTCATTGACTTTTGAACAAGATCATATTGGCGTCGTTTGTGGAAACTTAACCTGCATTCGAATTGAGAAGATGGGGGGCGCTGGACGACTCACTATCGTGATGCTCACCAAGGAGGAGCTCGACATGCTCGTACAAGCCTGAGCGACAAAGATGGTCGAGCAGCAGCAACAACAAGCGTTAGTCAATCGACAAGCACCACAGCCTGCGACGTCGACAGCCAGAAGATGAGCGGGGCTAGAAGATCAAGCAGAACAAGTTTCCGTATAGGGGTAGAATAGGAGGCCGACCGACATGCAGGGGGAAGCGTCGTACACGCCAATCCCCTTCCATCGTGCCTTGTTCCAAACCCCCTCAGAAATAATCTAGGCGAACCAGTAGTGGGGATCATCTTCAGATGATGCTCCCGTTCGAGATACAAGAAAAAGCAAGGTGCCCAAAAGCTATGTTTCGCCTGAATGGATCAATCTGCAATTCTCTCAGGAGATCTTGTGTGACCCTCTGCCTAAGCACTATACCCCATTGGCGATCGGAGAATACAATGGAGCGACCGATCAAGATGATCATCTGGATAAGTTTGATAACGCAGTCATGCTGCACTAGTACGCAGATGGGGTGAATTGCCGAATCTTTCTCACTACGCTCTTTGGATTGGTGCAACACTAGTTCAGAAGATTGTCGGACGGATCGATACGTAGCTTTAAGGACTTCTGAGCTACATTCTTGCACCATTTTGCTAGTAGCTGACGCTATTAGAAGACGAGCGTCAGCTTTTTTACCCTAAAGAAGGGGCCCAAGGAAGCGCTTAGAGTGTACATTAGGCACTTTAACCAAGTAGCCATGGACATTCCATCGGTCTCTTCTGAGATGCTGATGAATGCCTTCACCCAGGGGCTCATCGAAAAATAATTCTTCCAGTCACTCATCAGGAAGCCGCCCAGGGACTTCGACCACCTACTCAAGAAGGCCACTGAATACGTAAATATAGAAGAAGCCCAAGCGACAAGGAAAAAGGAAACGCAGACTGAACCCTCGGCGACATCCGAGCGTCGACTGTCGAGCAACCACTGGCCGCCCAAAGGGCCAAGGGCAGATGGAGCGCGACCACACTAGGAGGCCATGACACATGCCGTGAAGCATGTGGCCTCCGATCGTCATAAGGCTACAAAAGGCAAGGTATGGACACCAATGTTCTGCTCTTTTCATCAGTCGGTGATACACAACATGCGCAACTACTACGATTTGACATCGATCGTTATTCAACCGGTGCTGAGAGGATACCGCCGTTGATCTTCGTCACTCGATTGGCGCCATAGGCATAGATCCGCAGGGTAGTGTGAGGATGAAAGAAGGGCGCCCGAGCGACGCGATCAACAACACTAGCGGAGGGATAACACGGGTCCCTCCTAACTCCCTGTTGAGCAGAATAGACCCTTAGCTTGGGAAGAAGAAAACAGAAGCAATGCCACCCGAGGAGAAATAGGTATGATCGCCGGGGGGCCGGTCGGCGGAGACTCCAACAGAGCCAGGAAGTCACACGCTCGCCGACTGAAAATCCATGTTATTGGATGTAGCTGGGAGAGGGCCGAAGGGCCCGAGATTAGCTTCGGTCCCAGAGATTTGGAGGGACTGGGGATCCCTCACGACGACGCACTGATCATCCGAGCGGTAATTGCCAATTATGCTATTCACAGAACCTTTGTTGACATAGGGAGTTCGGTGAACATCATCTTCAAGAAGGTGTTCGATCAATTGCATATCGATCGAAGCAAGTTGCTGCCTATGCCAACCCCGCTCTACGATTTCACAAGCAATGAGGTATTGCTGCTCGGACAGGTCAGGCTGGCCATCTCGCTCGGAGAAGAGCCGCAGAGGAAAATCAGGACCTCAAACTTCATCGTGGTGGATGCATTGTCGGCCTACAACATCATTTTGGGCTGACCAACCCTCAACGAATTCCGGACAGTGGTTCTACATACTGTCAAAAGATTAAATTCCCCGTGGACAACTGGGTGGGAGAATCAAAGGCAACCAGCTTGCCGCTCAGCGATGCTACGTCGAAATGGTCAAGTTGGAAGCCAAGAACGCTCGGAAGAATCCACACTTAGAGGTAAACAAAATAACTAAAAAACCTCCTACATTGGTATATGAAGAAAATGAGGAGGTTCAGATCCACCCAAACCGGACAAAAGCAACCATCTTTATCGCCGTCGACCTAGAGAAGGAGAAGAAGACAAAGTTGGTTGCCTGCCTCAGATAAAATCACTATGTGTTCACATGGTCGACACACGAGCTTCCTAGAATCTCACCGAGTGTCACCCAACATGAGCTTCACGTCTGACCAGACGCTCGGTCGGTAAAGCAAAGGAAAAGATATTTCAGCACAGAGCAAAACTTTATCATCCGGGCAGAAATAGAAAAACTGCTGGAGGCCATCCATATAAGAGAAGTTCAATTCCCAAGCTGGCTCGCTAACGTCGTGCTAGTCTCCAAGTTGGGAAATAAATAGTGGGTCTGTATCGACTTTCGCGACCTGAATAAGGCATGCCCGAAGGTTTTCTATCCGCTGTCTTGGATAGACTAAATGGTGGACTCTATTGCGAGCTGCGAGTTGATCTGCATGCTTGATGCTTATCAGGGCTATCATCAAGTGTCGCTCATCCGAGAAGACCAGGAGAAGGTCAGCTTTATCACTGCCGATGGAACATTCTGTTATAATATCATACCGTTCGGACTCAAGAACATGGGCGCTACTTACCAGTGACTCATAAACAAGGTGTTCCAGAGGCAGATCGGCCGTAATATGGAGGTATATGTGAACGACATATTGATAAAATCTCTCCGTGCTGCTCACCTATGCGCAGATATTGACAAGACCTGCCAAACTCTAAGGGCTTACGGGATAAAATTGAACCTGAATAAATGTCTATTCGGTCTGAAGAGTGGTCGTTTCTTGGGTTACATCATCACCAAGCAGGACATCGAAGCTAATCTAAGCAAGGTTAAGGCGCTACAAGACATGCCACCTCCCGGAGCTTGAAGGAAGCCCAACGGTTGACCGGTTGGATGACAGCACTATCCAAATTCATATCTAGGTAATCCGACCGGAGCTTGCCATTCTTTAAGGTTCTTCGTCGAGTTACAAAATTCCATTGGGACGCCAAGTGTGATCGGACGTTAGAAGAGCTCAAGGAGTATCTTAATTCCTTACCTGTATTAGCCAAGCCGATTGTTGGTGAGCCACTCTAGATCTATCTATCATCCAATGAACATGCAGTTGGATCAACTTTAGTAAGGTAGAATGGCCAGGAACAACAACCTGTATACTTTTTAAACCATATATTGAAGGATGCAGAGTCTCGCTACATCGATCTGGAAAAATTAGCTTATGTATTGGTACTCACCACTCGGAGGCTTTGTCCATACTTTTTAGCACACTCAATCATCATGCTGACTAACAGTGCCTTGGGGTGGGTCCTTCTCAACCCTGAGGCATCTGGGAGGCTAATAAAATGGATGACTGATCTAAGCAAATTAGACATAGAATATCAACCCCGAATTACAATCAAGGCCCAAGCCTTGGCTGATTTCATCACAGAGGTCCAGAATGTCGAGCCGGAGGCAACCTGGAAGATATATCTGGATGGTTCATCCACTCGGCAAGGTAGCGAGATTGACATAATGTTAAGCTCACCACAGAAAGATCGTATGCATCTGTCTATACGACTGGACTACAGAGCCACAAATAATGAAGCTGAGTATGAAGTATTGATAGCCGGTTTACAAGCGGCCCGATATGTGGGAGCCGTTAAAGTCTTCATCCACTCAGACTCTCAATTGGCTGCTCAGCAGCTCTCAGGGACATTCAAGATAAACAATGCCCGGCTCAAGTTCTACATGGAAGCCTTCGAGAAGATGAAGGCCAACTTTAGGGAGGTCATCATACAGAAGATCTCTCGATCGGAGAACCAAGTAGCAGATGAGTTGGCAAGATTAGCCAGCTCCTTGATGCTAATCGTTATAGAGCATCTGATTGAGAAAGTCTCATTAGTGGTGCATATCGACAGGACAGAAGGGATACCCCTCTCGAGTGACTAGAGAACGACACTGATAGAGTTCCTCCGATCGGAGGTCACACCGATCGATCAGGAGGAAGCCCGTTTACTAAAAAAGAGAGTTGAACGGTTCACCCTTATCGGGGATTAGTTTTATAAAAGAGCCTTCTCCAGGCCCTTGCTCAAATGCGTTGGGTCGGAAGATGCCGAGTACATCCTGAAGGAAGTACATCAAGGCTCTTGTGGAGGTCACCCGGGCGGTCGCTCGCTGGCCTGGAAGATACTCCTGGCCAGATATTTTTAGCCCACTCTTCAAGAGGACTCCGCTCAGACAGTAGGCACTTGCCTGTCCTGCCAAAAATATTAAAATATTCTGCATCGTCCGACCGAGGAGATAAAGACGTCCATAGTGTCTTGCCCGTTCGACTAATGGGGCATGGACATCATTAGGTCATTCCCCATGGAGATAGGTTAGTGGAGATTCCTGATTGTCGCGGTGGACTACTTCTTGAAGTGGGTGGAAGTCGAGCCGCTCGCGAGAATAACCGAGCATATGGTCATTAAGTTCGTTTGGCAGAATATCATATGCCGGTTCAGCATCCCACACTGGCTCGTATCAGATAATAGGAGATAATTCACCAATTAGAAGCTTAGAAAGTGGTGTGAGGGCTATGACATCCAACATGCCTTCACCTCTATGGCATACTCCCAGAGCAACAGGCAAGTGGAAGTCGCCAATAGGGAAATCCTCAGAGGGCTACAGGCTCAGCTCAACCACACCGGAGGCAGCTGGGTTGACGAGCTCCCCAATGTATTGTGAGCCCTTCGTACGACCTCAAAAGAGGGGACCGACGTAACTCCTTTCCACTTAGTATACAGTGGTGAAGCAGTCGTCCATGCAGAGGTTAGAGTGGAATCTGATCGGGTGTGGTTCTACGATGAAGGAAACATCGGACAAAGATTCATGGAGCTCGACTTGATGGACGAGACACGGCCTAAAGCATCCATTTGGCTAATGATGTACTAGCAGCGGATGAAGCAGAACAACAATCGGAGGGTGATCTCGAGGTCTTTCTAGGCCGGCGATCTCGTGTGGAAGAAAGTAAAGTCGGTCGACGACGTCGCCAAGCTCGAAGCCCCATGGGTGAGACATTTTGAGGTCATGCAGAGGCTCTGCTCAGGCGTCTACTACTTGGAGGATGAGAGCGAAAGGCAGCTCGAGCGGCTGTGGAGCGCGAATCATCTCCAACCCAACAGGGTTGGGTGAGAGGTGCGCAAATAAACACGGATGTATTTGTATATTGCTTCATGGATGTAGGACAAATATGAATAAAAGCGAAGTACACCACTTTTGAGCTGAGTCAACGGTCGAGCGGCGACCTTAAACCCTAATCTTCACCAACGGTCGAGCGGCGACCTTAAATCCTCATCTTCACCAACAATCGAGTAGCGACCTTAAACCTTCATTTTCACCGATGGTCGAGCGGCGACCTTAAACCCTCGTCTTCACCAACGGTCGAGTAGTGGCCTTAAACCCTCGTCTTCACCAACGGTCGAGCGGAGACCTTAAACCCTCACCAACGGTCGAGCGACGACCTTAAATCCCTGTCGTCATCAATGGTCAAGTGGCGACCTTAAACCCTTATCGTCATCAATGGTTGAGCAGTGACCTTAAACCCCTATCGTCATCAACGGTTGAACGACGACCTTAAACCCCTGTTGTCATCAGCGATCGAGCGGCGACCTTAAACCCTTATCTCGATAAGTGGTCAAGCGTAAATCTTATAACTCAAGAATGATGAGCGGCCGACTGTGAATACATGTTACTCAAAAGCTCCAAGCCATAATAAGCAACTCTCAATCTCACTCGAGGTTTTACGCGGCAACACGTGAACAACTAAAATGCGAGTCAAATCGAAAGATGCCGAATAGAGGCAAGGGGAAGAACGAATAAGAAAAGATCGTCGAACGGGTGATCATTCATTAATACTTGGAATGGGGATTACAAACAGCTTTCATGAAGATTACAAACAGAAGGGTGAATGCAAAATCACTCAAGCAAAGGTCACTCTAGATAATCCAAGACATCATCAGGCAGCAATTCAATCAGCATGTCTCAACTGATGACCTTATTCGATAGAGCAGTAGGGAGGTAGCTACCTTCCCTGAGTTGGCCGAATGTCCCTTTGATCGTCAAGTCAAATAGACGAAGTGCCTGATCGGCTACCTTGTCATTAAAAACATTCGAGCGAATGTAGGCTTGCTTCATGAGTTCGAATCTACTCGACTCGGCTCTCTGATAGTTCTCTAGGGACTCTCGGGAGGCCTCAAGTTCTTTCTTCAACCGAGCCAACTCTTCTTCCTTGGCGTCAAGCTGGGTCTTTGTTGAAGTCTGCTCGGCTAACCATCCATCCCTCTCGGCCTTCAGTGCGGCCTCAACATCCTCATATTTTGAGCCAACGCCCAAAATTCTTTATTCTTGATCTTCATATCTTCAATAGCCCAGAGTTTCTTGGTGTTGGCCGAATGGACTTTGGCTTCAAAGGTGTTGGCCTGCTTATTAAGTTGAGCTATTTGGGTAGCCTGGTCAGTGTTTTTTCCTTTCTCTGCCTCCAGCAGCTTGACGCTCTTATCCAGATCGACTCTTAGGTGAGCCGTCTCAGTATTCATATGCTCCAGCCGCTCTTGAGAAGTAGATGATTGGCCGCTTGGAGCCTTCAGTTGATTGACCTCCTGCTCCAAAAAGTAAGACTTTGGCACATAGCCAGACTCTCTACCTAATACTATGAGTAACCAGGAAAATATAAGAGTCAATCGGAGATACATTAAGAAAATACAACACTTACCCTAGTAGACATCTAGGTGTGGCTATCCGCGAGCGCCCCTGAAGGCATGACCACTGCACGGGCTCAGGCGTTAGCCCATATCTGTGCAAGCAGCCCCTGAATGATTATTTGATGCTCGGGGGCTCGGGATTCAGCGCCATCCGACTAATGCCATTCCTCAGTCGGAAGATGGAGAACCGCTGTTATGTGGCGCTGGCCACTCGGGGCTAATTGGGCCAAGGTCAATCTTCTGGATGGCCGAGACGATGACACCGGATGGATGCCAGACTTTCGAATCTTTGATGGCAACGACATGAAGGCAACTAGCGGTGCGTAGATGGTTCCCCGTGGCAGACCAGATAGGGATGGTGTCTGATCAGACAACGTTGGAGGAGCAATCGTTGGAGCTGGAGCCGGGGTCGATGTTTCGATCGGCTCGGCGGAAGGGTGTGGACTAATTCTAGTGGGGGTCCGTACCACAGAGGAAGCGGATCGCGATGAAATTTTTGCCCGGTGCCTCTTACGCTTTATCAATGGTTCCCCAGATGAGGCTGAATCCGATGCCCTCTCAACCGGAATCACCGGCAGTCACTCGAAGGGAGGGTGAGATGCACCAACCGCTCCACCGCTGGTCGTCCGAATGGCTATCCCTTCACTCACTAAGGCTGGAGCTGCCTCGCTCTCGTCATGCGAGTCTTCTCGTGAGCCAATTGACTGCAGACCATGGCTCTCCAGTTCAACCACGGTCGCTGCATTGATTTCAGCATCCGCAAGCTTGGCCTTTCCGACCAGACGCGCACGCAGCATGATGTCAGCTGCAAAAGAAGAAGAGAAATTAGTTAGAATCAAAGGAAGAAGTGAAGAAGCTGCATACCTAGGCTAGACGGAAGCCTTGTGCGGATCGAACTCAAGCCGAAAACATTGAGGAGACCCTCCAACAGCAACTTGTGGATGTCATATTTCTGACTGGCCAGCATTGAAGCTGCATTAAGGTAGTCCGATAGGCTCTTGTACTTTTTTAGTGGAGGTCGATTCGCCACTTCGAATTGCCAGTCGGTCGGGAAGTCTGGCCGCTCGGGAAGGCGCACAAAAAAGAAGTACTCCCTCCAATGTTTGTTGGAGGTCGATATTTTATCAAAGAAAACTAAACCCACTCAGGCTTGGAAAAGAAAAGTCCCCGGCTCAGATAATTTGGTGTAGGTCCCTTTAGAGGTCGGCAAGAGGGGAGGGGTGAATTGCCCTACAAGAAAAAATGAAAAACCTTTCTCGGATATTCAACTAATTTAAAAGACACTTGTAATAATTAAACTAAGAGACTAAAAGAAAAGAGCAGACACAAGAGATTTACTTGGTTTGCAATCAGGGGATTGCTAATCCAAGGAAAGTAAGCGCACTATCTGTTTATCTCCTTTGGGCGGAGTAGCCTCTTTACAGCGTTGACAGCACAAATAAAAGAAACAGAATTGAAAGCACAGAGAAAACTGATTACAAGTGAGTTAAATGATCTATGCAAACCAGTGCTATATTTATAGCACTGGTCATGTAACACCCACGAAATTATAAGATAAGTATATATAAGTATTGTTTTCTTTAGAGCATAGAAATAAAAAGAATAAGAGGAAAACAAAAGGGGGGGGGGGGGGGAATAGAAATAAATATAGAATAAGAAGAGGTGAGGTCAAGGATTGAACCTTGAACCTCCCATAAATAATAGAGATAAATTGATGCATGATAACCACTAGGATAAGGAATAATATTTGGATAGAAAGGAATGAAAAATTTAGTTAAAGGTGAGAAGGAAATAAAAGAAAACTAAACAAAAGAACAAGAGAAAACCAAGTGGCTTACCTTCTTTTCCTCTTGGTTAAGAAAAGGAGCAAGCAAAAGATGAATTGCCTACTTCCCTCCCTCTCTCTATTTTCGTGGGAATTAAAGGAATGAGGGAAAAGAGGAGTTGAGGGAATGAATGAAGACATGTTTCATTGGCAAAAGGAATAAATAGATTGGGAGAAGAAAAGCAAGAGATTAAGTCCTTTTCTTTCTTCCTCCTTCCTCCTTCTTCATTCTTCACCGAACCAAGAACCTCTTCCCTCTCCTCATTCCAATAGCTAAGTTAAGTTCTCCTCCAAGAAAACTAATTTTCGAGAAGAAGCTTTCAAGTTCTATCCCTTCCAATCAAAAAGAAGCAAAAGGAGGTACAAGAAGAAGAAGCTTTCTCCTTCCTTGGCACTTAGGATACTTTTCTCCTTAAGAAAAACCACAAGCGAAAGGATGTAAGTTTCCCTCACCTGTGGTACAATAGCTTTTGCGTGTTCTATGAGATTTGGTTACATAAAAATCTAAGAAAAACCTCATGAAGAATTTCGGCCAAGATAAGACCAAAAAGAGGGACCTAGGAAATGTAAAGATCTAAATTTTGACATGCTCAATATGTTCCTTGTGACATGTATTTTTATGGTAGGGATTTATCTCATGTTCATATGTTAGAATGTTGATTAAAACTTAGAATCACACCCCTAGACTCTCGGATAAACATGAATAAAAAAAAAGAAAAAAATAGGTAAGCTAAGACTCAAACCAAGCATGTCTTTTATTGTTGATTTATGATAGGTGCCTCATGATGAGGAAGTTGTTAACTTGTTATGCTCATATGATGATTGAACTTCATTCCATGCTCATATGTACTCGGCCACATTATGTTTAAGGGCCTAGGAAACTTAGAACCTAACTCAACTATGCTCATGTTGTTCCTTGAAATATTTGCTATGAAAGTTGTTTAAGGTTCTCATGCTTTCATGACACTTGAACCCTAGCTTTAAGCCCTACAAGTTTCGGCCATATCATGTTTAAGGGCCTAGGAAACTTAGAACCTAACTCAACTATGTTCATGTTGTTCCTTGAAATATTTGCTATGAAAGTTGTTTAAGGTTCTCATGCTTTTATGACACTTGAACCCTAGCTTTAAGTCCTACAAGTTTCGGCCACATTATGTTTAAGGGCCTAGGAAACTTAGAACCTAACTCAACTATGCTCATGTTGTTCCTTGAAATAATTGCTATGAAAGTTGTTTAGGGTTCACAAGCTTGAATGATAATTTTTAACCCAATGTATGGTTGATAAGGTTCGGCCATGATAAGTTGTAAGCTTAAGAAACCTAGAACTCTACCTAAACTTGCTCATGGTGTTTTTCTTATGGTATAAGAAATGATACTTGTTTAGGGTTCACATGTTGGTATGGAGTTTTTACCTAAAACCCAATCTATATGTTTCGGCCACTATAAGACATTAGGGTTAGAAATCTAATTATGTTTCCCATATATCTTATATGCCATGTTTTATGAGATTGCTATGCTTTTATGTTTAATTATGCACACTTATGATCTATATATGATGGAAACCCTTATGCTATGCTGTGTGTTATTTATGATGAGCTGTGTCCCCAATTTATGCATGATATATATGATGAGCTGTGTGCCCAAGTTTGCATGCTATTTATAATGAGCTGTGTGCCCAAACTATGCATATATCTATGATGTGCTGTGTGCCCAAATTTTACATACCATTATGATGAGTTGTGTGCCCAAAATTCTATATGGTATGATATGATAAGAAATACGATGTGCAAGAAATGATAAGAACCATGATATGTATGACATGCTACTTTACTTTATATGGCTTGTACCAAGGGTGGGCTCCATAAGCGCTCCGGGGTCGATGGACTAAGAAACGGGCCTCGTTAGGGATGGGCTCCTAAGTGCCCCTAGGTCGATGGACTAAGAAACGGGCCTAGTATGTATGCCTTGTAGGGTTCAAGACTTGCTACCTTGGACCTACATAGGACGCGTGCATTTATGTATGTGGTACAAGCCGGGGCCCTAACCATGTTATGATTATGTTTAAGTATGTAAGTAATAAGTTTTTCAAAGGACATGTTGCATATATTATTGCATGAATCATGTTTTTGAAAGTCATCTCGCATAACACATTATGATTATGTTACGATATACCATGATGCTTATGATTATGTTATGTTATGTTATGTTATGTTAGGATGAACTTTATGATTATGTTATGATATGTTATGATCATGATTATGTTATGCTAGAATGTACTTTATGACTTTATTAGGATATGCTGATACCTTACGATTATGTTATAATATGATGCTTCTATACATGATATGATGAATTGTCTTTATGCTTTATGCCTTGAAGTTTTATTTATGCTATACGGTTTTTGTGAGTAGGAAAGGATCTTACTGAGCCTTGAGTGCTCACAGCTTACTTTCCTTGTACCACAGATAAGGGCAAAGAATGGATGTACTAAGGGAGCAGCAGGAGGGGGCAAGAAGGACGTGTGTAGTAGTGACTTGGCTAAAGAGAAAGACCTGCTTCTAGTTAATAAGAATTATGTTCATGTTGTTCTTTTATGACTCTATGATACTTCATCATGCTCTTTAGTATTGTGGTTAAAATTTATGTTAAGCATGTTATGTGACTCATATGATAGGTAGTTAGTGATGATGATTTGAAAAGTAAAAGAAAAGTTTAAAGAAAAAAATATATACTATAGATAAGACTTTCGCTGTTTTAAGAAGAAAAGATAAGTAACCCCCGTCAGCTTAAGCAGGAAGGGGCGGGGCGTTACAGGTCGGGGCACCCCGAAGGGGTTCCGGGCGCCCTGGGAGGATAAAACTTTATCCCCCAACGTTCATGGTCAACAACTTCGATCCGGGCGCCCCGGTCAACTCCGGGCGCACGGATCCCAAAAGTCAACTCTGGTTGACTTTTTCCGTCCGATCGCTCCGCTTTAGTTCAGCTCGTCTCGGTCCGGGTCTTCAACTCCGGCTCCGCTAGTTTGGGTGATCTCGGCCATCCGGAATAGGGCTCACCCGAACCCAAGTTCCAGCCTTCTCCTCGAGCAGCCTTCCTTCCCGGTTTCTCGTCCCTCGAACGCTGCGCACGTTCTTCTCGTCCACCGGTGTACTCTTCCGCGGTCACCTCGTCCCTCGGACGCACCAAGCCCATCGGCTCTCTCCCGTGCCGTCCTTCTCGCTAGCCGCGTCTTCCGCTCGACTTCTTGTGTTCTTAAGTTCCTGCACACTTAGACACAAGGGTTAGACAACGCAGGACCTAACTTAACTTGTTTGATCATATCAAAAACACCTTGGGGTTCCAACAATCTCCCCCTTTTTGATGTGAGCAACACAAGTTAAGTTAGGGTAAACATATGCAATAAAAATAATTTACATTCAAATAACTCCAATTATTTTTCAATTGAAAAATTATATTACCGCCCCTAGACTTTGTTGGATCGAGACGCGCTAGAGGGGGGGTGAATAGCGCTCGTGGCTAAATCGTTCGTATCGGAAAACTATCAGAGTTAAATACGCAGCGGAATAAAAGAAATAATCACACAGAGACAAGTCGATTTTACTTCGTTCGGAGCCTTGATCGACTCCTACTCGAAGGCCCGCGATCCTTGATCGCTTCCGGTGGGCAACAACTATAAGCTCGATAATGATTACAATTTGAAGTACAATAAATGACAACAATTAATTATACCGACGACAATATCGTAATTCTAAAAATTCGGAGCTCCGGGTCGTCGGTGTCTCGTAGCAACACTTCGGAATCGTCTCGTGAGCAACTTGTAGCAGAAAGATCGCTTGTAAGTTATTCATTCAAGAAGCTGCTCGAAGTCCCCTTATAAAGGGCATCCAAGGCGCCTTGAAAGCCATCCAAGGCGCCTCCACCGCTCCGATTCCATCGTGTAGATAAGCGCTGACCATTCTGCGCTTATCACAGTTGAAGGCGCCTCCATCACCACTCAAGGTGCCTTCAACAGGTCCAAGGCGCCTCCATCACCACTCAAGGCGCCTTGAACACTGTTTGCTCACCTTCGTACCGAGGCGCCTCCAAGCTCCATGGAGGCGCCTCAGACACTGTTCATCCGAGGCTAATGTTTCTCTTTTGTCCCTGCACAATGTGTTAGTCCACAAAATACACACATATTCTGCAAGACAAAGTTAGCACATATAATATCATAAATATGAATGAAAGTTCGACAGTCTCCGAACTGTCCGAGTCTGACTTCGGGTTTCCTACCGGAAACCCTAGGTCGACCCGACGCCTACTGTTCCCTCTGCGGGGAACGCGTCCTCACCTACTCCACTCATGAGATTTACCTGTTGCCAGTCTGGCCCTCTAGACCGACTGGACTTTCCGCCTAGGGTTACCACCCCCTAGGACCTAGGGTTACCGCCCCCTAGGGTTTTTCTCCACCTAGGGTTACCACCCCCTAGGACCTAAGGTTGTCGCCCCTTAGGGTTTTCCTCCACCTAGGGTTACCGCCCCCTAGGACCTAAGGTTGCCGCCCCTTAGGGTTTTCCTCCACCTAGGGTTACCGCCCCCTAGGACCTAAGGTTACCCCCCCTTAGGATTTTCCTTCACCTAGGGTTACCACCCCCTAGGACCTAAGGTTACCCCCTCCTTAGGATTTTCCTTCACCTAGGGTTACCACCCCCTAGGACCTAAGGTTACCCCCCTTAGGATTTTCCCTTACCTAACCGCAGTTAGGACTTTCCTGAAACCTTATTTAACCACGTCAGATAACAAGGAATCTTAACTTTGAATCCCTTTGCCATTATCAAAACTGAGGTTCGATCGTCGGATGCTTACTGCACCAACAGACTTAACATACTTCTCCCCCTTTGATCACATAAAAATTGGGGTTATAAACAAGTCTAAGGTAAATTAAAAAAAATTTAAGTGTAAATTTTTTTTTTAAATGTCTAAGTAAAGACACTCTTCAGAATTTTTCTTTTGAAAAAAAATTTAAGTAAAACATTTTTAAAAAATTCTAAGATAACTTTCATAAAAAAAATTTCTAAGTCAATTTTCATAAAAATTTCTAAGGTAAAAAAAATTTCCAAGTCAAGTTAAAAAATTTTTTAAATATTTTCTAACACAAATTAAATAACTCTTTTAAAGCATTAAGTTATTTAAATTAATGCTTTTTCAGTTAGTCAATTAAACTTTTCATTTCGATACTTGACTTCCAGGTCGTGGCGAGGCACTAGGCCTTCTTGGTTATTGGAGCAATAACCACTTCCTTAGACAAAGCCTCATAAAGAAATTAGTTGTTTAATTTCCTTGCTAAAAATGCTAAGTCTAATTTTAATTTTAAATTAAACAGGTTTTTGGAACCCGATAGAGGTTCCTACCTATAGGATTAACCAAGTATTTTCTAGGTACATAGACTTTTGATATATTTTTAATTTGACTTTGATGAAATCTATAATACCAATTTAAACCTCTATAATTTCTAAAAGTATAAGTATTTGAACCATTAGATTTTTTCAATCTTTCTATTTATTCTTTTAGTTTTTCATTTTCAATTTTCAATTTTCAATTTATCAAAATCCTCTATAAGACATGATTTTGCCAAAATTCTTTTTGTTTCTAAAATTTCATTTTCTAATTTGATATTTTTATTTTCTAATTTATACATGGATTTAGCCATTGCCTTAATACCAAAGTAAAGTTCATCAGGGGGTAAGAGGCATACCTCACTTACCATATCAGAATTAAAGCCTGAATTTCCCCCTGCTTCGCTACTTCCATCTGAGGTCGCTCCCCCTTCATCGATGCTGGGTTCTGATGTACTTTGTCCTTCATAGCTTGCCATCAGTGCAATCCCCGCATATTCTTGAATCTCGGACTCAGATGAGGAAGTGTCGTCCCAAGTGGCTTTTAGGTTCTTGTGTTTCTTGGGTGTCTTCATTTTGTCCTTCTTTAGTTCTGGGCAATCCTCTCTTAAGTGTCCTTCCTTTTGACACTGGTAGCAGCGCACTTTTCTTCTATTTCTTGGATTCTTTTTATTCTGCATTTCTTTAAATTTATTAGCTCAAAAAAACTTTTTAAAGTTTCTTACCATGTACGCTTCCTGATCATTCTCTGAGTCTGACTCGGGTTCATCCCTTTTGGTTGCGTTTACCGCAATCATCTGGCTTGATTCCTTTGTTCCTGCACACCTGGTTTCATGTAATTCAAGAGTGGAGAACAGTTCTTCTAAAGTACTTACCTCCAGGTCTTTCGAAATGTAGTAGGCGTCGACGATTGATGTCCAATCTGATGTTCTGGGAAACGCGTTGAGTGCGTAGCGTATTGTTTTCCGATTTGTTACCGTTTCTCCGAGGTTCTCGAGACCAGTAATCAATTCTTTTACCTTTGCGTGTAGACTGGCTACCTTCTCACCTTTCTCCAGTCGGATGTTCATTAGCTTGTTCCGGAGGATGTCTCTTTTAGCGAGCTTCGCTTTGGACGTGCCTTCGTGGAGTTCTAGGAACTTCTCCCAGAGTTCTTTGGCAGATGAATAGCTTCCGATGCGGTTGACCTCTTGAGGCGGCAACACGCTCAGCAGGTGATATTCCGCACGGCTGTTTGCTACAGACTCATTCTGCTCCTTCTTTGTCCAGTGGCTCTCTTCTTTTTCTTCTCCATCTTGATTCATTGGAGCTACAAAACCATATTTCATAATAAACTGAATTTCAAAATCAGTTCTTAGGAATACCTCCATACGTCGCTTCCAGTCTGCGAAGTCCCCCTCAAATTTTGGTGGAACGATGCTTGGTCCGGCCATCTCGTTGCTTCAATTGGCGGTTAGTCCTCCTGAAGCGCTTTGCTCTGATACCACTTGTAGGTCCCTTTAGAGGCCGGCAAGAGGGGAGGGGTGAATTGCCCTACAAGAAAAAATGAAAAACCTTTCTCGGATATTCAACTAATTTAAAAGACACTTGTAATAATTAAACTAAGAGACTAAAAGAAAAGAACAGACACAAGAGATTTACTTGGTTTGCAATCAGGGGATTGCTAATCCAAAGAAAGTAAGCGCACTATCTGTTTATCTCCTTCAGGCGGAGTAGCCTCTTTACAGCGTTGACAGCACAAATAAAAGAAACAGAATTGAAAGCACAGAGAAAACTGATTACAAGTGAGTTAAATGATCTGTGCAAACCAGTGCTATATTTATAGCACTGGTCGGGGCGCCCCGAAGGGGTTCCGGGCGCCCTGGGAGGATAAAATTTTATCCCCCAACGTTCAGATCGAGTTTGACTCGATCTGGTCAACAACTTCGGTCCGGGCGCCCCGGTCAGCTCCGGGCGCCCCGGACCCCAAAAGTCAACTCTGGTTGACTTTTTCTGTCTGATCGCTCTGCTTCGGTTCAGCTCGTCTCGGTCCGGGTCTTCATCTCTGGCTCCGCTAGTTTGGGTGATCTCGGCCATCCGGAATAGGGCTCACCCGAACCCAAGTTCCGGACTTCTCCTCGAGCAGCCTTCCTTCCCGATTTCTCGTCCCTCGAACGCCGCGCACGTTCTTCTCGTCCACCGGTGTACTCTTCCGCGGTCACCTCGTCCCTCGGACGCACCAAGCCCATCGGCTCTCTCCCGTGCCATCCTTCTCGCTAGTCGCGTCTTCCGCTCGACTTCTTGTGTTCCTAAGTTCCTGCACACTTAGACACAAGGGTTAGACAACGCAGGACCTAACTTAGCTTGTTTGATCACATCAAAAACACCTTGGGGTTCCAACATTTGGGATAATAAAAATAATGAAAAAATTGGGGAGTGAGAGGAATGTCGTGCAGGTGGAATAGAACCACCACCCCACATAGCAGCCGAAAGGAGTTCAGCACTAGTTGATGAAGAGAGATGCGAACATATTTGCATATGGCAGGAAAGAAGGGGTGGATTAGAAATTGTAGATCGACGACAAACTGATCCTTAAAGAAACAAAAATAGTCGGGTGGTGGAGCATTTGGTCGATCGGAAGGAGAAGGAAGAAGAACTTGGTAATCAGAAGGAAACTCATATGCGACTGTTAGGCTCTCAGCATCGCCAACGTCAAACTTGGACTCAATAGAGATGTATCAAGGGCCAGGGATGGCGAAAGGAAACTGGGAAGAACTCACCATCGCAAAAAGCAAAGAAGGCAGTGAAAAGATGTGATTGGAGGGAAGGAAAGCTTAATGGAATGTCGCTGGAGGAGCAGGAGAGGAAGAATATTGCTGAGAAATTAAGGCGGACTATCGTCGAAGAGCTCGAAGAAGGAAATGTGCAAAAGGAGAAGGTGACGAGCACAAGTTTATAAACCCCAGGGCCGACTAATCGTGGTCGTCCGAACTAAGGTCGCGGAGATATAGGCAGAAATATAGCCTGTAACGACCCGCCTTCTACTAACTAAGCTGTAAGGCTTATCGTCACATTATGCTGTGCTAAACTATTCCCTGACCATCACTAAAACTAGACGCGGAAGCTGTACTAATTAAAATTTTGCTAAGCTGTTAACATTTCTTGGTGCTACATGTACTAAGGAGTGTAATCTAAGTATACCTAACATATACTACATCCCCTATGGTCAAGGAACTGAAATATATGTTTCCCAGCTGTTATCAGACCTCCCAATCGATCCACGGATCGATTGGAATAGTCGGATCGATCCAGGGATCGATCCAGACGGCTACTATATGCGGGACATAGGTTGGATCGATCCAGTGATCAATCCAGCACGCTACCGCACGCGGAGCATGGGTTGGATTGATCCAGTGATCGATCCAGCACGCTACTGTGCTCGGGGCAATAATTTGGATCGATCGGCTGATCGATCCAGGCTGGTCAATCGATCCAGTGATCAATCCCAGAGCTCTCTGTTCGCGACGGAAATGGCTGGATCGATCGGCTGATCGATCCAGAGTCCTACTGTGTTGGTTGCTACTTGGAAAACCTAGAGGTTCCACTGTACAAAAATTTTGTACAAAGGTCTGAACCTTTTCCTAGCTACCATGTGTTCTTTTAAATTAAATTTTGGATCGCCTGCGGAACTTAACACGTTTAATCCAAAACTTAATCTATTTGTTCTTTTAGGTTTTGACTTGGGTCTCCTGCGGAACTTAACACGTTCGACCCAAATCGCCTTAAGTTATTAATTCTATTAAATATTAATTTCCATAATTGGTTCCCAGTACTGACGTGGCGAGGCACATGGCCTTCTTGGATATGGGAGCAACCACCACCGACTAGACAAAACCTTTTATAGAAATCTAATATTTAATTTCCTAAAATAACTTTAGATTAATCGAAAAGAAAAATCAAATCACAAGGAAAAAATAAAACAAAAGAACACAACTTCGAAAAACATATTCGAAATACTAGAACGTAAGCCTCTTATATTTGGTATTATTTCCATAAATAACTAGTATGATGCGGAAAAGGAAAAACTACTAGTTATACCTTCTAGAAAGACCTCTTGATCTTCTACCATATTCCTCTTGTAACCTCGGACGTTGTGTGGGCAACGATCTTCCGAGATGAGAAACCACCAACCACCTTCTTCTCCTCCTAGCTAGGTTCGGCCACAACAAGGAAGCTTCACCAAGGAAGAAAATCAAAACACTAACCAAGCTCTAAGAGATGCTAGCTTTCTCTCCTTCTTCTTCTTCTTCTCCAAGTAGTATCTGGCCACCACAAGAGCTCCAAGGGAGAGAGAGAGGTTCGGCCACCACAAGAGGAAGAGAGGGAGAGGATGGCCGGCCACACCAAGAAACAAAAGAGGGAGAGAAATAATAGAGATTGTCACCCATGAAGGCACCCTCACCCCTTCTTTTATATTCCTTGGCCTAGGCAAATTAGGAAATTTAATTACAATAAAATTTTCTCAATTTCCTTGACATGATTTAATTGAGAAAAATAAAATAAAATTTCCCCAATTGAAATCTTATGGCCGGCCACATCAATGAAGAACAAATTGGACAAGTTTCAATCAACAATTAAAACTTCCTAATTTGTTTCCGGAAATTTTAAAAAATAAAATTTCTCTTCAAAATCTCTTCATGGTTGATAAAAGGAAATTTCTATAATTTTAATTTTACAACATGTGAATAATTTTTAAAGAGAAAATAAAATATCTCACCAATCTACAAATAAGGAAAGAGATCTAATCTCTTTCTTTAATCTTTTGTAGATCTTTTACAAAAGAGATATTTTAATTTCAATTCTCTTTAATAAATTATATCTCCCACATAATAAAAATTAAAATTAAAATCCCTTTTTAATTTAATTTGGCCGGCCCCCACTAGCTTGGGTTTAAGCTAGGGCCGGCCACCCAATCTTATACCTAGGCCGGCCCTAGCTTGGTTCCCAAGCTAGCTTGGCCGGCCCCCTATTGGTGGGTATAGAAGGTGGGTATAGTACTCTATAAATAAGAGACTACGATAGGGACCGAGAGGAGGAATTGGTTTTGGTCTCCCGATAAAATTAAGCATCCCGTGTTCGCCCCGAACACACAACTTAATTTTATCAATAATAATTCATTCCACTAGAGAACTATTATTGAACTACCGCACCAATCCCAAATTACATTTTTGGGCTCCTTCTTATTATGAGTGTGTTAGTCTCCCTGTGTTTAAGATATCGAATGTCCACTAATTAAGTGAGTTACTGACAACTCATTTAATTAATATCTTAGTCCAAGAGTAGTACCACTCAACCTTATTATCATGTCGGACTAAGTCCACCTGCAGGGTTTAACATGACAATCCTTATGAGCTCCTCTTGAGGATATTATCAACCTAGTATCTCTAGGACACAGTTTCCTTTTATAATCAACAACACACACTATAAGTGATACCATTTCCCAACTTATCGGGCTTATTGATTTATCGAACTAAATCTCACCCATTGATAAATTAAAGAAATAAATATCAAATATATGTGCTTGTTATTATATTAGGATTAAGAGCACACACTTCCATAATAACCGAGGTCTTTGTTTCTTTATAAAGTCAGTATAAAAGAAACGACCTCAAATGGTCCTACTCAATACACTCTGAGTGTACTAGTGTAATTATACAGTCAAGATAAACTGATACCTAATTACACTACGACCTTCCAATGGTTTGTTCCTTTCCATTATTGTCGTGAGCTACTGTTTATAATTTATAAGGTACTGATAACATGATCCTCTATGTGTGACACCACACACCATGTTATCTACAATATAAATTAATTGAACAACTACATTTATCATAAATGTAGACATTTGACCAATGTGATTCTTATTTCTAGATAAATGTTTATACCAAAAGCTAGGCTTTTAGTATACACTCTAACATACTGTTCGCGGAACAGATTGCCCAATCGATCAGCTGATCGATTGGGAACCCTCGAATCGATCAGCTGATCGATTCGAGTTACTGATTTCGTGCCAAATGTCTGGTTCCAGCACTGTTTCGTGCCTCAACCACATTTCCAGTTCTAAGATGGCTAGGAAACACTCTAACGATGACAACTAACATTCTAACATCATATATTTAACATTCTAAGCACAATCTAAAGCATGGTTCATTAGCTCATGGCGTTTAACATGCTAAAACGAAGAGTAATAGAAATACTAAAGTTCATATGCTTAATTGAAATTGCTGGATCCCTAGGATCTTTATTCCATGTTCCATCCACACACATCCTCATCAGTGCATTGACCTCCAGCCTCCGCTAGTCCATCTTTCCTTTACCTTTATCTGCAGTATAAGGAAAATAGAATCTGTAAGCTTAAAGCTTAGTAAGAAACCATCTACCTCACAAAAACATGCATATGATGCATTCATGCTTTTAAAACATGCTATTTAAAACATATGCTGAACATGTAAAAGATGGCATGGCATACAATCATCCAAACATGTATATCGAACTAAACATAGAGTTATCATGCACATTCACAGGGAAAAACTAAGCTGGAGCATGATACTGAGCTAAGCTATTACTGATCTGATACTAAAACTGTACTGAATTCATATGACTATTTTATGAACTTTTGAAAACTATATACATAATATGTGAAAATACATAATCATGCTGCTGTTTGAGCCCGGCAACTGTACCTGCTGTGCGCGCATCCCTAACTAGACCCAGGTTTGCAAGTCCCGAATTTAGAAAGGTTACTAGGTTATCTGAACCTAGGGACCGACTGTGGGAGTCCAGCCCAATGGATATCTAATCCTGTACAGTGCCACTGAAAAGTAAAATACTAATTATAGCTGTATTTTTTGCTGTTCTTGCTATTTCTAGGTTGTCTGAACCTAGAGCTAGGTTGTCTGAACCTAGAGCTAGGTTGTCTGAACCTAGAGGCGACTGTGGGAGCCCACCCATTGGACATCTAGTCCCATATAAGCTGTAATAAAGCTGAAAGTGCTAAATGAATGCTTCTATTGCATTTAACTAAGCTATTAAAATGCCTAAATTGCATTTCTTTTCTGAACTGAGTGTTTTATCAAACACTTGGTGTGATCCAACCCTCTCCTCTACTAGGGAGACCACCTCTAGGCACCCGACAGCGTCTACATCCTCCAACTGTAGGGGAAGGACGTGTCTGGCCCATCTAGAGGTGTTCAACTAAATCCCTAAGTCGCGAAGGAGTTAAACACACCCTACGTGCCGAAAAAACTGCGTACAACTAATCTACAAGCATGGAATTCATACGAGAGCTACTTATACTGCAGGTGAGGGGTTTCTTACCTCGTGTGCTAGATTTCTTACAAATCTAAGCGCTAGTTTTCCGGTGGAGAAGGTCCCTTCGTCGATCTTCTCGCGTCTACGTGTTCCTCTCACGGAGGGGAGCGTCCTCGTGTCCGAGATGTCACCGAAAGGCACTCCTATGGCCCTAGGGATGAAACCCTAGGCTTGCTTGGGAGTTGGCACCGAGAGAAGGAAGGAGAAGAGGGGTTCGGCGTGTGGCTAGGGTGAGGAGAGAAAAGTTTACTCGTTAAAGAAAAAATAACAATTTCTCTCTTAAATTCCTATTTATATTAAGTGGTAATTTCGGCCAACTTAAGTATAAATATTATTGGTCCCCATTCCTTTCAACACGACCCTGCTGGGTTCAACTGGTTACTAGTATTATCCCCAAGCCATAGGTCTCGGGTTCGATCCCCGCTTAGGCCGTTTTCGTTTTCTAATTATTTTTGCTACTTCCGTTACTCTAAAAATTCCGGAAAAATATCTAAAAATTCCAGAATAATCATAGAATATTTCTAATTTAGCTTTGAGAATTTTCGGGCGTTACATAGCCGTTGAATTCAAAGCACCAAAAGTCACATCACCAGAGGATATCCGTTTGTCACGTTAAGCGTGCAGCGGCAGCAGGAGGGACACGTGGCGCTTGGCCACGGGATGACATTTAATGAAGGCAATTAAGAGGCATGGAGGCACGCTCAGCTATAATGAGTGAGGATTTGCACGATCTCCCAGAAATATGGATGACGCAAACCAAGATCGCGCCCACCCAAGGGAGCGCGAGAGAAGATCTTGAGGATGGATCTTGCTTGTGCTGATCGGCGCAAGGAAGCAGACGTATCGTCGAACGGTAGTCTTGAATAGGTCGATCGACAAAGAAAGTTGCTAACACACGCTCAGTTACAAGGGAGCGGTCACATAGCCGACCGTCGGGCTACGTCAATCCGATCAGAAGCTAAGGAGTGTCATAAGCTGATCAGGTGGAAAGCGTCATTGATAATTTGTCTAGTCAGTCTGACTTGCAGTCTCCTTCGACTAGACTTGAAGGGGAGGCATGTGATACGACGATAAGGAGGGGCCCACCCTGTAGGGGTTAGTTGCTACGATGGAGGTCAAAGTTAAGGCGATCAACGTTCAGGTATCATATGGTCAAATGGATGATAATCGTATTGGCCGATCTAGCTCCTGACCGGGAGGAGAAGGTTCTAGTTTGACCCCACCTTTGACTCGGGGAGGTCAGTGAAATAGCTGATGCTCAACGTGGTGTTATTGGACACCAAGAGGAGGAGACGATATGCAGAATCCTGGCCGAGCCGCTACCCGGCTCGGCCCAGCAACAGGACTCGACACAGGCGCAGCGGAGCTCTGACCGAGTGGACGACGCACAAGGTGTTGGACGCTAAAAGGAGGAGACGATATGCAGAATCCTGGCAAGAAGCTACCTCGCTCGGCCCAGCAGCAGGACTTGGCACAGGCGTAGCGGAGTTCCGGCCGAGTAGATGAGGCACAGGTGCAGCAAAGTTATGGCTGAGCGGCTAACCCACTCGATCTAGCAACGGACCCATTGTGTTATCTCTTGACATCCTTTTGGAAGTTAGTGTCGCTAACACCAGGCATGGTCGACAAGAAGATCGTACGACAGAAGCTTCCACTATCACATCAGAGATATGCTCGACATGTTAAGGTATTGTGTCAAGGGCACTTTACTGACATTTTTAAGGGAAACTTCGAGAAGCATGCTCGTCTGGGGAAGTGTGCACGCACACTACAGGAACTTTATATAAAAAGGGGGGGGGGGTCCAAGCATCGACGGAGGTACGTGATATACACTATTTGTGCTACAGTGTTCATTCTTGTTGTTCCGCCTTCTATATCATCGTCAGTGACTGACTTGAGCATTGGAGAGCCAACGCCAGGGACCCCTTCCCTGGCTCGGCAATGATGTCATCTATTTTGCAAGGCGGAGCGGAGTCTACGGGCGGTAAGCGAGACCTCCTTATCCCTAATTTTTCATCTCATCGACTTTCTGACATAATCACTAGGGATCCCCACCCCGGTCTTAGATCACTAATGCTTTGTTGGCTCATCTCATTGTGCGTAGGATCGTGGAGGAGTTCTTTTGGATCTTCAGGAGTTCATCTTCATCAAAAACTATCGTTCATCGAAGCGAGCGCACCACTTCGCAGATTTCAAATAGGATCAACGTGTTTACTCTAATGATGTCCAGATGACTCACTATAGTTTAGACATTTATCTAAAGAATGTCTGCTTGTTAAACCCAAAGCTAAACTTGAATCTAACACAAGTTAAATCAAATCATGAAATTTAACTTAACTCATCTTACAAAACTATAGGATTCCTTTGATTAAAAATATAGATCAGGTAAGATGAATAAAGATTAAATTTAAAATTAAATTAAATTAAAGTTAATTAACATATTACATTAAATTATTTTAAAAATATTTAAAAATTATTTTAAAATCTTTTAAAATTATCTTAAAATATTTTAAAAATCCTTTTAAAAAATATTTTTAAAAATCTTTTAAACATTATATCTTTTAAAAATTATTTTAAAAATCCTTTAAAAAAATCTGAATCTAACTTAAAATAGAATAAAATCTAAAACACTAAATAAACTTGCATTAATTGAATAAAGTTTAACCTAAAATTTACTTAAATTAAGTAAATACAATTAATTAACTTAAAACTTAAATCCTAATTTAAATTAACTTTAATTAATAATTTAACTTAAGTTAAATCTAATCAAAACTTACGGATGGAATAAATTAAAATAAAATTAACACTAATACTCTCATTAATCAATTACCTTAACTAATTAATAAGAAATTTAAGTTCATTAATCAAATAAGTGAATTAAGTTGAAAAATTAATCAATAAATTATTGATAATGATTAACTATTATTAAATTAGTAACACATCCTTTCATTTAACCTAAAACTTAATTTTAACTTGATTAACTTAATCCAAGGTTATTTTTTAGAATACTTGATTAATAATTAATTTAAATAATTTTATTTTAATTAAACTTAAATGAACAATTATAATAGATATATAGAACATACTTATGTAAATTTACTAAACATAAGTGTTACCTACACTAAATCCCCTAAACACTTAGGTAGAACTTCTTATAGCTAATAAAAATAATCAGAATATGCTAGATTAAGGGAGAAGAAGGGCCTTGTTGCACAATTTTATATACTCAGACCCTAGTATGAATTAAGGGGGAGTGTTAAATTAAAGGAGGAGGAAGGATTTAAATACTTTTAAAAATATTTTCACTTTGTTCCGAAATATATTTTCAAAATTAATTTGCTGAATCTCTTTGAAACATTGATTCGAAAAACCTTTTTTAAAATTTGCTTTGAACAACTTACTTTCAAAATATATTGGAGAATTATTTACTTTGAAAAATACATAATTTTGAAAGTTTTGAAAAATCAGATCATTTTTAACTTGAAAAATTATTTTGAATCAGTACTCTTAAAATTATTTTGAAAATATTTCTTACTTGAAAATTTTTGAAAAAATTTATTAAAAAATTTTTTGGACATATTTACCTAAAAAACTTTTGAAAGTATTTTTCTTAGAAAAATTTCTTTTAACTTACTATGAAAATATTTATTTAGAAAATTTTTCCTTACAATTATTTTTGAAAATCCTTACTTTAAAAAAATAAGTCTTACTTGGAAAATAATTTTAACAAAGCTTTATTAAGAAAATGCTCTAAAAATATTTGCATTTTTTTTTGTTAAACTGAACTTTTGTTCAAACCTCTCCCTAAGTATGATATATAAAAAATATATACTTTTAGTTATATTTTTGCATTAATGTCTGACATTACTTATCCTATATTATGCCTGTTTTTATTTTACCTTAGTTTTTTTTAATGAATGCCAAGAGAAGGGGGGGGGGGGGAGGGTTAATGTAGAAAAAGAACAAACAAATTTGATCAAATAAATCAAATTTGTTTGTTCGTTTTCAAATTAATATTGGCTATCCATCGAAAACACTTTCACTTATGGGCCTTGGAGTAGGAGTCGATAAAGACTTCGAACCAAATAAAATTACTTGTGCTTTTGTTCTCTCTCTTTTCAGCTGTGTGACTTGTTTTAAATCGTCAACAAAAGGGGCATGTAACCCGGAATTAGAAAATCTCGGGAAACTGAGGTTTTTCTTGATTACGGGGTTATAAATTTTTTTAACCCAAAATACCCTCGAATAAGAGAAAAATGTGATAAAAAATATAAAGAAAAAATATATATAAAAATAAAATAAAAAAATTTAAGAAAATAAAAAAATGTAAAAAAATATTTAACAAATAAAAAATAGGAAAAAACATAAAATAATAAAAAATGAGGAAAAATAAAAAACTTTTAAAAAAAGAAAAATAGTAAAAATTTAAAAAGAAATAAAAAAACATAAAAAATAATTTAAAAAATAAAAAAATAGGAAAAAATCATAAAAAATTAAAAATCATAAAATAGAAAAAATAAAAAAAAACGTAAAAAAAAATAAAAAAACTTTAAAAAATTATAAATAAATAAAAAAAATGGGAAAAAATAAAAAAAAACTTTTAAAAATAAAAAAAAAAGCCTTTATTTTTTAAAAAAATTAAAAAAATAAAAAACACATAGAAATAAATAAAAACGTGAAAAATAAAAAATAAAAAAAATGTAAAGTTTAAAAGATATATATGGTTGGTTTTGTAACTAAGGATAATATAGTAAAATAATAAATTAGGTTATTCATTAAAACCTTCAAACAAATAAGTTTTTGTTATATTACCTAAGTTGAATCAAACAACATTTGATTATATTTTATTTCTCATAACCTTGGTTATGTGATTACTTAGTAATCATATAACCAAGGTTATATATGATAACTTGAACCAAACACATCCTTATAGGTATGAGCAAAAAGCCTAACTCACTTGACGCGAGCTAAGAATTGAACAAGATGACCTGTATCTAGGGTTGGAAGCGGAGGATGAGAGGAGTGGATGAGCGGCGAAGAGGGTTTAGGACATTCGTTTTAGGGACGAGAGGAAAAGAGGAGTGGATGAGCGGTGAAGAGGGTTTAGCGCTTTTGTTTTAGGGAAGAGAGGGAAGCAAAGGAAGAGAAATAGTAAAAATAAGCCCACGTGAAGAAAGAGAGAGATTAAAAAATTTAAGTTTATGTCGTCTCATCAGCCCAAGTATGTTGTCACCTATGGTCGTTCATTTAAGGATGTGTAAAGTATCAAAATTATTAATTATTTTATATATATATATATATATATATATATATATATATATATATGAAACTAGTAATTGGAGAAGAAAACCCATAGTTGTTAATCGTCCTCATGGTCCAACGAGGTTAGAAGCCTCAGTAGGCCCAATACAATTAGAACAGGTTTGATTGTTCAAGTCATTCACATTTAATTTTTAGAGGAAAGGTTCCCACAACCATAACTTAGTGTAGGTAATTTCCATCGAATGATCATTCAATCTTACAGTCTTTAACGTATTTAGGCAACAAGGCTTGACATTATAGATTTCGCAGTGCAATGCGAGAAAATAGTTAGCTTAGTGCAAAATTACTTTAACAAATATTGCAAATCCAATTCAAATCCTAATTTAACAAATCTTGTCATTTCAACCCCTTACTTATTAACAATATTATTTTACTAACAGCATAATAATGTGACAGGTACGTCATACTAGTCACACTATTTTGCCCAATGCAACATTTATATTAATTAAAATAATAATATTAAAACTTAGAGAATTTAATTTATTGACTATATTTATTGTTTTTACAGATAAAAACCTGCTTTACGAGCGATTTCTCAGTGTCAAGGGTCAATTATGACAAGTTCATTACCTATTGGTCAAACGTGGCGTGCGGTTCAAATTTTATTTTTGAATTTTTGGTCGGCCCGCAAGTAGATCGGACCAGAATCAAACAATTTCGACATCGAAGAGCTGGGACCACCAATTTCCCATCTAATTATCACACAGAATTATTTATTTTTTTTCTTAAAAAACGAAAATAAGATTATAATTAAAATTTGAAAAAAAAAATATTTATTCAATTCTACTCGTTTTCTTCTCTGTTTAAAGAAAATGTCATCTTTGCATTTAAACCGTCCGCAGACCGTGGCTATAATTACTAATCCGTCCTTTGGAGAGGGAGAATAATTGCTGCTGCAAGGGCATTGGCGAAGCACGTGTTCCGTGTTTCCGTGTTTCATACGATCTGCCGCATTCAAAAAATAATGCAACGGGATATCCACAATGGACGGCCTGCGAAGCCTCGTGAGATCTGACGGTGACGAGCTACCGGTCTGTATAAAGGGGCAATGGCGTCACTTTAAAATCGATTAAAAGATAAATTGATAACCTTGGAAAACCAGTCCTTTGAAAAGAGTTGCGTATCGAACGACCACATTATAAACCACCCGAGAGAAAGAAAAATTTAAAAATACGGGCAAAGCATTAAAAAAAACAAAAAGAAAAAATAAAAAGAAAAAAAAAGAAAACGGAGGACCTAAAACATCGCGAGGGAGGAATAGAGGAGAGAGGTGAAACCCTAGGATTGATTGCGGCGGCGGCGGTGGTGGGTGATGATGGGAGCGACACGGTGAGCGTGGGATGAGGAGATGGAGAGATCCGGCGATCTGGAGGGGAAGGAGATCTGGGGGACGCGGGAGGAACTCCTTCTGGCGTTCGCGGTCGTTCGGCACGGCACTCGCCGTTGGGACTCCGTCGCGACTGAGATCCAGTCCCGCGTTCCCGGATCCAGCCCGGTCACCGCCCAGGGATGCTGCCAGAGGTTTCGCGACCTTCAGCGCCGGTTTGGCGCAGGCGCCGTCAACGGCGGTGGGGACGACGACGGAGGTGGCGCCGACGTGCCTTGGCTCGAGGACCTCCGGAGGCTCCATCTCACCGAGCTCCGCCGCGAGGTGGATCGATACGATGTTTCGATCAGGTAAGCGATGCGATCAAATCTCTCGTCTTTGTATTTTATTTGGCCATTTTAATTTCTCATTTTTTTGGGCCGTCAGATGAGGATCAATCGGTCCAAAGGATTTTTTTTCTTTAACTTATGTCGTTTTTATTTATATTGTATTTTAATTTATATACTTTTAGATCTTTGCAATCAAAGGTGAAAAGGCTGCAGGAGGAGCGCGAACAGAGGTTGCCGGAGTCGGAATCCGGCGACGGGAAGCCAGAATATGAAGGAAAGGAGGACGCCCCCCCAGATTCGAGGCCGGAAAGCCTCGTCGGAGAGCCGACCTCCTCCGGCGGTGAATCCGGCCCCTCTTTCGAGCGGTCCGACTCGACGGATCCAAAGGAGAAACCCGACGAGGACGGTCTGAAGCCAGATACGGCGATGGACGGAGACGGAGAAGACGGCAACGCAGCGGATCCTTCATCCGGTGGCGACGAGAAGTTGGCCGAGGGGTCGTACAACGGGAGCACCGGCAGTCCGGAGGAGGGCCGGGCGTCCCGGCTGCAGGCAACGGGAGAGTTCACTGCCGAGTCTAAAGGCGGGGAGGGGGAGAAGGAAAGCAGCGATATGCAGAGCTCCGCCAGCTTGTCCCGTCGGAGGAAGGCCGTTTCCGGCAGTGGGGCCGAGGAGATGGAGGCCGAGGAAGCGTCGATCATGAGCAAAGGAATCGCCACGGAATCACAGCCGTTGTTTGCGGCCCTCGAGATCATCCGTTCGGACAAGTATGGATCCGTCTTCGACCGCCGGCTGGAGAGCCAGGTTCATTTCCATCTCTTGCAATTAATATTTCTCGCGAGATTTTATGAAAATACGTTTCTTTATGTTGACGCGAAAGGGCTATTAGTAGTTGATCTCACGAGAAGTTGAGGATCTTGTACAAATCGTGCAGTGGCCAAATTCTCGTGACCTCATTTCCATCGTTTCTTTTGGACTGTTGATTTGGAGTCGTGTGATCGCGAATGATATGATTAGACGATCACGAGTCGTTAATATGGAACCCCGATTGGGGAGCTAATTGTGAGAGAAATAAATTTATAGGAATGGAAATAGGAGCGTATCGAAATAGATCATGCACAAGTATAGAAATAGTTCGAGTTGACTCAACGGGTTTTATTTTTTGATTTTTTTTTTTTTCCATTTTCCGATATGTTCTTTTTATAAGATTTCTAGTTTTGCGGTTAGTTTCTTCGGATAAGAACTAAATGTCATCTCGTTGGATTGAGAATTTGTATTTTGCTGGTTAAGTTGTGTCTATGTGGTCATTTTAATCATTTGTGTTTCAATCCGTCATCATTATGATAAACTAGGATCTTCCTTTTCTGCCCTTTTTTATTTTCCTGAAATGTCGGCTTTGGAAGTCAGATATTTTGGATCATGCCGACCAATGATTTTTTCCCCTCTTATTTATTTTGGATTTATGCATGAAATCTAAGTGCATAGATTGCGGCATTGATTTTAGACGTTAATGGTTTTCTTACTGCGGAAATCAGGATAATATGCCATCTTTTTTCAATATTTATTTATTTATCTATTTATTTATTCATGATAAAAAATACAAATTATTTATTTATTTATACTTCAGGAAAGCGCAAGCTATCTAAACTTGGTGCGCCAACACATGGACTTGGAGACGGTGCGAGCCAAGCTGGACCGCGTCGGATCCAGCCGCCCCTATTCGACGTTGGAGTTCTTTCGCGATCTCCTCCTCCTCTGTTCTAACGCCGCCGTTTTCTACCCTAAAGACTCCCCGGAGTCCGTCGCCGCCCTCCACCTCCGCCGCCAAGTGGCGAAGGAGTTGGCGGCTGTCTTTCCAATGCCAAAGGAACTAACCCCGCCACCGCCGCCACCTCTCCCACTGCCGCCGAAGCCACCCGCCCCGAAGCCCGAGTCGGAGTCTGATCTCGCTGGTGCCCTTGCGGATAAGCCAATAACCTCTGCGCCGTTGATCGTATGCCGCAAGCGCAGCTCCATTTCCAACAAGTTAACTGCTGCGGCAGTGAAGGATGAGAAAGAGGATAAGCCTGAGCCTGCGAGAAAGGAGTCGGACAGTGAGGAGAAGAGCCTCCCGAAGAAGACTACCAAGGAAAGATCCGTTCTTAGTGGGACTGCCAGGGGCTTGCGCACCAGCAAACCGCGGGTTGGTAAAGGGCAGGGAGCCGCGGCCGCCAAGAGGCTCAACCTCGCTCCCGTTCCAAACCTTAAGTCCAAAATGGTCGAGAACGAGGCGGCTGTCGACGAGCCGCCTAAACCAGACAAGAAGAACAGCGGTGGAGGCGGAACTGCAGCTTCTTCAAGCTCCGCGGCGAAGAAACAAAGCGCAGCCGGCTTCTTGAACCGGATGAAGCGGAGCTCCAAAGGAACTTTGATGGATATGTTGAAGACCTCCCCTCCCTCCGGTTCCGCCGGTGGCGGAAAGGCCACGGAACAGAAGAAGGAGGCGAAAGGAAAGGACCAGAGCAGTTCCCGTGTTGCGAATGCCGGGGGAGGCGGTTCTGCAAAGAAGGCCCCAGAAGCGAGCGGCGGTGTGTCGGGAAAAAGGAGCGTGGGTAGACCGCCGAAGAGGGGGTCGGCGGTTGCCCTTCCTTCTGCAAAGAGGGTAAGGGAGGAGGCGGAGTCGCCCTCCGTTTCCAGGGCTCCGGCGTCAACGTCGAGGAAGCGGGGACGGAGATGAGGTGGGTATGCTATCAACATGGAGTTGTAGGGAAAGACACTCTGATTTAGTTAGTCAACGTTGATTTGATTCATGTTGTAAACTGTAATCTTAATTAACCGTTGGGAAATATTAAACTCTTTACCCGCTGCTCGTCTCTTTTAATTGATCCACTATCAACTCTACCCGCTGTCGGTTGTAACCTATCGTGCTAGATTTCTTTTGGAGCTCTTTACTTTTCAGATTCGCTTATATTATTGATACGGTGGTGATAAAGATGATCTCTAAAAGTGAGATTAAAGTAATGAAAATCAGTTGACATAAAAGTTAAAGTCGTAGGATTGAATGGACTATGAGATCATAGATTGTAGATTAGGTAAGGTTAGCTGAGTGGATCTTCAGAGTCGGTCGGATATGAAAGGTCGATCAAATCATTCGGATAGTCATCATTAGTAATTTACATATGTGGTTAAGAATCAAATATTAAGTTATCTTATCCATCAGTATTGTCGATCGGACTTTAGATCTGATTGGACACAATGCGCCTCTTCGGCAACAGTAAAACTTGGTTAAGAACAGGCACTAGCTTCACTCTGTACGGTTCAACTGGCGATATCCAGGCTTAGTGGTGGCCAATCGACCTACAACGGGACCCATATACATATCTTATTATATTCTTTTGGAAGTTTGTGCGGTCGATAATAGAAAATGTCTTGCGAACAAATCGTATTTTAGAATCTTCTAACCTGTCACATCATAGGAATTTGCATATTTACTTAACAAAAGATGTCAAAGATACTTTTCGACATGTGTTTTTCTTAAGAAGATTTTGGAAAATGTGCATATAGTTTGAGACACTGACGGAGGCAGGGGGCGCGAGGGGGTGCGGAAGCACCCCTTGTTTTTGGAGAAAAAAAATAAAAAAATAATTATGATTAAAAAATAAAGGACATAATTGTAATTTTTTTTAAAAACGATTGGACTTTTTCACAAAAATGTCATTAAAAACACCTTTTCTCTCCTTTCTCAGTTTCGATTCTTTTTCCTTGCTAGCGCAACTTTCTTTTTCTTTTCAGCCGCCGAACCTTTTTTTCCCTAAGTTAATCCTTCTTCTTTAAACCAAAAACCTTAATCGCACTAAGAGATTTCATTATTTCTCTCTGGTCTCCTCAAACCGTTGCCCTCATCTTTGTCGCCTCTTCACTTCATCGACGCCTCACGCAAGTGACGCCACTACTGTTCACGGTTCGCCTATTTCGTCGACGCCGCCGCCAGCCTGCCACTGTCGATGCTGCTACCATTATGCTCCACCGGTGATTCTCCATAACAAGCAAAATCTCTTCAATTTTAGGTGAATCTTGTTCCTTATTTCATCTAATTTCTAATTTATAATTTCATAATTTATACTTGGTAGTACATTAATTTGTTATGTTGATTGCATAAATTAATAATTTTGAGAAATTGACATAGGTTATGAAGAAATTTTTAAAACGAAGTATTGAGTCTTCTAAGAATTCTATGGAAGAAAATAGTAACAAAAAATATTCTCGTGTTGAATTCAACCCGGATGATGTTGTTAGTGACCCAGGGCTACGCAAACCAATAAATGAATTTGATGTTTCTATTAGAGATTAGATTCGAAGAGAATATTTGATTAGAGGATCTTGTCAACCATTTAGTCATAGTTATCCCCAAAGATAATTTGGTAAAGAGCATAGAAGTTTCTAATTTGCTTGGTTTAAAAATTTTTCATGGTTAAAGTACAACATATCAAAAGATGCAGCTTTTTGTTTTTGGTGTTATCTTTTTAAAAATTCTCATAGAGGACGTCGAGTTGGAGATGAGGCATTTACTAATTCAGGGATAACTAATTGGAGAAAAGCAATGGAAGTATTTAATACGTATGTTGGTAGTGTAGCTAGTGCTCACAATGATGCAAGAACACAATTTGAGGCTTTTCAAAATCAACGACAAAGTGTGCCACATTTGCTACAAGCACAAGGGCGTGGAATGGAGGTTGCATATCGCACTCGATTAACGACAACTTTAGATGTTACACACTTTCTTTTGAAACAAGGTTTGTCTTTCCGTGGACATGACGAGTCATTGAATTCCTCAAATAAAGGTAACTTTCTTGAATTGATTGAGTGATATACCCAAAGAAATGATGAGGTTGCCAAGACCATGAATGAAAATGCCCCTGGAAATAATCAAATGAAGTCTCCAACAATTCAAAAGGATTTAACACGGGCTTGTGCTGCTGAAGTCACAAATGTCATTCTTAATGATATAAAAGACAATATATTTTCTCTTATGGTTGATGAGTGTCGAGATAATTCAGTCAAAGAACAAATGAGAGTTGTTTTAAGATACGTGAACAAACATGGATGTGTTATTGAAAGATTTCTTGCTATTGTACATGTGTTTGATACTTCTGCTATTTCTTTGAAGAAGGCTATTGATGAATTGTTTGCAAAACATAAGTTGTCATTATCAAGATTGATAGGTCAAGGATACGATGGAGCTTCAAATATGCGAGGTGAGTATAATGGATTGAAGGCTCTTATATTGAAGGAAAATTCATCTGCAAGGTATGTCCATTGTTTTGCTCACCAACTTCAACTAGTTGTTGTTGCAATTGCTAAAAGCAATCGAATTGTGAGTGATTTGTTCCAATATGTTACTATGATTGTGAATATTACTGGTGTTTCATGCAAAAGAAAAGATAAGTTTAGACAACTTCAACATGATAGACTTGTAGAATGTTTGGAGAAAGGAGATATTGTTAGTGGCAAAAGAAAAAATCACGAAATCAGTTTAAAACGACTAGGGGATACTCGTTGGGGTTCACATTACATGACTATTATCCGTTTGATATCTACGTGGACTTCTGTTTTACAAGTGCTTGAAATGTGCATGATGATGGTACTAATGATGATAATAGTGGTATCGCCACCAGTTTGATTGATAAGATGGAGAGTTATGAATTTGTGCTTATGATGCATTTGATGAAATCTTTATTGGGAATCACAAATGAATTGTCACTTGCCTTACAACAAAAGGATCAAAACATTGTATTGGCTGTCAGTTTGATCAAGACAATGAAAGTTCGATTACAAAAATTGAGAGACGAAGGATGGGAGAATTTTTTGGACATCGTCAACAAATTTTGTAGTAACCATATGATCCCAGTATCGAATATGGAAGAAAATATGAGAACTCGTGGTCGTAGCAAATGTAATGGACAAATGGTTACTAATTTTCATCACTATCGTGTTGAAATTTTTTGTCAGGTATTATTTTTAAATATTTTATTGAATTTTAATTTTCTAATTGATCCGGTGATAAAGACGGGGGATCTTCGTCAGCGAGGGGTCAACGGCACGTGGAGGTCAAGGGTCAAGATAGTCAGCCCGGAGACCGGCCGACCGGACGGCACGTGGAGGTCAAAGGTCAAGACAGTCAACCCGGAAGACCGGGCGACCGGACGGAGCAGGCCTACCGACAGGGCCCTGCAGGCCGATCGGCCGGGAGTTCTCTGAACCGAATGGAAGACAACCTGACTAGGGGGCGGGTTTCCGATGCTCAAGGTAAAAAGGTTTCAATAGTCGAGCGGGCTAACCGTTCGGCCGGGGCACAAGGCAACACAGGCAGGAGCAGTCTCAGCCGAGCATATGACCGATGCAGGAGTAATGTGCTTGCCGAGCGGTCGATCCGCTCGGCCCTGGAACAGACAAGGAGCACAAGAGGATAAAGGAGACAGGGGATAACATCATCCCCGAGACACCTGTCGCGGACAAGCAACAGAGTTGGCGGCCGAGCCGTACACAGAATCGTACGGTGGAAGCTTCCACCGTCACATCCGGGATATGCTCGGACGATTGCGGAATGACGCCAGAAGTACTTTTCTGACACAGGCTTGTTAAGGTATGTTTGGGGAAGCGTGCATGCATCGGGAAATGTGCCCGCGCTTTCCCGGGGTCCTATATAAACACCCCAGACGTCGACGAAGGTATGCGCAACTATTTACTATAGTCACGTTATTCTGCCTCGTTTGTTGCCTGACTTGAGCGTCGGAAGGCCGTCGTTGGAAAACCCCTCCCAGCTCGGCTTCTTTGCAGGATCATCGGAGAGTTACACCACCAGTCGGAGACAGCGGAGCGTGCCACGTTCCCAGCGTCCGTCGACTCAGCGCTCGGACAGGATCACTAATAATGTTTTTTATTCATTTTTTTATTGTTACAATATTAGGTTCTTGATATGATGGTTGAAGAGATGAGTAATCGGTTTTCAGAATCAAGTACGGAGGTACTTACTTGCATTGCTTGCTTAGATCCAAAGGACTCTTTTTCTCAATTTGATATTGGTAAGCTACTTCACCTTGCTGAATTTTATCCGGAGGACTTTTCATTGACTGATTGTGTAATACTTGAGGACCAACTTGAGACTTACATTCAAAATGTACGAGATGAATTTTCTATGATTGAAGATTTGGGAAGTCTTGCTATAAAGATGGTTGAAACGGGCAAGAATACAATATTTCCATTGGTATATCGTTTGATCGAGTTAGCATTAGTTTTACCAGTTGCAACTGCTTCTGTTGAAAGAGTTTTTTCTGCGATGAAAATTATCAAGACTGATTTGCGTAATAGGATGGGAGATGAGTGGATGAATGACAGTTTGGTATTATACATCAAGAAGGATATTTTTGCTATAATTGAAAATGAACAAATTTTACAACATTTTCAACAGATGAACACTCGTAGGATCCAGTTGCCTCCTCTTGTTTGTATGTCTAGATCTGATGCTGGTGGTTCAAGTATTAAAAAATAATTCCTTTATTGGTATGCCCATATTTTTATGTCTGTATCATTATCATTATCATTATCAATTTAGTACTCTTTTAATATTTTTTTTTTGATAGCAAGAAATTTTTTTTAGTCTCTTCTTTGAACACCCTTCTAAATTTTGGTCTGGATCTGCCACTGCTTTGAGATATATGCATAGGCGATACAATGATATTATAAAAGGAGATCTCTATCTATAGACGGAAGTATGTGACGCTCCACTATTTTATACGCTCTATGCTACTATTTGCTCTACTAGTCTCTTCACCTGAACGAGTAATGATTTGAATGTCATAGGGCCAATGTCGAAGACACCTTCTTTGATCCCGTCCTAACACTTTCTATATTATAGGATAGTACGAAGTCTTCATCTAATTAACAACATAATCATATTTTTAACAGTCTTCTTAATTTTTGGTCACTTATCTTTATTAGTAAATGACATTTCCTTAAATGTTCTAGGGTAGTCGTGATATTTTTTTTTTATCTTCTCAAAATATATAGTACGAAAATTAAATTAAAAAACGACAATTTTGTTATATCGTCATAAATATTTTGTTTACAAAATGTCATTTCTCAAAATGATAACAAAGATATTATGAATATTTTTAGCAAAAGACAAAAACAAGAAAATAAAAATTAGTAGTTTGTTTTAGCTACCACATAAATATTAATATTTTGACATCAGATGAAAAGAGATTTTTTTAGACATTTTACCTGTTTTTTTTAGACATACCTCCTTTCACGGCGGCTCTGCCCAAGGCCGCGGCGCCGCCTCCATCTAGGAAAGGTGACACCGGGAGGGCATTCTCAACCACCCACCCAGATATGCCACGTGTTTAAGAAATAGATGATGTTAACATGGGTTATCTAGTGGATTGACGCAAGTTTGATCAAATTAATTCAAGCATTTAATTTAAATATTTTAAATATTTGGAGGAATAGTTTGCCTCTCCCTAACCTCTCCAGAAATCATTTTCATATAAAAGAAGAATGAAAGAAAGGGTGATGACTTCATCAATTATCAAGAAAATATTTGGATTGTGAGAATTAATTCATTTCCATTTGTGATCGGTATCAGACTATAAGGCATCGCCAGAAGAAAGATTAGTAAATCAACTTAAAAAGATCCTAAATCAAATGGTGCTTTATTCAAGTTTTTTTTTAGTTCATTTTTTGTCATTGGTATCCGAGCTTACAATTAGTTGAATTTCTAACTTATTTTTATGCATTTAAATAAAAAAATGGGTTTGAAAAAAACTTGAAATTCTCGAAATGCCCTCTGTTAAAAAAAATATGAAGGGTGCCTAGATGGACCTCGTCAATATCGACCAATCGCTACCGGAGGTCCCGAGCCACAAAAAAAGGCAGCCCGTCTCGTGAATGAGGTCAGATCTTTTGGTCTAAAAAATTTTATATTAGAAGAGGCCATGTTCATTTATTGGTTGGATGAACTGGACCTTATCTGTTAAACAGGTGGGATTCAGTTTATCCAACCAATGAATGAACAGAGGATTAAAGGTGGTCCAAGGATTTTGGACCAGAGGATCCCTGTCCCTCATGAACCCTTCCCGATTACCCGTCAAGCGAGTCATCGGAAAATCATAACTGTGTGTTGTGTTTCCTCCTGAGCTGACGACATCACGAGCCATGGGAACCACAATCATATCATGGATATCTCCTCGTAGCCGGTGACCATGTCATAGCGGAAGGGAACCGTCGCCACAGGCTGGTCACAGTGTGGCTGCGGAGCAAGAAAAAAATGCATCGCCGGTTGGTCACGGAGGAAAAAAACGTGATCAGGATGCCAGGTTTAGTTTCGGATTGGACGAGAAATAAAATAAAACCCCATGTTTTATTTTTATGTTTTTTTTTTCTTTCAATTAAAACATGTAGCACCAGAGAGAAAAAACTAAAACCATGTAACAACGATACTTTTCTAAAGCTAAAAGGGGCATTCTGAGAAGAAGAAATTAAAACCATGTAACTCTTTTTTTGTTTTTTGTGTTTTTGTTGTATCCCAATTAGATCATATTGGAATGGTAGAGAAAAAATTAACACCGCGTAAGTTTTTTTATGTTACAATTAATTGAAATCATTGATTCACAGATGGAATATTCTCATGAGCAGTGAAATATATTTCATGTTGCAATAATAGTGAAATATATCTGTTATACTGTTTAAAAACGGGAGAGATAACACGTTAAGAAGATGATTTTGATAGAGATCGGATCTTCTTGACTATAAATTTCTGGACCACTCCGATCACATATATTGTATTTTTTTGTCCATCTTTTCAGTACATATTGACTTGGGATCTTCATGATATTATTCCACGTAAATATTTTTAGAATATAAAAACATAAAATTCCAGCAAATTAATATTTTCTGCAACTACACTCAATTTTTTCAGACTTTTTATCAAGTGTAACTATATGATTGTTTCTTTTTTTGTGAGGAGTAACTTTATATTTTGTAAATATATCAACATCCTCACAAATTTTAAGACTAGAATCATGAGATAAACACCACTCTTGTTGAAAACACTTATATACCTCAGGAGTATAAATTTTACTAGCATGCTTTAAAATCTCAATTGGAAATATTAAATACGGAACAGTTGTACTTGATCTGAAATCAGCTTTTAATTCCTCATATCGACGATCATCAAGAAGTCTTTGGAAGTGATTGAAGAAGTCTAAAAACTTGTGTTTATAAGTGACATATTTTTTCACAATACTATTCATACTCTCACTTCTTTGTGTTGTAGTCATATCTGCACAAAACATTTGTCGTTCATATACTAAAGCTCATTTTTCCTTTATGTTGTACATGCGCCTCAACCAATCATTGTCTTCAAGTGCATACTTGGCCAACATCATGTTCCATGCTAAAATAAAATCTTCCTCTTCATCAAAATCATATACACAAGAGGCAAAATCTTTAGCAAAGTCTCTAAACTGAGAAAAAACTCCACTCAAATGTATGACGACATTTTGATAAATGTGTCAAATGCACAAACGATGATGTGTTTCAGGCCATCTAGAAGCTAATGCCTTTGCCATTGCTGCATCTTGATTTGTAAGAATAGTAGTTGGTTTTTTCTCACCCATAGCTTTAGTTAATGTATTAAACAACTACTTAAAAGTCAAACTAGTTTCATCATATAATAAAGTAGCACCGAAAAGTATCGATTGTTTATGATGATTTACACCCACAAACAACGCAATTGGTCGACCTTCATTGTTTTTTTTGTAGGTTGTGTCAAAGCAAACAACATCTCTAAAAGTAGCATAATCAGCTCTCATCTTAGCATCAGACCAAAAAATATTAGTAATCAAATCATCTTCATCAACTTGAATAGCATAAAAAAAAATTAGGATCAACAAACTGCATTTGCTGTAAATACTCCAATACACCCCCTGTATCCTAAACTCTCATATTTATTGTTCTTTTGGATCGCAAGTAGTTTTTGTAATCCTCAGGAATAAATCCTAAATTCTCCCTCCCACCTACTTGTCTAACCATAAAATCATGAGATGCTTTTGGAGGGATTCCCACTTCACGTGCAATCTCAATCTGTTTCGCTGCAGAAAAAGATATATTTCTATGACTTCTATAGAGGTGAGTTTTGTTTGGATTTGAGAGATAATGATTATGCTCTTTAACAAATTGCACCACAGTAAACTTGTTTTTTTTTCGATTACTATTCTTCATTTTAGCCTCACAACCAAACCTAGTTTCATCACGACTTGCTTTGATATAAATATCTCGTTTGTCTTTTCCTCTTTTGTCTTGGGCACAACAATAAAAAACTCTATCAAGTAATTTACCCAATTTGTCATTGTGGATTTTTCCTCTCCTTATGTCAAATCTAACTTTTTTAGCATATGCCAAATAAAATTGATATGCATCTTCTTCTGTATCAAATTCTAACCCCAATTGTGGTATATCCAAATCTATTTCAATGTTTAAGCCTATAAAATCAAATAAACAAAGAAAAATATATAAAAAGTAAAATTAAATATATTGAAACTCCATACATTTCCAATATGAATCTTATTACCTTCATCAATAACATCAAAGTCACCTTCCCGACTAGCTTCATTTTCTTCAAAGTTCAAATGACGACAACTCGTAGATACACCCTCCATGGTTAGAGTCCAAGCTGAAACCTTATCTTGATGGTGAGCACAAACTGCATATCATTCGCAATTCAAAAAACTTCTAAAAAAAAATCATATTGTGTCAAAAGCAAACATCAAATTCGGACTCAGTTTTGTTAAAAATCTCCGAAACATAAAATATACGCAAAAATAGAGTGATGTTGCAGGTAATCTCCTAATGAAATACTAACTAAATTTTCAATAGAAATTTCAGTAAAAATGTAATAAATTGTGGATTCTTATCCAAGTGTATAAAATAACTGATTATATTAACTCTTGTATGAAAAGAATAACATACCTCAACCCAGATAAAGGAGGACACTGGCCGAGCTGACGGAATTCTCTACCTGCCACAGAAGAGTGTTCCTCACTCTGTGCAAAATTACTCAAGAACCTTTCTTCAAGCAAAGCCTGGGTATGATGACCATACACAAAAAGTGCATCATATTAGAAAACATCTTAACTGCAAAATATCCAAGTAACCTCAAAATGTAAAATTTATTACCACAATAAAGAATGGCATGTATTGTCAAGTCCTAAAAGGCGTGTTCTTTATTTTTATAGCATGAAAAACAGATAGATCCATTCACAACTAGTAGGGTAGCAGAAATCAAAATCCATATCTTATATTCTTAGAAAAAAACCATGATGTAAGTTGGTGATTGTTCAAGTCTAAATAGGAACACTTTGTAAAAATAAACTGATAAATGGGGCAATCTAATTAAGTGCTATACAGAGATAAAGAATTGACGTGTACGTTGGGGAAACTAGGAACACTTTGTAGGGATGCACTGGAGGTGGAGGTAGCGGAGGGAGGTCGGCGATGCACTGGATGTTGTGGAGGTCGCTGGAGGGGGCCGCTGGAGGTCGTCGCGGGGGCTGGAGGGCTCGAAGGTTGCTGGAGGCCGTAGGAGGGAGGTCGCCGCGATGCTGGAGGCCGCTGGAGGTTGTCGCGATGGAGGTCGCGCTCGAGGTCGCGAGAGGGAGGCAACGGGGCTAGGGCTTCGGCGCTGGAGGGAGGCGACGGGGCTAGAGCAAGTCGTGGAGGGAGGGAGGGAGGCAACGGGGCTAGGGCTTCGGCGCTGGAGGGAGAGAGGGAGGCGACGGGGGCTAGGGCTTCGGCGCTGGAGGGAGGCGACGGGGCTAGGGCTTCGGCGCTGGAGGTCGAGAGCGGCACTTTTCGCGTTGAGCAACACTGGAGGGCGAGAGAGAGGTTAGGGCTTTTACGAGTAGGTGCGTTCACGTGTTTTACACGTGAGAGAGATTTTATATCACAAGTGTGGTCCAGGGGCGGACTAGGGAAACGCGGTCCAGAAGATCCCTCCCCGATTTTGATATTGACTGGAAGAATATTTTATTAGGGAGAAATCATGACACGTGGTACTTTTTTCGGCTCCTTTCTGTACACATTCGAAAGAGTCAACAGAATATTAGGAAAAAAACTAGGGAAGGTGTCCCTAGCATTGGTCATTCGTCGCTTAAGTTTGTATAGTGGTCAAGCAAAATATGAAGGAGAAGAGCAATCAAATTAAGTGAGCATAGTAAAGAGTAATGTTGTGTAATAATCTATAAAGTATACCTCGCCAGCAGAGAGAATCCCTTATTTTTATATCACCTCTCATAATTCTACAATAATGAGGTGACAAGGAATATTCAATGTCAGAAGATGTTGAATAATGGAACGTGCAGAGTCTAGAATTTGTATAGTTATCATTCGAGGAATCTTCTATTATACATATATGAACAACCTCATGTAACCTTCGCAATAATAATAGAAGTTGTATAGTCACCCTCGTAAGAAGGTTTATTGAATACATATGTTGTAATCGAAAAATATTCTTTGACGAATAGGTATTATCCTGACAATGTTGTCTCATTTGATAGGGGAATTGAATCCTATAAGTACGACTGACCATAAGTCTAGTCAGTAATATGATCATAGGCTCATGCTGAAGATCTCATAAGTAATGAGGAGTCAAGTCTCGTAGGTCCAGTTAACTCTAGGATCAACCAACCATATGATGAGAGACTGACTATTGGATAACAAGATGCTTGGACTCGTAAGTGTTGGTTGCTACTCGGAAAACCTAGAGGTTTCACTGTACAAAAATTTTGTACAAAGGTCTGAACCTTTTCCTAGCCATCATGTGTTCTTTTAAATTAAATTTTGAATCGCCTGCGAAACTTAACACGTTTGATCCAAAACTTAATCTATTTGTTCTTTTAGGTTTTGACTTGGATCTCCTGCGGAACTTAACACGTTTGATCCAAATCACCTAAGTTATTAATTCCATTAAATATTAATTTCCAAAATTGGTTCCCAGTACTGACGTGGCGAGGCACATGACCTTCTTGGATATGGGAGCAACCACCACCGACTAGACAAAACCTTTTAAGGAAAGCTAATATTTAATTTCCTAAAATAACTTTAGGTCAACCGAAAAGAACAATCAAATCACAAGGAAAAGAAAAACAAAAGAACACTATATCGAAAACAAATTCGAAACACTAGAATCGTATGCCTCTTGTATTTAGTATTATTTCCAAAAATAACTAGTATGATGCGGAAAGAAAAATTACTAGTTATACCTTTTAGAAAAACCTCTTGATCTTCTACCGTATTCCTCTTCTAACCTCGGACGTTGTGTGGGCAACGATCTTCCGAGATGAGAACCACCTAGGCACCTTCTTCCTTCTTCCTTCAAGTTTCGGCCAAGCACAAGAACTTTCAAAGGATGAAGAATTTTCCACCAACCAAGCTCCAAGGGATGCATGCTTTCTCTCCTTCTTCTCCTTCCTTGATCCGGCCACATCCTCCAAGCTCCAAGAGATGATAGATTTCGTCCACAACAAGAGGAGAGAAGAGAAAGGGAAGGGCCGACCATCACACTAAGGAAAAGAGGGAGAAAAATAGAATAGAGTCCTTAGCCTTGAAGCCTCCTCTACCCCCTCTTTTATAATCCTTGGTCTTGGCAAATAAGGAAAATTTAATAAAAACTTCCTTAATTCTTTTGCCATTGAAAAGGAAAATTTATTTAATTAAAACAATTTTCTCTTTTCAAATTACAATGGCCGGCCATAACAAATAAAATCTCAAAGCAAATAAAATTTTAAACACCAATTAAAACTTCCTTATTTACTTCCGGAAATTTATAAAAATTTCTTCAATAATTTTTATCCCTTTATGATTGGTTTATAAAAAGGAAATTTAATAAATTAAAATCTTTCTTTTAAACATGTGGATAAAAAGAAAGTTATCTCTATAAATTAAAAACTCTTTTAATCTACAAATAAGGAAAGATATCAAATCTTTTCTTAATCTTTTGTAGAAACTTATAAAAGAGAATATTTAATTTTAAACTCTCTTTTAAATCATGAACATGGTTTAAAAGGAAAGTTTTCTTAAAATTTAAAATCTTCCTTTAATCAACAAATAAGGAAAGATTTCAAATTTTAAACTCTCTTTTAAACATGTAGATGATTTACAAATTAGGAAAGTTTTTACCAAAAATTAAAACCATCCTTTTAAACTACAAATAAGGAAAGAGATTAATCTCTTCTCTTAATCTTTTGTAGAAAGCTATAAAAGGAAATTTTTAATTTTTAAACTCTCTTTTAAAATCATGATATCCACATAAGAAATAATTTTAATAAAAATCCTTTTTAATATTCTAGTGGTCGGCCACCTAAGCTTGAGACCCAAGCTTTGGCCGGCCACCGACATGGCTCATCCACTTGGTCTTGGTCGGCCCTAGCTTGGGTTCCAAGCTAGCTTGGCCGGCCCCATTGGATGGGTAAGAAGGTGGGTATGCGGTGGGTATAAATCTCTATATACTAGAGGCTACGATAGGGACCGAGAGGAGGAATTGGTTTTGGTCTCCCGATAAAATTAAGCATCCCGTGCTCACCCAGAACACACAATTTAATTTTATCAATAATAATTCATTTCACTAGAGAACTATTATTGAACTACCGCACCAATCCCAAATTACATTTTGGGCTCCTTCTTATCATGAGTGTGTTAGTCTCCCTGTGTTTAAGATAACAAATGCCCACTAATTAAGTAAGTTACTGACAACTCACTTAATTAATATCTAGCTCCAAGAGTAGTACCACTCAACTTCATCGTCATGTCGGACTAAGTCCACCTGCAGGGTTTAACATGACAATCCTTATGAGCTCCTCTTGGGGACATTCTCAACCTAGATTACTAGGACACAGTTTCCTTCTATAATCAACAACACACACTATAAGTGATATCATTTCCCAACTTATCGGGCTTATTGATTCATCGAACTAAATCTCACCCATTGATAAATTAAAGAAATAAATATCAAATATATGTGCTTGTTATTATATTAGGATTAAGAGCACACACTTCCATAATAACTGAGGTCTTTGTTCCTTTATAAAGTCAGTATAAAAGAAACGACCTCTAATGGTCCTACTCAATACACTCTTAGTGTACTAGTGTAATTATATAGTTAAGATAAACTAACACCTAATTACACTACGACCTTTCAATGGTTTGTTCCTTTCCATCATGGTCATGAGCTACTGTTTATAATTTATAAGGTACTGATAATATGATCTTCTGTGTGTGACACCACACACCATGTTATCTACAATATAAATTAATTGAACAACTACATTTATCACAAATGTAGACATTTGACCAATGTGATTCTTATTTCTAGATAAATGTTTTATACCAAAAGCTAGACTTTTAGTATACATTCTAACAATCTCCCACTTATACTAAAAGACTAAGCTGCCATATCTGCTGCCATACATCTGATTCCCATGCCTTTCAAAAAGCTCTTGCCTTAAGGACCTTAGGTTATCATCTGATGCAATCTAGGCGGCAACAACTTCTCCTCGTTATACAATTTCTCGTATTGGGTAGTACTTGCGCTCTATTGTGTTTACTTGCCTTATAGACTCATGGTTTCTTCGAGTTTGCTACTGCACCATTATTATTACAATAAATTGTAATAATCTTTGGACAAACTAGAAATCATATCTAAGTCTATCTTGAGGTTATTTAAGTCATTCAACTTTTATGGCTATCTCAGAGGCTTGCCATATACTCAGCTTCTATGGTGGAGTCCAGAAAAACACCTATGCTTATCACTCTTCCATAGTTATGACTTTTCCTCCTAAAGTAAACACAAAACCCCGAAGTCGACTTATTATTGTCCCTATCCGATTGGAAGTTAAAATCCGTGCAACCTACAGGAACCAAATTAACTGCCTTGTAAGCTAGCATATAATCTCTAGTGCCTCTAAGGTACTTTTAATATATGTTTTACTGCAGTCCAATGTCCTTGTCTAGGGTTACTTTGATATCTGCTAACTATGCCCTTGGCAAAACAGATTTCTGATCTCGTGCATAGCATACATTAGGTTGTCTAACTGCCGAAGCATAAAGAACTGCCTACATGTCCTCAATCTCCTTTGATGTCATCGGAGACATCTCTTTAGATAAAGACACTCCATGCTTAAAAGGTAAGAAACCTTTCTAGGAGTTTTGCATGCTAAAAACGAGCAAGGATTTTTCCGATGTATTAAGCTTGGGATAAGTAATATATATATTTTTTCTTGCGATCCCTTATTACTTTGATCTCAAAAATATATACATTCTCCCAAGTCCTTTATATCGAATTATTTGGACAACCATACCCTTACTTCTGACAACATTTTGATATTGTTTCCAACTACCAAAAATGTTATCTACGTATAGTACAAGAAACACCACCACGTTTCCATCACACCTTTTGTATACACAAGACTTATGCGTTTACTCAATAAATCCATAGGTTTGGATTACTTTGATAAACTGGATGTTCCAAGACCTTGAAACTTTGCCTCAGTCCATAGACTGATTGAGCTTACACACAAGATGCTCTTAGCCCTTTACAATGAACCATTCTGGTTGCTTTATATGGATGCTTTCTTCAAGACTTCCATTAAGGAATGCTGTCTTGACATCCACTTGCCAAATAGATAAAAGAATCTGGATAGACTTAAGCATGGCTACCAGTGAAAAAGTTTCCTTTTTCATCTAGCCTTGCTTTTGAAAGTTTCTACCTTCCTGTCTATCCCTCTTTTCCTATTATAGACCTTTTTACACCCAAAGGCTTTTACACCATTTGGTGTTTCTACAAGCTTCCAGATTTTATTAGAATACATATATTCTAATTCTATTATTCATTACTCTTTGCCAAGATGTTGTATCTTTATCTTGGAGTGCTTCGTCATATGTCCGGAGATCAGGTTCATGTCCTCCAGGGATCGAGTCCAAAAAACTCTCCCAAAACATGAATCCTTTTAGGTTGCCTAACAACCCTCCCACTACGACAAGGCACTTTCTGCAATTGTGTATTGATATGAGTTAGGTTTTAAGGGTCTTCAGATGAGGAAAGAAAAGAGTCAAAGGAGGAAAGCCAATAACGGTCGATACATGCCTGCCGAACGAAGGTAGGCCAATATCGGTCGATAAATGTTTGCCGAACGAAAGTAGGCCAATATCGGTCGATACATGCTTGCCGTATGAAGGTAAGTTAATAACGACCGATGCACACTCCAAAGCAAAAATAGACCAATATCGGTCGATACATGCCTGCCGAACGAAGGTAGGCCAATATCGGTCAATACATGCCTGCCGAACGAAGGTAGGCCAATATCGATCGATACATGCTTGCCGTATGAAGGTAAGTTAATAACGACCGATGCACACTCCAAAGCAAAGATAGACCAATATCGGTCGATACATGCCTGCCGAACGAAGGTAGGCCAATATCGGTCGATACATGCTTGCCGTATGAAGGTAAGCCAATAACGACCGATACATACTCCAAAACAAAGATAGACTAATATCGGTCGATACATGCCTGCCGAACGAAGGTAGGCCAATATCGGTCGATACATGCCTGTCGAACGAAGGTAGGCCAATATCGGTCGATACATGCCTGCCAAACGAAGGTAGGCCAATATCGGTCGACACATGCTTGCCGTATGAAGATAAGCCAATAACGACTGCTGCATACTCTGAAGCAAAAATAGACCAATATCGGTCAAGAGAGTTCTTTCGAGCAAAGAACCTGCATAGTGCCTTCAATGAATATCTTAGAAACATGTTGAATAAAATGTTATTTTTTAACATAACAAAAATACAAACAGAAGGCACATGAAGGAAAATCATACATGAATATACCGAATAGAATAATTCATGATAGAGAATATATGTTTTGGCGGAAAATATGCTTTCAGCTTGTTTTGCAGGCGCTAAACGACAAAGAAGGTACATCTGGGGTACAAAAAAGATTCCTTAAAAATCATCTTCCCCAAGTACGCAGCTGATGTCATAACGAACTCTAACAAACCGGGGTCCACTTCATGACTACGGAGGTTATATGAAGTGGTATAAAAGGGGGAATCCTCTCCATTGGCTAGGTAAGTTCACATCTCTAATTCTGGGGCTACTGTTCATCTGCTTTCTTCTTCTTTCCTCGGCATCAAGAGAGATCACTAACTTGAGCGTCGGAGGGCCTAGCCAGGGATTCCCACCCCGGTCTTAGGTCACTGACGATAGTGTTGGTTGGTCTCTTGTGCGCAGGGAGCCTCGGGAGCTTGAAGGGTCGGCTTTCTCCTATTTGGACGGGGATTTCTTCCTACTTATCAGATTTCCTTCGGTGACTCGGGTTTTTCTTCCGATCCGCTTTGGGTTTCTCGGGTCGAGGTTTCACCGGCATTATTCTTCGTCATTATAGTGGGTCTCCTTCTTCTGGATCTCCTTCACGGTCAGCTTCTCAGACAGGATCAAATTTGGCGCCGTCTGTGGGAGACTTCGCCTGAATCTGAGACTACGTGATGGAAGAGGCAGGGAAGTCGAACCTACTTACTATCAGTCGTGAAGATTTGGATCTCCTCATTAATTCTCATGTCCAGAAAGCCCTACAACAACAGCAGCAACAACTGCAAGCTCATACTGGGGCCACTTTGCCGACGGCTCATCATCCGACGATATCAACTACTGAGCATCGGAAAGGAAAGGAGATGGAAGAAGAAGAACCTTTGTATTTTCCTCCAGCTACTGTTTCTCCAACCAGGCGTCCACGAGCTTTCCTTCGCACTCCCTTGGATCCAGGGGGTAAGAGGCCTGTGTTCCAAGAGTCCTCTGGTGAGGCGCCGGATAGAGAGAAGCGTAAGATTAAAATGATAACTAGTGATAGTTCACCGGAAAAGGTCATCTCCCCATTTTCACAAAGTGTATTAGATGACCCACTTCCTAAGCGATATAAGAATCTGCAAATTGGAGAATATACCGGAACCTCAGATCCGGAAGATCACTTGTTAAAATTTGAGAATGTAGCCTTGTTGCAACAATTCTCCGATGGGGTGAAGTGTCGGATGTTTCTCACTACTCTTGGGGGAGCAGCGCAACGTTGGTTCAAGAGATTGCCTGAAAAGTCTATTCGAAAATTTAAAGATTTCAAGAAAGTCTTTCTACATCATTTCTCCAGCAACAAAAGGTATCATAAAACCCCGTGGAGCCTATTTTCAATTAAGCAGACGTCTAAAGAATCCATCCGGGCATATATTAAAAGGTTCAATCAGGTAGCTATAGATGTACCTAATGCTACTACTGAAATATTAGTAAGTGCTTTCTCTCAGGGCCTAAATGATAATGATTTCTTTAAAGATCTGGTAAGAAATCCTCCTGTTAATTTTGATTCCCTAATTGAACGTGCCACTGAGTTCATTAACGTAGAAGAAGCCCAAGCTGCTCGTAGGAAAGAAGGTGTTCCCTCTTCTCCTACTCATGCGAAGGAGAAGGCTCCGACCCCGGTACCCCCACCAAGAGGACCTAGAACTACTCATCCACCTCATCGGCAACCAGATTATCGTCCACAAGCTGTACAACATGTAGAGATGCAGCCGGAGGCACCGAGGAGATTGTGTACTTATCATAAAACTAGCAGTCATCACTCTGATGACTGTTTTGTTTTGAGAAATAGAAGAGTCAATAAAGAGCGCTATCAGAAGCAGAACTATTACCGGCAACAATATCCCAGGCAGCAAAGTCCACTCAAACCGGAATATCACCCGGATGGAACTCGGCAAGAAGCAATGCCGGTCCCAGCTGGTACCAGCCAAGTATCAGATAAAGCACCTTCCGAAGCCACAATGACTCGTCAGGAAGAGAACAGAAACAATGCTGCTCGGGGCAATATTAACATGATTACGGGCGGACCCACTGATGGGGATTCTAATGAGCCGAAAAGCACATGCCCGAAGGTTGGAGATTCATGCAGGATGGAAAGGGCGGCCGGTCCTGAAATAAGCTTCGGGCCCAAGGATCTTGAGGGGGTAGAGATACCTCATGATGACGCATTAATCATCAAAGCTGTGATAGCTAACTACGCCATTGCCCGTACCTTCATAGACACTGGCAGCTCAGTCAACATTATATTCAAAAAGGCTTTTGATCAGCTACAAGTTGACCCCAGTGAACTTCAACCGATTGCAACTCCTCTGTATGGATTCACAGGCAATGAAGTGCAACCTTTGGGTCAAATAAAATTGGCCATTTCTCTGGGAGAGGAACCCCTGATGAGAACCAGGAGATCCTACTTTATGGTAGTAGATGCTCCATCTTCTTATAATGTGATATTGGGTCGGCCTGCCCTGAATGAGTTCAGGGCGGTCGTTTCTACTTTCTGTCAGAAGATTAAGTTTCCCGTGGAGGATCAGGTCGGAGAAGTACGGGGTGATCAAAAGACAGCCCGAAAATGTTACGTAGAAATCATTCGGACTGAGGCTAACACCGCTCGGAAGATTCAAAGAATGGAAGTTAATGCCATTCGTGAAAAGCAGCCGGTCCTGGTTTATTAGGAAAAGGAAGAAGTTCAAATCCAGACTGGGCGGCCAGAAGCTACCACCTACGTTACAGCCGATCTCGATCCTGATCTTAAAGCTGAGTTGGTGCAATGTTTGAAGAAGAATAATGATGTATTTGCCTGGACTCCCAAAGAAGTTTCGGGCATTTCTCCTGCTGTCATGGAACATTCCTTGCATGTCTTTCCGGATGCCCGCCCCGTCATGCAAAGGAAGAGGAGTTTCAGTATGGAGCAAAATCATATTATCAAGGAAGAAATAACCAAGCTTATGGAGGCCGGATACATTAGGGAAATGCAATTCCCAAGTTGGTTGGCTAATGTGGTATTAGTCTCTAAACCTGGGAATAAATGGCGAGTGTGCATTGACTTTCGAGATCTCAACAAAGCTTGCCCGAAGGATTACTATCCCTTACCCAGGATTGATCAACTAGTTGATTCTACTGCCGGATACGAATATATTTCCATGCTGGATGCATATCAAGGTTATCATCAAGTCCCCTTGGCCAAAGAGGACCAAGAAAAGGTTAGTTTTATAACATCTGAAGGCACTTATTGTTATAATGTTATGCCCTTTGGACTAAAGAATGCAGAAGCAACCTATCAAAGGCTTATGAATAAGATCTTTCAGAAGCAGATTGATAGGAATATGGAAGTATATGTTGATGACATCTTAATTAAGTCTCTTCAAGCTGCTGATCTATGCAGGGATATAGAGGAGACTTGCAAGACATTAAGACAATATGGGCTCAAGTTGAACCCAAGCAAATGCTTGTTCGGCGCAAAGGGAGGAAAATTCCTGGGATATATGGTGTCCGAACGGGGGATAGAGGCCAACCCGAGCAAGGTCAAAGCATTGCAGAGCATGGAGCCACCCCGCAGCCTGAGAGAAGCTCAAAGATTGATAGGCCGAATCACAGCCTTGTCTAGATTTATTTCCAGATCAGCCGATCGCAGTTTTCATTTCTTTAAAATACTCAGAAAGGCTACTAAGTTTCAATGGAATGAAGAATGCGATAAGGCTTTTCAGGAGTTGAAAGATTATTTAGCTACCCTCCCTGTGCTGGCTAAACCTATGGCAGGAGAGACTTTGTGGGTGTATTTGTCGGCTAATGAAAACGCCGTAGGCTCTGTATTAGTCAGACAGGAAGGAAAAGAGCAACAACCTGTATATTTTTCTAGTCATTTATTAAAAGGAGCGGAGTGTAGATACACTACACTAGAAAAACTGGCTTATGCTCTGATATTGACTCCTCGGAGGTTGCGCCCATATTTCTTAGCACATGAGATTATTGTCTTAACCAATAGCACTCTCGGACGAGTATTGCTCAACCTAGAAGCATCAGGACGGTTAGTCAAATGGACGACCAAGCTTGGGGAATATGACATCCAATATCAACCCCGCTCGGCCATCAAGGCATAAGCTCTAGCAGATTTCATCATAGAGGTTCAAGGCCCAGAAGAAGAAGATACCTGGAAAATTTATGTGGATGGCTCTGCAACTAGACAAGGCAGTGGGATTGGTATTCTTCTTATATCCCCAAAAGAAGACAGACTTCAACTCTCCATTAGATTAAATTACAGAGCCACCAACAATGAGGCTGAATATGAAGCTCTCATAGCTGGCTTACAAGCTGCTCGGCATGTAGGAGCAGTTCGAGTCCTTATATATTCTGATTCTCGGCTAGCAGCTCAACAATTATCAGGTAATTTTGAAATCAATAATGACAGACTTAAGTTATATGCAGAGGCATTCGATAAGTTGAAGTCTCAATTTCAAGATGTGAGCATATAAAAAATTCCTCGATCAGAGAATCAAGTGGCAGATGAATTAGCTAAGCTAGCCTCTGCTGTAGTACCATGGAGTCTTGATCGACCAGTGGAACATACCCTGTTAATTTCCTGTATTGAAAGACAAACTGATATAGAAATTCAAGGTGATTGGCGAGCTCAAATTATATTATATTTACAGCAAGGTCTTCTTCCGAGAGATACAAAACAAGCCAGGGTATTTAAGAAACGAGCTGCTCAATATACTATGGTGGGGGAGCAATTATATAAAAGGGCTTTTTCCAGACCTTTGCTCAAGTGTGTAGGCACAGAAGACACACAATTTATTTTACAGGAGGTGCATCAGGGCTCTTGTGGTAGTCATATAGGAGGAAGATATTTGGCTCGTAAAATCCTCCTAGCGGGATATTTCTGGCCTACTCTACATGAAGATGCTGCTAAATTGGTAAGAACTTGTATTTCTTGTCAAAAGCATCAGAATATATTACATCACCCTACCCAGTTATTAAGAACCTCTATAGTCTCGTGTCCCTTTGATCAATGGGGTATGGACATAGTGGGTCCATTTCCTATGGCTGCTGCACAGAGGAGGTTCTTGCTGGTGGCTGTGGATTATTTCTCTAATGGGTGGAAGCAGAACCACTTGCTAGAATTACAGAAGACGCGGTCATTAAATTCTTATGGAAAAATATAATCTGTAGGTTTGACATTCCTCATAAGTTGGTCTCTGATAATAGAAGGCAGTTTCAAGGTGATAGAATCCTAGACTGGTGTCAGAGTTATGGGATTACCCAGGCCTTCACCTCTGTAGCTTACCCGCAGAGCAATGGTTAAGCAGAAGTAACTAATAGGGAGATTATTAGAGGACTAAAAACTAAGCTAGATCATGTTGGAGGTAGCTGGGTAGACGAGTTACCCAGTGTTCTCTGGGCATATCGTACTATGCCTCGTGAAGCTACATGAATCACTCCTTTCCAATTAGTCTATGGAGGAGAAGCAGTAATCCCCATTGAGGTAGGAGTAGAGTCTGACAGAAGACAATTGTATGATGAAGATAATAGAGACCGACGACTTATGGAGCTGGACTTAATCGAGGAAATAAGGGATAAAGCTACTACTCGTCTTATATCATATCGACAAAGGATGAGACAGAATTATAACAAAAGGGTCATCCCCAGATTCTTCCAAGTAGGGGATTTGGTATGGAAACGAGTTAAGCCTGTGGGAGATGTCAGCAAGTTGACACCACAATGGGGAGGGCCTTATAAAGTGATAGAAAAGCTCGTGTCAGGCTCATACTATCTCCAAGATGCCGAAGGAAGAATGTTGGAACGCCCTTGGAGCGCTAATCATTTGCAACCCTATCGAGCCTGATTTGATCATATTACTTTAAATATGTTCCTAGTTGATCCGGTAGTAAGAGTGGGCCCCCCTTTTCTTGCAAAGTCAACACCAAGGGGAAGTCACCGGAACAGCCGCCCACCCAGAGGAGAGTGTGGTCCGACTGGACGGACGGCCGTAGACGGCCGGTCCGATTGGACTGCCGGCCGGCCGATGGAATCGAGTACCCGGAGGGGTCTGGCCGGCTCGCACTTATAGTTGGGAGGCACCCTGTCAAATCGGGGTTCCGACGCTCAGTTAAAAAGGTCATGGACCGAGCTGACCTTTTGACCGACCGCAGTCATAAAGCACCCCTGTTTGTTAGTCTCCACAAAGCACTAGTAAACCACTGCGGATGTCCGGTCGGATGTTTAGGTATCTGTCCGCTCGGACTACAAGTTTGGAGCAAAGGAAAAGGCCAGACGATTTCTTTCTTTGACAACCTGTAGTTTTCACGTGTGTGCCATGCTCCAAATCTTGTGACAGGGGATTCTGCTGTCCCATCGAGGGCATGCTTTGACTGTAGCGATATGGGTCAGGTAAACTTTCTGACAGCCGCGTACCTAGGAAAGGACAGGTAAGCTTTCTGACAGCCGCATACCTAGGATAGGACAGAGGACACTTATGCACCTTGGTACGCGGGCCCAAACCTTTCACAGCTCTATATAAAGAACCTCAGGTTTCATCGACAGGGGATCTGGGGTACGTACTCTGAGACTTTGGGAGCCACCTTGTTCATCATAATTTACCTGACTTGAGCGTCGTCGCCGGGAACCCCCTCCCCGGCCCGACTTCTGTGCAGGTTAGCCGGAGCATCGCGCCACCAGTCGGAGATCTACATCAGCGAGCCAGGGAGCGCCACGTCGTCTATTGGTGTTCTTGAACAGGATCAAATTGGCGCGTCTGTGGGAACGCACCTGCATTCGAACAAGAGCAATGGACGATGGGCGACAACACACGGTGGCGCTTTCAAAAGAAGAACTTGGTCGAGATGAGGGCTGCCAAACTAGTGGAGCAAAGACAAAAACATCAGCCGGCCCGAGCAACAAGCAACATCTGCGTCGGGCGGCCGGAAGCACCTCCAGCCACCGTCGCGTTCCATCGGGCCTTATTTCGCACGAAGCCGCACCAGCTCGAAGAGATAGAGGCTCTTCTTGAGACGAAATTCCGATGACAGAAAAGGAAAAGCTCCCCAGGCGGACTCATCTCCCGAGCGGATCAATCGCCAATTCTCGGAGGCTATTCTACGAGACCCTCTACCCAAGCACTACGTGCCTCCGACGATCGGCGAGTACAATGGAACGACGGACCCGGATGATCATCTGGGTAAGTTTGATAACACAGCCACGCTCCATCAATACACCGATGGAGTGAAGTGCCAAGTCTTTCTTACCACTCTCTCGGGATCTGCTCAACGGTGGTTCAGGAGGCTGCCGGACGGATCCATCACTAGCTTCAAGGAATTCCGAACGGCCTTCCTCCACCACTTCGCCAGTAGTCGGCGTTATCAAAAGACAAGTGTCAGCTTATTCGCCATCAAGCAAGAGCCGAGAGAATCGCTTCGAGGTTATATTCAGCGATTCAACCAAGTGGCGATGGATATCCCCACGGCCACATCGGAGACGATGATGAATGCCTTCACGCAAGGCCTTGTGGATGGGGACTTCTTCCGGTCGCTCATCCGAAAGCCGCACCGAGATTATGATCACATGCTACATCGGGCCAACGAATATATAAACGTGGAAGAAGCGCAAGCCGCTCGGAAAAAGGAAACCCCAGCCGAGCGCGCACCTGTTCATGCCGAGCGGAAACAGCACGCCGCTCAGCAGCCACCCAGAGGACCGAGGGCCGAAGCAATTCGATCCCCTCACGCCAGATCGCACGTACAAGAAGTGGCTGCCGCTCGGCCCAAGCCACCTTCCACCAGACAGATACGCACAACACGAGGGATTGCCGAAGTCTTCCCTTTGTGTCCAATCCTGTTCCCAGGAAAGCCGAACGACGGTCGCCTCCCATCGACAGGAGACGTAGGACTCATGAAGCTGACCGGACCCGCACCGAGGGGCGACATCAGCAGACACCCGATCGGCACAGATCTCCAAGACAGGAGAATCGCCGGGCGTCCACGACCGTCCGCTCGGGAGGAGGAAAATAGGAGCAATACTTCCGGGGCGAGATCAACGTTATTGCTGGTGGGCCGACCGGAGGAGATTCCAACCGAGCCTTCGGCAGCTGCAGATCCACGCGGTCGGCTGTAGCCAAGAGCGGGCAAGTGGACCGGAAATCACTTTCGGACCGGGGACTTAGAGGGAGAAGTGCCCCACGACGACGCTCTGCTCATTAAAGCGGTAATAGCAAATTACACCATTCACCGCATATTTGTTGACACAGGGAGCTCGGTCAACATCATATTCAAGAAGGCGTTTGAGCCGAACTGCTGCCCATGACGACCCCGCTCTACGGGTTTACGGGCAACGAAGTTCAGCCGGTCGGATAGATCCGGCTGGCTACCTCGCTGGGAGAGGAGCCGCTCAGGAGGACCAGGACAATAAACTTCGTGGTGGTCGACTCTCCCTCGTCCTACAACGTCATTTTGGGACGACCGGCGCTCGAGCGGTTGTCTCAACCTTCCACCAGAAGATAAAATTCCCCGTGGAGGATAAAGTAGGAGAAGTACGTGGAGATCAGCTAGCAGCTCGGCGGTGCTATATAGAGATGATCCGAGCAGAATCTTGTTCCGCTCGGAAGGCGCCCCGAATCAAGGTACACGCCATAACCGAGAAACCTCCTGCTTTAATTTATGATGAAAAGGAGGAAGTTCAGATCCATCCGACCCGATCGGAGGCCACGACTTTTATCGCCTCTGATCTGGAGGAAGAACAGAAGGAGAAGCTGATTCAATGCCTCCAACGAAATCATGATGTCTTCGTCTGGACGACACATGAGTTGCCCGGAATTTCGCCGAGCCTAACGCAGCATGAGTTGCATGTCCGACCAGACGCTCGGCCAGTGAAGCAGAGGAAAAGAGATTTCAGTGCCGAGCAGAATGCCATCATCCGGGCAGAAGTAGAGAAACTTCTGGAGGTCGGCCACATACGCGAGGTGCAGTTCCCGAGCTGGCTGGCGCATCGACTTCCGGGACTTAAACAAAGCATGCCCCAAAGATTTTTATCCTTTTCCCGGATAGATCAGTTGGTGGACTCTACTGTGAATTAATTGCATGCTCGACGCCTACGGGCTATCACCAAGTACCGCCGTGAAGATCGGGAAAAGGTTAGTTGCCGACGACACATATTGCTACAATGTGATGCCGTTCGGATTGAAGAATGCCGGGGCCACCTATCAACGCTTGATGAACAAAGTGTTAAGGGAGCAGATCGGGCGGAATTTGGAAGTTTATGTGGACGACATTCTTATCAAATCCTTCCGAGCGGCCGATCTCTTCAAGGACATGGAAGAAACCTTTCAAACGCTACGCAGATATGGAGTCAAACTAAATCCCCAGAAATGCTTGTTCGGAGCAAAAGGGGGGCGTTTCTTGGGATATATAGTGACCGAGCGGGGAATTGATGCCAATCCTAGCAAGGTGAAAGCAATGCAAGACAATGCGGCCTCCCAGAAATACAAGGGAAGTGCAACGGTTAACCGGTCGGATAACTGCTTTGTCCAGATTCATCTCCAAAACCGCCGACCGGAGCCTACCATTCTTCAAGATCCTGCGCAAGGCTACCAGGTTCCAGTGGGATGAGGAATGTGACCGAGCGTTCGGAGAATTGAAAACATATCTGAATTCTCTGCCTATACTTGCCAAGCCGATCGGGGGTGAGTCACTTTATCTGTATCTGTCGTCAACTGAGCATGCTGTAGGCTCGACACTTGTGAGGGCGAGCGGCGAAGAGCAGCCGGTGTATTTTCTAAGCCACATTTTAAAAGATGCTGAATCTCGTTACACCGGGCTCAAGAAGTTGGCCTTTGCTTTGATTCTCTTCGACCATATTTCTTGGCTCACACCATCATTGTCTGGACAAACAGCCCACTAGGAAGAGTGCTGTTAAATCCAGAAGCGTCCGGACGGCTCATCAAGTGGACGACAGAACTAAGTGAATTTGACATCCAATACCAGCCTCGCTCGGCAATCAAAGCGCAATCCTTGGCTGATTTTGTGACCGAAGTGCAGAGGCCAGAGCCGGAAGCTCTGTGGAGGATATATGTGGATGGGTCTTCCACTCGACTCGGAAGTGGGATTGGAATATTGCTGATCTCACCTCAAGAAGAAAAGATGCACCTATCCGTCCGGCTGGACTACAAAGCCACCAACAATGAAGCAGAGTATGAGGCCCTCATAGCCGGATTACAGGCAGCACGGCATGTGGGAGCCGGTCGGGTGACTCTCTATTCGGATTCACAGTTGGCCGCTCAGCAACTTTCTGGTACCTTTGAAGCGTTCGGCTTAAGCTCTACGCTGAAGCCTTTGAAAAACTCAAAGCTACTTTCCGAGAGGTCCTTATTCAAAAGATTCCCCGAACGGAGAACCAGGCAGCCGATGAGTTAGCCAAACTAGCAAGTTCTATAACGCCGATCGCCATTCAGCAACCAATTGAAAAAGTACTGCTGGTGGCGCACGTCGACCGGATGGAAGGCCTCACATTTCCAAGCGATGGAGGACACCCATCATAGAGTTCCTCCGCGGAGCCACACCAGCCGGTCGGGATGAAGCCCAGCTGCTCAGGAGGAGGGCCGGTCGGTTCACCCTCATCGGCGATCAGCTCTACAAGAAGGCTTTCTCTCGCCCGCTGTTGAAGTGTGTGAGCTCGGAAGACTCGGCTTACATCCTCCAAGAGGTACATCAAGGATCGTGCGGAGGACATCCGGGCGGAAGATCACTAGCCAAGAAGATTTTGCTAGCTGGATACTTTTGGCCGACCTTACAAATAGACGCCGCCCGGACAGTATCTACTTGCCTTTCATGCCAGAAGTATCACAACGTCTCCCACCGACCGGCAGAGGAGATGAAGGCATCAACCGTCTCATGTCCGTTCGATCAATGGGGAATGGATATTGTGGGTCCATTTCCTATGGCGACCGGGCAGAGGAAATTTTTGCTAGTGGCGGTCGATTATTTCTCCAAGTGGGTGGAGGCCGAGCCACTAGCCAGGATCACCGAGCAGATGGTCAAGAAATTCATCTGGCAACATATCATCTGTAGGTTCGGTATCCCTCGCCGATTGGTTTCCGACAACGGGCGGCAATTCACAGGGAAGGTGCTGGAAGATTGGTGCAAAAGCTACGGCATCGAGCAACACTTCACGTCTGTGGCTTACCCCCAAAGCAACGGTCAAGCCGAAGTAGCCAACCGGGAAACGTGGGAGGAAGTTGGCCGGATGAAGTACCGGGCGTTTTATGGGCCATCCGAACGACGCCAAAAGAAGGGACAGGAGTCACGCCGTTCCATTTGGTATACGGCGGTGAGGCCGTCATTCCGGTCGAAGTCGGCGTCGAGTCCGCGCGGATCCAGTGTTATGATGAAGGCAACGCCGAGCGGAGAAACATGGAGCTGGATTTGGTCGACGAAGAGCGTGCCAAGGCATCCGTTCGGCTGATGGCCTACCGTCAACGAATGAAGTAAAACTACAACCGACGCGTCATTCCCAGATCATTCCAGGTAGGCGACCTGGTCTGGAAGAAAGTCAAGCCGGTCGGCGACGTCGGCAAGCTTGAAGCTCCGTGGGCAGGTCCCTTCAAAATCATCGAAAAGCTCCGCTCGGGCGCGTATTATTTGGAGGATGAGGACGGTAGGGAGCTAGATAGGCCGTGGAGCACGAACCACCTCCAGCCTTACCGGGTGGGGTGAAAGGTGTGCCTATGTAAATCATCCTGTGTACATTTTTCGATTAATTACTGGAAATGCAGAAATGAAAAGTCAAAGGAGCGAATATAAGGCATTATCACCAAAGAACGAAGGCCCCGCGCCGCTCGGCCGGAGGTAAATGGGTCGAGCCAAGCGCTCGAGGAACGAAGGCCCCGCGCCGCTCGGCCGGAGGTAAATGGGTCGAGCCAAGCGCTCGAGGAACGAAGGCCCCGTGCCGTTCGGACGGAGGCAACTCATTCGAGCCAAAATGCCCGACGAAGTAGACCCTGAGCCGTTCGGCCATGAATACGTTCTCCAAGTTGGGTGAAAGGTGCGCTAAATATAAACTTATATACTTTTGGGTCGCCTATGTACTTGCGATGCAGGAAGTAGAAAGATGAAAGCACAGGGTATCCTCTGCTGAAAGGAAGGCCAAGGTCGCTCGACCTGGTAAGGAGTTAGCCTTGAAGGTCGTCTAGCCCAGACGTTAAACCGTAGAGCCGCGCCGTCCGGCTATAAATATCCGCGCCGACGAGCTCCGTCGTTAAAGATCGAGAGCCGCGCCGTCCGGCTATAAATATCCGCGCCGACGAGCTCCGTCGTTAAAGATCGAGAGCCGCGCCGTTCGGCTATAAATATCCGCGCCGACGAGCTCCGTCGTTAAAGATCGAGAGCCGCGCCGTCCGGCTATAAATATCCGAACCGACGAGCTCCGTCGTTAAAGATCGAGCGCGCCGTCCGCTATAAATATCCGCGCCGTCGAGCTTCGTCGTTAAAGATCGAGAGCCGCGCCGTCCGGCTATAAATATCCGCGCCGTCGAGCTCCGTCCTTACAGATCGAGAGATGAGCCGTCCGGCTATAAATATCCGCGCCGACGAGCTCCGTCGTTAAAGATCGAGAGCCGCGCCGTCCGGCTATAAATATCCGCGCCGACGAGCTCCGTCGTTAAAGATCGAGAGCCGCGCCATCCGGCTATAAATATCCGCGCCGACGAGCTCCGTCGTTAAAGATCGAGAGCCGCGCCGTCCGGCTATAAATATCCGCGCCGACGAGCTCCGTCGTTAAAAATCGAGAGACGAGCCGGCGTCTATAAATAATCCGAGCGGACGAACCGACGAGCTCCGTCGTTAAAAATAGAGAGACGAGCCGGCGTCTATAAATAATCCGAGCGGTATATCGTCGACACTGCAATTATCCGTATTCTCCGCCGAGTCAGACCGACGCTAATTTCCGCTCGGACTCGAGGTATAAAAGGTTCGGATCGGCTTATAACAAGCGATTCTGGCTAGCAACACAGAATGATATTCGGCCGAACGGAAGAGCTGGGGAAAACACTTGCAAGAATGCACCTCGAATGCCCAAGGTATGATGTGATAGAAGACGAGCGGACAGTACAAGTGTTAGCAAGGGAACAGTGCAAAAAGATAGAGTACACGAAAGGAAAGCATTTCATTAAAATTAAAATCTTAGGCCGAGTGACCTAAGTACAAAAAGGTTCATGTTCAGCCGAGCGGCGAAATTACAAGAACTACTCGATGTAGTCGTAGAGGTCCCTCGGAATGTTGCTCAGGAGCTCCACCTGATCGCCGGCCGGAATATTGGTGGACTCCGGAAGAAGGCCCTTCGACTTCAGATAGGTCATAGTGGCCGTAATGGCCAAGTCGAAAGCCGAGTACATCCGCTCGCAAATTTTCTCCGAGAACTCGGGCGATCGGATGTGGCTTTGTCAGAGAGCGGCGACTCGGCTCGGCTCGGCATCCTGGTATTCTTTGAAGGTTGCCTGGGAGCTTGTGAGAGCCTCATTCAGACGCTCAATCTTCTCCGCATCGGCCGAGCGGCCTGCCTTCTCCCGATCGAGCTGCTCCGTCAGCTCCTTTATCTTCAACTCCAGGCCTCCACGTTTTCTTCTCCAGATCGGAGATGGCTGTGTTCTTCCGAGTGGTGGCCAGAGTTATCTTTGTGTCTAGCGACTTGACCTGTCGCTCGGACTCGGCTAGGGCGTGGGCCTGGTCAGCTGTTTTCTTCTGCTCAGCAGCTAGTAGAGTTTGAGCCCTCTTCAGCTCTTTTTGCAGCTCGGAGTAGGATGGGCCTTGGGAGCCGCTTGGACCGCCTGCCGCCCGCAGTTGTCTTATCTCCTCGTCCGCCATAGCCAGGCGGCTGGAAACTGCTATCTCTTCCACCCATCTCTGAAGCAAGAAGGCCCGGTTGTTAAAAGCCGAGCTGAAATATTTAGGCAAAACTTGAAAAAAACAACAAACTTACCCCCGTAGCCGCTTGCATGTGGTTGTTGGCTAAGTTCCGGAGGGGGATCACTGCCACGCGCGCCCGAGCGTCGGCCCACATCTCGGCGAGGGGCCCTTTCAAAGTAATGGTGTGCTCGGGCACGATGGGCCGGTCGGCTTCTGGTAGCAACTCTTCAGTCGGAAGATGAAGAGTAACCCGTATTGTGCGGTCGTGACCAGGGATCGCCCGACCGGGATCAGAAGCTGGCGCAGAAGATCGCGAATGGATGGTCGAGGGGAAGAGTGTCGACCGGAGTGGCTTCAACCGGAGCAGGCAGCTCGTCCCAGTCAGAAGGCGTCCGGTCGGACGAGATGGTCTCGGGCACTGGCGCCTTGCCTTTAGCAGCCACGACGGCCCGATCGGATGGTTGGACCGCGGAGGTAGCCGATCGCAGCGGAGTCTCCACCCGGCGCCTCTTTTGCAGTGGCTGTTCCTCCTCCCGAACGGACCCTTCCTCGGGGGCCGTTGGTTCCCTGGAGGGGGTAGCTCCGCTGGCCGCCTGTTGTTGAGAGGCCTGAGCGGCCGATTCAGCCTGAGTGCCGCTCTCTCCTTCGTGAGAACCGACCGGCTGAATACCCAGCGCCTTCATTTCCTTGGCCGCCGCGGCCTCCAGCGCCGCTGCCTTCCTCTTCAGAACGCCGGCCATCACCGAGTCCATGACGATGTCAGCTGCATGAAGAGAAGAAGAAATCAGTTAGCAATTAAAGCAAGTGCCCAAGCAAAATTCTTACCGAAGCCGGTCGGAAGTGGGGTCCGTATAGGACTCAGCCCAAAAATGTACATCACTCCCTCGTGAAGAAGTTTGTTGATGTCGAGCCGCAGACCGGCTAGTACATTTGCGGCGTGAAGATAATCCGGTCGTGTCTTGAATTTCTTCAACTCAGGAGTAGGAGGTAGACTGACTTGCCACTGGGTCAGAAAGTTGGGCTGATTGGGCATGCGGATATAGAAATAATAGTCCTTCCAATGTTTATTGGAAGTGGGTAGTTTATTGAAGAAGACCAAACCGGGCCGAGCTTGGAACATAAAGGTGCCCGGCTCGGCTTGCTTAGGATAATAGAAATAAAAGAAGACCTCCGGTCGGAGGGGAATGTTGTGAATCTTAAACAAAACGACAACGCCGCAGAGGAGACGGAAGGTGTTTGGTACTAAACTTCCGAGCGGCACGCCAAAATAATTGCAGACGTCTGCTATAAAAGGATGTACGGGGAACCGCAGACCGGCGGTAAATTGGTCGCGAAAGACACAGAAACCACCGCGCGGCGGTCTGTGTGGCCGAGCGGCAGGACCAGCCAGGCGAACTTCGATATCCTCGGGGATTTCAAAATTGTCAGCCAATATATCAAAATCCCGTTGTTCGAAACGGGATCGCATGGTAGTATACCATGGGCCTAGGGATTGTTCTTTGAGAGGAGAGGAACTGGCCATGATCCGGACAGGATAAATCAAAAAAGGAAGTTCCAAAGACGAAGGAATGGGATTTCAAAGACTCGAGCTAGGGGAAGAAACGCGGATTAGATACCGGAAAGGAAGGAGGAGAGATCTAAAACCTTACTGAGGGGAGATGAATCGAGGAAAGGCGCCGGAGAGCGTCAGAAGGCAGCAACAAGATCACGGAGGCGTGTGAAGGCGAGAAGGAAACGAAGAATTTATAGGGTGAGGGCCGGTCGGCCTCCACCGTCGGATCCAGGTCACGGGAATCAATGCATACATCTAGCCGTTTATTTCGAATTGCTTCGGTCACAACCAAATATCATGCAACCGCCTCCGTACTCTGATGGCATTGCTCCACGTGGCAGTCAATCATTCGGAGCATTTAATGAAGGTATGATCGACATTGATGTCGAAGATTGGCACAGAACGCGAGGAGATCCGGCGAAAGCCATCATTGATTCATTCAAGGATATCTCTGCCACTGGCCGGGCGGAGAGTATTAGCATGGAAGAGCCGTTCGGCTAGACTCACAGTCCAGTCAGTCGGACTATGCGCCTCCTTCGACTAGACTTGAAGGGAAGGCAAGTGATCAGGTAGTAAGAGTGGCCCCCCCCTTTTCTTGCAAAGTCAACACCAAGGGGAAGTCACCGGAACAGCCGCCCACCCAGAGGAGAGTGTGGTCCGATCGGACGGACGGCCGTAGACGGCCGGTCCGATTGGACTGCCGGCCGGCCGATGGAATCGAGTACCCGGAGGGGTCTGGCCGGCTCGCACTTATAGTTGGGAGGCACCCTGTCAAATCGGGGTTCCGACGCTCAGTTAAAAAGGTCATGGACCGAGCTGACCTTTTGACCGACCGCAGTCATAAAGCACCCCTGTTTGTTAGTCTCCACAAAGCACTAGTAAACCACTGCGGATGTCCGGTCGGATGTTTAGGTATCTGTCCGCTCGGACTACAAGTTTGGAGCAAAGGAAAAGGCCAGAGGATTTCTTTCTTTGACAACCTGTAGGTTTCACGTGTGTGCCATGCTCCAAATCTTGTGACAGGGGATTCTGCTGTCCCATCGAGGGCATGCTTTGACTGTAGCGATATGGGTCAGGTAAACTTTCTGACAGTCGCGTACCTAGGAAAGGACAGGTAAGCTTTCTGACAGCCGCATACCTAGGATAGGACAGAGGACACTTATGCACCTTGGTACGCGGGCCCAAACCTTTCACAGCTCTATATAAAGAACCTCAGGTTTCATCGACAGGGGATTCTGGGGTACGTACTCTGAGACTTTGGGAGCCACCTTGTTCATCGTAATTTACCTGACTTGAGCGTCGGAGGGTCGTCGCCGGGAACCCCCTCCCCGGCCCGACTTCTGTGCAGGTTAGCCGGAGCATCGCGCCACCAGTCGGAGATCTACATCAGCGAGCCAGGGAGCGCCACGTGCCCAGCGTCTGTTGATTTCTGGTTCGAACAGGATCACTAGTTATTGGAATTCCCAGACGAGTTGAGATACTTGCAGTTTATGTACTTTGTTTCTTTGATGAAAGTCAAGCAAGATAAATATTGACACAGGAGATAAATATGGTTCATACAAATTGATAAGTATCAGGAGAAGCCTCCTTTCTATTTTTCAAGCAATAAAATAAGGGGAAATCATAAAGGCCTATTCAGCTCCCCTCAAGGAATTACAGGCCAACACGAGGTTAGCCCAAGTATTATACTTTCATACAGATCAAAGTCGATCGAGAAAATCCTATGAAGTAACCCGGTCGGGCCTTCATAGGAATACTCGGAGACTATAAACCAAAGTCGATCGGGAAGATTCTATGAAGTAACCCGGCAGGCCTTCATAGGAAAAATCGGAGACTATAAACCAAAGTCGATCGAGAAAATCCTATGAAGTAACCCGGTCAGGTTTTCATAGGAAGACTCGGAGACTATAAACCAAAGTTGATCGGGAAGATTCTATGAAGTAACCTGGCAGGCCTTCATAGGAAAAATCGGAGACTATAAACTGAGACAAAGCAAAGTCGATCGAGAAAATCCTATGAAGTAACCCGGTCGGGTTTTCATAGGAAGACTCGGAGACTATAAACCAAAGTCGATCGAGAAAATCCTATGAAGTAACCCGGTCGGGTTTTCATAGGAAGACTCGGAGACTATAAACCAAAGTCGATCGAGAAAATCCTATGAAGTAACCCGGTCGGGCATTCATAGGAAAAATCGGAGACTATAAACTGAGACAGATCAAAGTCGATCGAGAAAATCCTATGAAGTAACCCGGTCGGGCATTCATAGGAAGACTCGGAGACTATAAACCAAAGTCGATCGGGAAGATTCTATGAAGTAACCCGGCAGGCCTTCATAGGAAAAACCGGAGACTATAAACCAAAGTCGATCGAGAAAATCCTATGAAGTAACCCGGTCGGGTTTTCATAGGAAGACTCGGAGACTATAAACCAAAGTCGATCGGGAAGATTCTATGAAGTAACCCGGCAGACCTTCATAGGAAAAACCGGAGACTATAAACTGAGATAAAGCAAAGTCGATCGAGAAAATCCTATGAAGTAACCCGGTCGAGTTTTCATAGGAAGACTCGGAGACTATAAACCAAAGTCGATCGAGAAAATCCTATGAAGTAACCCGGTCGGGCATTCATAGGAATACTCGGAGACTATAAACCAAAGTCGATCGAGAAAATCCTATGAAGTAATCCGGTCGGGCTTTCATAGGAAGACTTGGAGACTATAAACCAAAGTCGATCGAGAAAATCCTATGAAGTAACCCGGTCGGGCATTCATAGGAAGACTTAGAGACTATAAACCAAAGTCGATAGGGAAATTCTATGAAATACATCAGGCAAGATTTCACGGATGAAATCAGAGATTTCGAACTAACACAAGGTATAATTAATCAGGGAATCTCCGGGCTTCGAAGATTAATTAAGCAGGAATTGAGAAGGGATTCTATATGGGAGCTCAGATATATGAAAGTCTTTATTCAAAATCCGGTTGGGATATTATACTTAACCTGAAGATCAATAATACAATTCCGTATCCAGTCTCAACTAAGATCATTCATCCTCGGGGAGATACAAAGCATACCGGATGTTACTTAAGGAAGAATCCATCAAGATAAGGTTTAACTCTGAAAGATGAACAAGGGATTTTTCCAATGAAGTTTATACTTAGCAATCAAAAGCATGTCAGGAAGGGGTATTCTTGAACTAGCATAAAGGAGAAGCAAGTAAGTGTTAAAGTTTTTCTTACACCTTGCCAGTACTTAATTACTCAGTATCAAATGCACTTTTTCCACTGTCAGTTCTTACTTTACAAGTTTTTATGAATAATTTCCTTAGACATTAGGAAAAGGGCCTTTCAAATCTGAGGGTAGTTCTTCATTAAGCCTGCGGCGATTTATGAAAGATAGGGGAGGTTCTTTGGGTAGATATCCACCCTCTTTTAACTATCGTATAACTCCCGATACGGAATGATTTAGCGCACCCACTATCCTGCGAACAAATTCCCGGGCAAATGCCGGGGACTGTAAGTAAACTTGCCGCCATTCTTCCCACCGACCCTTTTCCTGCTCCTTATAATTCTGGAAATCAGCTTGCAGTTTTGTGTTTTGTTCTTTTAAAACATCTTTCTCCGATCTTAGCTGTTCCAATTCCTTCTGGAGCAGTGATAATTCGTTATCTTGAGCTTTCCTCAGCTCTTGTTCCTGTAGAATAGTGAAATCATGAGAAGCCAGGTCCTGAGCTTGGTCAGAAAGACAGGCATTATGAAGCTTCTCTACTTTCTCTAAGATAAGACTTTTTTGAGAAGCATCTAAGAGAGCTTTCTCTTTTAGAGCGATCTCCAAACGAAGACCGAAATGCAGTCGATCCACCTGTAATTCTAAGGTTTTTCTAGCCAGCTCTTTGTCTTTTAATAGTTGCTGGCATTCTTCCAACTCTTGTTTTAGGATCCCCAACTGTTGATCCTGCAAGGCCACCTTCTCCTGCAATTGAGTCGGGTCGCTAGCGAAAGAAGGAGACGCGGCCCTCAATGTTTCCAATTGAGCTTTCAATTTAGTGTTCTCATGATCTTTAGCTATGAGTAGCTGATCGATATGCAGACTTGTGGCTAGAAACTAAATAAAAGGATAATGTTAGTTAGAGATAAAGTTACAAAGCTAATAAACACATAACTAGGAATACTTACAGCCACTGCCTGACGACTATGACGATTCGCTCGATGTGGGAGACTAAGGCCTCGTAATTGTTCATAACCTTGCGACCAAGATTCAGCCAATAAACCTTGCAGTTGTAAAGTGCCATAGCCAGGAGGACTAGAAGGCTGTCCCAATTGAGAGGGTAAGCCTGCATCCACTCTAAATAAAGGAGGGGGATGAGAGGAAGTCGGAGATGGAGAAGAAGAGGAGGCAATCTGAGGAAAAGGGATAGTAAAAGCAGGAGGAGCAGAGTGGGAGCTAGAGGGAACCGAAGGTAGTAGTGCAGGAGGGGTTGTTACAATTGTGGAAACACTAGCGGTTGAAGGGCTGACAATGGGAGAAGATCTCCGGCAAGGTGTTCGTTTCGCTCGAGGCCTATAAACCAAGGGAGGCAAGGCCAATGCCAAGGATGTAGAAGGCACAGGAGAGATAGCGACCATCTCAGAAGCAGGAGCAAGAGAAGCTGAAACAGTAGAAGAAGAAGAGATAAGCAGACCAGGCCTCATCATTCGAAGAGTAGGATTGGAGATGATATTGGTGGGAGTCATCGGTGCTTTACCTCTTTCAAAAGAAATAGGCGCCGGAACAAGAGGAGTTTCTACAAAGGTACCAAAGAAATCACCAAAGGGAGAATCCTTGGTAAGATTTGGCTTTTTAACTAAAGTGACAAAAGGCTCTTCTTCTTCCTCTTCCATGAGTGCGACACCCTCTGCTTGTTGTTCTTCTTCAGAAAGCAAGCCCAAGGTAGAGGGATTGGGGTCAGATTGGCGAGCCAGTAACCATTGTCCTCCAATATTATTGATAAAGGACTTGGTCATAGCAGAATTCCTGTACATAAGAGCCGGAAGAATAGCGTCGGCTGAAAAATAGAGTATAAACATCATAGTTATAGAGATATACCAATCAGCAAAGGCGAAGTAAAATAATTATACTCACCAAAGGAACTATCCAAAGGAGTATTAATGTTGCCTATCCCAAAGGGAAACATTAAGCCCTCTTCAATTAGATGCAGTAAACTGAATTTCGCTCCCCGCAGTTTAGGCATGGCAGAGGCCACAGAAGGATCATTGAGAAGACCTTGAGTGTCAAGAAGCGAGGGCAGATCATGTATCCATTGAATAGGAAAAGGAGGGGGAGAAGGTAAACGCATATAGAAAATTTTTTTATACCATTCACCTTTAGGGGGAATACGATTAAATAGGATGGCTTTGGGACGAGACTGAAACTTAAAAATACCAACATCTACCCGACGAGGGATAAAGAAATGATGGAAAAGACGAGGAGACAGTGGGAAATCTAACAGTTTGGATACTCCAATGAAGCCCACTAGAATGGAAAAGGATTGAGGGACGAACTGGTTTAACGGGATAGCAAAATAACGGCTAACCTCACAAAAAAAGGAGTGAAGAGGAAATCTGAAACCTTGCAGGACTTGGTCCCTGAAGATGGAGATTGTAAAATATCGGAAATAGGCGAATATGAATAAGGGAATTTTTCGGAATTTTTGGACATTTTTCGGGAATTTTTCGGAGCTCGTACGGACGAGTTGACGGGGATAAAAACGGGGTCCGGAAAAGCCTGTTTAGGTTACCCCATTTAAATGAGGAAAAGTTTTTATTTTCTTTTCCTTTTCTTTTTCTTTTTCTTTTTCTTTATATTTTCCTTATTCCTCGCCGTTCTCTTTTCTCCTCGAGCCGACCTGTGCCGAGCCTCGCCCCTCGCCGATTTCTCCGAGCCCCAAACCGCCGGAGTTCTAACCGCCGGCGACGAGAGCCCTAACTACTTGGAGTAGTTTCTCCTCCTTCTCCCTCTTATTTTACCACGACGCCAAACCCTCCCGAGACATCGTTGGCCATCTCCTCACCTCTTCTCTGTCTCGGTGCCCTAGCCGCCGGCGACGCACCAAGCCACCCCGATCATCTTCCTCTCTGCCCACTGACGCCGACCGTTTGTCCTCAGCAAAGCAGCGCCGCACCCCTTGTGCCGACAGCCGCGAATTCCTCCGCCCTAGTCCGCCGTCGCCGTGCCCTAGCACCGCCGCCGACACATCTCCTCTCCTCTTACTGCCGGCCAGAGCCCCGAGCAGTGACACCAAGTTGACAACCTCTCTGCCCAAGTGCTGCCGATTTTCCCTTGTGCCCTAGCACTATCGCCGGCACAGTGGGTGCATCCCAGCCGCCGCCGCACCTCTGCATTCCGGCCACCAGGTTCTGCCGAGCCCTAGTCCTGGTCTTCTTCTTGATATGTTTGATTTCAGCAGTGAGGGTTTATTCAACAGGATTGTGTGCTGTGGGTTGATACTGTGGTGTTGGAATTTTGATCGTGAGATGAAGTAGGACTTGTTGTGGGATTGCTTTTGGTCTCCAGCAGCGACTAATCCTTTCCGACAACAAACTTCCTTGGTTGTGGACTAATAGGAGCGATTGAGAAGTAAGGTAAGAAGTAGAGTAATTGTTACGTGTTGATGAGTTGGATTCATGTATTGGATTAGGAATATATTGGATTAATCCATGTTTAGGTATGATCTTGATACCTATTGATAATTAATTCATCATTAGTTTGTGTAGAATAATTAGGTGATATGGATTTAGGTTTTGGATTTTTATAAAAAGGTTGTTTGGGGTTAAGGTAATTAACCCTAATTAACCGTTAGAAAGGTTGAGGGAAATGATTTAGGGTTTATCCCTAAATTTCTATTTAGGATTTATTTAGCTGTTTTTTTTGTATTCTAGCTAAATAAAAGAAAAGGTATTTTTTTGTTTACACAGGGCTCTGATTCGAGATGGTATCTCGACGTCGGATTTGGACCATTTTGTCGAAGGCGGGTACTTTTGACTTATTGTCTTTGATATGCTTAGTAATGAAATTAACATGTTGCATTAATAGTGTTTCTTATCTGTTTCGGTTAATCACTACCCAAATCTTAGTATATGCTTGATTGATTGATTGGTTTACATCTCATGTATACTTTACCTGTTATTACATGCTTATAGGGGTAGTGATATACCATGCTTGACCATGTTCAGGACCTAGGTTTTATACCTTCTGTGTACCTTTGGATTGTTTTGATTCGTTGACCTATGATGCACTTTTATATCCATGTGGATTAGGTCAGGATATTTTTGTGGTTAGTGCCATGCACCATTTGCATGATTGCATGCTGAGCGATAGTCCGCTCCATTATTGTTGAGCACATCGCCAGTTACATGGATCTGCACACACCACCACTCATGGGTTAGTGGTCGTTTCAGGCTGAGTGTGTTACAGCAGGGACTCTGTTAGGCACCGTTGTGTTAGGACCAAAAGTAGCTAGAGGGGGGGGGGGTGAATAGCTCGTCGCGTTCGCTCGTTGCTCGGCGTTGCTCGGCGTTGCTTGGCGTTGCTTGTTTCTTCAAGAATATGCAGCGGAAAATACAGAAACAAATACAACCACGCTAACACTAGGATTTTACTTGGTATCCACCTCCAAAGGAGGTGACTAATCCAAGGATCCACACCACGCACGCACCCTCCACTATGAAACACTCCTTTTCGGTAACTACCGAGGGCGGAGAAGCCCTACAAGACTCTCGGTACAAGAAGAAGGAAAGGGAAACAAAATACAAGCACAAAGCTTACAATGAATGCAGAAAACCCTAACCCTAGCTTCTCTTCTTGCCTTTGATCCGCCTCTTGACTCGGAGAGCTTCCAAGAACCTTCAAGAACTGGCGATCACGAGCTTTGAGAGTGCTGTGGAGGAGCTGGCGAAGATCTGAGATGAAACGGTGAAGAGATGCCGAAGGAAATGAACGCCTGCGGCCTTTATCGACGCCAACGGTCGGATCCCGATCGATTCGAATGTTCCCAATCGATCGGGGAGGCTTTGGATCGATCCACGGATCGATCCAGAGCGCCTCTGTGCTCTGGAAAAGCGCCTGGATCGATCCACGGATCGATCCAGCGCTTATCGCGCGAAGCAGCCGCGTCCCAATCGATCCACTGATCGATTGGAACATCTGGATCGATCCACGGATCGATCCAGAGGCTCTCTGTTCGCTTAGGAGAAGCCTGGATCGATCCACTGATCGATCCAGCTCCTGGATCGATCCACTGATCGATCCAACACTTGGTTTTTGCCCAAAATCAAGTTCCAAGCCTCTCAAACCAACATCCGGTCAACCTTGACCTGTTGGTACATCATGCCTAGCATCTGGTCACTCCTTTGACCTGCTAGGACTTCCCACCAAGTGTCTGGTCAATTCCTTTGACCCACTTAGACTTTTCTATTCATGCCAAGTATCTGGTCACTCCCTTGACCTACTTGGACTTCCATCAGATGTCTGGTCAATCCCTTTGACCTATCTGTATTTCCTCGTGCCAAGTATCCAGTCAATCCTTTGACCTACTTGGACTTCCCAACACCAGATGTCCGATCATCCTTGATCCATCTGGATTTTCCCTTGCCTGGCTTCACTCACCAGGACTTTCACCTAGCTTCACTCACTAGGGTTTTCCTTCTGCCTAGCTTCACTCACTAGGGCTTTCACCTGGCTTCACTCACCAGGACTTTCACCTAGCTTCACTCACTAGGGTTTTCCTTCTGCCTAGCTTCACTCACTAGGGCTTTCACCTGGCTTCACTCACCAGGGCTTTCACCTGGCTTCACTCACCAGGACTTTCACCTAGCTTCACTCACTAGGGTTTTCCTTCTGCCTAGCTTCACTCACTAGGGCTTTCACCTGGCTTCACTCACCAGGACTTTCACCTAGCTTCACTCACTAGGGTTTTCCTTCTGCCTGGCTTCACTCACCAGGACTTTCACCTAGCTTCACTCACTAGGGTTTTCACCTGGTTTCACTCACCAGGACTTTCTTGTCAAGTATCGGGTCAACCTTGACCTACTTGACTCTTCTTCAATCAATTTCTTATTGTCAAACATCTAAACTCAAACCAAGACTCAGCTTGGTCACCCAGGTCAACCTTGACCTGAGGGATGTTGCACCAACACGTTGGTCCGCTCATGGGTAGTGTGACACAACGTGTTATCCGGCAGGGATTCCTCCCCGTCTTTGAGTACCGGGAGATGAGAGCATTGCGCTCCCCCATTTATGATTTGGGGTAGGAGGATAGGTGTACTCCGACAGCATCCCGTCCACTCGGTCACTCATCAGGAGTAGTGACGACAGAGTGCACGGTTGTCACAGCCCTACCCACTCGGCCTCACTATGTGTGTGAGATGATCGACTAGCGTCAGGGGTGACCAGGACGCATCATTGGCATCATATGCATGATGCATTTATTGCTTGTGTTTGTGTTTGCTGCATTTATATGCTGTATATTGTTTGGATACCTATGTTTGACATGCATACAGGACTTCCCTATCCCTCGGACTGTTTGACCTTATACTCAGGACCTGGTTAGTACAGTATTCTCCTGTTTACTTCAGATGTATATTTTTATCTTTCTTATATCAGGAGACTGTACGCATGATTAGTGCTAGGTGTTATTTCCCTACTTTGTATATCAATTGTACCTGCTGAGTGTTGGACTCACCCCGCCTCCATTGTCGTAATTTTCAGGTTGATGCTGTCAGGAGGGAGTTCCAGTCGCTAGTCCCCACAGCACGTAGTGCTAGATCTCTGCAGACCTCGATGGTTTATATATCGTTTAGTTTTGTTTTGCATTTATTGATTATGTGTGGACTTGGTTTGTTTGGATACTTGGTTATTGTATGGAATCTTTCCGTTGGATGGACTTTTGGTATGATTTGGATTTACTCTACTACATGCCTGCCTGGACGGCAGAAGAGGTGAGTTCGTCGGTTTACGAGTGTAGTTGAGTAGGGTGGTTTTCGAGTCAGAGTATTACTACTTTGTTTGATTATATATAACTGCGTGGTGATGATTTATTTTATTGTTATTATTCCAGCCGCCTGTGGCTGAGGTATTTATGAGATGTAGAAAAGTTTCAGATTGTCCACCGTACAGGGGAGATGCTGCCGAAATTTTCTCGGACAGGGACTCCTCTGGGGTGTGACAATTTAGTGGTATCAGAGCACAGGTATACGATCTTTTGTTTTCGTATTTTTGATGTTTGGGATAACCTGATACCAATTAATTTTGTGGTATCAGAGCCAAGTTTGGCGATACTTGTTGGATTTTTGTATTATGGATTTTCAAGATTTTTCTGATACCAATTTATTGGTATCAGAGCGGGTTATGATACCTGCTTTTGGTGTTCTAGAGATTTATCGGATACCTGTTGGTATTCTGGATATTTGGTTAGCCAGGTTTGCGAGTCAAACTGGGCATTATCGGATTTTCGATATGGTTATGTTTTGGATTTCCGTTTCGGATTTATATGGATTTCCGGCGATTCTCTCGTTCGGAATTTTGAGGTCAGAAGTTGGGGACTGGACAGCGATGGAACATCTCCAGACGGCAAATAGGTATTATGTTTATTTTATGATAGTATGACATCTATTAGCACTTTATCTTTATTACCTGTCTGGTTGTTGTAGCCATATTACATGTGATGGGTTAGCCACTGATCTTGGTCGACCCTAATAGAGATCAAGGATTATAGTCTCTGGTGATTTTTCATATCATACCATCAGTAGTTTTAACTTCTGTTACTACTATTAGGAGATGGAGGCATATATCAGCCTCTGCTATTGTGAGCTGGGTAATGGATGATACCTATATATTCCTGTGGACTTAGCCAGTAGAGTTTTTATACTCGTATCTTTTGGATATTAGGGTATCCGATACGATGAAAATTGGTCATTGGAGAGTTATCATGTTTGATCATTGTTGAGAATGATTTGAAGTTGAGGGATATTGGGAGATCAGATATTGTGATGTGTTGATTTCTAATGAATTATGAGAGTAAATGTTATGTGGTTGTTTGATGATCTATTAGTGGATAACTATTTTGATGATCTATTATTTGGGTTGTTGTTGATGGTGACATAGTGAGTGTCATGTATGATATTCACAGGTTTGATGTTTATAGTTGGTGATCAGATTATAAATCGGATGCTAGAGAGTTTATGGTTTAGAGTGCCTATGAGATTTTAATAAATCTGGTTAGTTGTGGTTAGTTAACAGGATGATAAAATTGAGGTTTACTTCCTCTGATATTGGACTATGTTGATAAATAATGATTTGATGTTTAGAATGTTAACTTGCTCTCATGGGGAGTAGAGACTTATTCATCTGATATTATGTGGGCTGATAATTTTGAGGATAAAAAATGAGAGTGTCTTGATGTTCTTGAATTCTGACTTTATCTTTTGGGTCGTATACCTTTATACATATGATTATTGTGGGTTTCTAGTAGATTATACCCGAGTGGTTAGACATACATGTCTGATTGTTTATTGGAGGTATTTGTCAATTAAAAACTATGTTGTGGAATGTGCACATATGTTTGAGTGTTTTATTGGATGTATCTTATCGATCTAATCTGAGTTGTGATATGTGCAGATGTGTTGGGTGTAATATTTGAGGAATCTTGTTTATTATATGATTGTTCTGAGAGTATACTCGTGTCGATTATGATTTGTTGGAAGTATTACGTTGATTATACTCTTGGCATCGGTGTATACATGCCATGTGAGGTTGTTTGAGGTGTATTGTCGATTTTACCTATGTTGATTTTGCACACGGGTTCGGTATGCATTGTTGGAGATATCACGATGATTTATACCTATGTTATGTGTATGTTTGGTGTGTACTAATTGGAGGATTATGTCGATCATACATATGTTGTGTGAGCACGTGTGCCAGGTATATATTGGTAGCAGCATGATGATTCTACTTATGCGGAATGCAGAATGTGGAGTGACTGCATTATATCATTTGTTGGATTAACTCATCAACTAATTCTCCTATCAGTGGATGACCCACTAGGATGCTGATAGAGTTGATGATGGATTTGATTAGTTTACTAGGTTGTTATAGCCTAGGCTAACCACAGTGATTTGTGGTAGAGAGATCTTGTACATTCTCTAGTTGGATAGTTAGGTTCCTTGGGGTACTTATGTATTATTTTGTGGTGGAGAGTTGCTCCCACATATTACGGATTGCTTATAGCGAAGCATTGCCTCTATATTTATTGCGATACATATTTCAGATTATTTGTAGTGGAGTGTTACTCCTACATATTGAGGACTTCTTGTGGTAGAGCGTTGCTCCCACATATGTGGTATTTTGTTGCTCTCACACTGGAGGATCTATGCTTAGATGATTTATATCGTTGGTGATCATATTTCAGACTTATTGTCAGGGATCTTATGGTTAGAAATGTCTGTGATACGGACATTATGTGTATTGGTTTTACCATTAGGGCTTGCGGAGCCTTAGATGTTTTCATGGACTAGATGATTTGGGTGTCTCTAGGATGTTTGGATCGGTTTCCATTGTCTTGTTGACGATGTTGTGATCTATTCCTGATCTGAGGTGTATCATGTACACTATCTTTGCATAGTTCTAGAGATGTTTCGACTGAAACGTCTAGATGTGAAGATCAGTAGTGCGTATTTTGGTTGTCTTCTGTGAGATGTTTGAGACACACGGTCATCAGTAGGAGTATACCGTGGTTCCACAGGAGATCGAGGTTGTTACCGTTGGGAGTAGACGGAGTCTATAGAAGAGGCTCGCAACTTCCTTTGTTTGGCTCGATATTTCCGGAGATACGTTGAGGGTTTCTCTCGGATAGCTATGTCACTGACACATTTGACCTGGAAAGGCGTGAAGTTCACTTGGATTAAGGATGACAAGACCAGCTTCTAGGAGTTGAAGCGGAGACTAGTGTCGGCTCCGATTTTGGTGTTACCTTCTGGAGAGGACGGATATGTCCTCTACACCGACGCATCTATTCAGGGTTGAGCGCTGTTCTGATGCAGCACGATATGGTAGTCTTCTACGCTTCTCGTCGATTGAAGGAACATGAGAAGAACTACCCTGTACATGATGTGGAGCAAGTCGTCATTATTTTTGCCATGAAGATTTGGCGATATTATTTATATGGCGTTACATTTGAGATTCTCACTGACCATAAGAGTCTCAAATATCTGTTTACTTGGAAGGAACTTAATCTCTGACGGAGAAGATGGATGGAGTTCCTGAAGGATTATGATTGTACCATTAGCTATCACCCGGGGAGAGCTAATGTGGTTGCCGATGCGCTTAGCAGGAAGTCCGGAGGGACTTTAGCTTGCCACCGAGTTGTGGTCACAGACTTGATTTAAGGTTCCTCTGATTTGGGCCTTGAGGGGTAAGGACAGACAGATCAGGGTACTCTGGTTACCATGGGTGCTCAGTCGTTGATCAGGACGAGGATACGAGAGCCCTAGGCTGTTGATCAGTATTTGCAATTTATTTGCAGCCAGATAGCTTCCGGGCAGCAAACCGAGTTCACACGAGACGAGGAGGGTGTTATACACTGCCGAGGCAGATTATGCGTACCTCAGTCTCCTTCGGTCCTACAGGAGCTACTTCAGGAGGCTCATCGCTCTCGATTTGCGATTCATCCAGGTGGGACCCGTATTTATCGAGACTTGAGACGTTCCTACTGGTGGAACGGCATGAAGAAAGACATCGCGGATTTCGTAGCTAGATGTCTTGTCTGTCAGCAGGTGAAGGCTGAGCACCAGAGACCTGCAGGTTTACTTCAGTGGATTCCTATTCCTGAGTGGAAGTGGGATCACATTACCATGGATTTTGTGGTAGGTTTGCCGAGGACACGACGAGGCCATGACGCGATTTGGGTAATCGTTGATCGATTAATCAAATCCGCGCATTTCTTAGCGATCCGGAGGACTGATTCCCTGGATCGATTGGCAGATTTGTACTGCCGAGAGATCATCAGATTACATGGTGTTCCTTTGAGTATCATTTCAGATAGAGATCCACGGTTTACGTCTCGTTTCTGGCAGAGTCTGCAGCAGGCCTTGAGCACACAACTACGTTTCAGTACAGCTTTCCATACTCAGACTGATGGACAGTCAAAGCGGACCATTCAGACTTTAGAGGATCTGCTGAGGTCGTGTGTTATGGATTTTGGAGGCAGTTGGGAGGACCATCTGCCGTTAGTAGAGTTTGCTTACAACAACAGCTTCCATTCGGCTATCCAGATGGCACCGTTTGAGGCGTTGTATGGTAGACCTTGTCGGACACCTGTCCTCTGGGATGAGGTTGGAGAGGCCCAGCTGTTGGGACCTCATAGAGTTCAGCAGGATGCGGAGTTGGTCCGTACTATCAGACGGAGGATGTCAGAGGCGCAGGACCGCCAGAAGAGTTATGTTGATCGGAGACGCAGACCACTAGAGTTCTCTGTTGGCGACCATGTATTTCTACGAGTTTCACCCACGAAAGGGGTGAAGAGATTTGGCCTCAGAGGTAAGCTAGCTCCGCGGTACATTGGTCCTTTCGAGATCTTGGAGAGGATCGGAGCAGTAGCTTACCGACTGGCACTACCACCGTCCCTGTCAGGCGTGCACAATGTATTTCATGTATCCATGCTGAGGAGATATGTACCCGATCCGACGCATGTGCTGGCAGATATCCCAGTTCCTGTCCAGCCTGACATTACTTATGAGGAGGTTCCGGTACGGATTCTCGACCGGAAAGAGCGTCAGTTGCGGAACAAGACTATCCGGCTGGTTAAAGTCGGATGGCAGTATCATTCGGACGAGGAGGCTACTTGGGAGCTCGAGGACATTATCCGAGCTCGATACCCCCATCTTTTCACTTGAGGTATGTGGTTTATTTACCGTTCAGCATTTATACTCTATATCTGTTATTGGTACTTGCTGATGGTAGTTAACGAAATTTGGGGACCAAATTTTTATAAGTGGGGGAGAATGTAAAATACCGGAAATAGGCGAATATGAATAAGGGAATTTTCCGGAATTTTTGGACATTTTTCGGGAATTTTTCGGAGCTCGTACGGACGAGTTGACGGGGATAAAAACGGGGTCCGGAAAAGCCTGTTTAGGTTACCCCATTTAAATGAGGAAAAGTTTTTATTTTCTTTTCCTTTTCTTTTTCTTTTTCTTTTCCTTTTTCTTTATATTTTCCTTATTCCTCGCCGTTCTCTTTTCTCCTCGAGCCGACCTGTGCCGAGCCTCGCCCCTCGCCGATTTCTCCGAGCCCCAAACCGCCGGAGTTCTAACCGCCAGCGACGAGAGCCCTAACTACTTGGAGCAGTTTCTCCTCCTTCTCCCCCTTATTTTACCGCGACGTCAAACCCTCCCGAGACACCGTTGGCCATCTCCTCACCTCTTCTCTGTCTCGGTGCCCTAGCCGCCGGCGACGCACCAAGCCACCCCGATCATCTTCCTCTCTGCCCACTGACGCCGGCCGTTTGTCCTCAGCAAAGCAGCGCCGCACCCCTTGTGCCGACCGCCGCGAATTCATCCGCCCTAGTCCTCCGTCGCGGTGCCCTAGCACCGCCGCACCTCTCCTTTCCGGCCACCAGGTTCTGCCGAGCGTCGACAACTCTGCCACCGCCGATTTTCCCTTGTGCCCTAGCACTATCGCCAGCACGGTGGGTGCATCCCAGCCGCCGCCGCACCTCTGCATTCCGGCCACCGGGTTCTGCCGAGCCCTAGTCCTGGTCTTCTTCTTGATATGTTTGATTTCAGCAATGAGGGTTTATTCAACAGGATTGTGTCTCGTGGGTTGATACTGTGGTGTTGGAATTTTGATCGTGAGATGAAGTAGGACTTGTTGTGGGATTGCTTTTGGTCTCCAGCAGCGACTAATCCTTTCCGACAACAAACTTCCTTGGTTGTGGACTAATAGGAGCGATTGAGAAGTAAGGTAAGAAGTAGAGTAATTGTTACGTGTTGATGAGTTGGATTCATGTATTGGATTAGGAATATATTGGATTAATCCATGTTTAGGTATGATCTTGATACCTATTGATAATTAATTCATCATTAGTTTGTGTAGAATAATTAGGTGATATGGATTTAGGTTTTGGATTTTTATAAAAAGGTTGTTTGGGGTTAAGGTAATTAACCCTAATTAACCGTTAGAAAGGTTGAGGGAAATGATTTAGGGTTTATCCCTAAATTTCTATTTAGGATTTATTTAGCTGTTTTTTTTGTATTCTAGCTAAATAAAAGAAAAGGTATTTTTTTGTTTACACAGGGCTCTGATTCGAGACGGTATCTCGACGTCGGATTTGGACCATTTTGTCGGAGGCAGGTACTTTTGACTTATTGTCTTTGATATGCTTAGTAATGAAATTAACATGTTGCATTAATTGTGTTTCTTATCTGTTTCGGTTAATCACTACCCAAATCATAGTATATGCTTGATTGATTGATTGGTTTGCATCTCATGTATACTTTACCTGTTATTACATGCTTATAGGGGTAGTGATATACCATGCTTGACCATGTTCAGGACCTAGGTTTTATACCTTCTGTGTACCTTTGGATTGTTTTGATTCGTTGACCTATGATGCACTTTTATATCCATGTGGATTAGGTCAGGATATTTTTGTGGTTAGTGTCATGCACCATTTGCATGATTGCATGCTGAGCGATAGTCCGCTCTATTATTGTTGAGCACATCGCCAGTTACATGGATCTGCACACACCACCACTCATGGGTTAGTGGTCGTTTCAGGCTGAGTGTGTTGCAGCAGGGACTCTGTTAGGCGCCGTTGGTCCGCTCATGGGTAGTGTGACACAACGTGTTATCCGGCAGGGATTCCTCCCCGTCTTTGAGTACCGGGAGATGAGAGCATTGCGCTCCCCCATTTATGATTTGGGGTAGGAGGATAGGTGTACTCCGACAGCATCTCGTCCACTCGGTCACTCATCAGGAGTAGTGACGACAGAGTGCACGGTTGTCACAGCCCTACCCACTCGGCCTCACTATGTGTGTGAGATGATCGACTGGCGTCAGGGGTGACCAGGACGCATCATTGACATCATATGCATGATGCATTTATTGCATGTGTTTGTGTTTGTTGCATTTATATGCTGCATATTGTTTGGATACCTATGTTTGACATGCATACAGGACTTCCCTATCCCTCGGACTGTTTGACCTTATACTCAGGACCTGGTTAGTACAGTATTCTCCTGTTTACTTCAGATGTATATTTTTATCTTTCTTATATCAGGAGACTGTACGCATGATTAGTGCTAGGTGTTATTTCCCTACTTTGCATATCAATTGTACCTGCTGAGTGTTGGACTCACCCCGCCTCCATTGTCGTAATTTTCAGGTTGATGCTGTCAGGAGGGAGTTCCAGTCGCTAGTCCCCACAGCACGTAGTGCTAGATCTCTGCAGACCTCGATGGTTTATATATCGTTTAGTTTTGTTTTGCATTTATTGATTATGTGTGGACTTGGTTTGTTTGGATACTTGGTTATTGTATGGAATCTTTCCGTTGGATGGACTTTTGGTATGATTTGGATTTACTCTACTACATGCCTGCCTGGACGGCAGAAGAGGTGAGTTCGTCGGTTTACGAGTGTAGTTGAGTAGGGTGGTTTTCGAGTCAGAGTATTACTACTTTGTTTGATTATATATAACTGCGTGGTGATGGTTTATTTTATTGTTATTATTCCAGCCGCCTGTGGCTGAGGTATTTGTGAGATGTAGAAAAGTTTCAGATTGTCCACCGTACAGGGGAGATGCTGCCGAAATTTTATCGGACAGGGACTCCTCTGGAGCGTGACAGAGATACAGTCTAAGGGAGGAAGGTGAGGACCCTCGTGGGGAGCAGGGCGGACAATGTAAGAGGGAAAACCATAAGTTGCCTGTAAGTCCACTTCTTCTGTATCTGTGAGGCCGGAAGAGCAAGAGAGGAACCACGCCGGAGAAGAAACCGCCATGAAGAGAGAAGGTCGAAAGAAGAGGAATTGAGAAGTGAGAAGATGGACGGAGGGAAGCAGAATAAGATTCCGTAAACCCTTGTCCCTTTTCTAGTCCTATGCTAAAACCTCTAAACATAAGATACGAAAGGGAAATAAAAGGTGCTCATAATGTCAAGCGTCATAAAAGGTAATAATATCATAGAATAATGGGAAAGAGATGAAGTCAAATAAACTACCTCGGAAAAAACATAAAATTTCCCTAGAAATAATTTTGGAAGAAACTTGATGAGACAAAAACAAAAATTAATAGGTTTAAAGCACGGGTCAAAGCCTCGAATATTGATTAATGAAAACAACTTGGTTAAATTGAACCATCTTAATAAATCGACCGATAATTGGGGGTATCTTCGAAATATCGAACGATACCTACCAATGCTTATACCTAAGTCGACCGGGTCAGTAAAGAATGAGGATAATTGGGGGTATCTTCGAAATATCGAACGATACCTATCAACGATTATACCTAAGTCGACCGGGTCAGTATAGAATGAGGATAATTATGGGTATCTCCGAAATATCGGACGGTACTTACCAGTGTTTATACATATATCGACCGGGTCATTGAAGAATGGGTCATAGAGAAAAATTGGACACTAACAAGCTAAGTAGCATTTAGTACACGTACATGAAACCGACAAATTTTCCAAAAATTTGAATAAGAACAGCAATCAAAAGAGACTATTCAGATTCACGTAAGTTTGTAAAGCCTTAATTCCCCTTCTCTACAACCACTGGAGAATGAGTTAGAACTAGTTTGGGGTACAAATCAGGAGGTCTTTCTTCACTGAGTCTGCGACGGTTCAGGAAATTGAGAGGAGGAACGCGCGCTAAGTAGCCCTCCTCTTCCAATTGTCGAATCGCTCCTTTGGCCCCTGCCGTAAAAGCAGACAAGATGGATCTCACAATCGGCCGGTTGAACTCAGTAGACTCGATCATGGCGGTGGCTCGTTCCTTATAACGAACGTCCTCGCCCCCTTTGTAGACTACCAGTGCCATCTGAGAGGATTTTAATTCATCTGTTCTGGCAGAAGCCTCGGCTTTAGCCGAATCAAGGGAGGTGGTCAAAGAAGCTACCTCCTCCTCTTTCAGCTGTAAGGCTTTAAGTTTCTCAGCCAATTCTGCTTCATAATTCTCTTTTAGTTCGCCAAGTTTTGAGGATATCTCTTGATTGAGGTCTGTAACCAATTTGAATCGGGCTTCAAGGTCCTCAATTTGAATTTCAAATTGCTTCTTGGTGGCAGCAGAAAACTCGGCAGAAGACAATGCAATAACCTGCTGTCGCAACCCCTTGTTCTCTGATTTCAATTTCTCGTTCTCAGTGTACAGATTATGCAATAGTCGGGAGAAACCCATGTTTTCTAGCCACCGCTGGGAGCATATTCAAAACCGTAAGACGATACTTCATAAACAGAAAGCAGAAGTATGTAAACATACCTTATTCTCTTTATTAGAAAAGCGGTCAATCGCTTCAGGAATGGAAAGCCCCTCAAAGAGGGGACGCACCTCATCCCAAGAACTAGCGAAAGAACCCCCCCAGTAATATGGGAAGAACAGGAATGGTAGAAGAGCCAGTTGAGAAGGAAGAAGTAGGGATAGATGGTGGAGCAAAAACCAAGTAAGAAGAAGGCGAAGAGGGTAGAGAGCCTGAAGTCAGAATAGACAAAGGAAAAGTAAAAGAAACGTCACCAGAAGTACTAGTTTTATGAAAAGGAGAGGTAGGAAAATTCAAGGAAGGATAAAGTTCTGCTAATGTGGGCTCATCGGAAAGAAGATCAGTTGAGGCAAAATCTTCTGAACCAAGCTCATTAGCAGAAAGGATTAGCCTCCTTTTTGGAGGAGGAGCCCTGGTCAGTTTGCGTCCCGGACGCTTGCCCGTAGAAATCTCAGTTATGGGTTTATCAGAGCTACCAGGGGATGCAAGCTCGATAAGAGGAACAGAGGCAGAGGGGGAGACAGTAACAGCTGCAGGAGACGTAATAGCGGGAGCAGGATCAGGGAGGATCTGCGCAGCAGGATCCCTAGAAGAACCTCCTGGAGTCTCATGAAGCCCAAAAGAGCTAGGTATTTCGGCTGAGATAGCCGGCTCTTCAGTTGATAGTGGAGGGGCGATAGCGGCCAGAAATTCGGCCTCCTTGGCGCGAAGCAATTCTTCTTCCACGCGTATTTCTTCGTCAATCAAAGCATCATAAAAACTCTCCACTGTATAGGATAGAGAAATAATTTAGGCAGTTATAAACAAAAAGAAAGGAACAAGATGTTACCTAAGGAAATGTGAGTATTGGGTCTGACTGGGCTTAAACCAAACAGGTATAGCAGCTCGACCTTCAACCATTACGGGATCGAGAGCCGGTGACATAATAACTTCTCACAATAAATAGGAAAAGTAGGAAGGAGATGAAACTCTCTAACATCGGGTAAGGGAGGCAAGAAAGACTTCCAAGCACGAGACCAAGGAATAGGTCCCGGAAACTTTAAAAAGAAAAAACGAGATTTCCAGGCTTTGAGAGACGATGACATATCTCCAAAAAGGACCATTTTAGTTCTCGATTGGAATAAGAAGACACCAGGTTCTGAAAGCTTGGGGTAGGAAAACATGAAGAAATTTTGAGGAGTAGGGGGAATATCTCGTAGACGAAACAACATATAAGTGCCGCATAGATAACGAAAGACATTTGGAGCAAATTGTTGCAAAGGAATATCAAAATATCGACTTATTTCAATTAAGAAAGGAGGAATGGGGAACCTTAAGCCCCCTATCAACTGATCCCTGAAAAAAGTCACGCAGTTATCAGGGGGATGATGAGGTCGATCAGTCGGTGCTGGGAGTATGATTTTATATTCCTTAGGAATTTCATATTGACGACGGATGGATAATCTAGCATTCTTATCAAAGATAGAAGACCGGTTGAACTCAGTAGACTCGATCATGGCGGTGGCTCGTTCCTTATAACGAACGTCCTCGCCCCCTTTGTAGACTACCAGCGCCATCTGAGAGGATTTTAATTCATCTGTTCTGGCAGAAGCCTCGGCTTTAGCCGAATCAAGGGAGGTGGTCAAAGAAGCTACCTCCTCCTCTTTCAGCTGTAAGGCTTTAAGTTTCTCAGCCAATTCTGCTTCATAATTCTCTTTTAGTTCGCCAAGTTTTGAGGATAGCTCTTGATTGAGGTCTGTAACCAATTTGAATCGGGCTTCAAGGTCCTCAATTTGAATTTCAAATTACTTCTTGGTGGCAGCAGAAAACTCGGCAGAAGACAATGCAATAACTTGCTGTCGCAACCCCTTGTTCTCTGATTTCAATTTCTCGTTCTCAGTGTACAGATTATGCAATAGTCGGGAGAAACCCATGTTTTCTAGCCACCGCTGGGAGCATATTCAAAACCGTAAGACGATACTTCATAAACAGAAAGCAGAAGTATGTAAACATACCTTATTCTCTTTATTAGAAAAGCTGTCAATCGCTTCAGGAATGGAAAGCCCCTCAAAGAGGGGACGCACCTTATCCCAAGAACTAGCGAAAGAACCCCCCAGTAATATGGGAAGAATAGGAATGGTAGAAGAGCCAGTTGAGAAGGAAGAAGTAGGGATAGATGGTGAAGCAAAAACCAAGTAAGAAGAAGGAGAAGAGGGTAGAGAGCCTGAAGTCGGAATAGACAAAGGAAAAGTAAAAGAAACGTCACCAGAAGTACTAGTTTTATGAAAAGGAGAGGTAGGAAAATTCAAGGAAGGATAAAGTTCTGCTAATGTGGGCTCATCGGAAAGAAGATCAGTTGAGGCAAAATCTTCTGAACCAAGCTCATTAGCAGAAAGGATTAGCCTCCTTTTTGGAGGAGGAGCCCTGGTCAGTTTGCGTCCCGGACGCTTGCCCGCAGAAATCTCAATTATGGGTTTATCAGAGCTACCAGGGGATGCAAGCTCGATAAGAGGAACAGAGGCAGAGGGGGAGACAGTAACAGCTGCAGGAGACGTAATAGCGGGAGCAGGATCAGGGAGGATCTGCGCAGCAGGATCCCTAGAAGAACCTCCTGGAGTCTCATGAAGCCCAGAAGAGCTAGGTATTTCGGCTGAGATAGCCGGCTCTTCAGTTGACAGTGGAGGGGCGATAGCGGCCAGAAATTCGGCCTCCTTGGCGCGAAGCAATTCTTCTTCCACGCGTATTTCTTCGTCAATCAAAGCATCATAAAAACTCTCCACTGTATAGGATAGAGAAATAATTTAGGCAGTTATAAACAAAAAGAAAGGAACAAGATGTTACCTAAGGAAATGTGAGTATTGGGTCTGACTGGGCTTAAACCAAACAGGTATAGCAGCTCAACCTTCAACCATTTCGGGATCGAGAGCCGGTGACCTAATAACTTCTCACAATAAATAGGAAAAGTAGGAAGGAGATGAAACTCTCTAACATCGGGTAAGGGAGGCAAGAAAGACTTCCAAGCACGAGACCAAGGAATAGGTCCCGGAAACTTTAAAAAGAAAAAACGAGATTTCCAGGCTTTGAGAGACGATGACATATCTCCAAAAAGGACCATTTTAGTTCTCGATTGGAATAAGAAGACACCAGGTTCCGAAAGCTTGGGGTAGGAAAACATGAAGAAATTTTGAGGAGTAGGGGGAATATCTCGTAGACGAAACAACATATAAGTGCCGCATAGATAACGAAAGGCATTTGGAGCAAATTGTTGCAAAGGAATATCAAAATATCGACTTATTTCAATTAAGAAAGGAGGAATGGGGAACCTTAAGCCCCCTATCAACTGATCCCTAAAAAAAGTCACGCAGTTATCAGGGGGATGATGAGGTTGATCAGTCGGTGCTGGGAGTATGATTTTATATTCCTTAGGAATTTCATATTGACGACGGATGGATAATCTAGCATTCTTATCAAAGATAGAAGACATATGGACATACCAAAGAGCAATCGCTTCTTCAGCCATGGACAGGAGTACAAGGTAAAGGATTACTTACTCAAGACAAGAAAGGGATTGTCGTGAAGAGCAAACGAAGTTGAGAGACGACAACAAGAAAAGAGCTTTAGAGGCGAAAAGGAAGTTGAGAGGAAGACGAAAGGTTTAGGGTTTAGGAAATACGCCACTGTCGTCGAAATAGAATTCGTTGTAGCGCAGCGAACACGAAGATCAAAAGTACAAAAGGCCTATGTGACGTGGTGATCAGAAAAGGCATGTGTCAGGTCATCATAAAAAAGGGAGGGGCATTTATATCAGACGTGACGAATCAGATCGCGATGGGGTTTGGTAGTGCCTCGAACATTCTCTCACCCGAAGGAGAGCCAATCACCAGTTCAGAAACCTCGAAAGAAAATGTGATCGACTGGGCATAATAAAATAAAAAGGACTAAACTTTTTGACCCTACCCAGGCTAAAGACAAGAATATTTTAAGAGTAAAAGTTTAGAAGAGTGACAAATGTTAATCTGTCAGTGCAGAATATGACTTAGTATTTATTGAAAATATTTTTATTAACGAGGGCAAGTGTGGTTATGTTGGATAAACATGATATTGACTTCGGTCAATAAGACAACATCAGTTGATATAACATTGGTTATAATATCAAACTGTACAAATAGTTAAAATAACCTTAGCTATGATAAATATACATAAAGAAATGATGAACACAACACCACATTGTAAATGATAGAAGGATTCCATAAAAGCCTTTGATTAGATACAAAATTTGTCTTTACACTTAGAATCTGATCAAATACATAGCGTCACATTTCCTCAGGAACAGCCAACCTCAAATAGATAACAAATATTACAAACATAAACTCTTAGGGCACTTAGAAAATTTTAGTCCCACTGGATTCAAACTTACCATGGAGCGGAGATAGAAATAGCCCACTTCGTCCAAGCTTGTCAAGGCTCATAAGTGGCAATATTTTGCCTGGGACGAAGAAAGCAACAAAAAACGAAAAAGCCCAAGGGCAACGAGACAGGGGAACATTGATCCATTCCATCATGGAAAAGTAAATGTAAAAACCACTTCCCCTCTCAAGCCGAGTGAGCTCAGCGAGTGGAGCAATCAAATTCAGCCCAAGGGTAACATGTGCTGCGCCCTTCACACCACACCCATGGGTCATTTGGCTGCCCCTCTATAAGTAGGAAAAATTTCTCTGAAGTCTCTTGAGTCCCTCAGAGCACCTACATCTTTGGATACAAGATATGAACCGCAAAGCTTCATCTCTTAGGACAATCCCTTGAAACCTGAAAATGGCTGAAGCAAAAATCCCAATAAACTCACACATAAATCTCACCTGGTCCAACAAAAGTGGCCTCCAAAAAGGAGGATCCACAACCATGGCCTTAGCAACAAGAAGTGGCAAGGAAGAAAAAGAACTAAGAGGGATTGTGGGTGAAGAGAAGGTTGTAGCCCTATTTAAAGGAGAAAAAGGCTCATGGGATTGCTATACTTAATTTATTAAGATAGTAGTACACAAGATCTGTGAGGTCATTTCAAAATCTGGAGCAGAGTCACGGGTAGGAAAAGACAAGACCATACTTATGTCTAGTCAGTCGTCTACACCTCCTTCGACCAGACTTGAGGGGAAGACTAGTGATATGGGTTAGGTTTTAAGGGTCTTCAGATGAGGAAAGAAAAGGAAGAAAAGAGTCAAAGGAGGAAAGCCAATAACGGTCGATACATGCCTGCCGAACGAAGGTAGGCCAATATCGGTCGATAAATGCTTGCCGAACGAAGGTAGACCAATATCGGTCGATACATGCTTGCCGTATGAAGGTAAGTTAATAACGACCGATGCACACTCCAAATCAAAAATAGACCAATATCGGTCGATACATGCCTTCCGAACGAAGGTAGGCCAATATCGGTCGATACATGCCTGCCGAACGAAGGTAGGCCAATATCGGTCGATACATGCTTGCCGTATGAAGGTAAGTTAATAACGACCGATGCACACTCCAAAGCAAAGATAGACCACATGCCTGCCGAACGAAGGTAGGCCAATATCGGTCGATACATGCTTGTCGAACGAAGGTAGGCCAATATCGGTCGATACATGCTTGCCGTATGAAGGTAAGCTAATAACGACCGATACATACTCCAAAACAAAGATAGACCAATATCGGTCGATACATGTCTGCCGAACGAAGGTAGGCCAATATCGGTCGATACATGCCTGCCGAACGAAGGTAGGCCAATATCGGTCGATACATGCCTGCCAAACGAAGGTAGGCCAATATCGGTCGACACATGCTTGCCGTATGAAGATAAGCCAATAACGACCGCTGCATACTCTGAAGCAAAAATAGACCAATATCGGTCAAGAGGGTTCTTTCGAGCAAAGAACCCGCATAGTGCCTTCAATGAATACCTTAGAAACATGTTGAATAAAATCTTATTTTTTAACATAACTGTAACGACCCGCCTTCTAACTACTAGGCTGTAAGGCGAATCGCTACAGTGTACTGTACTGACTGTGCGGAAAACTGATCTAATTTAAACTTTTCTACTAATTGATGACTGTTCTTGGTTCTACATGTGCTAAAGGATGTAATCTGAGGAACACAAAGCGTATCCTACATCCCCCATGGACTAGAAGTTGATCTACTGAGTTTCTTGGTCGAAACTGAGCTTCCCAATCGATCCAAACTGAACTGGATCGATTGCTTTCCGTTGGATCGATCCACGGATCGATCCAGGCTGCTACTGGCATGTAACACCCCTAAAAAGCCTAGATAAGAAAGTGAGGATAATGAGAGTACGAATGAAAAGAAGGTGTAAATATTCTAAGTTAAATATTAAGATGGATTTAGATGATTAAAACTTTATGAAAGAAAAATAAAGTTGAGAATATAAATCATCTATGCATGATTTAAAAGGTATGAAATTAATATGGACAAAAGGAAGAAGTATGAGATAATATATATATGTATGAAATATTTATGCATAATATAGTAATATACGAATTATTATGTACAAAAGAAAATAAAATGTTAGAAGAGAGATTGAACCTTGGATCTCTTGTAAGGAACATGTATAGGATACCAAAGGGGATAGGAGAATTATTGGTAAGGAGAGAAAGGACTAAGTAGTTAAGAATAAGAAAGGATTCTTTTTACTTAAAAGAAAAGAAAGTAAAAAGAAGTAAAAATATGCATAACCAAGTTTTGATCCTTGGTTCTCTTGTGGATGCATGCATGTGTTAACCAAGTGGGATAGAAGAGGATATTGTAAGAGGAGAGATAGAAAATTTTATTAAAGGAGAGAAAAGAGAGAAATTAAGGGAAAGAAAAGAGAGAACTAAAAGGCATCTCTCTAGAATATTCTTGTCATTTAAGGGGAGAAATGAATAGGGAGGATGAATCAAGTCAAGTTTCCTCCCCTCATCTTAGTATAAATAGGCATGGAGGGGGGACTTCAACTTCATCCTCAACCCACTCATCCTCCTCTCCTCCCTTTGTGCCGAGACCCACTCTCCCCTCTCTTTTCTTCTTGTTGCCGAGCAACACAAGAGGAAGAACACCTTCTTCCTCCTCACTCTCCCCCTCTTTTCTTTCTTGTTGTTGCCGAGCAACACAAGAGGAAGAGAAGCCTCTTCTTCCTCCTCCTCTCCACCAAAAGACCTAGCCACTCCTCTCCTCCATTGGTGCCGAGCAAAGCAAGCAAGGAAGAAAGGTTCACAAGCAAGTTCTCAACTCTAGGAAACTTAAGCGAAGAAGGTAAGCTTCCCCTCACCTGTGGTACAAGGCTTTATATATATTTTTCAGATTTTATGAGGATTTTAAAACCTAGAAACAAGTTTGAGAAAATTCGGTTAAGAAGAGCTTCCGAGATCTAGTGAGGTGTAACTAAGTCTACACTACATGATAGATTTTCTATACCATGATATGTGATAGCATAGGAAATGCTATACATAATGAGAAAAGAATGAAATTTATGTTATGTATATGTCATGATATGTGATAGCATAGGAAATGCTATACATAATGAGAAAAGAATGAAATTTATGTTATGTATATGTCATGATATGTGATAGCATAGGAAATGCTATACATAATGAGAAAAGAATGAAATTTATGTTATGTATATGCCATGATATGTGTTAGCATAAGAAATGCTATACATAATGAGAAAAGAATGAAATTTATGTTATGCAAATGCCATGATATGTGATAGCATAGGAAATGCTATACATAATGAAAAGAAATGAAAAATGAAATGCATGAAAGATTGTTAGGGATATGATATGATAGTTATGCATGATAAATTATTTTTGTATGGTTTGTACCAAGGGTGGGCTCCGTAAACGCCCCGGGGTCGATGGAATAAGACTCGGGCCTCGTCAGAAATGGGCTTCTGAATGCCCTAGGTCGATGGAGTAAGACTCGGACCTAGTATGTATGTATGGTAGGGTTCAAGACTTGCTACCTTGGACCTACTTAAGAAGCGCGCGCATTATGTATGTGGTACAAACCGGGATCCCCTCTAATGATGATATGAATTTCAAGTACTTATAAGTATAAGTTTTCAAATTCATGATGCATTGCCTACATATGTGCTTGAATTATCTGATGATTAGATATTATGTCACGTGATATTATGATATGACTATGAATATGATACCCTTGTAGGTCGTATGCTTATGATACCTCGCATGTGATAAAATGATATGAATTCGGTTTTAGTGAGTAGGAAAGGAACTTACTGAGCCATGAGTGCTCATAGCTTACTTTCCTTGTACCGCAGATAAAGAAGCTGGATGAGCTAGAGGAGCAATAGGAGGAGCAGATAGTGATGTGTGTGGTGGTGGCTCGGCAAAGAACGATCCGGACAAATTAATATGATTAGTTATAGAATCAACATATGCACATTTATGTGATATTATGCTTAATAAATTAAATTCTTTAAAGTTTTTATTCTTCCGCTGTTATAACTAAAGCATGTACGTAAGTAGTATAAGAACGTAGCGCCACCTTTGGTTGGGTAAGAAGGGTGGGCGTTACATGGCACGGATGAACACCCTGGATCGGTCAGCTGACCGATCTAGAAGCTGCATCGCTTCTGTATGCTGCTGGATCGGTCTCCCGACCGATCCAGGAGTACACTGATCGGTCTGTAGACCGATCCAGTGGCTCACTGATCGGTCGGCAGACCGATCAGTGAGTTTCTGAACCCACTGTTCGCCGCTGGATCGGTCGGCCGACCGATCCATAAACGACGCCAACTTTCTGTTCGCGCCTGGATCGGTCAGCTGACCGATCAGTGACACGAACCAGCTCTGATCGGTCTGCGGACCGATCAGGAGTTTCTGATTTCGAATCAGAAACTCTGATTTCAGCACTGCTTCGTGCCAAAACCTCATACAACAACTACCTAATGCATAATAAACTATTCTAATAACATGTAGTAACAATTCTAAACTGGTTCATGGCATTTTACTCACTAAAACACATTTTAACAACTTAAAGTGCATGGAAGTATAAATTTCTAAAAGTTCTAATTGTTTAAACTTGCTAAGGTTCAAGAGTGCATAAAACATGAAAACTAGAACTAATAAATTGCAAAGTGCTAAAGTAAATGCTAGATCCCCAGAGGGTCTTTTATTCCAGTTCCTGCCACACACACCATCTTTGCATTGCCCTCCAGCTTTCTCTGCTAGTCCATTTTCCTTTTACCTGTATCTGCAGTATAAGGAAAATAGTATCTATAAGCTAAAAAGCTTAGTAAGAAACCATCTACCTCACTAAATCATGCACACGATGCAAATATGCTTTTAAATCATGCTGTTTGAAAAACATACTGAATATGCAAGCATGGCATGGCATGGTATCATACAAAGCATGGCATAACATAAGCTGAACATAAAATAAAACTGATCATAACATGTCTAGAACTGTATATGAAGCTATCATATTTAACAACTGAAATAAGCTGAGCTGATACAAAAGTGAGCTAAGCTGAAGCTGAGCTAATACTGAATTCCATTATGTTTTAAAACTGATTTGGAAAAACTATTATATGTTGCACTTCTAGCGCCCCAACTGAGAACTAGTAAATGCTAGATCCCACTTTTTAGCTCTCAATGAATGTAGCTGATTACCCAGGGCCGGGTTTTAGTCGACAGGTTGACTAAATCAACCCACTTTTTAACTATCAAGATATCCTACTCCATGGAGAAGCTAGCTCAGTTGTATCTCTAGGAGATCGTCAGACTTCATGGAGTCCCACGTACCATTATTTCAGACAGAGACAGCAGGTTTACATCACACTTCTGGGAGTGTGTACAGTCAGCATTGGGCACGAAGTTAAAGTTCAGCACAACATTCCATCCACAGACAGATGGTCAGACAAAGCGAGTAAACCAGGTACTCAAAGATATGCTCCGAGCGTGTGCCCTAGATTTCAAGGGAAGTTGGTGCAAATATCTGAGCTTAGCAAAATTTGCATACAACAATAGCTATCAGGCCACTATCGGCATGGCACCTTACGAGGCTCTCTATGGGCAGAGGTGTAGATCTCCAATCTGCTGGTATGAGAGTGGTGAACAGAAGGAACTAGAACTTCAGACAGATCTAGTAGCAGATACCACAACAGCTATACAGCAGATCCGCCAGAGGATAGAGACAGCTCAGAGCCGCCAGAAGAGCTATGCTGATACACGGCGCAGACCCTTAGAGTTTTCAGTTGGGGATTCAGTGTTCCTCAGAGTAGCTCCCATGAAGGGAGTAATGCGTTTTGGGAAGAAGGGCAAGCTAAGTCCCCGATATGTGGGACCATACCTTATCAGCAGAAGAGTGGGCAAGGTAGCATATGAGCTAGAGCTACCCCAGGAAATGTCAGCTGTCCACAACGTATTTCATGTCTCTATGCTGAAGAAGCATACCCCAGATGCCACCCAGGTGATTGAGCCCCAGTCAGTACAGATCCGCGAAGACCTCAGCTACGATAGTCGGCCTATTCAGATAATAGACTAAGCAGTTAAGAAATTGTGGAACAAGGAAGTACCATTAGTCAAAGTCATTTGGCACAGTCACACACCAGAGGAGGCAACTTGGGAGACAGAAGCCAGCATAAGACAGAAGTACCCAGAATTATTCTAAGTTCGAGGATGAACTTTTTATAAGGTATGGGGGATTGTAACGCCTGAAAAATTCTCAAAACTAATTTAGAAATATTCTATGATTTTTCTGGAATTTTTAGATATTTTTCCGGAATTTTCCGAGTAGCGGAATTAGCAAAAATAATTAGAACCGCAAAATAGCTTAGGCGGGAATCAAACCCGAGACCTATGGTTTGCGGATAATGTTAGAAACCAGTGAACCTAGCAGGGCCGTGCTGAAAGAGAAGGGAAACATTTATATTTATATTTAAGTTGGGCCTAGTTACCCACTTAATATAAATTAAGAACTTAAGTTGGTTTGGTTTAAGTTTTGGTTCGGCAACCCTCCCTCTCCAAAAACCCTCACGCCGAGACCCAACATCACCGCCGCCTCTCCCTTCTTCTCCTCTTCCTCACGCACGGCACACCAAGCCCCAAGGGCCAAGGGAACATCTTCCGGCGACGACTCCAACACGAAAAAGGTTCTTCTCCGCGAGAGGAACGCGAAGACGTGAGCGGATCGTCGAGAAAATCATCTCCACCGGAATTCTACGAATAGAATCGTAAGAAATTATGAATAGGAGGTAAGAAACTCCTCACCTGCAGTATAAGTAGTCCTAAACAACCTAGTTCTAGGTTCAGATAACCTATATTCAGCTAATTAGCATTTCAGTATTTTACTTTCAGCAGCGGCACTGTACTGGATTAGATATCCACTGGGTTGGACTCCCATAGTCGTCCCTAGGTTCAGCTAACCTAGTAAACCCTACTAGATTCGGAACTTGCAATCCCGGGTCTAGTTAGGGATGCGCGCACAGCAAGTACAGTTGCCAAGGCCTTACAGCAGCATGTTTAGTATTTTTATCTATTAAATATAATAGTTTTTCCAAATCAGTTTTAAAACATAATGGAATTCAGTATTAGCTCAGCTTCAGCTTAGCTCACTTTTGTATCAGCTCAGCTTATTTCAGTTGTTAAATATGATAGCTTCATATACAGTTCTAGACATGTTATGATCAGTTTTATTTTATGTTCAGCTTATGTTATGCCATGCTTTGTATGATACCATGCCATGCCATGCTTGCATATTCAGTATGTTTTTCAAACAGCATGATTTAAAAGCATATTTGCATCGTGTGCATGATTTGTTCGGAAAAAATATCTAAAAATTCCAGAAAAATCATAGAATATTTCTAAATTAGTTTTGAGAATTTTTCGGGCGTTACAATAACAAAAATACAAACAGAAGGCACATGAAGGAAAATCATACATGAATATACCGAATAGAATAATTCATGATAGAGAATATATGTTTTGGCGGGAAATATGCTTTCAGCTTGTCTTGCAGGCGCTAAACGACAAAGAAGGTACATCTGGGGTACAAAAAAGATTCCTTAAAAATCATCTTCCCCAAGTACGCAGCTGATGTCATAACGAACTCTAACAAACCGGGGTTCACTTCATGACTACGGAGGTTATATGAAGTGGTATAAAAGGGGGAATCCTCTCTGTTGGCTAGGTAAGTTCACATCTCTAATTCTGGGCCTACTATTCATCTGCTTTCTTCTTCTTTCCTCGGCATCAAGAGAGATCACTAACTTGAGCGTCGGAGGGCCTAGCCAGGGATTCCCACCCCAGTCTTAGGTCACTGACGATAGTGTTGGTTGGTCTCTTGTGCGCAGGGAGCCTCGGGAGCTTGAAGGGTCGGCTTTCTCCTATTTGGACGGGGATTTCTTCCTACTTATCAGATTTCCTTTGGTGACTCGGGTTTTTCTTCTGATCCGCTTTGGGTTTCTCGGGTCGAGGTTTCACCGGCATTATTCTTCGTCATTACAGTGGGTCTCCTTCTTCCGGATCTCCTTCACGGTCAGCTTCTCAGACAGGATCATGTATCATTTATGATACGTGTTGTAGTTTCCTTGTGGTATCTCATCTTGTACAGTTGGTACTAGATTAGACATGTCTTTTATTATTTCCTTAAGAACAAATTTTTTTTATGGGCACATGGTTTATTACATAGTCCTTTTCTAAAAATCGGTCATTGATGCTAACAATGACCTTCTGATTTTTAAGACTATAAACCTACTTTCATTTCTCTAGGATAACCCACAAACAAGTGAATTCCTGTCCAACTTATCATTGTCTCTCTTCTGCATATGTGCTGGACTACCCGAATCCGAATATGCTTCGAAATAGGCTTACGCCTATTCAGCAATTCTATATGAGTAGAGAGTTCTGTCTTTGGAAGATACTATATTCACTTCCGTTTCCAGAGTATATCTTTAAAATGATTTTAGTAATAACTCATCAATCTACTTATTTCCATAAGAGTCCTATACCTTCCTTTTTTTTTTACACCATTCTGTTGGGGTGTACCAGGTGCAGTTAGTTGAGATTGAATCCCTACTTCTGATAAGTGACTCCTAAATTCTCCCAAGAGGTACTTGCCACTACGATCTTACCATAGTGACTTTTACTTTAACATTTCTCCGCATCAGCCTTGTACTCTTTGAACTAATCAAAGTACTTAGTCTTGCGGTACATTAAGTAAATTTATTTGTATCTTGAATAGTTGTCTATAAAATAGACGAAATATTCAATACTACCTCTTGTCTGGATAGTCATAGGATCACACAAATCAGAATGAACCAATTTCAACATATCTTTGACTCCATACCCCTTAGACTTAAAAGCTTCTTGGTTATTTTTCTTTCCAAATAAAACTCGCAGGTTGGAAAGATTTCCACTACTAATGAACCCAAAAGTTCATCAGCTACCAATGAATCATACTCAAGTTAATATAACCTAGCCTTAGATGCCAAAGATATAATTGGTTCATTTCTGAAGGTTATTTTCTCTTAAAGTTAGAAGATGTGTTACTAATTTCCATTTGTTACATCGTGGGAGTTATTGGATTATAAATTGTCAACCAACATACCAGAATAGATAACTTCCCTATTTTTCTTGATAACAACTTTGTTATCAAAATAAACACAATATCTATTCTATAATAGTTTAGAAACTGAAATTAGGTTCTTTCTAAACTTAGTATGTAAAGACAATTTCTAATAATCCATATTTTATTCCTATTAGAGAATAAACCTCTCCCACTGCAACAGCTGCTACTTTTGCAGTAATGCCCATGTGGACGATATTTTTATCTTCATTTAGTTGTTGGGTTTCCTGGAACCCTGCAATGAATTGCAGATATGATTAATGGCATCTGTATCTACACTCCAGGTTCTGGTAGATAACACCACTAGACATGTTTCAACTAATGAATTAAATACACCTAAATTGTTCTTAGTTCTAAGAAGACAGTCTACCTTAATGTCCAAGTCTTATTTCCAATTTTTACAATCGGGACTACTAAGTCTTTTCTATAGTATAACAACTAGGGAATTTACAAATATTTTAAATACTAAGAATCACAAAAATATTTGGTCAAGATCAATTCCTTAAAATCCCTATGAATTTTGTATGCCACGATAGTGTGGACGTATACAAAATCAAAAAAGAGATTTTATCCATTAATTTTATTATCTCGTCAACTTTACTTTATGACGAATAAAATTAATAGTTGATCTTTCTTTGATCAAATATTTGGTCAAAACTTTTAAATTTAATATAACATTGATTCCTCAAACAATATTATTTAAATTCACCAACACCTCAAACACCGTGAATTTTACATGCCACGATAGTGTGGACGTATACAAAATTAAACATTTATAAGAGGAGGGGTTTACCCATTAATTATCTTGTCAATAAATCTTTATGACAAAAAAAATTACCTCAAATACCGTGAATTTTGTATGCCACGATAGTGTGGACGTATACAAAATCAAACATTCGTAAGAGGGGTTTTTAATTTTATTATCTTGTCAACTTATTTATTTGACAAATCAATAGTTGGTTTTTTTCAGTCACACAAATAATAGCAGTGACTCCGATGGGGAGGATACTATTAGACGTGCCTAAGTGTATACCATTACTTGATACTAAGTCTGTTAATAAGATTGTGCCCCTTCCGATGGGGAAGATCACACGCTCTTAATTAACTTCCTATAGTCATCCAAAATGGAAGTTTAATCTAGTGATCCGCAAACAAGCTCATCTGATATGGAGGAAGGCACTCAGAGCCAACGCGTAAGCTTTTTGCATCACTTATAAACCAGTAATGGAGACCGTGGAATTTATTTAAAATAAATCCCTCTCCCACTTAGTTATTTAAAGTGAGGAATTTTGCCTATGCTAGTCTACCTAACATGCATACTAACAAGCACACACAACACAGCATAAAAAGCAATAAATAGAAAAACTAATTTTCAACTATTAAGGCTTTTATCTATTGTTGTCCTCCGTGTGTCGCCAACCCTAGCTGCTGCCATCTTTGGCCACCGCCACCGGGTCTAGTTGTCGCATCCATCTTGCTCCTTGTTTCGCTGCGCCTCTGGTCCTCAAAAAGGTTCCACGCCTTGCAAGATTCGATCCGCGACATAAATAGAATTTTACATTTTTCGATTATATATTCCTCGAAGGAATGTACATGTAAACTAGATCAAAAAATAAAATCCTAATAAAACTAAATACAGCTCCTGCTGTATTTTATAATACAATCACGCACACATAATAAATGTCCTTGACATGTCCAAGGGTCCAATCACACACATAATAACTATAAGCCATAATAGTTGGATCCTACATCCACAAAGTTAGCACATCCTACTATTATCCTGCCTAAATTATGTATGACATGTGCATAATTAAACTAATACCAAATACACAGAGGCAAAACCCTAGCTCTGATACTAATTGTTGGTTGCTACTCGGAAAACCTAGAGGTTCCACTGTACAAAAATTTTGTACAAAGGTCTGAACCTTTTCCTAGCTACCATGTGTTCTTTTAAATTAAATTTTGAATCGCCTGCGGAACTTAACACGTTTGATCCAAAACTTAATCTATTTGTTCTTTTAGGTTTTGACTTGGATCTCCTGCGGAACTTAACACGTTTGATCCAAATCACCTAAGTTATTAATTTCATTAAATATTAATTTCCAAAATTGGTTCCCAGTACTGATGTGGCGAGACACATGACCTTCTTGGATATGGGAGCAACCACCACCGACTAGACAAAACCTTTTAAGGAAAGCTAATATTTAATTTCCTAAAATAACTTTAGGTCAACCGAAAAGAACAATCAAATCACAAGGAAAAGAAAAACAAAAGAACACTATATCGAAAACAAATTCGAAACACTAGAATCGTATGCCTCTTGTATTTAGTATTATTTCCAAAAATAACTAGTATGATTCGGAAAGAAAAATTACTAGTTATACCTTTTAGAAAAACCTCTTGATCTTCTACCGTATTCCTCTTCTAACCTCGGACGTTGTGTGGGCAACGATCTTCCGAGATGAGAACCACCTAGGCACCTTCTTCCTTCTTCCTTCAAGTTTCGGCCAAGCACAAAAACTTTCAAAGGATGAAGAATTTTCCACCAACCAAGCTCCAAGGGATGCATGCTTTCTCTCCTTCTTCTCCTTCCTTGATCCAGCCACATCCTCCAAGCTCCAAGAGATGATAGATTTCGGTCACAACAAGAGGAGAGAAGAGAAAGGGAAGGGTCGACCACCACACCAAGGAAAAGAGGGAGAAAAATAGAATAGAGTCCTTAGCCTTGAAGCCTCCTCTACCCCATCTTTTATAATCCTTGGTCTTGGCAAATAAGGAAAATTTAATAAAAACTTCCTTAATTCTTTTGCCATTGAAAAATAAAATTTATTTAATTAAAACAATTTTCTCTTTTCAAATTACAATGGCCGGCCATAACAAATAAAATCTCCAAGCAAATAAAATTTTAAACACCAATTAAAACTTCCTTATTTGCTTCCGGAAATTTATAAAAATTTCTCCAATAATTTTTATCCCTTTATGATTGGTTTATAAAAAGGAAATTTAATAAATTAAAATCTTTCTTTTAAACATGTGGATAAAAAGAAAGTTATCTCTATAAATTAAAAACTCTTTTAATCTACAAATAAGGAAAGATATCAAATCTTTTCTTAATCTTTTGTAGAAACATATAAAAGAGAATATTTAATTTTAAACTCTCTTTTAAATCATGAACATGGTTAAAAAGGAAAGTTTTCTTAAAATTTAAAATCCTCCTTTAATCAACAAATAAGGAAAGATTTCAAATTTTAAACTCTCTTTTAAACATGTAGATGATTTACAAATTAGGAAAGTTTTTACCAAAAATTAAAACCATCCTTTTAAACTACAAATAAGGAAAGAGATTAATCTCTTCTCTTAATCTTTTGTAGAAAGCTATAAAAGGAAATTTTTAATTTTTAAACTCTCTTTTAAAATCATGATATCCACATAAGAAATAATTTTAATAAAAATCCTTTTTAATATTCTAGTGGCCGGTCACCTAAGCTTGGGACCCAAGCTTTGGCCGACCACCTACATGGCTCATCCACTTGGTCTTGGCCGGCCCTAGCTTGGGTTCCAAGCTAGCTTGGCCGACCCCATTGGATGGGTAAGAAGATGGGTATGCGGTGGGTATAAATCTCTATATACTAGAGGCTACGATAGGGACCGAGAGGAGGAATTGGTTTTGGTCTCCCGATAAAATTAAGCATCCCGTGCTCGCCCCGAACACACAATTTAATTTTATCAATAATAATTCATTCCACTAGAGAACTATTATTGAACTACCGCACCAATCCCAAATTATATTTTGGGCTCCTTCTTATCATGAGTGTGTTAGCCTCCTTGTGTTTAAGATAACAAATGTGCACTAATTAAGTAAGTTACTGACAACTCACTTAATTAATATCTAGCTCCAAGAGTAGTACCACTCAACTTCATCGTCATGTTGGACTAAGTCCACCTGCAGGGTTTAACATGACAATCCTTATGAGCTCCTCTTGGGGACATTCTCAACCTAGATTACTATGACACAGTTTCCTTCTATAATCAACAACACACACTATAAGTGATATCATTTCCCAACTTATCGGGCTTATTGATTCATCGAACTAAATCTCACCCATTGATAAATTAAAGAAATAAATATCAAATATATGTGCTTGTTATTATATTAGGATTAAGAGAACACACTTCCATAATAACTGAGGTCTTTGTTCCTTTATAAAGTCAGTATAAAAGAAACGACCTCTAATGGTCCTACTCAATACACTCTTAGTGTACTAGTGTAATTATATAGTTAAGAAAAACTAACACCTAATTACACTACGACCTTTCAATGGTTTGTTCCTTTCCATCATGGTCGTGAGCTACTGTTTATAATTTATAAGGTACTGATAACATGATCTTCTGTGTGTGACACCACACACCATGTTATCTACAATATAAATTAATTGAACAACTACATTTATCACAAATGTAGACATTTGACCAATGTGATTCTTATTTCTAGATAAATATTTTATACCAAAAGCTAGGCTTTTAGTATACATTCTAACAGTAAGTATGACCGACCTTGTGACGGTCTAATTTATTGTAAAGGTTGTACTGCACCGTAGGACTAAATATGTAAGTTGAAAGTAATATTGCAAAAGTAGAGAACTAAACCCTATATGCTAAATCGACTCTGGGGTCATTCGGGTTTAGTCCGTATGTCTTGGTACTGAACAGAGAGATAGGTCTATTAAGCCCGCCCAGCTCCAAGGACGTTCGACCATATATTGAGAGGAAACACTAAGCTTAGATACTCCTAACCGGCCTTTGGACCGATCGGATATATAACAGAGTTATGTTATACGAGTCATAATTTCGACCGGCCTTTGTGTCGACCAGTTGTTCACAAGTGGAGCACTAGATCCTTCAAGTACAATTAGCTCTTGGCTGACCGTCCTTATACCAAAGGCCTTAGCATCGGGTGAGGAGTTAAGACCTGATGAGGATGGCGTCTTGGTTGTTTCCTCACCTTGACTTTGACTGTTACCTCTCCTTAACTTTGACTATCACCTCTCCTTGACTTTGATTTCCATATCACTTTTAGGTCCGCTCGTAATATACCATATCAATATGATTTTGGTTTTGGCTATTTGATCAAAAAGATGTTTAAGGTTGGCTTTGTGTCTAATCTATTTTATTTTCTCTCATAGTATAGATATGGCTAGAACTAAACAAACTCTTAGCATCTTTCGAGGAGCAGTTAAAGTCCAAAGTGCCCGGGAGAGAATAGCAAAGTTGCATATGTTTAAGCATTATGAAATGGATCATATGCATATGATACCTCAATATCTTAAGGTTTGGGAGGAGAAACAATTATATCTTATACATTTTGGTCATTATTTTGAACATGATGATATAATTTGAATTCTACGAGATTTTCTACTTGGACGTTGGAAGAGCATAATTGATGAAATATTTAACCAAAGAGGATCGACGATCTGCCTTGATGCAATAAAGTCTTCATTGATTATGAGATGGAGGAAGGAGATTGAACTCGAGATGAAAAAGGCATTATCCAATAGGATAAATTCTTCTGGTGCTCATCTCTTACAGTTCGATCCATCAGACAGACTCTCAAGAGGAATGACCAATATGATAATTCACATGTGTAATGACAAGAAATTAGATTTTATTTAGAATGATGACCGGTTATGATGTATGTTTATTTCAAAGTTTTTCACATGAATATAATGTGGCATATGTAACATAGTTTATATTTAATTTGTGTTTGAATACAAGCATGAATACTAGACTTTGATGTTAGTTTACTTTAAGTCATGTGTTTCTACTTATGTTTATTTAGAATCTATTGAGATATTCCAAGTTATGTGGGCATTTTAGGCCGAACAAATTTGAGTGATTCTCACCTAAAATTAATTGATTTTTTTTAGTTTGAAATTAAATTTATGATGATGCAACAATAAGATTGTAGATGATGATTGGGAACTTAGTGAACTTTCGAGTCTAAACCTTATGTTAAATCATCATAGATTTAATTACAAATTCATAAACTAATATGTACATCTAATGAACATTAACATGTGTTATTGTGTTTCCACCTCTAAAAAAATTACAAACCATGGCATCAAAATCTATCATTGTTGATCTTAACAAAGGTGACAACTATGATACTTGGCGCCATAAGATTTGGTATGTGTTTGATGAGCAAGATGCCTTAGAGGATATCAACCAAATCATACAGGATCTCGGTGTGGGGAACAATGCTCAGCAGAGGAGAGATTAAGAAGCTTACCAAGCATGGAAAAAGAAAAATTCCACTGCTTGTGCTATTTTGGTTAAATTTGTAATTGCTTATCTCATCCATGAATGTGAGCAGCATCCTACTGTTCATGACATTTGGGTGACTTAAGGTACTACGGTCACCCGTTAAGGCAATTGACTATCAAGTTTGGCACTTACAAGAAATCAGCTGACCAGAGCATCAAACAACATTTACAAATTATGTCAAACATGATACGTGAATTGAAATCATATGTTCATATGCTTTCTGATGAGCAATAGGTTCAAGCTTTGATCTGATCTCTTCCTGACAAGTGGGAGCATGTTAAAGTTTATTTGACTCACAATGATAGCATTAAGACTTTTTCTGATGCTACTCTCCATGTTGAACTTGAGGATGAGCGGCTTGGTGCTATTAAGTCCATAGAAAGTACTTTTGTGGTTGAATCTAGTTCTAAGAAAGCTTCAGGCTTTAAATACTTTAAGAACGGAAAGAAAAATATGAAAGGGAAGAATGTTGTGGAAGGTTTCAAGAAGAACAACATCAAGCCAAACCAAAAAAATAAGCGTAAGAGGTTTGGAAAAAAAGAAAGATAAGAGCAAAATGAAGTGCTACAATTACCAAGCATTTGGTCACTTTGCTCATGAGTGCCTTGAGCCTAAAAAGGAAGTACTTACTAATGCTTGTGTGAGTACTATATGTGTCTCTAGTACTATTTTACTAATTGAATCTTATCCTGTGTAAATTGTAGACTCATAAGAAACAGACTATGTGACTAGAGATCATGAAGCGTTTGTAGATTTTCATCGAGTTCCTTGTGACACAAGGTGAATATATGTAGGAAATAATGCTAAAGTTGAAGTCAAGGGCATTGGTATTTGCAAACTTGAGTTGCATGAAAGCTGAACTCTTATCTTACATGATGTAATCTATGCACCATAAATTCAATGAAATCTAGTATCTGTTGTTGTTCCTTTGGGATTAGGATTCAATTTGAACTTCTGTAGTAATTTGGTTCGTATCTACTATGGCACTATGTATTATGGTTGTGTACATCTCAGGAGTGGTTTTATTGTGTTAGATTATGTTAGACAAATGTTTAACTATTATGTTGATCATTATGTTTCGTTAAACATTTGTTCATCTAGTATTACAAATGTGGATGCTTATACTTGGCATGCTAGATTAAGACACATTGGCAAAGATTGGATGAATCGGCTAATAAAAGTAGGACTGTTTGGTTCTCTTTCTAAAGTTGATTTATCTAATTGCGAGCATTGTCTTGTTGGTAAAATGACACGAAAACCATTTAGAAAAGCAATTAGGGTAGAATTTCCATTACAATTGATTCATTCAGATATATGTGGTCCAATGAGTGTGCGGGCGAGACATGGAGCCTCTTACTTCATTACATTTATAGATGATTTCACTCGTTATTGTCATGTCTATTTGATTTCATATAAATATGAAGCATTGAATATTTTAGATGCTATGTAAATGAAGTAGAAAATCAAATGGATAAGACAATAAAGGCTTTGAGAACTAATAGAGGACGTGAATATCTATCAGATCAATTTAAGGATGCGTAATGAAAATGACATAATTAGACAATTGACTATTCCTTACACTTCTCAGCAAAATGGTGTTGCTGAGAAAAGGAATAGAACATTGCTAGATATGATAAGGTCCATGATGGCACAACCTAATTTCTCTATTTCCTTTTGGGGAGATGCTTTATTAGCTGTGATCTATATCTTGAATAGGATGTCTTCGAAGTCAGTTCCTTCAATGCTATACGAACTTTGGATTGGTAGAAAACCAGACCTAAGTAACCTTAGACCTTAGGGATTAGCTACTTATATTTATGATTCTACTATTAAATATGGAAAGTTGGGTCCTTGAGGAAAGAAATATATTTTTATCGGATACTCTGAGCATTCTAAGGGTTACGTGTTCATTGATGAACAAGATGATGAAAGCATTTTTGAGATTGAATCACGAAATGTAAAATTTCTAGAGACTAATTTCCCTAAGAGAGGTGAAATAAAGGGGAATGAGCATTTATTTGAGTTATTTGATTCAGATAATGGGTTGTTGCCAAATGAGTCATCAAAAGCTCAAGTGGATGAGTTGTTATTGATTCCAGTGGGAGAGATACTAATCATAATGATTCATCTAATCCAAGTGGGAGTAATCCTAATGGGAAAAATATTGATCACGATTGATCCTATCTGAAGGCTATAAGATAGTGTGCTGGCTCCAATGGATAGTCGATCAAAGAGTAATAGACTTCTTGAGATATAAAGGAACTCCTCAACGATCCTGCGCATAATCAAATGAGCCAACAAAGCGTTAGTAACCTAAGACTGGGGTAGGGATCTTTGGCTAGGCCCTCCGATGCTCAAGTAAGTTTTTCGAAGGTGGAAGAAGAACAGTAAAGAAAAGTGGCGAAAAAGTCAGGCTCAGATGCAAATGTTTGCGTACCTCACCAACAGAGAGGACCTCCCTTTTTATACCACCTCACATAACCTCCGCGATCGTGAGATGGTCCCCGGTTTGTTAGAGTTTGTTAGGTGATGAAAGAAAGTACAACCTGGGTATTTCATGATAGTTCGAAGAATCATTTTCCTACCCACAGATGTATCTCTTTTATCGTTTATATTTTCCATCATTACGTACTGAGGTTGTTGGAGGAGAATGCTGTTATAACTGACTCATTAATGGGAAATCAAATAGTTTTCAAAAAAAGATTTTAAGGGAATATTCCCTGAAAATTATGACAGACTGTCAAAGTATTGTTTGCTATTTGCCTGCTGAATGCATCTCAACAACTCCACAAGACCGACCGCATTATTTGCTAGTGTATTAATCTACTCGATTATACATTAAATACTGTAAAAGCCTACTTAGAAGGTAATATAGTACTCATATTATGCCATAAGTTCACTTGAGGAGTCATATAATAAAGCACATATGTTAGAACTATATTTTAAGGGTACTATATCTTCAGGTAATTTAAACCTGTTTGATCTTTGCCAGGCTACGCATAGATAGAGAGTTATATATTCAATCTATCCTCATCCAAATGATAGTGTATGTATAAAGAGTTTATGAGATGAACGACCCTTATTCGATCAAGTGTTTACCGAGAACCTTATGCTCGTTTGACCTTACCCGACCGAACGTATGTCAAGAGTTATATATAAGATTACATATCTCTGGGTCTGTCCAGGCTTTGCCTAACTGGGTATTCACAGAGAACTTTATGTTTGTTCGGCCTTTACCCGGTTGAAGGTATATCAAGAGCTATATATAAGATTAAGTATCTTGGAGTCCGCCCCGGTTTTTTCTGACCAGGTGTTCTCAGAGAACCTTATGCTTGTTCAGCCTTTACCCGACCGAACGTTTATCAAGAGCTATATATAAGATTACATATCTTTGGGTCCGTCCGAACTTTGTCCGACCAGATGTTTCCAGAGAACCTTATGTTCATTTGGTCTTTACCTGACCGAACATGTATCAAGAGCTATATATAAGATTATATATCTCTGGGGCTATCCAGACTTTGCCCGACCGAGTGTCTACAGAGAACCTTATATTCATTCAACCTTTGTTCGACTGATCTTGTATTGAAACCTGTATATGAGATTTAGTAGCTCGGGGTCTGCCCAGGCTTTACTAGGCCGGGCATTTACAGAGAATCTTATGCTCTTTCCTCCTTTACTCAGTCGACTATCATTATGGTTGAATGTATTAATTTCCATCTTGAGAATAAAATACTAAAGTCTTTACATCCGACTAGGTTCATAACCGGTTTTCTCTACTCGAGCACCCTGCTCTACGGTGATCCAGGTAGGACTTGATGACTTTGAAGCTAGGTGATCATCAAGATCACGTATAGAATGTTCTTCCCTCCTGACTCTGACTGCCACATCACCTTGACTTTGACCACCACATCATCCTCTGAATTTACTCGTCATAACTCGTATCACTAGTTTTCGCTTCAAATCTAGTCGAAGGAGGCGTAGTCGACTGACTGGACTTAAGTTATGGTTTCTTTCATTCATTTTCTATACTAGAACCATTTCCCAACTCCTGTTTCTTATTCCTCCCTTGGACACTTGATACCTTTTCCAAAAATTTCCTATTAACAATTGCTCGTCCATAAAGAAAAGAATGAATCCACATCGATAAATATTTTTGATAGGGGAATGATTTAACTTGTCATATCCATCATAAATGCTTGTTTAAGGGTGATTTCCACGTGGCATCACTTCTTGTTCTTTTAAACGACTTTTGCCTCATGCCTCCTCTCATGACTCAACAACACCTTCTACCAGGTGGATCAATGCTCCCCTGTCTACTTAACGTTTTGATCGAATGACTATACTTGAATTGTACTTGATAAAAACCCTAAACAACCTTCATTCTTTGTACATTGCCTTTCATTTTCCTCAACCTTTTCCTCCAGCGATTTTTCTTCTTTACAACTCTCCGCGCTTCCTTGCTCTTTCTGTAACACCCACGAATTTCTTAAGCTCAGTATGTGAAGATTTTCTCTTAGAATAAAAGAAGACAAGATGGAACCAAAAATATATATATAAAAAAAAGAGAATTTGTCAAGGATTGAACCTTGAACCTTCTTAAGCTAAGGATTTTGGAATTACCACTAGACCATCATGAGTTATTGTTGAATAGAGAATGGATATTGTAGATATAGATAAAACCATGATTAAGAGAAGGAAGCAAGAAACATCAAGTAACTTTCTTCCTCCCTCTCTTGATTAAGAAGCAAGACAAGTTGTCTTTTCCTTCCTCACTCTTTCCCATTTTCGTGAAGATCCAAGAGGGAAGGAGAGGAGAGGGAGTAAGAGGATGAATGAAGACATTTCTTCATCATTAAGAGAATAAAAGATGAGTTAAGAAGAGGGGAAAGCAAAGTCTCTTTTTGCTTCTTACTTCCACCTAGCATAAGAGGAAAAACCAAGAAGGGATTTCATTTTTTCTTCCCTTCCCTCACCATTGCCGTGACCTAGAGCATCCTCTCTTCTTTCCCAAAATTCCAACTAAGGTTTTCTACCTAAGAAAACCAAACCAACAAGAAGGAACCCTCAAGATCTACCTCTCACAAGCAAGAGAAGCACAAAGGAGCACTAGGAGGAGAAGCTCTCTTCTTTCTCTTCACAAAGGGTACCTTCTCTTAGGAAAAGACCAAGCAAGAGGAGGTGAGTATCCCCTCACCTGTGGTACAAGTTGTTATATGGTTTTTATTCGAGTTTAGATGAATTTACAACCTAGAGTTTCCTTTAGAAATTTCGGTCATGATACTTGTAAAGTTTATGGAAGCTTAAAATCAAAACCAATATGTTTAAGTTTTTCCTCATGATATGCTATGAATATGACCTTGATATTTCATGCTTGTACAAGGCTTGGAGTTAGGTAATACCCTACCTTAGGGTTTGGCCATGAAGAGGCTTAAAAACCTAGGGAAGCTCAATTTAAAAACTAACATGCCTATGATCTCTTCTATGATGATATATGAATATTTTCCTTGATGTTTATACTTGTATGTTGCTTAGAACTAGTAGGACCCTACCTTAAGGTTTCGGCCATGAAGGGATTTAATACCTTAAGGAGGCTCAACCTCAAATCTAGCTTGCTTATGTTTTACCTTATGAAAAGATATGAGAATACCATAATGCACTTAAGATTTCATGTTGCTTAGGGTTAGGTTTCACATGATAAACTTTCGGCCAACATAAAATGTAAGGCTTAGGCAAGCCTAAACTCAACCCTAACATGTTTATGTTCCTCCCCATGATATGCTATGAAATTCATAAGGTACTCACATGCTTGTAAATTCTAGAAGAAGTATCAAGTATGAAGTTTTCCATAATATGTTGTGAATGTTCTCTTAATGTTTTATACTTGTATGTTGCTTAGAACTAGTAGGATCTTACCTTAAGGTTTCGTCCATTAAGGGATTAAATACCTTAAGGAGGCTCAACCTCAAATCTAGCTTGTTTATGTTTTACCCTATGAAAAGATATGAAGATAACATAATGCACTTGAGATTTCATGTTGCTTAAGGTTAGTTTTTTTTCCATGATGAACTTTCGGCCAACATGAAATGTAGGGCTTAGACAAGCCTAAATTCAACCCTAACATGTTTATGTTTTTCTCTATGATATGCTATGAAATTTATAGGGTACTCTTGTGCTTAGAACTTATGCTTTTGTAGCATTCGGCCACTTACACTTGGTGAACTTAGGAAGCTTGAACTTTAACCTAATATGCTCATGTGAATGCCTATGATAAATACATGGAAATTGATTAGGATTCACATGTTTACATGCTATTTGTAACCAAGTTTTGGACCTTGTATATTTCGGCCAAGATGGATTTTAAAACCTAGGAAGCATAGAACCTAGATCAAATATGCTTATGATGTTCCTTATGATAAATGTTATAGGAATGAATGTGGGTTCATATGCTTGTATGATTTCATGTAACCTAAATGAGCCTATGCATGTTTCGGCCACCCTTAGTGGGTTGTGGATTTAGACTAAATTGTGACCCAATATGTACTTTACTTGCCATGATATGAATTAGAAGAAGTTACACTACTAGAAAACTAGGCTTTTGAGACACAACAAAATATGTCTTAAATTATAAATTTAGTGTCTCAAAATGTTTTTGAGACGGTGATGAGACGGTAATATAGTCGTCCCTAATACAAGCGTCTCAAAAAAATATTGAGACAGTTGTACTGTCTCAAATGCTATTTAAGACGGTGATGAGACAGTTATTCAATTGTCTCAAAAATATTTAAGACAGTTATTATTTTGTCTCAAATGTTATGTCTTATCCTGTGAAAAAACTAAAGACACTAAATCGAAATGGTAATGTGCTGTCTCAAATAGAAGTGAAGACAGTAAATTACTGTCCCTAATATTTTAACTTGTTAGATGCAACAATTATGACAAAAATTAATAATCTTTAAAGAACATTTATTATACAAATTAATCTAGATTAAATTTATTAAATTATCATTTCAAAACAAAAGAAAAAACTCTCTTTTTATAAATTATAAATGATATCCACAATATAAAATTCTATAATCATTAATTGAAATGCATCCAATATTCATCCAATAACAGAAATATCTACATATCTATCACTAATTTGATAATAAAAAAATAATTATTCCCATGAAAGTTACACAAAAGAAAGTCTAAAGAATAACTCCTCGTGATCTAGAGATAACTTCTATAATCCTTCTTCACCAGAATCCTGAACATAAAAAAAAAAACTCTTATTAGAGGTAAAGATGATTTATAATATATACTGTTCAAAAAAATCAATAAATAGAACATTTCAATAAGAAATCTCATCATCTAACACATAATCCTCTTTATTGCAACTATATATATACAACATAAACAACCCCAAGTTAAACAAACCTCTCCATCTCGTAATAAGAAATAATGGTTTATGTGTTTGTCAATATCTTTGTGCCTTTCAAGTTGTTACACCTGTAAAATAAATTTATCTACAGCTTAAAAATATGTACACTACTACATCACCAAAATTGTTAATAAAACTAAAAAAAATCTTATGAAAATAACTACCAATGTACCTGTTGGTTATCCATTCCTTGTTCATGTGAAATAATATTATCTGCAACCTAAATAAAAAATAATGTACGTATCACAAAACTATCCAAATTTATTATAAAAGTTAATTATTTAAATAAAGTAAAGATACGTTTTGATTTCTAAATCTAGTAGTTCGTTCAAGATAGTACCCATATAGTTAACCCGGACCCACCTTTGGAATGTCATAATGCTCACTGAGATTTGCCAGATACTTATTGAAATCCTGGATGCGATCACGATGAGACTTGTTTGATGTCTTCGCCAACTTTTTCGCATTAATCCTCTCCCTCTATTCAATATATCACCTTTCTGCTGGAGTCAAGTGATCATTGACTGATGGGGCTTGTCCTTCAGACCCAACCTTCTCGGCTTCAGTGAGGACTTCAGTTGGATCAATTGATAATCCAGAACTCCCACCTGTATGATACCATAAGCAATCTTAAAAAATTGTTACATCCCTTCTCAAATAAAGTGGATTTTAATAAGCATTAGAAAACAAGAACATCTCATGAAAGGCCAAGGTAGGAGAGAATAATCTTGAAATTGCTTGGTATGATTATAAAATATATTCTAGAGAAAAAAATAGTAAGAATCAACCTTCTGTAAGTTCCTGATTTTCAGTCTTGGAATCTATTTCATAGTTATGCTTCTTTTTCATGCCACCTCCCTTCACAGCCAATGCTTTTCCTTTTGGTTTAAGCTTCCCACCAACATGAAACATAACTCAAATACAGTAGAGCGAAGGAAAAATGCAATATGTGAAAGATCCTACATAGCTAATAGGGGTGAGTATGTCACATATCCAGTAACCACTAATAGAGTCAGTCAAACAGTCTCATGACCCTAGAGGTATCTCCTAGAGAACATGCAGTCATATAGCCAAAACTAACAATAAATTACAGTATCAGTCATAAGTTACAGTATCAGTCATATTTGGAAGGGCCCTTCCCGGAGCTCATCCCGGGGCACCCAACCCGTACTGTCACCACATATGCTCATACCCATCCAATTAGCCACATAAGAAAATATGCTCAATCCACGTTATACCTATAACAATAATACATTCAATTCATTCTGTGTTCACAACAATTCATAAATCATGTATAACATAGGATAACTAACAAATAATAAAAACTCATGCATAATAAATAAGGACTACAACTCTAGTTCTTCCATAATTCTACACCTCCTAAGCAGTTAGGTGAAGCAACTACATTAAACTTCAATAGTCAATAACGTTCAAATTTCACAGAATTGATGGATCACAACTACCCAAGTTCAGCTATCATGGAATAAAATTCAGCTAACTAGAAGATGTGCACACCATTGAAAGAAAAACCCCTCATCTTTGTTACTGCCAGGAAGAGGAAACCCAATGCCAACTCAATTGAAGAACACTTAAGGGTAACTAAGAAAATTGAAATCCACAGCTGCTTGGGTACAAAAAAACAACGATGCAGGGAAGTCCCATAACATTCCCATTTCGTCCAATCTTTACCGAACACAAACGGACAACATCAAGAACCAAAACAGAAATAAAAAACCACAACAAAGGAACAGAATAATCTCGAAAGGTAATTCCATATCAAAGCCCAATTTCATCCAATGTTCTCAAAAACAAAAAGGAATGCAGCAAGATCATCAACAGACCCTATAAAAATCCCAACTACCTTTTCCAAAACTTCCAGATGTGCAAAAACAAATTTAACATCATTGCAACTAATCAAGGCTACCAAAAACTGGATTCCAAGCTCAAAATGACAAGAAGAAACCAATCAAAACTCATTTCAACCACAAACCATAGCAAAAACCTCATGGAAACCCAATCTGAAATCAAGACCTGACAGAAATCTCAAACCGAATCTAGAACTTCACAAAAGCTAGATCACAACTCATTCTGCCAATTGATATCTTAGTCAAGCATTTAAGCAAACAAGTGTGACACAGTAAACTCGTAACATCCACTTCACATAAGAAATCGAATCCAAACTCAATCACAACCCATCGGACACCAGAAGAACCATGAGCAGAACACTCTGGGAAAAATCGAACTCATCACCACAGAATGCACTGGCAAAAAAATCCATAAGCAATGTGAACCAAGCAAGAACATCAATGGAACCTCAAGCCGAATCAAGAACAACGCAGAAAGAAATCGATCTTAGACAATCCATCAATCAGACTTTGTTGGCAAGTTTATCAACCTACCTAGCTACCTATCCTTTACCTCACCGATCCCATATCATCATAGAGGATGTACTTGCCTTCTCCTTCTTTTGCCACTGCCGGGAGCCTTAGCCACAGGACGATGCGACGGAGAGGAAGGCTTGTCCATAGAGGAGATCACCGGTGTGGCGTCAACAATCAGCCAAGATCTCGACCCGAATCGAGAGCTTGGGTTGCGGCGGTGAAGTTGAGAGGAAGAGAATTGGGGATTCCGTGAGAGGTGAGCGGTGGAATTCCCTTAGGCAATTAAAACCTAGGTTTAGCTCTAAACTTAGGTATTATATATATATTTAATTAACACCTCACTTTAATTAGGTATTAACGGGCTTTATCTTTTACCCAATTTTAACCTTTAAAATATAAAATGATTACTTTAAAATCTAGAAAAATTCTAGTAAATATCTTAAATTTATATAAACTTATTTCCTAATAAATTATATACTGGATTATATTTATTTTCCTTAAACTAACAAAATTTTAGTTAGTATATCCTTATTTACATTTTTGGTATGTTACATTAGATGTCTTATTTAGTTGAATTTGAGACAAAATCTTAAATACTATCTTAAAGTTAATGTCTCCATGTAAAATTTTGAGACATCTATTATTACTGTCTTAATTACTTAGTATTTGAGATGAATTTTATCACTGTCTTGAAATTTTTATCTCAAAAGCCTAGTTTTCTAGTAGTGTTAACTTGTGATCCATGCATGATTATGTTTTCTTTTTCTTTCCATGATGTATTATATTGTTCGTTTAAATATGATTATGAACCATGCATGAGAATGATATCTAAAATGGCTATGTGCCCAAAATATGATGGCTATGTGCCCAAGACAAGTATGATGGCTATGTGCCCAAGTATGCATGGCTATGTGCCCATTTATGCATACCTTATGAATGACATGAACATGATATGCTATGAATGACATGAACGAAATATGCTATGAATGACATTAACATGATATGCTATGAATGACATGAATATGATATGCTATGAATGACATGAACATGATATGCTATGAATAACATGAATAAAATATGCTATGAATGACATGAATATGTTATGAAATGATAGAGATATGATATGACATGTATTTTACTTTGAATGGCTTGTACCAAAAGGGTGGGCTCCTTATGCGCCCCTAGGTCGAATTACGGGCCTAGTAAAGGGTGAGCTTCTTACGTGCCCCTAGGCCGAGCTACGGGCCTAGTTTCCTAGTAGGTTCAAGACTAGCTACCTTGGGTCTACTTAGGATGCGCGCATTATGTATGTATGTGGTACTAAGCTGGGCCCCTTCATGTTGAGATTATTTTCAAGTACTATATGATATTGTTTTAAGACATCTCACCCATGACATAAACCATGTTTTGAAAGGCATATTGCACATGACATTACCCATGTTTTAAAGGACATCTTGCAATCCATGCTTACGAAATGATGTGAAAGGATGCTTACTGTTATGCTATGATATGATGTCTCGATGTTATGAAAAGAAATGTCATGATGTTTTCACTTATGCTATGATGTACACTTATGTTATAATATGATCTATACCATGATATGATGATTTCCCATGTTATGATATGACCTATGCCATGATATGATGATTTCTTATGTTATGACATGATTTATGCTATGATATGATGTTACTTATGTCATGATATGATGATTACTTATGTTATGACATGATTTATGCTACGATATGATGTTACTTATACCATGATATGATGATTACTTATGTTATGATATGAGTTATGCTATGATATGATGTTACTTATACTATGATAAGATTTTTCCATGATATGATATGTTTTAATTATATGATATGAGTGTCATCTATTCCATGATGTATGATATGATGATTTTAAATGATATATTGGTTTTTGTGAGTAGGAAAGGATCTCACTAAGCCTTGAGTGCTTACAGATACTTTTCCTTGTACCACAGATAAAGGTAAAGGATGGATAAACTAGAGGAGCAGGAGGAAGGGGCAAGAGATGTGTGATGGTGACTTGGCTAAAGAAATAAAATGACCTGCTGAAGTGAACTTAGAATAATATGTTATGTTATGTGATGTCTTTTATGATTCCCTATGCATGTGTTAGAAATGAATACTATGACTATTTAAGTTGAACCATGTATTTCATACTCATATGCTTAGTATGTTATTCTATGCTTAGTATGATTCTAGGCAAACCTAGATATGCTTCCGCTGTATGTATGTATGAATGTTTAAGTTTACTAAGTCTAAGGGTAAGAAAGTAACCCCGCCCTCACTAGGCAGGAGTATAGTAAAAGGGGCGGGTGTTACACTTTCACACTTCCTTTTAACGCTTCCTCTTCTCATGATCCCAGTAAGTTGCTCATCCCTTCATTATTCTTACATTTTCTCATGGAAGAAGAATCGTTCTCCCCTTGGTATACTCATACTGGCTTGAATTTTGACAACTCTAATAGAGCTTCTCTCTGCCTTCGGTACGAAATCTCTAAGGATTATCATATCATCATTCCTAAACCCAATGATTATCCTCATTATCCCCCTAACAATCATGTTACCTTCTTCAAGAACCAGCTAATGGGTGGTCTTCATTTTCTTATGCCTCCCTTCATGTCAGAGGTTAGTTAATACTTTGATATTCTCCTACAATAGTTCGCTCCTAATAATATTTTTCGTTATACGTGCGGGTTATACATGTTGTTTCACCTTTTCAACATTCCCTTTACCCCCGATAACCTTTTTCTAGTTGCTTATCCTAAAAAATCAGAACTTAGGGTGTTCCTTTTTCAATCCCGTCCAAAGATGATCTTCTTCGAAGAAATGCTTTCTTCCAATAAAGGTTAGAAATCTAACATTTTCTTCATGAGACTGGCCAAGCCTTCTCCTTGGTCTACCAAATGGTAATCCTCTTTTGCACCTCTTCCTAATCTAAAAAGACTCAAACATGATCTTAGTTTTCTTACTTATTCTAATAAATTGATCGGTCACCACTTTTCCATTCACAAATGGTTGTGCGAAGATCTCCTATATTTGTTTGGCTTAAGCCCTGTTCAAAAGAGGCTACCTAGTTCCTTAAGTAAGATATGATACCTTAACCATTATCTTATTACTACCTAAAGCATTTTTTTATTTTATTCAGTGGATGTTGCTAAAGAGCAAGAACTTTTGGTCGAACAGGGTTTACCACAAAGTGTTCCATCTAGTGAAGCTTCTGGTAGTCAGGCAACCCTCTCTGGCATAGCAGCTACTTCTCGGGAGCCACCTTCTGATTTACCTCCCCTGCCTGAAGATCTTCACATGGGTGATGCTCTGGCTAACCAGAGTTGAGCTCGCCCAAACTCAACTCTAACCTTCTCCTCGAGCAAGCTTCCTCCCTGACTTCTTGTCCCTCGAACGTCACGCATGTCCTTCTTGTCCACTGATGTACTTTTCCATAGCACCTCGTCTCTCGGATACACTGAGTCCGTCGGCTCCTTTTCCATGCCATCCTTCTTGCTAGCTATGTCTTTCGCTCGACTTCTTGTGTTCCTAAGCTCCTGTACACTTATACACAAGGATCAATACAGACATGACTTAACTTAACTTAGTTGATAACATCAAAACCAACTTGGGTACTTATAATCTCCCCCTTTTTGATATGCATTAATCCAAGTTAAAGTTAGAGTTAAACAAAATGTAATAATTGTTGGGTTCGGAGCGCAATAGAAGACATATACTGAATCATGGATCTCTTCGTGGTACATATAGTTTTACTGAAAATAATATAAAAATATACATCGAGTCCTCGATAGACATGAATGATATCACAAACAGATAAGAGCTCCACGTGGGACTCCTCTAGCGATATCCATGCGTACTAGATCACAAACTTGACATGATCCGTCAGGTGCTAGCCTCTTAGATTGACAAAGCCTTGGAAGCACTACTAATCTCTTCTAATGGAAGAAAGCGAAGAAGAAGTTGATGAGGGAGAAATCAAGAGAAGGAATTCGCCACTTGAATCTTTCCGAGGATGGGTATTTATAGCCTCCAAGGAATACAAAGAGTTAAGGTCTCAATTAATTTATCATTTATGATCTTCATTACTTAGGAAGTTGAAGAGTTATAGCTTCCATAAATTATTCATTTATGACCTTCATTATGATGACTCTTCAAATTCTCCATTAACCATCATGATTACGACTAGTCGAATGATCTCTTTTATGTATTAAATAAATCCATATTTGATCTTGATCTCAACTAGCTTCCGATATTTCAGAATTAACTAATAATTCAATTAATTCTTATTATGAAATAATTAATTGATTAATTTTAGTATCCACTAAAATAATCAATTATAAATAATGTTCATGTCTACGTACTGTGCGTGCGCCCCTCTATGTTTTATACACGAAGGTAGTATAAATCCATATACAGACTAAGGTAACCATCTAGTAACAATTTTTAGCCACTCAACGCAATAAAATTAAAATTAGTTATAAACTATAAACCACCATGAACTGATTACTGTGTAATTCAATCTCTTCATCTAAGCCTATATTCTAATTAATTTGGTACATTATGCATCATTACCAAATTAATTATTTTACTTGATTTTTAAGATATAATAGACTCCTCTTGAATGATAAATCATTCTTCCCTTGGCCATGGATTTCAAGTCATTAATATCTCTATCAAGCGGCCAGGATGTCAACTCCTAATTCAAGAGAGCGATGAATTCTCTATTGACTCAACAATATTCTCCTTACGCTTTGCTATACACCCAACCACCTTATTAATCATAATTCAATTAAAGATTGCTTTTAATGACATCAAAGTACATAACTCCACTCATAGAATAAATGAAGGTCTCAACTCAAAAGATCAGTTGTACTCATTCATAAGAGGAAAGACCAATGATGCTTAATATGTGGTCTCCTCTTAAGTGGGTCATGTCCAGTGTACCTCTAAGCTCAAGGCACCTCCAAGTACAACTTGGATATCCATCACTTGGTATATCTCCACCTAGTCATACTTAGCGTTGATCTAGATATTCATATCTCCTCTAGATATCTATCTTATCAAGGACTATTTTTAGATTAATATACTCCTTAATATGTGAAATTTTATCATTAATCATATATGTACAGAAAAGTAAATAATTAATGATAAATACTTGCCTTTATGAAATAATTATCCATAAAATACATAAGACATAGGTTGCATCCCCAAGATCTTTCATTGAGAAACACTCTCTCAACCAAGTCTTGGTAGATTCTAGGCTAGGGATGCCATTGCCTATAAGAAATATATCATCAACATACAACACTAGGAACGTAATCTTGCTCCCACTAACCTTCTTGTAAACGCAAGGTACTTATGGATTCTTGAAAATGAAAAATCTTTAATGGCTTTGTCAAATCGCAAATTCCAACTCCAAGATGATTGCTTTAGTCCATAAATAGACTTCTTGAGCTTACATAATTTATTGGTGTTCTCAGATTTTATAAAACCAGGAGGTTATACCATATATACTTCCTCCTGTAACCTTCCATTTAGGAAAGTAATTTTAACATCCATTTATCAAATCTCCTAATCCTTGTAAGCGACTATAGCTAGCAAAATTCTAATGAACTTAAGCATTGCAATGGGAGAAAATATTCCATCATAGTCAATTCTTTGACATTGATTGAAACCTTTTGCCATAAGCCTAACTTTATAGGTACTTATGTTCCCATCTATGTCAATCTTTTACTTAAAGATCCATTTGCACCCTATGAGTTTTACCTCAACTGGAACATCAACTAACTCCCAAACTTGGTTGGTGTACATGGAGTTAATTTCATATTTCATGGCTTCTAGCCATTTATTAGAATCATTTGAAGCAACTGCTTCCTCGTAAGTCGATGGTTCATCATCTTCGATGAGTAGCACTTCCTCATCTTGGGTTACTAGCCAACCATATATGTTTGTCTCTCAGTGTATTCTTGTAGACTTACATTGATCTCGTGTTTCTTGAGTAGTCTCGGATGAAGGAGACATTTATACTTATGGCACTGTCTCATTATCTAATTGTTCATCTTCCAACTTGTTTGTAGAGTCTATAATTTCTTCAGACTTACTTTACTCTCACTACTTTCTTTAGAAATAAACTCTCTTTCCAAGAAAGAGCATATCGAGCAATAATAACTTTGTGCTCAATTGGGAGATAAAAATAATATCCCATTGTAGCTTCGGGATAACCTACAAATGTACATTTTATGGATCTTGCTGAATGCTTATTAGAATTTTTATTCTTCACGTAAGCATCACAACCCCATATCTTAAATTAAGACAAATTTAGTTTCTTTCCAAACCATAATTCATAAGGAGTCTTATCTACTATCTTGGTTGGAAATCAGTTAAGTGTGAATGCTGCTATTTCTAAGGCATAGCCCCAAAATGACATTAGAAGACTTGCATGACTCATCATTGATCTAACCATATCCATGAGTGTGTGATTTCTGCTTTCTGAAACACTATTCCACTCTAGCGTTCTAGGAGGTGTAAGTTGGAAAATTATCCGATACTCTTTTAAGTAATCAATGAACTCTTGGCTTAGATACTCGCCACCTTGATCACTCTGAAGGGCTTTAATTTTCTTTCCTCGTTGATTTTCTACCTCATTCTTGAACTCCTTAAACTTGTCTAGAGTTTCAGACTTATGTCTTGTAACGACCCGACCCTTTGGCCTCTTGGGCGGCCCTTGTGGCGGCCCACTGGCGGCCCTTATGTCGTCGGCACATTTGGCGACCTCTCATGTTGTCGACCGACGACCCTTGGCCGTGCCGTTACTCACTAGGACTTTCCACCCCTGTCAGTGGATTTTTGCCTCCCCTAGGATTCGAACTCTAAACCTCCAGGCTTAAGTATTAGAGTTTATAAATCCTGGTAACCAAGTGAGATCATCTCACTTGGTTACCAGGATTTATAAACTCTAATACTTAAGCCTGGAGGTTTAGAGTTCGAATCCTAGGGGAGGCAAAAATCCACTGCCAGGGGTGGAAAGTCCTAGTGAGTAACGGCACGGCCCTTATGTACGACATAAGGGCCGCCAGTTGGGCCGCCACAAGGGCCGCCCAAGAGGCCAAAGGGCCGGGTCGTTACAATAAAAGGCGCCTTTTTATTGTAACGACCCGACCCTCTTGGCCCATTTGGCGGCCCATTTGGCGACCTCTCATGTTGTCGACCGTCGGCCCTTGGCCGTGCCGTTACTCACTAGGACTTTCCACCCCTGGCAGTGGATTTTTGCCTCCCCCAGGATTCGAACTCTAAACCTCCAGGCTTAAGTACTAGAGTTTATGAATCCTGGTAACCAAGTGAGATGATGTAACGACCCGGCCCTTTGGCCTCTTGGGCGGCCCTTGTGGCGGCCCTTATGTCGTCGGCCCATTTGGCGACCTCTCATGTCGTCGACCGACGACCCTTGGCCGTGCCGTTACTCACTAGGACTTTCCACCCCTGGCAGTGGATTTTTGCCTCCCCCAGGATTCGAACTCTAAACCTCCAGGCTTAAGTACTAGAGTTTATGAATCCTGGTAACCAAGTGAGATCATCTCACTTGGTTACCAGGATTCATAAACTCTAATACTTAAGCTTGGAGGTTTAGAGTTCGAATCCTGGGGGAGGCAAAAATCCACTGCCAGGGGTGGAAAGTCCTAGTGAGTAACGGCACGGCCAAGGGTCGTCGGTCGCCACAAGGGCCGCCCAAGAGGCCAAAGGGCCGGGTCGTTACAATAAAAGGCGCCTTTTTATTGTAACGACCCGACCCTTTTGGCCTCTTGGGCGGCCCTTGTGGCGGCCCAACTGGCGGCCCTTATGTCGTCGGCCCATTTGGCGACCCTCGGGTCATCGACCGTCGGCCCTTATGTCGTCGGCCCATTTGGCGACCTCTAATGTCGTCGACCGACGACTCTTGGCCGTGCCGTTACTCACTAGGACTTTCCACCCCTAGCAGTGGATTTTTGCCTCCCCCAGGATTCGAACTCTAAACCTCCAGGCTTAAGTACTAGGACTCACTAGGACTTTCCACTACCAGGGGTGGAAAGTCCTAGTGAGTAACGGCACGGCCAAAGGGTCGTCGGTCGATGACATGAGAGGTCGCCAAATTGGCCGACGATATAAGGGCCGCCAGTTGGGCCGCCACAAGGGCCGCCCAAGAGGCCAAAGGGCCGGGTCGTTACAATAAAAAGGTGCCTTTTTATTGTAACGACCCGACCCTCTTGGCCCATTTGGCGACCCATTTGGCGACCCTCGGGTCGTCGACCGTCGGCCCTTATGTCGTCGGCCCATTTGGCGACCTCTCATGTCGTCGACCGATGACCCTTTGGCCGTGCCCCCCTGGCAGTGGATTTTTGCCTTCCCCAAGATTCGAACTCTAGACCTCCAGGCTAAGTATTAGAGTTTATGAATCCTGATAACCAAGTGAGATCATCTTACTTGGTTACCAGGATTCATAAACTCTACTACTTAGCCTGGAGGTTTAGAGTTCGAATCCTGGGGGAGGCAAAAATCCACTGCCAGGAGTGGAAAGTCCTAGTGAGTAATGACACGGCCGACGGTCGACGACCCGAGGGTCGCCAAATGGGTCGCCAAATGGGCCAAGAGGGTCGGGTCGTTACAATAAAAGGCGCATTTTTATTGTAACGACCCGGCGACCTCTCGTCGGATCCGATGCTGTCGCTAGATTTTTTTTTGAACTTAGTACTAGAGTTTACGATCTCGCAACCAAGTGAGATGATCTCACTTGGTTACCGTGATTCATAAACTCTAGTACTTAAGCCCGGAGGTTTAGAGTTCGAATCCTGAGGAAAAAATAAAGCCAGGTGGAAAGTCCTAGTGAGTAACTACAAGGATCGCTCGACGACATGAGAGGTCGCCAAATGGGCCGACGACATAAGGGTCGCCAGTTGGGCCGCCACAAGGGCCGCCCAAGAGGCCAAAGGGCCGGGTCGTTACATGTCTCATTAAGTAGATATATTCATATCTATTTAAGTCGTCAATAAAAGTCATGAAGTAGGTATAGGTTCCTCTAACCTGAACTTGCAATGACCCATAAATATCACTATGTATGAGTTCTAGCGGTTCCTTTACCCATTTACCTATCTTAGTGAAAGGCTTCTTGGTCATTTTTTCTTGTAAACACACTTTACATGTATCTATGGACTCTAATTCAAAAGAGTCCAAATACCCATTACTAAGTAATCTAGTGATGCATTTCTGGGTTATATGACCAAATCTACAGTGCTAGAAATATGTCAAGTTTGAGTCATGTAATTTCTATTTCTTACTTTCAATACAATAAATTAGATCATCTAAGTTAAGAACATAAAGACCATTATTCAATTAACTATTCCCATAGAATACATTGTTCAAATAAAAGTAATATAATGTATCCTTGAATTGAAATACAAATCCCTTGGCATCTAAACTCGACACCGAAATGGTATTCTTTGAGAAATTAGGAACAAAATAATAGTTTTCTAAATTCAAAACAATTCCACTAGGCAAATTTATTGAATAGGTTCCTACAGCTAACGCAACAACTCTCGTTCTATTAGTGACTCGTAAGTCCATTTCGCCCTTGGACAACCATCTACAGTCACTTAGACCCTTCATGTTCACATAAATGTGAGAACTGTTAGTTAGAGCCCTAGAGCCAATCATTTGATGATTGTATGGACTCATTGTATCATATTCTTGTATATTAATAAAGGCATTTGTTTGGTTATTATACTTATTTGTATTAGTGTCAAATAGACTAAGTATAATAGCGTCCTTGAGTAGAAGGTTCATGCCTATATCAATCGATTAGTTGAATCGATAGTGAGATGATATAGGGAACACTACTCTAAATCATTCCTAGTCGAGTATTAACATTCAGGGACAATGTTAATGCAATAAGACTAGCATGTAGGTCAGCTCGATGACTTGATCTCACAAGTCATGGATATAGAGATATCAAGCTGACACATGGGTATACATTGGAGAATGTATACTGAATGACCTGCCATGAGAAAGTATCATGGATCGTTATATGAGTGTCATATACTTTCTCATGTGGCTATTAGTATGACTATTAGTCCTTAGACCTGAAGTCACCATGGATCCCTACATAAGGAGTTATGTACTTTGGTTTCGTCAAACGTCACCCGTAACTGGGTGGACTATAAAGGCGATTACTGGGTATATAACGAATTATGCAGAGGGATGTGAGTGATGTAGATGGGATCTATCCCTCCCATATGACGGGAGCGACATCGGTATTCTTGATAGAGTGAGACCACTAAGTGCATGGCCATGCCCAAATGAGTCAACATGAGATGTTGAGCTCATTTGATCGAGTGAGTCTACTTGGAGTTCAAGATTTAGATTGATTAGAGGATGACACGGTCTATGCCTCATATTGATCAATCTAGATGTCTAGGATAGAAGGACAATGTCACATATTGTGAGGAGTCACAATTAGTAGTCACAAGGTGATGTCGGATCTCGACATTCTTGTAACTTGGGTAGTAATGATGTGTTGCTAGATACCGCTCATTACTTATGCTCCTAAATGGGTTTAGGGCATTGCCAACATTACAAGAACCTATAGGGTCACACACTAAGGATAATTAGATGGAGATTTGGTTCATATGATGCATCAAGAGGATTAGATTCATTTGATGAATCAAATTGGATTAAAAGTAATCCTAATTGGGCTAATTGAGTTGGACTCAAGTTGATTCAAGTATTCAATGAGTCTAGATTATGACTTATTAAATCAATTTAATTTAATAAATTAGATTCATTATATTAAGTTGGCTTGAATCAAATGGTTGGATTAGATCAACCATGGTAGAGATTGAGTCAAGTTTGACTTGACTTAAGAAGGAAGACCAAAGGTCAATTTTGACTTGACTTTTTGCCACCTCATTGGTGAGTTGGCATTAGGTGAACCAATGATGATGTTCCACATCATCATGGTGTGCCACCTCATGGGAGTTACATACCCATTCTCTTTAATGAGGCATTAAATGAGAAATGGGGGTTACTCTTGGAGAGGTGGCCGGCCACTTTAGGGGGTTAATGAAATTCATTTTCATTGACTCCTCATTCACTTCTTTCTTCTTCCTCAAGCTCTCCCTCTCCCTCTCCTCCTTGCTTGGCCGAATCTTACCAAGGTGCTAGCACACCTTTGTGTGAGGTTTTCTCCACCTACGTGTCCGTGTGGATACTTCTAGAGGACCGACGCTTGACGGTCTAGAGATCCGGTAATTCCTTGGATGAGCGGGAACGCGAAAGGGCACGCTTCAAGGTATACTTCTCAACACATAGATCTAGGAGTAGATCTAAAGTTTTGAAACTCGTACTTGTATTTCATTCGGTTTTCCTTGCACGGATCTACGGCTTTGGGTGATTCGGGGTTTCCGCGACGCGAAAAGCGGTTTTCGTGGCCCGAAGAACCCAACAGTGGTATCAGAGCCACGTGCAAGGCTTGTACAAGTTTATTTTTGGTTTTATGAAAACTAAAGTTTCTGTAATTTTCTGTAAAATTATGATTTTTGGGTTTTTATGAGTATTTTTCTCGAGTAATCGAAGCACAAGTGTTTAGACGCTTGTAGGCTTCGACTACCAGGAAGATTTTTTCAAAACGGTGATGTTTCGACCCAAATCCGTTTGGGACAGCGAGCGAAGGCACTGTAGGATCGCTTAGGAGCAACTCACGATGGTTAGATCGTGGGTAGGGGCACTCCCCCTAACCCCGCAAGGGGATTTGCTTCGTGATTGCGCCCGAAATCGCTAATCGGGACCGCCGGGAAAATTCTTCTCAAAGGTTTCGTCCCAAATTGTTTTGGGACAGCGGGATAAGGCGCTGTAGGATCGCAATGGAACCCTCGCGATGGTTAGATCGCGGGTAGGGGCGCTGCCCCTGGCCCCGCAAGGGGATCCGTTCCGCGATTGCGCCCGAAACCGCTAAACGGGACCGCCGGGAAATTTTGCTCGTAAAAATTGTAAAAATTAATTTTAAAATTATAGAAAATTATGAAAATATATGATTTTGAATTATATATTAATTTTGTGATATTCATGGCCCAAAAACCCAATATGATTGGATTGTGTTGTAATTCATAATACGGCCTGCGTGCCGTTATGTGTTTGTATTTTTTTTTTCCGCGACCTGCGCGTCGTGCCTTTCTCATATATTCTGGTTGTAAATTAGATTTAGACTCGAATGTAACTCGAGTTTCAAATTGTAATGTACAAATTGGAGCGGTGGAGGGTCCACACGAGACGGAGTTCCGAGGCGGGCACGAGCAACACAAGGTGGTCAAAGGGAGGAGCTTGGAGAAGCTGTTGACCCTAGGTTGACCATTCGATCTTCTCATTGGCTTGAGAAGATCCTAGTGGGGCCATGACTAAATCACAAATAGATTAATTAGTTAATTGCTTATGTATATGATGCATGTTTAATAAGTAATTAATTAATTAGTGCCTTACGATTAGATTAGATCTAAGTCGTGCACATGATGCACCCTTGCGATTAGATTAGATCTAAGTCATGCACAAGATGCATCCTTTTCGATTAGATTAGATCTCGATCGAACCAACTCTAAATACCTAACCGTGCTGTGATACCTATCACTACCTCGATCACATGTATTGTTGAATCTGCCAAAGCAGAGCAATACATATTATCTTGGTAGGGTACGGAGGGACAATCTTGGTCCCGCCTATCAACGCATGGGTAAATACAAACTCAATTAGATTGAGTATTCCTAGTTGCTCGGTTAGATCGAGTCAACTATAGGCATTCTTCCAACGGTTGGAAAAGATAGGTCAAAATCACATCTATATTAACTCTTGGGTGTATTAGCCAAAGCTAACTCGAGTTCTAATATAAATGCGGATATTGATTTTATAAACAAGAGTTGCATAGAGATGTAATTGGTAATCGTTACCTACCGATCATACTAAATCTTGGGCGTATTAGCCATGTTGGTTGCTACTCGGAAAACCTATAGGTTCCACTGTACAAAAATTTTGTACAAAGGTCTGAACCTTTTCCTAGCTATCATGTGTTCTTTTAAATTAAATTTTGGATCGCCTGCGGAACTTAACACGTTTGATCCAAAACTTAATCTATTTGTTCTTTTAGGTTTTGACTTGGATCTCCTGCGGAACTTAACACGTTCGACCCAAGTCTCCTTAAGTTATTAATTCCATTAAATATTAATTTCCATAAAAGGTTCCCAGTACTGACGTGGCGAGGCACATGGCCTTCTTGGATATGGGAGCAACCACCACCGACTAGACAAAACCTTTAATAGAAAGCTAATATTTAATTTCCTAAAATAACTTTAGGTTAACCAAAGAGAACAATCAAATCACAAGGAAAAGAAAGAAACAAAAGAACACAACTTCGAAAAAACATATTCGAAATACTAGAACGTAAGCCTCTTGTATTTGGTATTATTTCCATAAATAACTAGCATGATGCGAAAATAGAAATTACTAGTTATACCTTGTAGAAAAAACCTCTTGATCTTCTACCGTATTCCTCTTCTAACCTCGGACGTTGTGTGGGCAACGATCTTCCAAGATGAGAAACCACCAACCACCTTCTTCTCCTCCAATCAAGGTTCGGCCACAAAAGAAAAGCTTTACCAAGGAGAAAAACCAAAATACTAACCAAGCTCCAAGAGATGCTAGCTTTCTCCTTCTTCTTCTTCTTCTCCGAGTAGTATCCGCCACCACAAGAACTCCAAGGAGAGGGAGGTTCGGCCACCACAAGAGGAAGAGAAGGAGATGATGGCCGGCCACACCAAGGAACAAAAGAGGAGAGGAATAATAGATGTTGTATCTTGTGAAGGCACCTCACCCCTTCTTTTATATTCCTTGGCCTAGGTAAATTAGGAAATTTAATTATAATAAACTTTCCTTAATTTCCTTGACATGATTTAATTGAGAAAAATAAAATAATATTTCCCAATTAAACAATGATGGCCGGCCAAATCAATAGGAAGCAAATTGGACAAGTTTCAATCAACAATTAAAACTTTCCTTATTTGTTTCCGGAAATTTTAAAAATAAAATTTCTCTTTAAAATCTCTTCATGGTTAATAAAAGGAAATATCTATAATTTTAATTTTATTAACATGTGAATAATTTTAAAGAGAAAATAAAACATCTCTCCAATCTATAAATAAGGAAAGAGATCTAATCTCTTTCTTTAATCTTTTGTAAATCTTTTACAAGAGAGATATTTTAATTTTAATTCTCTTTTAAATTAAATCTTCCACATAATAATAAACATTAAAATTAAATTTTCTTTTTAATTAATTATGGCCGGCCCTACTAGCTTGGGTTCAAGCTAGGGCCGGCCACCTTAAACCCAAGCTTAGGCCGGCCCTAGCTTGGTTCCCAAGCTAGCTTGGCCGGCCCCCTTTAGGTGGGTATAGAAGGTGGGTATATGTGGGTATAGTACTCTATAAATAAGAGGCTACGATAGGGACCGAGAGGAGGAATTGGTTTTGGTCTCCCGATAAAATTAAGCATCCCATGTTCGCCCCGAACACAACTTAATTTTATCAATGATAATTCATTCCACTAGAGAACTATCATTGAACTACCGCACCAATCCCAAATTACATTTTTGGGCTCCTTCTTATTATGAGTGTGTTAGTTTCCCTGTGTTTAAGATATCGAATGTCCACTAATTAAGTGAGTTACTGACAACTCATTTAATTAATATCTAAGTCCAAGAGTAGTACCACTCAACCTTATTATCATGTCGGACTAAGTCCACCTGCAGGGTTTAACATGACAATCTTTATGAGCTCCTCTTGAGGACATTATCAACCTAGTATCACTAGGACACAGTTTCCTTCTATAATCAACAACACACACTATGAGTGATACTATTTCCCAATTTATCGGGTTTATTGATTCATCGAACTAAATCTCACCCATTGATAAATTAAAGAAATAAATATCAAACATATGTGCTTGTTATTATATTAGGATTAAGAGCACACACTTCCATAATAACTGAGGTCTTTGTTCCTTTATAAAGTCAGTATAAAAGAAACGACCTCAAATGGTCCTACTCAATACACTCTAAGTGTACTAATGTAATTATATAGTCAAGATAAACTAATACCTAATTAGACTACGACCTTCTAATGGTTTGTTCCTTTCCATTCCGGTCATGAGCTACTGTTTATAATTTATAAGGTACTGATAACATCATCTTCCGTATGTGACACCACATACTATGTTATCTACAATATAAATTAAATGAACAACTACAAACAAATGTAGATAATTAGACCAAATGTGATTCTTTATTCATAATGAATGTTTACAAAGCTTAGGCTTTCAGTATACACTCCAACAATCTCCCACTTATACTAATGACTAAGCTGCCATATCTTCTACCATACATCTGATTCCCATTCCCTCCACATGCCGATCGAAAGCTTTCGCCGGAAGGGCCTTAGTGAAAGGATCTGCCAGGTTATCTGCTGATGCAATCTTGGTGATGACAACTTCTCCTCGCTTCACGATATCTCGTATCAGGTGGTACTTGCGCTCTATATGTTTACTTGCCTTATGAGCTCGTGGTTCCTTCGAGTTTGCAACTGCACTGCTATTATCACAATAAATTGTGATGATTTTGGGCAAACCAGGAATCACATCTAAGTCCATTAGAAAGTTCCTGAGTCATACTGCTTCTTTAGCTGCCTCAGAGGCTGCTACATACTCAGCTTCCATGGTTGAGTCCGATACGCATTTCTGCTTAACACTCCTCCATGAAATGGCTCCACCTCCTAAAGTAAACACATAGCCTGATGTAGACTTACTGTTGCCCCTATCTGATTGGAAATCTGAATCCGTGTAACCCATAGGAAGCAAATCGTCTGCTTGGTAAACTAGCATATAATCTCTAGTCCTTCTCAGGTACTTTAATATATGCTTTACCACAGTCCAATGTCTTTGTCCTGGGTTACTCTGATATCTGCTGACCATGCCCACGGCAAAACAGATATCAGGTCTCGTACATAGCATTGCATACATAAGGCTTCCTACAGCCGAAGCATAAGGAACTGCTTTCATGTCCTCTATCTCCTTTGATGTCTTTGGAGATATCTCTTTTGATAGAGCTACTCCATGTCTAAAAGGTAAGAAACCTTTCTTGGAGTCTTGCATGCTAAAACGAGCAAGGATTGTATCTATATATGAAGCTCGGGATAGACACAACATTCTTTTCTTGTGATCCCTTATAACTTTGATCCCAAGAATGTGTGCACATTCTCCTAAGTCCTTCATATCAAATTGTTTGGACAACCATACCCTTACGTCTGATAATACCTTGACATTGTTGCCAATTAACAAAATATCATCTACGTATAGTACAAGAAATACCACCACGTTTCCGTTACACTTCTTATATACACAAGACTCATCCGGACTTTGAATAAATCCATATGAATGGATTACTTCATTAAATCGGACGTTCCAAGACCTTGAAGCTTGCTTCAGTCCATAAATAATGGATCGATTGAGCTTGCACACTAGATGCTCTTTGTCTTTTTCAATGAACCCTTCTAGTTGCTTTATATGGATGTTTTCTTCAAGACTTCCGTTAAGGAAAGCTGTCTTGACATCCATTTGCCAAATCTCATAATTCATATGAGCGACAATAGATAAGAGTATCCGGATAGACTTAAGCATGGCTACCGGCGAAAAAGTCTCCTCATAATCGATTCCCTCTTTCTGAGTATACCCTTTCGCAACAAGCCTTTCTTTGAAGGTTTCTACCTTTCCGTCTGCCCCCCCTTTTCCTTTTATAGATCTACTTGCATCCAATGGCTTTTACACCATCAGGTGGTTCTACAAGCTCCCAGACCTTATTAGAATACACAGACTCTATTTCAGAATTCATCGCCTTTTGCCAAGATACTGCATCTATATCTTGGAGTGCTTCATCATATGTCCGGGGATCAGGTTCATATTTACCCGGGATCAAGCCCGAAGACTCTCCCAAAAGCATGAATCTCTCAGGCTGCCTTACAACCCTTCGACTATGACGAAGCACCATCTGTGGTTGTGTATCATGTGTGACACGTGTTGTAGTCTCTTGTGGTACTTCATCTTGTACTGTTGGTACTGAAGTAGATGTGTCCTCTCTAAGTTCTTCTAGAATAATTTTGCTACTGGGCTTGTGATCCATTATATAGTCTTCTTCTAAAAATTGGGCATTGGTGCTAACAATGACCTTCTGGTCTTTAGGACTATAAAATAAATCACCTTTCATTCCTCTGGGATAACCCACAAACACACAAACTTCTGTACGAGATTCTAACTTATCAGCATCTGGTTTCAGCACATGTGTTGGACTACCCCAAATTTGAATATGTCTTAGACTGGGCTTTCGCCCATTCCATAATTCTGTGGGAGTAGAAGATACTGATTTAGAAGGTACTAAGTTCAGAATGTGCGCTGCCGTTTCCAAAGCGTATCCCCAAAATGAATTTGGTAATTCTGAATAACTCATCATCGATCTAACCATCTCCATAAGAGTCATATTCCTTCGTTCTACCACACCATTCTGTTGGGGTGTACCAGGTGCGGACAATTGGGATTGAATCCCGGCCTCTGATAAGTAATTCCTAAACTCTCCTAAGAGGTATTTGCCACCACGATTAGACCGTAGTGTCTTGATATTTTTACCTAGGCGTTTCTCCACATCAGCCTTGTACTCTTTGAATTTATCAAAGCACTCAGACTTACGGCGCATCAGGTAAATGTATCCATATCTTGGATAATCATCTATGAAAGAGACAAAATATTCAAAACTATCTCTAGCCTGGATAGACATAGGACCACACAAATCAGAATGAACCAATTCTAACACTTCTTTGGCTTTATACCCCTTAGCCTTAAAAGGCCTCTTGGTCATTTTACCTTCCAAGCAAGATTCACAAGTTGGAAAATTTTCCAACTCTAATGAACCCAAGAGTCCATCAGCTATAAGCCTTTGAATCCTACTTAAGTTAATATGACCAAGCCTTAGATGCCAAAGATACGCTTGGTTCATCTCTGAAGGTTCTTTTCTCTTATTGGAATTAGAAGATGTATTATTAATTTCCATTTGTTGCTTTGTGAGAGAAATTGGATTTAAAGTATATAAATTGCCAACTAATGCACCAGAACAGATATTAACCCTATTTCTCTTTATAACCACATTGTTATTAAAGGAAACAGAATATCCATCCAAATACAGTTTTGAAACTGAAATTAAATTCTTTCTAAAATTATGTACATAAAGATAATTTCTTAAAACCAATTTTCTATTCCTATCAAAAGATAAGTAGACGTCTCCGACTGCAACAACCACCACCTTAGTAGCATTGCCCATGTAGACGGTAATCTCTCCTTCATATAGTCGTCGGGTTTCCTGGAACCCATGCAAGGAATTGCAGACATGATCAGTGGCTCCCGTATCTACACACCAGGTGCTGGTAGATAACACCGCTAAACATGTTTTAACAACTAGAGCATCAGATATACCTTTATTGTTCTGATTCCTACGAGGATAGTCCACCTTCCAATGCCCTGTTTGCTTGCAGATGGAGCACTTGCCCTTCGGCTTCTTCATTTCAGCTTTTTGTCCTGTACCCTAAGGTTTATTCACCTTCTTTGCTGAAAAGACATGTTTCTTCTTCTTCTTGCCTTTCGACTTAGAAGTAGAACCATTTTTAGCATAGTGAATCTGAGAACTGTGACGAAATATTCCTTCTGTTGCCTGTAGTTCTGTCAGAAGTTCCTCCAACGTGTACTCTCTTTTGTTCATGTTATAGTTCAGGCAGAACTGCTCAAAACTTCTAGGTAGCGTTTGGAGAATTATATCGACCTGGGTTTCCCCATCGATTTCTCCTCCAAGGACTTGTTGTTAGAGTGTATACTAAAAGTCTATCTTTTGTAAACATTTATTTGTTGAAATAAAAGAATCATATTGGTCAATATCTGCATTTATTTGTTAAATGTAATTGTTCAATTAATTTATATAGTAGATAACATGGAGTGTGGTGTCATACTCAGAAGATCATGTTGTCGGTTCTCTATAAATTATAAACAAGTCGCTCATGACTAAGATGGAAAGGAACAAACCATCAGAATAGTCGTAGTGTAATTAAGTATTAGTTTATCTTGACTAATAAATTACACTAATACACTTTAAGTGTATTGAGTAGGACCATTTAGGTATGTTCTTTTTGTACTGACTTAGTAAAAGAACTAGACCTTAGTTATTATGGAAGTGTGTGCTCTTAATCCTAATATAATAACAAGCACATATATTTAATATTTATTTCTTTGACTTATCAAAGGGTGAGATTTAGCTCGATAAATCAATATGCCCGATAAGTTGGGAAATGATATTACTTATAGTGTATGTTGTTGATTATAGAAGGAATCTGTGTCCTAGTTATCTAAGTTGAGAATGTCCCCAAGAGGAGTTCATAAGGATTGCCATGTTAAACTCTGCAGGTAGACCTAGTTCGACATGACAATGAAGTTGAGTGGTACTACTCTTGGAGCTAGATATTAATTAAGTGAGTTGTCAGTAACTTACTTAATTAGTGGGCATTCATAATCTTAAACAGAGGGAGACTAACACACTCATGATAAGAAGGAGCCCATAATGTAATTTGGGATTGGTGCGGTAGTGCGATAATAACTCTCTAGTGGAATGAGTTATTATCGATGAACTTGAGTTGTGTGTTCGGGGCGAGCACGGGATACTTAAGGTCATCGGAAGGCCAAAACCAATTTCTCCTCTAGGTCCCTGTCATAGCCTCATTATAGCCTCAAGTCCATCCAAATGTAAGGTTCTTCTTGGTGGCCAAGAAGGGGGTCGGACCATTGCTTGGTGACTAAGCAATGACCGACCACATCCTCTTATAGGGGCAGGCCAAGATTAATTCAAATAGGAGGGGTGTTTTGAATTTTTTAAAATTTTCTCCTTTTAGAAAACTATAAGTTTTAAAAGAGAGTTTTTAATTTTTAAAACTTTCCTTATTTGAATTAGGCCACATGTTTTAATAGAGAGTTTTAAAAGTTTTAAAACTTTCCCTTTTTAACCATCCTCATGGTTTAAGAAAAAAAGGGAAGATAAGTTTTAAAAATTAAAATTTTCTATCATCATGTTAAAAAAGAAAATTTTGTAAGAGAAGTTTTAAATTTTAAAACATGATTTTAATTTTTAGAACTTTCTCTTTTTAACTCCTACTTTAGGAAATAGAGCTTGTAAAATTTTATAAGAGTTTTTCTTGTAAAATTTTATAAAAATAAAATTCCTTGTTTCCCCTTGATGAGGTGGCTGGACACCTTGCTCGGTGCCAAGCAAGTGGTCGGCCATATTAATTTAATTAAAATCATCACAAAATTAAATTTGGTGATTGAATCAATCAAGAGGAAAGAAAAGGAAAAATTAAAAGGGAAAAGGAAAAACTCTTGAATGATTTTATTTTTTTGTAAAAGTTTTTCCTTATTTGCCTTGGGCAAGTAATATAAAAGAAGGGGTGAGGGGGCTTCATGAGACACAACTCTTATTCTTTTGCTTCGAGGATCTCTTGGTGGTCGACCCTCTCCCTTCTTTCTTTCCCTTTGCTCTCTTCTCCTTGGTGGTGGTGGTGGGCGGATTTTAGAAGAAGAAGGAGGAAGCTTTTGGGTGGTGTTCATCTTGGAGGATCGTCACCCACACGACGTCCAAGGAGAGGTGAGGAATACGGCAGAAGATCTTGAGGTCATTACTTACAAAGAGAAGGTATAACTAATATTTTTCTTCCGCATCATACTAGTTATTTTTCCTTTGTATAAATTCTAAATACAAGAGGCAATTAGATCTAGTTTATCGAATTTATTTTTTGATTTTGTGTTTTCTTCTTTTTCGAATTTGTGATTCGATTGTTCTTTTTGGTTAACCTAGAGTTATTTAAGGAAATAAATATTAGCTTTCCTTAAAAGGCTTTGCCTAGGCGGTGGTGGTTGCTCCCATATCCAAGAAGGCCATGTGCCTCGCCATGCAGTCCTGGAAGCCAATTTTGGAAATTAATATTTATGGAATTAATAACTTAGGTAGATTTGAATCAATAGTTTTAAGTTCCGCTTGCGATTCAAATCTAAACCATTAAGAATAGATAAGTTAAATTTGGAATCAATGATGTTAAGTTCCGTCTACGATTCCTAATTTAACTTCTAAAGAACACAATAGGTTATTTAAGGAAAGGTTCGACACTTGTACAAAAAAATTTTGTACAGTGGAACCGGTACGTTTTCCTAGGATTAACCAAAAATTGGTATCAGAGCTAGGGTTTGCCTCTGTGTATTTTTAGAATTCAAATAGGTTATGCACATGTCATACATAATTTAGGCAGGAAAATAGTAGGATGTGCTAACTCTTTGGTTGCAGACTCCAACTATTATGGCTTATTGATATTGTGTGTGATTGGACCCTTGGACATGTCAAGGGCATTATTTGTGTGCATGATTGTATGTATAAAATACAGCAGGAGCTGTATTATTTTTAGAATTTTATTTTTCGATCTAGATTACATGTACATTTCCTCGTGGAATATAGGATCGATATATGTAAAATTCTATTTTTGTCGCGGATCAGATTCTTGTGAGGCGTGGTACTTTTAGAGCACCAGAGGTGCAACAGAATAAGAAGCAAGATGGATGTGACAACTCGACTCGATGGCGGTGGCTAAAGATGGCAGAAGCTAGGGTTGGAGCATACTGAAGACAGTGATGGAAAAGACCATAATAGTTGGAAAATTAATTTCCAAATTTATTGCTTTTATTTACTATGATGTTTATATGCATGTGATGTATGCTAGGATAGTTTAAAATTCCTCATTTTAAATAACTAAGTGGGAAAGAGATTTATTTTAATAAATTCCACGGTCTCCATTACTGGTTTGTAAGTGATGCAAGCAAACTTGCGCATTGGCTCTGAGTGCCTTCCTCCATATCGGATGAGTTTCTTTGCAGATCACTAGATCAAACTTCCATTTAGGATGACTATAGGAAATTAATTAAGAGCGTGTGATCTTCCCCATCGGAAGGGGCACAATCTTATTAATGGACTTAGTGTCAAGTAATGGTATACACTTAGGCACGTCTAAAGTATTCTCCCCATCGGAGTCACTGCTATTATTTGTGTGACCGAAGGAAACCAACTATTAATTTTATTTGTCAAAAAGTTAGGTTGACAAGATAATAAAATTAATGGGTTACACCCTCCTTTTACAAATGATGAATTTGTATACGTCCACACTATCGTGGCATACAAAATTTATGGTGTTTTGAGGTGGTGGTTAATTTAAAATAGTATTATTTGAGGAATCAATATTATTCTAAATTTAGAGTCCTAACCAAAGTTATTTTTGTGATTCTTAGGATGACTTTCAACCCACTGGCTATTATACTGAAAGAGAACAAACTTACTGGTCCCAACTATATTGATTGGAAAAGAAACCTGGACATTGTCCTTACTGCAGAAAGCTATAAGTTTGTACTGACTGAGGCTTGCCCTGATACACCTGACGGTGACTCTACCCCAGAGGAGATTGAGTATCATAAGAAATGGGTAAAAGCTGATGAGATGGTGCGGTGTTACATTTTGGCATCTATGTCAAATGTATTGCAACATCAGCATCAAGATTTACCAATAGCTTATGATATAATGAACAATCTCAAAGAACTCTTTGGGCACCAGAGTCGGACTGCTAGGCAAGAGGCAATGAGAAAGCTAATGACAGCCACCATGTCTGAGGGGACACCCGTAAGGGATCATATCCTCAAAATGATGGCTTATCTGAATGAAATACAAGTCCTTGGAGGAGAAATCGATGGGGAAACCCAGGTCGATATAATTCTCCAAACGCTACCCAGAAGTTTTGAGCAGTTCCGCCTGAACTATAACATGAACAAAAGAGAGTATACGTTGGCGGAACTTCTGACAGAACTACAGGCAGCAGAAGGTATATTTCGTCAAAGTTCTCAGATTCACTATGCTGAAAATAGTTCTACTTCTAAGCCAAAAGGCAAGAAGAAGAAGAAACAGGTCTTTTTAGTGAAGAGAGTGAATAAACCTCAGGGACAAAAAGCTGGAATGAAGAAGACGAAAGGCAAGTGCTTCATTTGCAAGCAGACAGGGCATTGGAAGGCGGACTGTCCTCGTAGGAATCAGAACAATAAAGGTATATCTTATACTCTAGTTGTTGAAACATGTTTAGCGATGTTATCTACCAGCACCTGGTGTGTAGATACGGGAGCCACTGATCATGTCTACAATTCCTTGCAGGGGTTCAAGGAAACCCGATGACTAACTGAAGGAGAGATTACCATCTATATGGGCAATGCTACTAAGGTGGCGGTTGTTGCAGTGGGAGACGTCTACTTATCTTTTAATAGGAATAGAAATTTGGTTTTAAGAAATTGTCTTTATGTACCCAGTTTTAGAAAGAATTTAATTTCAGTTTCTAAACTATATTTGGATGGATATTCAGTTTCTTTTAGTAACAATGTGGTTATAAAGAGAAATAAGGTGATTATCTGTTCTGGTGCATTGATAGGCAATTTATATACTTTAAATCCAATTTCTCCCATAAAGCAAAATATGGAAATTAATAACACATCTTCTAACTCTAGTAAGAGAAAAGAACCTTCGGAAATGAACCAAATGCATCTTTGGCATTTAAGACTTGGTCATATTAACTTAAGTAGAATTCAAAGGCTTGTAGCCGATGGACTCTTAGGTCCATTAGAGTTGGAAAACTTTCCAACATGTGAATCCTGCTTGGAGGGTAAAATGACCAAGAGACCTTTTAAGGCCAAGGGGTATAGAGCCAAAGAAGCGTTAGAACTGGTTCATTCTGATTTGTGTGGTCCTATGTCTATCCAGGCTAGAGATGGTTTTGAATATTTTATCTCTTTTATAGACGATTATTCAAGATATGGATACATTTACCTAATGCGCCGCAAGTCTGAGTGCTTTGATAAGTTCAAAGAGTACAAGGCTGATGTGGAGAAACGTCTAGGTAAAAGTATCAAGACACTACGGTCTGATCGTGGTAGCGAATACCTCTTAGGAGAGTTTAGGAATTACTTATTAGAGGCCGAGATTCAATCCCAATTGTCTGCACCTGGTACACCCCAACATAATGGTGTGGCAGAATGAAAGAATAGTGTTGGATCAAGACGCGCTAGAGGGGGGTGAATAGCGCTCGTGGCTATTTCATTTTTCGATTATCGGAATCGTAAAACTATCGGAGTAATTAAAACACAGCGGAATAAAATAAAGAAATACAAACACAGAGGATTTACTTCATTCGGAGCCTAAGGCGACTCCTACTCGAAGGCCCACGATCCTTGATCGCTTTCCGTGAGCAACAACTATAAGCTCGTATAATTATTACAAACTAATTACAAATGTAACTGTAATTAAAGTTATACCGACAACAGTGGTAGAAAAATCTGAGCTCCGGGTCGTCGGAATGTTGCAGCAGCACTTCGGAATCAATACTTGAGCAGAACAAAGCACGAGAAAGCTTTTTCTTTCATTTTCTTTTGCTGCTGCTCGAACCCCTCTTATAAAGGGTGTTCAAGGCGCCTTAAACCCCTCCAAGGCGCCTCCAGGCTGGCCGCGTCACCCGCGTGGATCAGAACTGACCTGGTCAAACTTTATCTTGTTCAAGGCGCCTTCAACCTCTCCAAGGCGCCTTCATCAACTTGTTCAAGGCGCCTTCATCCTCTCCAAGGTGCCTGGAAGCTTGCTTCGCAGCCAGCTCAGGTTTTGCACCCGAGGCGCCTCCAAGCTCCATGGAGGCGCCTCAGACACTGTTCATCCGAGGTTAATCTTTGCACTTTGATCCCTGCAAGATACATTAATCCCAAATATACCCTACAACACAAAGTTAGCACATAAAGCATAATAGAAATGATAATGACAGTCTCCGGATTGTCCGAGTCTGACTTCGGGTTTCCAACCGGAAACCCTAGGTCGACCCGACTCCTACTGTTCCCTCTGCGGGGAACGCATCCTCACCTACTCCACTCAGGAGATTTATCTGATGCCAGTCCGGTCCTCCAGACCGACTGGACTTTCCGCCTAGGGTTACCACCCCCTAGGACCAAGGCTTACCGCCCCCTAGGGTTTTCCTCCACCTAGGGTTACCACCCCCTAGGACCTAAGGTTGCCGCCCCTTAGGGTTTTCCTCCACCTAGGGTTACCGCTCCCTAGGACCTAAGGTTGCCCCCCCCCCCCCTTAGGATTTTCCTTCACCTAGGTTTACCGCCCCCTAGGACCTATGGTTACCCCCCCCCCCCTTAGGATTTTCCCCTACCTAACCGCAGTTAGGACTTTCCTGAAACCTTATTTAACCACGTTAGATAACAAGGAATCTTAACTTTGAATCCCTTTGCCATTATCAAAACTGAGGTTCGATCGTCGGATGTTTACTGCACCAACAATCTCCCCCTTTTTGATTATGGCAATCGAAATTCAAAGTTAAGTAAAAATGCAATAAAGATACGCATAAATAAGCATAGGCATAAATAAAGCATAGGCACATTCACAACAAAATTTTCGTTTTAATTTTCTTTGAATTTCTTCCTACTCTCCCCCTTTGCCATATATCAAAAATACCCAAGAGAGTGAAGAAAATCTAGGCCTTAGCTTAACTTTCAAAGATAATTTTCAATCTTATCTTTCAAAGAGAAAAATAGAGGGTTAAGCATACTTTTGATAAACACTTAGTTTTTCTTGTAAGACTTTTAGCTAGGTGAAATCATAATTTTGAGAGCAAAATTCTTCCTTTAGTTTGGGAGATACTTTTAGCTGAGATAAAGTTATTTTGTTTTTAAACAGTAACTTAGCAATTTTTTGTGATTTCAAAAAGATTTAGTTTTTAAAAAAAATGTTTTGATGAAATTTTGAGAATGCTTTGGAAAATACTTAGCATTTTCAGCAGAACTTAGCATTTGAAAACAATTACTTTGAGAGACACTTAGCTATTTTTTTTTAAACACTTTAAAAAGTACTTAGCTAAATGTTTTTGAAAAAAAAATATTTAGCTAAATTTGAAAATACTTAGTTATGTTTTCAGCTTAAAAATGATTGCGTTGAGAAAATATCTTGCCAAGTAGCTAAGTTTAGAAAATAATTTAACTAAGCTTAGTTAGAGAAAACTTAATTAAGTACTTAGCTTTGAAAACATTTAGCTTATAGAGGAGTTATAATTTAAAAGTCAGTCATAAATAATTTTAATTTTAAAGCTAAGTTAAAAATAGCTTGAATTTTCGAAGATATGCCAAAAATAGTTTTTAATTTGAGGTCAAGTCAAAATTTTTAAAGAAAAACTAATTTTAAAACTGACTCAAAATCACTCCCCCTTAATTAATGCCTTAATAAATTTTTGAGTTCAGGAGTTCAAGCATGAGAGGTAAAAAAAAAAATTATTTCCCTAATTTTCCATCTCACTCATTCTAGATTAACAAGCATGTTTAACATATGAGTGAGTGTGAGATGGAGTTTACTTTAATTTACAACATTGAAAATATCAGTTAGAATTCCAAATAAGTGACCATCATTTTGAAGATTTAAAAATTAATTGAGTTTAGAATTTCAAAGAATTTAATAACTTTTGAAAAGGGTTTGAAATTAATTTTTCAGAGGATATTTCAAATAATTTTTTAAGTAGTTTTGAAATAATTTTGAAATTAATTTTTCAAGAGATTTTTCAAATGATTTTTCAAAAGATTTTGAAATGATCATTTTTCAAATTAAGTTTTAAAATAATTTTGAAATGATTAAATTTTGAAATTAAGTTTTAAAATAATTTTGAAATTAAGTTTTGAAAAGAAGTTTTAAAATAATTTTGAGATTAAGTTTTGAAATAATTTTGAAATTAAGTTTTGAAAAGATTTTGAAATTAAGTTTTGAAAAGATGTTTTAAAATAATTTTGAAATTAAGTTTTGAAATAATTTTGAAATTAAGTTTTGAAAAGATTTTGAAATTAAGTTTTTAAAAAGATTTTGAAATTAAGTTTTTAAAAAGATTTTGAAATTAAGTTTTGAAATAATTTTGAAATTAAGTTTTTAAAAAGATTTTGAAATTAAGTTTTAGATATTTTTTTTAAATAACTATCAGTTTGAATTTTTTAAATTCCTTAGTCATCTCACCCATCTAAATTTTCAATCAGGAAATCCTATAATTTTTGTGAGATGAATTGAGGTTCAATTTAAGGGTTTGGTTTAACTTTGTGTTAGATTCAGGTTTAGCTTTGGGTTCAACAAGTAAGTATTCTTTGGATAAACTTCTGGGCTATGGTGAGTCACAAGGAACTCATTAAAGTAACCATGCCTTCGAGGTTTTCCAAATAGTCCTACCCATTGAACTTAATACTAAACTTTGGTCTAACTAGTTAAGATCCATTTAAGGGTAGCTTCGGTCAGTTCCACTTGGCCAAATGCACCAGGTCGAAGACATATCTTCCTAGACATGCGATGCCCAAGCTTCCCTAACGTACTATCATCCAAAAACTTCACCAGTACCGTTGGTTAAGTTAAACCTAACCCATTTTAATCTAACCTTAATTACCCTGCCGGGTAATCTACTCTTGTTTACCCTTATCGGGTGGATTAATTTCGAAGGTGCCAGCTATTCTGGAGCCTCCTCTTATGTTATTGATTTACGTTTTATTAAGTTAAGTAAATAAAAGGTACTTGATTATAACTTGGTTTGTACTGTTTAAGTTTTACTTTAGATTTATAACCCAAATCTAGATTTCGTGATTTGACTAAATTATTAACAATCTTCTCTAATTTATCAATTTTATCTTTTAAAATATTATTTTGTATTTCTACTTTTCTAAGAGTTAATTTCTTATTTTTATTTGAATTAATTTTGTTCATTACATTATTAGCATGCATATCTAATTTTGAAGAGAAATCTATACTAGAGCAAGCAGGATTAGTTAAGCTAGTGCGATCATGTGTTGCAAAAACTGGATTTTCATATAATGTAAATGTACTAACCTTGATTTCTCCCTCTGGATTCTTGGGTCTTCTTTCTAGGCATTGTCTTTTGCAGTGACCCATTAGTTTGCATTTGGAGTATTTGATGTATTTCTTCTCTCTCCTGATCATTTTCTCCTTCTCCTCCGATTGTGCCGGTCGAGTCTTACGAGTGGGGCATTCGTTTCTATAGTGCCCTCTCTCCCTACACTTAAAACAAATTATGAGAGATTTACAATTTGAATTTACAATTTTACCTTTTAGATCCGTGATAGGATCCTCCCCCTTGACTATTGCCATTTTAAATTCTGACTCAGATTCAGATATCTCGTCTTTGGCCATCAGTGCTCTGATATTGGTTTGCTTTGATTCTTCTGAGTCTGGTTCGAAGGTTGACTCTGAGGATTCAATTTCAAATTCGGACTCAGGTTCTATTCGATCTTCTAACTCTGAAGGGATCTCATAAAGCTTGAGCACTTTCTCCCAAAGCTCCTTAGCATTGTTGAACTTTCCAACTCGATCAAGATCTGAATTTGTTAGTCCGCACAGGAGAATGTAAGTTGCTTTTGCATTTGCCTCGAATGCCCTTATTGTTTGTGCATCCCACTTGTCACAGGTGATGAGTACACCTTCTTTGGTGGGGAGAGTGAATCCAATATGGACTATGGTCCATATTTCTGCTTCGGTCTTTAATTGATGCTCCACCTGGTCTTTCCAGTATCTGAAGTTCTCGTCAGACAGCAGTGGTAGGCATGTGGAGTTGTACCCATCTTCGTAGGCCATTAGAAGGAATCTCATAAAATAAACACAATAAAACTTGTTCCAAGACTTAGTCTTGGATTAGTAGTGCGGGAAAGAAATAAAGATAGTAATTCAAGAATTTCGAAAAAAAAAATAATAAAATATTATTAAAAAAATATTACCACAAATTTTTGAAAACGCAATATTTCCCTAATTCCAACCAATGGTGAAAAGATGAAAATTTATTTTTCAAAAGCAGTTTTGGAGGGAAAAAATGAAAGGCGTACAAAAAAAATGCTTGAATGGTGGTTGCACCAGTTCAAAGCGACCCCACTCTGATACCAATTGTTGGATCAAGACGCGCTAGAGGGGGGTGAATAGCGCTCGTGGCTATTTCATTTTTCGATTATCGGAATCGTAAAACTATCGGAGTAATTAAAACGCAACAGAATAAAATAAAGAAACACAAACACAGAGGATTTACTTCGTTCGGAGCCTAAGGCGACTCCTACTCGAAGGCCCGCGATCCTTGATCGCTTTCTGTGGGCAACAACTATAAGCTCATATAATTATTACAAACAATTACAAATGTAACTGTAATTAAAGTTATACCGACAACAGTGGTAGAAAAATCTGAGCTCCGGGTCGTCGGAATGTTGCAGCAGCACTTCGGAATCAATACTTGAGCAGAACAAAGCACGAGGAAGCTTTTTCTTTCATTTTCTTTTGCTGCTGCTCGAACCCCTCTTATAAAGGGTGTTCAAGGCGCCTTAAACCCCTCCAAGGCGCCTCCAGGTTGGCCGCGTCACCCGCGTGGATCAGAACTGACCTGGTCGAACTTTATCTTGTTCAAGGTGTCTTCAACCTCTCCAAGGCGCCTTCATCAACTTGTTCAAGGCGCCTTCAGCCTCTCCAAGGCGCCTTGAAGCTTGCTTCGCAGCCAGCTTAGGTTTTGCACCCGAGGCGCCTCCAAACTCCATGGAGGTGGCTCGGACACTGTTCATCCGAGGTTAATCTTTGCACTTTGGTCCCTGCAAGATACATTAATCCCAAATATACCCTGCAGCACAAAGTTAGCACATAAAGCATAATAGAAATGATAATGACAGTCTCCGAACTGTCCAAGTCTGACTTCGGGTTTCCAACCGGAAACCCTAGGTCGACCCGACTCTTACTGTTCCCTCTGCGGGGAACGCGCCCTCACCTACTCCATTCAGGAGATTTACCTGATGCTAGGCCGGTCCTCCAGACCGACTGGACTTTTCGCCTAGGGTTACCACCCCCTAGGACCTAGGGTTACCGCCCCGTAGGGTTTTTCTCCACCTAGGGTTACCACCCCTTAGGACCTAAGGTTGCCGCCCCTTAGGGTTTTCCCCCACCTAGGGTTACCGCCCCTAGGACCTAAGGTTGTCGCCCCTTAGGGTTTTCCTCCACCTAGGGTTACCGCCCCTTAGGACCTAAGGTTGCCCCCCCTTAGGATTTTCCTTCACCTAGGGTTACCGCCCCCTAGGACTTAAGGTTACCCCCCCCCCCCCTTAGGATTTTCCTTCACCTAGGGTTACCACCCCCTAGGATCTAAGGTTACCCCCCCTAGGATTTTCCCCTGCCTAACCGCAGTTAGGACTTTCCTGAAACCTTATTTAACCACGTTAGATAACAAGGAATCTTAACTTTGAATCCCTTTGCCATTATCAAAACTGAGGTTCGATCGTCGGATGCTTACTGCACCAACAAATAGGGCTCTTATGGAGAAGGTTAGATCGATGATGAGTTATTCAGAATTACCAAATTCGTTTTGGGGATACGCTCTGGAAACAACAACACACATTCTGAACTTAGTACCTTCTAAATCAGTATCTTCTACTCCCACAGAATTGCGGAATGGGCAGAAACCCAGTCTAAGACATATTCGGATTTGGGGTAGTCCAGCACATGTGCTGAAACCAGATGCTGATAAGTTAGAATCTCGTATAGAAGTTCGTGTGTTTGCGGGATATTCCAGAGGAACGAAAAGTGGTTTATTTTATAGTCCTAAAGACTAGAAGGTCATTGTTAGCACCAATACCTAGTTTTTAGAAGAAGACTATATAATGAATCACAAGCCCAGTAGTAAAGTTGTTCTAGAAGAACTTAGAGAGGACACGTCTACTTCAGTACCAACAGTACAAGATGAAGTACCACAAGAGACTACAACACATGTCACACATGATACACAACCACAGACGGTGTCTCGTCGTAGTGGGAGGGTTATAAGGCAGCCTGAGAGATTCATGTTTTTGGGAGAGTCTTCGGACTTGATCCCGGGTAAACATGAACCTGATCCCCAGACATGATGAAGCACTCTAAGATATAAATGCAGTATCTTGACAAAAGGCAATGAATTCTGAAATAGAGTCTATGTACTCTAATAAGGTCTGGGAGCTAGTAGAACCACCTGATGGTGTAAAAGCCATTGGATGCAAGTGGATCTACAAAAGGAAAAGAGGGATAGATGGGAAGGTAGAAACCTTCAAAGCAAGGCTTGTTGCGAAAGGGTATACTCAGAAAGAGAGAATCGACTATGAGGAGACTTTTTCACTGGTAGCCATGCTTAAGTCTATCCGGATACTCTTATCCATTGCCGCTCATATGGATTATGAGATTTGGTAAATGGATGTCAAGACAGCTTTCCTTAACAGAAGTCTTGAAGAAAACATCCATATGAAGCAACCAGAAGGGTTCATTGAAAAGGGCAAAGAGCATCTAGTGTGTAAGCTCAATCGGTCCATTTATGGACTGAAGCAAGCTTAAAGATCTTGGAACATCCGGTTTAACGAAGTAATCCAGTCATATGAATTTATTCAGTGTCCGGATGAGTCTTGTGTATACAAGAAGTATAACGGAAATGTGGTGGTATTTCTTTTACTATACGTAGATGATATTTTGTTAATTGGCAACAATGTCAAGGTATTATCAGACGTAAGGGTATGGTTGTCCAAACAATTTGATATGAAGGACTTAGGAGAATGTGCACACATTCTTGGGATCAAAGTTATAAGGGATCGCAAGAAAAGAATGTTGTGCCTATTCCAAGCTTTATATATAGATATAATCCTTGCTCGTTTTAGCATGCAAAACTCCAAGAAAGGTTTCTTACCTTTTAGGCATGGAGTAGCCTTATCTAAAGAGATGTCCCCGAAGACATCAAAGGAGATTGAGGACATAAAGGCAGTTCCTTATGCTTCGGCTGTAGGAAGCCTTATGTATGCAATGCTATGTACGAGACTTGATATCTATTTTACCGTGGGCATGGTTAGCAGATATCAGAGTAACCTTGGATAAGGGCATTGGACTGCGGTAAAGCATATATTAAAGTACCTGAGAATGACTAGGGATTATATGATAGTTTACCAAGCAGACGATTTGCTCCTTGTGGGTTACATGGATTCGGACTTTCAATCAGATAGGGACAATAGTAAGTCAACATCAGGCTATGTGTTTACTTTAGGAGGTTGAGCTATTGCATGGAGAAGTGTTAAGCAGAAATGCGTCTCGGACTCAACCATGGAAGCTGAGTATGTGTCAGCCTCTGAGGCAGCCAAAGAAGTTGTATGGCTCAGGAACTTTCTAATGGACTTAGATGTGATTCTTGGTTTGCCCAAGATCATCACAATTTATTGTGATAATAGCGGTGCAGTTGCAAACTCGAAGGAACCATGAGCTCATAAGGCAAGTAAACATATAGAGCGCAAGTACCACCTGATATGAGACATCGTCAAGCGAGGAGAAGTTGTCATCGCCAAGATTGCATCAGAAGATAACCTAGCAGATCCTTTCACAAAGGCCCTTCTGGCGAAAGCTTTTGATCGGCATGTGGAGGGGATGAGAATTAGATGTAAGGCAATAGATATGGCAATCCTTATGAGCTCCAACTGTTTAAGATAACGAATGTCCACTAATTAAGTAAGTCACTAACAACTTACTTAATTAATATCTAGCTCCAAGAGTAATACCACTCAACTTCATTGTCATGTCGGACTAAGTCCACCTGCAGAGTTTAACATGACAATCCTTTTGAGCTCCTCTTGGGGACATTCTCAACCTAGATAACTAGGACACAGATTGCTTCTATAATCAACAACACACACTATAAGTAATACCATTTCCTAACTTATTGGGCATATTGATTTATCGAGCTAAACCTCACCCTTTGATAAGTCAAAGAAATAAATATTACATATATGTGTTTGTTATTATATTAGGATTAAGAGCACACACTTCCATAATAACTAAGGTCTAGTTCTTTTATTAAGTCAGTACAAAAAGAACTTACCTAAATGGTCCTACTCAATACACTTAGAGTGTATCAGTGTAATTTATTAATCAAGATAAACTAATACTTAATTACACTACGACTAGTCCGATGGTTTGTTCCTTTCCATCTTAGTCGTGAGCAACTATTTATAATTTATAAAGAACTGACAACATGATCTTCTGAGTGTGACACCACACTCCATGTTATCTACTATATAAATTAATTGAACAATTACATTTAACAAATAAATGTAGATATTGACCAATGTGATTCTTTTATTTCAAAAATAAATGTTTACAAAAGCTAGGATTTTAGTATACACTCTAACAAAAATAACATAAAAACATACTCGAGTCCTCGATGGGCGTGAATGATATCATAGATAGATAAGAGTCCCACGTGTGACTCCTCTAGCGGTATCCACGCACACTAAATCATGAACTTAACACGATCCGTCAGGTGTTAGCCTCTTGGATCGACAAAGCCTTGAAAGCACTACCGATCTCTTCTGATGGAAGAAAGCGAAGAAGAAGTTAACGAGGGAGAAATCAAGAGAAGAAATTCATCACTTGAATCTCTTCGAGGATGACTACTTATAACCTCTAAGGAATATGAAGAGTTAAGGTCTCAATTAATTTATCATTTATGATCTTCATTAATTAGGAAGATGAAGAGTTAAGAGTTATAGCCTCTATAAATTCTTCATTTATGACCTTCATTATGATGATTCTTCAAATTCTCCATTAATTAATGATTATGGCTATTTGAATCTCTTTTCTTTGTATCAAATAAATTGATATTTGATCTTGATCTCGACTAGCTTCCAATATTTCAAAATTTATTAATAATCCAATTAATTCTTATTCTGAAATAATCAATTGATTAATTTTAGTATCCACTAAAATAATCAATTATAAATAATATTCATGTCTACGTGCTATGCATGCGACCCTCTAGGTTTTATATACGAAGGTAGTGTAAATTCATACACAGACTAAGGTAATCATTTAACAACAGTTTTTAGCCATCCAATGTGATAAAATTAATTTTAGTTATAAACTATAAACTACCATGAACCGATTACTGTGTAATTCAATCTCTTCATCTAAGCTTATATCCCAATTAATTCGATATATTATGCATCATTACCAAATTAATTATTTTACTTGATTTCTAAGATATAATAGACTCCTCTTGAATGATACCCATGGCCATGAATTTCGAGTCACTAATATCTCTATCAAACATCCAAGATGTTAACTCCTAATCTAAGAGAGCGATGAATCCTCTATTGACTCAACACTATTCTCTCTACTCTTTGCTATACACCCAACTATCATATTAATCACAATCTGATTAAAGATTGCTTTTAATGGCATCAAAGTACATAACTCCATGCATAGAATAAATGAAGGTCTCGAGTCAAAAGATTAGTTACACTCGTTCATAAGAGAAAAGACCAATGTTGCTTAATATGTGGTCTCCTTTTAAGCGGGTCATGTCCAATGTACCTCTAAACTCAAGGCACCCCAAGTACAACTTGAATATCCATCCCTCAGTTTGTCTCAACCTAGTCATACTCAGCGTTGATCTAGATATCCATGTCCCCTCTAGATATCTATCTGATCAAGGACTATTTTCATATTAATATACTCATTAATCTGTGAAACTTTATCATTAATCATATACATACAGAAAAGTAAATAATTAATGATAAATACATATATTTATAAAATAATTATCCACAAAATACATAAGAAGTGTCTTGGTACATAAATGCACACACTAACAATAACATGATTATATAAAGAAAATTGCAATTATAATAAAAAGTTGCAATACAATGAAGTTAAGTATAAGGATAAAAGTTCTAAAATTTCAAAATATTATCCCTGGCTCCCACTTAACTTGTACATATCCCCCCCCCCCCCCCCCTCTCCTTTGATCACATCAAAAAAATTGAGAAAAATAAAAAAAAATAAAAAATATTTTGCAATAATTTTTTTGGGGTATATTACAAGAATGACTAGTCGGTTAATATTTTTCAGAAATAATTATCAAAAATATTCTATTTTTACTAAATAATATTCAGTCTTAACAAAAATAATTTAAAAATTATTTTTTAATTTTGAAAAATCCTATAACTTTTTATAAATAGAATAATTTTTCCAGTAGAATTTTTTCACAGAAAAAATTAGCTTATCGAACAGAATTGATTTATTTTATCAAAACAACCAAATTTTTGAAGATAAATCTTAAAAAAAAATATTTTTTAACTCTTAAAATTTTTCTAGTTTTCCTAGATATGGAAAACAAATTGTCTTAACACTAGAAAAATTAAAGTTCCTAAATTTGTATTTCTCTAAATTTTTAATATTAAAATTTATCTTTTTGAAAAATAATTCATATATTATTCAAAAAATATTGAAAATTTTTATTATGATATAAAACATCGCATTTTATCACAAAAAATAAAAGTTTTCAAAAATAAATCTAAAAAATATTTTTAATTTTTAAAATATGATTTTCATTAATAAATTCATAGAAAATAATTTAATAGTAAAAAAATTCAAAAAAATTTTATTTGTAGATCAAATCATCAGATAGTATAGTTAAAATTTCCAACTTGAAATATGAACACTAGGCATTTAAATAATTTATTTAAATAATGAAGAAGGAAAAAACACATTAAAATTTAAAGCATGCATAAGATTAACTTAAATTATACTAAGCATAATTTGGAAATCCAATATAAATTATTTCCTACTGGATTAATTAGGAATTTTGGTAAAACATAATTTGTAGGGATTTTTCTAATTTGACCCCTATGGTTCCTGATATACCAATTTAACCGTCTGTGATTTCTAAAATTTAAATTTTATAGATCTTTTGGAATTAAACATACATAGTCATTTTTCAAAGATTCTATTTATTCCTTTAATTTATCATTTTAAAATTTGATTTTGTGAAACAATTCTAGTGGGCATGCATTAGCTAATTTTATTTTCCAATCAATATTTTCCTTCTTTAAATTATTATTCTTAACTTTTAGTTTACATAAAGATTTAGTCAATGATGTTATTCCAGAATAAAATTGATTAGAAGATAAAAGGTATACCTCACTTAGCATATCATATTCGAAGTTGGATGTTCCCCCTTCGCTATTGTTTTCCTCAGATCCCGTTCTTCGATACTCTCCTCTTAGTGACTCACCATGAGTGCTAGTCTGACATACTCCTCTAGTTCAGATTTCGATGATGACTCGTCCCATGTCGTCTTTAGATTTTTGTGTTTTGGTTTACTTGGCCTTTTATTTTGTCCTTCTTTTTCAATTTCGGATAGTTATTTTTGATGTGCCCTTCTTCTTGACAATTATAGCATCTTACTTTCCATTTTTCCAAAACAAACTTCTTGGCTTGTGACTTTTTAAATTTGTTAGATTTAAAAAACTTAGAAAATTTTCATACCATGAAGGTTACTTTGTCTTCGTCAATCAATGAGTCTGGATCTGGTTCGCTCTTCTGGGCTTGCAGTGCTAGGTTATGATTTGGTCCCTTTCTTTGTCCTACATACCGAGGCTTGTGTAATTTGAAAGTAGAAAAAAAATCTAGTGGACTTACCTTGAGGTATTTGGAGATATAGTAGGAGTCTACTATAGATGTCTATTATGGTGTTCTCGGGAACATATTTAAAGCATACCTTTACGAATCCGGATTAGTTACCGTTTCTTTGAGGTTCGTTAATCTGGTGATTAGCTCCTTGATTCTTACATGTAGATGAGCAACTGTTTCACCTTCTTCTATCTGGAGGTTGCTGATTTGGTTCCAAAGCTGATCCTGTCTTGTGAGTTTTACTTCGGAAGTTCCTTCGTGTAACTTCAGGAACTTTTTCTAGGATCTTTTACTGATTCGTAAGCTCTGATTCAACTGACTTCCTAGGGTGGAAGTATGCTCAACATGTGTAACTCAGCTAGTCCATTTGCTATGAAGTCAGCTTGTTCTTTTTTGGTCCATTGGTATTCCTCCTTTTCAGCTCCTTGTTGATCTTTAGGGAGTACAAAACTATATTTAATTATTGAAAGTAATTCAAAATCAGTTTTAAAAAATACCTCCATGTGTTTCTTCCATATCGCAAACTCTCCCTCGAACTTAGGTAGGTAGATGTTGGGTCCGGTCATTATCTTTGTACTTCAGTCGACGTTTAGTCCTTCTAAAGTAGTTGGGCTCTGATACCACTTGTTGGCACAGGTAGGCCGATAAGAGGAGGGTAAATTTCCTATAAAAATAAAACTAAACCTTTCTCAATCATTCAACTCAAATTAGTAGCATAATTATAATAAATTAATTGAACAACTAAAAATAAAAGAGGCGAAAAAATTACTTGGTTACAACCTACGTAGTTGTTAATTCAAGGTAAATAAAAGCACTAAAAAAGTCTCCTTTGTTAAAGGCGGAGAAGCCTCTTACACTCGTTGAATGCTCAAAAATATGCTAGGAAATGAATACAGGAGTTGTTGAATATTTCCTAATTCCGAGGGTATTTTTTAGCCAGAAAATATTTTATCCACAGCTTGAAGTTGCCTTCAAGGTGATCCAAGGTGCCTTCCATCGAATAGATTTTATTCATCGAGGATAAAACTTTATCCTTAAATAACAGCTAGTGAAGGCGCCTTCCATAGGCTGGAAGGCACCTTCCATAGGCTGGAAGGTGCCTTCCAGCCCATGGAATGTGTCTTCCACAAGATAGATCAGCTTAGTAGCTGATCTCTTCGTGTGGGTGATGCTCCAACTGACCGGAGTTGAGCTCACCCGAACCCAACATTGACTTTTTCCTCGAGCAGGCTTTCTCCCCAGCTTCTCATCCCTTAAATGTTGTGCATGTCATTCTCATCCACCAGTGTACTCTTCCATAGCACCTCGTCCCTCGGATGTATCGAGCCCGTCAGCTCCTTTGTTGTGTCATCCTTCTCATGCTAACTACGTATTCCACTCGACTTCTTGTATTCCTAAGCTCCTGCACACTTAGACACAAAGAAAAAATATATACATGACCTAACTTAACTTGGTTGATCACATCAAAACCAACATGGGGTACTTACAAGTACTTCTAGCACCAATATTTTTGACTTAGCTTCCCTGACCTACTATCATTCCAGTCTTTTCTGGTACTAAGTTAAAATTCTCCCTAGTGTTACTATTCCTAAATATCCAGATAGGTAAGTTAAGTTTTTTAAGTGATAACTAATTTGTTGTCTCCATCTAAAGCAAAGAATTTATGCTTTATGTTTAAGTAATGAATGTTATTTTTAGATACATAGTATTGGTTTAGTCCTACTAGCTTTGTTAAGTAAGATTTTGGAACTCATGTTTTGACATTTTTTTTTTATTTTGGTTAACAAGTGATAAGAAAGGTTTGTTCATTGATTTTGATTGATATATGAGAACGGACTTATTGTACATGGGCATTTGTGATTCAAGTATCATGTCAATATTTTTAGATCCCAAAGTGAACTTTTCCAACATTCCCTTGAGTCTTTCAACTTCATCTTTCAATTTGGAATTCTTCTCCACAAGTCTTGCAACTTGATTTGGGTTTCCATTTTAAACTTAGTTAGTTGAGAGTTTAAGGTTAACTGGCTCCTTAGGATCGCTAATTTCCTTAAAGTGCATCTTAACGTGTTTCTCAGATTTAACTAACTTCTTATTTAAACATGCTATAATTTTAAAAAAAAAATTGACTTCTAAATTAGATGTTTTCTTATGGGAACCTTCGGAAAGAGATGCAGATCGATGGCTTGATTCCTTATTAGAGTCAGATTCATCTTCTTGACTTGACTCTGACTCATACTCAGACTTAGATTCATTGGTTTGTTTTCTTTCCATTAATGCTAGGAAGCCCTGTTGTGTTGGTTTGTCTGTGTCTGATTCCTCTGATGATAATTCATCCCAAGTCTCTTTTAGAGTTTTCCTTCTTCTTGATTTGGGCTTTTCTTCTTTTATATTTGGGCAATTGGACTTGTAGTATCCCTTTTTGTTGCATTTATAATAGGTCTCTTCGGATAGTGATTTGGTTGGTGTAGGTTGTATTACTTTTTTGAGATGATTCTTTGAAAACCTTTTCTTCTTCTTAGTAAACATCTTTCAAACCATGTTTACTAATTGTTCTTCGGTTCAATCAAAGTCAGACTCATCTTCAGATTCGTGCTTGAATTGGGCTTTTGATTTTGGCTCCTTGCTTAGTCCTGCAACAAGGGAAATACCTTTCTCGGTTTAACTTGAGTTAGACTACTCGTGTAGTTTAAGTTCATAAAAAAGATCATCTAATCAAATTTTAGAAAGATCCCTTAAAATTTTATAGGCATCTACCATTGACGCTCACAAGGAGTTTCTAGGGAATGAGTTTAGTACATACCTTATTAGATTGCGATTGTTGATTTGGTGTCTGATAAGATGTAGACTATTGAGGATGTACTTGATCCTTGTATGGAGTTAGTTTGTGGTCTTGTTTTCCTTCATTTTAATATTAAGTAATTGATTTAATAGAAGGTCTCGTTTGGTTAACTTGGTTTCGTTAGTACCATCATGTAGCTTGACTAGGTCCCATAGATCTTTGGCATTGTCGTATGAATCAATTCGGTTGAGCTCTTCCTTTGTTAGTCTGCACTGGAGCATGTTGAGCATTTTAGAGTCAACTTCTACTTTCTCTTTACTTCGTCACTCCATTTTTTCGGTTTGAGAAGTTTCCAGATTTGGTTGGAAGCTTGTACCCTTGGCGGATGTAGAACAATTGGTGGATGTCTGATGTATGTTTTAAGAAAGACTTCCATCCTCCTTTTCCAGTAAGGGAAACATTCTTGTTGAAGAGTGGAGGGCATACAGTGGGATATCCTTCCGATTATGCCATTATTCTTGCAAAAAAATTTAATATAAATGCTAAGAATTTATCTTGGGGTAAGTAGTGAGATAGAAAGAAAATAACACAATGAATAATAACTAAAAACAAAGAAAAGAAATTCATGATTGGTGGTTTCACCAAAATTAAGAGTCCTCGCTCTAATACCACTTATAGGACCATTGAGAACAAGAGGGGGGGGGAGGTGAATCTCATCGCTTAAAAAGTTTTCTTTTCTTTAAGAAAACATTTCAAAAAACTCGAGTATGTAACGGAATAAAACAAATAAATAAATAAATAAAGACAAAAGACAACCTCCTTTTTTACTTGGTTCGGAACCCAACCAACTCCTACTCCAAGGTCTGTAATTCTTGATCATTTTCATTGAACACTCCACTAAATAAATGATAGTACAAGTAGCAATATTATGAAATGTAAGTATAGTATACCGACAACAATTAGCTAGGATGAAGTGTTGGTTGTTGGTGAGCTTTCTAGCGTCGTAGGAACAGAGCTTGCATGTGTAGCAATGATAGAATGAAGCACAAGTTGAATTGATTTGAACTAAGAAGTTATTTTCCAGCTCAGATCTCAAGGCCTCCTTTTATATGTTTCATTCAATCGAAGGATAAATCGTTTCATAGACTGATAAGCCTATCCATCGATTGATCCTTGTTACTTCCTTATTTGTTGCGATCCAATCCGGCCGATCCCGAAAATCTCATTGTTCCATCAAATGATCAACCTGATCCATTGACGAAACATTTTCTCCTTCCTTGTATGTTGTGATTCTGTTCTCCTGATCTCGTAAATCAATTTGTTTCATCATCGGATCCAACTGTTGGTTGCTACTCGGAAAACCTAATGGTTCCACTGTACAAAAATTTTGTACAAAGGTCTGAATCTTTTCCTAGCTACCATGTGTTCTTTTAAATTAAACTTGGATCGCCTGCGGAACTTAACACGTTTGATCCAAAGTTTAATCTATTTGTTCTTTTAGGTTTAGACTCGGATCTCCTGCGGAACTTAATACGTTCGATCCAAATCACCTAAGTTATTAATTTCATTAAATATTAGTTTCTAAAATTGGCTTCCAGGACTGCATGGCGAGGCACATGGCCTTCTTGGATATGGGAACAACCACCACCGCCTAGACAAAGCCTTTTAAGGAAAGTTAATATTTAATTTCCTTAAATAACTTTAGGTCAACAGAAAAGAATAATCAAATCACAAGGAAAAGAAAAACAAAAGAACACAACATCGAAAACAAATTCAAAATACTAGAATCGCATGCCTCTTGTATTTGGTATTATTTCCAAAAATAACTAGTATGATGCGGAAAGGAAAAATACTAGTTATACCTTTTAGAAAGACCTCTTGATCTTCTACTATATTCCTCTTCTAACCTTGGACGTTGTGTGGGCAACGATCTTCCAAGATGAGGACCACCTAGCACCTTCCTCTTCTTCCTTCAAGTTTCGGCCAAGCACCAAAATCCAAGGATGAAGAACTTTTTCCACCAACTAAGCTCCAAGGGATGCAAGCTTTCTCTCCTTCTTCTTCTTCTTCTCCAAGTAGTATCCGGCCACCACAAAAGCTCCAAGCAAGGAAGAGTTTCGGCCACCACAAAGAGGAAGAGAGGGAGAGAGGATGGCCGGCCACAACACCAAGGAAAAAGAGGGAGAGAATAATAGAGGTTGTGTCTCATGAAGGCACCCCAACCCCCTCTTTTATATTCCTTAGCTTTCGAAAATAAGGAAATTTAATTACAATAAAATTTCCTTAACTTTCCTTGACAAGAATTAATTAAGAAAAATTAAATAAAATTTCCTAATCAATTATATCATGGCCGGCCCCCTCAATAAGAGCAAACAAGACAATTTCAATCAACAATTAAAATTCCTTATTTGTCTTCGAAAATTTTAAAAAATAAAATTTCCCTTTAAAATCCCTTCATGGTTGACAAAAAGAAATTTCTATAATTTTAATTTTTCTACATGTGAATAATTTATAAAGAAGAAAAATAAAATATCTTTCCAATCTACAAATAAGGAAAGAGATCTAATATCTTTCTTTAATCTTTTGTAGATCATTTTAAAAGAGATATTTTAATTTTTAATCTCTCCAATAAATTATATCTTTCACATAAGAAAATTTTAAAATTAAAATTCTTTTAAATTTAATGGGGGCCGACCACCTAAGCTTGGGTTCAAGCTAGGGTCGGCCACCCATGAACCAAGGCTTGGCCGGCCCTAGCTTGAACCACAAGCTAGCTTGGCCGGCCCCTACATCATGGGTACGAAGGTGGGTATAGGTGGGTATAGTACTCTATAAATAAGAGACTACGATAGGGACCGAAAGGAGGAATTGGTTTTGGTCTCCCGATAAAATTAAGCATCCCGTGTTCGCCCCGAACACACAACTTAATTTTATCAATAATAATTCATTCCACTAGAGAACTATTATTGAACTACCGCACCAATCCCAAATTATATTTTTGAGCTCCTTCTTATTATGAGTGTGTTAGTCTCCCTGTGTTTAAGATGTCGAATGTCCACTAATTAAGTGAGTTACTGACAACTCATTTAATTAATATCTTAATCCAAGAATAGTACCACTCAACCTTATCATCATGTCGGACTGAGTCCACCTGCAGGGTTTAACATGACAATTCTTATGAGCTCATCTTGGGGACATTATCAACCTAGATTTCTAGGACACAGTTTCCTTCTATAATCAACAACACACACTATAAGTGATATCATTTTCCAACTTATCGGGCTTATTGATTTATCGAGCTAAATCTCACCTATTGATAAATTAAAGAAATAAATATCAAATATATGTGCTTGTTATTATATTAGGATTAAGAGCACACACTTCCATAATAACTGAGGTCTTTGTTCCTCTATAAAGTCAGTATAAAAGAAATGACCTCTAATGGTCCTACTCAATACACTATAAGTGTACTAGTGTAATTATATAGTCAAGATAAACTAATTCCTAATTACACTACGACCTTCCAATAGTTTGTTCCTTTCCATTTTGGTCGTGAGCTATTGTTTATAATTTATAAGGTACTGATAACATCATCTTCTGTATGTGGCACCACATACTATGTTATCTACAATATAAATTAATTGAACAACTACAACTAAATGTAGACAATTTGACCAAATGTGATTCTTTATTTAAAATAAATGTTTACAAAAGCTTAGGCTTTCAGTATACACTCTAACAATCTTCCACTTATACTAATGACTAAGCTACCATATCTTCTGCCATACATTTGATTCTCATTCCCTCCACATACCGATCGAAAGCTTTTGCTGGAAGGGTCTTAGTGAAAGGATCTGCCAGGTTATCCGCTGATGCAATCTTGGCGATGACAACTTCTCCTCGCTTCACGATATCTCGTATCAGGTGGTACTTGTGCTCTATATGTTTACTTGCCTTATGGGCTCGTGGTTCCTTCGAGTTTGCAACTGCACCGCTATTATCACAATAAATTATGATGATTTTGGGTAAATCAGGAATCACATCTAAGTCCATTAGAAAGTTCCTGAGCCATACTGCTTCTTTAGCCGCCTCAGAGGCTGCTACATACTCAGCTTCTATGGTTGAGTCTGAAACGGATTTCTGCTTAACACTCTTCCATGCAATGGCTCCACCTCCCAAAGTAAACACATAGCCTGATGTAGACTTACTATTGTCCCTATCTGATTGGAAATCTAAATCCGTGTAACCCACAGGGAGCAAATCGTCTGCTTGGTAAACTAGCATATAATCTCTGGTCCTTCTCAGGTACTTTAATATATGCTTTACCGCAGTCCAATGTCCTTGTCCAGGGTTACTCTGATATCTGCTAACCATGCCCACGGTAAAACAGATATCAGGTCTCGTACAAAGCATTGCATACATTAGGCTTCCTATAGCTGAAGCATAAGGAACTACTCTCATGTCCTCTATCTCCTTTGATGTCTTCGGAGACATCTCTTTAGATAGAGTTACTCCATGCCTAAAAGGTAAGAAACCTTTCTTGGAATCTTGCATGCTAAAACGAGCAAGGATTATATCTATATATGAAGCTTGGGACAGATACAACATTCTTTTCTTGCGATCCCTTATAACTTTGATCCCAAGAATGTGTGCACAATCTCCTAAATCCTTCATATCAAATTGTTTGGACAACCATACCCTTACATCTGATAATACCTTGACATTGTTGCCAATTAACAAAATATCATCTACATATAGTACAAGAAATACCACCACGTTTCCGTTACACTTTTTGTATACACAAGACTCATCTGGACACTGAATAAATCCATATGACTGGATTACTTCATTAAACCGGATGTTCCAAGACCTTGAAGCTTGCTTCAGTCCATAAATGGACCGATTGAGCTTGCACACTAGATGCTCTTTGCCTTTTTCAATGAACCCTACTGGTTGCTTCATATGGATATTCTCTTCAAGACTTCCATTAAGGAAAGCTGTCTTGACATCCATTTGCCAAATCTCATAATCCATATGAGCAGCAATAGATAAGAGTATCCAGATAGACTTAAGCATGGCTACCGGTGAAAAAGTCTCCTCATAATCGATTCCCTCTTTCTGAGTGTACCCTTTCGTAACAAGCCTAGCTTTGAAGGTTTCTACCTTCCCGTCTGTCCCTCTTTTCCTTTTGTAGATCCACTTGCATCCAACGGCTTTTACACCATCAGGTGGTTCTACAAGCTCCCAGACCTTATTAGAGTACATAGACTCTATTTCAAAATTCATTGCCTTTTGCCAAGATGCTGCATCTATATCTTGGAGTGCTTCGTCATATGTTCGGGGATCAGGTTTATATTTACCTGGGATCAAGTCCGAAGACTCTCCCAAAAACATGAATCTATCAGGCTGCCTAACAACCCTCCCACTACGACGAGGCACAGTCTGTGGTTGTGTATCATGTGTGATACGTGTTGCAGTCTCTTGTGGTACTTCATCTTGTACTGTTGGTACTGAAGTAGACGTGCACTCCCTAAGTTCTTCTAAAACAACTTTACTACTGGGCTTGTGATCCATTATATAGTGTTCTTCTAAAAACTGAGCATTGATGCTAACAATGACCTTCTGGTCTTTAGGACTATAAAATAAACCACCTTTCGTTCCTCTGGGATACCCCACAAACACGCGAACTTCTGTACGAGATTCTAACTTATCAGCATCTGGTTTCAGCACATGTGCTGGACTACTCCAAATCCGAATATGTCTTAGACTGGGCTTTCGCCCATTCCACAATTCTGTGGGAGTAGAAGAAACTGATTTAGAAGGTACTAAGTTCAGAATGTACACTGCTGTTTCCAGAGCATATCCCCAAAACGAATTTGGTAATTCTGAATAACTCATCATCGATCTAACCATTTTCATAAGAGTCATATTCCTTCGTTCTGCCACACCATTCTGTTGGGGTGTACCAGGTACAGACAGTTGGGATTGAATCCCGGCCTCTGATAAGTAATTCCTAAACTCTCCTAAGAGGTATTCGCCACCACGATCAGACCGTAGTGTCTTGATACTTTTACCTAGTCGTTTCTCCACATCAGCCTTGTACTCTTTGAACTTATCAAAGCACTCGGACTTGCGGCGTATTAGGTAAATGTATCCGTATTTTGAATAATCGTCTATAAAAGAGACAAAATATTCAAAACCACCTCTTGCCTGGACAGACATAGGACCACACAAATCAGAATGAACCAATTCTAACACTTCTTTGGCTCTATACCCCTTGGCCTTAAAAGGCCTCTTGGTCATTTTACCTTCCAAGCAAGATTCACAAGTCGAAAAATTTTCCAACTCTAATGAACCCAAAAGTCCATCATCTATAAGCCTCTAAATCCTACTTAAGTTAATATGACCAAGCCTTAGATGCCAAAGATATGCTTGGTTCATTTCCGAAGGTTCTTTTCTCTTATTTGAGTTAGAAGATGAGTTATAAATTTCCATATTTTGCTTTGTGGGAGAAATTGGATTTATTGTATACAAATTGCCAACTAATGCACCAGAACAGATAATCACTTTATTTCTCTTAATAACTACATCGTTACTAAAGGAAACTAAATATCCGTCCAAAAATAGTTTAGAAACTGAAATTAAATTCTTTCTAAAACTGGGTACATAAAGACAATTTCTTAAAACCAAATTTCTATTCCTATTAAAAGATAAGTAGACATCTCCCACTGCAACAGTCGCCACTTTAGTAGCATTGCCCATGTAGACGGTAATCTCTCCTTCAGTTAGTCGTCGGGTTTCCTGGAACCCCTGCAAGGAATTGCAAACATGATCAGTGGCTCCCGTATCTACACACCAGGTGCTGGTAGATAACACCGCTAAACATGTTTCAACAACTAGAGCATGAGATATACCTTTGTTGTTATGATTCCTACGAGGACAGTCCGCCTTTCAATGCCCTGACTGCTTGCAGATGAAGCACTTGCCCTTCGGCTTCTTCATTCCAGCTTTAGGTCCTGTACTCTGAGATTTATTCACTTTCTTTACTGAACCAACTTGTTTCTTCTTCTTCTTTCCTTTCGGTTTAGAAGTAGAACCATTTTCAGCATAGTGAATATGAGAATTGTGACGAAACAATCCTTCTGCTGCCTGAAGTTCTGTCAGTAGTTCCGCCAATGAATATACCCTTTTGTTCATATTGTAATTCAGGCGAAATTGCTCAAAACTTCTAGGTAGTGTTTGGAGAATCATATCGATCTGGGTTTCCCCATCAATTTCTCCTCCAAGGATCTGTATTTCGTTCAGATAAGCCATCATCTTTAGGATATGATCCTTCACAGGAGTACCCTCTTGCATGGTGGCTGTCATTATCTTTCTCATGGCTTCTTGTCTAGAAGCCCGATCTTGATGACCAAAGAGTTCCTTGAGATTGTTCATAATATCATAAGCTGTTGGTAAATCTTGATGCTGATGTTGCAATACATTTGACATTGAAGCCAAAATATAACACCGCGCCATCTCATCTGCCTTTACCCATTTCTTATGATATTCAATCTCCTCTTGGGTAGATTCACCAGTGGGTGCATCAGGACAAGGCTCAGTCAGTACAAACTTATAGCTTTTAGCAGTAAGAACAATGTCCAGGTTCCTTTTCCAATCTATGTAGTTAGGACCAGTAAGTCTATTATGTTGTAGTATGATGGACAGTGGGTTGAAAGTCATCCTAAGAATCACAAATAACTTTTGGTCAGAACTCTAAATTTAGAATAATATTGATTCCTTAAACAATACTATTTTAAATTAACCAACACCTCAAAACACCGTGAATTTTGTATGCCACGATAGTGTGGACGTATACAATTTCAACATTTATAAAAGGAGGGTTTTAACCCATTAATTTTATTATCTTGTCAACCTAACTTTTTGACAAATAAAATTAATAGTTGTATCCTTTGGTCACACAAATAATAGCAGTGACTCCGATGGGGAGGATACTATTAGTTGTGCCTAAGTGTATACCATTACTTGACACTAAGTCCATTAATAAGATTGTGCCCCTTTCGATGGGGAAGATCACACGCTCTAAATTAACTTCCTATAGTCATCCCAAATGGAAGTTTGTTCTAGTGATCCACAAACAAGCTCATCCGATATGAAGGAAGGCACTCAGAGCCAACGCGCAAGCTTGTTTGCATCACTTACAAATCAGTAATGGAGACCGTGGAATTTATTTAAAACCCCTCTCCCACTTAGTTACTTATAAATGAGGAATTTTAACTATGCTAGCCTACTAAACATATATACTAACATCCTTCATTCAAGCTTGGAGGATAAAAACACATGCTTCCGATTTCTTTGGATATTAAAAATAGTGAAAACTCAAGGATTCAAGGGGATGCGATATATGCGGAAAAGAATGACAACCCCATACAATAGCCGAATGGAGTTAGGGGCCAACTGTTGAAGGGGAATATAAAAATACTGAGATATTTCTGAAAAGAAATGGGGAATAGGAAACCAAAGGTCCCCCAAGAACTGATCCTTAAAGAAGGTAATGTAGACTGGGGGGAAGATGAGGATGGTTAAGGGTGTTGGGGATGATGATTGGATGGTTGGAATGAAGTTAAAAAGTTAACCGGACTTGGTTCACCTCCCCGCCATTGAAGTTGAGGTGTGCCATGAAGTGGGAATGTTCCCAGGAGCATCAAGAGCCATAATAGGGGAAAAGGAGGACACAAAAATGAAAGGACAACTTACAAGTGAAGAAGAAGAATCGAAAAACTAGAGCACGACGACAGGCGATGGGTGCTGGAAGAGTGCAATAAACGTAGGCAGAAACCCCGGGCCAACGGAGCCTATAAACTCTAAGGGTGCGTTTGGTTCAAGTTATCATGTATAATCTTGGTTATGTGATTACTAGGTAATCACATAACCAAGGTTATGGGGAATAAAACATAACCAAATGTTGTTTGGTTCAACTTAGGTAATGCAACAAAAACTTGTTTGTTTGAAGGTTTTAATGAATACCCTAGTTTAATATTTTACCGTATTACCCTCAGTTACAAAACCAACTATACATAATAATAATATTATTATTATTATTATTTATGTTTTTTTACTTTTCTTTTTCTTGTATATTTTTTTTATTTATTTTTTATGTGTTTTTTTATTTTTTAATGTTTTTATATTTTTTATATTTATATTTTTTATTTTTTTACATTTTTTAAATTTTAATTTTTTTTATTTATTTTATTTTTAAATTTTTTTATTTTTAAATTTTTATAAATTTTTTATTTTTTGTTTTTTTTTAAATTTTTAATTTTAAATTTTTTATTTTTAAAATTTATATATATTTTTTTAAATTATTTATTTAAAAAATTTTAAAATTTAAAATTTTTAAAATATTTTTTTATTATTTTACATTTTTTAATATATTTTTTACATTTTTCCTTTTTTCCATATTTTTTCTTATCGGAGGGTATTTTTGGTAAAAAAAAGTTCGTTAACCCCAAAATCAAGAAAAATCTTAGTTTTATGAGGTTTTCTGATTCCGAGCTGCATGACCCTTTTGTTGACGTGTCGGACATGGAACATTACTTGAGAATCATCGAATACCTATACCAAACAAGATTTTTGTTGATAACCTTGGATGGATAACCAAGGTTATCAAGAATAACCCCGAACCAAACGCACCCTAAGGGGTTAAGATATAGCCGTCCGATCTATAGGGTAAAAAAGTGAGCTAATTACCACCACTATTCGATTGAAAGGCTGAAAACGTCAACAGTCTTATCGGCGAACGTCTCTTCAAAAATTAAAAAAGTCGGCATGGTTAGGACACGTGGCAGCATCATAAGAAAGGGCATTTATGATGGAGGTAATTGACGAATCATTATCATAATACAACATCATGCGTATCGTTTCACATTACTATGTATTTATGGCACTTGATATTCCCCCTTCCCGAAAATGATAAGTTTTAACGGAAATTATGGCAAAATGATGCCAGCAAAAATTTGAGGGTCTGAGCAAAAAAATTAGAGCGATGAGAGGTCTAGCCAGTCAGAATTGGGCCTCCTTCGACTAAACTTAAAGAGAAAGTTTGTGATATGGTGAATAGGGAAAGACCCTCAATGGGACCTAGAGGGTCAGCAGATCAGTATAGGTGTCGGTTAAAGTCCCAGATAGGTCAAAAGGCCAGTAGCTGGCCTAGAAGGGTTGGCTTCTCCTGATCGATTCAATCGATCAGACAGGCCCTTGAAGGGCTCCACTCCTGGCTCTATTGGACCCGTCTTCTCCTTATCAGTTCTGCTGATCGGACAGATTCTCTAAGGGCTCCACTCTCGACTCTACTGAACTAGTCTTCTCCCGATTGATTCTATCAATCGAATAAGCTCTCTAAGGGCCCCCACTCCTGGCTCTGTCGGATCCATCTTCTCCTAATCAGTTCCGCTGATCAGACAGGCTCTTTAAGGGCTCCACTCCCAGCTCTACTGGACCCACATGGGGCTCTGCCCTCCATCTTCTCCTGATCAGTTCCGTCAATCGGACATGTTCTGCAAAAGGATGTTCATATATCTCCACAATGACATGATATTGTCCACTTTAGAGGCCTAAGCCCTCATGGCTTTGTTCTTAGGCTCTACCCAAAAAGCCTCATGTTAATGGAGATATCCTACATCTATTTAACCCCATGATCTTTACCAAATCTTTCTAATGTGGGATTTTGAATGAACCCCAATAATCCTCCCCTCAAACGAAGGATCATAATTACTCTCATAGTCTAGGCCTCCCCGCGAGCATCTGGTCACCCTGGCCTGCTCTGGGGCTTCCCACAAGCATTCACATCTGGTCACCTTGACCTACTTCGGGCCTCCCCGCGAGCATTTGGTCACCTTGATATGCTTCGGGCCTCCCTGTAAGCATCCAGTCACCCTGACCTACTCACCTCCCCGCAAGTATTTGGTCACCCTGATCTTGTCCAGGCCTCCCCGCAAGCATCCAGTCAACCTGACCTACTCCGGGCCTCCCCGCGAGTATTCAATCATCCTACCTGCTTCGGGGCCTTTCTCACAAGCATCCAGTCATCCTGACCCGCTCTAGACCTCCCCACAATCATTCGATCAGCCTGACCTATCCCGAGCCTACCCTTAACTTTGTTCAAGATCACCCCACATGGCATCTGGTCTGGACCATGACTCTGATACCAATTGTTGTACAAAAAACAGGCAACACCTCTCAACCTCTAACATATGGAAGAAAAGGAAGAGAGAAAAGAGATCACACAAAGTAACAAGACAAAGACGCACAAAAGGAGAGCAAACATGAGAAAGGAGAAGAAGAAGAGAAAGAAGAAGAGTTACCATGGTTCGGCGACGTGCCTACTCCACAAAAATGGTCGAAGCTTTATTAGAATTCTCTCTACACAAGAGAACCACATCTAATGATTCTTGTGATTATTGTTGTTACCCAATCCATGTCGAGATTTGCTCCTACCATGCTCTTGGTTGCTATTTACTACAAGTCCTTTTCCCTGAGAAACTTCATCGCTTGTTTTCTTCCTTTGGTGAAAACCCAGCAACGCACCTGTGATCTCCTCCAATTTGAGAGTTTCCTTATCTCACATCAAAGTAGTAACCAAATTCTCGTATGTAGGAGATGAAGTTAGAGAATTCAACAACATTAGTGTCTTGTCCTCGTCTTCGATCTTCACATTAACCCACTTTAGATCGCTCACAATCCGGTTGAATATGCTGATGTGCTGGCTCAGATCGGTTCCTTCTGTCATCTTTAGCTTGATTAATTTCTGCTTGAAATATAGCTTGTTTGTTAATGACTTTGAGATGTATCAGCTTTCCAGCTTTTGCCAAACTACCATGGGTGACTCCTCGTCCATGACATGGTACATCACGTCATCAGTAAGATAAAGTCTGATTGTTTCTATTACCTTCGCCTGAAGTTCTTCCCAATCTGATCTCTCTATGCTTTCTGGTTTCCTTTCTCCTAGCACCTTCACCATGCCTTGTTGCACCAATAAGTCCTTGACTCTTCTCTGCCATAATCCAAAGTTTCTGGTTCCATCAAACTTCACCATATCAAACTTCGTAGAAGTCATCCCCGATATGTTGAAGAAATCTGCCAAAAACTGTAGCTTTGATACCATTTTTTGTACAAAAGGATGTCTATATATCTCCACAATGACATAATATTGTCTATTTTGGATCTAAGTCCTCATGGATTTCCTCTTGGGCTCTACCCAAAAGGCCTCATACTAATGGAGATATCCTACATCCTTTCAACCTCATGATCTTTACCAAATCTTTCTAATATGGAACTTTGATTGAACCCCAATAGGACAGGCTCTTTATGGGCCCCACTCCTAGCTATGCTAGACCGGCAAGGGGCTCTGCTCCCCATCTTCTCCTTATTGATTATGCTTATCGCATAGGCTCTTTACAGACACCACTCCCGGCTTTTCTGGACTCGTACAAGACTTTACTCTCCATTCTCTCCCAATCGGTTCTCTGCCGATCGAATTGGCTATAAAAAGTCCCACACTAGCTTGTTAGGTCATCCTTAGAATTTTACGCCCTTCTCGGGGAATATCATTGCAGCCCATTTAGGCCTCCTAAGGGAGAGGGTTTTCGGCAGAGGGCTCATCTTCTAGTTAAATGGCCTAATAGGCCTTTGGTGTGTGAGCCCATCTCACCATTAATATAGACGTGGGCTTGTCAAAAAGGTAGAAGATCATATCCGTGTATAGATACACAACATACCCTCCCCATACCTATAATGTGACTACTGGATACGATAGTATGGTGATGGGACAAGTTATCTGATAGTAGGATAATACCTCATTAAATGTAGAGATTGTGAGGGCATTATAAAAGAGAGTCCTTCTCCGCTGATGTAAGTACACACACATCCACATATTTGCTATTATTTTCTTCCGTTTTTGCATCACTATTGTTTTCTAACTTGATCGTCGGAGTAGTTGTGCCAAGGACTCCTGGCTTACTTACTGGCGATTTCTCTCCCCCTCTTTGCTACTTTCCATAGGAGATCTCCGGAGTTTCTCAACCAGACAATTTCCAGAGTTGTTTAACTAGATCAATTTTCACGTCACATTATCGACAGTCCATTTTCTACCACTTTTAGACGGGATCACTACTCATGCGAGCTTCACTTGGAGGGTTCACGTTCAACTATACATAGATTCCTAGTAGTATTTCAATAGAGAAGTATACCTTTCAAAACTGAGTTGCATTAGCTCTTCGGTATAGTACAACGACAACGTGTTTGATGGATTCACATAGTAACAAAATTTAAAACCTGTTTGGTTTCAATATTAAATTTTTGAACCTCAAACTTCTAAATTTGGGCTTCCTAAAGGTTTAGGGATTCCAAGTCATTGTTGGTGCAATGATAGAAGTTCACGACCATGTCTTTAGGGGGAGTTATTCTTTAAGGACATGAAAATTATTTTCCATACACCTTGAAAGGTGATTAACCTTCTTTAGTAAAAATGCTCAAGGTTGAGCATTTGTTTATAATGGAGAGTGGATATCTTCATTGTTTAAGTTAAAAATGCTCAAGGATAGGCATTTGTCTACATTGGGGAAGAATGTAGAGTTAAAGGTGTTAGAGTGTATACTAAAAGCCTAGCTTTTGGTATAAACATTTATCTAGAAATAAGAATCATATTGGTCAAATGACTACATTTATGATAAATGTAGTTGTTCAATTAATTTATATTGTAGATAACATGGTGTGTGGTGTCACACACAGAAGATCATGTTATCAGTACCTTATAAATTATAAACAGTAGCTCACGACCAAGATGGAAAGGAACAAACCATTGGAAGGTTGTAGTGTAATTAGGTATTAGTTTATCTTAACTATATAATTACACTAGTACACTTAAAGTGTATTGAGTAGGACCATTTGAGGTCGTTCCTTTTATACTGACTTAATAAATGAACAAAGACCTCAGTTATTATGGAAGCGTGTGCTCTTAATCCTAATATAATAACAAGCACATATATTTGATATTTATTTCTTTAATTTATCAATGGGTGAGATTTAGTTCGATAAATCAATAAGCCCGATAAGTTGGGAAATGATATCACTTATAGTGTGTGTTGTTGATTATAGAAGGAAACTGTGTCCTAGTGATCTAGGTTGAGAATGTCCCTAAGAGGAGCTCATAAGGATTGTCATGTTAAACCCTGCAGGTGGACTTAGTCCGACATGACGATGAAGTTGAGTGGTACTACTCTTGGAGCTAGATATTAATTAAGCGAGTTGTCAGTAACTTACTTAATTAGTGGACATTTGTTATCTTAAACACAGGGAGACTAACACACTCGTGATAAGAAGGAGCCCAAAATGTAATTTGGGATTGGTGCGGTAGTTCAATAATAGTTCTCTAGTGGAATGAATTATTATTGATAAAATTAAGTTGTGTGTTCGGGGCGAGCACGGGATGCTTAATTTTATCGGGAGACCAAAGTCAATTCCTCCTCTCGGTCCCTATCGTAGCCTCTTAATTATAGAGTACTATACCCACCTATACTCACCTTCTTACCCATCCTATAAGGGCCGGCCAAGCTAGCTTGGAGACCAAGCTAGGGCCGGCCATGGGTATGTTCATGGGTGAATTCATGTGGCCGGCCCTATTAAATAAAAAGGAATTTTAAATTTTAAAATTTTTCTTATGTGGATAATATAATTTAAAAGAGAGTTTAAAAATTTAAATCCTTCCTTTTATAAGATTCTACAAAAGATTAAGAGAAGAGTTAAAATCTCTTTCCTTATTTGTAGATTAAAAGGTTGATTTTAATTTTGGTAAAAACTTTCCTTTTAATTATATTCATGATTTAAAAGAAAGTTTAAAAATTAAAAATTCTCTTTTATTAGTTTCTACAAAAGATTAAGAAAAGATTTAATATCTTTCCTTATTTGTAGATTGAAAGGAGATTTTAATTTTAGAGATAACTTTTCTTTTGGAAATTATCCACATGTTTAAAAGAAAGATTTTAATTTATAAAATTTCTTTTATTAACCAATCATGAAGGGATTAAAATTATTGGAGAAATTTTTATAAATTTCTAGAAACAAATTAGGAAGTTTTAATTTTTTGTTTTAATTAAAACTCTCCTTGTTTTGGGGAGAAGAGTGGCCGGCCATTATAATTTGAAAAGAGAAAATTATTTTAATTAAATAAATTTTCCTTTTCAATGGCAAAAGAATTAAGGAAGTTTTTATTAAATTTTCCTTATTTGCCAAGACCAAGGATTATAAAGAGGGGTAGAGGAGGCTTCAAGGTGAACGACTCTATTCTATTTTTCCTCTCTTTTCTCCTTGGGTGTGGTCGGCCCTTTCTTTCCTCTCCTCTCCTTTGTGTGGCCGAAACCTTCTCATGGTGGAGATAGTTTTAGTGGCCGGATCTAAGAAGGAGAAGAAGGAGAGAAAAGAAGCCTCTTTTCTAGCATCCCTTGGAGCATGGTGGTGGTGGCCGAACCTCTTCATCCTAGGAGAAGTTTTGATGGCCGAAACTTGTAAGGAAGAAGAAGGTGCTTGGTGGTTCTCATCTCGGAAGATTGTTGCCCACACAACGTCCGAGGTTAGAAGAGGAATACGGTAGAAGATCAAGAGGTCTTTCTAAAAGGTATAACTAGTAATTTTTCTTTCCGCATCATACTAGTTATTTTTGGAAATAATACTAAATACAAGAGGCATACGATTCTAGTGTTTCGAATTTGTTTTTGATATAGTGTTTCTTTGTTTTTTTTTCCTTGTGATTTGATTGTTCTTTTCGGTTGACCTAAAGTTATTTTAGGAAATTAAATATTAGCTTTCTATAAAATGTTTTGTCTAGTCGGTGGTGGTTGCTCCCATATCCAAGAAGGTCGTGTGCCTCGCCACGTCAGTACTGGGAATCAATTATGGAAATTAATATTTAATGGAATTAATAACTTAAGGTGATTTGGGTCGAACGTGTTAAGTTCTGCAGGAGACCCAAGTCAAAACCTAAAAGAACAAATAGATTAAGTTTTGGATCAAACGTGTTAAGTTCCGCAGGCGATCCAAAATTTAATTTAAAAGAACACATGGTAGCTAGGAAAAGGTTCAGACCTTTGTACAAAATTTTTGTACAGTGGAACCTCTAGGTTTTCCGAGTAGCAACCAACAAAAGGAAAATGAAAGGTATGGGACTTTCATTATCGGGTTGATCACAACGAGTGAAGTTGTGAACAACGTTGAGTAACTCTTCAGGGGGAGAGTTTGTTTTGATGTGTACCAATAGGGGGAGAAATGTAGGGTTTAAGTTAGGACTTCATTATCTAAGAGGGAGTTTGCCCTCTTAGGAGGAGAATGAAGGGTTTAACTTATGCCTTAATTACCTAGTGGCATGAAGGAGGTTTAGGCTATGGGATTAGCTTAACTTAAAGAATGTATTGTTAAACATCAAAAAAGGAGAGATTGTTGGGAGATTGTTGGTGCAATATTCCCCAGGTCAAGGTTGACCTAGTTTGACTGAGCTTGAATTGGGTCAAGCTCGAGTCTTAATGTTTATGTTTTGATAGTTTGACAATACATGTTGACAATACATGTTTGACAATACATGGAGATTGCAGGTGCAATTGTTCATGTGTGGAGATTGTGATGGAGAGTCAAGTAGGTAAAGGTTGACCGGATTCTTGACTGAAAAATCCTGGTAAGTGAAGCCAGGTGAAAGTCCTAACTTGTAGGTTAGGCAAAGGAAGTCCTGGTGAGTGAAGCCATGTAAAAGACCTAGTGAGTGAAGCTAGGCAGTGAGGAAATCCTAGTGAGTGAAGCTAGGTGAAAGACCTGGTGAGTGAAGCCAGGTAGAAGAGAAGACCTAGTGAGTGAAACTAGGCAGTGAGGAAATCCTAGTGAGTGAAGCTAGGTGAAAGTCCTGGTGAGTGAAGCCAGGTAGAGGAAAATCCTGGTGAGTGAAGCCAGGTGAAAATCCTAGTGAGTGAAGCTAGGTGAAAGACCTGGTGAGTGAAGCCAGGCAGAAGAGAAGACCTAGTGAGTGAAGCTAGGCAGTGAGGAAATCCTAGTGAGTGAAGCTAGGTGAAAGTCCTGGTGAGTGAAGCCAGGCAGAGGAAAATCCTGGTGAGTGAAGCCAGGTGAAAATCCTAGTGAGTGAAGCTAGGTGAAAGACCTGGTGAGTGAAGCCAGACAGAAGAGAAGTCCTAGTGAGTGAAGCTAGGCAGAAGGGAAGTCCTGGTGAGTGAAGCCAGGCACGGGGAAATCCAGATGGGTCAAGGTTGACCATACATCTGGTGAAAGTCCAAGTAGGTCAAAGGGATTGACCAGATACTTGGCAAGAGGAGAAAAGTCCAAGTGGGTCAAAGAGATTGACCAGACACTTGGTGAGAGAGTCTTAGCTAGTCAAGGGTGACCGGATGCTAGGTTTTATGTACCAACAAGTCAAGGTTGACTGGATGTTGGTTCAGGGGGCTTTGGACTTGGTTTTGGGCAAAAACCAAGGTCTGGATCGATCAGCCGATCGATTGGATCATACCCAATCGATCGGCCGATCGATCAGGTGAGTCCCCGCGACAGGCATTATCCCAATCGATCAGTGGATCGATTGGGGAGAAGTGTCGCGCGAACAGAGCCCCTTTGGATCGATCGGGCGATCGATTCAGAGCTCCCAATCGATCAGTTGATCGATTGGGAGGCGCGATTTCGCGCAATAAGCCCTGGATCGATCGGGCGATCGATCCAGGCTATTCCAGAGAGCACAGAGGCGCTCTGGATCGATCGGTCAATCGATCCAAAGCCTCCCCGATCGATTGGGAGCGTTCCAATCAATCGAGATCCGACCGTTGGCATCGTATTTAGCTGCAGACGTTCGATTCCTTTGGTAGAACTTCATGCATACAGCTCCGATCTTCACAGGCGACTCCACAGCTTCTCCACAGAGCTCTCCATGCCAGATCTTGAAGATTCTTGGAAGTTTTGTCCAAGTCAAGAGGCGAAGAAGAGAAGTTAGGGTTAGGGCTTTTATTGCACTTCTTGTAAGCTTTTGCTTGTTCTTTACTGCCCTTTTCTTTCTTCTTGTATTGAGAGTCTTGTAGGGCTTCTCCACCTTCGGTAGTTACCGTAAAGGAGTGTTTTATTAGTGGAGGGTGCGTGCGTGTGTGGATCATTGGATTAGTCACCTCTTGTGAGGTGGATACCAAGTAAATCCTTAAGTGTTAGCGTTGTATGTTTTTGTTTCTTGTATTTCCGCTGCACACCATCAAAGAAACAAGCAACGAAGAACATGAAGCGCGCGACGAGCTATTCCCCCCCCCCCCCCCCCCCCCCCTCTAGCTACATTTCGGTCCCAATAATATTGACACTATTATAAGGGAAATGTTGTCCGTTTGTCGGGCAGGGACTCCTCTGGGGTATGACATTAAATATTTAATTTTCTTTCTAAAACCCTAGGTCTAACTTTCAAAATTTTAAAAATATGCACAAAATGATAATTTTAATTTAAATATGATTTTGGAACCCAATATAGATTTCTTCCAACTGGATTAATTAAAAATTTCTTAGGAATATATTTTTGTGATATTCTTCTAACTTGGCCCTTATGAAATCTAATATGACAATTAAGTCCTCGATCATATTTAAAATTTCTATCATTAGCATGTAGAAAATTTGAGCATGAATCATCTTTTTCTAACATTTCAATTTTATATTTTAATTTTGTATTTTCATCTATTAGTTTTTCAAATTCTTCCTTTAAGCATGCATGTTCTTTCTTTGACTTTATATACTTTGTTTTCTTTTTATATAATGATTTACTTAGCATTTACATAATTTTAAATAATTACTCTGGAGGAAGCTTACTTACCTGACTTACCATATATTCGTCGGTAGACACTCCCTTTCATTGTTGTTTTCTTCTGCAATGTCTCCCCCTTCATCGATGATCCCGATGCTCATTTCCAATGTGCTTTCATCATCTTCGGGTAGGTACTCGGCAATTAGTGTTGCTCTGGTAATCTCCTCAGATCTAGATGCTTTTGAAGATGAGTCGGTATCCATAGCATAATCAAATTCTTCTTTCGTTGATTTTTCATAGAGCTCCAAGAACTTTTCCCAAAGTTCTTTTGCGCTTTGGTAGTTGCCGATTTTGTCAAGTTCTAGAGTAGCAAGAACACTCAGTAGGTGGAACTCAATCTTACCATTTGCTATGAATTTGTTGCGCTGCTTCTGAGTCCAATGATACTCCTCAAGTTCTTTTCTATCTTTACTTTTGGGGGCATCAAAACTAAATTTCATAGAAAGTATTATATCAAAATCAATTTAGAAAAATACCTCCATTTTTTGTTTCCAGAATGAGAACTCCCCCTCAAATGTTGGCGGATAGATGCTTGGTTCGTCCATCTCTTTTGCTTCGATTAGTAGTTAATCCTCTTGAAGCGTCCTTATTTTGATACCACTTGTTGGTCCCTTAGCGACCGGCTAGAGGGGGTGAATAGCCTGCATAATAAAAAGTGAATCTTCCTCGAGCTTTTGCAGCTTTATTAAAACAAACACTTGCATAGAAGAAATTAAGAAACTAATTAAAGAAAAAAAGGCACAGATATTTTACTTGGTTTGCTATCAGAGGATTGCTAATCCAAGATAATTAAAGCTCACTATCAAAGTTTCTTTCAGGCGGAGAAGCCTCTTATAGCGTTGACGGCTCACAAACAAGTAGTAGAAGTAGAAAAGCGTTTACAAGTGTTTACAAGTCTTGTTCTGAGCTACTGGGACCAAGACTATATTTATAGCTCTGGTCGGAGCGCCTGGAAGGGATCCAGGCACCTAGAGGGGGATAAACTTTTATCCCCGTCACATCGGGACGCGCCATGTCGCGTTTGGATTAAATTTCTAGTCCGGGGGCCCCGGACTTGGTCCGGGCATCCCGAACTAGGTCTGAGCGCCCCGGCTAGGTTCGGGCACCCTAGACTAGGTCCAGGCACCCCAGACTAGGTCCGGGCGTCTAAACTGAAAAGTCAACAGTTTGTTGACTTTCGGTCCTGGTTTTCCGCTCCGGTTTCGCTTGCATTGGTCCGGTCTTCCACTCCGGTTCTACTCGCTTGGGTGATTTCATCCATCTGGAATAGGGCTCACTTAAACTCATTTTCTGACCTTCCAGCAGTGTTCCGCTCTGACTTCTCGTCTCTCAGAAACGCCACTCGCCTCCTCATCTGCCGGCATACTCTTTCGCAACACCTCATCCCTCAGACGCACCAAGCCTGTCGACTCTCTCCAGTGGTGTCCTTCTCGCTTGCTAAATCTTTCTCTCGACTTCATGTACTCCTAAGTTTCTACACAGTTAGACACTGGGGTTAAATACCAACAAGACCTAACCTGATTTGGTTGATCACATCAAACTACCATGGGCTACTTACAAAAAATACCTCTTCCACCGCTCTTTTACTTCTCTATCGTTTTCTAGTACCTTATTGTTAGATCGAGATGCACATGAGAGGAGAGGTGAATCATGTGGTTTTAGAAAACTGAGTTTTCAGTTTTGAATAACAAAGTGCGCAGCGGAAAATTAAGTAAGAAAGTAAAATAAATAAACAAGAAAAAACATAATTCGATTTTTACTTGGTTTATAACCTTCAGCGACTCCTACTCTAAGACTCAGGTCTCACAGACCTATCAACGAGTAATCCACTAAATTCTCTTCTGGAACCACCAGAAGAGTAATTGAATACAAAGAAAGTTAGAGAAGTGTAACACGTTACACTTCCTATTTGTAGAAAGTAAGTATAGTAATTAACTTTTTACCAAACACTTGTTTGTAGTCAGTCGACTCAAGCTCAGTGTTTGGGCGGCTTCTCGATGGTAGTCGGACATAGTAGAGTCTCAATAGGGCAGCAACAACAAGCTAGAGCAGTCGGAAAGCTAATCGGACGCGTAGAAGCTCGTATGGGAGTTGATATTGAAGTCTTGGGTGAAACATCCTTTTATTGAGCATGGAAGGCGCCTTCCATATCTTTGAAGGTGCCTCCAATATAAGGAATTTGATCCCGAACCACCCGCTCCTTATCTATAGTGAAGTCTGAATTTTATCCTGCGGAAAGCGCCTTCCATGGCACTGAAGGCGTCTTCCATGGCACTAAAAGCGCCTTCCATGAACAGTGTGAAGGTATGGAAGGCGCATCGGGTGTTGTTCACTCGAGGTCCTTTGTACTTCTTTTACCCTACAAAAAATGTTAGTCCAATAACCAGTAAGATAATATTAGCACAATAATAATAAGTAATAATTAGATCCTATCTCCCCAAGACCAGAATCTAGTCAAGGTCTCAATTTAGATTTCCGGAATGAACCTAAATTGGACCAATGCCTATTGTCCCTTTAAACAGGGGCGTGTCCTCACTTAGTCACTCTCCTCCAGTGACTTACCTCTACTTACCAGGTGTAGAGTTACCTCCGGAATCACGCATCCGAACTTCGAGAATCAAACATCCCAACCTACTGGAATTGCACATTCGGTCTTCTCCAATCGGGAACCGCACATCCCGACCTACCAAAATGGCGCATTCGGTCTTCTCCAATCAGGAATCACACATCTTGACCCTTACTAGAATCCCACATCTGAACTTCAACCTGTCAGAAATCAAATATCTCGACTTGTCGGAATAACACATATGGTCTTCAACTAATTAGGAATTAAACATCTTGACTGGGGTTAGTCAACCCTGCACACTCGGTAACAAAGTTAGATCGCAACACGTCTAACTTTAACCTATTTTTCATTCATCAAAACTGAGATTTGACCATTGGTGCCAACTGCATCAACAATTACATTCATCTTTAATACATTTTATTTGGATAGATCTCTTATATTTTTTTCTCTCATTTTGGCTATTCTATAAATGTCTCTTTCTCTTCTTTTGTATCTAATTTTTAATATAATCATTCAAAAGTTTCATTCTTTGATTCATTCACTACTTTCTTGATTATTGTATATTTTTTTACAAAAAATCTCATTCTTACAGATATATAATTCCTTATAAGTTATTCATTTTTCCTTCACTTTCTTTTGTACATTCTCATTCCATCACCAAGATTCCGCAGCGCCTCGTCCCTCAGATGCACCAAGCCCGTCGGCTCTGTCCCATGCTGTCCTTCTTGCTAGCTGCGTCTCTCGCTCAACTTTCTATCTTCCTAAGTTCCTACACACTAAGACACAAGGATATCAAAACACAACAAAACCTAACTTGACTTGGTTGATCACATCAAAACTACCACAGGATATTTACAATCTCCTCTTTTTTGATGTGAGCAACCCAAGATAAGTTAGGGTAAATCAAGAAACCAATAACAATAAGGTAATAAATTTTACAAGTACAAAATGTGCAAAAATTAGATAATTAGATAAACTACCCTCCCCCTAGACTTAATCTCCACTTCTCCCCCATTTGATTACATTAAAAATAGGATTTTTTTAAAAAAAATTAAACTTGGAAAAATTCTGAAAAAAATTTATAATAGTTGAGCAGTAATATATAAAGCAGATATAAAATTTTAACAAAAAATTCATTTTAAGCAGAAATATTTTTTTTACATAAAGACATATTTAACAAAAATTCTTAAAAATAGTTATCAACATCGAAAAATCTTGAGATATTTTGTGAAAATGTAATAGAGCATGCATTTTTTTAGAAAAAAAAATTCAAGAATTACAATTTTAAAAATTTTTAGTATTAAAAATTTATATTTAGATAAATAATTCATAGAAAATTCACCAATGGTTAAAAAATTTTAGGAAAATTTTTTTAGATAGAGAATAGTATAAAATTTCATAAAAAATAAATTTTATAAAAAAAATAGCACTACAAGATTTTTTTTAAATCGAAGAATATAAATTTTGTTAAAAAATTTATAGAAAAATAATATAACAGTCAAAAATTTTGAATTTTTTTTATAGATGAGTAATGAAATTTTCTTTTTCAAAAAAATTAATTTTATTTAATTTATAACAGAAATTATGTAGAATAATTTATTTGATAATTCTAAGTAAGAATATGAAATTAAATTAAAAACAAAACATGCATAATGATTTTTCAATTTAAGCATGATTTTGAAACCCAATATAAATTCCTTCTAACTGGATTAATCAAAATTTTCTTTGGAATGTATTTTGTTGATACTTTTTTGATTTGACCCTTATGATATCTAAAGTGCTAGTTTAGTGCTTGATAATTTTTGAAATTAGAAATAGCTATATTCAAACATGCAGAATTCTTTAGATCACTACAACAAAAACCCTCATAGACATCGGCTTTCCACCGGTGTCTATTTCATTTTCGACCAATGTCTATGAAGTCGATGTTAAAAGTCTGCCATTTTAGACATCGGGTTAAAACCGGTGTAGTATCACTTAACGACACCGGTCTTCGAATCGGTTATTAACCGGTGTAATATCACTTAACGACACCGTTTCATCAACGGTGTAAAACCGATGTAATATTGTATGTTAATAACACCAGTTTTGGCAGCGGTAAATGACCGATGTAATATTAGTTAATAACATCGGTTTTACAACGGTGGAAAACTGATGTAATATGTATATTTTTTAACAGCACAAATTTGATTTCCGAAACAATAAAAAACCGATAATAATAAAAAAAAACACAAATATTCACAAATTATACAAATATTCTTCATTCAACAATATCCATAAAATACACAAATATTCACAAATTATATAAATAATCTTCTTACAACAGTATCCATAAAATACCCAAACATTCTTTTTACATCAAAAGCTAGCTAATAGATATCAAAATCAAGGTAGAACATTCTTTTAACAACACATCAAGGTAGAACCGCACTTCAAATGTAATCTAGCATGCATTCAGCTCACTCGAACTGCACTTCATCAATTTCAACTCTGGAGTACTTGAGATTTGTAAACTGTAAAAACACATAAATAATATATTAGTAAAGATGCAATTTTGAAAGCTGGAAATGATAAAGATGCAATTTTGAAAGCTGGAAATGGTAAAGATGCAATTTTGATTTATTTATTTTTTCCAAATATCTGCTCTAGCTCTAACGAGGCCAGTCTAAAGATGCAATTTTGAAAGCTGGAAATCAAGCATTTTGAAAGCTTTTCAGTGATCTGATTTTGGGTTGAGAACTACCAATAAACTAAATTTGGAATGCAAAATATCTAAACCAAAGAAAGTCCCTTTCTAATTGATACTTGCAACAAAGATAATCTACAATACTTTATACAAAGTTAATTCATGATCAGGACCCAATAATCCACCATATGTAAAATAACTAAAACAAATGTGTACATGTATCAAATAAAATAGAATACTGAGTTTTTAAAGGCTGCTGTGGAAGATAACGAATATAATATAGAATCTAAAACTTTCATATATGACACTTAGTATATGCTGCTTAGAATATAACGTAGATAATTTGCTCCTTCTAATTCAAGTGTACAGATCGATAAGAACCGACAGCATCATACAACAACTTACTAGGCATGATAATGATTGAACAAAGAAATATGACTACACAACAAATCCAGTGAAGGAAGCATAGAAGAACAAAGCTACCTCTAATGAAGAGATATACTATTTATTGTACTACCTCTGATGCCATCTTGGTATCCTAAATATCCTGCACTAAGCCCCCTATTTTCTGTGATTTCTGCTACCAACCACAGCAGCAAGGAATGCGGCAAGAAGGCATCTTTGGTTTATGATGGATTTGGAGTGTCTTGACCTAAGATATAATCCTCTTGTATCCCTCTATATTAAAGGCCAGCATACATGGAAAATTCATCATGTTCTTCTGAAGTCATAACAGGGTAGGTAAACTTTACTTGTAGTTTTTATTCATTTGCTTCATGTAGGAGTAGATTCTAGTAAATTCCCACACATTTAATGTTTAATGATCGGCTAGGGATAAGATTAGGGATCAACCTGATCATTTCCTCACTATGATTCAGTGTGTTTCTTTTTTGCGATTTCTATATAAATTCCATAAAATCATGGTTTAGTAAGTAATGAAGTCCTGTTGGGAGAAATTTTTCTTGCTAGTGAATTGATACAACGGTTACCGTTGAGCTGGGTGATTTTTCATCTTTTTTTATTTAAGGCTGAATTTGGATTCAGAAAAGGGTTAATCAGATAGATTGATGTAACAAGTGCTAGATTTCATATACCATTACTTGTTAGACTCTATATAATATTGATAACATTTTTATACCATGATCTTGGTTGTTATCACATTGATAAACTGATTATTCTTGTAATATAAATTTTATGAAATTTAGTTGCATAAAATTATTTAAATGAATATGTAATCAATGTCATATTATTGATAACTTGATGAATGGAGAACAAAATAAAAGTTGAAAATTAAATACAAGAAAATTTTCCCTATAGCCATGTGGTAGAGGTCGAGCTTGTAGCCTAAATAATGCAGTTAGGGGTCTCTATCTGATTAATGAAAAACATGAATATAGGTAAAAACAAAAGAGGTGAGTAAAATAATGAAGAGCGGTTAAATCATAAAAACAAAGAGTTCCCTATTCTTGAGGTACCCACAGGCATATTGACACTCACTCTTACTTCTAGTTGAACTTGAAATTCATTGGTATAACTAAATATGATAATGGGTACCCTTTAGGTTTGATTACCCATTTATCTTAATAGGTTAGATTAAATTTGAGTATCAATGTGTTACATATTTAGAGGAAGTTGAGCAGGTTCAAATATCCACAGGCACCCATGAATAAAAAAAATGTAATCAATACTTTGCCATGAAAATTGAACTACCTCACACTATACTCTTCAAGAGTAGGGACATCAATTCTTTAAGGCTTCAAGTCATGATGATTTGAAGGCAAAGAATTGTGTATCTAAAGAGTGCTCTAATAAAAAAAATCTTGTTTGGAAATCAATGTAACGTTCAAATTATGGGCAGGTTCTCCTATGAATAGCAGATTTACATCTCACCCTTGCATCCTTTTGGGAGGCAATCTAATTTGATAAATGAGCAAAAAGAGATACTATAGTCAGATTGAATGCAAAGGCAAAGAACACTATTAATACATACTGCATGTAAGCTTCTCTAGGTTAAGCAGAAAGTGATCGAGTTTAGATGTGCTCCTAAAGGACCAACAAAGCTATATAATGTCAAGAGAGTTACCATAAACAACCTCCATCTCTTTTCTACAAGAGGAAAAATCATATAGAGATCAATTGTCACTTAGTTAGAGTGAAAGCTATATATAATGGGTACTTTCCTAAGCGACAACTTGGTAACATGAAAAAAAAAACAAGATGATGCATAGAGCAATCATACACAACTCTAAGATGATGTGGGCAAGTGACAATCAAATAATGATTTGTATTATAAATAGTCTAGTGTTTATGAACACACTAAACATATTGAAGATCATAGCCACCACCCGTGCCACAATTATGTCCAAAAAGATCATCTAGTCTAATTCCCAAATTTTAAATTAGTTAGTTTTTCTAGAATTTGTAAATACACATTTACATGGATTGTATTCTTATTTCATATAACAAACAAACAAACAAAAAATCCAGATTTTCACTGAGATGATGAAAAACTTGGTAATTTTTTTGGGTTATGTGAAAAAATAGAATTCTCGAGTGGAAACTCTCTTTTACCGCTGTGCCAGTCACTAGTATGTAAAAGTCTATAGGCGCTTCATTCTGCAACATCACATCTTCCCTGGGTGGATAATACTCGGCTTTCATCTCAGATACCTTCAAATATACAAAAGATGAGATACTGAGGTGAGAGCACTATGTTGTGATATTCTGTTTGGCAAAATATGGAGTTAGAAAATTCTAATAATTACCAGTTGGAATAGCAGGTCATTAGATACTCCATGGAACAAGTAGACACTTTGAACCAGTGAGTAAAACAGATAGTGAGTAATGCTGGATATGATGGCTTTAGGAAGAGCATCCAGTGTCTCTTGCTGTTGGAGGCCTTCTGAGTCAGTCCTGAACTTCAAACTGAGATGTGAGATCATTTGTTCTTGTAAGCGTTCTGGAAGCTGATTTCTTTGTGCAAACCCCGTGGCTGCTTGGATTGTATCCCTCTGCAATGATCAGTACATATCTTTAATGCTATAAAAGTAAAACAAGAGTAAATATTGGTTGCAAGTACAACTTGCTGCCATCTGAATGGAATGATCAAGTTTCACATTGCGAAACTTACATATCTTCTAGTTCTGCTAGTTCCATGAACTACCAAATTGGTCATATTTCCGATTAAATAGGTTGTTAGTCCAAGGTTAAAGAGCATGTAGAAAATGTCAAAAATCATCTCTCCTGTATTTTCAGCATGCAAGTCTCCATAACCAACGGTTGTAAGGGTGGTGATTGACTAGTACATCGAGGTCACATAGCGGATCCACAAGCCTCACTCGTGGAAATCTGGCATAGAAGCACCGATCCAAGTACTGCTTGGATTGATACCTTGCAAAGAAGATAATAGAAGCACCCAGCACAGTGCACAGCAAATAGAGTCACCTATGAGATTGTTATGAAATGACAGTATCAGCTGAAGTATCAACTGCAAAAGGTAAGTGAATGCATGAATTGATGGTAAAGAATAAAGATCCTTACACAAATAAGTTTTGCACATCGAACCCAAAAGTAGTTGAAGTGCCTATCTTTCTCTAGTCTGGTAAATGAAAAATGAAGTGTGTGGAATTAGTTGGAAGGCAATAATATCTTCCCTCAGGGAACACAAAAAGCATTCACATAGTTATTTAAGATGCATACCTTGCAAATAGTGCACTAACTCTTCTGAGACGTCAGAGACGGAGCATGTTGAAGAATCCATAAGAGCGGAGCTTATGAGGCAACAATTTGCGTGCAAGTTCGGAAGGGATAGTGGAAGCAACATCAAGAACAAACCAACTGGTCAAATATTTCCATGCTATTAGCTTAGGATCGTCAACGAACAGATAAGTTGTTCTATCAAGGTAGGTCAAAAAGAAGGTTAAAATGATGTCAATGGCAAAGAAGGCGTTGACGATATTGTCCACCAAGGCAAGAGTTCCCTTCGCATGCCCAAGGAATCCAAATTCGAATGGAGAAACCCAAGCAGAATAGACAACGAGAACAATCAAGAAAATCTCCCATGCCCTGTGACAGAAATTCAAACATCAGAAATGTCTAGAAATATATAAAAGTCTCCAATCAATTATCTCTTGGATGTAGTATTCATGAATAGGGCGGCTAAGGGTTTCTTATTTCCAGACAAGGATAATAAATTGTCACGAAAGAAAGAAAGAAAAGTAAAAGCAAAATTACCCCAACAAGAGATTTAGACAACGTAAACACTGATGCTTTTATATATGAAAAACAAAAAAAGCCTTTTAGAACTGAGAAAAAAAATAGAGATGGGGATTAAAGAAGTTTATATGCAATGGAAGAGTAGAAAATCAATAGTTACGCATCTGAAAAATTGCACCTTGAAGACTAGGATCCTTAGCTCGAAGTCCTAAATCTTTCTCACAATATCTTCACTAAATTATACATATTAGGAGTTAGGAGAGAATACAACTCTTTTCAAAAAAAATAATAATCATAATAATAATAAAGGGTAAAAAGTTATTCAAAGAGAATCCCACATCAAATCTATCACCGAAGTTCCACAAGGAATATCGATCCAGAAGAAAGTTCGGATTTTTCAAGGGTTCATGACCAAAAAAAAGGGTTTACATGCAAGAGGGAAAAAATCTGAACAAAAAGAAGGCAAAGAACAAGAGAAAAAACCCCACAAGCTTTCCATCCAGAGCAAATCCCACAGCTCACAATCTCCAACGGAAAAAAAGGAGTTCGCCCTAGTAACGACAGAGGGAATAGAACACCAGACCTGTATCGCCGATCGTAAGGGGAAACGATGAACCTCCGGAGCTTGACCCTACGGTTGCTCCTGGCCCCGAGGGAGGGGAGAATCCCGATGGAGAGGCTGTAATGGCTGCCGTCCGACGAGATCTCCTTCTCCGCCTTGATGCCGCACATCATTGCCAATGACATGTTGAACACCTTCACCGTATCCGCCATAGTCGCCAATTCACGTTATCTACACCCACACTCCCTCTCTCCAACCGCTCCCTTTCCGGATTCAAAGCATCACAGCTCACAAGAATCTTGATTGGCGATGGCGGCCGCCGAGGCGTGAGCAAGAGCGGAGAAAGCGACAACAGCAAGACGACCCGTTGTAAAAGGGAGGAGTTGGAGGAGATGCGGTGTGGTTGGAAGAAGAAGCAAGGGCGTCGTGTCTTGATCCTGATCGGGAGAGGAAGGGGCGTCGATCTAGGAAGGGGGAAGAGGGAGATAAGGTTGAGAGAGATGGTCGGATGGTCGGAGGTTTAGGTTTAGGCTGAGAGAGATGGTCGGATGGTCGGAGGTTTTAGGTTTAGGTTGAGAGAGATGGTCGCGCGGAGGAAGGGGCGGGATATAGATTTAGGTTTGGAGGGAACTTCACAGTGTTGCAAATTTTGGCTTGTGGGAAAATTAAAATATTTTATTTTGGTTCATTAACATCGGATTTTAAAAACCGCTGTTAAAATCAGTGTCTATTAACGAAAAAAAGGGCGCTCATAGACATCGCCTAAAAAACCGATATCTATGAGCTAAAATCTGCGCTCATAGACACCGGTTTTTGGAAAAACCGGTGTAAAATACTCAAAGACATCGATTTTTGCTTAAAATCGTTGTTGTTCCACTGATGTCTATGAGGGATTTTGTTGTAGTGGATTTTCTATTTAAAATTTTTGATTTTTCATTTTTATCTTGTCAAAATCTTCCGATCGACAAGATGTTGTTAATGTTCCTTTTAATTCATTATTTTCTTTTAATAACTTCTTATTCTCTAATTCTAATTGACAAGAACTCTTTGATAAAATTTTAATAAATTTAAATAACTGGTCAGGAGGTAAAAACCATACCTAACTTACCTCTCCTTTATCTGAAACTCCTCCTGTAGTGTTGCTTCCTTCCGACGTTGCTTCCTCTTCATTGATGCTCTCGATGCTCATTTCGGATGAGCTTGCTTCGTCTTCTTCTTCTTGGTGACTTGCTACTAGCATAAGTCTGGCAAGGGCTTCGACCTCTGACTCAAACGATGTTTTTTCCCACGTTGCCTTTAGATTTTGATGCTTTGTTTGGACTGACTTCTTGTTCTTCTTCTTGTTCTTCAACTTTGGACAGTTGTCTTTGATACGCTCTTCTTCATCGTAGTGGTATCATTTTATCTTTTTTTCTTTCTTTTATCCTACACTTGATTAAATTTATTAGTTTTAAAGAATTTTTAAATTTCATTACCATGAACGTTGTTTCGTCAACGTCGAGGGATGTTTCAGAATCTGGTTCATTCATTTTGCCTTTAGGGCAATGTTGTACTTGAGCTCTTTCTTCATATCTGCATATCTAGTTTCATGAACTTCAAATGTAGAGAATAACTCTTTTAAAGTACTTACCTCTAGATCCTTAAAGATATAATACGCATCTACTAAGGATACTCATTCAGAAGTCCTAGGAAATACGTTAAGCACGTACGTTAGTGAATCTCAGTTAGTTACCTTTTCTTTGAGATTTGTGAGTCTGGTGATGAGTTCCTTGATCCATGAGTGAAGGTGTGCAATGGATTCACCTTCTTCTAATCAGAGGTTGCTGATATGGTTCCGGAGCAAATCCCGTCTCGCTAGTTTTGCCTCCGAGGACCCTTCGTGTAGTTCCAAGAATTTCTCCCAGAGCTACTTGGCTGACTCGTAAGTTTCGATCCGGTTGACTTCTTGAGGTGGTAGAACGTTAAGCAGATGAAACTCTGCTTTTTCATTTGCCACGAAGTCGGCTTGCTCCTTTTTCGTCCATTGGTATTCTTCTTTGCCTTCTGGTGCCACAAAATCAAATTTCATAATTAGTAATAAATTGAAATCTGTCTTAAAGAATACCTCTATTTTTTCTTCCAGTTTGTGAATTCTCCCTCGAACTCCAGTGGGTAGATGCTCCATTCAGTCATCTCTTGTGTTTTGATTGGTAGTTAGTCCTCTTGAAGAGTCCTCACTCTGATACCACTTGTAGAACCCTTAGCGGTCAGCTAGAGAGGGGTGAATAGCCCTGCAAAAAATGAACACCCTTTCTTGATCTTTATAAGCTTTTATTAAGAAATACTTGCATAAAAAGAATTAAAAAGCTAAAAGAAAGAGGCACAGAAAGAGTTACTTAGTTTGCAATCAGCGAATTACTAATCTAAGGAAATTAAAGCTCATTAAATTCTCCTTCGGACGGATAAGCCTCTTATAGCAGTCAAAGCTCACAACTACAAAGCTAAACTTAATTAAAATTGATTACAAGTGTTGATATTAGCTTATGGGATCAGAGTTGTATTTATAGCCCTGATCGGGGCACCTAGAAGGGTTCTAGGCGCCTGAAAGGAGATAAAACTTTATCCTCGTGGCACCGGATTATGACAGCGCGCGTTTCGATAAGTTTTCTGGTTCAGGTGCTCCGAGGGGTTCTGGGTACCCAGACCGAGCTGAACTCGGCTCGACCATGGCACATGTCGGGGTGCCCTGGTTGCCTTAGGTGGTCCAAGCTCCTGGACCTGATCCAGGCGCCCAGACACAAAAGTCAACTCCTCATTGACTTTTTTAGTCCGTGACTTCCGCTCCAACTCTGCTCGCTTGGGTTCGGGTCTTCTGCTCTGGCTCTGCTTACTTGGGTGATTTCGGCCATCCAGAATAGAGCTCACCCAAACTCATCTTCCGACCTTCTCGAACAACCTTCCGCTCCGGCTTCTCATCTCTCGGAAACGTCGTGCGCCTCCTTCTTGTTCGCCAACGTACTCTTCCGCAGCACCTTGTCCCTGTTAGATCGTAGAGCTCACTAGAGGGGGTGAATAGCGACCGAAAAAAATATCGTAGCGAAATTAAGTTGAGTACGCAGCAAAAAAATAAAAGACACAATGCTAACAACACCAATTTTACTTGGTTCGAAGCCTTCGTCGACTCCTACTCTAAGGCTCACACTCGTCAAGTGCTTTTGTTGGGAAATCACTAATAATTCGCAATAAGTACAAGAATTTGTAAAAAGAGATTATCGACAACAATAAAATGAAGACTTAAATCACTGGTTGTCGGAGAAGCTTCACAGCGTAGCAAGAGCATCTTGGAAGCAGCACGCACAAGAGCAGTCGTAGCAAAAGTTGTTGTATTTTGCTCCAGGGTGAGACGTCCTTATATAGGATGCTCTGGGTGCCCGGACCGTGACGTAGGTCCGGCCAATCAGCACGCTCCTCGTTGCGATGCAATAAGTCTTTTGCCTTCCAGGCGCCTAGACCGATTTCGGGTGCCTGGACCAACTCCGGGCGCCCGACCACCTTTCTCCAGAAAGTCTTTCTCCTGCAAGAAAGTGTTAGTCCAAGGCAAAATAAAAGCTAAACTACCCTGCAAAATAGAAGTTAGCACAATTATAGTAAAAGAGTAGTAATTAGATTCCGTCTCACCGAGACCAGAATCTAGTGACGATCTCAACTTAGATTTTTGAAATGGTTCTAAGTTGGATCGACGCCTACTATTCCGTCAAACGGGGAACGCGTCCTCACCAAGTCACTCCCCTTCAGTGACTTACCTTAACTTACCTGCTAGATGTCTGGTCAGCCCGTCGACCCATCTAGACTTCGTGCCAGCTATCAAGTCAACCCGTCGACTTAGCTGGACTTCGTGCCAAACATCAGGTCAGCCCATCGACCAGTCTGGACTTCGTGCCATCTATCAGGTCGGCCCATCGACCTAGCTGGGCTTCGTGCCAGCTATCATATCAGTCCATCGACCTAGCTGGACTTCGTGCCAACTATCAGGTCAGTCCGTCGACCTAGCTGGACTTCTCCTGCACAATTAGTCAAAGTGTTAAATCACAATGAAACTAACTTAACCTATTTTGTCATTCATCAAAACCTAAGTTAGACCGTTAGTGCTAACCGCACCAACAGTCCCTTGGATGCACCAAGCCCATCGGCTCTGTCCCGTGCTGTCCTTCTCGCTAGCCAGAGGAGTCCCTGCCTGACAAAAATCTGGCAGCATCTCCCCTGTACCAGTGACAATCTGAATATACATACATCCACAAGAATGTAACGACCACCCTTCTTACTACTACTCTCTAAGGGCGACCATTACCTATCTATACTCTACTTACTAGTGTCACTGACGCTATTATTAGAGTCAGTTAGATTTATCACGGTTCAGAGGAATTCCTACCGAAAAATTTCGACAGAGTCTCCCCTGTACCGGTGACCAAATCCATAATACAAACAATCTATACTCAGCCACAGGCGGCTGGAACATATATTTTCACAACCACGCAGCAATAATACACACTATAACTAAAAGAAAGCTATTCTAGCAATAGTAACCAAGCATAACTCCAACAGTAGGACATATCAAGCTACAAATACGAATTAAACTTCATTACAATCTCAACTTCATAATAGCATTTAAGAAGAAAACTAAAAACATAAACTGAAACTCTAAACAGTAGGTCCCCTCTGGATCTCTCCATAGTTCAGTCACCACACACATCCATCATCACCACCACCCTGTCGCCTCCCTTCATATCTTAGCTTTTCCTTTATCTGCAGTAGGAGGAAAAAGAAAAGTATCTATAAGCGAAAACGCTTAGTAAGTACTAATCTATCTCACAAAACTCGAAAAGCATAAATGAAATGCATAAGTGCTGAAACTGAAATAATAATAAAGTTATGGTATACAGAAAATGAACAGATACAAATCATACTCATTATCAAGCGGGATAACAAGAAACTAACCATTCTTATCTATTCTAAGCTTGGAACTTATTTCATTTCTTGTATCCTTGTGTTAGAAATTAATCTTTTAATTTCTATCTTTTACTTTCTTCTTCTTTCTTTCTTTCTTTCTTTCTTTACTTTCTTTACTTTGGGCCCAGGCTTAGTACCATCTCATGCGTGTTCCCTAATAGGTTGGGGTTGCGAGCCACCAATCCTAAAAAGAGCGACCTCGGTCTACCAGGGCCAAGACCTCGAAATGGTCACCTGGATTTGTTTAACGACAAGCACTTGGATGTCGGGTACTAGCCTCTTGCTTGACTTACTTGTTATCTTTCTTATTCTTTTATCTTCCTTATTATCTTTTATTAAAGATTGTGGGAGTCCTTTAAATATACTTAACAAGTATGGGTGTATAATCAACTAACCATGCTATATAACAGAGTAAAACAAGTAACTTAAAGCTTACTGATCATGCTATAAGCTAAACTAAAGAAAGCAATTTAAAGCCTTTGAATCATACGGTGAAAACATGGCAAAGGATGCTATTTTAGTGCTTCTAAACATGCTGTAAAATCAAGTATGGAATGATTCTAATCATGCTGTAAATAAAGCAAAAGATAGCTAATTTGAACTTCCTAAACCTGTTATAAAATAGAGCAAAGGAAAGCAAATCTGGACTTTCTAAACATGCTGTAAAATAGGGCAAAAATGCTACTTTGGGGATTCTAATCATGTTATAAAACATAGACAAAGAATACTACTTTAGGGTTTCTTAAGCATGCTGCAATAAAAGTAAAAGAATGCAACTTTACGCTTCTTATCATGTTGTAAAAACAAACAGACATAGAATGCTACTCAACTTCTTAAACATGCTGTAAAATAGAGCAAAAGAAAGCTAACTTGGACTTCCTAAACATGGTAGTAGCATGGAAAAGTCTAATTCTGCATGCTTAAATTAAATGGCACATAAATCTCAAGCTACATACTTTATGATAGCATGCATATAAATTCTTCATGCACAAAAATACGCTAAATCTGTACACATGCTTATCATCACTAAAACTTACTGAAGCTTAAAGTCTGTATAAACTTGTTGTAAAGAAAACTCATACTCTCACAAGGCAACCGAAATCAAAACTTGTTGCAACTATCTGTAGTGCCACGGCAGTAACTAAAGCTCTAAACAAAACAATCTAATAAAATTGTTCTTATTCCTCATATAGCAATGAAATTGAATCTAAAATCACATGCTCAGTTCTGTACATGTTCGTATATAAATTCTTCACACTAAATCATTAAATTTGCTACTAGAAACTAAAGAGGTAATAACAACATATCTTCATGCTCTCCATCTGCTATGGAAGAAAACCAAAAATTCCAGCAACCTCCAAAGGAGAAAACATTGGAATTAAACATTCCTTAAACCTTCTTTACAGTAGCAATTGAACTAAAAAGGGACCTATATTTCTAGCAACCATATCCGGTCACAGCAGGTTCCAAAGCAAGGAACTAAAATCCCTAACCTATACCATCTTTCATTCCTTTGTTCCCATTTGAGGCTCACGGCAACAACCTCAAAACCAAATCCGAATTGCAATGGAAGCAAGGCAAACCAATAGAAGCTCGGAACTACTCGGCACGGCAAAACCGAAGCAAGGAAAACAAATCGAAGCTCGGAGCAACTCCTACCGCAGGTGAGTAGTACTTACCACGGTTTGCTTGCACTTACAACCGAAGGAGAGGAAGAGGCTTCTAGGGTTTTCGGCAGTGACTCCAAACTCGAGATTTGAACCCTTCCTCCGGTCCACGAGCTCTCTTCGACAAGGAGACTTCGAATCAGTGAAGAACCCACGGTGAGAAGTGCTCGCCGGCCGCCGAAGATGAAGCCTTAGCTTCGTTTTCGCCCGAGAGGGATCGCCGTCGCGAGAGGAAGAGAGGAAAGTTAGGTTTTGGGAAAAGGTTTCGGGTTCTGGTAAAACACTTAAGCTTTCCTTTAAATCTAGGGTTTCCATTATAACTATACTTTATATCCAATTCTCTCCATATTAGGTTGACAAAGTCCGTGTAGCTCAGCTGGTTTGGGCCGGTTTTGCTTAAAGCCCAGCTCATGGGTTCGAATCCCAGCCGCGCACTTTTATTCCCCTTTTATTCAAAACGCTCTAACTATAGCTTAAATATATTCCACCTCCTATATAATTAACAAAGCTTTTGTAGACCGGTTGGTTTGCTGCGCTTTGACTAAGTCGAGGCTCGCGGATTCGAGTCTCGGCTGCCACTATTTTCCTTCTTATTTATTCTTATTCCTAATTACTACTTATATACATATTGCTCCATATACAACTAACAAAAACTCGCTGGCTTAGTTGGTCAGGTCGGTTTTGGCTTGGGTCAGTCTGACCCGAGGTCCCGGGTTCAAACCTCACTTCCAACGCTTTTTGCCTAAACTTCTTTGGTTTTGTAGAAATGCTAAACGACCTCCAAAAATTACGCAAAAATACTCTAAAAAATTCTAAAAATCTCTAGAATATTTTAAAAGCATTTTCAAATATCTTTATGGACATTTGAAACTCAGAATAGGGAAAATTGGGTCATTACAATCCCCCATACCTTATAAAAAGTTCGTCCTCGAACTTAGAATAGCTCTGGATACTTTTCTGTCCTCCCGCTCCCAAGTGATTTCCTCGTGTTTCTGGCAGACGACCTTCACTAGTGGTACTTCGTTCTCAACTTCGACCGCCTCCGTCCACTATCCGTAGGTCTGCTCCATAATTAAGATCCTCTTGGATCCGCATTGACCGAGGTGAATCACTTGGCTCGGGTCGTGAGAACTTAGCATGGAGACATGAAATACATTGTGTATTGTTGACATGTCTTGTGGTAAGTCCACTCGTAAGCTACTTTCCCAATCCTCTCTACGATCGGGTAAGGTCCTACATAGCGAGGACTTAATTCGCCCTTCTTGCCAAATCTCATCACTCCCTTCATAGGAGCGACCTTGAGGAAAACCGAATCTCCTACTTGAAATTCCAATGGCCTACGGCGCATGTCAACATAACTCTTCTGTCTGCTCTGCGCAGTCTCGATTCTCTGTCGATTTTGGATTGCTTGAGTAGTCTCGTCTATCACCTCTGTCTGAATGCCTAGCTCACTCCATCTCTTTTCTCTCCCGCTTCTTGCCGTGATCTGCATTTCTGCCATAAAGTGCTTCATAAGGTGCCATCTGTATGGTGATAGCTATTGTTGTAAGCGAATTCAGCTAAGCACAAATACTTGCACCAACTCCCCATAAGCTCTGAGCATGTCTTCTAAAATCTGATTCACTCGCCCCGTCTGCCCATCATCCGTGGATGGAAAGTCAAACTTGAGTTTGGTGCCCAGTCATTCGAACGCACTCCCAAAAGTGTGAGGTGAAGGCCCATCTCTATCGAAACGATAGATTTAGAACCCAATAAGTCCGACTACTTTAACATATAGCCGCCAACGCCTACGGAGTGGGACACCTTGATGGCTAGGAAGTGAGCGACTTGGTCAATCGGTCTACTATTACCCATATCGCATCATATCCACCGGTGGTTCTTGGGAGACCTACTATGAAGTCCATGGAAATGTCTTCCCATTTCCATTCTGTATTGGGAGGTGGAGAACTCCTCCGGTCTCCGGTGTTCTGCTTTGATGTCAAGCAGGTATCGACATACTTAGCTACATCTCTTTTGAGTCCCGACCACCAAAACCTCTGTTTCACATCTTGGTACATCTTGGAAGAACCAGGATGCATGGAATATGGTGTACTGTGAGCTTCCTCTAAGATCTTCTTCTCGCCTCATCATCAAGCACGCAAATGCGACTTCCCGATAAAGAATTCCGTATCCGTCACTCTAAACTCGAGTTGTCTCTTCTCGTATCCCTTGCTGATCTTACGGATGTCGGATCTTCACTGCTTTCTCCAGATTCCACAAGCAGTAGACTCTAAGGTCGATGTGGAGCTGTCCTTCGATAATTTCAAGCCCAAAATCGACAACTCCTTTGGCAGGGCTAGTGATGACAAGGACATCGGTGATGCACTAGATTTTCTCTGAGTGCATCCGCCACTTTGTTAGCTTTGCTGGTGGTAGAGAATTTCACAATGTAATTTGACCAATTCCACCACCATTGTCTCCTCATGTTTAAGTCCTTCCGAGTGAAGAAGTACTTAAGACTCTGATCCGTGAAAATTCTACACGGACTCCATACAAATAATGTCGCCAAAGTTTAAGTGCAAAAACTACATTTGCCATTTCGAGATCATGAGTAGGGTAGTTCTTCTCATAGTCTTGAGTTGTCCGGAAGCATAAGCTATGACCTTTCCTTCTTGCATGAGTACCGCTCCAAACCCATCTTGGAAGCATCGTGTAGATGTCGAAACTCTTGTCGCTCTCTGGAGCAATCGAATGCGAATTATACTCTATCAGTTTCTTAATCTGCCCTTTATCATCTCAATCTTTGTTCTTTTCTGTGAGTCATTTTATCATCTCTTGAAGACACCTATTTATGGTCAGATTGTATTTTAGGCATCATCTATGGGTCAAAATGTAGAAGACTAGTAGAACAACATCATTGTTTGTGTAGGATTATGTTACTATAGTAGACAATAAATCATCTAGTGAACAAACTAAAGTCGTCAAGAGTCTGCAGATTATCCTCGCGTGTCATGCTCCTCTGGGGTCCTTGAATAGACTGTAATGTCATCGATGAATACAATGACAAATTTGTCAAGATATTCTCTGAACACTCTATTCATTAGGTCCATGAAGACCGCAGGTTGGTCACTCCAAATGGCATAACTACAAACTCGTAGTGTCCATATCTGGTCCTGAATGCCGCTCTGGGTATATCTCTTTCTTTCACCTTCGGTGATGGTACCCAGAGCGCAAGTCTATCTTCGAGAACACCGTCGCTCCTCTTAACCGATCAAATAAGTCATCGATCCGAAAGGCTACTGAAATGGTCACTGGTCCAAATAGCAAGCTCAAGAATCTTTCTCCCATCTTTCTTCGACAAACAAAAAATGAGCTCTATTGTCTTTTTATCTTAAAAAGGCTCTTGTGATTTCTTTACTTGTATCAGCTCTCTGGAGACATGTGATACGGAGCTTTTGGACCGTGAACCAATTCAATCTCAAATCTACCCATTTATCGGGAGGTAGTCCAGGTCTGGGAATACCTCGGGATATTCACAGACCACCCGAACCCCTCTTCTTACCTTCTTTCGCTCTTCTACACTTACTTGACCGGGCCCCTCCCACTGCCTTGTCTTCATCTTGGCGGCTTGAACTCTATAATCTCCTCAAGGCTTGTTGGTGATAACTCTTCATAACTCTAATCAAAATCGCCCACCATCCGCCTACCGCCTCTTGGTCTTTATCCTCCCACTTCATACAAGCATCTCCAGATAGGAAGAAGGACACTTAATGGTATCAACCTTCTCGACTTCCGGTCACCAAGAATCCATTGTGCTCTCAAGTGTCTTGAACCAAGCCTAGGCATCCCAAGGCTCCGTCGAGAATCTTTCCGTTTCACCAACGGATAAGGTACGCTTGTCTTCAGGTGTCAGGCGACTTCGTGGCAACCGATAGGACTTCACCGCCATCGGGTCTCCACATTAATGGTTGGGGAGTGGAGAATGGCTTCGATTGCCATTAGATCGGCAATCACTCATTGTTCGCCATTGTCTCGGAGTTAGGCAACAACTTCAGAGGTCAGGCTCACTGATCTAAGCTCGTTTCCCGATCTTGGTTCTCGCATGAGAACGTCCTCTTCTTGACATCAAGTCAGGCAGAGGAAAAGGAAACTTACAATTATCACTATACTTTCTAGATATTTCTTACTTATACATGATTCTTGACTTTCAACACCTATGAGGAGGTACTTCTAAACATTTCTCTATCCTTTCTAAACATACATAAATATGAATAAAAAAAAAAGGAAACTAAATCTTCTATCTTACTTTAGTACTAAAAAAAAACAAGTACTCTATACTGCAGTTAATAATAAGGAAAGCAGAATAAAGAAAGGATTTAAATACTTTCTTACTTGGAGACGGCGAGGATGATGTTGATGTGTGTGTGATGCTGGAGAATGGAACACTGCTCTGATACCAACTGTAACGACCACCCTTCTTACTACTACTCTCTAAGGGCGACCATTACCTATCTATACTCTACTTACTAGTGTCACTGACGCTATTATTAGAGTCAGTTAGATTTATCACGGTTCAGAGGAATTCCTACCGAAAAATTTCGGCAGAGTCTCCCCTGTACCGGTGACCAAATCCATAATACAAACAATCTATACTCAGCCACAGGCGGCTGGAACATATATTTTCACAACCACGCAGCAATAATACACACTATAACTAAAAGAAAGCTATTCTAGCAATAGTAACCAAGCATAACTCCAACAGTAGGACATATCAAGCTACAAATACGAATTAAACTTCATTACAATCTCAACTTCATAATAGCATTTAAGAAGAAAACTAAAAACATAAACTGAAACTCTAAACAGGTAGGTCCTGAAAATTTGCTAGCAAACTCTGGATCTCTCCATAGTCCAGTCATCACACACATCCATCATCACCACCACCCTGTCGCCTCCCTTCATATCTTAGCTTTTCCTTTATCTGCAGTAGGAGGAAAAAGAAAAGTATCTATAAGCGAAAACGCTTAGTAAGTACTAATCTATCTCACAAAACTCGAAAAGCATAAATGAAATGCATAAGTGCTGAAACTGAAATAATAATAAAGCTATCTGCATGTGCTCATGGTATACAGAAAATGAACAGAATACAAATCATACTCAGTATCAAGCAGGATAACAAGAAACTAACCATTCTTATCTATTCTAAGCTTGGAACTTATTTCATTTCTTGTATCCTTGTGTTAGAAATTAATCTTTTAATTTCTATCTTTTACTTTCTTCTTCTTTCTTTCTTTCTTTCTTTACTTTACTTTTCTTTACTTTGGTTTACTATCTCATGCGCGTTCCCTAATAGGTTGGGGTTGCGAGCCACCAATCCTAAAAGAGCAGACCTCGGTCTACCAGGGCCAAGACCTCGGAAATGGTCACCTGGATTTGTTTAACGACAAGCTCTTGGATGTCGGGTACTAGCCTCTTGCTTGACTTACTTGTTATCTTTCTTATTCTTTTATCTTCCTTATTATCTTTTATTAAAGATTGTGGGAGTCCTTTAAATATACTTAACAAGTATGGGTGTATAATCAACTAACCATGCTATATAACAGAGTAAAACAAGTAACTTAAAGCTTACTGATCATGCTATAAGCTAAACTAAAGAAAGCAATTTAAAGCCTTTGAATCATACGGTGAAAACATGGCAAAGGATGCTATTTTAGTGCTTCTAAACATGCTGTAAAATCAAGTATGGAATGATTCTAATCATGCTGTAAATAAAGCAAAAGATAGCTAATTTGAACTTCCTAAACCTGTTATAAAATAGAGCAAAGGAAAGCAAATCTGGACTTTCTAAACATGCTGTAAAATAGGGCAAAAAAATGCTACTTTGGGGATTCTAATCATGTTATAAAACATAGACAAAGAATACTACTTTAGGGTTTCTTAAGCATGCTGCAATAAAAGTAAAAGAATGCAACTTTACGCTTCTTATCATGTTGTAAAAACAAACAGACATAGAATGCTACTCAACTTCTTAAACATGCTGTAAAATAGAGCAAAAGAAAGCTAACTTGGACTTCCTAAACATGGTAGTAGCATGGAAAAGTCTAATTCTGCATGCTTAAATTAAATGGCACATAAATCTCAAGCTACATACTTTATGATAGCATGCATATAAATTCTTCATGCACAAAAATACGCTAAATCTGTACACATGCTTATCATCACTAAAACTTACTGAAGCTTAAAGTCTGTATAAACTTGTTGTAAAGAAAACTCATACTCTCACAAGGCAACCGAAATCAAAACTTGTTGCAACTATCTGTAGTGCCACGGCAGTAACTAAAGCTCTAAACAAAACAATCTAATAAAATTGTTCTTATTCCTCATATAGCAATGAAATTGAATCTAAAATCACATGCTCAGTTCTGTACATGTTCGTATATAAATTCTTCACACTAAATCATTAAATTTGCTACTAGAAACTAAAGAGGTAATAACAACATATCTTCATGCTCTCCATCTGCTATGGAAGAAAACCAAAAATTCCAGCAACCTCCAAAGGAGAAAACATTGGAATTAAACATTCCTTAAACCTTCTTTACAGTAGCAATTGAACTAAAAAGGGACCTATATTTCTAGCAACCATATCCGGTCACAGCAGGTTCCAAAGCAAGGAACTAAAATCCCTAACCTATACCATCTTTCATTCCTTTGTTCCCATTTGAGGCTCACGGCAACAACCTCAAAACCAAATCCGAATTGCAATGGAAGCAAGGCAAACCAATAGAAGCTCGGAACTACTCGGCACGGCAAAAACCGAAGCAAGGAAAACAAATCGAAGCTCGGAGCAACTCCTACCGCAGGTGAGTAGTACTTACCACGGTTTGCTTGCACTTACAACCGAAGGAGAGGAAGAGGCTTCTAGGGTTTTCGGCAGTGACTCCAAACTCGAGATTTGAACCCTTCCTCCGGTCCACGAGCTCTCTTCGACAAGGAGACTTCGAATCAGTGAAGAACCCACGGTGAGAAGTGCTCGCCGGCCGCCGAAGATGAAGCCTTAGCTTCGTTTTCGCCCGAGAGGGATCGCCGTCGCGAGAGGAAGAGAGGAAAGTTAGGTTTTCCCGAAAAGGTTTCGGGTTCTGGTAAAACACTTAAGCTTTCCTTTAAATCTAGGGTTTCCATTATAACTATACTTTATATCCAATTCTCTCCATATTAGGTTGACAAAGTCCGTGTAGCTCAGCTGGTTTGGGCCGGTTTTGCTTAAAGCCCAGCTCATGGGTTCGAGTCCCAGCCGCGCACTTTTATTCCCCTTTTATTCAAAACGCTCTAACTATAGCTTAAATATATTCCACCTCCTATATAATTAACAAAGCTTTTGTAGACCGGTTGGTTTGCTGCGCTTTGACTAAGTCGAGGCTCGCGGATTCGAGTCTCGGCTGCCACTATTTTCCTTCTTATTTATTCTTATTCCTAATTACTACTTATATACATATTGCTCCATATACAACTAACAAAAACTCGCTGGCTTAGTTGGTCAGGTCGGTTTTGGCTTGGGTCAGTCTGACCCGAGGTCCCGGGTTCAAACCTCACTTCCAACGCTTTTTGCCTAAACTTCTTTGGTTTTGTAGAAATGCTAAACGACCTCCAAAAATTACGCAAAAATACTCTAAAAATTTCTAAAAATCTCTAGAATATTTTAAAAGCATTTTCAAATATCTTTATGGACATTTGAAACTCAGAATAGGGAAAATTGGGTCGTTACAAAGAATACATCAGCCCACACGGCTGGAATATACACAACCACGCAGTTATATACTCAGCCTACTCGGTTGGAACAAAATATCATAACCACATAGTTATATATATTAAACAGCCCACTCGGCTGTACTAAAAACACACAACGGAAAAACAAAACGAAAGAAAGCTCATACAAACCAAAACAACAAAGACTGCTAGCCGGCTAGGCTTACACAACACAACAAAATAATACTCGATACTACGTAGTAACACTCCAGAACCAAAATCAGAATATACAATGCTAAATCCACCAAATACATAAACTAGATAAAACATAAATGAAATCGGAAATAGTCTTCAGATGTGACGTAGGACCGACATACAGGATACTCCACGAGACTTCAACCTGAAATAGGAATAAATCAACGGAGGGAGTTCAAGAACTCAGCGAGTATCGATCAGACATGCATAGTAAGATATAACTATCAATAATAATTATGCAGTACAGTCTCCTGAACAATAATAGGTAATGAAAAAATGAACAACAGAAGAAATTGTACTCACCAGGACCTCCTATCCGAACATAAGGGTATGAACCATACCAATAGGTGTAGAGTCGTCAGACCAAATACATCATGTCTCTTGTATGCATGTTAATCATATACAACCACCAAAATGCAGTATACAAAAATGCAGCAATCACAAGCAATAAATATAATCTATGCATATGATGCAAATGACATGGTCACCCCTGATGCCAGTTAGTCATCTCACATGCGATGGTGAGACCGAGTGGGTAGGGTTATGGCAACTGTGTACTCTGCCATCACTACTCTTGAGTGACCGAGTGGACAGGATACTGTCAGAGTACACCTATCCTCCTACCTCAAACATAGTGGGGGAGCCTAAGCTCTCATCTCCCTGTGTCATAGTCAAGAGGAGGGATCCCTACCCGCTACCACGCTGCAGTCAAACTACCCATGAGTAGACCAGTGGAACCCTGACAGAGCAAAATTGCATACACCTAGACCTGACCATGGTTCGTAACCGATGGTTCGATGGTTTAGAACCGCCGGTTCGACGGTTCCAGGTAGGTCGACCCTTAACTTTAACCACCCAAGACGGTTACGGTTCACGGTTCAGAATCGCCGGTTCACGGTTCGTCACGGTTCGCCACGGTTCAAGATTATTATGTTAAAAAAATCAAAAATTAAAAATTAAACATTACAAATTACAAATTAAAATTTATTGAAAAAAAAAGGTTTGCACTTATTTAAGTTGCCTACGTATCCCCTTAGGGGAATCAAAGCCCACGTAGTTATTTTACATTTTCACTCACTTCCCTTTCCTGTTCCTGTCGTATTCGTTCCTTCAGTATCAAAATCTTCAACTTCATCATCTGAAAGTTGCATTCCTTGGATTCTTTTCTCCGTTCTGGTTCAATCGTCCAGTAATGCTTGGGCTTCTAATGAGTCGGGAGACAAAGTTGATCGTCGTTCATCTAATATGTTGCCGCCAGCATTGAACGTCTATTCCATAGCAACAGTTGACACTGGACAAGCTAAAATTTCTTTGGCAATCACAGAGAGGATGGGAAAGCTTTAAGCCTTCTGTGACCACCACTTTAAGATATCAAAATTTTCGTTATCTGCTTCATTAAAATCAAAAGAAGACGTAAAATAATTCTCAAGTTCCTGTGTGGAACTTGAGGATCCTCATGGATGTTTTTTCCATTCTTTTAATAAAAGTTGTGCTTTTGTAAGTTTTAAATTACTAGTAATAGTTTGTTGTATTTCAGAAATATTAATTTGTATTCCATATTTTGCATAATATTGATTATAAATATCATATAAATAAATTCTAGCATTCATATAAATAAATTCTAACATTATATATAATATTAACTGGATCAGGAGAAGAATCTTTAATTGGAATTAAAGCGTCGTAATATAAAATTAACATTTCTTGTAAAATTTCTAATTTAAATCTAGGATCTAAAGCAAATGCAATTAAACAAATTTCAGGAATAAAATAAAAATATTTTTCCCATTTAATTTTCATAGCTAAGATGCAAGGAGATAAAGATTCAATATTAATATGTTCATTTAAAATTAACACTATATTAGAAAAATTTTCTAAAACTAATTAAGCAATGGGATAATAAACACCGGAAAGTTGTTCGGTTGCATCATTAAATACTTTTAAAATTTCACAAATACTACTACAAATATTCTATTATTGTGAAAATAAATATATATTAGTATTAGTATTTTGTGCAAAAAATGAATCTAATAATTCTTTATATTCAAATGAATCTTGTAATAATTGGTATGTTGAATTCCAACATGTTGGTACATCACGTGGAAATTTTTTAGGTCTCATTCCATTAGTTTTACAAAACATACCCATTATTTCATTATAGATGGATGAGACCATAAATAAGAAATTACAATTCTAATTGGTTTAATATACCTTTCTAAAATTTTTAAACCATCTTGAACACATAAATTTAAAACATGGCATACACAACGAATATGAAAAAATAAACCGCCAATAATGGGTTGACAAACAAATTTTAGATCATCTAAACAAGCGATATTGGAACTAGCATTATCTAATGATATTGAAAATATTTTATGAGTTAAGCCATATTCTTCTAAAATTAAACATAATAATTGTGTGATGTTATGAACATTATGTGATTCATCAAAAACTCTATAAGCTAACAATCTTTTTTGGAGGTTCCAAGAGTTATCGATCCAATGACAAGTCACACCCATATACGAATGTGTTTGCCAATGATCACTCCAAATATCATAACATAAAGAAAATTTATTATCTACTTTACTAAATTCATCAATTAAATTCTTTTTTCCTTGTTTTACTAATTTTTTAATTGTACGAGTAAGTGTAGTTCTAGGAACACGTTTAGCATATGGATTAAAAGATTCTTTACAAAAATCTTCAAATGTGCATTTAGATCCAAAACTAAAAGAAAGATGTTCTACGGAAACAAATTTAGCTAACGATTCTCTTAATTTATTATCCGAATATAAAAATAAATCAGAATCGGTACTACCGCTAGTTGAAGAAAATCTTGATAATTGTGTTTGAGAATGGTCGAGTCCAAATTCTATCAGGTGCTTTGTTTCTACATGTCGTTTCAACGATCCATAGTCGCCGCCGGTTTGGAATTTATAGGAAGCATTGTAGTACTTACATTTTGCACGCATTTCTCCCGACAGAAGAGTGACCTTCTCAAAATGTTTAGTGAAAATAGAAGACTTTAGAGGAGGAAGTTCCCGAACCTTAGAAGTAATTGCATCGGTACTTCCTTATGTTTCGGGTATCGGATTCGTAAGATGCTCTATCTCATCATCGGTGGATTGAATGTTGGGGTCCTCATCCCACAGATTCATTATTTCCTTTCCCTTCCGAGCTCAAGATGACGCTCCTCCGCGGCCTCCTTCCATTGTAATTGAAAATTGGAAACGAAAGCATGTAGAGAATACGAAATTGAGATTAAGAGTAGAGAAGATGTGTGTGAAAATGATGAAATAAGCTCTCTATTTATTGAGTTTTGATAGTAACGGATACTAAATCATAACCATTGATAAAAAAAATGGTCAAATGATCCTAACCGTTGAAAAAAATACCCAAAAAAAACCCCCACCCTCTCCCAACGGCTATGAACTGTCGGTTAACCGTCAGTTCAAGCCGGTCAAAAAAAAGAAATCAAATGTTGAACCGGCGGTTAACCGACGGTCCATTGATTTTGCACCAACAAAACTGAAACCAGCCCGACAACTTGTCGGGTCGGTTCTGGTTCGACCCGATGAACCGGGTCAACGGGCAACCGGCCCGTTGACCCGGTTATGGACCCGAGCTGGGTCTGGGTCAGACCCGTCCCAAGGTCAGGTCTACACACACCCTGCCTGATATACCACTAACCCATGAGTGGTTGTGTGTGCAGATCATGTAACTGGCGATGTGCTCAACAACAATGGAGCCGACAATCGCTCAGCATGCAATCATGCAAAATGATGCATGACACTAAAGCATGTAATTCTTGAAAATACCAACCTCCTCATAATGTGTACCAAAAGAAAAAATTGAGTCCATAACAATGATCTAGGTACAGATGCCAAATAATAAACCTAGGTACACATGTCAAGTAATAAACTTAGGTACACATGTCAGGTAATAAATCTAAGTACACATGCCAAGTATATCTAGTAGCAAGACCTGTAACCCGGTAATGCATTGTATGTCACTACTACTATAATAAGTGCACATGGCAAGAATCAAGAGGACATAAGCATAAATGCATAACAGATAACAATATGGGCATGTTACGGGTATCAAGTAGTGGCATACCAAGCAGATATAAACATAACTATTATTATTAGCTATAACCAACTACGCATATCAAAATGACAACATTAAAAGAGATAAGTCAAAGGTACCCGCCTCAAAAAGAATGTCGTATTAGATAGATTCCACGTTGAGACGCTCATCTTGAATCAACATCTTGCAAATCACATGATATATAGATTTAGCTAATTACATATGAATTAAATAGCTAAATCAAATCCCCAAACCTATTTTGGATAATCCCTATTGAAATACAATCATTAATTAACCTTAATTAATGATTAACCTTAATTAATTTCCTTTTCCTTCCTATCCATCATCAATCATTCATTCTCCTCAATAGATTATATTTATACATGAATCATCTCTAATCTAAAAATCAAACCCCTCATGAATCAACTACACTTAATTCATATATGTATTGACTAACCCCATTTCATAATCCATCACAACAATAATCGATTAACATAATCATCCATTGTGAACCCATATGTTAATCCAAACTACATCAGATTAATGAATTCTAAATCTATACTCATCCAAATCAATTCATTGTATCAACTACTATGTATCATAAATCCAACATACATAATCCATCACATGATCAGTAGCCATCTACCAATTAAATCCTTATTCAACTTAGATTAACAATTCCAGCCATGTCACCAACCAATCTGGATATAAATTCAAGAATAAATTAATCCAAAACACACCTAATTTCGTACGCTCTTATGTTGACTTGTAGCCAGAGCAATAACTACGAGAACTTATGGCCGAAGGATTGTGAAGCTATTGTCCTCTACGCCAAGTATCCCAAAACAACACTTATTGGCCATACTTTAGAAACGTCGTACGGTGTTATAGGTTGGATCTTCATCCCATATGCAGATCAGATGAATACCATGGTCGGAAATTGAACAGAAGGAAGAATAGAAATGGAAAAACATAGCATACCTTCTTATGGTCGGAAGAGCGGTGACCGATGGCTAAGTTGGGCTCAGACGGAGACAGCGACGGCGGTGGATCCAAAACTAGTGCATGTCGGGATTCCTTGCCCTTGGCCGAAGATAGCCCAGCACAGGGCAGCTTGGAGGAAGAGGAAACAGTGAGATGTCGTCAGCGTGAGGAGCAGAGGGTGGCTAGGGCACGGCGATGGTGGCGATCGAGTGGACCGATGGCTGGATCTAGGGCCCTTCCCTTGCCTGATGTCGTCCTTATGCAGGATGGCTCGGACAAAGAAGGGGGAAGAAGGGTTGCGACTCCCAGTCGGCGGTGGAACCAGCTTCAACGAGCGAAGGAGAAGGGAGGCGGGTTTGTGCCCGAGTGAGAGATCGAGAGAGGAAAGAAGAGCCGAGGAGATAAGAATAGGAAATCTAGGTTCATAACATATATACTTAGGGTTTAATAATTATAATCTTATATTAGTTGATTCAATCAACTCCCAATTAATTGGGTATTCTAAACAGGCTCCCTCCAAACCTAATAAACTTATCCCCGTAAAATACGTCATAATAGCTCCGAAAATTCTCAGAAAATTTCTAAAAATTTCGTTAAGGTTATTCTTCCATTAAACCATATTATTTTGTTATGGTATTTTACATCCTAGGTGGTCCAGGTGTTAGCTAGAGCCCTAGAGTCAATCATTTGATGATTGTATTTTGGACTTGTTGTATCATATTCTATATAAATAAAGGCATTTGGTTTTTGGTTATTATACTTACTTGTATTGGTGCCAAATAAACTAAGTATAATAACGTCCTTGAGTAGAAGGTTCTTACCTATATCAATCGATTGGTTGAATCGATAGTGAAATGATATAGGGAACACTACTCTAAATCATTCCTAGTCGAGTATTAACATTCAGGGGCAATGTTAATGCAATAAAACTAGCATGTAGGTCAACTCGATGACTTGATCTCACAAGTCATGGATATAGAGATATCAAGTTGACACATGGGTATGCATTAGAGAATGTATACTGAATGACCCGCCATGAGAAAGTATCATGGATCGTTATATGAGTGTCATATACTTTCTCATGTGACTATTAGTTTGACTATTGGTCCTTAGACCTGAAGTCACCATGGTTCCCTACATAAGGAGTTATGTACTTTGGTTTCGTCAAACGTCACCCGTAACTGGATGGACTATAAAGGCGATTACTGGGTATATAACGAATTATGCAGAGGAATGTGAGTGATGTAGATGGGATCTATCCCTCCCATATAACGGGAGTAACATCGGTATTCTTGATAGAGTTAGACCATGAAGTGCATGGCCATGCCCAAATGAGTCAACATGAGATATTGAGCTCATTTGATCGAGTGAGTCTACTTGGAGTTCAAGATTTAGATTGGTCAGAGGATGACACGGTCTATGTCTCACATTGATCAATCTAGATGTCAAGGATAGAAGGACAATGTTACATATTGTGAGGAGTCACAATTAGTAGTCACAAGGTGATGTTGGATCTCAACATTCTTGTAACTTGGGTAGCAATGATGTATTGCTAGATACCGCTCATTGCTTATGTTTCTAAAGGCGTTTAGAAACATTGCCAACATTACAAGAACCTATTGGGTCACACACAAAGAACAAGTGGATGGAGATTAGGTTCATATGATGAACCAATTGGATTAGGTTCATATGATGCACCAAAGATTGGATTCGGATTTAATTCAAGTTAGACTTATTGAGTTAGACTCAATTAGATTCAATTGTTGAATGAGTCTAATTTAAATTTGATTCATTGAGTCAATTTAAATTAATGAATTGAGATTCATTAAATTAAAATTGATTTGAACCAAAGGTTGGTTTTAACTCAACAAGGAAGAGAATTGGTCAATTTTGACTTGACCAAATGGAAGTTGAAACATCAAGTTTGACTTGATGTATTGCCACATCATGAAGGTTGACTCATCCTACATGGCATGACTAACCTTACCATATCATCTCCACCTCATAATGGTGTGCCACCTCATGGAGGTTACACATCTTATACCACTTAATGTGGCCGGCCACATTAAATGAGGGGGTTACATTGTGTGGTCGGCCACACTAATGTTGGTGGGGGATTTTGTTTTGTGGTATTGATGAGTATTATTGATTCCATCTTCTTCCTAGTGTTCTTCCTCCTTCCTTTCTGTGGTGGCCGAGAGTTTCAAGCAAGGTGAAGAGGAAGGTGTTGAGTTCCAAGAGAAAGGGTGAAGTGAAGGTCACAAAGGAGGGTACCTATAGGAGTATGTGAGATTCCTTTTCTTTCTCTCCTTTCTCCCATTTTAAATCCTACCCGAGAGCCCTAGAAAGTGCTAGCACACTTGTGGTGCTCTTCTTCTCCATCCTTAAGTGTTAGAGAACACTTCTTGTTCATGTGGATATCACTAGAGAGTTGTCTACGTTGACAACTTCGAGATCCGGCGTACCGTTGGACGAGCGGGATTTGCGAGGGCACGCATCGAAGGTATAGATCTTTTCATGTAGATCTAGGAGTAGATCTAAGTTTTAATAAACTCATACTCATATTTAAATTTTTTGAAATCTATCCTTCACACGAGATCCAGTGGCATGGGTGATTCGGGGTTTCCGCGACGCGAAAAACGGTTTTCGCGGCCCGAAAACCCAACAGTGGTATCAGAGTCACGTGTGAAGCTTGTACGAGTTTAGTTTTTGTTTTTATGACAAAAAATTCAGTTCTGTGATATTCTATAATTTTATGGTTTTTAGAGTTTTTATGGGTATTTTTCTCGTAGAAGCGAAGCACAAATGTTTCGGCACTTGTAGGCTTCGACTACCGAGAAGAATTTTCCAAAACGGCAAAGTTTCGCCTCAAAATTTTTTGGGACAGCGGGCTAAGGCACTCTTGGATCGCTTAGAAGCAACTCGCGATGGTTAGATCGCGGGTAGGGGTACTGCCCCTAACCCCGTAAGGGGATTTGCTCCGCGATTGCGCCCGAAATCGCTAATCGGGACCGCCGAGAAAAATTTACTCATAAAATCTGTAAAATTATGAAAAATTATAGAAAATTATGAAAAATATATAATTTTGAATTATACATTATTTTTGTGATAGTCATGGCCCAAAGACCCAATTCGATTGGACAATTTGTGTTGTAATTCATAATACAGCCTGCGCGCCGTGATGTGATGTGCGTGTTGTACTTGTATTTTTATTTTTTTTATTTTATTCGTGACCTGCATGTCATGCCTTTCTCTTATATTCTGGTTGTAAATTAGATTTAGACTCGAATGTAACTCGAGTTTCAAAATTGTAATGTACAAAATTGGAGCTGTGGAATGTCCACTCGAGACGGAGTTACGAGGAGGGCGCGAGCAACACAAGGTGGTCAAACGAAGAAGCTTGAGAAGCTGTTGACCTTAGGTTGACCATCCGATCTTCTCATTGGCTTGAGAAGATCGTAGTAGGGCCATGATATAATCACAAAATTATTTGATTAATTATTTAATTAATTGTTTTGTGTGTATGTGATGCATGCTAGTTAATTAAGTAATTAATTAGTGCCTTACGATTAGATTAGATCTAAGTCATTCACATGATGCACCCTTCGATTAGATTAGATCTATCGAGTATATGATACGCATCATCGTTTAGATTAGATCTAAATCACGTCAACTCGTAATGCCTACCATGCCGTGATACCTACCACTACCTCGATCGCATGTTATTGTTGAATCTGCCAAAGCAGAGCAACACATACTATCTTGGTAGGGTACGGAGGGACAATCTTGGTCCCGCCTATCAACGCATGAGTGAGTACAACTCAATTAGATTGAGTATTCCTAGTTAACTCGGTTGGATCGAGTATAACTATAGGCATTCTTCCAACGGTTGGAAAGATAGGTCAAAATCACATATATATTAACTCTCGGGCGTATTAGCCAAAGCTAACTCGAGTTTTAATATAAATGCGGATATTGATCCTATAAACAAGAGTTGCATAGAGATGTAATTGGTAATCGTTACCTACCGATCATACTAAATCTTGGGCGTATTAGCCAAAGCTAACTCAAGGGTTAGTATGATGTGGATCTTGTCCCACAAAATTATAGAATTTAGTGGGAGCGTCATTTAGTTAAAGGCCTAATTAAATGATTAAGAATATGATATTTATTTCTGCATTTATTTCTGTTGTAGATTACCATGACGTCGAATACGAACACCTTCTCTCTGCGATCTGTTCTTAAGAAGGACATGCTCAACGGAGCAAATTTCCTGGACTAGTACAGGAACCTGAGAATAGTTCTCATCCAAGAACGTAAACTGTACGTTCTGGAGCAGCCCATTCCAGAGGCTCCTCCTGCCACTGCCACGCGAGCAGACCGAGATGCTTACAAGAAGCATCAAGATGACGCATTAGATGTGTCCTGTCTTATGCTCGCGACCATGAACTCTGAGCTTCAGAAGCAACATGAGTTGATGGGCGCTTACGATATGGTTGAACATCTTTGTCACCTATATCAAGGACAAGCAAGGCACTGGAAGAGGAACTCCAAAGAATACCTGGAAGACCTTAAGAAGAAGAGAAATAAGATTTCTACTTCAGGTATACATGTTATAGAAGTCAACCTCTCTATTTCTTCATCGTGGGTATTAGATACCGGATGTGCTTCGCACATTTGTACTAATGTACAAGCGGTGAGAAATAGCAGGGCATTGACGAAGGGTGAGGTAGACCTACGAGTAGGCAATGGAGCACGGGTTGTTGCTATTGCTGTAGGAACTTACTATCTATCTCTGCCCTCTGGGCTTGTATTAGAATTAGATGAATGTTGTTATGTGCATGCATTAACTAAGAACATTATTTCGGTTTCTTGTTTGGACAAGAAAGGCTTTTCGTTTATCATAAAGGACAAATGTTGTTCTGTTTACTTAAACGATATGTTCTATTGTAGTGCACCTCTGATAAACGGACTCTATATTCTAGACCTTGAGAGCCCTATCTATAACATAAATACCAAGAGGTTCAAGTCAAATGACATGAACCAAACCTACCTCTGGCACTGTCGTTTAGGTCATATAAATGACAAGCGCTTATCCCAGCTCCATAAGGATGGTTTGCTGGACTCATTTGATTTAGAATCATATGAGATATGCGAGTCATGCCTACGAGGCAAGATGACCAAGACTCCCTTTAGTGGGCACAGCGAGAGAGCGACTGATTTGTTAGGACTCATACATAGTGATGTATGTGGCCCTTTCAATGTCGCTGCTAGAGGTGGTTATAGGTACTTCATCACATTTACTGATGACTTCAGTAGATATGGTTATGTGTACTTGATGACACATAATTCTGAATCTTTTGAAAAGTTCAAAGAATTCAAGAATGAAGTACAGAACCAGCTTGGCAAGAGTATTAAGATACTTTGATCAGATCGAGGTGGAGAATTCCTTAGCCATGAGTTCCGTGACTATCTAGCTGAGTGTGGGATTCTATCCCAACTCACTCCTCCTGGAACACCACAGTGGAATGGTGTATCCGAAAGGAGGAATCGTGCCTTATTAGATATGGTGCGATCTATGATGAGTCACACAGATCTTCCGACATACCTTTGGGGTTATGCTCTAGACACGACAGCTTTTATACTCAACCGAGTTCCATCCAAGGCCGTGATAAAGATACCATATAGGATATGGACTGGAAGAGATGCCCAGGTGTCTTTCATGAGGATTTGGGGTTGTGAGGCTTACGTTAGACGTCAAGTCTCAGACAAATTAGGACCCAAATCTGACAAGTGCTACTTTATTGGATATCCCAAGGAAACTAAGGGATATTACTTCTACATTCCCAGTCGGCACAAGGTAGTTGTGGCAAAGACTGGGGTCTTTCTAGAAAGGGACTTTGTTTCTAGAAAGACTAGTGGGAGCACGTTCTATCTTGAATAAGTTCAAGATGCGAACAATAGCACTGATGCCTCGATGGAAATTGAACTGGAACCACAAAGTGTTGTGGATGATGTTGTTCCACAAGGAGTTGAGGAACAACAATCAGTTCAAGTAGACATACCTCTTCGTAGGTCTGATAGGGTACATCGTCAGCCTGAGAGATACTCATTTCTCTTGTCTGACCATGATGACATTGTGCTCATAGAAGATGAGCCTACCACCTATCAGGAAGCTGTGATGAGACCAGATTCTGAGAAATGGCTAGAAGCCATGAGATCCGAAATGGAATCCATGTACACCAACCAAATATGGACTTTGGTTGATCCACCTGAAGGGTTAAAACTCATTGGGTGTAAGTGGGTCTTTAAGAAAAAGGCTGACATAGATGGACTTATCTATAAGGGTTGCTTGGTAGCTAAAGGTTTCAAGCAGATTCATGGTATTGACTATGATGAAACCCTTTCTCCAGTAGCGATGTTTAAGTCCATTCGGATCATGCTTGCTATTGCAGCCTACCATGACTATGAGATATGGCAGATGGATGTCAAAACCGCGTTTCTGAATGGAAACCTGCTCGAGGATGTGTACATGACACAACCTGAGGGTTTTGTAGATCCACAGCATACTAGCAGAGTATGCAAGCTGCATAGGTCCATTTATGGACTAAAGCAAGCTTCTCGGAGCTGGAATCTTCGATTCGATGATGCAATCAAATAGTTTGGTTTCATCAAGAACGAAGATGAACCTTGTGTCTACAAGAAGGTTGTAGGGGATATAGTTGTCTTCCTCATATTGTATGTGGATGACATACTACTCATTGGGAAGGACATCCCTATGCTTCAGTCTGTCAAGACCTGGCTCGGGAGTTGTTTCTCAATGAAGGACTTAGGTGAGGCATCCCGCATTTTAGGGATACAGATCTATAGAGATAGATCTAAGAGATTGCTTGGCCTAAGTCAGAGTATATATATTGACAAGGTACTCATTCGGTTTGCCATGTAGAACTCCAAGAAGAGATTTCTACCGATGTCACATGGCGTGAGTCTTTCAAAGACTCAAGGTCCCTCTTCTAGAGAGGAGAGAGACCGCATGGATCAGATCCCTTATGTCTCAGCCATAGGATCGATCATGTACACCATGCTATGTACTCGACCTGATGTCTCGTATGCTTTGAGCATGACGAGCAGATACCAGTCAGATCCAGGTGAAAGTCACTGGATAGCGGTCAAGAATATTCTTAAGTACTTAAGAATGACTAAAGAATATTTCTTGATATATGGAGGCAATGATGAGCTAGTTGTAAAGGGTTACAGTGATGCTAGCTTCCAGACCAACCAGGATGACTATAGATCACAGTCGGGGTTTGTGTTTTGCATTAATGGTGGTGCTGTGAGCTGGAAGAGTTCGAAGCAGGACACAGTAGTTGATTCTACAACAGAGGCCGAGTACATTGCTGCATCAGAGGCAGCAAAGGAGGCAGTTTGGATCCACAAGTTCATCACTGAACTTGAGGTGGTTCCTAGCATTGCTGACCCCATTGAGCTCTATTGTGACAACAATGGAGCTATAGCACAGGCGAAGGAACCTCGCTCACACCAGCGGACCAAACACATACTACGGCGCTTCCATCTCATTCGAGAGATCATCGAGAGAGGAGATGTGAAGATTTGCAGAGTACCTACAGAGGCTAACATCGCAGATCCCTTGACCAAGGCTTTGGCACAGAGGAAGCATGATGGTCACATTAGGTCATTGGAGCTTAGAGCCTACACTGATTGGCACTAGTGCTAGTGGGAGATTGTTAGCTAGAGCCCTAGAGCCAATCATTTGATGATTGTATTTTGGACTTGTTGTATCATATTCTATATAAATAAAGGCATTTGGTTTTTGGTTATTATACTTACTTGTATTTGTGCCAAATAAACTAAGTATAATAACGTCCTTGAGTAGAAGGTTCTTACCTATATCAATCGATTGGTTGAATCGATAGTGAGATGATATATGGAACACTACTCTAAATCATTCCTAGTCGAGTATTAACATTCAGGGACAATGTTAATGCAATAAGACTAGCATGTAGGTCAACTCGATGACTTGATCTCACAAGTCATGGATATAGAGATATCAAGTTGACACATGGGTATGCATTAGAGAATGTATACTGAATGACCCGCCATGAGAAAGTATCATGGATCGTTATATGAGTGGCATATACTTTCTCATGTGACTATTAGTATGACTATTGGCCCTTAGACCTAAAGTCACCATGGTTCTCTACATAAGGAGTTATGTACTTTGGTTTCGTCAAACGTCACCCGTAACTAGGTGGACTATAAAGGCGATTACTGGGTATATAACGAATTATGCAGAGGGATGTGAGTGATGTAGATGGGATCTATCCCTCCCATATGACGGGAGCGACATCGGTATTCTTGAAAGAGTTAGACCACGAAGTGCATGGCCATGCCCAAATGAGTCAACATGAGATTTTGAGCTCATTTGATCGAGTGAGTCTACTTGGAGTTCAAGATTTAGATTGGTCAGAGGATGACATGGTCTATACCTCACATTGATCAATCTAAATGTCAAGGATAGAAGGGCAATGTCACATATTGTGAGGAGTCACAATTAGTAGTCACAAGGTGATGTTGGATCTCAACATTCTTGTAACTTGGGTAGCAATGATGTATTGTTAGATACCGCTCATTGCTTATGTTTCTAAAGGCGTTTAGAAACATTGCCAACGTTACAAGAACCTATTGGGTCACACACAAAGAACAAGTGGATGGAGATTAGGTTCATATGATGAACCAATTGGATTAGGTTCATATGATGCACCAAAGATTGGATTCGGATTTAATTCAAATTAGACTTATTGAGTTAGACTCAATTAGATTCAATTTGTTGAATGAGTCTAATTTAAATTTGATTCATTGAGTCAATTTAAATTAATGAAATGAGATTTATTAAATTAAAATTGACTTGAACCAAAGGTTGGTTTTAACTCAACAAGGAAGAGAATTGGTCAATTTTGACTTGACCAAATGGAAGTTGAAACATCAAGTTTGACTTGATGTATTGCCACATCATGAAGGTTGACTCATCCTACATGGCATGACTAACCTTGCCACATCATCTCCACCTCATAATGGTGTGCCACCTCATGGAGGTTACACATCTTATACCACTAAATGTGGTCGGCCACATTAAATGAGGGGGTTACATTGTGTGGTCGGCCACACTAATGTTGGTGGGGGTTTTTATTTTGTGGTATTGATGAGTATTATTGATTCCATCTTCTTCCTAGTGTTCTTCCTCCTTCCTTTCTGTGGTGGCCGAGAGTTCAAGCAAGGTGAAGAGGAAGGTGTTGAGTTCCAAGAGAAAGGGTGAAGTGAAGGTCACAAAGGAGGGTACCTAGAGGAGTATGTGAGATTCCTTTTCTTTCTCTCCTTTCTCCCCTTTTAAATCCTACCCGAGAGCCCTAGAAAGTGCTAGCACACTTGTGGTGCTCTTCTTCTCCATCCTTGAGTGTTAGAGAACACTTCTTGTTCGTGTGGATATCACTAGAGAGTTGTCTACGTTGACAACTTTGAGATCCGGCGTACCGTTGGACGAGCGGGATTTGCAAGGGCACGCATCGAAGGTATAGATCTTTTCATGTAGATCTAGGAGTAGATCTAAGTTTTAATAAACTCGTACTCGTATTTAAATTTTTTGAAATCTATCCTTCGCATGAGATCCAGTGGCATGGGTGATTCGGGGTTTCCGCGACGCGAAAAGCGGTTTTCGCGGCCCAAAAAACCCAACACCAGGCGCCTGGACCTGATCTAGGCGCCCAAACACAAAAATCAACTCCTTGTTGACTTTTTTGGTCAGGGACTTCCGCTCCAACTCCACTCACTTGGGCCCGAGTCTTCTACTCTAGCTCCGCTTACTTGGGTGATTTCAGCCATCCAGAATAGGGCTCACCCAAACTCATCTTCCGACCTTCTCGAACAACCTTCTACTCTGGCTTCTCGTCCCTCAGAAACGTTGCGCACCTCCTTCTTGTCCGCTAGCGTACTCTTCCGCAGCACCTCGTCCCTCAGATGCACCGAGTCCATCGGTTCTGTCCCGTGCAATCCTTCTCGCTAGCTGGGTCTTTCACTCAACTTCCTGTGCTCCTATGTTGTTGCACACAAATACAAGGATATTAAAACACAACAGGACCTAACTTGACTTAGTTGATCACATCAAAACTACCACGGGGTACTTACAGTCCCTTTGACTCACCGAGTACACCCTTAGCTATTATTTTTAACTTTGATACCATCTTATCCCATATCATATTAAAGTCACTATATATTTCACCTAATACTTGTACTCCTACATTCTCCTTAAATATATTTTACTTTCCATCCATTAACTTCCACCACTTAATTTTAGTTGTCGTATATATTTTCTTTCTATTGATATTATGCTTGAAGCGTATATCCAACACTACTAACCTATGTTAGGTAGTTAAGATTTCTCTAGGGATGACCTTGCAATCTTTAAAAATCTTTCTATCCTTTTTTTTAATCATAATAAAGTCAATTTGTGATTTATTATTCTCACTTTTGAACATGACTAAGTGTTCTTCTCTTTTCTTAAAAAATAGATTAGCTAATATAACGTTATATAATTTTAATATAGTTTTCTCTTTTTCATTTCTCGTTCCAAACCCATAACCCTATGTATCATCTCGTATTCCTTATTTTTCACTATGATATGCCCATTTAGATTATCTCCTATTAAAATCATTTCATTTGGTGAAATATTTTGTAATACTTCATGTATGTCATCTCAAAACTTTAATTTAATAGTTTCATCTAATCCTATTTACGTTGCATATGCACTAATTACATTCACAGTTTCTTCTCCACTATTATCTTAAGGGCTATAATTTGATCCCCTTTTCTAACTATTCCTACAACTTTATCCTATAACGAACTATCTACAATAATACTCACTCTATTTCTTATTTTACTCTTTCATGTGTACCATAACTTAAAACCTGAATTCTTTATCATCTTTACCTTTTCGCCTATCCATTTTTTCTCTTGTGCACACAAAATAATAATTCTTCTCTTAATCATCATATCTATTACCTCCATTGATTTACCAATGAGGGTTCCTTTGTTCCACATTCTTAATCTTAGATTATTATTTTTTTCTATCATATTTATTTTTATCCAACTTATGGTATGAGAACTCTTGTCTATTTAACACTACACCCAAGTTCTCATGAATTTGTAGTAGTCTCGAGTGAGGCATTGGAGGTGCCTAGGATGATTGAAGGCACCCCAAAGCAGATAAAGTTCGAGGATGAAATTTCAGTGATTAAAAATGCCTCAAAGCTGATTAGAGTCTCCTCGGAGTTAACTGGAGGCGCCCTCAGTCGAATGAAGGCAACCCCTAGTGGATCAAGGTTGAACTTCTCGAATCAGATAGCTTTCATTGGAGGTGTCCCGGATGAACCGAGGTGCCACCAATACTCTTTAAAATCATTGTTCGACAAAAGAATTTCTCAACCATTCTTTACGAACTTCCAAATTGATTTTGTTGTACCATCTCTTTGCTACAACTATGCTGCGACCTTACTATGCTAGATCGACATCCAAGCAAGATTCTATGAAATGAACCAAAAGAACATCAAGCTATAAGTGTTGGTAACATTTTAAGTTGTTTATTGTTATACTTGGATAGGAGACCTCTCTACCCGAAGGTTCTTCGGAGAAGATTTCAATGGATTGCCAATCGAAACAGTCTAAAGGATCATGGGCCTTGGAATAATAGTTGTTGGGCTACGAACCAAGTAAAAATAAAAAGTGTCTTTCTTTTTGTTTAACTTGTAGTTTTTATTTTTTTCATTGCGTACTCGAGTTTTTGAAAATGTTTTAAAAGGCAAAAAGTTTTAAAACGATATTCACCTCCCCTCTCTTGTTCGTGCATCGATGTCCTTTAGTCCATAGCTACTGACTTCCGACTGTAACTCGTAAGGGTATGTTAGCGTGGAGGACACGTTAATCCGATTATGATAACTACAACCGAGGGTGATCATGTCGATAGGAATGCCTTCAAGGGAGAGGGCCTGGCCATGGAAGCAGTGGTTGTGGCTATGAGTGCAGGCTTGCATGAGATGATGGAAACATGGATAGAATAAAATGAAAAAAAACAAAAGAGAATATATTTTCCTAAAAAAATCCCTAGCTCATTTTAAAATAGTTAAACTGATTTAATCCAATTAAATTTAGTTTTGTATAACTTAATCAAATCAAGTTTAAATTAATCCAGATTTGGACCTGTTGACGAGTGGCTCATATTTGGATGAAGGGATATCATGGAAGAAAAATCTGTTAAGATTTTTCGTAATAAAATTCTGTTAAGATTTTATATAACAGAATTTTGTTATGTTTTTCATAACAAATTCTGTTATGATTTTACCGGGTCTGGGGGGTTTAGCAGTATTTATAGGGATCATTGTAAATTCATTGTAGATCAGACAACACAAGAATCATTAGATGTGATTCTCTTGTGTAGAAGAGAATTCTAATAAAGCTTCGGCCGTTTTGTGGAGTAGGCAAGTCGCCGAACCACGGTAACTCTTTTTCTTTCTCTTCTTCTTCTCCTTCCTGGTGTTTGCTCTCTTTGGTGCGTCTTTGTCTTGTTGTTCCGCGCGATCTCTTTTCTCTCTTCCTCTTCTTCCGCGGTTCAGAAAGGTATATGGATATCAGAGCTACAGGTTTTTGGATTTCTTCAACATGTCGGGGACGACTTCTGCAAAGTTTGATATGGTGAAGTTTGACGGAACCGGAAACTTTGGATTATGGCAGAGAAGGGTCAAGGACTTGTTGGTGCAACAAGGCATGGTGAAGGCGCTAGGAGAAAGAAAACCGGAAAGCATGGAGAAATCAGATTGGGAAGAACTTCAGGCGAAGGCAGTAGCAACAATTAGGCTTTGTCTTACGGATGACGTGATGTACCATGTCATGGACGAGGAGTCACCGGTGACAGTTTGGCAAAAGCTGGAAAGCCGGTACATGTCAAAATCATTGACAAACAAGCTGTATCTCAAGCAGAAATTATTCGCTGAAGATGACAGAAGGAACCGATCTGAGCCAGCACATCAACGTATTCAACCAGATTGTAAGTGATCTGAAGCGGATTGATGTGAAGATCGAAGACGAAGACAAGGCGCTGATGTTGTTGAATTCTCTACCTTCATCTCCTACGTACGAGAATTTGGTTACTACTTTGATGTGGGGTAAGGAAACTCTCAAATTGGAGGAGATCACAAGTGCATTGCTAGGTTTTCACCAAAGGAAGAAAACAAGCGATGAAATTTCTCAAGGAGAAGGACTTGTGGTAAATAGCAACTAAGAGCGTGGTAGGAGCAAATCTCGACATGGATATGACAACAACAACAAGACTCGTTCTAAGTCGAGAAGGAAGAAGGTGATCACGTGCTACAAATGTGGAGGTAAAGGTCATATCAAGAGAAATTGTCCAGAGATAAAGAAATATGTTACAGAGAACAAAAGTAGTTCAGTAAAGTCTGCAAACATAGTTTGAAGAAGAAAATTCATAGAAAGGTGATGGAGATATGCTATCAGTTATGTCAAGTTCTGAGCAGTTGATGGATGCATGGATTTTAGACTACGTATGTTCATATCACATGACTCCAAATAATTAGTGATTTGACACTTTTAGGGTAGTGGATTTTGGTTCAGTGTTGATGGGAAACGATGCATCATGCAAGGTTATCGGCATAGGGAATGTCGAAATCAAGATGTTTGATGGTGTGATCGGAACTTTATGTGATGTCGAATATATACGAGCTAAGGAAGAACTTGATCTCACTAGGCACACTGGATGGTATTGGTTGTAATTACAAATCGGTGAGCGGGGTGATGAAAGTCAGCAAGGGAGCTCTGATGGTAATGAAAGGACAAAAGGTAGCAGGAAACATCTACAAGTTGATAGGGACTACATTTGTAGGTGGAGTCGCCTCGGTGGAGTCTAAATCAGATAGTACTGTCTTGTGGCATATGCGGCTAGGGCATATGGGTGAACGTGGGATGCTAGAACTTCACAAGAGAGATTTGTTGAAGGGTGTCAAAACGTGCAAGCTTGAATTCTACAAATTCTGTGTTCTTGGGAAACAGAGCAAAGTGCAATTTAAGACGGCAACAAACAAGACGGAGGGAATTCTGGACTACGTATATACGGATCTCTGGGGACCGGCCAGTGTAGCATCACGTGGAGGGCACTTGTATTTTGTGAGTTTTACTGATGATTTCTCACGAAAGGTATGGGTATACTTTATGCGTCACAAGTCAGAAACTTTTGCAAAGTTTAAATTGTGGAAAACTGAAGTAGAGAACCAGACCGGAAGGAAGATCAAATGCCTTAGGTCAGATAATGGGACTGAGTACACAGATTCAAAGTTTCAGGAATTCTGTGAGCAGCATGGGATAATGAGGCACTTCTCGGTTCGCAGGACACCTCAGCAGAATGGGGTAGCGGAAAGGTTGAACAGGACAATCATTGAGAAGGCAAGATGTCTCAAGCTGAATGCAGGGCTTGCAAAGAATTTCTGGGCGGAAGCAGTCATGTTATCTCATTAATAGATCACCAAGGGCAGCACTAGAAGGCAAAGTATCGGAAGAAGTATGGACGGGAAATCAAGTAGAATACTCTCATCTTGAGTTTTGGATGTCCAACTTATATGCATATATCTAGTGAGGAAAGATCAAAGCTGGATGCAAAGTCAAAGCAATGCATTTTTCTGGGCTATCAGAAAGGAGTTAAAGGCTTCAAGCTTTGGGATCCTAAGGCAAACAAGGTGGTGATTAGCAGAGATGTGGTGTTTGACGAGAAAGCTATGTTACAACGTACTCAGGAAGAAGGAAAGGAAACACCACAAAGCAACAAAGAGAAAGATATTGTGCAAGTGGAGCTAGAGACTCATGACTGATGATTCTAGCTCAGAGCACATGGAGCATCGCACTATAGCTAGTGGTAGAACGAGACGAGTCGTAAAACCACCCACTAGATACGGATTCGAAGACTTGGTATCTTATGCACTTACCACTAGTAGCGGAGACCCTACATCTTTTCAGGAGGCAATACATAGCTCTGAAAAGGGCAGTGGATGGGGGTTATGGCAGAGGAGATGGAGTCGTTGCATAAGAACCAAACGTGGGATCTAGTGGAACTTCCTGAAGGAGAGAAAGCTATAGGGTGCAAGTGGATATTCAAGAAGAAAGAAGCAATGTCAGAGGGAGAAGAAGTGAAGTTTAAGGCTCGGTTGGTAGCAAAGGGGTATTCACAAAGAAAGGGGATTGACTATGAAGAAATTTTCTCTCCAGTGATAAGACATACGTCAATTAGAGCGGTATTGGCTTTGGTGGCACATCACGATTTGTATTTGGAGCAAATGGATGTGAAGACGGCATTTCTTCATGGAAATTTGGAGGAGCAGATTTTTATGTCACAACCTGAGGGATTTAGTCAGTCCGGACAAGAACAGTTGGTTTGTAAGTTGAAGAAATCGCCCTATGAACTGAAACAATCTCCTAGGCAATGGTACAAACGTTTTGATTCATACATGATTCAAAACGGATATAGGAGATGCGAGTATGACTGTATGTGAAGGGCCTTGAAGATGAATCACTGATTTTCTTACTACTATACGTAGATGACATGCTCATTGTTGCGAAGAAGATGAGAGAGGTTGACAAATTGAAGAGGCTACTGAGCAAGGAATTTGACATGAAAGATTTGGGAGAGGCCAAGAAGATTCTTGGGATGGAGATTCACAGGAATAGAGTTGCAGGGAGATTATGCTTGTCTCAACGTAGCTATGTGGAGAAGGTGTTGGATAGGTTCAACATGAAGAATGCAAAGTCGGTGAGCACACCCCTGGCGCATCACTTCAAGTTATCCAGTACACAGTGTCCAAAGACGGATGACGAGATCCAAGAGATGTCAAAGGTTCCTTATGCCAGTGCAGTTGGTTGTCTGATGTATGCCATGGTTTGCACGAGACCAGATTTGGCGCAAGCAGTTAGTATGGTAAGCAAGTTTCTCTCAAATCCTGGTCGACCACATTGAGATGCAGTGAAATGGATTTTCAGATACTTAAGAAATACAACTAATTATGGCATCATGTTCAGTAGACAACCGGAAGATCCTTTAGTTGCTGGGTACGTAGATGCAGACTATGCAGGAGATTTAGATAACAGGAGGTCTACTACAGGATACGTATTCACTGTGGCAGGAGGACCTATTTGTTGGAAATCTATGATACAATCTATTGTTGCATTGTCTACTACGGAATCCGAGTACATGGCAGCAGCTGAAGCAGCGAAGGAAGTTTTATGGCTTACAGGGTTGGTCAGAGAACTGGGTGTTCAGCAAGGTGGAGTCAAGTTATTATGCGATAGTCAGAGTGCTATCTATTTGGCGAAGAATCAGGTGTATCATGCGAGAACCAAACACATTGATGTGAGGTTTCACAAGATCAGAGAGTTGATTGCTTCCGGGGAAATTCAACTTGAGAAGGTTCACACTGCAGACAATGCTGCAGATATGCTGACAAAGCCAGTGACCACAGAGAAGTTTAAGCATTGCTTGAACTTGATCTATATCTCTAGATGCTAGAGGAAGGAAGCCCAGACCCAGAGATCCAGATGGAGTTTTGTCCAGATATTCGTATTCTTCGAAGGGGTGAATATTCGCCAAGGTGGAGATTGTTGACGAGTGGCTCATATTTGGATGAAGGGATATCATGGAAGAAAAATTTGTTAAGATTTTTCGTAATAAAATTCTGTTAAGATTTTATATAACAAAATTTTGTTATGTTTTTCATAACAAATTCTGTTACGATTTTACCGGGTCTGGGGGGTTTAGCAGTATTTATAGGGATCATTGTAAACCCATTGTAGATCAGACAACACAAGAATCATTAGATGTGATTCTCTTGTGTAGAAGAGAATTCTAATAAAGCTTCGGCCGTTTTGTGGAGTAGGCAAGTCGCCGAACCACGGTAACTCTTTTTCTTTCTCTTCTTCTTCTCCTTCCTGGTGTTTGCTCTCTTTGGTGCGTCTTTGTCTTATTGTTCCGCGCGATCTCTTTTCTCTCTTCCTTTTCTTCTGCGGTTCAGAAAGGTTGAGAGGTATTGCCCTCTCTTTGCACAACAGGACCAATATAAATTCTTTATTTCTATACCTACTAGATGGATTTTGTTAGATGTCAATCTAATTTTAATTTAGTACATTTACTTTGTCTCCTATTCGTATCTAATAAAATTTATATAGATAATAATAAAAATGTTGGACAATAGCTCTGGATGAGGTAGTGAAAGTGAGGTTTTGTACATGAAAGAGAATAAAAAGAGAAGAGAGGAGCATTATAAATCGATCGAACTGATTTAATTTAATTAAATTTAATTTGATCGTAACTTTATCAAATCAAATTCAAATCAACTCTGATTTGGATCAATATATTTCTTATCTTCCCACCTACCCGATGAATTATATTTGACGCCAATCTGATTTTATATAAATCAGTAGCATTTTGTATTTGATAATTTCATTAATTTATTTATTAAGGATGTATTTGATTAATAAGTTAAGAATACAATAGTTATGAAATTTTTTAAAAATTAATTTTAATGAAGATTAGAATTCCTAATAATATATGCTCTCTTACGTAGATGGAGCCACGGATAGCCTTTACGTGTCTCCATCTTTACTTGGAGGGTTCACGTTCAACTATACATGGATGGATTCCTAATAGTATTTCAATAAAGACGTCTACCTTCCAAAATTGAGTTGCATCGGCCCTTTGGTACGGTGCAGCGACAACGCGTTTGATGGATTTTAATAAGGTTTGAAATCTAACTAAGGACGGACATTATAGTAGATTTTCAATCGTGGAAGTGTGAATTACTGTAAACGCTTTTAGATTTAGTCAGTGTATAAATCGGAAGAAAGATTGCTCAGCAAATACATGAATTAACCAAAAAGTTAAAAATAAAAAATAACTAAGTTGCATTGGATTCTTTTATCAATAATGTTTTGTCATAAATGACCCTAAATTAATTATTGCATTCGCTCACCTGTAAAAAGATTAGATTGATTGTCCAATCAATGAACCTACTTGTCAAAATTATTATAAATTATAATTTTAGAAAATATAAAAAATTATAATTCAAAACAAAAAAAATAGATGAGAGAATGGTATAAAATTGTATTACACTTTGTATGAATCTAACATATTAGATTGATTGATCATGTGATCTTCATTTTTTTTATGAGTTTTTGTTTTAATTAATATCTCTCATCAAAATAAATTTAGAAGTACTTACATAAAAGAGATTCATCTCCTTTGAAGATGCCAGTTGCAACTTTGGGGAATTTCTCAGAGCTCCCTGTTCTTGAGTTGTCAAAGTCTCCCTAACAACTTGCAAAAACTGATATCTCTTTTGCAAAATCTGCCGAACAACCTTGTCATTAAATGTTCAAAATATAAATCCTGAGCAAATGGTTCCCCCTCACACATACACTGCCAAGTATTCTGCTTATCAATGCAATTAAGGCCTCTGGTGGAGCATCTTCAGTGCAAAGAAACTCCACAGGTGCAAGTATTCATATCCACATACATTTCATCACACCCTTTACAAAGTAAGAGTCTGGCGAGTGGCTGCGTGGGTCCTTTGTCCATTCATGATTTTTCATACAGATTGTCTTCCAATGAGATCTTCGGCCTCAAAAAGCAAAACAGCACCAGAGTGCACTACTGCTCGTAGCCAAATGCACAATGATCTACGAAAGTTACCTTTCAAGACGTTGTTGGCACAGTACGCCTACTCAGAAAGCTATATATGTAGATAGCACAGGAAACATCTGAAAAACCGCTGCCTTTTAACAGGATGGAAGCATTTGAGATTATGTGAAATTGGTGTTACATTCTCTAATCTCCAGTTCTCAGTCTGATGTATCGACCAATAAGAGAAGGAAAGAGGTGGGCAAGTGTACAGTCGTAGTTTCCCCAGTCTCCCTCCCTCCCTCTGTTTGTCTTTTTTGAGGCTTATCTGTCCTATTATTATACTACTGCAAAGAGTTCAACATGGCCATGATAGCTTTATGAGCCAGCGGAAAGACATAAAAACCCTTCCTTTTTACTGCTCATACACAGGGGCACTCTCTCTCTCAAGAATCCAACTCCCACTTGTGGTCCTCCCTCTGGCCTGGAGCCATGGATGAGTTGTAGAGTGAGCTTCGACAGCAGAAGATGGATTCAGGCTCTCTCAAGCCCTCCGGGGCCTCAAGCAGCACTGGGGACGCTCTCAGTGGCCTCACGTTTGGGAAAAAGATTTACTTTGAGGATGGTGGAGGAGGAGGAGGAAGCGGGAGCTCCTCGAAACCACCGCTGGCTCCGGCGAAGGCAGCAGCGCCGCCGCCTGCGACTAGGAAAGGTAAGGCGGTTGCGCAGCCTCAGCCACCGAGGTGCCAGGTGGAGGGGTGCAATGCCGATCTGACCGGGGCAAAGACTTACTACTGTAGGCATAAAGTATGTGGGATGCATTCCAAGGCTCCCAAGGTAGTTGTTGCAGGCTTGGAGCAGAGGTTCTGTCAACAGTGTAGCAGGTCATTTTTGATACGTTTTCGGTTTTGATAGGTTTCATTTCCGAATCTGCTTCGAGATACAGGTTTTGGTGAAAGAGATGATCTTGATTTTCGATCCGGCCTTTTTTTCCCATAGCTGCAATGTCCAATGAAGTCTGCTTGATTCTGCTCCTGTGTTGCTTTTTTTGTTTCCTTGTTTTACTAGATCTGAGCTAGCCATATTGATGTTGTCTTAAGGGTTGTTGGGAGCCTATTTTTGATTTCCCATCGGAATTTGTTTCTTCCCTTCCTATTTTTCCCTTTTAGTTCAAGAACGTGCATGTGCTTGTTTATTGTATAGTGTTGATTGAAAAAATTTTCAGTAAGAAAGTTTGTATTGGGAATCACCACTTTACTGTACCTCTAATTGGATTTGATTGCTAGCCTTAAACTTGCTTGTAGAGTCTGGATCGCCATTTTAGCATGATTAACGTCACTTTAACTTTAACCATTTACAAATATGCAATTTTAAAAGCAGTTCAAGCCAATCTTTTCGAGCATAACTGTTGTTTACTTTGATGATACTGTAATTGTTCAATCGCAATCCTTTTCAACTTGAGCTACTGGTAATCATCTTGATATTTGTTTGGAAAAAGTGTTTAGAATCATTGTTTTACTTACACAGTGCATAAATAGGTGGATTTTGTTATGTCTGCATAAGACTAATTAACAAGCTAAATAAATTCCTTACTTGTTGAGTTGCAAGTCTTGTCCAAATTAATATTGTTTAATCAAAACAATTTTGCCAAGAGAAAAGCATTCAAATGCCCATAACAAATTCATCATCACAGACAGAAAATCTTCTTGTTGTAGATTAAGGTTAGCATGATTAGGGTTTTATGTGTCATCCTCATATTTGTTTGTCCATATATACTTTCTCAAATTGTTATACATAATCAATTATAGTTTAACAAGTATGTGTCTTCATATTTTGAGGGCCATGTTACATATTGAGGAATATATATTTTTGCTTGTTAGTGAAGAATTTATCTGGTCACAATCTTTCTTTAATCTTGTGTATTATTGGGGAATTAAATAAGAAACTTCATAATAGGTTTATCCAAAAGGGAAGACTTTAATTAGGTTTATAAAAGACAGTGGTGGTTATTCAGTGTTTGTTTATATTGTTTGTTGCTTCTTCGTGGTGGTCTTTATTAGTTTAAGTGTACAAAGGCTTGGAAAATTAATTTAAACGCTTAAATCACCGGTGTATACGTAGTTGTTGCATGCATACAAGAGAGTAAAATTGAATCAAAATGATCAAAGGTTACTGTAATTGTAGGAACTCCCCATTGTGATAGTACATCAACACATATAAATAGATATCTCTGCGATACTAAAAAGTTCTCAGGGTAAGTGTAATATCTCATTGGTGAAGAATTCAAGGATCATTTATGTGGACTCAAGCTTGAAGCCATTTGCAAGACAATTCATGCACTTGTGTAAATTAAAGTGTATGTGTTATCTTCTCGGCTTTGTTACTGCACTGGGTCGAAGTGATTTGTTTTGTTTGTACTTTATCTTGCTAATATTTGTTTCTTATAGTTCTTGCTTGATCTGAAATGTTTCCTTTTTTTATTGTTGGCATGGATACACAACCACAGGTTTCATCAATTATCTGAATTTGACCAAGGAAAGCGCAGTTGCCGTAGACGTCTTGCAGGACATAATGAGCGTCGGAGGAAGCAAGCTCCTGGACCTTTTGCATCGCGTTACGGCCGTCTTGAATCATCCGTTCACGGTCAGCTGCATCTCCTTAACCTGCATTTTCTTTTTCCGGCCATCTTTCTTTATGCTGCATATTCTTTATTATACAGAACCAGGCAGATTCAGAAGCTTTATGGTGGATTTCAGCTACCCAAATTTCTCAAACACTGCAAGGTCTGGCCTAATGGCCGCAAACGAATGGCGCAGAGGAGCAGATGCTCCACCCCTCACACCGGCGTTGCACGACACACATCCATGCTTCCAGGGATCTCATTCTCCTGCAGGGTCATTCGGCGCTTCCACGGGAATTCCACCCGGTGAATGCCTCACAGGAGTCTCAGACTCGAGCTGTGCTCTCTCTCTTCTGTCAACTAACACATGGAATAGAAACTCCAACAATCATCCTCCGGTGCTTCCAGCAACCAGCAACTTCGATGGCTCCCCAATGTCCCATTCAGCCGTCGTCCGCGATCGCGGGACTAGTTCATGGGGGTTCAGAGGTCACGGAGACTGGACCACTTCACACGACATCCAGCATGAAATGGGATTAGAAGGAGCAACTGGCGCAAGTAATGCTCATTTCTCAGGCCAGTTAGAGTTTGCTTTACATGAAAACGATCAGTGCCTTGATCATTCAGGCCCGAGCATGAATTGGTCTCTGTAACCCTGCTCATGGTTACTTTATGTTGATGAAATCTTTGCGATACATGCATGTGCAGCATGTATCGAAATTTTGTTTGATGGCCAGCATCATGCAGCCAAACCTCGATGAACATTGCTACACTGATATGTATCTATCTATATTTATGAAACCTGTGCTAAAATTTGGATTAGGCGTGATATTTTGTTAATTTATTTGATTGGCAGATGAACTTATTGAATCAAAATCATCCAGCATTTTGGTGTGTTGTATTTATTGAAGGAGAATTTATAATTTTATTATTATTTTTTCTCATTTTATTCTTAAAATTTATCTACTTGAGCAATATATCTCCCAATTCCCAAATTGATGCTTTATTTTGGAAAAACCCCTTTTGATTCAGATTCTCCAGGTCCACCCTTGCAAGAGTGGTGCGGAACGCCGCACTCTCTCCAATAACAGGAGTGGTATGGATGTGGGTGATTTAGTGGTGCAGCTAAGTGAATGCATTCGTACGTGAGATCCAAATCCAATGAACTGACGAACCTGGAACGAATCGAGCACAATTGGTGGCTCCAAACCTTCCCACTTGCCCTCGTTTGATCCGGGCAGCCACCCGACCAAATCCAAGCTTCGTCGGCTCCACCCTTTCCTCTTTCAACCATCCGTGCCCTAACAACAAGAAGATGGCAGCTAGAGGCGACGACTAGCGGAACCCCCCACCGTGGAACTCCGACACCCAGCCTGCGGCTCCTCCTCGATCGGTAATCATTTCAGGGATCAATTTGTTCTTTTTTTATCTTTTCGGATTGACTTTGTTGGGCATGCGATCGGAGTTCGAGGAGGGAAATGATTGATCGAGATAACAAGGGGTGGTTGTCCTAATCCGATTGGAAAGCTCGGATTTGTGCTTTCTTTTCGTAGTAGAGCAAATGGATTGTTGGCTAGGCGCTTGAGGTGGGAGATTCCACTAGCGGGAAGCTATTACTTTGCTTTCGATTCGTGTCATTCTCCGGGATTCGGTTAATCGGTGGGTTCATGGAATTTGAGCTGGTCTCGATTTGGGGATTTGTTGGGACCTATCATGCTATTGTTTCGGCTGATTCATTAGAGCATAATACAAATTTTAGTAGCTTCTACATATTTTATCTCATGTGATTTTGCTGCTTGGTTCTTTGCTTCCATTGAAATTTGACATGAATAAGTTTGTTTATCACACTATCACAATGCTGTAGATTGATCTTGAAGGTCTCCTTATTGTAGATGAACACATGGTTTTTTTCGTTTTCACTGTTTGTCTCTGCGCAGCAAATCAAGAATTACTTTGTTTGCTTGATTTCTGTGGCATTGAATCTTGGATAAAAGAAAGGATTTAGGAGTGCATAAAAGTTTTTCGGTTTTTTTTGGCTATAGGTCACATAGATCATGGATCATCCAGCAATACTAACACAGGACTTGGGTGGCGATGCTTCGGATTTTGAGGTGGATGATGTCCGGTGTGACAATCTCAATGAGAATGATGTCAGCGATGAAGAGATTGAACCAGAGGAGTTGGCAAGAAGGATGTGGAAAGATAAAATTAAATTAAAGAGGATCAAGGAACGGGAAAAACTTTCTGCTCAGCAGGCAGCTTCTGGGAAGTCTAGACCAAAGCATATATCTAGCCAGGCTCTTAGAAAGAAAATGGCGAGGGCACACGATGGTATTCTCAAGTACATGTTGAAGTTGATGGAAGTGTGTAATGTCCATGGATTTGTCTACGGAATAATTCCCGAGAAGGGAAAACCTGTAAGTGGCGCTTCAGACAATATAAGAGCATGGTGGAAGGAAAAGGTGAAGTTCGATAAGAATGGACCTGCTGCCATAGCCAATTATGAGGCAGAAAACTTTGCAGCCCAGAATGCACAGAAATTTGGGGGTAAAAATCATCAAAGTTTGATGGATCTGCAAGACGCTACACTAGGATCCCTTCTGTCATCATTGATGCAACATTGTGACCCGCCACAACGCAAATACCCCTTGGAGAAGGGTGTTCCACCACCTTGGTGGCCCTCTGGCAATGAAGATTGGTGGGTAGGTTTGGGCTTAACTAAGGGTCAAACCCTCCCATACAAAAAGCCACATGATCTGAAGAAAGTGTGGAAGGTAGGGGTACTAACAGGCGTGATAAAACACATGTCTCCTAATATTGGAAAGATTAGAACTCACGTGCGTAAGTCAAAATGCTTGCAAGATAAAATGAGTGCCAAAGAGAGCTCTATTTGGTTAGGAGTTCTTGATAAAGAAGAAATGTTAGTCAACCAGCTCAGCAGTGACAACGGTATGTCTGATGTAACTCAGAATAGTGGTCATGAGGAACAGAGGGAGGTGACAAACAGTTGTAGTGATGAATACAATGTTGATGGCCTGGAAAATGCTCCTGGGCCTACTTCATCCAAAGATGATGGAACAAACGGGCATGTCCACGCACAAGCTTGTGGAAACAATGTAACACATGTTTCGAGGGGAGTTAGTCCAACTGAAACTTCTTACCGACTTCAACAAGGCAAGGAACAAGTGACTGAACGGCCAAAGAGAAAAAGACATAGCAAAGTCATCGCCGCCGCCGCTGAAAAGCAAATGCCTACAACTTTGAATGAGCAAAGATGTGAAAGAGGAAATGATGTTCCAATTACGAATAACACAAACATGACACCAATGGTTCATCATGCACAAAATACACATCAGGATTCTTGTGTCGACAAAATTGCAATGTGTCAAGAGGGAGTTTCTCAAAGCCAAAACCTTATTATGGACCCTGGGATTTGCAATTTTGCGTGCAACCCTCCACTTAACGTTGGTGCTGAAAACATGTACATTGGCGCACAGCCACTTCTGTTCCCAGGTGTTGGGAATCATGTGTCGCAAAATGCTACTGCAATTGATATTGGGTCCAGCTATGGATTTTATAACCAATCAGGTGCATTTCATAATTTGCCAGGGAAGCAGCAGAAACGCATGTTTGTTAATAGTCATGGAGTGCAGTCTGATAGAAACATTGATCCCGTTGAGAATTATTCTTATGAGCATGTGATGACACCAAATCTTAGTTCACATATGATCACCGGAGACAGACCCCTATTCCTAGATGAGCAATTGTACATAAGACCAGATACTCTTGCTTCACCGTTAGATTTTAACGGGCTCAACAGTCCGAGCCCCATTGATTTTGGTGACATATTGCAGGATGCAGATTTGCGGAAAGACGATGAACTATTATCATATTTGGGGACATAAGTAAGTAGTTTTCTTTATATAATTTGCCATTTCATAAGCTAATTTTCCTAATGCATTTTCTTCGCTCTTCAAAAATCTATTTTGCAGGGTAAGCTTGCAACACGTCTTCACAGTTGTGTGCCGATCCATCTTGTGCACCTAGGAATAATAATGTGCACTAGCTGACTATAAACATGGTATGCTGAACACGCGATTCTTTCTTGTTGGTCTAAACATAACCTTGATGCTTCCGGCAATAGATGTCTATCACGTGTAAACACTTGTGATGCTAATTTTAAATTACTGGAACACTAGAATTTGAATGCCAAGAATATATTTTGGCTATGTGATTTCTGTTTCACCATCATATTGTCATCTTGGTCCACTGAAATTTGTTGAAAGAAATCTAACTCTGGAGGAGTCTCAATAAAAATCTTTGGTGTCCTTTCTCAATGCCTCCTTTTTGAGCAAGTCTGCAGGCTCGTTCCCAGATTTGTTCAATTGTTCTTCCGAACTGTTGAAGATGTACTACAAAAAAGTCCAGCAGGCCTGCGTTATAACCTATCTCAGGCCAGAACAATTGGCAATTCTAAATGAAACAGCTAAAATGAAGGCAACTAGTATTGAAATTGCATATAAAGAATAAACGGGTATAATAGTAAATGTATCCTGATAAATAACAGTAAACAGGAACAAAGAAAGATAATTTTATCAAACTGTTATATATAAGAGTGGTCAAGATATCGAGCAACATCATGACTTGACTTCTAGGTGATATAGAAGGCAATGTTGACAATCTGTTGCTTTCTCTTCTGCTTTACTGTTGAGGTGGGTGTAACTGCAACACTTTTTTATTGTTTTAGTGCAATCTTTTTTCTTCCTGTTTGATATTTCACTATGGCGGTAGGAATTTGTTTCCCAATAATGTATATAGTAAGGTTTCCTGGTTTGACTATGCAAATTTTTTTAGGATCTATATCTAATTGATTTAATTGAAGTTGCACATGGAACAGCTTAGAAAGTATTGATATATGAAACAAAGTCATACAAAATAATGATATAGAACCAATGATATTCGTTTAGTAGCAATAGACATGAGTTTCATTAAGAGGAATCTTGGCACAACGGTAAAATTATTACTTTGTCATCTAAAAATTATGAGTTCGAATCCTGAAAATAGTCTCTTACAAAAAAAGCAAGGTATAAGACTGCCTATAATAGATTCTTCCCCGAACCCTACATGATGGAAGTTTCGTGCACCGGGCTACTTTTTCTTTTTTTAGACATGGGTTTTGGACCGTCAATCCCAAATAATTGAGATCATCTCCCGTTATGAATGTTGTTTAAGCAAGATTTTAAATGTTATTTTCTATTAAAGAGTATTGTGAGAATAGTTATCCACAGTGGGTTTAGTTCCAAGTTGGATACTTAAAGTTTGTATATCTTGTAATAGTTCTCTTTGGAATGGTAACATGATCTTAATTACTTTAAACAAAGTTTGTCGAGTATTACGAATTTTGAGTATGTTTTCTTCTTTATCATCTTCACCTTTCAATCCAAAGATATGTTTCGAACCAACCTAGAAATTAGTTGTCTGTTGCACTCATTCTTACAACTTTAGTTGGCTTATGTTGGTTCTCTTATAGTTTGCCAAATATTTATCCGCTCTCAAGTTTCATGTTTTAACATGTTGCATGTTGTCGATTGTTCAGTCATATGCTTATTGCCTAGCAACCTTTCTATATTGTGTATAATATTCATTTGTGTTTCGCCTTTTTCTTCTTCTGTAAACAATCAAAGTCAGGTCAAGTTTAATCATGTTTTAACTTTAATCAGTTATTTTATCAAGCTTCATGCTTAAGTTTGTTTATTAAACTAAAACTTTTACAGAGATTACAGTATAATAAATAAATAATATCTTAAATGTATACAAGTGTTATATTATTTTATATTTGGATAAAAATTAAAAAATATATATAGTCAACCTTAGATAAATTTGTTAAAAAAAACAACTAATTCATCAATTTAATACAATTTAATTTAAAAATATTGAAAGTTGTTTGTTTTTTGCTTTGTTTTTCTAAAAATATTGTCTGTTAACTTGTAGCTGTCTATTATATTAAACAAATATTTATTCTCCCAATTGCATGACTAGAAAATTATTCTTCTTATACACCTAATCCATTGTTTGTCTGGTTAAATAGAAAATGACATGACATTAATTGTACAAATTCATCTGCAAACACTGGAGTTGAAAAATGTGATGTTATTGTCAGACATTTAAAATTCTTCAATGTGTTAAGATCACACTCAATTTCCTTAATGTCAACTTGTCCATGGAAGATTTTCAAAATAGCCCATCTGGTTTTTTTGTTTTGTTTTTCTCAAGATGCCCCTTCAATTTTTTAAATTTGCAAAGCAAGGTTCTTCGTGATTATTAATAATGTTCTAGATTAAAACGTGTATTAGTACATGGTAAATCATGTCAAATATGAGGAAAAAATTAATATAAAGACCTTTGGGGTTAACATATAATCACGTGAAGAACTCCCATTCCTTTTGTGTCCTTTTTTGACATGATTCATGTGTAAAAATCTTAAATAGTTTGTCTTTAATGTATTAGATTTTTGTACTTATTTAAATAAAATTTGAAAATTTTATAGATTCACGCATTCAATCACTTGAGTAGGGTTCTTGCCATGTTGCACCACAAGAAAATCAATTTCGTGTGTCGTTATATCAAAATCTCCTTAATTTAGCAAATGTAGACTAAATTAAATTTCAAATGTGAAGGGATTGATTCCTTGTATGAGTTTAAAAGTTTTCATTTACCAAAGCTTTTATCAAGAGTGCTTTCTAACTATTACAAATCAAACTCATGAAATTACTATAAATCTCAACTTTTAGTTAATGCAATGATTGGGCCAGTGGTGCATACACATGAACCCTTGATTTTGATTTTGATTTTTCTTTGTGCTATTAAACAATGTCCATTCAATATTTATTAAGTTATATTCAATGATATTTTTTCTACAAAAAAATTTAGAGATAATAGTGAGTCTAATTATCTATTGTCATCTTTAAAAAAAAGTGTTTTATTATAATTTGGTTGGTTTGTCCACTTGTCTTTTAACATAAAAAAATTTAGTAGTTGATGATAAAATTAGACAACAAGACTCTAATTAATTGTGACCTTAATTCTAAATGATGAAAAAGTTTGCGTGGTCAAGTTTGCCGACCATGTCAAAATAATGGTAAAAAATAAATATTTTAGCTTTTATTTAAAATAAAGTTGATTGCTTGTTAAAGGAACATAACAACAAAAACTAATTGATGTTAAATAAAGTAGAGTCAGCTTATTAACTCCAAACCATATATAGTCGTTGATTGAGAAATAGATTAATCTTGTTTTGTTTTTAATTGAATTAAATGGTTTCATTCTAATCCCATCATATTAGTATTTTAATATTACGTGAGATTAATTTTAATTTAATAAATTTTTAATATTAATTTAATTGATTGGCCCCGACCAATCAAGGTATTTTTTCCTTTTTTTTTTCTTTCCAATGTTTCTAAATTTAATAAGAAAAATTCGAAATCCTTGGAGTTGTTGGAAAAGCCTAGCAAAAGTGCCAATGGAACCCACTGCCTGGTCCACGTGACTTTCTGGTGGCTCAGAAATACGTGGACCATCCGTTTTGCGAGGCGGAGTTATCAACCGTCCACGTGATCTTAGTCATCTATCTCATGCGGCAAAAATGATTCACTCATCTCAAATGTTTTTATCGTGGATTCCGTCCCGGGGCTATAATGCTAATGTAAAATATTTAAATTACCATACAGATATTTATATTTCGATCTCTAATAATAATATATTTATAAAAAACTTTTTATTAAATAGAATTGGACTGATAAATCATTCACCGAGTAATCTCTAGAAGATATTTTATCATCCAAAAGATTATTCGACTGGTGCTTAGGTTTGTAAAAGAAATTTAGATATTTTTATAATTATATGATATTATTTATTTTGAATAAAGTCCTCATGATTTTACTCTATCTAAAACATCTCATATTAATTGAGATATCTTTTTCTTATGAACTTATAATCTTTTTCATATATTTTTAATATGTGACTATGTTTACAACCTTATAATCCTAATACTAATCACTAAATCGTCTGGGGGTAGGGTTTGATCTCTATAATTATTCCTATGGAAGAACCTACTTTTTATTAAATATCACAAGAATTTTAAAATATTTTTTCATGTCCAACTTTTTATGAGTTTATTTATATTTAATTAATACACAAAAAATTTAAATAAATATATTTTAATCACTTATTAAATTAAATAAATAAATTTGACCATATATATTCTTAAATAGAGATCGAGAATTATTAATAAATAATATTCATATATTTCATCGAGAAAATTCTTATTAATGTATAAAGAAATCAGAATAAAGAAAATCTCCTTGTAAATTTAAAAATATAAATTTTTAAAATAATTTAAATTTAAAAATGAGAGTATGACAGTATCGAAATAAATAAAAAATAAATAAATTTGAACAATTGTTTTCACTGGCTCTCATTAATTTAGTCTTGACTTAATTTTGATTCAATGTTACCAAACAATCTTGAACAAACGATAAAGCATGGCTTGACTTAGCTTATTTACAACCTTAATTCTTCTTCCAACTTATTTCAATAGATTTGCTTCAGCTTAAATTCATTAATTAATGAATCAAATATTTAAAATTGATATTAGTTGATTGGTTAGTCGGTCTAAAGTGACATTAGTCAATTGACTGGTTGATTGGTGTCTACCAATTGATTGATATAAATGGATTGAATATGATTTCAACTAAGTGGATTGAACATCTTTGATTCAAACTGTTTTGATCCTAAAACCCATATATTCCTTTGCACTGCTAAAGTTAGTTTGAGTTTACTCGTAATAATAATAATAATAATAATAATAATAATAATAATAATAATAATAATAATAATAATATTATTATTATTATTATTATTATTATTATTATTAAAAATCTATAAATCTTTGACAAATCAAAAAATAACCTAAAAAAAATTATTAAAAAAAATATTCATGTCCAAAAAACAAAAGTCATAAACTGTAATTTTTAGATTTATTTAACCCTTACAAGTTCTACAGTAATAAATATAGAACTTTAAATATTCTACATGTGATCAAACATAAAGTCTGATGACCATTAAACATTGGAAACTTTGATCCTACATCCGAATTCACAATTAGAATTAAAAAAGGTTCAAGTCAAACTCATCAATGTTGAGTTAGTCACGATATAATCAGTTAAAATAATAATAAAAAATAATTTATATTTTCATAATTTAGAAAAAATTTCATTCGACCGGTCTAACAAAGACAAGTCAAACTCATCGATGTTGAGTCGGTTGGAATATCAGCACTTGGTCAAAGCAAGGTGATCAAATTACAATTTACCACTCGTTATTAAGAAAATAAGAATACGAAATTTTTTATTCTCAAAAGAATAAAAGAGAAAAATTAAAATTTATTAAAGATACCGAAAGGGCAAAATCGTCAGTCGTGGTGGAAATCAAATTCAGCTCACCGCATTGAAGCGGTGTGCACCACACCAAGTAGCTTTCAAGTATCCTACGTCGTTGTTTCCATATTTTTTGTCGCTTTTGGCGGTTCTGTTAAGGCGGTTACTTCACCGGCCCACCTATTCTCTGCCTTCACAAATCTTGACTCCCCGCCTGTGAAAAGTAGTGGGAGGCGTCGCAGTAAAAAGTAGAAGAGAAAGGAGAGTTGGTGGCGTTTCTGCACCATTTGGAGGGCGGAGGGACGGCGAATGAGTAGAGCGCGAGGTCGGTTGCGCCGTTAACCGACGGGTTCGATCGGTGGAGTTAACGTTTGAGAAGAGAAACTCCAAAAGAGTAGCTAGCTAGCTCCGATGATGGCAAGCGACGGTGTCTCCGGCCATGCCCAGCATCAGCAGCGTCAAATCTCCTTAGACATGCTTCATCCTTCGCCGTCTTCCTCAGCTTCGATGCGCTCGAGCTTCAACATGTAATCGATGTTCGCGTTATTTGACGTCTAAAACCTTCCCCTCTCTCTCTCGCTCGGAATTCCTTTTCATGTCGGTTGATTTGATAAAAGAAGATAAATTAGTATTAGCGTTAAGAGAGTGTTTTCGTGTCAATTCATGGCTATTTTTGTGAATCGTGTGAAAAAAAATAATCTAAATTTATTTGCTTTCTTTTGATTTCTGAGACATCTGTTCGATATTTATTTCATGTTTTGTCATTGGCTGATTCTTAAACACTAAAATTGTCTCTTTAATTAATTAATTTCTTCCAACTAAACTACTGAGTTCTATAGATTGTTTAGCTTATTGGAATCGTTATGGTATATTATACAGGAAATCAAGCAAATTAGAGATCGGATCTTATGACATAGGCGAGTTAGATCAAGCTTTGTTAACGTATTTGGATGGACAACAAGATTACCCGGCATCAGCTCAAGAACACAGACGTGAGTCTTCCAAATTGACTTGCTTCATTGTTCTTATAATCCTTATAATTATATAATATATCCATATGACACTGGAAGCTGTAGTGATTCTTTGCTCGAGCTTTGGGGAGTTATGAGAATCATAGTTAGCAGATCTTGTTATACTACTTTTTTGACTATTTTTTGTCTGATTGGACTTGAAATCTGACAAAGTGATATTCTGAAATCGGGTACATGATGAAGACTTGATTTTCTAAACTTTTTCCCCCTACAATCCCTTTTTTTCAATCTCTCTTTGTGTGGACTGTGACTTGTAACAAACAACTATGGGTACGTACCTAGAATTTTTTTTACTGAAAGGACTATAGATCAAGTTTTTTTTTCTCTCTCTCTCTTATTTTGATATTTGGATTTCAATTCTTTCTCAAGAATAAGCAAGTTACTAGCTTGTTTTCTCTCTCTTTTCTCTGAGAAAAATTTCATTTTTATGCAATGAACATGTCTGCTGCATCAAAAGGATCTCCCCTTTAATTCCTTAAGCAGAATTGTTTTGTCATCTGCTGTGTGGTGTGTTTTTGGTGCACCTTCAGGCAATTTAATGCTTGCAGGGGCTCTTGTTTGCAGAGATTTTGAACATTTTCCCTTCTCAACCCATGCATGTAGAGCCGTCGACAAAGGTACGGGGACTACCAACTCAAGAGGAGTGGGTGCTCTTCATCCTTTTCCCCCCACTTATTTTATTCTTGGGTGGTTCCTGTGAACTGTACGGGGAAGTAGCTTATTAATTTGCTGCCCTTGCAGGAAGGGATAAGCTTAACCTCTTCTGCAAGTAGTGGTTCTAAAAATATTTCAGAGCGAGCCACAGAGTTTTGCAACATTAAAGGTGATCATCCAGTGCAGGGAAAGGATGACAAAGTACAAGTGACCAAGGTGAACCTCTCTTTCTCCCTTAATTAATACACACACATCATGTTTTTATTAGCTCGTTAATCTAATGTTGGTAATTACTTCAGAAGGCATGGAACAGAAAGGCAATGGGAGGGCCCAAGACATCAGACCCTAAGGTGAAATCTTTTATGTAGCTCTTAATTTATGTAACTAATTAATAGATTTCTATTTTCCTCACGAAAGATACAGAAACAATTTGTGTGTTTGATTTATTTGCGGGCAGACACTGAGAAGGCTTGCTCAGAATAGGGAGGCAGCTAGGAAAAGCAGACTTAGGAAGAAGGTTTGTGATTATATATATATATGTATGTACATGATGAAATCCAAAGGATCAATATTAATTAATTGATAAAGGATTATTGTCCATTTTCTATTACTTCTACAGGCTTATATTCAACAATTAGAGACAAGTAGAATTAAGCTCACTCAGATTGAGCACGAGCTTCATAGGGCAAAAGCACAGGTAGCAGCTACTTTAGCATGGGCTAGCTAGCTACAAAAGCATTTCCGTGAACTCTATATAACATGTATGTAATTAAGGTATGCAGGGTGTATTACTTGGAGGTGGAGGTCTTCTTAGGAACCAAGGCCATCCCACAGGTGTTAGTGGACTAATCTCAGGTACGGTGCATTAATATTGTGCCATTGATGATGTTATCAATGAAGTTTAATTAATTCTTTGCTTATATATATATATATAGATGAAACCATGTTTGATATGGAATACACGAGGTGGCTTGAAGAGCACCACCGGCTAATGTGTGAGCTCCGAGCAGCGGTGCAAGAGCAGTTGCAGGAGAACGAGCTCCAGATGTATGTGGAGAGTTGCATCTCGCATTACGATCAAATGGTGCATCTCAAGAGCACGGTGATCAAGTCGGACGTCTTCCATCTCATCTCCGGCACGTGGATGACTCCTGCCGAGCGCTGTTTCATGTGGATGGGAGGCTTCCGCCCCTCCGAACTCATCAAGGTCCTCTTCGTTAATTATTTTTAATTCTATTCTTGCAGGCGTACGTGCATGCAAGTCCCACGGTCTAATTAGGCTTAATTAATTAGCACATATAATTATCTGTACTAACTAGCTATTATAAATACTTAAACTAGTTATTAGTCCAACCTAGCTAACAATCCTCGCCACTTAAATGTCTCTCTCTACATAGAAACTTTCATGCAGTGGTTGTCGGAATAGATATATAGTGCCATAGCATAGTGGTCATTATATTGTTTAACAAAGCTATCACCTAGTTAATTGTTTAGATCAATTAAGGACAATTTATTTAATTAATCATCTCTAGCATGCAATTGGCTGTTAGTTAGCCATTTTTTTAGGGTTGAACTACTTCATTTGATCAAGTATATTAGGTCATATATTTCTTTATCATATATACATAATAAGTTCAAGGAACTTATCAGGAACTTGATGGTTATAACTCATATTCAAATGTCTGGTTAATTAGATTCTGTCGAGCCACATCGACCCATTGACGGAGCAGCAGATACTGGCAGTGTGTGGCATGCAACAGTCGATGCAGGAGGCAGAGGAAGCATTGAGTCAAGGCCTTGAAGCCCTTAATCAGTCTCTCTCGGAAACCATCAACTCTGACGCATTCAACTGCCCTTCCGACGTGGCCAACTACATGGGTCACATGGCCATCGCCATGAACAAGCTCACCACTTTAGAGGGCTTCGTTCGACAAGTAATTAAGCTATTGTACATTAAGCTAGCTAGGCTCGATCGATCATACTGAAAATGATTAACTGCATGCATTTTCACTATGAGATGAATAATGAAAATGTTCCGTGCAGGCAGACAACTTGAGACAGCAGGCACTTCACCGGCTTCACCGGATCTTGACGACGAGGCAGATGGCACGATGCCTGTTAGCCATGGCTGAATACTTTCATCGCCTTCGCGCACTCAGCTCACTTTGGCTGGCTCGACCGAGGAACGATATTTAACTGATCGATCGACTGATAGAACTCCGACACTGATTGAGTCGTCATGATTAGCATGCATCGTTAAGGTGATTAAAAGGTTTAACCGATCCGCTAGCTAGCTATTTGTTAAGGGCCACAGTTAGTTAATCTGTGGTGGCAAAATTGCAAGAGAAGAAGAGAGAGTACTCGTTGTCCATCCATTTGAATCCTATTCAGAGAGATGTACAGGTGTATCATGATTGTGTGAATTTACACTGGAAAATGTTTCACATCTTCTTCTCCTTTACCTTTAGATCTGTATATCTGGCTTTGAGATATATATTTGTCAGATCAGTGTTTACGGGGTGATTCTTGCAACATAAAACTGCTATATAAAATCGCAATCAATATATCAGGTCAATGATTTTTCTTTGTTAATTCATTCATTATATAGTAACTACTTGCATTATATAAACCCTAGTGCATGTAAATAATTGGGTTAATTCGGATTGATGTGGTAGGTCTAAATGACGTGAACAAAAAAGAGAGAAACTCATACGTTGACATGCATGACATTGTTAGTTAATAATGGATTCATCCTAATTTGATAAATTTGTTATAATTTTACATATTACATGATAGATTAATAAAAAAGAAATAATGATAAATTATTCAAAAATAATATATAGAACGTGTTGTGTATATTGTCAAATCAGGATATCCTATTTTTCTCTTTAATTGCGATCAGCATGTCTTTTAACTAATCTCTTAATTCTTCATAGTGCTTGATCTTATTTGAGGAATATAATCCTAGCTACTTGGCTATGTTGTTAATTCATTGTTAAAGTTTTACATTTTGAGACAGAAACTAGGATGAAGGGTTATGTTCAACTAACCAACCAGATGAGACGTATAGAGCTGATTGAGCTTTATGTTATGTAAATGATTTTTTTAATATAAGCTTTTTTGAACTAGTTGTGAATTTTGTAGGATTAAATTTCCACATTGTTTTCTGGGTTTGCAAAAATAGTTTGTGTGCTATGATTTTCTTAGCGGGTATCAGGGTACAACTGAAGTTGGATGACAGAATATAATCATAGGATCAGAGTTGCATACTTCCTACCTACAGAAATTTCGACTACACAAATTAAAGGACCTTTACGTTCTTGCATGAATCCATTTTTTTCAAATCTGTATCTAGTGATAAAGTTCAGCATTTATTATTTCTATTTTTATTAATGCATTTAGGGTTCTTTACTTGCCCATACTTGCTTTGCCCCTCTTTTGTCGTGAATCAAAGAAAGAAAAACATAGCAAATGGTAAGGCCAAGGTTAGTAAGTTCAGTACGTGTATATTAATTGGCAAAAAACATATTTGATTGATTGTAGAATGTTGATCCATCATTGTATCTCAATTTTCTATATTTATGTATGTGCTCAAAATATGGTAGATTCCGAAGCTTTTCCTGACCTGCCCATTTCTCTTTAACATGTTTTCTTGTTCTCTATATAATTAGTATCTTCATCATTTTTGTTTATATCGATCCAGAGCTGATAGAAATATATATAGTTTCTTTTCTAAACCTGGATCCGTGAACCTATATATTATTTTACTACAGGGCCTTGAACTATTATGGTTTCAATAGTATGAATATAGACACAACTTCCCTCAACCTCTCCCTTTGGCCTACATTGATCTCTAGTTATCTCCATTGATCTAATTTTGTTCTGTTCTAGCTGGTAGTACGTTGCCCTTTTATTTCAGTTTGTCTGGATGTGTGCCCACCAAAATGAAATAACAAAAAGCACTTTGAAAACGATGGGACGAGGATATGACGTGTTTACTAGTTCTTAGGCTAATATTTGGCACTTTCTGAAATCCCCATTTGTCCTTCTGGTCTAAGCCACAATATAGGTGAAATGGCTTGCTCAAATGCTAATTATAAAATTGACAATGGGATGGAACCAGAGAATAGTCCAAGAGGACACTAACAAGAGCTGCTGAAAAGTAATCTCGTCTCTTCATAGGCACCTGCAAATATTAAAGGAACAGAGGCAGCAGCAGGTTTGGTAATTGGTGGATTAGGATGAGAGGATGGGAGATTCCTTTGTAAAGTAATCGACACTAACACCATGTTTCAGCTCATTAATTGGATCCTATTCTCTGCAATTTTAGTAGGATCTGTTGGTGACTTGGTGGAAATTAACTATTTAGGTACTTTTGGAAGAAGAAAATTAGTTAGATCTGTTCCATCATGTCTCATAAAAGTAGAGGGTCCCTATTCTGGGAAGTTATGGACCTAAATAACAACTTATATTGGATAATAGCAACACTGCAACATATGTTGGGTAATAGCTATTATTGCATTGCTTGGTATGCTAACAAAAGAAAACATCCCGGTCACAACTTTTGATGGTTCATGGATATATATATTCTGGTAAGTTTGTTATTGTCTAAATGATAAATGGAGCTAGATTAATGCAATAATTGCAAGGTGCTAAGAATATGATTCACTTATTGAGTTTGTTCAAACTTAATTATTGACAATGTTGTCGAATGAGCCGAGCTTGAGTTTCTTATAGAGCTCAACTAAAGATACTATTGTCTTATAATTCAATTAAAATATTAATTTAACTCTTTTTCAGCTCCTTGTATCCTTTGCTTATCATTAAGCCTTTATTATCTAAACGAGCACATTAACTTGCTCTTTCCCCCAATCTTTTTTTTCACCTCAACAGATGGATCTATCTTTGCACACAGCAAAAAAGATCTCTAAGCAATGCGACGGAGGGACAAAGGAAGCACTTTGTTGGAAGCTATTGGATTCATTTATCCTTAGATCTTCACCTTCTTCTTCTTCCACCTTTTTGGCCATTTGCTTTTGGGCTGTGTTCTTCTAGTGGATCTAATAATACTTCTGCGTGGACAGTGCTCCAACCCCAGCAGAGACACTCGGTAAAAGTCACCTTTGACAACTGTGCAAAAAATAGCATAGTCCTAGCTCTATAGTACCATTAAAATCTCTGTAATTTAATTAAAAAAACATGACACGCACTTGTATAATAACAGAAAATTGCTAAAATTTACTTCTGTGGAGACTACTAAACCAGTGAATTGGTTTACGGCCATGAGATGGATAGTTTAAGACTTTTAAGAGTGTCTTCCCTTAGCTCAAGATTTATAAAGGAGGAATGGAGTATTAATTTCTGCAGCTCTGTACGAAGTGAGGCCTGCAAGCGTGGTTGCTACTTGTGCATTGGGCAATTATGACAATGAGCAAAAGCTGAGACAACTGGTACAGATGTTGGCATGCAACCAATCTAGAAATTAGGCTCACTTTTTGTTTAATTTTTATTCTCTAGACTTAACTAGGTATATCAACTTGTGAGCTTAGGTGAGTGTAAGCTGGACTTTTTGACTAACTCGCATGGTTGCTTTCATAGAAATTTTTACTTGTTCTTAGAAAAATTATTGTGCATTCTCTCCTTTCAAATACATTATTTTTGTAATGATGATGGTGCTGTATTATTTCATGGATCTCAGACAGCTCCGGTCCTTCTACGTAGGAGGCCCGGGGCGAAAAAAAAAAGTCAAAAATAAATTTAGGCCCTAATTATTCAAGTCCCCAATTACATGTCTAAAAAAATAAAAATAAAAAATAATATCAAATATGAATTTAGGCTAAACCCCAAAGACCGTACGCCGATCCTTCCGTTGCAACTGTTAATGGACCCGATAGACGGACGACCACAGCCTGGTCGAGACAAGATCGGGCGGCTAATACGATGCGTATAGAAAGTCGTACGGGGGCATCCGTGAGGTGTAGCAAAAAGCCGTGGCATCCGCTTCACGTACAACTCCCTCCCTCGGGCTTCGTTGCAAAATTCCCAGTGGCGCTGTTGCCTGTGCTGACCGTACTTTTTTTAAAGTTTACAATACTAGACTGCTGTGTACCCATCAATATAGCTACACCATTATTCGTAACTAGAGGGTCCCGTTTGCAATTGATTCCCTGTAAACCATCGTCGTAGAAGCAGGTGACGTATGAATTTGGGCCCTCTTAAATTAAGGGCCCAGGGCCATCGCCCAGGGCCGCCCTCCTCCAGGGCCGGCCCTGATCTCAGAGAAGATTTGGAATAAATATAATCATCTTTAACTATAACAAACCTTGAAAAGACCCTAAATTTTCCTTCTTTTTTTTTAATAATTCCCATCATTTATTTATAATGTTTGCTTTGCTAGTTTTCTTTTATTATTCTGCCTCTGCTGGTCTTGACGTTTTGGCTTTTCTAGTGTGACTTGTCTGTTAATGTCCTTGACCTCAACATTTCTATAATCCTATTGCGTCTGGTTGATTGTTTCTGCTACAGGTTTTTGTTTACCAATAAGTTAGATGGAATGCAGTTCCTGGAAAAAGAAATGGCAAAAAGGAACAAAGATTAGTCAGTAATCAGAATTAGGGGCTGAAATTCCACTAATGCTCAGCCGGTCAATGTTGAGATGGCACCTTCCCCTCTAGGGCCCTGGCCCCTGGCTTAGCTGGTTGATAATGATACATTCAGCCACTACAATAAAGATCTCAAGCTGTATTCTCACACAAATCCAAGAAAGATTAATGAAGAATGGTTCATCTGATAATAGCCTTGTCCTTTACAACGCATATTGACTAGTGAAAATCTTTCAGGTAAATACAATTCAAGCTCCAGATATCACAAATTTAAGAAACATTATGGAAAGAATGTACATTATTACTAATGTTAGTATCAGATGGCTAAAACACTGTTTGCCTCACTATCCTGACTAATCATTTCCTTCGAATCCACTGACTGTCTTCATTTATTTAATATATGTACTTGATGCCATCAACATACATCAACTAATAAATTGTGTTAGGAAGGAATGTCTGATTGGTTGGAAAATGTTAAATTTGTTATAATAAGATAGAGATTAATTTATAATGGATATATATTTTTGAGAAAAAATCTTTTTTGTTTTTTTAGTTATTTGATGGCTACTATAAATTGATCATGTGATTTACCTCCTTCACATAATTTAGGGGGCAGACTGTGAGTGACGCTTGGGATGAACATAATCATCTTTTGCTATAATAAACTAATAAACAATGCTCTTATGGCATAACAGAGTTAGTTACCATATGATAGATTTATAAAAATGGACAAGGGTTGATTTCCGGTGAAGCCGATGAAAATACCCTCTTATGTGGTAGTCTGCTTTGTTTCCTAATTTATATCTCTCTATAGATAACTGTGGGGCCAACCGTATAAGACGTCCAAAGTAAACGTATGCCTTTTACAAAAATCAACTAATAAATGATGCACTCCATAACATTATCGAATTGGTCACTACATGATAGATTTATAGAAATGGATAAAAGTCGATTCCTGACGAAACTGGAGGAGGGTCACCGTTTACAGAAATGAACTAATAAATGATGTCCCCACATATTAACGTAATTGATATCTGAATGAGTATTTATTTTAATAAATTTTAAAGTTAATTCTTAACCGATACAACTAAAATAAAATATTCTTCATAATTTATCTATCTATATATTTGATGAATTAATAATGCTATATCATTTGGAATAAACGATAAGCTCTAATCAACTAATAAATAACATATCTTTTCAATTAATGTGAACTAGGCTCTTTGTAGGCAGATTCTTCCATTTCAACTGTTGTATTTGGTTAGATTTTTTTTGTAACCACGAGATATTAAATTTCTAGATTATTTATTGTGAGTGTTTTTTTTAATTTATACTGGATGTAAAAAATTTTTGGAACTGAATCGCCTCTTTTGATGTTATTTCGTTGAATCTTTTTTTAGTAAAAAAAAATTGTAAAGATTGAACTGGTTTTATGGGAAGTGGGCAGGGCATGCATGCCATCTTCCACTTTCAGTGCTCATTCATTTTTCTGAGCATTAAAGAAAAGGCAAAAGAGATTCTTTAGCACTCTTCTCAGCTTCCTCCTCCCTCCTAGATTTTTATTTCCTTTTAACCAAAGCTGGGATTTGCTTTCTTCCCCATCTGTCTCTTTCTCTCTCTTTTTTCTCTCCTTCCATCTCTCTCTTGAGTATTCTCCTTTTGACATGATCACTTCGCTGCTTCCTCCCCACACCCCATCCACTGAGCTCAATCCCACCCATGCCCTGAAAGATCCTTAGCGCCATGGACCTGCCGGGTGGTGATGGTGGCTGCTCCTCCCAGGCCCATGGGATCCGCAGACAGGACATCCAGGCAGCGATGCTTAAGGCGGCAGAGCTGAGGGCTCTCCACGCAGCGCTGCTCCAAGGGGGCTCCGGCGGTAGCCCCACAGTCGCGATGCTGGCTGCGGGCGGTTCCCATTCAGTTCCCCATGCCGCCACCCAGCTGTCGGTACAGGAAGATTACCCTGTCTTTACGCCGGTGAGTTCTGCTGCTGCCCGTTTCTATTTAATTTTTTTTTTCTTCCCCCCCTTTTTTTTATGTCGTGTCCATCGCACTGCAACGACCAAGATGGATTCTTGATCGGTGTTTTCAGATGGGATTTTTGTTTAGGCTCCTGTTGCTCTGTAAATTGCTCAGTTCCTTGTTCTCAATAACTCGACACATAATTGATTATTTCTTTCTTTCTTGATGGATTTTTTAAGCTGCACTTGGGATTCTGCTCGACCAAGTTCTTGATCCCGGAGCACTTTAGCTTTAGCTACCATATAAGCATTTAGGGTTCCACTGCATTCTAGGGTTCCTGTATCTTAGTCAGTCTTGTTCTGATATATGAAATTCCCTGTCTCTTTGATGGTGGTCTAATGTGCATGTGAAGCATCTTATTATATGTGATCATTGCTGATGTGGTAGTTACCAAATTTATCAGCAAAAAAAGTTCTTTCAATTAGTTTCTTATGTGATTGATGCCATTTTTAGCAAAGAAGCAAGAAATAAAGTCAACTGTTAGGAAGACAAATGATCTGACTTAAAAAGTTATCAAAAAGTTTTATCTTCTCTTGTGGGAAGAACCCTAGTCAATAGGCAGTCCATTAACTGATATCATGTTGTTTCCATTTTGTCTAGCTCGGATTTTTACTCTTTGATGCCTTGATAAGATACCATATCATTTCATTTCATGTTAACCGAAGAAGAAAAACTCGTGTGATTATTATGCCATTATTCCTTGTATATACATCTCTACAACCATCTTGTAATAATATATCTTAAAAAACAATTCCCTAGAATTTCATTTATCTTTTCAGAATTTTGTGAGATTTCACTTTTCATTACTTCTCCCTTTGTTTTCTAAGAATTTCTATCATTATAATCCTTTTTGCTATGCTTGGATGAGGCTCTATGTGTATCCATTGGTTGAAACCTTGTGCAATGGCATTCCCTCCCTTTTCTTTGACTTGCTTCAGAGCATTTAAATCTTCACAACACAACAATTCATCTTCTCAATCTCTCATCGCCAGTACTGCTCTTCAACTTTCTATTCCCATCTGATTTTACCTGGGAATTTATTATTTCGGTTAGTAATACCAACTGTTTGTTTTTCTTTTATCCTGCTTGTTGGAACCTTGTTCACTGGTATTCCCTCTTTCATAGTTCTGATCCTTAAAACACCAGGACTAATCTCCTCAGCTTCCTTTGCTCAGGAAGCATCTATCTCTAAACTTCTCTTAATGGCCATCTAACCACAGGTTGTGCACCCTTTTGTCAATCAGTTTCAAATACTTGGCTCAAAATTTTCAAATCTTAAATATTGTTTTTTATGGCATTTTACCCTTGCTGGTATGAAATGGTTTCAATGTTTTACAATTGAGCCTCAATGTGAAACCAAACAAAGATCAATATTTGTCTCTGTATTTTTATAGGATTAAATGCAAAATTCCAGAGTCCATGATGTTAATCTTAAAATTGCTTCTTATATCGAATTTGTTCAGTTGATAACATGTCCAAGGGGAAATGTGTAATGTCGATCATCAATGTCTCTTCTGAACAATTATGTGTTCCTTGACCACAGTTAATATGGAGGCATAAGAAAGATTATGAAAGTAACATAGAGAAGCTTGCTTCTTGCCAATTTTTCTGTGTTTTTTATTGGAAATACATGGTCACTGTTTTTTGAAACTTTTTTATTTCAATATATATCCTCTGTTAGATATATTCTGTGCAACTTCTCAAAAGATATTCCATCTCCTGTATCTCATTTGTTGTCTTGACTCTTAAGAAAGAAAAAAAGTAATTTCATTTCTTTATATTTGATATGTTGTTAATTCCTAATATTTCAGATCCATGTATGATAATTTTTGGTGGCTTTCTGATCTATTCCAAAATTCTGGTATTAGTTTCATGGCTACATAAATATGTTATCTTTCTGATTGCTACGCACAAAATGCATCATTGGCAAGCATGCTCTAGGAGCACTTTGGAAGTCTGTTTTGCTTCAGTTTGCTCTATAATTCAGTTTGTAAAATCATATTTCTTGTATTTTGTTGTTTTGAAGAGTTATGAAGGGGATCCCCTTCCTGGATACGACTGTCCTCATCCAGAGAATAGAAGTTTATCACAAACATGGAATGCCATTAGTATGGAAGGAGAAAGAAAAATTAATGAAGCAGTTGCCTATGATACTAAAAGCCTGAACAATGAACCACAGGTTTCCTCTATAGTTGAGCTAATATCGAAGAGAACTTCAAGCATCAACCGCATGCTGCAAGTTCAAATTCCAGAAGCCAATAGTTTGAAGTCCTTGAGTGGAAGAACAGGTTCAGGTGAATGCAGTACTACCGCAATGCAGGACACATGCAAGCAGGAAACTTCATTGGAGATGGATGCAGATCGAAAAAAACTCAAAAACACAAAAGGAATGGTTGCATCATGGAAACCAGAACAATCTGAGAAAATGCACCCAAAACACAGAGGTCTGGTTCTTTCCTGGTTATTCCCAAAATCAAGAAAAACAAACAAACCAGAGAATACGTCCCAACTTCCTAAAATCTTTGAAATGTCACCCAGAACAGTGAAATCAGAGGATACGTCCCAACTGCTGAAAGAATGGGGAGTTCTTTCGCTAGAATCACTCAAGAAGGAGCTCATGGTGGCCAATGAAAATAAGGATGCTGCACTGGCAGAAGTTTCGGCAATGCGATGCTCATTGGGTGAACTGCAACAGAAGCTGGTCAGTTTAGAAGCATACTGCAAAGAGCTGAATAAGGCCTTGAAGCAGGCTTCGCATGCCAAGAGCACCCTGGTTCAGGACAAGCCCAACTTGTCAAAGAGATCCACTGGCAGCAAAAGAGAGAATATGATGCCCGTGAGTGAAGAGGTAATGCTGGAGGGCTTCTTGCAGATCGTATCGGAAGCAAGGCTTTCTGTCAAGCAGTTTTGCAAGACGCTCATCCAACAGATCAAAGAAACTGATGATGATTTGTCAGACAAAATAAATTTGCTTCTGCAACCACATCATCTGATGTTAAATAGCAAGTACTTAAAAGGAGTAATTTACCACTTGGAAGCGCTTGTAAATCAATGTCTATATCAGGATTTTGAGAACTGCGTGTTCCGTAAGAATGGATCGCCAAAGTTGCTTGATCCTCAACGAGAGTGTCAAGAGAACTTCTCATCTTTTGTTGCCCTTCGGAATTTGAGCTGGAACGAGGTCGTGCAAAAGGGGGCCAAGGTTTATAGTGAAGACTTCAGCAAGTTTTGTGATCAAAAGATGGGCTGCATTAGTACCATGCTGAATTGGTCAAGACCATGGCCTGAAGAGCTTCTCCAGTGCTTCTTCATTGCTGCCAAATGCATTTGGTTGCTCCATTTGCTTGCCTTTTCCTTCAGCCCACCTCTGACTATCTTGCGGGTTGAGGAAGATCGCAACTTTGATCCTATCTACATGGAGGATATTCCCTTAGAGAGGCACAAAGCACAGGGCCCTGCTCGGGTAAAGATGATGGCAATGCCAGGATTTTATGTTCAAGATAGGGTGCTAAAGTGCAGGGTTCTTTGCAGGCATGGCTCTTTACCATAAGTATTCATTCTGTAGATCTATTACTTTTAGCAGCAATCTAGGGCGATCAATATTGATGTTCCATTATCATATTTCAAGCTTCTTCTCTTTTGTTCAAGTATAGGCTTAAGAAAAATGTAGCAATTTGTATCCAACTGTGAATTGGATCTCCTAATCAAAGTTGATTTAAGATTGCCTTACAGCTCAAATGACTATAGGAAAAAATAGCCAACAGAGAAGTTTGTAGCCATCATAACAAAATACCAGCCTCTTACTTATGTCGTGGATGATGAGTTGGTGTTTAAAACTCAGAGACCTTAATTTTCAAGTGATATCAAAATTAATCTCCTTCACCAGCAGATCCTCAGTCTGAGATGAACAGAGCCCAGCATCTCCAGGTGCCAAGGTGTCCTCGAGGGAGTTTTAGCAAGATCCAAGTGGATTCAATGTCTTTGAAAGACAAGGATCGAGAGGAAGCAACTTCTGCTGGATAATGGTAGGTTGTATGGAACGTATCCATCGTGAATCTTTCATTTCAACACGGCATTGTTTGAGCTGACTTTGATATTTAACCCGGTTGGCCTGTAAAAAGTCAACCCGACACGTATGTTGACATTTTATGGCTATAATTTGATGATGATGTGACAAAGATCTCATCTTAGTAGTTAGAAATAATTTTAAAATTTAGAGAATATTTTTTAAAAATAAGAAATTTTGAGAAGTAAAATTTTTTAGACATAATTATATGTATTATGCTGTTATTTTATAAGTAATCACCGATCGAAGGATTCATTGGTGGGAACCGATTTCTAAAACATTTCTAAAACTCAGTGGGTCAAGAGAGATAGGGATGTAAATAAATCAAACGGTTCACGAATTATTCGGAGCTCGGTTCGATAAAAAGTTCGTTCGAATTCGTTTGTTTATCGTATCGAGCCGAGTTCGAGCTCGACAGTTTTATCGAGCCAAGCTCGAGCTTAAGGATATGTGGCTCGTGAGCTCGCGAACATATTTATTTGTAGGCTCACGAGCTAAAAATCAAACCTTAAAACGAGTCTTAAATCGAGCCAAAAAACGAACTCTAAAACGAGCCAAAAAACGAATTCTAAAATAAATCTTAAAACGAGTTTTAAAACGAGCCAAAAAATGAGTTCTAAAATGAATCCGAAAATGAACCCGAGCTCGCTTAACGAATTTGACTCGTTAACTATGATAATTGAGCTAATAATAAGCCAAACTCAAACTATTCGCGAGCTTGATAATTTCAAAACGAGTCAAGCTCAAGCCTTGTAATAAAAGTTCGATTCGAGCTCAAGCCGAGCTCGAATATAACTTAAATGAACTGAGCTCGAGCATAATACTATTAGGCTCGTTTCCATCGTAGCGAGAGAGAGTGTGATAAACTCATATTAACTCACAAACAATCTATTTAATTGATTCTACATAAAATAATCATCGAATGATTGAATTCGGGTTACATTTCGACATCTTCTGAGGAAATTTGTTTACTACAAGGAAGAAAAACTAAAACAGTTTCCCGGTTCTTTCTCAGATCCTAGCGATCTTGGCGGCTCGGACGACGGGATTTGCCAGGGCGATCGCGTCCCTGGCGGCGGCCTTGTAGTCGAAGCAGCAGTCGTGGCGGTCGGAATACCGGTGCTCGCCGCAGAACAGCTCCCCGCACCGGCACCGGAACCCCGTCAGTCCCACCCGCCTCCGACACACCAAGCACCTGTTCACCTCCTTCGCCATCGCCGGCGCCACAGGAGCCGCCGCCGCCGCCTCTGCCGTGGAGTTTTTCTCCTCCAGTCCAGGAGTCAGGGACCGCCGTATCGGAGGGCCGAATCCGGGTGAGCAGGAACGAGGCCGGGTGGAGGCGGAAGCGAGGAAGCAGGATCGACACATGTCCCCGGTGGTGGGACTGCCGGGGAACCCGCAGTGGTTGGCGCAGAGGGCGCTGGCGCCGGGCTTGTGGGCGGCGTGGAGCTCCGCTTCCTCCTCCACCTGCTGAGCCACCGACCCTATCCTCTTCTTCTCCGCCATCGCGATTGGAATTTGGGGGCGACAAAATTGAGGAGGAGAATTGAGCCGAGCTGTGTATTTATAGTGGTCATGACCAAGGACGCATCGGCGAACGCGTGAACGACTTCCTTATACCGGAATTACCCTACCCAAGGCCTTAATTACCTAAAAAAGTCGAGCCATATCAAGAAAAAGGAAGGGCATTTTCGAGAATCAATAATATTTGACTACGGTCAATCGGATGGCAGGCTCGGTCAGACCACGTGGGATTCAATGCATCTAGTGACTTGTGGCGGCCAATCCAAACTCTTCTCGTCAAACCCGCTGATCGAATTTGTACGAATTCAACGACGATTTGAGCAACATAATGACAAAAAGGGCAAAAAAAAACACGCCGTTAATCCATTTACTCAAGGCAGCTCGCCGTCGACGATGAGCATCGGAGGTTGGGTGATCGGCTCGAGTGACTGCAACGACCGGACAACCTCGACGATGGTCGGTCGCTTCTCCGGCAAAACGGAGGTGCATCGAAGAGCAAGACCCAACACCTCCAGCATGTCATGCTGCTCTGAGCTCGAGATCTTGGGATCTAGAACTTGAAGAGCTCCGTTCGTCACGTTTACCTTTCTTCTCACTAGCTTGACGACGTCGACGGACTCCCGGGACTCCGGTTGCTCCGCTGGCCTTCCGGTGATGAGCTCCAGCAAGACGACTCCGAAGCTGTACACATCCATTTGTTCTGTTGGTTTCTTGATGTATCCATATTCTGCAAACAAGCAGCCAAAAACCAAGCGTACAATGACGAGAAATTCTCCGTGCATCTAGAATGATAGGAGATTCTTCTACCATTTCAGACAAGAACACATTGACTTGGTTTTGTAGGATCGAATGGTTTACCTGGAGGCAAATAGCAAAAGCTTCCCAGCTCAGACGCTACTGATGATTCATATGCTGCCTCCCCAATTACACGAGGAAGACCAAAGTCAGTTATCTTTGGTTCGAAATCATCACCAATAAGAATGTTGTTAGATTTCATATCAATATGAAGTATCTGCGAGCCATAATCCTTGTGAAGGTACAGTAAGCCTTGTGCAGATCCAACAGCAACTTTGAGGCGAAAACGCCAATCCATGGAGAAGCCTGGTTTGCGGAGAGCATCTCCCAAGCTGCCTTTCGGTAGATATTCAGAAATGAGAAGGATTGTGCCCTTCGAGTAACAAAAGCCTAACAATTTGGTGACATTTCGATGTCTGGCCTTCGCCAAATTCTTAATCTCAACCTTCACGGTTCTGAAAGACAAATTGCTGGAGTTGAGTAACCTCTTGACGGCAACGTGTGTTCCATCAGGTGTCTGGATAGCATACACTTTACCAAATGCTCCTTCACCAATAGCATTTCTCTCAACTAAAGCCATCAGCAATTCATCTTCTGTAATCTTGAGAGGATAGAAGAAGACTGATTTCCATTTACCTGAACCAGGCCGACTTTGAGATAACCTGTAAACAATAAGTAGCCCTGAAGATATTAAGATGAGACTAACTGCGATAGATATCACAATTACTGTCCATATAAATCCAGTGTTCCTGGAGTGTTGTCCTCCTGGTTGTACACTGCACGGCTTCAACAATCCAGATCCGCACAAGTCAGGATTTCCCTGTAGAAAGGAAGCTGGAAGACCAGAAACAAGAGGAGATGGAACACTTCCTGAAAGTTTGTTGAAAGAAACGTTGAATAGTGCAAGCTTCAAATTTTGAAGCTCAGGTGGGATTTCACCAGTAATCCTGTTGTTGGAAATGTCAAGATACGTCAGGACTGGTAAGTGGCCGAGAGAAGGTGGTATGCCTCCACTCAAACTATTGTCTGCCAGGGATAAAGAAACTAACTTTCTGCAGTTTCTGGGCTCTGGAATTGGTCCCGTCAGAGAATTGTGGGACAGATTTATGATGCTCAAGGCAGGAGAATCAAAGATATTACCAGGGAGATTACCAGAGAAGCGATTAAATGATGCTGAGAATTTGTACATGGTGTGAATTAATCCAAGGCCTCTTGAAATTCCACCTGTGAAGTTGTTGTTATCAATCTGAATTTGCTCCAGTTGAGACGGAACACCAACCACATCAGGCATCTCACCAATGAACAGGTTGTTCTCGGCTCTAAGTAGTTTTAACTGGGGCAGTGACCATAAACCAGATGGAAGCTCCTCAGAAAATTTATTATCCTGCACTTGAAGCCTCTCCAGACTGAAGCATTTCTCAATGATTTTAGAAATTGGACCCGTGAAAGAGTTCTCTTGAAGATTTAATTCTACAAGAGCTTTTCCATAGCAGACATCAGTCGGAAAGGACCCAGAGAGCATGTTCTGTGAGAAGTCAACAGAAGCTAACTTAAGAAGGCCTAAGCCAAACCCCAAAGGGATGATCCCTGTCAAGTTATTCTGGGAAAGATCTAAAACCTCAAGTTCATGGAGATCAAGCAAGGACTTAGGAATCCTACCGAAAAGACCAGATCTTTGCATCAACAGCCATCTCAATTTAGCAAGTCCCCCAATTTCTTGAGGCAGTTGAGATACTAAAGATGGATTGTGAGACAAATCAAGGAGGACTAGCTCACTCAAGTTCTTCAAAACAGGGGGATGAATGGTACCTGAGAATAAGTTACTTCCTAAGTTGAGGACTTGGAGCCTCACTAAGGATCCCAAGCTGAGTGGTATCTGCCCTTCAATGCGGTTCCTGCTGAAATCAAGAGTAACCAAACTTGACAGTAGACCTATTTGTTCAGGAAGTGTTCCCCAGAGAAGATTGCTGCTTAGGTTGAGAGTGGCAAGCCTAGAGCACTCAGAGAGTTGGAGAGCAATGGCCTGATTGAAGTTGTTGCTGGCAAGGTTAAGGGCTGAAAGCTGAGGGAGTCGACATATGGAAGGAGAGATGTAGCCAGAGAGGTTGAAGTTGTGAAGATCTATGGACGTAACCAGAAATGTAGTCTTGGAGCAAGTGATACCAGTCCAGTTACAGTGATGTGAGGAGTTCGGGGACCAGTCGGACAGAACCAAGGTAGGGTCCTCCATGGAGGCTTTGAAACTGAGAAGCAGGTCTGATTCAGAGGAAGAGCAGAGGATGATACCGAAGGAGAGTAACAGAGACAAGAAGAGAGGGAGGTGAGCTGAGGAGGATGCCATGGTGAGTGTTGGAGGTTAGCCGCTTGGGTATTCCTTGCTTCCTCTCTTCCCCAGTTAAGGTTTTCAGAGAAGGGAAGGGAATGACAGTCTCATTATTATAGTTAAAGAAGGGACCTGTTTTCAATTGCGTCTTGACAGCTACGCCTCTGCTAATACTGCTATGCTCTCGATGGTGCTCCTGCGGCACTGTTAGATGTAGTCCCTTTGCTTTGAAGACTTACGCAGATCATGCACAGAGAAAAAATTCCAATGATATGCCCATGGTTGATTCTGTAATCAAATTAACCTCCCAATTTATCATCTGCTTTACAATCTGCCACTTACCATTGTTTCTATCTCCTCGATTGCCTTGGTTGGTTGCAATGTGCGTTTCATTCAGCTGCAGCGGCAAGTATACTGCAACAGCCGCACTACAAAATTACAGATAGATAAGTAGATAAGAGGCTTATTTAGATAAAGAATTCAAACACCTCAAGACGAACTGAGTCAGATATAGTATGCCCATTAGACGTCTGCGATGAAGTTAACCGTGCCCATGCAGTTGTTGAATAAGACGGTGGACGGACCCTAAGGCATATATTAATGGAAAAGTCCAAAAGTGTTACTGTGGTGTTCTGCTCTTTTAAATAGGTGAACATGGAGGCTCTGTTTTCTAATGTAAAGCAATTAGTAAGCCAAAACAACCCGTGATTTACATCCGAAGTAAGTTTTTTCTGTTTTACTTGCTGCCCTGAGCTGTTCAGAGTGGACCCAGTGATGCAGTTCTCTGTTGACATTGCTATCAGGTTTTTAATCGGCAGCGGATGGTCTCTATCACCGTATCCTGCCACTGGACTTGGACGTGAGGCCGAATCCCATCCAACCATTTGGAGCCAGAAGAGCTTATTTTTTGGACTAATGATCACGACGCAGCAAAGCAGAGTCCGGTTGAACATGTTTGCATCTGGGAGATTCAGCAAATAGATTTGATAAGAGAACCTGCCATAATCTTTTGGACTCCAGAACTAGCCACGACTACAAAGAGTAGGAGGCAAGTTATTGAACATTAACCAAAGAAGTCAAATCCAAGCAGGGGAAATTCAAGATTGACAGCACGAGGAAGGAATGCACATGTTTACTTTGCAAGTTAAATTATGATCAGTGTCTAATTCACCAAATAGGTTAAAAAAATGACAGCGTGTTGACTTTTTCTGTAGCACTTGAAACCAGAAGTTTCAAGGAGTCAAATTCCGGGGAGGGAAAATTCAAGAGCAAACGCATCTAATTATCCAATGCGATTTAATTTATGAATCAGAATCCATTTCACCAATAGGTTAAAAAAAATGTCAGCATAAGCCATTATTGACTTGTACATCTTGAAAACAGAAGATGAAAGAGAGGGAGACAGACTAGTGGGGAAAATTGGGACCATCCCTTCCTCGGCCCTCCTGTGATCTACTTTCTCCAGCAAGGACTTGATTGTTAATGAATTAGGATTGATGTGGTCGGGTGTTCCATGATGTCGACCTGTCAAGAAAGTCCTAGCGCCAACTTGAAGGCGTTGCACTAGCAGGAGGAAACTGCATCAGTTCTGATCCAATAAATTCTTGAGCACGAGAACTGCAGCAATATAATGGCAATTGTCCTGGAACACTACTTGAAGTTTTTCATACAAGTGTAACATAAAGGTGACTTACAACTAAGAAGAACGATGGCCAAGCTGCATCAGATTTGTTTGTGTTGCGCACCGACACAAATACATACAAAAGGAGCAAACATGAGAAAAGTGAAGAAGAAAAAAAAAATTACCGTTGTTCGATAGCATGTCTATTTCATAAAAACGGTCAAAACTTTATTAAAATTTTCTCTACACAATTGAATCATATTCCATAATTATTATAATTATTCAATAGCTTTACAATGATCCCTATAAATAGTACATAAACCCCAACTCCGGTAAAATTGTAATGAAATTTTATTATGAAAAATCGTAACAAAAATCTGTTATAAAAAACTGTAACAGAATTCTGTTATATAAAATCGTAACAGAATTTTATTATGAAAAAATTTAAAATATTTTTCTTCTATAACATCCATTGCATTGATCTTCATCCAAATATCAGTCATCCATCAATAATCTCCACCTCGACGAATATTCATCCCTTCGAAGAATACGAATATCTAAACAAAACTCCACCTGGATCTCTTAGTCTGGGCTTCCTTTCTCTAGCATCCAGACATATGGATCAAGTTCAAGCATTGCTTGAACTTCTCTGTTCACTGGCTTTGTCAGCATGTCCGCAACATTATCTGCGTGAACCTTCTCAAGTTGAATTTTTTCGGAAATAATAAGCTGTCTGATCTTGTGAAACCTCACATCAATATGCTTGGTTCTCACATGATACACTTGATTCTTCGCCAAATAGATAGCACTCTAACTATCGCATAATAACTTGACTCCAACTTGCTGAATGCTCAGTGCTCTGACCAACCGTATAAGTCATAAAGCTTCCTTTATGCTTCAGCTGTTGCCAAATACTAACAATACAACAATAGATTGTATCATAGATTTTCAACAGATAGGTCCTCCTAAACACATATTATATAATAGACCTCCTATCATCTAAATCTTATACATAGTCTGCATCTATGTACCCAACAACTGAAAGATCTTCGATGGTCTATATGATGTCATAATCAACTGTATTTCTCAAGTATCTGAAAATCCACTTCACTGCATCCTAATGTGGTCGACCAAGATTTGAGAGAAACTTGTTTACTATACTAATTGCTTGCGCCAAATTTGGTCTCGTGCAAACCATAGCATACATTAGACAACTAACTGCACTGGCATAAAAAACCTTTGGCATCTCTTGGATCTCGTTATCCGTCTTTGGACACTATGTATAGGATAACTTGAAGTGATACGCCAGGGGTGTGATCACCGACTTTGCATTCTTCATGTTGAACTTATCTAACACCTTCTCCGCATAGCTACGTTGAGATAACCATAATCTCTCTATAGCTCTATCTCTATGAATCTCTATCCCAAGAATCTTCTTAGCCTCTCCCAAATCTTTCATGTCAAATTCCTTGCTTAGTAGTCTCTTCAATTTATCGACCTCTTTCATCTTCTTTGCAACAATGAACATGTTATCTACGTATAGTAATATGAAAACTAGTGATTCATCTTCAAGGCTCTTCACATATATGCAACAATCATATTCACATCTCCTATATCCATTTTGAATCATGTATGAATCAAAATGTTTGTACCATTATCTAGGAGATTGTTTCAATCCATAGAGCAATTTCTTCAACTTGCAAACCAACTGCTATTGTCCAGGCCAACTAAATCCGTCATGTTAAAAAAAAATAGAAAGGGCAATCCGGTGCACGAAGCTCCCATCATGCGGGGTCCCGGGGAAGGATCCATTGTACGCAGCCCTACCCTGCTTTTTGTAAGAGGTTATTTCCAGGATTCGAACCCGTGACCTTTTGGTCACATGGCAACAACTTTACCGTTGCGACAAGGCTCCCCTTCGACTAAATCCCTCATGTTGTGACATAAAAATCTGCTCCTCTAAATTTCCATGAAGAAATGTTGTCTTCACATCCATTTGCTCCAGTTGTAAATCGTGATGTGCCACCAAAACCAATACCACTCTAATTGATGTATGTTCTACTACTGGAGAGAAAATTTCTTCATAGTTAATTATCTTTCTCTGTGAATACCTCTTTACTACCAACCGAGCCTTGAACTTCACTTCTTCTCCCTCTGACATTGCTTCTTTCTTCTTGAATATCCACTTGCATCCTATAGCTTTCTTTCCTTCAGAAAGTTTCACTAGATCCCACGTTTAGATCTTATGCAACGACTTCATCTCCTCTGTCATAGCACTCATCCACTTGTCCTTCTCAGAGTTATGTATCATCTCTTAAAAAGATGTAGAGTTTCCGCTGCTAGTAATAAGTGCATAAGATACCAAGTCTTCGAATCCGTAAATGGTGGGTGGTTTTATGATTCGTCTCGTTCTCCCACCAGCTATAGTGCAATGCTCCGTCTACATAAAGCTAGAATCATCGGAGTCATGAGTCTCTAGCTCCACTTACACAACATATTTCGCCATGTTGCTCTGCGGTATTTCGTTTCATTCTTCATGAGTACACTGTATTATAGTCTTCTCGTCAAACATCACATCTCTACTTATCACCACCTTGTTTGCCTTAGGATCTCAAAGCTTGAAGCCTTTAACTCTTTTATGATACTCTAGAAAAATGCACTGCTTTGACTTTACATTCAGCTTTGATCTTTCTTCACTAGATATGTGCATATATACTGGACATCCAAAAACTCGAAGATGAGAGTAATTTACTTGATTCCCTATCCATACTTTTTATGATACTTTGCCTTCTAGTATTGCCCTTGGTGATCTATTAATGAGATAGCATGTCATGTTAACTATTTCCGCCCAGAAATTCTTTGCTAGCCTTGCATTCAGCCTGAGATATCTTGCCTTCTCAATGATTGTCATGTTCAACCTTTCCGCTGCCCCGTTCTGCTAAGGTGTCCTGCAAATCAAGAAATGCTTCATTATCCCATGTTGCTCATAAAATTCCTGAAACTTTGAATCTGTGTACTCAGTCTCATTGTCTGACCTAAGACATTTGATCTTCCTTCCGGTTTGGTTCTCCACTTCAGTTTTCCACAGTTTAAACTTTACAAAAATTTCTGACTTGTGACACATAAAGTATACTCATACCTTTCGTGATTAATCATCAATAAAACTTACAAAATACAAGTGCCCTTCATGTGATGCTACACTAGCTGGTCCCTAGAGATCCGTATGTTCGTAGTCTAGAATCCCCTCCATCTTATCTGTTACCGTCTTGAATTGCATTTTGCTCTGTTTCTTAAGAACACGAAATTTATAGAATTCAAGCTTATACATCTTGGCACCCTTCAACAAATCTCTCTTGTGAAGTTTTAGCATCCCACGTTTATCCATATGCCCTAGCCGCATATGCCACAAGGCAATACTGTCCGATTCAAACTCCATCGAGGTGACTCCACCTACGACTGTAGTCCTTATCAACTTATAAATATTTCCTGCTAACGTTGGTCCTTTCATTACCGTTAGAGCTCCCTTGCTGACTTTTATCACCCCACTCACTGATTTATAACTATAACTAATATCATCCAAGGTTCTAAAATTCGCTAGGCGCTAGTCGGGCGGCAGACCAGTGCCTAGCGCCTAAGCCGCCTAGGCGGGGACTAGGCGCCGCTAGGCGGATTCCTCGGTATCCCTTGTTTCATGTGGACTGTGGACAATGTTATATGTAAATCTAAATATTGTCTTAAACAATTTCATAGCAATGAAGTTCTAATTATGTATGCTGAAATAAATACATACTTTCTGATACCAAAAAATGAACACGCAGTAAGTTATCATAATCATATACTAAACAGTAGAACATTAGAAAATAGTAGCAATAGTTCAATTCAAGATTACAATGCATTGTGAACTAGTAACCACTAAGCAAAATATAATTGTTAAATAACATAAATCATGTCTTAACAAAATGAGTTCAAAATTGGGAAAACTAATAATATCTCTACTCATATTTATTCTGCTTCTTCTTCTCCATAATTTTCAATAACTTGTTCTTCATCGGACACAAACTCAATATCATTATTGTGATCCTCGTCTTCTTCTTCGGATTCAAAATCATCTTCATGGAGTTCTCTCACTCTGGAGCTTCTTCGGGGTTGTAGATTTTCATCTGCTCCACTTGCTTCATCAACCATTTGCCAAGTGAGCCCGGAACCTAGTTCAACTTCATCATCTTCCCCACCATCCACAATCCAACCTTGTGCATTTGAAGCATCTTTTGCAAGAAGGACATCGACATTTCTTTCTTTTTCTCTTTTTTGTTTGTTCAACAATCTAGCATTAAATTGGACAAATACTAGATTGTTCAACCTGTTGGCATCCAACCTATTTCTTTTCTTTGTGTGAATCTAAAAAACAGAGAAAGTAAATACTATAGTCGTACTGAATATAAAGTATAGACGTTAAAAATTATAACTAATTTAATTAAAGAGTGAAAGTTTAAAACTTACTCCTTCAAATGTACTCCAATTTCTTTCACACCCAGATGAACTTGTAGTTAATGAAAGTATCCTCAATGCCACCCTTAGCAAGTTAGGTGTGTGAGCACCGTATGTACTCCACCATGCACATGGATCAAATGTATCATCATTTTTTTCACATGCTTTTGCTGCCAATGTTTTTCCAAATAACCCAGTCTTATTTCTATACTTTGGAAATTCCTTGTTAATAATTGTATCTTGTAAATCTAACTCATTGGCATGCAAAGTTTCTATGCATTCAAAAATCCCCATCGCGACCTCCTCATAAAGAGCAATCGAACTATCTTTGTAGTAAAAATAAGGATTCAACAAAAATGCAGTGGTATGCAATGATGTATCAAGTCTATCCTTCATTTTTGACTCAATAATGACTATGATAGGCTGATAATTTGATTCCACGTTATTCAGAGCTACCTTGATATCTTCTTTAGCTTGAAGAAGCTCCCCATATAGAAACCCCATCGATGGCTTTCTATCTCCATCTACCAATCGAAGAACTCTTACCAAAGGAGCAAATATTTTCAAACAAAGTGTTACACCATTCCAAAAACTCATGCTCATCACTGTAGAGTAAGCCATTTTTCCTTTGTTTGTTTTTGACCATTTACATTTCTCCCACATATCACTTGTAAACATGGCCCTTAAACTAGCTTTTTTTTCAATCAAACTTTGCAATGTGAGGAAATTTGATGCAAACCTGGTAACTCCTGGTCGAACTATGTCTCTCTTCGTGAAACTTCTCATCAATGATAAAGTCTTATGGTGAGCATAGATGAAAATGGTAAAAGCCTTGGACTGCTCAATCACCTTTTTATATCGTGGAAGTTTGCCAATACTTTCAAGCATGAGATTAATAGTGTGAGTTGCACATGAACTCCAAAAGATCCCGGGTCGTTTTTCTCTCATCAATTTAGCTGCAGCCATATTGTTGGTGGCAATCTGAACAATATTCCGAGCTCCTACTTGTTCAACACACTTATCAACATACTCAAAAATAAGTTCAGCTGTATGTGCCTCCTCGAAGACTCCTTAGACTCTAAAAATGTAGTACCCTCCTTGCAATTAACACACAAATTTAAGATGCTTCTTTTTCTATCACTCCATGCAGCTGTCATGATCGAGCATCCATTCTTTGCCCATTCTTCTTCATGTTTCTTCAGCAATTGTTTTGTTCTTTCAACTTCGGCTTTCAATAGTGGCTCCCTAAGTTGATATTGAGTTGGAGGCTTGAATCCTGGTCCAAATTGACCCACTGCCTCCATTAGTTGCTTGAAGCTATCATTATCAACAGCATTGAATGAGATTCCATTTTCATAAACCCATCTCCCAACATATTGTTGAACTTGTTGAGTACTCTCTTTGAAAAGAGCCTCATTTATATTTTTTTGCCGAAGTACTTTAGTTCCACTGGAGCCTGCATTTTCTGGAGCAATTGCTGATGCATATCTATCCATGGGGCCAAGTGGAAGAGGTTTTTTAACTCCATCCATCCCTTCAATTTCAAGACCTTCTTCTTCATCTACGGAAATAGCCACCTCTGCTCTACAACTTTGTTCTTCCATTATTTTGTTCTTCTTTCTGTTCCTCCCTTCTAAAATAGCCTGTTTGTACTTATTTTTGTCTTCTTGAGATGCTTTTTGACAACCAGATACATTTCCAGGTATATTTCCAATATGCTCCTTTATCCTATACACTCCTCCTGACATTGCTTTTCCACATAGCTTACATTTAATTTTGTCGAGGTTCTTAGGATCAATCAATATCCCAAACTCCCATCCGATGTCATTTGACTTTCTTCTAAGAATCCCGGATTCGGGTTGAGTGACAGATGCTGTCGAAGATGGATTGCTTGCCATTGATAACAGTCTAACAGATAATCTGAAAAAATAATATATAACAAGACATAATCACATAACATATTAAGTTATTAACATGATAATAAAATTTAATTATACCATACAGACATACAATACAAAATATTTCAATAACATTAAGTCATTAACAAGTCTGAGAATATTTTTTTATATATCTTAATCTAATTAATAAAATTTATTCGATATTTGTTTAAATAAATTAAATTTTAAATATATTTTTTATATTTTTAAATCTGTTTTATACTTTTATAAATTAATAATATTTATTGGAATCTTTTAAATTTTAATTTATTTTTCATATTTTTAAAACTGATTTATATAAATTAATAATATTTATTAGAATTTTTAAAATTTTAATGTATTTTTCATATTTTTAAAACTGATTTATATAAATTAATAATATTTATTAGAATTTTTAAAATTTTAATGTATTTTTCATATTTTTAAAACTGATTTATAATTTATATAAATTATTAAATTAATAATATTTATTAGAATTTTTAAAATTTTAATATAATTTTAATATTTATAAATCCGATTAATATAAATTAATAATATATAAAATTTATAAATATGATTTATATAAAACATAAATTAATAATATGTATTATATTTATTAAATTTAAAATATTTTTTATATTTTTTATTTTTTAAATCTGATAAATGATAATATTTATTATAATTTTTAAATCTGTTAATATATAAATTAATATTTAATATTATTTATTTTAAAAAATTAAGTATATTATTTATATATTTAAATCTGATTATATAAGTTATAAAATTAATAATGGAATCTTAATTATATATATAATTTTATATATTCAAAATTCTTTTATAAAAATTAATACAATTTATTATAAAAAAAATAAATTTAAAATATATTTAATTGGGATGATATTTTTATTAGGTTTTAGTGGTACGAATCAACCTATTATTGAATTTGAAATTATCCCGTTAGGAATTGTTTTAATTTAATAAATCTAAAAAAAAGGAAAAACAAAAACAAAAATCGCCGTCCCCCTCTCGCGACTCGCACGACGGCGCGGACGCCACCGGCCGCCACCGGCGCCTCGCGGGAGACCTCCGACGCCGCCGGAAGCTCCGCCGGACGTGTCCGGCGCGTCCGGCGAAATCCGACATTGCTTCCAGCGGCGCCGGAAGCGTCGCGGAAAGCTTCCAGTGCCGCTGGAAGCTTCACGAGATGCTGCCGGACGCGTCCTACGACGCTTCCGGCGGCTGCGGACGCGTCCGGCGTCGCCGGAGACTGCGCGACGACAGTTAACAACTTAACGAAAAAACTTACCGGAGCCCGGAGCGACGAAGCCTTGGAAGTGGCGCACCGCGAAACAGCGATGATGAGGACGAAACAACAAATTTGGAAGACGAAGTGGCGCACGGCGAAGACGTAAACAACAAATTTGGAACAAAATATTAAAAGTTTAAAACCTAAATAACTCGGTCGAGGCCCGCCGAGGGCCGATGAGTTCCGCCAAGGCCCGTCGAGGGCCGCCAAGAGCCGCCTAGGCGGCCCAGCCGCCTAGGGCACCCGCCTGGGAGGCTTCCGGCGCGGCAGCATGTCGCGCAGCGCTTAGGCGACGCCTAGGCGGCCGCCTAACCCGAGATTTCGAACACTGCATAAGAATTTTTTAAATTGAAGGGTAAAGGTTTATGTTGCTTATTGACAAATTCAGCTGAGCATTATACACTATATTCATAACTAACTAGTGGAAAAATATTAAAGGGGCTCATGAATTTTGTGCACTAACATAAATCCAATTTCATTTCACTGATAAGAATATATTGTTAACTGAAATTTAAGTAACCTGAATATACTAATACGACCCTCATGTATTTATGATATAGTACATAAATCATCTGGGTCATGGACAGTGTAGTCTTGGTAACGCAATGGTTTTAAAACTGAACTAGATCAAATAGTTCAATCGGTTAAACTGAGTATCACAAACCAACACAGTCCAGTTGAAACCATGAATGCATTTCAATGGAATCGAATTGATGAACAACTCGACCGAAAACAGTGATCCAAGGGTGTTATAGTCTTCAGACCAGTGTATAGAATCGGAGTTATGAACAATTCAAACCGGAAAAACAGTGTTGCAAGGGGCTGACAGGTTCAAACTCCTGGTATGGGTTTGAAAGGAGTTGATCAAGAGATGATTAACTGGATGGAAATACATGATATGATAAAAGCACTTTCTCCATGCACATCAATGAAAATGCAAGGTTAGGTGCTAAAGTTCTATCATTGATGACTTTTTGTTACAGATTATACCACATATCAGACAAAATGCAAGGTTAGGTGCTAAAGTTCTATCATTGATGACTTTTTGTTACAGATTATACCACATATCAGACAAAATGCAAGGTTAGGTGCTAAAGTTCTATCATTGATGACTTTTTGTTACAGATTATACCACATATCAGACTAATCTAGGGTTTCACAAGTAATTCTATCGCAGAGATCCATTTTGGATGTAAGGATTAAATCACGATTCATTTGTACAGATATTGAAACAGAATCAGATCAAATAACTTAAATTTTCTTATACAAATTGCGAATCAGTTGAATCTAAGAAGGAGAATAGGCCTCACCTTTTTGCTTATGTTTTTCCCTTGTAGATCGAAGCTGGGCAAGAGATCGGCAAGAAATGGAAGCGGAAGAAGATTCGGCCTTCAATACTTGCGGATCATCTCTATGACCTGCATCCCCCTCTGACGATGAATCTCTCGTCGAAATGACAAGATCACTTCGAGCGGCCTGTCTCCTACCGGAAGGCGGTTCATCCCTTCGGTTGACAGATGGCTAGCTCGCTCCGACGCGTTCAGGCCGTGGGGATTGGCGTTGTCGCGGAACCAATCTCCAGGGACCGCCGGCGCGCATCGACCGCCGTGGACTCCGCGCAGTGGCGGATCACGGCGTGGTAGTCGAGCAGAGGAGGATCCGACGGATGAAGGCGGCGAGGTTCGGAAGAAGTGAAAACAGCGAACCATCGCTTTTGGGTAGTCTATTGGCCCAATTAAGTTGAATTAGGCCATGGGCCTTCATGCACACACCATTCAAGCGATAACAACACGATGAAACAAAGTAAACAATAAAGATTCTTTTTTTCATCCCATTTGAGAATGATTCAGAGTCTCACAATCAAATCGATCCATAGAAACGAACACAACACGGTAAGGAAATAATTAACGCGAAACCACGAACAACAATAAGCGCAGTTATTCGCTCATCAAGTGCCCCGGCCACGGCCGCTGCTTCTCGACCGCTGAGGTTACTGCAGGTAGAAGGCAAAGAAGGAGAGGACGGAGGCGCCGACGGCGGCTCCGACGGCGGGGCTGACCGCGAAGGAGGCGCTGGCTGGGCCAGGGGCAGGAGCCTCGGCGGCGAGGGCGGTGGTGGCGGCGGCCGCGACGATGAGAGCGGCGCAGGCGATCTTCCTCATCTCCATTGACTGCTGCGGCGGCGAGCTGGGAACTCGAATAAGGGAGGAGACGGGAAAGGTGGGAGCTTTGGAAGGGATTCGGTTTCTCCTTTGCTCCTGCAGCTGCAGACCTGAGGAGGAAGGGAGGGGGGTGGTGGGAATTTATAGGAAAACGCCATTTTTGAGAGGTGTTCCGTGTTCGTGAGGAGGGGCGAGGCGGGGATTGAGGGACGTTGAAGTGAGGAGTGGAGGCCACGTCGGGTTCTACAAAACGCCAAGTTTAGCTGAGGAGCGAGGAAGACGGAGATCACAATTTATTAAGGAGAAGAGGCTTGGAATTCGATGGATTTCTGTTGTGATTCTTGTTCCTTTGACGTTGCTTTCCAACTTTGTTCTTGTCTGGCAGCGCCAGATGTATGCCATGGATTTTTTATTTTTTTTTCCTTTCTTTTTACCGCCCGAAAATATTCATCGTAGTTGGAAGTTATATTATAAGTAAAGTAGAGAAAAATCTCGAATCACAATTTAAATTTTGCATGTAATTCTTATTCATAAAAAATTTTGTTTCCACTACTTATATGTAAAGTTTTATTTGCTTCAACTCTCTCATACAAATATTGTGATATAATTGCCCCTTAAATTTTTAAGGTACAAAAGATCCAAAAATGAGTATAATCCCTCTTAAATTCAGCATTTTACATTAGAATCGAGTATATTTTCTATTAAATTGAGCATATTTTTTTCCTGTTTTAATATAATTCCTCCTAAATTCAGCACCATGTAGAAAGAAAATCTAATATATTTTCTATCCAATTAAGTATCATTTAAAAAAAATCTAGTATATTTTCTATCCAAATGAGTATCATTTAAAAAAAATCTAGTATATTCGAGTATATTTTCTATTAAAATTGTCCTTCATATTTTTTAGGTATAAATAGTCTAAAAATGAATATAATTCCTATTAAATTCAACATTTTAAACTTGAATCGAGTATATTTTATATTAAATTGAGTACGATGTTTTTCTTATTTAATATAATTCCTCCTAAATTCAGTACCATTTAAAAAAAATCTAATATATTTTTCATCTAATTGAGTATCATTTAAAAAAAATCTAGTATATTTTACATCTAATTGAATACCATTTAAAGAAAATCTAATATATTTTCCATCCAATTGAGGTGGAAAAAAAATCGTACTCAATTTGATAAAAAAAATATACTAGATTCTAATTTAATGTACTGAATTTAAGAAAATTTATACTTATTTTTAGACTTTTTATACTTAAAATATCAGGAGCAATTAGATAAGTATATTAGATTAGGGAATGAAAAATAAGATTTTTTCCCATGAGAAATACATACAAAGTTGCGTTTGCCAATGCATGCAAATTTTCCCTATTATTATCGTCTTATCGTGCATACTGATCAGGGTATCAATTTATAAATTAATTATTTTGCCAAAAAAACATCATTATTTTGCCAAACGCACTGAGAGAGTACATAAGTAAAACAAATATATCATGCATGATTGAGGATTTAGAAAATATACAATATCATTCATTGGATTGAAAATATATTGCAATCACAGGCTTTCGAGCAGTGAAGATGTGAAGTAATTCGCATCTCTAATTCTTTTTCAGAGTGCTGACTGTTTAATTCAGAAACAAGGGCCACAGGATGACTAAACAAAAATCAGTCACGAGTAATGAGGCTAAATATCTTCATAGCTTGCTATTCCTTCTTCATCCATCTGCATAAGTAGGAAACTCATTGCTAACAAACTGCCGACATCATCGTAGTCGTCGAGATTCTCCTGTTCCTCATCTGAATCGAAGAGGGCGGCAAGGTTAGCTAACTCGTAGTTCATAACAAGTACGAAACCATCCATTGCATCTTCATCCACTTCCTCTGGTCGTCTAGACCTGTGTGGGCGTGGCCTATATCTGTAAGACCTATCAGAATTCTGGCAACTCGCATTTGGCCGAATAGTGTGCTGAAAAAGTAAATGCATGGACGATATACACCTAAATCAATCATAATTGAAGATATCGAAAACAAAATACATTAACATCCAGCAACCTCACAGGAAGGAACAAAACATAAACAAGATACAAAGTAAATGATGACGAATCTTTCGACCAAGATTTGGTTGAGCCCTACACTTAGGTGTGGAAATTACAATCATATGGAAAGTGACAAATTTGTATATTGTGTTGATAATGCACTTGTAAGGGCTTTTAGACTGATCAACTTTTTGCATAGTCAACTTATATTATGTGACTAGCTTGAAAATTTCAGACTACAATTTGTTTAGAGAAAAAAATTAATAGTTGGAAATATTTGTGATACATATTCATTTGTGAAGCAGACAATTATTATCCATTAAGTTATTAATCATTATTCTACAACCTTGCTTGCACATTGCTTTCCGTCCTTGTTTACTGAAAATGCAATTCATATGTTTACTATGTTTTCTGTTGGAAGACGAATCAAATGTTCTTTTTTCCAAATATAGTGAATTTCAAAGACAGGATCACAAGGGAAAAAATATCAAAAAATTTCATGCTTTTAAGGAACCAAAAATATGAGGATAAAATAAAGTAATCCATTGAACAGTGATGTAATAGATAATCTAGTTGAGGGTTACTTACCTTGTAGAAACAGATAGCCCCAAAGGGGCATGTCCCATTTCCAAAATCAAAATACTTACAGTCAATTGACCTGCCAAAGGAAGAGTACAAGTATAAATATAAGAACACTTTCCACTAATCAGATTCATTGATGGTGGTACAATGAAATTACAAAGAATTAGTTCAAATAGGACGATATCGTAACTAGAAATGAGAAAGGAAACAATGGGCAGATTTTAGACAAAATTAATTAAGTAGAGGTTAGGATAAGAAAGCTACTTCTGAGGCTAAGGCTTAGTGCTAGGCTTTCTTAAAAAAATGAAAAATTAATGATGCAGACAATGACAATTATAGGCTTACAAGTTCAACAGAGGTAGAAAAAAGATAGTCATAGTTTAAAGGCCAAATAACTTAACATGGAACCCGACGTTGATTCAGATGCAAAGGTCCTTATTTTTCAGATCTTTTCGGTAAATGCTACACAAAACTCCAAACCTACTCCTACAAAACAACTTCAAGGACACAGGTCATTCGACTAATTTAAAATAAGATACCAATCATAACATGCACCAGTAACATACCTATAAAACTAGAAAGTAATCTTTATGCTTCATTTGTTAAAGTCTGATTTTCTATGCAAAGAAGAGGGTAATAGAGGTCCCTGTCAGACTCTTAGTTCAATCCATGGAGATGTAGGTCATTGTTAGATATCTTAATCCAATCCAGGATGACGTAGGTCATTGTTAGCTACCTTAGTTCAGTCCAGTGTGGTTACTTTCACCTTTTGTTTATGTTTGCTTCCAGAAGGCATCCTGTAACTTTCCGAAGCAGTAACTCAAATCAATTATCGTTCTTATGATATGAGTGTCAATCATGAGATTATTTTGATATATAATACACAATGAAAAGGACAAAATCACAACTCTGTGGTCCTTTTTTTCAAACAGATAAAAACATTGCTTTCCAACTCTACCCATGGACACCCTTACCAATCCATGGAAAATATCAACAACAACAACAACAACCAAGCCTTATCCCGCTAGGTGGGGTCGCTACCTAGTGGGGAAAACTTTGTTAAGCTCAAGTACATGGCCAAAATTCTTAAATCAATTCAAAATTAACCCAATCGTCCAAACCTATAATCTCCTTTGATTAGGCCACAACTTGGATATGGAACTAAACAAGGGTGTCACAGAAAATTAAGAACTGTCAGTACTTCAGCTCTACAACTAGAGGAAGTACTGTAAACGATAATCAGGAATATTCAACAGAATTTTATTCTTTATCAATGATCTGACAAGGTAGACATTTGAATTATGTGCCTATTTTTTAAGTAGAAAATTCTGTTACTCATGTTTCCACATAAGGATACAAGATTGAAGTAGACATGAATTTCAGAAACATCTTCTTCCTTTATTCACTTGGTGCTCCTATGCAGTGGAAACAAGAGAATTTACATGATTGATAAAACTTTAATCTTCCTAGCATAGAAGTTTGAAAATTATGATATTCACGGGCAAGAAATGGCCAGCCAAAGCAAAGAACAACAAAATTGAACATGAATGCAGGTAAACCAAACTTTGTACTTGAGTTTCTCTTTGTAGCTATTGATAATCTGTTGTTTTTCTTCACTTGTGGAGAACCAAGTAGTACTGGGAATGACAAAATGTGAATGCTGTCGGCAAACAGGGCAGGCCCTTAATGCAGTGTTCAAATCAATGCCAGAAGATGGAGAGTTACTACGCCAATTCCGAATGCATTCAATGCAAAATGGATGATCACACTCTGGTAATATTCCAAACTTCCACCGAGTATTTGTAGGTTTAGAGAGTACCCGTTCTAAGCAAATACTGCATTCTATTTCCTTACTGTGATTCAAAGTTTCAAGAACTTTGCTGTTTCTGTGACAAGATTCCATATGTTTGTCTCTTTCTTCTTGATGGAATGGATGTAAGCAATATTTCCCACAAATAGAACATAAGTCTCCGTGAATATGAGGGCAGCTCTCACCATGAGTACAACTACCAACGTGATTAAAAGAACAAAGTTGGACATCAAATGGAGGACTGCTATTATCAGAGACATGGATATTTGCATTAGTTGGAAAAGTACGAGAACCAATCGCCTGATTTTGTGCAGCTTCACAAGGTATATGAGATTGGCTTGAGGCTGCCAAAACAGTTGGAATACTAAAAGTTTGACTGGTGTCTTGATTTCTGGAAGCTCTTGATGGAAAAGAAACTCGAGAATAACTTGATTCTATTTGAGAACAAGGTTCTGAAGATGTTGCTACAGTTTCATCTCCAGAAACTATGACATGGCTAAATCTACATCTACGGCCATAGTTGCAGAGTCCCTTTTGATAAAAGGTACATACCTATCCATAAATACAAAGAAAAGAATTACATCAATGCACTGCACTGCACACCTTAGGATCAGAAATAAGTTGAAAAACATAAGATCAAACTATTGTGTTAACTTACTTTGTTACGTTGATCCCTCCAATCATGAGAAAAATCACAATACTCTCCCTTCAAGCATGTTCCACATGCAAAGTACTTGCAAAAAACCCTGTGTTCAAGAATACATATTAAAGAACAAACATACATCATTCATATTTACAATAGTCCTGAGGTGTTAGTAAACAAAGTTAAGACACATTGACTCCTATATAGAAAGAAACATTGTTGACTAGGATATAAATATTACAATATATCTACTATGCTTATGTTACAGTCGCAGCATCCTATTATCATCTATGCTAATTCTTCAAAGCTTAAAGCTAGACATGGAAAACCATGGCACCACATGCCTGAGAAATAGCGACGGCTAATAATCAATGAAGAATCAACTACCCATCTCATCAAGTCAACCAATTCTGAAATAATCAATCAGTAAACATGCTACAACAAGGGCATCAAGTTTGTTTCTTGTCCAATAGAATTGACAAAAAAAATTTTCCACACGCCAATAGGCATACAGAAACCTTCAAAACCCCCAGTGCAACAAGCAGATCCATGGTCATGAGTTCATCTGCAATTGTGAGCTTCATTCGCAAGTTCATCCATGACCATGAGCTTCATCTGCACATTCATCGTCGACTACAAGTTTGTCCTGACCGCAAGCTTTGTCTACAAATTTGACTGTGATTACAAGCTTCATCCGTGATTGTAGTTCTTCATCCACAAGTTTTTCCACAACCACAAATTGTTCATCTGCAAGTTTGTGTTTCACCAAGCTTTTCCCTTCTTCAGTTCTTTTCCAATACTCTACCGCTTGCTCCATGCCCTCATCATGAGTCACCTAATGCCATGAACCCCTCCTCCCACAAGTAAGGCTTCCTCCAACTCTTTTTCTTCTTCCTCCTCCTCCACTTCTTCTTTTTTCCACTCCTCCCACTCCTTGTTAGAGTAACTAACATCATTTGTCAGCATAAGACAAAACAACACAATCCTCTTGTTTTGTTCTGACCTGGGACCTAAAATTTCAAAGTAGTCAATATTTAAAACCTTAATCACATTTGTTAATCAAACCAAATGACCCTTGTAGGAAGGAACTCTAAATAGCAAGTTGTCTAATTCAGATATGATACTAACTCCTTTCCATAACTTAAACATCAACATATCAATGGATTCCTGCTGGGTGTTAAGGCCATTTTAGATCTCAGAATGCATAGAGGAAGGACGGATAATCTTTTATGGGGGAAAAAAATCTACCATGGAAAGGAAAGAAATGAAAGAGGGAAAGAGGGGAATAGCAAGAAGGAAAAGGAAGAGAACTAGGCGCAAACTTAACGAGCTCTAGCTGTGGGCTCGCTAAGAGACTTCAACCTCAAGGCGGCCTAGCAAAGAGCTCACTATGAGGCTGTAAGCTTGCAGCAGCCTCACTGCAAGCTGATGGTTAGTTCGCGACCACAAGCTGGCAGCCAAGTTACAGCTGCAACTTGAGGCTAGGACATGACTATGAGCTCATGGAAAGCTCATTGTGAGCTCCTTATTTGGCACAAGACAGATGTTGAGATGTTGTCAGAGAGTTTATTGCTTCGCTCAGGAGGAAAAACGACCTCTTCTGCATGATTTCAAGCAGACAAAAAGTTGAACAAAAATTGTCTGCCAATGGATTTTAAATCCGTCCCTTCTCTAATTATGCATCAATAGAGGAAATTGTCTCGATTCTTATGCAATCCATCCTTGCTCTGATGCATCCTTTAGGGTAAAGGAGCATATGTGTAATGGGTGGAAAAAGAAAGTCATGAAACATCTTTGATCAATAACTACATGCATGCCAGCCTGAGCTCACTAAGATCAGGCTTGAACGGACAACGTATTTTATTCAACAAGGATGTAAACCTTATCAAACTCCAACTAAACAATATCCTGATTTTCATCTCCATTATAATCCTCTTTTTCTACTTATTGTTTGAAATAGGGATGTCTTTCTAATGGTTAAATTCCTGCAATAATCATTATATTGCAACTTGAAGAAAATCCACAGTAGCCATTATATAATAAGGAAATCAAGCTACCCGATCTAAAAGGTTTAGTTTTTTCATAAGAAACTACAATATTAATCAAATTGAGAGCATCGAACGATTTCACCTGGAATAGCTCCTATGCCACAAAGACGAACATTTGGTGAAAAAAACTATATATATATATATAGTCGATATATCATGCCACGGACATTTGGGAAACCAAACACCTAGACAATTTCCAGAAAGCTAGCAAAACCATCTGATCCTCCTCTACGACCAAAACAAACAATCTATTAGGCTTATCAAGCCTCAAATATGCTAAAAACAATAAAAACAACAAAACATGATTGTCAACCAACCGAAAGGAAAAAACTAGCACGTCTCGGAGGCGTATCTAAGATCGAAAAGAGAAAATGATTAAAATATACTGGCAGCCAAAATACTTAGAATGGATACAGTCGTAGTTACGGATGGAAAAGGCATCACCTTCTCGGCATCGATGGAAGAGCAGAGAACGCTGATCGGAATCGAGAACGCCGGGAGGTGGAAGAGAGGCGCCCGAGGGTTTACTAAATTTACTATGCTTACATTTGGGATCCAAGTGCTCCAAGAAACAACCCTCAGACATGACAATAATTACGAAACTATCTCCAAAGCAGAACAGTTGTTGCTCTTGGTGTAATTAAAACCAAACCCAAGGGTAAATAGATGATGAGGTGATCTTCTTAAAAGACCCAAGAATTTGGGGTACCAACGATGAGTTGGGTGATACACGCACCAAGTAATAGACATGGGACCAGAGTGTGGTTGTCTGGAAGATTAGTTAGGGTCCTTTTTCGGGTTATATTGTCGGGGATACGACGACGAAGTGGATTGGAAGGTATTGTCTCGTTGACTACAAGACTTCGTATTTTAGGAAAGGCTTACAGATATCTCGACGCTTGGATTTTGGTTGACACAAATAAGCATAATTTAAGTTTCCAAATATGAAAGTAGTTTATCCTGACTTATTTAATAATCCTCCCTCGGTCTCTATGAATTTGTGGCAGCTTCCAAGTTGAGTTGTTCATGTATTTTACAGGTTCTTGAGAAATTTAACTAAAAACGAATTCCCAAGTCAAAACATGCTTCAACGTGAATCCATGAACATGATTTCTCCCAAGTCAACTTGGAAGCTGCCACACTTGATGCGTGCGGTCAAAAGGTAGGTTTACTCTATGTCAAAGTGAAGATGGATCAAATATGATCCAAAAAAAAAAACTCCTGACTCGGTCGTCTCAACAATTGACATTGACTCAATTTTAAATCTCGATATTATCTGTATCTCAATCTTAGTCTCAATAATTGACATTGGCTCAATCTTATATTCTGATACATTTACAAGGCTCAACTTTAGTTGCCAACATTGCTCCTGACTTAGCATTTGATTTCTGACACCATCTATCTGGCTTAATCTTAGTCGTCGACATCATCTATGATTCGGCCTCAATTGCTAACATCGTATACTCTCAAGACTACTCAATACCAACTTCAATTCCTCATTCTTGGATCAGACTCACACTCTATGTGGCCTCTTAAAGGTATGAGAGTAGATGTGGGTAAGGAGGTCACGCAACTACCCTATTAAGGATGACAATAGATCAGATTTAAATCCAACCTCGTATTAAATCTGTCCTGTTCGGGGCGGATTTAAACTCTGTCAAACAGGTTACAGAACAAGTTTAAACCCATTGACCGGGTTTAGAAGCGGGTTCAAGACGGGATTACGAGTTTAAATGAACCCGCCCCGATATATATATATATATATAGAGAGAGAGAGAGAGAGAGTATTGATATTGTGCGCGACGGGCACAGTGCGCGACTGTGCGCGTCGCGCACAATATCAGTGTTTTTTATTTTTTTTTTATTTTTTTTAGTTTTTTGAATTTAAAAAATTCAACATTTCCTTATTTAAAATTTAATATATAGATATATCCCCTAAACACATTACAATACTCAATAAATACTTAAATTAATTTTATTTTAATTTTATTTTAAAACCAAACACTATAACCTAATTAGAAAGCCTAAACCCTATAGGTAAAATCTAAAAAAAAATAGCTTTAACACTATACCCAAAGCCTGAACCCTATAAATAAAATCGTAAAGAAATTTTTTAATTATTTTTTAATTTAAAAATAAAAAAAATAAAAAAATAAAAAAAACACTGATATTGTGCGCGACGCGCACAGTCTCGCACAGTATCAATACTGTATGTATGTATATATATATATATATATATATATATATATACTAGTGTGATCATGTACACGCGTTGCGTGTGTAATATAATAATATATAAATTATTTGGGTCTTTGGAAATCTAAATTATTTGGATTTTCTAGTGTCACCCTTACGTTCAGAACCAAAAATTAATTATTTGAATAAGATTCGTTAGACCCCATGCAATAGTGTAAAAATGCAAGGGTGATGCTAGAGAATCCCAGCAATAAACTACTGTAACGGGCTTCCTTATGTAAAAAATTATTTTAATTTAATATTATACTTATCTTAGTAAAAGAAACTAAGAAAAGTATATTTTTTAACATCGTCGGCCTAAAATATTTATAGAAACTTTTTTGATCATAGTGTTATCAATTTTAAGATGTGGAGCTAAAGAGAACTATAATTTTTTTATATAAAACAAGCAGAAAAAATTAATGATGAGAAAAATTCATAATAATACGTTGTAGCTGAGTGATTGTTTCTCTTGTGGAATTACTAATAAACTTTGCAATTATTTTTAGTGTGAATAGAAAAAAGGACAGTAACATAAATTCATTTTAGGTTTCACCAAAGTTAGTTAGTAAAGGGGGAGATTTTTAATAAAATAGTAAGATATATATACCCGAATCGCCTGGTTTTCAAGGGGTTCGGGTCGGGGTGAGTTGAAAAAGTAGACGGGATGAGTCTGGATTCTAGTTTTTTTTTTTTTTGGTAGGACGGATTCTGGGATTGGCCAAATTTAGCCCGAATCCACTCCGTTATCATTCCTACACCCCATTATTTAGAATCGTTTCCCTGTAAATACTCCATAACATGTGTTGCTCGATAAATGAAAAGACGATTATAAGATTATTAAATCCGGTCTCCTAGATGCTTCCCTCCAAATACATAGTGCTTAGTGAATGATAACTAACGGCTATCAGATTTGGTCCCTTTTGTTGACTCACACTAGGAAGATGGAGGAACACGCTATGTAGCAGTTGACGTGGAGATACTCTCCTGATAGTTATATAAACACTCACAAATGTAATGAAAAGGGATCCTCAATTCAAAACCCTAGACCAAGTGCTCTTCTTCTCCATCTATTTCTTCTCGCATATCACCTTAACTAAACCTTAATTTGAATGTCGGGATAATTTATCGAGATTTTTCGATGTCAGTCTAACTCTCATTTATCTCAACCACCGATGATATCCGAAAAAAATATATGTCAACATGTTATTTGACTAGTGGCTTAACCATTGTATGGACAGAGCCAACACAGGCACAGTGGGTAGGTGCCCGCATTAGGCCTCCGGACAAAAAAAAAATGCTACTAGTAAATTAAATCATTTCACAGAAAATTTTATTAAGAGCTCTCAATAGGTTCCTTATTCACTGAACTAACAGTCAATCTTTATCTGACCACATTTCTTATTTGTTCAGATCAACAATAAAAAAGAAATCAATAAAAGAGCATAAAAAAGGATACTTAATAACTTCAATTCATTCCCTAACTTTTTCAAACGAGTCTATGAGAATACCAATTTATCTTGAAGCATTGTTAATTTGGTGAAGATTGATCTTGAAATCAAGGAGAACAATTTAATAAAGCGATAAAATAACTGATTAGAATAAACTTGCTAATTAAAACAACAATTCAATTGTTTGCTTTACTACAAATGTGTTCATTTTACAACTAATGTCAACCTAGTGCAGGGCATCAAAAATTATATATCATTAAGAAATAGTACTCATATCAGTATCACTTATGCGATAATGGACCTTATTTACAACTCATCTTCAAGGATTATTTCTTTGTTGTTTATGCTCATCTCATCCTAGAGGCATTCCTTGTTGCTTGCGAGCACGGCTCACGAGTGGCAAAGGCCTCGAGCTATCTTGGCATTACTATCAGGCTTGTCATTGGAACTAGACCGAGGGAGACGTCCTCTGCAACATGTTCGCTAGCGGTAGCCGCAATTTGCCTACACTGAACGAATATCCTAGCTTTGCCCCTGAATCCAGGGTATTAATTTGATTGGAACATCTCTTAACCTAAAATCTTACCAGACGCTTTTCTCTCGTCTCATCCCTCTAATGGTGCTCCAATTCTCTTCAGTTCTCAGTGACAACACTACTGATCAAACCAGAGATGCCATGGTCTCGGCGCCATTGTCGCTTGCACCCGTGCCGTGCATGGCAAGACAAACCAGAGATGAAGTCGTTACTGCACTACAGGAAATTAACTAAGCAAGCGAATTAGTTCATCAAGTATTCAAGTGCATAGAGGAAGTAAAGGTATTTTGAAAGAGAGAGAGAAAGAGAGAGAAGGTGTTTAGGGTCCCCTCCTGGTTCAGTGCAGGGCAGTGCAGTCAACAAGAACCATCTGTCATCTTCTTGGGAACACCCTTCCTTTCTCTAATACCTCCATGTTTTTCTCCTATGTGTTTCTTGGCATATAAAATAATCTCAGTTAATAAAAGATAATTAATCTCTTCTCTTTTAAACAATGTAGCCTCCTCTTCTTCTACCTCCTCTTCTTCTTCTTCGTAGCTTCTCTTTTCTTTCCTCTCTGCTTGAAGATGGAGGGGGATGTGAAGTTATGGTTTCAATGAGAGATGGGTTTTATATGAAGAGTTCATAGCATACATGGGAAAGCCAGGCAATTGTTTTTTTTCTTTTCTTTTCCTTCTTCTTTACTTCTACTGCAGCTTGTTATTTGTTCATTTCCATTAATTGCTACAATTAGACATTATTGTGTAATTAAGCAGCATGAATGCCCATAAATTTGCTTATTCTTCATGATTTGGCTGTGTAATTCACATTCTGGTTTCAGAGGCACAATTTAGCATCTTAATTTCAGTATTTTCATTCAGAAATAATTAGTTACATATAAAAAAAATGCTGGTAGTTGTCATTAAGCAGCAAATTAATGGCTGTCTGCTTTGACTTGGGAGGATCCAATTAGGCACTTTTGATTAATTAATGTTGCTTCAAACTTTGAAGTGAGAGGTGAATTTTGTATTAATAATTGTGTGGTTTAGTGGTTGCTAGAGGAGTATCCAGGGGAGTTGTTTTATGTAATTTCAAAGAAAAATTGTATTTTGTTGCTCTTTTTTTTTAATAAAAAAAAACGTTTAATATATCAAAGTTCAACTAATTTCTTGAATGTGGAAATCATAAACATCTGAGATTTAAAGTTTTCAATTCGGTTTACCAAATAAACAATTGAATTTGCGTGAACAAAAACTGAAAAATAAATTTATATAATGTTTCATTATTTAGTGGACAAAATCTGAAAGCATACAAACAAACATATAATTAAAGCATGCAAGAAATTGTTTTCCAATTTAATTCGATGATTTGTATTGGTCAAACTTGGGGGCTAAAATCAGGAATGAACATTAAGAGAAAATTCATAGTCAAATTTGGGTTCTAAAATCAGAATTTATCAGAGACAATTCTTTTGTCGCAGTGCATTTGTATATATACAAAGTCACGTAGTTTCTGTTGTCGCCTTCATCATATTTGATGTTCTTTCTTCTCCAGGAACTTAAAGAGATTACAAGGTTTGTCGACTCTTTACGGTTTCTACCATTTCGTCATCTTGTTTAAATAAAGTTCTATGTTTTTTATTTGATATATAGAGTTTTAGGGGAAAAGGAATTGTAGCTTACGTTGTAAATTATCTGAATCCAACTCTAATCACACCTAACAACGAACCAAGCAACATGAACAGATACGGAATTCGAGGAGCAGAGCTGAGGATTCAGCAAGTCTGCTTCTAAGTACATTACCAAGCAAACAAACGTGATTAATTAACTTGTTTAAATGAACCCGCCCCGAGATATATATATATATATATATATATACTAGTGTGATCGTGTACACGCGTTGCGTGTGTAATATAATAATATATAAATTATTTGGGTCTTTGAAAATCTAAATTATTTGGATTTTCTAGTGTCACCCTTACGTTCAGAACCAAAAATTAATTATTTGAATAAGATTCGTCAGACCCCATGCAATAGTGTTGATCCTGTCCGAACCAGGGGTCAACGAACGCTGGGGACGTGGCGCTCTCTGCTGGATCCTCAGGTGCTCCGGCGAACCTGCAACAAAACCGAGCCGGGAGGGGTGTCCCGGCGACGGCCCTCCGACGCTCAAGTCAGGCGAGGAAATAGCAAAGGAGTGGCTTTTAAGTAGAAGACTCGTGTACCTCTGGTGAAGAAATGGAGACCTTATATAGAACTATCGAAAGAGCCCAGGCACGTCAATCGAAGCAGTCATCTGCTTTAGACCATACCCAAGTATGGGCCTGTCAGAAAAGCATACATGAGGCCATACTGCTACTGTATCCACCTCTCCTTGATGTGACGGCGAGATCTTCCATCGTGCAATCTTGTGTACGGCCTAATCATCAGACATGCCCTCTATGACATCCCATATCCCGAGACAAGCGATAGGCCGCTCGGCTACCTCTGTACCCTCGCCCTTATCTCGGCCGAACGGACCACCCGCTCGGCCCTTTGATCCCGGCCGAGCGGGAGATCCCGCTCGGCCATTCGATCCTCCTGCCTTGGCGTCGGAAACCCAAGCCCATGGATGAGTTATTTCTAGCTCCGCTCGGACCATTACCCATTTGACCAGCCTTCCATCCGTCCTTAGGCTGGGACCCTTCAGAGGGTGGGCCCTCCATTCTTACCGCCGGATCAAGTGTAATAATGCAAGGGTGATGCTAGAGAATCCCAGCAATAAACTACTGTAACGGGCTTCCTTATGTAAAAAATTATTTTAATTTAATATTATACTTATCTTAGTAAAAGAAACTAAGAAAAGTATATTTTTTAACATCGTCGGCCTAAAATATTTATAGAAACTTTTTTGATCATAGTGTTATCAATTTTAAGATGTGGGACTAAAGAGAACTATAATTTTTTATATAAAACAACCAGAGAAAATTAATGATGAGAAAAATTCATAATAATACGTTGTAGCTGAGTCTCGAACTCTAGATCACTGATTGTTTTTCTTGTGGAATTACTAATAAACTTTGCAATTATTTTTAGTGTGAATAGAAAAAAGGACAGTAACATAAATTCATTTTAGGTTTCACCAAAGTTAGTTAGTAAAGGGGGAGATTTTTAATAAAATAGTAAGATATATATACCCGAATCACCTGGTTTTCAGGGGGTTCGGGTCGGGGGGAGTTGAAAAAGTAGACGGGATGAGTCTGGATTCTGGTTTATTTTTTTTGGTAGGACGAATTCTGGGATTGGCCAAATTTAGCCCGAACCCACCCCGTTATCATTCCTACACCCCATTATTTAGAATCGTTTCCCTGTAAATACTCCATAACATGTGTTGCACGATAAATGGAAAGACGGTTATAAGATTATTAAATCCGGTCTCCTAGATGCTTCCCTCCAAATACATAGTGCTTAGTGAATGATAACTAACGGCTATCAGATTTGGTCCCTTTTGTTGACTCACACTAGGTGTTGTAAATAAAGCAATAAAAACAGCAGTATTATATTGACAAGAATAGCATGCAATAGACAGATAAATAAAGTAGTCGGGTTTAGAATATAGTTATCCGGTTGAAGCGTCGGCACGCCGACTGTCCTTAGAGAATTTATTGTCGCCTCACGGTGCAAAGGCTCCCCGGCAAAATTCCCCCAAGATCCGACAACCGCTCGTCTTGTCCGTAGGTGCACTCCAAAACGGACGCGACACTCAGACCCAACCTCAGATCGCCGAAAGACCAAGCCTCAGGACACAACAAAGGCGCAGAAAGACTCGAACTCGAAAAGAAAAATAGAGGAGGTGCTGTGCAGAATGTATCGCACAGAGAAGGGAGAAGAAGGAAGATTGAGTGAAGAATAGAGGCACTGCTTGTCCCCTTTTATTCACTCTGAGGAGGTACGAAGCACTGCTTCGCTAGCGAGGAAACGCGTCCGCGTCTCCTCACGCGCGGTGTCACGTCTGCGTCTCCTCTCGCGCGGTGTTGCGTCCGTTCTGTTGGAGTGTATATTGAAATCCTAAGCTTTGTAAACATTCATTATGAATAAAGAATCACATTTGGTCTAATTATCTACATTTGTTTGTAGTTGTTCATTTAATTTATATTGTAGATAACATAGTATGTGGTGTCACATACAGAAGATGATGTTATCAGTACCTTATAAATTATAAACAGTAGCTCACGACCAGAATGGAAAGGAACAAACCATTAGAAGGTCGTAGTATAATTAGGTATTAGTTTATCTTGACTATATAATTATACTAGTACACTCAGAGTGTATTGAGTAGGACCATTTGAGGTCGTTCCTTTTATACTGACTTTATAAAGGAACAAAGACCTCAGTTATTATGGAAGTGTGTGCTCTTAATCCTAATATAATAACAAGCACATATGTTTGATATTTATTTCTTTAATTTATCAATGGGTGAGATTTAGTTCGATGAATCAATAAACCCGATAAATTGGGAAATGATATCACTCATAGTGTGTGTTGTTGATTATAGAAGGAAACTGTGTCCTAGTGATACTAGGTTGATAATGTCCTCAAGAGGAGCTCATAAAGATTGTCATGTTAAACCCTGCAGGTGGATTTAGTCCGACATGATAATAAGGTTGAGTGGTACTACTCTTGGACTTAGATATTAATTAAATGAGTTGTCAGTAACTCACTTAATTAGTGGACATTCGATATCTTAAACACAGGGAGACTAACACACTCATAATAAGAAGGAGCCCAAAAATGTAATTTGGGATTGGTGCGGTAGTTCAATGATAGTTCTCTAGTGGAATGAATTATCATTGATAAAATTAAGTTGTGTGTTCGGGGCGAACATGGGATGCTTAATTTTATCGGGAGACCAAAACCAATTCCTCCTCTCGGTCCCTATCGTAGCCTCTTATTTATAGAGTACTATACCCACATATACCCACCTTCTATACCCACCTAAAGGGGGCCGACCAAGCTAGCTTGGGAACCAAGCTAGGGCCGGCCTAAGCTTGGGTTTAAGGTGGCCGGCCCTAGCTTGAACCCAAGCTAGTAGGGCCGGCCATAATTAATTAAAAAGAAAATTTAATTTTAATGTTTATTATTATGTGGAAGATTTATTTTAAAAGAGAATTAAAATTAAAATATCTCTCTTGTAAAAGATTTACAAAAGATTAAAGAAAGAGATTAGATCTCTTTCCTTATTTGTAGATTGGAGAGATGTTTTATTTTCTCTTTAAAATTATTCACATGTTAATAAAATTAAAATTATAGATATTTCCTTTTATTAACCATGAAGAGATTTTAAAGAGAAATTTTATTTTTTAAAATTTCCGGAAACAAATAAGGAAAGTTTTAATTGTTGATTGAAACTTGTCCAATTTGCTTCCTATTGATTTGGCCGACCATCATTGTTTAATTGGGGAAATATTATTTTATTTTTCTCAATTAAATCATGTCAAGGAAATTAAGGAAAATTTATTGTAATTAAATTTCCTAATTTACCTAGGCCAAGGAATATAAAAGAAGGGGTGAGGGTGCCTTCACAAGATACAACATCTATTATTCCTCTCCCTCTTTTGTTCCTTGGTGTGGCCGGCCACCATCTCCTTCTCTTCCTCTTGTGGTGGCCGAACCTCTCCCTCTCCCTTGGAGTTCTTGTGGTGGCCGGATACTACTCGGAGAAGAAGAAGAAGAAGGAGAGAAAGCTAGCATCTCTTGGAGCTTGGTTAGTATTTTGGTTTTCTCCTTGGTAAAGCTTTTCTTTTGTGGCGAACCTTGCTTGGAGGAGAAGAAGGTGGTTGGTGGTTTCTCATCTTGGAAGATCGTTGCCACACAACGTCCGAGGTTAGAAGAGGAATACGGTAGAAGATCAAGAGGTTTTTCTACAAGGTATAACTAGTAATTTCTATTTCCGCATCATGCTAGTTATTTATGGAAATAATACCAAATACAAGAGGCTTACGTTCTAGTATTTCGAATATGTTTTTTCGAAGTTGTGTTCTTTTGTTTCTTTCTTTTCCTTGTGATTTGATTGTTCTCTTTGGTTAACCAAAAGTTATTTTAGGAAATTAAATATTAGCTTTCTATTAAAGGTTTTGTCTAGTCGGTGGTGGTTGCTCCCATATCCAAGAAGGCCATGTGCCTCGCCACGTCAGTACTGGGAACCTTTTATGGAAATTAATATTTAATGGAATTAATAACTTAAGGAGACTTGGGTCGAACGTGTTAAGTTCCGCAGGAGATCCAAGTCAAAACCTAAAAGAATAAATAGATTAAGTTTTGGATCAAACGTGTTAAGTTCCGCAGGCGATCCAAAATTTAATTTAAAAGAACACATGGTAGCTAGGAAAAGGTTCAGATCTTTGTACAAAATTTTTGTACAGTGGAACCTATAGGTTTTCCGAGTAGCAACCAACAATTGGTATCAGAGCTAGGGTTTTGCCTCTGTGTATTTGGTATTTAGTTTAATTATGCACATGTCATACATAATTTAGGCAGGATAATAGTAGGATGTGCTAACTTTGTGGATGCAGGATCCAACTATTATGGCTTTTAGTTATTATGTGTGTGATTGGACCCTTGGACATGTCAAGGGCATTTAATGTGTGTGCATGATTGTATTAAAATACAGCAGGAGCTGTATTTAGTTTTTATTAGGATTTTATTTTTGATCTAGATACATGTACATTTCTTTTATGGAATATAGGATCAAAAATGTAAAATTCTATTTATGTCGCGGATCGAATCTTGCAAAGCGTGGAACCTTCTAAGGACCAGAGGCGCAGCGGAACTAGGAGCAAGATGGATGCGACAGCTAGACCCGGAGGCGGTGGCCAAATATGACAGCAGCTTGGGATGACAACACACGGAGGACAATTAGAGATAAAAGCCATAATAGTTGAAAATTAAATTTTCTATTTATTGCTTTTATATTGTGCTGTGTGTGCATGTTAGTTTACAAATTTTAAGTAGGCTAGCATAGTTAAAATTCCTCATTTATAAATAACTAAGTGGGAGAGGGATTTTTAAATAAATCCCATGGTCTCCATTACTGGTTTTGTTTCTTGGTGTGGCTCGGCCTTCATCATCATGATCTCCCTCTCTTCCTATTTTTGGATGACCGAAGTTTAAAGGCGTGTGATCTTCCCCAACGGAAGGGGCATAATCTTATTAATGGACTTAGTGTCAAGTAATGGTATACACTTAGACACATCTAATAGTATCCTCCCCAACGGAGTCACTGCTATTATTTGTGTGACCAAATGATACCAACTATTATTTTTATTTGTCAAAAAGTTAGGTTGACAAGATAATAAAATTAATGGGTTAAAACCCTCCTTTTACAAATGTTGAATTTGTATACGTCCACACTAACGTGGCATACAAAATTCACGGTGTTTTGAGGTGTTGGTTAATTTAAAATAGTATTGTTTGAGGAATCAATATTATTCTAAATTTAGAGTTCTGACCAAAAGTTATTTGTGATTCTTAGGATGTCTTTCAACCCACTGTCCATCATACTTCAACAGAATAGACTTACTGGACCAAACTACATAGATTGGAAAAGAAACCTGGACATTGTTCTTACTGCTGAAAGCTAAACATTGCCCTGATGCACCCACTGGTGAATCTACCCAAGAGGAGATTGAATATCATAGGAAATGGGTAAACGCAGATGAGATGACGCGGTGTTACATTTTGGCTTCAATGTCAAATGTATTGCAACATCAGCATCAAGATTTACCAACAGCCTATGATATTATGAACAATCTCAAGGAACTCTTTGGTCATCAAGATAGGGCTTCTAGGCAAGAAGCCATGAGAAAGATAATGACCACCATGCAAGAGGGTACTCCTGTAAGGGATCATATCCTAAAGATGATGGCTTATCCGAATGAGACCGATCCTTGGAGGAGAAATTGATGGGAAACCCGGATCGATATGATTCTCCAACGCTACCTAGAAGTTTTGAGCAGTTTCGAACTATAATATGAATAAGAGGGTTTATTCATTAGCGGAACTCTTTGAGCAGCTGAAGGATTATTTCGTCACAATGCTCAAATTCACTATCTTGAAAATGGTTCTACTTCTAAACCGAAGGAAAGAAGAAGAAGAAACAAGTGATTCAGGAAAGAAAGTGAATAAATCTCAGTGTACGGGATTTAAAGCTGAGAAGAAGAAGGGCAAGTGCTTCATCTGTAAGCAGGAGAAGGAAGGCTGTCCTCGTAGGAACCAAAACAAAGGTATATCTCATACTCTAGTTGTTGAAACATGTTTAGCGGTGTTATCTACCAGCACCTGGTGTGTAGATACGGGAGCCACTGATCATGTCTGCAATTCCTTGCAGGGGTTCCAGGAAACCCGACGACTATCTGAAGGAGAAATTACCGTCTACATGGGCAATGCTACTAAGGTGGCAGCTGTTGCAGTGGGAGACGTCTACTTATCTTTTAGTAGAAATAGGAATTTGGTTTTAAGAAATTGTCTTTATGTACCCAGTTTTAGAAAGAATTTAATTTCAGTTTCTAAACTGTTTATAGATGGATATTCAGTTTCTTTCAGTAACGATGTAGTTATTAAAAGAAATAAAGTGATTATCTGTTCTGGTGCATTAGTTGGCAATTTGTATATTTTAAATTCAATTTCTTCCACAAAGCAAAACATGAAAATTTATAACTCATCTTCTAATTCTAATAAGAGAAAAGAATCTTCAGAAATGAACCAAGCATATCTTTGGCATCTAAGACTTGGTCATATTAATTTAAGTAGGATTCAGAGGCTTATAGCCGATGGACTTTTGAGTTCATTAGAGTTGGAAAATTTTCCAACTTGTGAATCTTGCTTAGAAGGTAAAATGACCAAGAGGCCGTTCAAGGCCAAGGGGTATAGAGCCAAAGAAGTGTTAGAGTTGGTTCACTCTGATTTGTGTGGTCCTATGTCCGTCTGGCAAGAGGAGGTTTTGAATATTTTGTCTCTTTCATAGACGATTATTCAAGATATGGATACATTTACCTAATGCGTCAGAAGTCCGAGTGCTTTGACAAGTTCAAAGAATACAAGGTCGATGTGGAGAAACGATTAGGTAAAAGTATCAAGACACTACGATCGATCGTGGTGGCGAATACCTCTTAGGAGAGTTTAGGAATTACTTATCGAGGGATTCAATCCCAATTGTCCGCACTGGAACACCCCAACAGGTGTAGCAGAACGAAGGAAGAGGACTCTTATGGAAATGATTAGATCGATGATGAGTTATTCAGAATTACCAAATTCGTTTTGGGGATATGCTCGGGAAACAGCAGTATACGTTCGAACTTAGTACCTTCTAAATCGTTTCTTCTACTCCCATAGAATTGTGGAATGGGCGAAAACCCGGTCTAAGACATATTCGGATTTGGGGTAGTCCAGCACATGTGCTGAAACCAGATAAGTTAGAATCTCGTACGAAGTTCGCGTGTTTGTAGGATATCCCAAAGGAACGAAGGTGGTTTATTTTATAGTCCTAAAGACCGAAGGTCATTGTTAGCACCAATGTCCGCTTTTAAAAGAAGACTATATAATGGATCACAAGCCCAGAGTAAAGTTGTTTTAGAAGAACTTAGAGAGGACATGTCTACTTCAGCAACAAGACAAGATGAAGTACCACAAGAGACCGCAACACGTGTCACACACGATACACAACCACAGATAGTGCCTCGTCGTAGTGGGAGGGTTGTGAGGCGACTGAAAGATTCATGTTTTGGGAGAGTCTTGGACTTGATCCGGGTAAACATGAACCCGATCCCCGATATATGACGAAGCACTCCAAGATATAGATGCAAGATCTTGGCAAAAGGCAATGAATTCAAATAGAGTCCATGTACTCTAATAAGGTCGGGAGCTTGTAGAACCACCATGGTGTAAAACCATTGGATGCAAGTGGATCTACAAAAGGAAAAGAGGGATGACGGAAGGTAGAAACCTTCAAAGCTAGGCTTGTTGCGAAAGGGTACACTCGAAAGAGGGAATCGATTATGAGGAAACCTTTTCCCCAGCATGCTTAAGTCTATCCGGATACTCTTATCCATTCGCTCATATGGATTATGAGATTTGGCAAATGGATGTCAAGACTTTCCTTAATGGAAGTCTTGAAGAGAACATCCATATGAAGCAACCGAAGGATTTATTGAAAAGGCAAAGAGCATCTAGTATGCAAGCTCAATCGGTCCATTTATGGATGAAGCAAGCTTCAAGGTCTTGGAACATCCGGTTTAATGAAGTAATCCACCATATGGATTTATTCAAAGTCCGGATGAGTCTTGTGTATATAAGAAGTGTAACGGAAACGTGGTGGTATTTCTTGTACTATACGTAGATGATATTTTGTTAATTGGCAACAATGTCAAGGTATTATCAGACGTAAGGGTATGATTGTCCAAACAATTTGATATGAAGGACTTAGGAGAATGTGCACACATTCTTGGGATCAAAGTTATAAGGGATCGCAAGAAAAGAATGTTGTGTCTATCCCAAGCTTCATATATAGATACAATCCTTGCTCGTTTTAGCATGCAAGACTCCAAGAAAGGTTTCTTACCTTTTAGACATGGAGTAGCTCTATCTAAAGAGATGTCTCCAAAGACATCAAAAGAGATAGAGGACATGAAAGCAGTTCCTTATGCTTCGGCTGTAGGAAGCCTAATGTATGCAATGCTATGTACGAGACCTGATATCTGTTTTACCGTAGGCATGGTCAGCAGATATCAAAGTAACCCTGGACAAGGACATTGGACTGCGGTAAAGCATATATTAAAGTACCTGAGAAGGACTAGGGATTATATGCTAGTTTACCAAGCAGATGATTTGCTCCCTGTGGGTTACACGGATTCAGATTTCCAATCAGATAGGGATAACAGTAAGTCTACATCAGGCTATGTGTTTACTTTAGGAGGTGGAGCCATTTCATGGAGGAGTGTTAAGCAGAAATGCGTTTCGGACTCAACCATGGAAGCTGAGTATGTAGCAGCCTCTGAGGCAGCTAAAGAAGCAGTATGGCTCAGGAACTTTCTAATGGACTTAGATGTGATTCCTGGTTTGCCCAAGATCATCACAATTTATTGTGATAATAGCGGTGCAGTTGCAAACTCGAAGGAACCACGAGCTCATAAGGCGAGTAAACATATAGAGCGCAAGTACCACCTGATACGAGATATTGTGAAGCGAGGAGAAGTTGTCATCGCCAAGATTGCATCAGCGGATAACCTGGCAGATCCTTTCACTAAGGCCCTTCCGGCGAAAGCTTTCGATCGGCATGTGGAGGGAATGGGAATCAGATGTATGGTAGAAGATATGGCAGCTTAGTCATTAGTATAAGTGGGAGATTGTTGGAGTGTATACTGAAAGCCTAAGCTTTGTAAACATTCATTATGAATAAAGAATCACATTTGGTCTAATTATCTACATTTGTTTGTAGTTGTTCATTTAATTTATATTGTAGATAACATAGTATGTGGTGTCACATACAGAAGATGATGTTATCAGTACCTTATAAATTATAAACAGTAGCTCACGACCAGAATGGAAAGGAACAAACCATTAGAAGATCGTAGTGTAATTAGGTATTAGTTTATCTTGACTATATAATTACACTAGTACACTCAGAGTGTATTGAGTAGGACCATTTGAGGTCGTTCCTTTTATACTGACTTTATAAAGGAACAAAGACCTCAGTTATTATGGAAGTGTGTGCTCTTAATCCTAATATAATAACAAGCACATATGTTTGATATTTATTTCTTTAATTTATCAATGGGTGAGATTTAGTTCGATGAATCAATAAACCCGATAAATTGGGAAATGATATCACTCATAGTGTGTGTTGTTGATTATAGAAGGAAACTGTGTCCTAGTGATACTAGGTTGATAATGTCCTCAAGAGGAGCTCATAAAGATTGTCATGTTAAACCCTGCAGGTGGATTTAGTCCGACATGATAATAAGGTTGAGTGGTACTACTCTTGGACTTAGATATTAATTAAATGAGTTGTCAGTAACTCACTTAATTAGTGGACATTCGATATCTTAAACACGGAGACTAACACACTCATAATAAGAAGGAGCCCAAAATGTAATTTGGGATTGGTGCGGTAGTTCAATGATAGTTCTCTAGTGGAATGAATTATCATTGATAAAATTAAGTTGTGTGTTCGGGCGAACATGGGATGCTTAATTTTATCGGGAGACCAAACCAATTCCTCCTCTCGGTCCCTATCATAGCCTCTTATTTATAGAGTACTATACCCACATATACCCACCTTCTATACCCACCTAAAGGGGCCGGCAAGCTAGCTTGGGAACCAAGCTAGGGCCGGCCTAAGCATGGTTGGCCCTAGCTTGAACCCAAGCTAGTAGGGCCGGCCATAATTAATTAAAAAGAAAATTTAATTTTAATGTTTATTATTATGTGGAAGATTTATTTTAAAAGAGAATTAAAATTAAAATATCTCTCTTGTAAAAGATTTACAAAAGATTAAAGAAAGAGATTAGATCTCTTTCCTTATTTGTAGATTGGAGAGATGTTTTATTTTCTCTTTAAAATTATTCACATGTTAATAAAATTAAAATTATAGATATTTCCTTTTATTAACCATGAAGAGATTTTAAAGAGAAATTTTATTTTTTAAAATTTCCGGAAACAAATAAGGAAAGTTTTAATTGTTGATTGAAACTTGTCCAATTTGCTTCCTATTGATTTGGCCGGCCATCATTGTTTAATTGGGGAAATATTATTTTATTTTTCTCAATTAAATCATGTCAAGGAAATTAAGGAAAATTTATTGTAATTAAATTTCCTAATTTACCTAGGCCAAGGAATATAAAAGAAGGGGTGAGGGTGCCTTCACACAATACAACATCTATTCCTCTCCCTCTTTTGTTCCTTGGTGTGGCCGGCCATCATCTCCTTCTCTTCCTCTTGTGGTGGCCGAACCTCTCCCTCTCCCTTGGAGTTCTTGTGGTGGCCGGATACTACTCGGAGAAGAAGAAGAAGAAGGAGAAAGCTAGCATCTCTTGGAGCTTGGTTAGTATTTTGGTTTTCTCCTTTGGTAAAGCTTTTCTTTTGTGGCCGAACCTTGCTTGGAGGAGAAGAAGGTGGTTGGTGGTTTCTCATCTTGGAAGATCGTTGCCCACACAACGTCCGAGGTTAGAAGAGGAATACGGTAGAAGACCAAGAGGTTTTTCTACAAGGTATAACTAGTAATTTCTATTTCCGCATCATGCTAGTTATTTATGGAAATAATACCAAATACAAGAGGCTTACGTTCTAGTATTTCGAATATGTTTTTTCGAAGTTGTGTTCTTTTGTTTCTTTCTTTTCCTTGTGATTTGATTGTTCTCTTTGGTTAACCTAAAGTTATTTTAGGAAATTAAATATTAGCTTTCTATTAAAGGTTTTGTCTAGTCGGTGGTGGTTGCTCCCATATCCAAGAAGGCCATGTGCCTCGCCACGTCAGTACTGGGAACCTTTTATGGAAATTAATATTTAATGGAATTAATAACTTAAGGAGACTTGGGTCGAACGTGTTAAGTTCCGCAGGAGATCCAAGTCAAAACCTAAAAGAACAAATAGATTAAGTTTTGGATCAAACGTGTTAAGTTCCGCAGGCGATCCAAAATTTAATTTAAAAGAACACATGGTAGCTAGGAAAAGGTTCAGATCTTTGTACAAAATTTTTGTACAGTGGAACCTATAGGTTTTCCGAGTAGCAACCAACACGTTCCTTACGCGAAACAAAAACCAAACTCTGGTTTGGTTCGAACCAACCGAACCGGAAACCAAACTAGTTTGGTTCAGAATGAACCAAACTAGCAAAAACAGACCGGGCCGCCCGTGAGCGCAAGGCCCACGGGCTGGGGATTTGCACCCCCCCTGCGCGCGATTAAATCGCGTACGTGACGCCCGGTTTATGGATTTTTGGCTCGAACCCCCCAAATCCACTCGATTTGGGCTTGGCCCGCGCATGCGTGTAGGTCCCCTTATCATTGCTAAGCAATGATGGAAGGACTTCCTATATAAGCCCTTCCAAGCTTCTCCACTTAGCAATGTGGGACTAAAAACACTACCAAAAAATGCTTTGAATTTAATACAAAATTCAACAATCCCCCACAAATTCAAATCATTTCGGTTTAAAAGATAAAATATTTCCTGAGGCTAGGTTGCAATGAGCTTTTAGTGAAAATACCTTCCGGTTTGAATTTTCACCTGAGTACACCAATCTTATTCACATAGGTTTGAAGTGAACTAGGTCTTGAACTTAAACATTTTTTATATGTGAAGTCAATTGGTAACAACTCATCACGGGCGACGGTTGAGTCCTTCTGGGTTGGTGCATTACGGCCATGCCACCGAATCTTGTTTCATAAGTGCTAAGGAGAGTTGCCTAGACCCCCTACATTGCGGCCACACAGTTACACTTACATAGGTGAGTTCTCCAAGGATGTACTGCGAGCATCCTGTCATCCTTACTAGCAGTCAAGCATCTATCCAGGGAAGAGACTATGAGATTACATCTCAATCAATTTGATGCTTACGGTTCACCCTTATAACTTGTTTATACCACATTGAACCTACTTCTTGGGATCTCCAATCAGATAGGTTGGGTTGCCGTTATAGATGAAACCAGGATAGGCCTCAGTCCCATTCCCTTACTGGATCTCTTGATTTTCTCAGAATCAAATCCTTTTGTGAGTGGATCAGCAATATTGTCTTTTGAACTTACGAAGTCCAATGATACCACTCCAAGAGACACTAGCTCGCGAATAGACTTCAATCTTATTCGTACATGTCTCTTCTGTTTCTGGTTATACTTGGAGCTTCTAATCTGAGCTAATGTTGTTTGATTATCACAGTGTACTGAAATAGAAGGTATTGACTTTACCATCAAGGGAATTTCTGAAAGAAGACCCTTAAGCCAATCAGCTTCAGTTACTGTGGTATCTAAAGCACACAATTCTACCTGTTTAACAGGCCTCCAAGCAACTGCACCGCCTCCAAGTGTAAAGACATAACCAGTAACGCCTTTACACTCAGCAGTGTCTGCTATCTAACTAGCATCACTATATCCCTCCAGGACTGCAGGGAATCTCCCATACCACAAGCCCAAGGATATAGTACCTTTCAGGTATTTGAGTACTCTGTCTAATGCATCCCAATGCGTTCTGTCCGGACAGCTGGTAAACCTGCTCAATTTCGTTATAGCAAAAGAAATATCAGGTCTAGAACAATTAGCTAAATACATTAGACTACCTATTATTTGTGAGTATCTTAATTGAGACACTGCCACACCACTATTATTCTTGTGGAGAGTTTTTGAAGGGTCATATGGTGTGATAACAGATTTAACTTGGCTATAATCATATTTCTCTAATACTCTCTCAACATAGAGTGACTGAGAAATTGTTATTCCATCAGTTGAACGAGTCAACTTCAGCCCTAAAATCATATCAGCACAACCCATATCCTTCATATCAAACTTACCACTTAAGAGGGCCTTAGTCTCATTAATAATAGAAAGGTTAGTTTCAAATAGTAGAATATCATCTACATATAAACATAGGATAATACAATTATCACCTTTCATTTTAGCATACACACATTTATCAAAGTCATTTACTTCAAAGCCAAACGATAGCATAGCTCTATCAAATTTTTCGTACCACTGCTTTGGGGCTTGCTTCAAACCATAAAGAGATTTGACTAACCTACAGACTTTATTCTCATTTCTAGAGACTACATATCCCTCAGGCTGATCCATATATATCTCTTCTTCTAAATCTCCATTTAGGAATGCCGTTTTGACATCCATTTGATGGACCTCAAGATGATATATGGATGCTAATGTGATTAACACTCGGATTGTAGTAATTCTGGTAACAGGAGAATAAGTGTTAAAATAGTCAATCCCTTCTTTTTGTTTGAATCCCTTAGCAACTAGGCGGGCTTTGAATTTATCTACTGACCCATCAGGCTTTAGTTTTCTCTTAAACACCCATTTACATCCTATAGTGGTACACCCAGGAGGTAAATCTACCAACTCCCAAGTGGCATTAGAGATAATAGAGTCCATTTCACTTTTAATGGCCTCTTTCCAGTGCTTAGCTTCAGAAGAAGTCGTAGCATCTCTATATGTCACAGGGTCACCTTCTATATTATAGGTGATAAAGTCCTGGCCTAAATCCGTAGACACACGTTGCCTCTTGCTCCTTCTCGGTTCTGTACACTCACTAGATTCATCTAGTCTAGAGTGACTTGAGGAATGTGTACCCACTACGGATAATGGGACCTCTACAGAAGAAGGCTCATTTCTAGTAGGAATACTAGATTGAGGTGTTTTCGTCTTCATAGGAAATATATCCTCATAAAATGTAGCATCGCGAAGTTCTACAATAGTATTTGCATCTATTCCAGGAATTTCTGATTTAATAATCAGAAACCTATATGTAATACTATTTTGAGCATAACCCAAGAAAATACCATCTACGGTCTTTGGACCAAGTTTTTTCCTTCTGTGTTCAGGTACTAGTACCTTTGCAAGGCACCCCCACACTTTAAGGTATTTCAAACTTATCCTTCGGCCTTTCCAAAGCTCATATGGGGTTTTATCCCTTGACTTCATTGGGACTCTATTTAGCACATGACATGCAGTGTATAGAGCCTCCCCCCACATAAAGTTGGGTAACCCAGAACTGCCTAACATGGAATTAATCATATCTTCAAGGGTTCGATTTTTTCGTTCTGCTATTCCGTTGGATTGAGGACTATATGGAGCAGTTACCTCGTGGATTATACCTGTATCTTGACAAAATTTTTGAAACAGGTTCGAGGTAAATTCTCCACCCCTGTCAGACCTTAACCTCTTAATAGTTTTATCGGTTTGATTCTCAGCTTCAGATTTTAAAATCATAAATTTATCTAAAGCTTCATCCTTGGTTTTTAGCAAATAAACATAACAATAACGAGAGTGGTCATCAATGAAGGTAATGAAATACCTTTTATGGTCTCTCGTTATTACACCGTTAAACTCACAACAGTCAGTATGAATCAATTTTAAAATATTAGAATTTCTATCAACTGATTTGAAGGGTTTACGGGGTTGTTTATATTGCACACAAATTTCACATTTTTTCTTATCATTTATAGCATGCTTAGGGATCATGTCAAGATTCATCATCCTTTTTACGGTATTAAAATTGACATGTCCTAATCTGTCATGCCACATATCATAAGACTCAATGTTATATGAACAATCAATATTAGAAGTTTTATTTAAAGTAGCATTTTCTACATTGAGTTTAAATAAACCTTCATTAAGGTAACCTTTTCCAATAAAGGTTCCTAAATGTAATATTACAACTTTATTACATTTGAAGTTCAACTCATAACCAGCACGAACTAACTTTGATCCGCTAATCAAATTCCGAAGGACCGCTGGAACATGATGCACCTCATGCAGTGACAGAACTTTTCCAGAGGTGAACCTTAGGTCAACTTGTCCTATCCCAAACACCCTGGCTGCAGAATGGTTCACCATGATCACGGAAGTGCCTTCAATTACCTGATAAATAAGGAAGGCAGATCGATCAGCACAATAGTGTACATTAGCAACTGTATCAACTAACCATTCATTGGGTTGATAGATCAAGTTTAGTTCGGGTTTGAAGGTAACAAACCTATCGCTGGTGTCGTCACTAGCAGTCACGACATTTACTTGTGCCTTGGTGTTGGACGTATTGCTTTTGTTCTTGTCCTTTCTCTTAGGGCAAAATTTGGCATAATGTCCAACCTGTCCACATGCCCAGCAAGGCTTAGGTTTAGTTCCAGTTTTCTTTTAAACCTTTGGGTTGGGTTTCATCTTGTTCTTCATTTTTTGATTTTTGAATTTCTTCTTGTCAGATGAGACTACTACATTTGCCTTTGGAATAAAATCCATAGGCATTCTTGTATCATCATTTTTATGTTGCTTCCGATGTTCTTCTTCGATATTTAAGGCAATCATCAAATCTTCTAGAGAGATTTTACCTCTCCGATGTTTAAGAGTCATGCCAAAATCTTCCCAACTCGGAGGCAATTTTTCGATGATAGACAAGACCTGAAATTTTTCAGGTAATGACATATCTCCTTCAGCAAGACCATGAATTTGAACTTGGAATTCATGTGTCTGCTCAACCACAGATTTGCCTTCAACCATTTTGAAGTTCAGGAATTTTGCCACAGTATACTTTTCTAAACCAGAATCTTCGGAGTTATATTTTTTATCCAAAGATTTCCACAGCTCTTTAGCTGAAGAGGTAGAGCAGTATACATCAAATAGTGCGTCTGAGAGGGCAGACAGGATTCTCCCATGGCAGAGATAATCCCTTTGCTTAAACCTCTCTAAGGCAGCACTACGGGCAGGTTCCTCTTCAGTAGGTGAAGGAGGGTCTGTTTCTATAACGGAGAATAGCCCTAGGGTAGTAAGCCAAAATTTCATCCGTTGTTGCCAACGTTTGAAGTTTTGCCCGTAAAATTTCTCGGGTCTAGCACTAGCCTCATCAGATCCTATTACCCTATCATTCATCATGTCTATTGATACAAGCAATAAATTCTCTAAGAATGTTGTAAATAAAGCAATAAAAACAGCAGTATTATATTGACAAGAATAGCATGCAATAGACAGATAAATAAAGTAGTCGGGTTTAGAATATAGTTATCCGGTTGAAGCGTCGGCACGCCGACTGTCCTTAGAGAATTTATTGCCGCCTCACGGTGCAAAGGCTCCCAGGCAAAATTCCCCCAAGATCCGACAACCGCTCGTCTTGTCCGTAGGTGCACTCCAAAACGGACGCGACACTCGGACCCAACCTCAGATCGCCGAAAGACCAAGCCTCAGGACACAACAAAGGTGCAGAAAGACTCGAACTCGAAAAGAAAAACAGAGGAGGTGCTGTGCAGAATGTATCGCACAGAGAAGGGAGAAGAAGGAAGATTGAGTGAAGAATAGAGGCACTGCTTGTCCCCTTTTATTCACTCTGAGGAGGTACGAAGCACTGCTTCACTAGCGAGGAAACGCGTCCGCGTCTCCTCACGCGCGGTGTCACGTCCGCGTCTCCTCTCGCGCGGTGTTGCGTCCGTTCCTTACGCGGAACAAAAACCAAACTCTGGTTTGGTTCAGACTGAACCAAACTAGCAAAAACAGACCGGGCCGCACCCTCCCTACGCGCGATTAAATCGCGTACGTGACGCCCGGTTTATGGATTTCCGGCTCGAACCCCCCAAATCCACTCGATTTGGGCTTGGCCCGCGCATGCGTGTAGGTCCCCTTATCATTGCTAAGCAAGGATGGAAGGGCTTCCTATATAAGCCCTTCTAAGCTTCTTCACTTAGCAATGTGGGACTAAAAACACTACCAAAAAATACTTTGAATTTAATACAAAATTCAACACTAGGAAGATGGAGGAACACGCTATGTAGCAGTTGACATGGAGATACTCTCCTGACAGTTATATAAACACTCACAAATGTAATGAAAAGGGATCCTCAATTCAAAACCCTAGACCAGTGCTCTTCTTCTTCATCTATTTCTTCTCGCATATCACCTTAAGTAAACCTTAATTTGAACGTCGGGATAATTTATCAGGATTTTTCGATGTCAGTCTAACTCTCTTTTATCTCAACCAGCGATGATATCCGAAAAAAATATATGTCAACATGTTATTTGACTAGTGGCTTAACCATTGTATGGACAGAGCCAACACAGGCACAGTGGGTAGGTGCCCGCATTAGGCCTCCGGACAAAAAAAAAATGCTACTAGTAAATTAAATCATTTCACAGAAAATTTTATTAAGAGCTCTCAATAGGTTCCTTATTCACTGAACTAACAGTCAATCTTGATCACATTTCTTATTTGTTCAGATCAACAATAAAAAAGAAATCAATAAAAGAGCATAAAAAGGATACTTAATAACTTCAATTCATTCCCTAACTTTTTCAAACGAGTCTATGAGAATACCAATTTATCTTGAAGCATTGTTAATTTGGTGAAGATTGATCTTGAAATCAAGGAGAACAATTTAATAAAGCGATAAAATAACTGATTAGAATAAACTTGCTAATTAAAACAACAATTCAATTTTTTGCTTTACTACAAATGTGTTCATTTTACAACTAATGTCAACCTAGTGCAGGGCATCAAAAATTATATATCATTAAGAAATAGTACTCTTATATCACTTATGGGATAATGGACCTTATTTACAACTCATCTTCAAAGATTATTTCTTTGTTGTTTATGCTCATCTCATCCTAGAGGCATTCCTTGTTGCTTGCGAGCACGGCTCACGAGCAGCAAAGGCCTTGAGCTATCTTGGCATTACTATCAGGCTTGTCATTGGAACTAGACCGAGGGAGACGTCCTCTACAACATGTTCGTTAGCGGTAGCCGCAATTTGCCTACACTGAACGAATATCCTAGCTCTGCCCTGAATCCAGGGTATTAATTTGATTGGAACATCTCTTAACCTAAAATCTTACCAGACGCTTTTCTCTCGTCTCATCCCTCTAATGGTGGCATGGTCCTCCAATTCTCTTCAGTTCTCAGTGACAACACTACTGATCAAACCAGAGATGCCATGGTCTCGGCGCCATTGTCGCTTGCACCCGTGCCGTGCATGGCAAGACAAACCAGAGATGAAGTCGTTACTGCACTACAGGAAATTAACTAAGCAAGCGAATTAGTTCATCAAGTATTCAAGTGCATAGAGGAAGTAAAGGTATTTTGAAAGAGAGAGAGAAAGAGAGAGAAGGTGTTTAGGGTCCCCTCCTGGTTCAGTGCAGGGCAGTGCAGTCAACAAGAACCATCTGTCATCTTCTTGGGAACACCCTTCCTTTCTCTAATACCTCCATGTTTTTCTCCTATGTGTTTCTTGGCATATAAAATAATCTCAGTTAATAAAAGATAATTAATCTCTTCTCTTTTAAACAATGTAGCCTCCTCTTCTTCTACCTCCTCTTCTTCTTCTTCGTAGCTTCTCTTTTCTTTCCTCTCTGCTTGAAGATGGAGGGGGATGTGAAGTTATGGTTTCAATGAGAGATGGGTTTTATATGAAGAGTTCATAGCATACATGGGAAAGCCAGGCAATTGTTTTTTTACTTTTCTTTTCCTTCTTCTTTACTTCTACTGCAGCTTGTTATTTGTTCGTTTCCATTAATTGCTACAATTAGACATTAGTGTGTAATTAAGCAGCATGAATGTCCATAAATTTGCTTATTCTTCATGATTTGGCTGTGTAATGCACATTCTGCTTTCAGAGGCACAATTTAACATCTTAATTTCAGTATTTTCATTCAGAAATAATTAGTTACATATAAAAAAATTGCTGGTAGTTGTCATTAAGCAGCAAATTAATGGCTGTCTGCTTTGACTTGGGAGGATCCAATTAAGCACCTTTGATTAATTAATGTTGCTTCAAACTTTGAAGTGAGAGGTGAATTTTGTATTAATAATTGTGTGGTTTAGTGGCTGCTAGAGGAGTATCCAGGAGAGTTGTTTTATGTAATTTCTAAGAAAAATTGTATTTTGTTGCTCTTTTTTTTAATAAAAAAACGTTTAATATATCAAAGTTCAACTGATTTCTTTAATGTGGAAATCATAAACATCTGAGATTTAAAGTTTTCAATTCGTTTTATCAAATAAACAATTGAATTTGCGTGAACAAAAACTGAAAAATAAATTTATATAATGTTTCATTATTTGGTGGACAAAATCTGAAAGCAGACAAACAAACATATAATTAAAGCACGCAAGAAATTGTTTTCCAATTTAATTCGATGATTTGTATTGGTCAAACTTGGGGGCTAAAATCAGGAATGAACATTAAGCGAAAATTCATAGTCAAATTTGGGTTCTAAAATCAGAATTTATCAGAGACAATTCTTTTGTTGCAGTGTATTTGTATATATACAAAGTCACGTAGTTTCTGTTGTCGCCTTCATCATATTTGATGTTCTTTCTTCTCCAGGAACTTAAAGAGATTACAAGGTTTGTCGACTCTTTACGGTTTCTACCATTTCGTCATCTTGTTTATATAAAATTCTATGTTTTTTTTTTTGATATATAGAGTTTTAGGGGAAAAGGAATTGTAGCTTACGTTGTAAATTATCTGAATCCAACTCTAATCACACCTAACAACGAACCAAGCAACATGAACAGATACGGAATTCGAGGAGCAGAGCTGAGGATTCAGCAAGTCTGCTTCTAAGTACATTACCAAGCAAACAAACGTGATTAATTAACTTGTTTGAAGAACCATGCAAACATCAGCCCATGGCATACTTCTGCGTCCACGACCTCGCTGCGTCTTCGTAGCGAGATCTGTGCGTTTTGTACAGGTGGGCGATCTCGGGGACGAGGGGGTCGTCAGGGTTCGGGTCCGTGAGGAGGGAGGAAATGGAGAGGAGAACCTTGGAGATGGTCAGAGCTGGACTCCATTGATCCTTGAGGATGTCAAGACAGATGCTGCCATTGGAGTTGATGTTTGGATGGTACACCTGCACAATTAGCTACCTTTAAGAAGAATCGAAATCAGACCCACAACAACCGATTTTATTTCATATGCAAGTGAAAATAGTCTCGCAGCAACATAATTGATGTATCACGAACATGTAATGATGATCCAAATAAAGCAGGTATCCACTCGGGAATGGGTCAAAAATTCTTCTTACCTTGGTCTGGAAGTTGACCTTAGGAGGCTTGAATGGGTAGTCTTGAGGAAAATGGATGGCCACGAAGAACACCCCGCCGGCGTAGGGACTTTCGGAAGGACCCATAATCGTAGCTTGCCAGTGGAAGAGATCCTCGCCGACTGGTCCAGCACTGCAGGACGCTGGAGGATCCCTTTGCAAATCCAGGAGTTCCTTTTGGATGCGTTTGCTGGCCATATGGCTCTTTTCCTGCAGTATCAAGGAAACAGGCAAGAACTTAGCTGAAAGATCAGCGAGACGATGGCAAGCCGTTATTTTGAAGCAAAAAATAGATCAAAAAGAAGGAAACAAACAAAAGAAAAGAAAAAGAAAGTCATACAAATTTAACCGTGGACAAAGCAAACCAAATGCATAAATTCGACCTGTTTCGAGTATAAAATTGAAATCTTCGTTCGAGTCCTAAATCAGTTTAGCGATCGAGCTACCGGATTAAGTGAAGTCGAGTAGGAGGAACTCCAAGTCTAGCAGGAGGATGGATGGAATGAAAATAATTTTCGGCTTGCTTTTGGGGGTTGTGGAGGTGGAGAGGGAGATGACGACCGGATTCCCAAGGTCATGATACGGCCAGCTGGCGGTGAGAAGCTGCGGTCGGATAGGGACGAATCTTCCAATAGATCGATAGGTTTGCGGCGTATCTGAGGCAGGTTTCCAGAAGCCGGCCACATCCCACATGGGGACAGCTACATGATAATGTAAGATAATTAATCTCTTGCATCACCTTCGAGTTCCACTTGTCGGTTTACTTCGAAGAAAATATCTCCCAAACTCATTATCCTCTTCTAATTTTTCTAATTTTTTTCTTTCTAAATATACATATGTAAATCATTTCCCCCAAAACATACAGACGATAAAATACTATAAATTTACTAAGTCTAGTTAAATCAAAAGCATAGCGATTACAACCATACATGAAACTGAACCAAAGCATAAAACAACAAATCTTGAGACCTCGTAGTCGACAGTCCGATACATCAAACTCCAATCAATGTAAAATCTCACCTATCTGCGTAGAAATTGTTTCCACGAATCAAACCGTGACTTGTGGTAGTCAATTGAACATGCTAGAAATAACGAGTAGCCTGGAGGTTCAGGAATAGAAACATCACCCATGAAAAATAAAATTCCACCAGAAGTGTAAGAAGAAGCGATCATGGTCTCACTAGTTCTCTGTCTAGACATCTGTACATTTCTTTATACATTCCAAAAGTCGCGGAGTTTATTGAGATTAAACAGAACAAAGGCTTTTGCAGTCCCTCTCAACACTCAATCTCAAAGAAAACAGCCAAATATCAGTCTAATATTTCCTTTTCCCTCGTGCTCTCTCTCCATCCCGGTACAAACATACAGATATGCAGTAATTTTTAGGCACTGCAGCAAGAACAGGCGGCGACTGGTTCTACGACTTGAATGTTACAACATTGCATCAAGGTAAGTGTAGTTTCGTCGCCGACTGTATTGTAGTAGGCTACCATAAGTCCTATCCCATACCCCAACAAACAGCGCTTCTGTGTCGGGACTGAATGACATGCCTGAGATTTCACCAAAGAAGTCCAGCTCCTGTCGCTTGTTGTACCCACTTCCCACGTCGTAGATATGAACAAAATCAGCAGGTTCTGCCATTGCCAAAAATTGACCATCAGATGAGAAGCGGACCGATCTGATAGCGCCAAGATTGCCTCTCAATACAGCAACAGATTTTGATAGATTCCTGATGTCCCAAATCCGGCACGTTTTGTCCTGGTTACCGGTGGCAAACGTTTGGCCATCAGGATTCCATGATGATGCAAATGAGAAATCCAGATGACCTTGCAAGGTATGGACAGTCTGCAATAACCAGAGTTGCAAAAGTTATTCAAGCTAGATTTCAAGTTTCGAAAGCCAAACCAGAAAGCCAAACCACGCAGCATTTAAACCACTATGGTGGAGTGTTGATAACAGTCACTAAACTTTAATAAATTTTCCATTTACTACTTTAAAACTTAAAGATAAATCAGAATCATAGTGTATTTATTCTCTAATTGGATCTCTTAAAGCCATTGTACTAATGTTTTACTCCTAACATTATTAGCAATTGGATACTACAAACCTTTCCCGTATGAGCATCAACCAACATGCTGTTAGGATCATCTCCCACAATGACAAGAACTTTTCCATCAGGACTACGTGATGTATGCTGCAAAAAAAAATGACACCGTCAGTTATATTAACAATCCAAATGTTAGCATGCAACGAAAACAAAATAACTAACACAAAATTCAAGCATGGAACAAAAAAAATAATTAAAAGATTGCTTTCACTTCTGGCTGAAGTAATAAGGTACGTGCATTAATATTACTAGGAATTTGGTTTAACCCATTCTGGATAATTTTACAAATCATTTGTCTTACATTCACGGGCCATGGAAAGCGAAAATGCTTGCAAAGCTGAAATTTCTCCATATCAAAGTCTCGTACTCCACAGTCATTATTTGAAGACATGAAACAAACAGCCCCACTGGATATGTCACAATACAGTCAGGAAAAAAAAATACACACAAGAAAGTTAGTGACAGTAATGCATATTACCTCGAACTTTCATAAATCTCCAAAGCATTGGTGATAGCATTGTCATCATATGTCGTTCGGCAGCAAAAGCTAATTCCTTCCCGGTCTAAAAACTGTTTCAATTTCAAAGAAAAGAATATTGGATGACATTGATTTCACCATCAATCATATGTACACTGAAGCATGGTAATAACCTGTGGGCATGCTCAACTAGAAAGAAACAAGCATACAGATACTTATTTTTCTCTAACAAACTCAGGGAAAATACAAACCTATAATAAATTCTTCCATTTATCAAGGCCAAAATTTGGACATATACATGAAGCAAGAATTCAACATAGCAGTACAACATTTGCATCAACAATAATCACAGTGCTTCAATATGCGCATTAAAGAGAACTCTCAAGCACTTCTATTTAACAAGGCCAAAATTATGCTATATATATATATAGCAACAATGCAACATCTGCATCAATAATAATCACAGTGCTTCAATATGCACATCAAAGGGAATTCTCAAGATCATCTTAGTAAAAGGATGTCAAGTTTTAACTCAAATTGGTTTCTCAATCAAGTTCTTCTAGTGGGAAAAATGATATCTAAAAATAAACACTATCAAACCAAATAATCACATCATGGGGTAATCAGTAGGTAGCTCTGGTAATCACTGATCATACATTGAACCAAAAAGATGACGTGTAGCAACCAAATTATCCATGTCAGAGGATTCAGTGAGACTGGCTGATTGATCCAATCAATGCCGACCAATAGCTCTGGCACGCATCCGTGCGGATCGGTGCGGTGGATCGATCACTGGATCGATCCAGAGTTTAACGCGTAGGCGGGCTGAATCGATCCAGCACGGATTTTAATGCGCGCCGCACCAAACCGCACGGATGCGTGCCGCAGGATAAGATTTCCATATATATATAAGTTGTATATTAATTTTATGTAACTTGACAACATACCTTTCTCAAAACTTCTGAAATAAAGAACAGATAATCTTAAGCATTTCCTAGGTGTAAAAATCAGACATTCATATCAACAAAAATAAGTATTTCATATGATTAGGAAGCAAGAATCTAAAAAGAGAGAGCTAAGTATGTTAATATTCATGATTCCAAATCTCAAAATGATTCTAAGATAAAAAAAATTATCACCTATAACAATTATATAAATTATTTATTTATTTAATTATTAATTTATATAATTATAGTTTATATATATATATTATAGTTTATATTGCATACTAAAATCAAATTTATATATTTTTTAATTTTTAACAATTAATTTTTTTAGAATTATTTATAAAAGTTTAATTTTAAAATTACTTTAAATTATATAACTATATATTATATAAATTATCTAATTTTTATTTTATTTTATATTTTAAATAAAAAACTATATATTGTAATTATATTAATTAATTAACTGTTTATTTAATTAATTATTAATTTATATAATTATAATTTATATAATAATTAATTAGAAATTATATATATAATTTAACGGTTTTAATTAAAACTTTTAATAAAACCCTACTTTTTCTTTTTTCCTCGCGTATTCCTCGATTCCGCCTTCAATCCTTCCACCTCCTCCCCTTCTTTGCGATTTTTTCTTGTCTCGCCCGCTTCACAGAGCTAATCTTTCGCCGATGCATCTAGTTAAGTCTTCATCCCCAAATTGATTTCTTCTTCCTTCTATTTGCATGCATGTCACGCACGCGATGACACACGCGAAATTATTTTGCGTTTTGTGCAGGTGTCGATCTTGTGAAAAAACCATTCGTTTCAAATGGCATGACTCCAGATTTCATTCGTTGGATTCAATTGTAAACTAAAAATCTTATAATACATCATAGACAAGCAATCCCGATTTGATGGATGAATAGGAATGATATTTTACGGGTAAAATCATGAACTAGCTAAGGGACCATATTGTATGAGCCACATTAATAATGTACCAGACAGCTTGAACTTTTCAAATATAATACATAAAGAAGTCATACTGAAAATAGAAGGGAAACTAAGGCCTTTAGAGAAAAGGCACAGACTTATGTATTCCAGCTTCCCAAAATAAACAAAAAACCAAATCGGCATCATATAAATAGAAGTCTAGCACAAGTGTGCTAAAGTTAGCTACAGAATGGATGTTTCGACTTTCATCACACCCTGATGAGTCACATATATGGTTATGTTCAATGATTTGTCATAGGGTAGCAGGTCCATCCACCAAAAATAATTGTCCCACTTGAATATAGTAGATCCTTGGACTGACTATCCTATGTAACATCCAGTGTATTCAATAGCGGCGAATAGCGCGCTATCGCGCGCTACAACCAGCGAACGCTGCAGAGCGTTCGCTGAATCGCGATTGTCCCGAATAGCCCACGCTATTCGGGACAAAAGCGTCGATAGCGCACATAGCGTGCGCTATCATGCCCTAGCGCCCCATAGCGGGCGCTAAAATTACAAATTGCTTACCAATAGCTAGGGCAAAGGTGAGTCGAATCGTGACTGTGGCAGAGGCGAAGGTAGGGCCGACTGCAGAGGCGACAGGCGGCGATCGGTGAGCAGCGAGCGGCGAGCGGTGACCTGTGAGTGGTGGCGAGGGACAACGATTGGAGATTTGGAGGTAAGCTTTTCTCCTTCCTTTCGTTTAGGTTTTCCTTCTCGTTTTTTTTTCTCGAAGGAGCAAAAACGATTTCGCGATTTCCAGAAGTCGGGCATCTGGATCGATCCAGCGATCGATCCAGGGTCGAACAGAAAGGATCAAGATCGATCCAGCGACCGATCCAGATCCTTTCTGTTCGAACAGAAAGGATCAAAGGATCTGGATCGGTCGCTGGATCGATCCAGACCCTGGATCGACCGCTGGATCGATCCAGATCCTTTCTGTTCGACCCTGAATCGATCGCTGGATCGATCCAATTCCTTGGATCGATGCAATGATCGATCCAAATGCCCTGGATTGATATTTTTTTTTTTTGCTGATTTGTTTCTAATTAATTAATTATTTATTCTGATTTTTTTTCTTTTGTTTTTCTAGGATTTTGATTGTCTAGTTAGAATTTGCAATGTCTACGAATTTATCAAAAAAAGATAAAAAAGATATTGGTTGGAAATATTGTTATCAAAATGAAGGGGAAAAAACTGTTCGGTGCAAATTTTGTCATCATATATCGAATGGAGGGATTACTCGCTTGAAGGAACATTTAGCTCAAACTCATAAAGGGGTTGCACCTTGTGTTAGTGTTCCGGATGATATTAAGAAAGAAATTAGAGAATCACTTGACAAAATTAGAGCATCTAAAAGTAAACAAACTGAATTGTTATGAGAGATCGGTGAAGGTCCCCAAAGTATGAGTACGCAATCATCAAAAGTTGGAAGTGTAGGGGGAAATTCAATTGGATGTTCTGGTAGTGGTGAATCAAAAGGTAAAGGTACTCTTCATGGGTTTGTTAGTTCCGAACCTCGACAAACAACCCTAAATTCGACATACAAAAAAGATTTGTTGGTTGATGTGAAGCGTAGAATTGGTCGTTTTATTTACTCTGCCGCACTTCCGTTTAATGTTGTGAATGATCCTTATTGGCTGCCTATGGTTGAGGGCATTGCGGAATATGGAAGAGGGTTCAAGCCTCCTTCAATGCATGAGTTAAGAACTTGGATACTTAAAGCTGAGGTTGATGGCATCAACCTAATATATGAGGAGCATAAAAAGGCATGGAAAAAATATGGATGCACTATTATGTCCGATGGTTGGACGGATGGAAAGAATAGAAGTTTGATCAATTTTTTAGTAAATAGTCCCGCCGGCACTTTCTTTTTGAAATCTATTGATGCATCAGATTCTATTAAAAATGGGGAATTGATCTTTAAATATCTTAATGATGTTGTTGATGAGGTGGGAGAGGAAAATGTAATTCAAATTGTCACGGATAATGCTTCGAATTGCATTAAGGCGGGGGAAAAAATTATGGAGACTAGACATAGAATTTGGTGGACACCTTGTGCGGCGCATTGCATTGATCTAATGTTGGAGGATATTGCAAAGTTGAAGATTTTTTCTGACACAATTGAGCATGCTAAGATGGTTGTGAAGTTCCTTTATGGTCATGGGACTATACTTTCTTTGATGAGAAAGTATACAAACGGTAAAGAAATTCTCCGTCCCGCTGTTACTCGCTTTGCTACTTCATTTCTCACTCTTCAGAGTATGTATAAGGTTAAAAGGCCACTTGAACAAATGTTTGCTTCCGAAGATTGGGTTAGTTCACCACTATCTCAAACAACTCAGGGGAAGGTCGTGAAGAGAATTGTTATTAATGATCCCAACTTTTGGCCACATGTTGCATTTTGTGTTAAGAGTGTTGTTCCTCTTGTAAGTGTGTTAAGGGAAGTTGATTCGGAGGAGAGATCGGCCATGGGATATATTTATGAACTTATGGATAAGGCAAAAGAGACAATAAAATTTAATTGTGGGGGGGTTGACAGAAAATACAAACCTATTTGGAAAAAAATTGATTCACGATGGACTCCACAACTTCATCATCCTCTACACGCGGCCGGGTACTATTTGAATCCGCAATTGCGTTATGAAGAAAGATTTTCTTATTGTGATGAAGTTAGAGATGGATTGTATACTTGCATGGATAGGATGTTGTCTTCTGATGATCGTCTTAAAGCAGACATCCAATTGGACTTATATAATAAAGCTGAAGGAGAATTTGGAACTCCAATAGCAAAACGAACAAGAATGTTGCGAACTCCGGGTAAAATTTTCTTCTTGTAACCGTTCTTGTAAAATTATACTAGCATTCATATTTTAAAATTATATACATTCTTGTAATTTTTTTAATGTTATTACTTATTAGTCTCGTGGTGGGAACGTTTTGGAAGTAAGACACCCGAGCTTACTACATTTGCAATTCGAGTGCTTGGTCTCACTTGTAGTGCTTCGGGATGTGAAAGAAATTGGAGCACTTTTGAATCGGTGAGTATTCTAAGTTTCTAACTCTACTTGAATTTTAATTGTTTTATAATTTTCATATCATTGTTTATTTTTATATATATATGTTTTCTTTTTTGTAATATTAGATTCATACAAAAAAGAGAAATAGGCTTGAACATGCAAAGTTGAATGCGTTGGTGTTTGTGAAATATAACTTCAAGTTTAGGGAGAGAAGTATTAGGAGGAGAGACAAGATTGATCCCATTGTAGTTGATGAAATTAATTCAGATGATGAATGGATAACTGAGAAAGAAGGTCCAATTCTCCCCGTAACTACTAAATGGCTTGAAGATGATGAATTATTTGAAAGTGATCCTATTGTGAGTGTGCCATCTGCTACCTTTGAAAGTCTTTTCGACTCAGATAAGCGAGTCGAAGATGTTGAGGATATAGTTGAAGTTCCTCCTACGAATTCAAAAAAAAGAGTTGCTGAAAATTCAAGTAAGCACTAAGCATATGCAGATTATTTATTTATATCTACTTCACCTATAATTGATTCTTAAATGTTGTATCTCTTATATAATAGGTGGAAGGAAAGACAAACAAGCAAGGTTGAGTCTTGTTGATGTGGAAGATAATCATCTTGATGCTGAAAATTATGGAGTAATTCCAACTTTTGATAGTGGAAATTTTCCAACCATAGACACTATTGATGATGATAGTGATATAGAGTTGGATGATACTGATTATTTTTAAGTTATGTTGTTTTAATTATAAGACTTTTTAAATTGTTGGTATGGGATATTTTGACATGTAATGAATTATTATGATTAATTTTAGGTTATGTTATTTTTATTTTACTTATATAAGTATATTTTATTTTTTTACGCTACGCAATGACAAGACAAAAACGCTATGAACCAACGCTACGCGATTTAAAACAGTGGTAACATCTCATCATGATATGCGGCTAAGTGAGCATCCTAGCTCCCCTCCCAACCACACACCTTCTCAAGTTGACAAAGCCTGCAGTCTCTAGCCCATAATCCAACCCACTCAGCCTCATAAACTCTGTGGGAAAAAGGGCCCAGCATAATACCACATATCATAGGGAAATCCATCAACCAACCAAATTAAGTATCCACTATCCCCTGATTCTATCAATCCATAAATCACCACCTCTCTTACCAATGTTGAACAAAAGGGAATGAAAATCATTAAGCATACAAAATAAACTTTAAAAAATTAGCACCAAATTTGTAAGTACTAACATGAAGAATGTATGAATAATCTTTGTTTCTTTATTATATAAGGTTAAGAAGAAAATAATTTACTAATTTGAATGGAATAAAACAAATATGTTATTTGCTGTTTCATTTAATTTGTGGATCTAGCTTATAACACACACCAATAATAATACACTAAAAGACTTCAGGTAGGAACAAGCTTTCTCCAGTTAAATGAAGAAGAAGGCCTTTGTTCACCCCAAAGAAAAGGGCGAACAGATGCGCTCAAGTGCACAACTTTTGTCAGGTCAAATGCCCATCATTTGCTCCAAAAGAAGATACGAAGCAGATGGAAAGCAAGGAAAAGTAGTGAATGCCATCCTTAGTTCGTGTCAGTCATTTCAATACTCTGTAACTGGTAGGTGGCGGTGGTGATAACAAGATTGTTTGGGAGCAGAGTACTGATTGGTTTAAAAAAGGCTGTTAATAGAATTCAAATAGGTTATCTAAGAGATTAAAATGTTAAATAGATTGATAGGCAGTGGCCATGCCAAGTCACTGCTTGCAATGTAACTATTAGAACAAGAAAGACTAGCCATGAAACAAGAGAATCCCAATGTCAAATTCACAGTTGCAATTTTGCCATTGGTGGCAAATGAAAGTGCTAACACTCCATAATTGGCAGGTGATTGTTGATTGGTTAAAATATGAGCATTATTAGAGTTCAGATAAGATTGCATATCCTAGCTAGCACAAGGTTTTCTACCAAGCCTCAACAAATCAAATTCCACAAACAACAAATACTAACAAAAGTGGGTCAAACCGGCCAACCTAACGACATCTTAGCAATTCTTATCAATTCTCGAATGACAAACAATTAGCTAATCTAGTCAAGCTAGCAGTGTTCCAGGAACGATGATCTGACTAACAATTAGGCCAACAACTACAGTGAAAATATACAAAAGCACAGTATAGTTTCAGTTTGCTTGGTCTCTACATACTGGTTAGCTGATAAACAAAACAGTAATATGCATAGTTGGAAGGAAGTAGCAATTTAAATGATTTAGGTCAGATGGAGAATAGCCAAGGAAGGGGAGTGGATGCAAGTAGGGCTGCAAACGAATCGAGTCGGCTCGCGAGCTTTTCGAGCCGGCTCGAAAAATATTCGATTCGTATTCGAATTTATCAAATTCGAGCCGAACTCGAACATGTTCGAACTTTTTTTCGAGCCGAACTCGAGTCCAAATTATATTATTTGAGCCGTTCGCGAGCCTTAATATTTATTAATATAAATTAAATATATATTAAATAAATAAATTTCGAGCCTTTCGTACCTATTTTCGAGCAATAATTTGAATAGTTCGCGAACATGTTCGAATATTTCGAGCCGAACTCGAACTCGAGCCCTAATTCGAACCAAACTCGAACCAGACATTTTAAATTTTTCGAACTTAGAATCGAGCTCGAACTCGAATATACCTATTTCGAGCCGAATTTGAACCTTACATTTTTCTATATATTTGGCTCGATTCGATTCGTTTGCACCACTAGATGCAAGTGTGTGTGATGCACCAAGAAAGTTCAAATCATTAAAAAAACAAGTGTGTTGCATGAATGCAGAGTCTATAAATGATTAGCTGACCTCTCTATGAATTCTCAAATTTGGTACAAATAAAATCAACACTGAAGATCAAACAATTAAATGAGGACCACTCAAAGGACACAAAAGGCATAGTAGTAATAACTGTTACATAAAATCTAGCCTAATTTAGCAATGGAGTTTGAGAGCTGCTTACAAGCAAAATAGATTTGCGAGACTGTCCAAAATGGAACCAAATAGAGATCAATCAGTTAGGAATTTTATTTATAAGGGCATGTTTCCTTCATGGAATCTCGAACTCCCAGAAAAGCTATGATAGTTATGCAATTACAGTGCTCAGTTTTGTACAACCATTTTTTTGAGATTCTCAGACCTCTTACATGCCCATGAGAATCACATTCACCCAAAAAAGCGATGCCCACTATCTTATATTCCCTCTAATTGGAAACGTTAAACTAGTTCGTAGGATAAAATTACCCTCTGCTTTTATATAAAGTTGATGCTTAATGAAATATAATATATATTAATAAATATTCAACTCATGTTAATATTATAAATAGTCAAATGATATTTTTAAGATGAGTAATATTGGAAACTAAAGGATACTATTATCACATTCCTTTCAATGGATTTGTTCAAACTCACATTCTTGTCAATTTACAATGTGAACAATTGTCAGGCAATGCTTATTCTCATGGTGATCTCTGATTCCATGAACCAAAAAATCTCTAAAACAACATTCTTCAATTATTCCTGAAGGGGCAGTTCTTGTGCACAAAATTTCTTGGAAGCATGTTAAAACACAAATTTCAATACAGGCTTTTCCATCAAATCATGAACATTGCCATGAAATAAAGATTAACTATAGAACAAACATTTTAGCACTCATGGAGATATCTACAAGAAACAAGTTCTCTGTATTTATTTAGTCAGCAATATTTATGGTAAAAAAATTGTTTAGACAAACAGGACTGATCAACTAGTCAAAGTATAACACAACACATAGGTAGCTCAATCATTAACCCACCTCCAAGCTACAAGTATAGATTCTTTCAGTGTAGCACGGACACTCCAAAAAATATTTTTTTGGAGGTGTCGGACATGGACACGACACGGACACGACATGCAAATACGCGTGTCGGACACCGCAAAAACCGTGTCATTGACTTTTTACAAGTTTGACCAGACAGACACGGCTAGGACACGGATGAGACACGTTTCCGGACACGTTTGGACACAATTGCAAAAAAAATAAAAATTTTGAGGGTAAAATTGAAAAATAATAAAATTACGAGGACTACTTATTCAAATGGAAAAAAGCCCTAACTTACTCTCCCCACTCCCGATTCTTTTTTTCCATCGCGACAAAACTATTTCACGCAACCATCTCCTGCGCTTTCGCCGCCAACCCTCTCCACTGTTGGCCAGCGTCTTCATCATCTGCCGCTGCTCGCAGAAGTCTGCCACAGCGCCACTGCTCGCAGAACCCAGCAACAGCTCGCCGCTGCTCGCAGAAGCCCGGCGTCGCCTGCTCAACAGCAACCCTCGCAGAAGCCAGCAGCAGCCCGGCGCTGCTCGCAGAAGCCTACCACTGCTCGCAACAGCCCGCCGTCGCTCGCAACGGATATTATGGTTGATTTAATATGAACATAGTTTTCTATTCTAGGATTTTTAATTTTTAATACGATATATATATATATATATATATATATATATATATATATATATATAATATTTTTTTATTTTTTAATAATCGTCATATCCTAGCCGTATCGTGTCTTATATTTTTAAAATTTTTCGTATCGCCGTATCCGTGTCGTATCCAATACGATACCCGTATCCGTATCCGTGCAACATAGGATTCTTTCAAACGTAGCAGACAAAACAATAACAATAAAAACCATGTAAAAAACATAAGCAACCCAAGATTAGGAAGATTACCTTACAGATAAGTTCACCTTGGAATCCTCCTGCTACAAGCAAGTTATCTTTCACAGCTAATGTACTAACTTGTGTCTGCGAAAATCCTTCCAACAAGCTACCAGGGTGTTTCTGTAGACAGATACTATTTTTGTAAACCTAACTTGAAATGCATTCCAGATGTCAAAAATCATAACCTCAATTCTCAAAAACACCTTAAGTGGGAAGAACACAGTTAAAATATACCAGCAACAATAAAGTAAAACTGATTCTATTAGCACACCTCACATGGAGCTATATGCCCTGAAACATTGATAACTTCATATTTTTCTCCATTTAAAGCGGACCAATGAAGCACAGAATAATGTGACATTAAGTAGACATCGTGCTTTGATGTAGCCCAAACCAAATTTCTCAGCTGCAAATTCAAAATGGAATAGGGGTCATCAATAGGAGTACTTGAGCTCATATAATGCTTTAAGCAACCTAGAAAACAGAGTTGAGAAGAAATAATTTACAGGCTTGATACAGATGCTCCTCAACATAACTGAGTAGTGAAAAATTAAGGTCATATTCACTTGCCAGCAGCAATTGACTTGTTCACAAGAAATGCAAATCCAAAGAAACCTATGAATTCTTCTACTATATGGATGGTTGATCAAAAGAGTAAGGACCGATACAAAGTACAAACAACAGGAAGTTGACATGGGTGTGCAGTAGTGTAACACATGTGAAACCATCGAACAGTCATCATTCTTGTATTATGAGAAACTGATAGCTATATGAAAATTTACATATGTGATGAGAGAAAGTCTGTCCTTAAGCACTATCCTACTGGAAAATAAATAGCTTGGATTATGGATACAATAGAAATGTTCAATAAATTCCAACAGATTGCTAGGTAATGGGTTCCTTTCTACATCACTGATGAAGAAAACGTGTTCCATAATTTAAATTCAACCCACAAAAAATGTGAGCAGGCCATAAATTTGATTAATTTAATTGAAATGCAAACCCCTCCATGCCAATCTGATTAAGCAACTCATTTTGGCAAGATCATGAGATTGCAGAGAAGTGGAATTATTAGTTTCAAGCCAAAGGATGGAACAAATTAACTCACTTGGAAATGAAGAATAGTGGATTTGACAGATCTTGTATTTCGCTGGAACTCATAATACATGCCACCTTTCTCGGTTGGTTTGCATTCCTACATGATTAATGGGAAAAAAAGGAGCTGGATGGTCAACAAAGATGTGTTTGCTAGTAAATGCAACTGAGCTACTCATTCATCGAAGTTCATGTTCATGCCTTTTCAGATTCTTCTCCGGAATTTGGAACATTTTCATAGTTTTTGTACTGCTCCAGCCTGGTTTGTCTATACCTCTCACGTGTAATGCTTAGTGTACTCCATGGTATTCCTTGAATATCTTTTCCTTTCCTTGCTTGAGCAGAGGAAATATCATTTGCCCTTCCATTCTGAAAATTACAAAGACACTAAGTTGTAAAAGACATAGAAAAAGAAAAACATTGAAGAACAAATAGGAAAGCAATACAATAATGATGATGAGAAGTTTGTATTTTATTAAAGATAAACAAAAATGAGTGATAATATTACAAATGCCATCCTGTTAAATGGAGAAACTAAAAAGGAAAGAAGTAGAAATAAGCATACCAAAGGGTCATATTCTTCATCATCAGAGTCTGAATAGCCCATCGCTCTACCTTGAAATTCTTCATACATGTCATCTTCTACATCGCCCATCTCATAATCTTCTGCCATTTCATCCATATCATCAAAGTGGTATCGTGGCATATATTCTCCTGCCAAAGATAAATAGATATTAATGTATTTTCAAGGATAAGAATAACCACATAAACATGACAGAAAATTTTCAGACAAAATCAATGAAAAAATAAATACAAACATTCAAAGAAATAACACCATCCAAAAGAGAAACAAGAGAATATGATTTTACAAAATATCAAAATAAAAAGGGCCATGTTCATTCATTGATGCACCATCCTAAAGATTCAGAAATCACAATTATAAACTATGAAGCAAGCATCCAAAAAGGAAAAAAATTGCAAGAGTCCACAATCACACATATATATTTACTCATAACAAAAATATTTCCTTCAATATCTTTGCACCATTGTACTCAAAACTCAAAAGCAACCCGTTATTCACAGAAATCATCACGAAGAATGGGGGGAAAAAATCATTTTTCAAAATGTCTGCACATCCTATGGAGAACGCCAACTGAATATGAGAAAAAGATAGAATATTTTAATCTAAGCTTACACAACATCAACACTAAGAGATATTAGTATGATCAACTTAAATTGTCTAACTATAAAATGGGTCGCTTTTGCACATAAGTTTACAACAAATCAAAATGTAACTAGCAAGGACATGAACCAGTCGGAACCATAAAACCAAATAGACCACGTCCTTCACTAAATTATCCCAGACAACACAGGAAATCTAAAAGGAAGATAGATTTTATAAAGAACCCCTAAAACCTTAAACGAGATCTGTCAAGTATAGCAGCAACATGAATCAACACCTGAACCTCCGCACTTAAGTGACGACATGACGACAACAAACAACCAGTAAAGGCTGATGGCCTTTAAATCGATTGCAGATAACGAAGATCTTATCAGGTCAGGGACCGAATCACAAAAAAAAAAATGATGGGTTTTTCATAATTAGTATGCACCTGCAATAGATTTCCAGGATCTTTCAGATCTGTCGAGCGATGATTAGCATCCACACGGGGTCAGAATCCGAAGAATCGGACGCCTTCCAAGCATAAACCGAAGAAATTCGCAAAAATAAAAAGGATAGGATTAGGGTTAGGGCAAATTTCCCCCTTTTTTTTAATGCATTTCCTATCGATGAAGCAGCAGCGAAAACGACAGGATGTGAATAATAAGAGGATGATCGGAATTAATACCGACTCGCCGTGGGCATTGAATTTACAAAAATGCCATTCGATAATTAGTTTCATTAGGCATTATATTTTTAATTTTTAAATAAATTTGAGTCAAATGGGTCTTTTTAACTGCTGATTTTTTTTTTAAGTTTTACATTTAGAAATTAAAAATGAAAACAAAATAAAATATTTGAAAAATATGTGAGTATAGTCAGAGTTAATAAGAAATGTATTTTATTTTACCAATTATTAAATTATATTTTTTTAAAAAAAATAAAAAATGATAATTCCCCAGAATCAAACAGAGGTTGGCCAATAATTTGATATTTCAAAACTATTAATATTTTAGTAAAATCATGTACTTTCTAATAAGGAGTTGTTAATTTAAAACTATAGGAAGTAAATAAAAAAAAAAAATACAAGTGAAAAGGCATTTTTTTTTTATGGAATCTCCCTATCCAAAGATATCACATTCTCTTATAAAATTATAAAATTTTCCTACCGTATTATTCTTATTATTATCACATCTCACATTTAAATCGGACATATTATAGTAATTACAATTTTGTAATTATTAAAAACTATCACATAGTTATAATAATTATGATTTACTATATAGTTATAATAGCTACGATTTATGCTACGATTTAAAAAAAAAATTAAGATTAAAATTGTTTAAAACCTCCAAAAATAATTTAAATAATATTTTTGAGCTTGAAATAGGATGATTATGAGTTTCACCTTGTAATCAGTTGTAGATTTCTAAACGAGTTTCAATTTGATATATAAAATTTGAATTAAAAATTATGGTCTCTCAAAATTGAATAATATTTATGTTGCAGCAGTTATGATTTTGTAGTTGCTACAACTGAATTGCCACGTAGTTGTAGTAGCTATAGTTCGTAATTGGTACAATGCGAATATTAAACCATAAACTTTGAGAGACCATGTTAAATTAGAGCTCATTGAGAGATCTACAACTGAGTATTAGGCGGAATCCATAATGACTTAATTTCATGCCCAAAAATATTATTTAAAGTATTTTCGGAGGCTCCAAAATATTTTAGTCTTAAAAAAAATTTTACATGTTATAGCAGTTATGATTTCGTAGTTACTATAACTATATAGTAGCTACAGTTTCATAGCTGATACACTCATTTTAGATGGGGCACTACAAGAAAAAAGTAGATTAGTGATGAAATTATTTATCGCTAATTAGTCGTTAATTAAACATAGCGACCAATTATTATCGTTGCTATAAAATAGGTCACTGACATCATTTAGGGACGAAATTTAATTGTCAGTTGCTAAATTTAAAGACAAAATTTTAATTTTATTATTAAAATTAGAGCCGGGATATTTAATTTCATCTCTAGAATTAGAAACAGAATATTTAATTCTATCTCTAAACTTAGAAATGAAAGTTTAAATTCCTTCGTAACTTTATTACAGAATTAAAATTTCGTCACTCACTAGAGACGGAAAATTAAAATTTCGTCGCTAGGTTTAGAAACAGAATTTTAAAATTTCATTGCTAATTAACGTGAAAATATTCTAGTTTCATGATAATTTTCACAACACATTCACATTACGCATTCACAAACATAACATAGCATTCACATTACACATTATAACAACACACCATAACAAACAATACAATCCACATAACACATTCACAAAAATGATACTATCAAATTCAATCCAACCATATATCAAATTCAATCCAATAACAAAATAAAGATGAATATCCAAGATATCTAAAATTTTACTAATAAATATTTAAATGCAATACATCCAAATACATTACCAACGATAATAGAAACCTCTTAGCAAAGATAATCAATCCCACTCCAAAACTAGTTAGATCAGTCCTACAAAAAGTATAATATATCATCAGAATTATGACTAGCAAATTAAATTTAAACTAAACAAAGTCAACAGTATAAAATCATGTAACTAGACAATAATTTTACAAGTTTTAAAACAAAATACTTGAATGCTAGTTTGAATATCCGCAGATGGTAATATATAGAATATATCATTACCTACAATGTTCCTGAAAAGATATAATACAATTAGAAATGCATCTAATATGAAATTAATAGATCTATTTTGTATATTTCATGAGTGATAAAAAAAGTAAAAGGCCAACACACCTCTCAGTTAACTACTGATTAATATCGTGAGAGGCTTGAGGGTCCTAAGTCTCTTGAGAGTCAAAACCATGCGACGTTTGACTCAATCGAGCCATGAATTCCTATATTTCCTTTCCAATTTACTCATATCTTATTTGAGATTACCGAGACTTTTCAAATCCTTTCTATAATGTCAAGAGTCGATTCTTCAAATCTTGGTTTTCTTGTCTAAGACTTCTATTTAAGTAGATAATCCGCTGGGATGACCCCTGACCCTAGGACACAATCATATAGGACTCTCGCATGAGACCCAAGAACATAGAGGGAGGAGCTCTTTTTCCTTCAACCGATCACATCAGAATAAATCTTATTTAACTGATTGATGTCCCCGGGGCCATGATGCTACGATAGGGCATCCAGGTTGTCACCCAGATACCCTCGGTTTGAACCCTAGCTACGACATATTTACAGAAATTTTTCCTCCAAATGGGGGGCGTAACCAAAAGGATGTTGGGCTTCTGGACTGGCCACCGCGTGCACTTCCCGATTTACCTGGTGGCCGGTGGGAAACTTCTGTGGGGCCGAGCCCGTCACCCCAGAGATAGTCAATGAGGCCAACTGGGATTAAACGTGATAATGTCCCCAGGGCCATAGTGTCGCAGTAGGACATCTAGGTTGTCCCCCAAGTACCCATGGTTCAAACCCCAGCTACGGCATATTTGCAAGATTTTTTCCACCAAATGGTGGGCGTAATCAAAGGATGCTGTGCTTTTAGGCTGGCCGCTGCGTGCATTTCCCGATTTACCCTTGTGACCGATAAGAAACTTCCGTGGGACCGGACCGGTCACCCCTAGGAATGGTCAATGAGGCTAACTGAGATTATCATTTTTTAAAAATTTAACTGATTGATGGATAGAGTATGTGGCTCATCTCCCTCTCTAGTAGACTGAGACATATATGCAACTCTAGTAGTCATTTATTCCTATTTAAATAAAAATATTTATATCATATATACAATTAGAATAGCTAATCATTAATAAGAAAAGTTAAAGGTATTCAAGTTTATATTGTTACATCTAATATCTTCGATCGAGAATTGATAAATGTGTCATCCTTTTTCTTATGTGTCTTGCCAAATACCTCTCAACAAGTAGGAGGTCTTTGTAGTTTATTGGCCTAAATATTAAATAATATAATATAATTAAAATAAATTTATTAATAATTAAAGAATTCTTATATAACTTTATTAAGTGTAAACTCATCAACTCTATGCATGACATGCTCTACGATCGATCAAGATCCAACTGTATGCTTTGTGGATTCAGTGCTAAGGCTTGCTAGTTCAATGTTTCTGTTGGTTCGAGCTGTTATTGAATTTGACTACCATCTTTCTATAGCTCAAATGGCTCCCCATTCATCCCAAATATTCTCTGGTACAAAAGATTGCCTTGTACCCTTTTGTCTACATCTGTATAGCATATCTTCGTAGATTTTAACATAACCATTGTTCCAGGTTGCATAAAATATTGCCTCGTGCCCTAGCTCCCAAGTATATTTTTTATGCAACAAAAAGTTCACAAATTAGTATAAAAAAGAATAAAAATCTTGATAATAAAAATTATTTACAAAAAATTTCTCATAATAAAAATCTCTCATCTCTTGGTCTATATACCTTTATGTAGTACAAGAAACACACACTCATTCTTTAAATTTCGATGATATGTATGCCACCATCTGATAACCATCTGAAATAAAATTGTATCAAAAATTATAAATATTAGAAATATGTTACAGATAAAAAAAAAGATGAATTGAAAATTACTAATAACATCAATACTTACCAACCCCCAATAATCTGCAACATAATTTGGCCACAGAATGTTGTTACCTGATTTGACATGTCTATATATGCACAAGTACATTATAACACATGCACATTCACAATAATAATCAAATTAGAATAATAATGACTTATATAGTAGAACTAGTCAGATTTAGATCTAAACAAAAATTAACCTTAACATTAATGACTTACAAGGAAGAACTAATGAGATTTACGAATCTAAATCATTAACATTAACATTTTGTAAGTCCTCCTCGCCATACTCTATTAGTTCAATAAGCTCCTCACTATTGAATATCTCTCAATCATCTATCTTCTCATAAAGTATATTAACATCTAAAAGTAATTGAGATGTTGATTGAATATGAGAATCTACTGAATATATCTCCACTTCTTTATTTTGAAATGCATCATGGTTTTGGGTCATGATAAAGTTCGATATTTCTATGGTTGAGCAAAGCTTCATTTAACAAACTACTAACTATTCGCTAGCTCTTCTTCTTTTCATCAGATATTCAAGATAGAAACTTAACCCGTTTGTACGGTGAACATGAAAGGTTCATACTTGTTGAAGCTTTTATTTGTATTAACCTCAACTAAATTATAGTTTGAATGTATTCTGGTACATGTTCTTGGAGTTAGATCATACCAAGATTATTTGAATAACACACACCTTTTTATAGGTAAGGCATGATATTCAACCTATAATTTCTTCAAGTCTCCCATCATAATTAAACTCAGAATTATTGTTGTGGATAAATCATTTTATGTAAACACCAGAATTAACAGTTAGTCTACGTGAATCTTTTGTGTCATGTGGAATATGGAGTCATTAATATAGTAACCAGAGAACACTCTTATCTTACGGAGGGGTTTAAATGCAAGATTGATTATCCTTTCATCTTGCACATTTGATATTCTATAATCATTCATCTATAAGAGTAGTTATGATATAAATTAGGTGGGAATTTGATACGGATGTATGAAAAAATAATGTATTATCTAACTTACATAAATTTGGAATCATAATACAAATTTTGTCTCTAACTTTTTCTCTACCTCACTTGCATTGATTGATAGATTTTATATTTATAGTTGTTCATAAAAGCTATCACAGAAGAAAATTTTAAGATAATTGAGATATCAAACAAATATAAGGGGATAAGTGTTTGATTATATCAGTCAGCTTACTTTTGTAGGGTTTGACTTCTTCACAATTCAAGAGTATATATATTCTTGCAACATGATATTTTTGTTGATTTAACCATCTCAAACTAAATACACCCATTAGTGTACTAGAAAACTTGAAAATATAAAGCATCTTTGAGTCTATCGGCTCACTATCATCAAAATTTCGAGAACACTTACAATGTCTAATTTTTACATTATTAGAAAAATTATATGAGCAGAAAGAATATGCTTCTTCAACAAAATAAGTATTACATATTGACCCCTCAGCTTTTTCTTCGTTATGAACATTATTCTTTAATTTTCTCAAAAACCATTCAAATGAATACATCCATTTGTAATGCACAAGATCAACTAGTTGTGCCTTGTAAGGTAGGTGAACTGTAGATGTTCCATTGAATCAAACAAATGGATGGGAATATACACTCAAGCTTACTTAATATGAGAGGAATGTCTACTTCTAGATGAAACATATCAACCGCCATAACACACCTCGATGCTAAATCTTTGAAAAATAGACTCAATTCTATAAGTGATTATCAAATATTATTAGGTAGTAGGTCATGGAAAGCTATTGGAATAAGTCTTTGTATAAACACATGACAGCCATCACTCTTTATTCCAAACATTTTTAACTTATTCATGTCCATGCATCGGGCCATATACGAGGCATACCCATCAACAAATTTGATTTTTTTTCAATCAACTACATAAAACTTGTTTACCTTCTTTATCCAATGTATAACAAGCCTTTAGAAATTGATTTGTTGTTTCATTCTGATGCAACTCAGGTATGCTAGTTCTTTTAATTTCTCACATGATTTTATGATGTCTTTAGTTCTTCCAAGAACATTCATCACAATATTGAAGATATTATCAAAAAAATTTATCAACATACATCACATCTAAATTATATTGAATGAGTAAATACTGCCAATATGACAACTCCCAGAAAATATTTTTTTTCTTCCAATTACACTTGTAAAACCTAACAATGTATTTATTTATCTCATCAAAATCAGACTGAGATATAGGTAGGAATCTATAGCTGTCTATTTGGTCAATAATTTATTCACCTCACTTGATTATTGGTGGAAGTTTTCTGACTACAATATTCTTTATAAAAATTTTCTTATTTCACCTGAAAAAGTGTTCAACTGGTAAAAATTTCTGTGATTATCAAACCAAGACACATTCCCACTGCAAGATAATGAAAATGCATCAGACTCTGTCATGCAATATGGACATGCCAATTTACTAGTGGTGCTTCATCTTAACAATGTTGAGTATGCTAAAAAATAATAATCCATAATAAAGTAGTATGAAAGGTAAAATTAATTTTACTTACAATATCATAAGTTTATGATCCTACATTTCATAATTCATTCAGCCCAGTAATTAGAGGTTGTAAGAAAACACCTATCTTCTCTTTCAGATTTGTTGGATTTAGAATAAGCATAATAAGGATCATGAATTTATCTTTTATACACATCCACGGTGGTAAGTTGTATGGTATTAATATAACTAGCTAAGATAAATATTACTATTTTGACTGAACAAATACTGAAATCCATCTCTAGAAAGTCAGTCTCACATTTCAATGTTCTATTACAAAGGAGGAAAATATTGTATTAAGACGTTTCCATGTAGGGGAATCATAAGGATGACACATTATGTTAGTGCAGTTGACATTAATAATTAAACTTTAGTTTTTATACATAACAAATAGTTAAAGTTAGATTCTGTGTGATCTAATACTTTTACCTAGTGTGTAGGAATTGACGGATCTAAATGACCTGACACAGAGCTGAAACTCAGTTAGGTCTGAGGACTTGATAACTGACATAAAATCCAGATAGGTCAAGGTGTGATCCAATATCTGGCAGGAAGTCCAACTAGGTCTATGAAACCTAGCAGATGGCTGAAGTCTAGTTGGGTCTGCGGACTTGACAACTAGCAGGAATACCTGATGGGTCAAGAGACAATTCAAGTGACTACAACTAGTAAGTGAAGGTAACTCACTGGAATAGAGAGATCCGGTGAGAATGAGTCTCGATGGGACTATAGGCATGATCCAACTTAGAGTCATTTCGGATGTCTAAGTTGAGACCATAACTAGATCCTAGTATTGGAAAGATAATATCTAATTAATAATTATTTTATCTTAACTATCTAACTCTATTTTGTAGGTTATATTTTATTTTATGGATTAACATTTTTTTACAAGGTTAATATGCAAGAGTGAAACTCAAATGAATAGTATTTGAGACACCTCCGAGCTACAGTGAGGCACCTCAGACTTAATGGAGGCACCCTTGATAGGGCAGAGGTGCCCTCGTGAGGATAAACTTTAGGGATAGAAGTTTGCTGTGTAGAGGCGCCTTAGAGGCACATTGGAGGCCCCTCGAAAGCGCATTAGAGGGGTCTCAGAGTGCTTGGAGGCACCCTCGTGCCGATACAGACTGAGGGCTTTAGGAATTATCTTATGAGATAAACTTTGAGGTTGGAGGCACCTCAGATATGGTTGGAGGCACCCTCAACAATCTTTAAAAGCAGAGTTCCGCCAGTCATTTAGACATAACTTCTATAAGCTTACTTTTGATCATTCTACTACTTCGTTATCCAACTATTGCAACTCTACTAGGTCTGACCGTTGTTGGCAGACAAACACTGACATAGGAGCTTGATCAAATTCAATTATTCTAAGTGTTGGTAACGATTTCTTTTATTGTATATCTTTTATACTTATAAAAGAAAAGTGTAGGGTTGTTACACTTTTCTTCTTTACTTGTTATACTCGATTACTTTACCGGGAGTTTACTGGTAGAGAATTTAGTGGATTACTCATCAATAGGTCTAAGGAACCTGAGTCTTGGAGTAGGAGTCGCTGAACGCTCTGAACTAAATAAATTGATAGTGCCCTTTTTTCTTTTCTCGTCTTAGTTTATTTTTAATTCCGTTGTTCACTCGTATTTCTAAAATTAAAAAAGATTAAGTTTTTAAATACACATGATTCACTCCCCCCCCTCTCATGTGCCAATGATCCTACACATTATACTTCCTTCATACACATGCTCATGATGTCACCTCATATGGCTTACTATTGTTGTAGATACATATAAGCATTGAAGTCTAGCAGTTAACAGGAAGTAATACGTAACTTTCCATGCAATTATTTTTTTTCTTCCCTGGTATGCAACTATCATTATTATAACGAAGGTAAGTACAAATTCTGCATTCAATAAGTTCACTGTCTTCATTCCAAAATATCATGCAATTGTTTATGCAACAATCAATCTTCTCTACAGGTAAACCTAAATCCCTCACCAATTTCTTTATATTGTATAAGTTATCTGTCATTAGGTGATCAGCAGGGAGCAACTTTGACATCAATTGACAAATGTCATCATAATATTGTTTTGACAAACGATGTTCTGCCTTGATATTCAATAACCTTACAGTAGTTGATAGTTGGGAATGACCAGATGGAATACTTTCCCACACTTCTTTCACTAGCCTCTAATATGTCATACAATCGTTAAACTTTAGGTGTTGGTGTTTCATCTATATTTGAATGATTAATTGCATTCATTGCATCATAAACCATTAATTGCATTGCATTTTCATTAGATCATTATTCTCCTGAAGCAGTTGTGCTAGATAAGGAAGCAACTGAAGTTCCAATTGAATGAAATAAATAAGACTTTTCATGATGGTACCAGTTGTAGTAATTTAGAATAAAACCATTTTCTACATATATGTACTTTTATGGTATTCTCATCATGAAAAGCTTTATTTCTACATTTGTAATGATTACACGGACATTATAACTCGACAACATTCATATATTCTGGATGACTCTTAGTAAACTTCACAAACTCTTCAACTCTAACAAAATATTTTATCTCAAATAAATCCATTTTCTAATCTATTATACATCCAAGCTTTATTCATATATATTGTATCATAATGACAATAAAATTTTCAACATTATCAACATAAGTAAAAAACTTACTAATTTCTATAACAATTATCACAACTGATCATGACCTAACTTATCTAATGGATCATCTATAACAATTATGCAATAGTTTCTGTAAGTTAAGGGCAAAAATATCATATTGACATATAAAACAAAAAATAAGAATAATCTCAAAAGACGAATGACCAATATAAGCGTATTCTTAAGCAGACATTCATCATTCATCAATACAAGAGAGGTACTACATACATGAATCCATATATTAACTAAGCATGCCATGAACACATAAAGTATTGAAGTATATAATTGCTTAATCAAAGGACTCAAAAATTTCTAAAGAACCTCCCTCGAGTTAGAATTTAAACTCTAAACCCTACAACTAGCCAAAAACTAGGTTAGAATCTAACTTATAATATTTAGGAATTTTTCCAAACCCTACAACTCATGGCTGGCTAAGGCCTCATGGCTAGGGCTGTGGTCGCAACTAGGCAAGGCCTCAGGCCAAGCCTAAGGCCATGGCCAACTGAAGCCTAACAGCTAGGGTAGATCTGGTCGGCTAAGCTCACGGTCACGAGCTCACGACGTAAAAAACAAGAGGAGAGGGAAGGGAAGAGGAGCATATCAAGATCGAGGAAGAGAGGATGCCAGAGATGTTAAAAATTGGAGAGGACACTGGAGATCAGAGAGAACATCAGAGAGATAAGGGAATGCGAGATCGCGGTTTAGCACTAATTTTGATCACCAAAATAGCGACAAAATATTTTTTTTTCCTTCACTATATTAGTGGTGAGATTTAAAGTTTATCGCTAAATAATGATAGAATTATAATTCTGTCACTAAAAGAGCAACGAAAAAGAGACTCCATCTCTATTTCGTTGCTATTAATCGACGAGCATGAAATTTTGTTCCCATAATAATGACAGAAACTCTTCTCCGTCGGTAATTAGTGATGGAAACTAAATTATGTAACTAATTAGAGACAGATTTTGATATTAGTCTCTGATTAGTGATAGAAGTTAACATCTGTCGCTAGTTTAGCGATGAATTTTAACTTCCGTTGCTAAATCAAGTATTTTTGTACTGGGAGATACATATAGGATAATAATGAGAACAACATTAGAAGATAGTTGTATCATTTTACAGGAGTGAGACTCCCTTTTAATAAAAAATTAACATAGGGTGTTCTTTTTATTAGTGCAATCAACCTCTAGGGTTTTGATGTTTGACAAAATATCAATGTTAAGTCAGGTTAACTAAAGGTTAATTCAAATAGGACTTAATGTTTGGAAATAAAAAAGTCTAGTTAGGACTAGATGACAAGTAAGGGTAAGTCCTAACCGAAGGTTAGATAGGTGAGAAGTCTACTAAGTGACTAATCCTAACTGGATGTTAGGAAAGGGTAAGTCCTAATTGGAGGTTAGGTAGGTGCTAATCTAACTTAGATCAATTTTGAAAGTCTAAGTTGAGATCATGATTAGACCACGATAAGACAAGATCTAAGTCATAAATTTATTTTATTTATATACTAACTCTTTTTTATATGGTATCTTTGATATTTGGACTAACATATTTTGCATGAGTTAAAATGCATAAGTTAGCATTTGTTCGAGGCGCCTCAGAGCTATGGAGAGGCACCTCAGAGCTAAATGGAGGCACCCTATGTTGGACTCCATGGTTGTTTTGATGTGATCAACCAAGTTAGGTTAGGTCCTGTTTGATTTTGATCCCTGTGTCTAAGTGTGCAGGAGCTTAGGATCACATGAAGTCGAGCGGAAGACGTAGCTGGCGAGAAGGACGACACAGGAAGGGAGCCTGCGGGCTCGGTGCGTCCGAGGGACGAAAGAGCTGCGGAAGAGTACACTGATGGATGAGAAGAACGTACGCGACATTCGAGGAATGAGAAGACGGAGCGGAAGCCTGCTCGAGGAGAAGGCCGAAAATTGAGTTCGGGTGAACCCTATTTCGGTTGGCCGAAATCACCCAAGCGAATGGAGCAGCGGAAGATCCAAAGGAAAGTTAGAGGTATTTATATGCTACAGGTAGAGGGCGCCCTCCATGATATTGAGGGTGCCCTCCATCGAGGGCTCCTTCCTGATGTAGAGGGCACCCTCCATAACATTGAGGGCACCCTTCATAGCCTTGAGGGCGCCCTCAATCTGGCTAAAGTGACTGTTTCGCATTTGGATAAAACTTTATCTAAATACCATGCTGAAGGCACCCTCCATGCTTATGAGAGGCGCCCTCAAGCCGAAGATAGAATTTCTAGGCCCTATAAAAAGGGCCCTGGAGCTAGAGAATCAGACATCAACTCTTGTACTAACTTCCTAGCAACTACTTAAGTTTTTATTGTGTAAAAGGCTTCTCTGCCTTCAGAGAAGGAGATTCTGACTGAGCTTTTCAACCGCCTTGGATTAACAACTACCTAGGTTGTAATCAAGTCAATCCTTAAGTCTCTTCTTTAATTCTGTTATTTTATTTTATTTATTATTGTTGCACCTTAAAATTTGAAAGAACGAGGAGGGTATTTTTTTTTTTTATTTCAATTCACCCCTCCCTCTTGCCGGCCTGCTGCACCAACAATTTGTATCAGAGCCCAACCACCTCAGAAGGACTAACCGCCGACTGAAGCAATAAGGTCAAGATGATGGCCAATGCAAGCATTAACCCTCTAAAATTTGACGGAGAATTCAAACAATGGAAACGCCGGATGGTGGTATTTTTTAAAATAGATTTTGAAATTCTGTTAATAATGAAATACGGCTTTGTAGTTCTAAAAGATAAAGAAGAACACCAATGGACGAAGAAGGAGCAAGCCAACTTCATGACGAACGGTAAAGCAGAGTTCCATCTGCTCAGCGTTTTTCCACCCCATGAGGTCAATTAAATCGGCAGCTATGACTCTGTCAAAGATCTCCGGGAGAAGTTTTTAGAACTCTATAAATTCACCTCGGAAGCAAAGTTAGCAAGGCGAGACATTCTCCGAACCCAGCTAACGAACCTGAGGATGAACAATGGAGAAAAGGTAGCGCAACTCCTAGCACGAATCAAAGAACTGATTACTCAACTAAATAATCTCGGAGAATGGGTAACAAACCAAGATTCAATTCGATATGCTCTCAACGCCTTCCCGAGAATGTCAGAATGAGTGTCCTTAGTATATGCATACTACATCTCTAAGGATTTTGAGATAAGTACGCTAGAAAATTTATTTTCTACTTTTGAACTTCATGAATCTCGAATTGCAAAACCTAAAGAAAAGTCAAATCTCAATATTGCCCTAAAAGCCAAGATGGACGATCCTGACTCCAAAGCATCGATTGACAAAAATGAAGCGGCTCTACTGGTAAGAAAGTTTAGTAAATTTATTAAAACTAATAAATTTAAATCACAGTCAAGAAAGCAGTATAAAAAGATGGTCCGTTGCTATAACTGTAACAAAGAAGGGCATATCAAAGATGACTGCCCAAAATTGAAGAGCAAAGATAAGGAAAAGAATAAGAAACCAGCTCGGTTCAAACATAACCTCCAAGCCACGTGGGATGATTCATCGTCCTCTGAATCTAAAGTCGAAGACTACGCCGGACTTGCCCTAACAGTAAATCACCAAGTAGAAGATGAGACAAGCTCGGAGATGAGCATCGATGAAGGGGGAGGATCAGAAGAAGAAAGCTGCGATGAAGGGGGAGCATCAGAAATTGAGGTAAGTGAGATACGTGCTCTATCTACTAAGCAGTCTTTTAAGTTTATCAAGGTTCTTACAAAAGATTTAGTAAATTCAAAAAAAGAGATTGCTGATTTAAAAAGATAGCTAGATAATTTAAATTCAGAAAATGATAAATTAAAAATACAAATTGAAAGTTTGAAAACAAATACATGCTTAAAACCAAATAACTCTAAAAAATCAAAACTTAGAATTTATGGAAAGTTAAACTAGTACATTAGAAAATATCAAGGACAACTCAGAAGAATACCTAGAGGATATGTACCCCCCAGATATTTAACCAACCCAGTAGGAAGGAACCTATATTAGGTTCTGAAATCATCCTTAGTTTAATTTTTTTTAAAGCTTTCAGAAAAATTAAATATTTGAATTCCTTAAAAGACTTTGTCTAGAAGTGGTTGATGATCCAATAACCAAGAAGGCCTAGTGCCTTGCCACAGCCTTGAAGCCGATTATCGAATTGAATATTTAATTGACAAATTGATTAAGATAATTAAGATAATGCTTTTAAATCCTTGTCAATTATTTAAAAATTTCATAACTCAGAAATTATTTTAATTTTTTTTAAAATCATTAACTTGGAAATTTGTACCCCGTTTTTTTCGATGTGATCAAAGGGGGAGAAATAGGTACAAGTTCTAGGGGAATTAGGGGGAGTTAGGTTTTTATTATTATTTTTCTTGAATTACATTTAATGTTACAATTTCTTTTATTGTAAATTTATACTTAAAATATTTATTTTTCAATTACTAATTATTAGTTTTTACCCTAACTTGAACTTGGATTGATGCATATCAAAAAGGGGGAGATTGTTGGATCCCATGGTTGTTTTGATGTGATCAACCAAGTTAGGTTAGGTCCTGTTTGGTTTTGATCCCTGTGTCTAAGTGTGCAGGAGCTTAGGAGCATAGGAAGTCAAGTGGAAGACGCAGTTGGCGAGAAGGATGACACGGGAAGGGAGCCGACGGGCTCGGTGTGTCCGAGGGACGAAAGAGCTGTGAAAGAGTACACCAATGGACGAGAAGAATGCATGTGATGTTCGAGGGATGAGAAGCTGAAGCGGAAGCCTACTCGAGGAGAAGATCAGAAATTGAGTTCGGGTGAGCCCTATTTTGGTTGGCCGCAATCGCCCAAGTGAATGGAGCAGCGGAAGATAAAAAAAAAAAAACTGGAGGTATTTATATGTTGCAGGTAGAGGGCGCCCTCCATGACATTGAGAACGCCCTCCATGTCATTGAGGGCGCCCTCCATGTCATTGAGGGCGCCCTCCATGACATTGAGGGCGCCCTCCATCGAGGGCGCCTCTATGATGTAGAGGGCGCCCTCCATAGAAGGCACCCTATAATATAGAGGGCGCCCTCCATAACCTTGAGGGTGCCCTCGACCTAGCCAAAGTGATCATTTCGTATTTGGATAAAATTTTATCCAAATGTCACGCTGGAGGCACCCTCCATGCTTATGGGAGGTACCCTCAAGCTGAAGATAGAATTTCTAGGCCCTATAAAAAAAACCCTGTAGCTAGAGAATCAGACATCAACTCTTGTACTAACTTCCTAACAACTACTTAAGCTTTTATTGTGTAAAAGCTTCTCCACCTTTAAATTATTATGAAATTTAATTTATTTTTTATTTAAATTTTTAATTGATGTTTTGAAATTTTGATTTTTAATATTTGTAACACATCTATAAAAGTATAACTTTTTTTTAGATGGAGTAAATCCTTCTATTTTTTATTTTTTATGTATATTTTTCAAAATCAAATTAGATGTTTAAAAAGCCTAACATACTACTTTGTATCGAATGCAAAACTCTTACTTGTTGCTCTTATCTTAAAGAGGAAGAAAAAAGAAAAGAGATCATCAGTAGGAGAGAAAAATAATATCTTTTGAGAGTATCATCGATGAATAAAGATAAGCGCATTGAATTATCGAGTGAGAGAGAAAGAAGATATAAGAACATCGATCAGAGATGATAATAGTACAAGATCTTCAATAATTGTAAGAGGTTTTAAAGAGATCAATGCATAAAAAAAGAATCTATTAAATTTTAAAAATAAGATATATAATTAATAAAATTAATAATAAATAAAATTAGAATAATTTAAAATTTAAAATTGATGTTTTTCAAATAAATCTAAAATTAAGAGTGAATATTTCCTTTTTTTAAAAAATATAAATAATACTAAAACATAAAACCACTTTTATTAGCCATAGGCCGTAATAGCCCTAACAAATTATTTTGCAAGGCATAGGTCTTAGACAGACCATAAGTTGTTAAAGGTATTTTTTTTAAAATGATCACAATAAATATTTTGTAAATAAATAAATTACAATATGGATAAATTATCTTAAAATCTTCCATCATAATTTAAATTTTACATGTAATCTCTAAGTAAAAAAAAATTCTTTCTATTCACGGCATGCAAAGATCGTTACCTAGTTGTCCTTTATTTTTTAATACAAAAAGTCTAAAATGAGGTATAATTCTTGTAAGTACCCTGTGGTGATTTTGATATGGTCAACTAAATTAAATTAAGTCCTGTTTGTCTTTAATCCTTGTGTCTAAGTGTGCAAGAGCTTAGGAACACAAGAAGTCGAGTGGAAGATGTAGCTAGTGAGAAGGGTGACACAGAAAAAGGAACCAACGGGCTCGGTGCATCTGAGGAACGAGATATTGTCGAAGAATACATCGGTGGATGAGAAGGACGTGTGTGTCATTCGAGGGATGAAAAGTCGGGGAAGAAGCCTACTCTAAGAGAAGGCTGGAGTTGGGTTCAGGTGAGCTCAATTCTGGTTAGCTGGAGAGTCACCCATGCGAAGAGATCAGCTAAAGAGTTGATCTGCCTTATGGAAGACACCTTCCATGGCTTGGAAGGTACCTACAATAAACAGTGCGAAGGCGCCTTCTACCTCATAAAAGGCGCCTTTCAGTGATGGTTAGCTAAGATAGAGTTTTATCTTTGACAGATAAAACTTATCTAATGGAAGGCGCTTTGGACCATCTTGGAGGCGCCTTCCAACCTCAGATAGAGTTTTCTAGGGGCTATAAAAAGACCCATAGAGTTAGGAAATAATTATAACTTGAACAACAAATTCTGTACTATTTCCTAGTCTTTCTTTTGAGTTGTCAATTTCTTTAAGAGACTTCTCTGCCTGCAACAAAGGAGAATTCTAGTGGAGCACTTTCAGAGTCTTGAATTAACAACTACCTAGGTTATAACCAAGTTAATTTTTAACCTTTTTATTTCTTTCTTTTAGTTGAAAAATTAATTGTGCTATCTAACTAAGTTGAAAAATTGAGAAAGGGGTGATTTTATTTCGCAAGCAATTCACCCTTCCTTTTATCGGCCCCGATGCTCTAACAAGTGGTATTAGAGTCAAATCACTTCAGAAAGACTAGCTACCAACTGAAGCACTGAGATGATGACTGACCTAGCATCTATCCACCGAACTTCAAGGGAGAATTCGCCTTATCGAAAAAATGCATGGAGATATTTTTTAAAATCAATTTTGAAGTTTTATTAATAATTAAATATGATTTTATATCTCCAAAAGATCAAAAATGATGAACAAAAAGAAGAGTATATCTGGATAAAGAAAGAGCAAGCGGACTTTATAGATATGGACAAGCCAAATTCTATCAACTAAGCATGCTGCCACCTCAAGAAATCAGCAGAATCGACGCTTACGAATTAGCAAAGGAACTTTGGAAAAAGTTCCTAGAGTTACATGAAGGAACTTCTGAAGAAAAGCTCGCTAGATGGGACCTTCTCCATGTTAGAGTGTATACTGAAAGTCTAAGCTTTTGTAAACATTTATTTTGAATAAAGAATCACATTTGGTCAAATTATCTACATTTATTTGTAGTTGTTCAATTAATTTATATTGTAGATAACATAGTATGTGGTGTCACATACAGAAGATAATGTTATCAGTACCTTATAAATTATAAACAGTAGCTCACGACCAAGATGGAAAGGAACAAACCATTGGAAGGTCGTAGTGTAATTAGGTATTAGTTTATCTTAACTATATAATTACACTAGTACACTTAGAGTGTATTGAGTAGGACTATTAGAGGACGTTTCTTTTATACTGACTTTATAAAGGAATAAAGACCTCAATTATTATGGAAGTGTGTGCTCTTAATCCTAATATAATAACAAACACATATATTTGATATTTATTTTTTTAATTTATTAATGGGTGAGATTTAGTTTGATAAATCAATAAGCCCGATAAGTTGGGAAATGATATCACTTATAGTGTGTGTTGTTGATCATAAAAGGAAACTGTGTCCTAAAAATCTAGGTTGAGAATGTCCCCAAGAGGAGCTCATAAGGATTGTCATGTTAAACCCTACAGGTGGACTTAGTCCGACATGATGATAAGGTTGAGTGGTACTACTCTTGGACTAAGATATTAATTAAGTGAGTTGTCAGTAACTCATTTAATTAGTGGACATTCATTATCTTAAACACAGGGAGACTAACACACTCATAATAAGAAGGAGCCCAAAAATATAATTTGGGATCGGTATGGTAGTTCAATAATAGTTCTCTAGTGGAATGAATTATTATTGATAAAATTAAGTTGTGTGTTCGGGGTGAACACGGGATGCTTAATTTTATTAGGAGACCAAAACCAATTCCTTCTCTCGGTCCCTATCGTAGCCTCTTAATTATAGAGTACTACACCCACCTATACCCACCTTCGTACCCATCTAAAAGGGGTCGGCCAAGCCTTGCTTGGAGCCCAAGCAAGGGGCCAGCCAAACCATGTTTAGATGGGAATGATTGTGGCCGGCCCAAGCATGGGTTCAATCTATGTGTGGTCGGCCATTAAAAATAGAAAAGAAATTTTAATTTTAAATTTTTTCTTATGTGGAATACATGATTTAAAAGAGAGTTTAAAAATTAAAATATTTCATTTTATAACATTCTACAAAAGATTAAGAGAAGAGTTAAATCTCTTTCCTTATTTGTAGATTAAAAGGTGGATTTTAATTTTGATAAAAACTTTCCTTATTTATAAATCATCCACATGTTGAAAAGATAAATTTTAAAATTATAGAAATTTCCTTTTATAACATAAACCATGAAGGGATTATTAAAGAGAAATTTTATTTTAAAATTTTTCTGGAAGCAAATTAGGAAGCTTTAATTTTTCTAGCGAAAAAATTTCCTTATTTGCTTGTTTTGATGTGGCCGACCATATGCATTAAGAAAAGAATTTTAATTTTAATTAATTAAAATTTTCCTTTTCAATGGCAAAAGAATTAAGGAAGGTTTTATTAAATTTTCCTTATTTGCCAAGGCTAAGGATTATAAAAGAGGGGGTTTGGGTGCCTTCATGATACACAACCTCTATTCTATTTCTCCCTCTTTTCTTCCTTGGTGTGGCCGGCCCCTTCCTTTTCTCTTCTCTCCATCTTTGTGGCCGAACCCCCTCTTCCTCTTGGAGATCAAGTGGTGGCCGGATCCTAGCTTGGAGAAGAAGAAGAGGAAGCTTGCATCCCTTGGAGCTTGGTTGGTGGAAAAGGTTCTTCATCCTTAGGAGGTTTTGTGCTTGGCCGAAACTTGAAGGAAGAAGAAGAAGGTGCTAGGTGGTTCTCGTCTCGGAAGATCGTTGCCCACACAACGTCCGAGATTAGAAGAGGAATACGGTAGAATATCAAGAGGTCATTATCTACAAAGAAAGGTATAACTAATAATTATTTCCTGCATCATGTTAGTTTTGTTTCTTTGTAAAAATACCAAATACAAGAGGCATGCGATTCTAGTTTTTCGAATTAGTCTTCGATGTTGTATTCTTTTATTTTTCTTTTCCTTGTGATTCGATTGTTCTTAGTGGTTAACCTAGGGTTACTATGGGAAGGTTAAATATTTAATTTCCTTAAAAGGGTTTGTCTAGTCGGTGGTGATTGCTCCCATATCCAAGAAGGCCAAGTGCCTCGCCATGCACTACTGGAAGCCAATTTTGGAAATAGATATTTAATTGTTTTCGTGACCTAGGTGATTTGGATTGAACGTGTTAAGTTCTGCAGGAGATCCAAGTCTAAACATAAAAGAACAAATAAGTTAAACTTAGGATCAAACGTGTTAAGTTCCGCAGGCGATCCAAGTTTAATTTAAAAGAACACATGGTAGCTAGGAAAAAGTTCAGATCTTTGTACAAAATTTTTGTACAGTGAAACCGTTAGACTTTCCGAGTAGCAACCAACACTCCAGAACTAACTTACTATTGGATTGTGAAATGTCGATAGAGGGGAGGGGTGAATATCGATTTGAAAAACAACGAGTATAAACGCAGCGGAAATAAAAAAGCTTAGACAGATGAACACGGTGTTTTTTTACTTCGTTCGGAGCTTGTGATGACTCCTACTCGAAGGTCGGTACTCCTTGAGTACTTTCGTTGGGCAATCACTAGCAGTTCGAATATTATTACAATTTAAAGTACAGAAATGCTAATGAAAATAAAACAAATACCGACAAGAACTAAAGAAGAGGAAAAAAGCGTATTGTCGGATCTTCGTTAGCGTCGCAGGAGCGCAGAGCAGTAGAGCAAGCAGTAGAAGACTTTCTTTTCGTTGTAGTTTTGAAGCTCCCCTCTGACCCTCCTTTTATATGAGGCTCGGGGCGCCCTGGATCCCTTCCAGGCGCCCTGGTGGGACGTGGCAGGTCCAACCAGTAAGCTCCACGTGGCGACGCGCGAGTTTGGATAAAACTTACCTTCGGGAGCCCAGATCCCTTCCGGGCGCCTAGACCTCCGTGCGCTCGGATCACTTCCGGGCGCCCGGATCTCCTATTTCCAGGAACTCCTTCTCCTGTAAAATAGAGTTAGTCCGAGGCAAATATATACCCTGTAAGACAGATTGTTAGCACAATTAAAGTTCAACAAAGTAAAAGCAAAGAGTATGACTTAGATTCTGTCTTTCCGAGACCAGAATCTAGTCACGATCTCGACTCAGATATCCGAAATGGATCTAAGCCGGATCGACGCCTAATGTTCCCTTCCCGGGAACACGTCCTCGCAGTTACTCTCCTCCAGTGACTTACCTTACTTACCTGCCAGACGTCCGGTCAGCCCTTCGACCCATCTGGACTTCTCGCCAGCTATCCGGTCGGCCCGTCGACCTAGCTGGACTTCTCGCCAAGCGTCCGGTCAGCCCGTCGACCCGCTTGGACTTCTCGCCAGCTATCCGGTCAGCCCGTCGACCTAGCTGGGTTTCGTGCTAGACATCCGGTCAGCCCGTCGACCTGTCTGGACTTCTCCTACACACTTAATCAAAGTATCAGACAACAACAAACTAACTTAACCTGATTTGTCATTCATCAAAACCTGGGTTAAATCGTTAGTGCTAACCGCACCAACAATCTCCCCCTTTTTGATGGAATGACAACCTGGTTAAGTTAGTGAAAACATATGCAAGAAACAACATGCGTTTATGTGGTTTTAAAGTTTAGTTTGTATTTCCAAATTGGTCAAATTGGTTTAGCTAACTTAACCACCTAACCCTCCCCCTTTGACATTCATCAAAAAAATAAGCATGGGTCAAGTAAGCATAAACATAGACTTCAGACAAAGAAATAATGTCAAGTTAATTTGGGGGAGTTTAAACTTTTGAAAATTTGTTTAAAGCATTAGCTTTTAGAAAAAAAATAGCTAAGTTTAGATAGACAAAATCTCAAACACATGTATAAGTACTACATTTCAAGATCAAATTTTGAATTTTCAAAACAAGTTTCAATTTTGAGATGCTTTTCAAATAAGCTTTCAAAATCAAAATTTTAAAACTGAGTTTGAAAACTCTATTTTTCAAAGTTTAAGTTTTGAAAAATCTAATTTCCACAATTTTCAATAGCAAAGCAATTTTTAAACCTAATTTTTGTAAAATTTAACTTTCAAATCAAATTGTCAAAATTAAGTAAAATCAATTTTGAGAACTAGATTTTTAAATTTAATTTTCAAAATCAATTTTCAATAAAAAGTAAAACCCTAAACAACTTGGTTGTATAAGAGTTAGTTTGCAAACATAGTTTTAAGGAATTTTTAGGAAAACATTTTTCAAATACTAATGTAAAATGTTGAAAAAAAATATTCGAAGTAGACAAAGGAGTTTTCAAAATAATTTTGTAAAATTATTTTTCAGAATCAACTTTTCAAAAAAAATTTATACATTTTTTTACCAAGTTGAGTAAAAAATCAGTTTAAAGTTCAATTTGAAAAACTGAAGTAGTTTTATTTCTCCCCCTGAACTTGACATTAAATCAACTGTCTAACCATTTCGTTACTGACTGACTTATCAGAAGATAGTAGCTTTCACTTGGTTAGTCAAGTTAAGTTTACTCTTAACTTGATTAATGTATATTTTGTATTTAACGCCTAGACTTGTGTCGATGCACTGAAATAAACATCTTAAGTCTTAGGCAAGTGGCCTATACATCTCACCCATTTCTATGTTTGTCAAACACAAGCAAGGTAAGCCTAGGGTTTTGGTGAGATGCTCAAAACTAGTCCTATGGGCACATGCTTTCTATGGATTTTGAACTAGGCTAAGGCTAAAACATTTTGAACAAGAAGGCTAAAAATAGGAAGGTTTTAAAAACGAAACATGTTTGAGCCTATCAGTTGAAAGCAATCATTTTTGAAAATATTTTTGAAATTCGAAACTCCTAGTTTATTAAGCACATTTCTAGTTTTCTACGCAAATTGCTAAATTCATTTTCAGGGAGTGGTTTAGTGAATATGTCAGCTAAGTTTGACTTGGACTCAACGTATTTGAGCTCAATGTCACCCTTAGTAACATGATCTCTGATAAAGTGGTGCCTGATTTCAATGTGTTTGGTTCTTGAATGATGCACTGGATTTTTTGTTAAATTTATTGAGCTAATATTGTCAATAAAAACTTTTACATTTGTGATTTTTAAGTTGAAATCTTTTAAGGTGTGCATCATCCATAATAATTGGGCTACACATTCTCCTATGGCTATGTATTCTGACTCAGTTGTAGATAATGCAACAGTGTTGCTTACTACTAAACCAGCTAACAAGTGATGAGCCTAGCAGTTGGCATCCACCGCTTGTGCTTTTGCGGTCTAATTTGCATCCAGCATAATCTGAATTAGAATATCCTATTAATTCAAAGTCATTAGTCCTAGGATACCAAATTTCTACGTTTGTTGTTCCTTTAAGATATCTAAAAATCCTTTTGACTTGAGTCAGATGGGATTCTTTAGCACATGTTTGGTATCTAGCACACATACTAACTGCAAATAAGATATCAGGTCGGCTTGCAGTTAAGTAAAGTAGACTACCTATTGCACTTCTATAATACTTTAGATCCACTGGTTTTCCATTTGGGTCATTATCTAAGATTGTGTTTACTGCCATGAGTGTTTTTATTTCTTTTGTATTTTTCATTCCAAATTTTTTAAGTAATTCTTTAGTGTATTTATGTTGATAAGTGTAATTTCCTTCATTTGTTTGTTTAATTTGTAGTCCTAGAAAATATGTCAATTTTCCTACTAAACTCATTTCAAATTCTTGTTCCATTAGGTTGATAAATTCTTCTAAGAAGTCTGAGTTAGTTGAACCAAATATTATATCATCTACATATATTTGTGCTATAAATATGTCGTTATTTAGTAATTTAACAAACAAGGTTGGGTCAATTTGACCTTGGTTGAATCCTTTGGATGTTAAGTAAGATCTTAGCCTTTCATACCATGCCCTGGGTGCTTGTTTAAGTCCATACAATGCTTTCTTTAACTTAAAGACATAATCAGGATGTTCTAAATTTTCAAATCCAGGAGGCTGACCTACATAAACTTCTTCTTTTATCAGTCCATTGAGAAAAGCTGACTTAACATCCATTTGATATAGTTTGAATCCCTTATGGGCTGCATAACTTAGTAACATTCTAATGGATTCTAATCTGGCTACTGGGGCATAGGTTTCATCGTAGTCAAGTCCTTCAACTTGACTGAACCCTTTGGCAACTAGCATAGCCTTATTCCTAGTAATTTCTCCAGTTTCACTTAATTTGTTTCTAAATACCTATTTTGTTTCTATTATTTTCTTATTTTTGGGTGGTGGTACTAAGTCCCAGACTTCATTACGCTCAAATTGAGCTAGTTCTTCTTGCATAGCTATGATCCAGTCTGGGTCAAGTAGGGATTCAGCTATAATTTTGGGTTCAATATTTGAAATTAAAGAGATTTGACTTAGATTTCTAAATGATGATCTAGTTTGGACCCTCAAGTTTGGGTCACCAATTATTTGATCAGTTGGATAGTTTGGGTTCACTCTTATAGTTCTAGGGGGTTGATTTTCTTGAGGTTGTTCTTCTTCTTCATGATTTAAGGGTTGATTGGTTTCTTCTTGATTACCTTGAGTGAACTCAATTGGTAGGAGTTGGGTTTATCCTGGGATTTCTTTGGATTCTTCAAATTTTACATTTGTTGTTTCTTCAATTTTTAATGTGACTTTATTATATATTCTGTAACCCCTACTATTTAGTGAGTATCTTACAAAAATTCCATTTTCTATTTTAGAAGTAAATTTTTCTAGATGTTTTCTGGTGTTTAGGATAAAGGCTGGACACCCAAATACTTTAAAGTACTTTATGTTGGGTTGTTTGTTATAAAATATTTCAAAGAAAGTTTTATTATGTCTTTTATTTAATGTTGTTCTATTTTGCACATAGCAGGCTGTACTAACAGCTTCTGCCCAAAAATATTTAGGTAAGTTATATTCGTTTAACATAGTTCTAGAGGCTTCTAGTAAAGTTCTATTTTTTCTTTCTACAATTCCATTTTGTTGGGGGGTTTTAGGACACGAAAATTCGTGATGGTAGCCATTCTCAAGACAGAACTTGTTAAAATTATGATTTTTAAATTCCCCCCCCCCCGTTGTCACTCCTAATTCTTTTAATTTTAAAATCTTTTTCATTTTCAATTTGTTTGCAAAAGTTTGTAAAGATTTCAAAAGTTTCGTCTTTATGTTTTAAGAATTTAACCCAAGTAAACCTAGAATAGTCATCTATTATTACTAAGCAGTATAAGTTTCCATTTATGGATTTGACTCCGTGGGAGTCAAAAAGGTCTAAATGTAGAAGTTCTAATATCGAGTTGGTTTGTGGCTGATTGGTTGGTTTGTGAGTGGATTTTGTTTGTTTACCTTGTTGACAAACATTACATATTGTTGAATCTAAGTTAGGTAATTTCGGTAAACCTCTCACTAGTCCATTTAATTTGCTTATATTTCTAAAGTTGGTGTGAGACATTCTCCTATGTCATAACCAAGTTTCTTCTTTTTGTGTTAAATAACACTTAATTGAAGAGGTGGTTAAGTTGATAGCATAGATGTTGTCTTTTCTAAAACCTTTTAGGCTTATAGTAGGATTATCTAGATGTTTGATTAAACACTCTGTGGATAGAAATTTAACCTTATACCTAGTATCACACAATTGACTTATACTCAAGAGATTGTACTTAAAATTCTCGACAAGTAGAACATTTGTAATTATGAAATCTATTTTTAATTCAATATTACCTATTCCGATTACCTTGAGTTTGCCGTTGTTTCCAAAGGCAACTGTTCCTAAGCTTTTGTAGGTGAGTTGAGTGAACTTGGTGTGATCTCCAGTCATGTGTTTGGAGCAACCACTGTCCAAAATCCACTTGATTTCCTACAATGAGTAGGAATTAAGGTTAGTCTTTTAATAATTTCTTAAATTTAATTTTTTGAAATAATTTTTTAAAGTTAATTTAATAAATTTTAAAATAATTTTTAAATTTAATTTTTGAAATAATTTTTTAAAGTTAATTAAATAAATTTTAAAATAGTTTTTAAATTTAATTTTTGAAATAATTTTTAAATTTAAAGTTAATTTAATAAATTTTAAAATAATTTTTAAATTTAATAAATTTTAAAATAGTTTTTAAATTTAATTTGAATTTTAATTTAATTAACTTAATTTGAAATTTAATTTAATTAATTTAATTTGAAATTAAATTAAATTAATTTAATTTGAAATTTAATTTAATTAATTTAATTTGAATTTTAATTTTGATCCTTAGTCATCTCACCCGATCTAAGTTTTCAATCAGGGAATCCTATAATTTTGTGAGATGAATTTTATTTTTAATTATGGAATTTTGGTTTAACTTGTGTTAGATTCAGGTTTAGCTTTGGTCTCTACAAATAGACATTCTTCGGATAAACTTCTAAGCTTGGTGAGTCACATGGACGTCATTAGAAGTAACCAACCTTTCGAGGTTTTCCGAATAGTCCTATCCACGGAGCTTAGTACTAAACCTTGGTCTAACTAGTTAGGATCCATTTAAGGGTAGCTTCGGTCAGTTTCACTTGGCCAAATGCACCAGATCGAAGCCATATCTTTCTAGACATGTGATGCCCAAGCTTCCCTAACGTACTATCATCCAAAAACTTCACCAGTACCAGGATTCAAGTTAAACTTGGTCCCTTTTTAACTAATCTTAATCACCCTGCCGGGTTAGTTTGTTTGGGTTATCCTGTCGGGTAAGTTAGTTTTGGAGGTGCCAGCTATTCTGGAGCCTCCCCCTGAATTATTGGCTTTTAATTTAAATTTTCGTTTTAGGTCTGTGTCGACTTTTTTTTATAGTTATAATTAACTTGGTGATAATTTATATTTTGTTTAATATGTTTAAATTTTGATTTCTTTGATTTGTATTTTGGTTTTTGATTTGGTTTATTCGAGTTTATATAATATACTTTTTCTTTAGGTATGTAATATTGATTAGTTCCTACTTGCGTGGTCAGATATGCTTTCGGAACCCAAGCTTGATTAGTTGATTTGTATTGGGTTATTAATGACTTAAAGGTTTTACTTGAGTTTGACTTGTATCCAAGTCCGGTTTTATTATAACATGCTTTTTGATTGTTCAGGATTAAATCTAGATTTTTTGATCTTGTAGTGAATTTTTCTAGTATTTCTTTTAAGTTATTAATTTCTGATTTTAATGATGAATTCTCTTCAAGTATTAGATCTTGAGTTGGATTTGAATTTCTTATTTGTTCCTTGAGGTCTTGATTTTCCTCAAGGAGTGATTTGTTTTCATTTTCTATTTTAATTAACTTACTATTTAAGCAGGAAATAATTCTAAAAATTTTTTTGTTTAAATTAAAATATACCTCATCTGGGCCTTCAGAAACGAGTACGGACTTGTGGCTTGATTCGGGTTCGGACCCGTCTTCATCTCTCGACTCGTCTTCCGTTTCAGCTTCGCGGGCCATCAGCGCGAGGTGGCTCTGGTGTTTCTGCTCTTCTTCCTCTGATTCGTCCGAGGAGTCGTCCCACGTTGCTTTGAGAGCCTTCGTTTTGGTTGGCTTCGATTTGTCGAACTTCAGTCTTGGGCATTCGTTCTTGTAGTGCCCCTTTTTATTGCATCCAAAGCACGTCACGTTCTTTTGTTCCGAGGGAGAACTGATCTTTTGAAGGTCCTTCTTGCTGAAGCTTCTTTTTCTCCTGGTGAACATTTTTCTTACCAGGTTCACCAGGTGTTCTTCGTCTTCGGAATCTTGATCAGAATCTTCTTCAGATTCAGGCTTGCTCTTCTTTTCTTTGGATAAGCCTGCAAGTAAAGCAATACCTTTCTTGGCTCCAGCATTAGTTTGTTCATGTAATTCTAACTCACAGAAAAACTCGTCTAATTTTAACTTAGATAAATTTTTCGAAATCTTGTAGGCATCTACGATTGATGCCCACAAGCTATTACGATGAAAGGCATTTAGTGCGTACCTTATTAAATCACTGTTTTCCATCTGGTGGCCTATCGCGTGGAGTCCGTTGAGGACGTCCTTGATTCTTGCATGCAGTTGACTTGCCGTTTCCCCTTCCTACATTTTTATATTAAATATTTTATTTAAAAGTAGGTCTCTTTTTGTTACCTTTGCGTCGCTCGTTCCTTCGTGCAACTCGATCAGTTTGTCCCACAATTCTTTAGCATTCTGATGAGGTCCGATGCGATTCAGCTCTTCTCGTGTTAGGCCACAATGTAGCGTGTTGATTGCCTTGTTTTCCGTTGATGCCTTTTTCCTCATGTCCGGAGTCCACTGTTCCGGGTCTAGTGGATTTCCGGAGTTGTCGACTGGAGTTCGGTATGCCTTTATAACGCTGAACCATTGATCGTTGTTTGTCTTTAGGTACACCTCCATTCTTTTCTTCCAGTACGAGAAGTCATCCCCGTTGAATAGGGGAGGACGTACTGTGCTAAAGCCTTCTAGTTGAGACATCCTGCACATAAGTAAACAATGGGAAAAAATATCCCAAGACTTGGTCTTGGATTAGTAGTACGGGAAAAAATATTATAGCAGTATCTAAATTAGTGTTGCACCAATATAGATTTAATTGCGACAATTTTTTTTTTCAAAATTAATAATATTAATATAAAAAAAACAAAAAAAGAATATTTTCACCCCCTGTCTGATTGGTGGTTGCACCAAATCAGAGCGGTACCTGCTCTGATACCACTTGTTGGATCGTGAAACGTCGATAGAGGGGGGGGGTGAATATCGATTCGAAAAACAACGAGTATAAACGCAGCGGAAATAAAAAAACTTAGACAGATGAACACGGTGTTTTTTACTTCGTTCGGAGCTTGTGACGACTCCTACTCGAAGGCCTGTACTCCTTGAGTACTTTCGTTGGGCAATCACTAGCAGTTCGAATATTATTACAATTTAAAGTATAGAAATGCTAATGAAAATAAAACAAATACCGACAAGAACTAAAGAAGAGGAAAAGAGCGTATTATCGGATCTTCGTTAGCGTCGCAGAAGCGCAGAGCAGTAGAGCAAGCAGTAGAAGACTTTCTTTTCGTTGTAGTTTTGAAGCTCCCCTCTGACCCTCCTTTTATATGAGGCTCGGGGCGCCCTGGATCCCTTCTGGGCGCCCTGGTGGGACGTGGCAGGTCCAACCAGCAAGCTCTACGTGGCGACGCGCGAATTTGGATAAAACTTACCTCCGGGCGCCCGGATCCCTTTCAGGCGCTCGGATCCCTTCCGGGCGCTTGGACCTCCGGGCGCCCGGATCACTTCCGGGCGCCCGGACCTCCTATTTCAAGGAACTCCTTCTCCTGCAAAATAGAGTTAGTCCGAGGCAAATATATACCCTGTAAGACAGATTGTTAGTACAATTAAAGTTCAACAAAGTAAAAGCAAAGAGTATGACTTAGATTCCGTCTTTCCGAGACCGGAATCTAGTCACGATCTCGACTCAGATATCCGAAATGGATCTAAGCCGGATCGACGCCTAATGTTCCCTTCCCGGGAACGCGTCCTCGCAGTCACTCTCCTCCAGTGACTTACCTTACTTACCTGCCAGACATCCGGTCAGCCCTTCGACCCGTCTAGACTTCTCGCCAGCTATCCGGTCGGCTCGTCGACCTAGCTGGACTTCTCGCCAAGCGTCCGGTCAGCCCGTCGACCCGCTTGGACTTCTCGCCAGCTATCCGGCCAGCCCGTTGACCTAGCTGGGCTTCGTGCCAGACATCCGGTCAGCCCGTCGACCTGTCTGGACTTCTCCTACACACTTAATCAAAGTGTCAGACAACAACAAACTAACTTAACCTGATTTGTCATTCATCAAAACCTGGGTTAAATCGTTAGTGCTAACCGCACCAACACTTACGAACCTCCGGCTAAAAGAAGAAGAGTCAATAGCACAACTGCACACCAAACTGAAGGAGCTGATCACCAAACTCACAAATCTCGAAGAAAAGGTAACAAGCCGTAATTCTCTAAGGTACACATTAAATGCTTTTCCAAGGACACCCGAATGGTCCTCTATAGTCAACTCCATTTATATTTCTAAAGATCTAGAGGTTAGTACATTAGAAAGTTTATTTTTTTACTTTAGAACTTCATGAATCTAGATGTGAAGAAGTAAAGGAACCAAGTCAGACGATTGACCTAAAGGCAAGAACAGATAATCCAAACTCTGAACTATCCATCGACAAGATGAAACATCATTATTAGTAAGAAAATTTAATAAGTTTATTAAATCTAATAAATTTAAGTCACAGATGAAAAAGTACTTCCGGAATAAAAGGAAGGTTTGATACACAACTGTCAAGAATAAGGGCATATCAAGGATGACTACCTCAAACTGAAAAATAAGGAGAAAGACAAGAGCAAAAGACCAACAAGATCGAAGCACAAGAATTTGAAGGCAACGTGGGATAAATCTTCGTCCTCTAAGTCTGTGATCGAGGCCTATGCCGAACTAGTCCTGCTGGCAAACCACCAGAGGAACGCTGAAAGTTCCTCAAAGATGAGTATCGACTAAGGGGGAGGATCCTCAGAGGAAAGCAGAGATAAAGGGGGAGGAATAAACCACGAGGTAAGTGAGGTATACACACTTTCTCCCAAATAATCTTTCAAATTTATTAAAATACTTTAAAAAAATATAGTACAATTAGAAAAAGATAATGTTAGGTTAAAATTAAACTTAGCAAATTCATGTCCATTAGATATGTTTGATAAGTTAAAAATAAAAAATAAAAAATAAAAAATTAAAAGTATAAATAGAAAAATTGAAAAATAACCATACATGCTCAAACAACTTTCAAAAATCAAAATTTAGAAAGTATGGTAGAATTAATTAGTATAGTAGAAATTGTTGGATCGTGAGAGGGGGTGAATCACGATTTTTAAAACAGAGGAATTTTAAAAATAAAATTGCAGTAGAAAGATTAAAGCAAGTAACACACACGGAAAACTCAGTCGGTTTTACTTGGTTCGGAGCCTTCAGCGACTCTTACTCCAAGACCTAGGTCCCGCGAACCTATCAATGAGTAATCCACTAAATGCCTCTTTTAGAACTACTGAAAGAGGTAATCGAATACAAGATAGGGACAGTGTAACAACCTATACTTCAAAGCAACAGTAAAAAAGTTTGTAACATAATTAAAGTTACCAATAATTTGGGCATACTCGTGTGTTGCTGTCGGTCTACCGGAGATAATTGGATGACTCTAAAAAGCAACTTGGTGACAGAATGACTTCTTTGAAGTAGTAGTAGGACGTTGAAGCAATCATAATGCCAATCAAACGTATAGAAGCTTGTAAACTAAGTTATGTTGAAGCCTTGGTCGAGATGCCCTTATTAAGGGTGTGGAAGGCGCCTTTCATAGCTTTAAAGGCGCCTCCAACCTGAGAAATCTGATCCTAAATAGTTCGATCCTTATCTATGACGAAGTCTAATTTTATCCTACTGAAGGCGTCTTCCATAGCACCGAAAACTCCTTCCATGAACAGTGCGAAGACGCCCTCCACTGCTTGAAGGCACCTCAGGCATTGTTCACCTGAGGCCTTTTATGCTTCTTTTGCCTTGTAAAAAGTATTAGTCCAATAACTTGCAAGATAAGTGTTAGTGTAATAATAATAATGAGTAGTAATTAGACCCTATCTTCCCGAGACCAAATCTAGTCAAAGTCTCAATTTAGGGATCTAAAATGGACCTAAATTGGACCAACACCTACTGTCCCTCAACTGGGACGCGTTCTCACCGAGTCACTCTCCTTCAGTGACTTACCTTTATTGATGCAGTTTGCACTAACAGTCTAACTCAAGTTTTGATAAATGACAAGTAAGTTAAGTTAGATATTGTTGTGATCTAACCATCTTACCAAGTGTGTAGGAGATTAACCAGATAGGTCAACAGGCTGACCGGATATATGGTACGAGATCCAGATAGGTCAATGGGATAACCAGATATCTGGCAAGAAGTTCAGCTAGGTTAACTGGCCGACCGGATAGCTGGTGTAAAGTTCATCTAGGTCGACGGACCAACCAGATAACTGGTGCAAAGTTCAGCTAGGTCGACAGGCCGACCAGATAGCTGGTGCGAGATCCAGATAGGTCGACGGGCTGATTGGATATCTCGCAAGGAAGTCTAGTTGGGTCTGCGGACTGGACAACTGGCAAGTTGGTAAGTTAAGGTAAGTCACTAGAGGAGAGTGACCTTGTGAAGACACATCCCGATTGAGGGACAGTAGGCATCGATCTAGGTTAGGTCCATTTCAGATTCCTAATCTAAGACCTTGACTAGCTCCTGGTCTTGGGAGAACAGGAATTAATTCACACTTCTCATTATTATTGTGCTAACATTTGTCTTTCAGGTTATTATTTTGTTTATTGGACTAACGTGGTTTTGTAGGACAAGGGAGCAAAATCGCCTTCGGATGAACAATATACGAAGGCACCTTCAAGATTGATGGAAGGCGTCTTCGTAATATTCATAGAAGGCGCCTTCCATAGCTATGGAAGGCACCTTCCGCAGGATGAAATTTGGACTCTGTCGTGGATAAGTGCTAGGTTGTTCGGGATCGAGTTTTTTAGGTTAGAGGCGCCTTCAATGACTATGGAAGGCTCCTTCCATGCTCTTTATAAGCCTGCTCACTCAAAGCTTCAACACAGAACACACATACGAACTACTACGCATTCGATTGAGCATCCGACTGCTTCTGCTCCCTGTTGTTACTCTAGAAAGTCTGTTTGCCTTCGAGCTATGCTTCCGGGATGTCCAAATCATCTCCGGTAGACCGATATTTTGTTGGTAACCTTTTTATTAGTGTTGCATTCTTAATTCTACTGCTTTAAAAGGAAAGTATAGATTGCTACACTGTCCCTATTCTTGTCTCGATTCCCTCTTCTGGAGGTACTAGAAGAGGCCTTTAGTGGATTACTCATCGATAGGTCCGCGAGACTTGGGTCTTGGAATAAGAATCGTCGAAGACTCTGAACTAAGTAAACCGCTTGTGTTCTCTTGTTTCGCTTTTTGTTCGTCCATTTTCTTTTTCCACTGTGCGTACTCATGATTTTAAAACAAAGAAAATAAGTTTTTGAAAAACACATGATTCACTCCCTCTCACATGTGTCTCGATCCAACAACCTCCACTTACTAACTTGCAGTCGATTGACTAACTTCTTAACCCACCAGGTTTTCATACTAGTTGTCAGGTCCGCAGACCCAACTAGATTTCGGCCAGATGTAAAGCCCCACGGGCCCAGCTGGACTTCCTATCAGATATCAAGTTGGCCCTTTGACCTATCTAGTCTTCGCATCAACTATCGTGTCCTACTGACCTAGCTAGATTCATCCTGGTGTTGTTAGTATTAGCCCTAGTACCAATTATGAGATGATTGTAAAAGACTCATTTTATATCATATATCAGTATTAATAAAAGGTAAAGTTGGTTATTATATTTATTTCAGTTCAGTGACAATTGAATAAGTATAATAAGGACCTTGGGTAGTAGATTCTTATCTACAACATATCAATTGGTTGAATTGATAGTGAGATATTGTAGATATACATGGAACACTACTCTTAACTATTCCTAGTCAAGCATTAATATGTAAGGACAATATTAATGCGTTGAGACTAGAATGTAGGTCAACAGATGACTTAATATCATAAGTCATGGATATGAGATATCAGGTTGACACATAAGTATATATTAGAGAATATATACTGAATGACCCGCCATGAGAATGTTTCATGGATCGTTATATGAGTATCATAAATATTTTCATATGACTATTGGTATGAATAGTTCTTAGACCTGAAGTCACTACAGTTCCCTACATAAAGAGTTGTGTACTTTGGTATCGGCAAACGTCACTTGTAACAAGGTGGACAATAAAGTCGATCACTGGGTATGCAATGAATTATGTGAAGGGATGTGAGTGATGTAGATGTGATCTATCCCTTCCATATGACGGAAGCGATATCTGTGGGCCCCTTGATTAGTAGGACACAAGAATGCATGACCATGCTCAAATGAGTCAATATGTGATATTGAGCTTATTTGATTGAGTGTGTCTACTTAGAGATCAAGAAACACAAAGATTGGTAAAAGGATGACACGTTCTATCCCTCATTGATCAATCTAGATATCAAGGATAGAAGGATTGAATTATAAAAGATAATAGACACGGAAAGGTTAGGTCAGATCTCGACATTCTCATCACTTGGGTAGCAATGATGTATTGCTAGATGCCACTCATTGCTTATGTTTTTAAAATAATTTTTAGATACATTGCCAACGTTACGAGAGCCTATTGGGTCACACACAAAAAACATGTTGATTTGGAGATGGATTATGGGGTTAAGTTTAATTCGAATTATACACATTGAGTTAGACTCGAATGAATTCGGATTAGACTTATTGAGTAATGGGTTAGACTCATTGGTTTATTGGGTTAATGACGTATTGGGTTAATGGTTCATCTAATATTCTAAATCCAACCCATTAAGATTAATGAATATTAATAGAGATTAATATATTATTAATCAAAAGGAAGATCAAGAGATAAAAATATTTTGTATTCATTGGATGAATATAAAAGCCATTTGTAAAAGTAACATTTAGGTGAAGTAACCTTTTTGGTAAAGTAACCTTTTTGGTGAAGTAACATATTTGGTAAAGTAACCCTTTTGTGAAGTCACCTTATATAGATGAAGTGACCTTTTGGTTGGGTGTGCTCTTCTTGGGTTTTTGCTCTTCTTCCTTCTTCCACTCTTGGCCAAAACTTCCACAAGAGGTTGCTAGCACAACCTTTGGTTGTTTCTTTCTCCATTTCATGAGTTCGTGAGACGGACGGAGAACGTATTCATGTGGATACCATAGAGGTGCGGACGTGTTGATCGCGCTGAGATCTACATCCTAATGAAACGTGGCTGACAGGATTGCGAAGGGCACGCAACAAAGGTATAACTTTCTCATGTAGAATATTAGTACTTAGTATACAGTTTTCTTTTGCATGGATCTTCTGGATATGAGCTTATTTTTCTGCTGCACTTTTCGACGTGTTTAGCGCTATAGTTCCTTACAGTGGTATCAAAGTCACTTGCAAAGGCATATACTAAGTCGTAGTAGATTTTATGTTATAAAATATTGTGAATGTTATGTGACATGATGCATGGTTATGACCCTTTACCCCGATGTGATTGGATGTGTGTTATAATTCATAATACGGCCTGCGTGTCGTGCCTCTCCTCTTTCACTCCTGTTGTAAATTTAGACTACCCTCGAATGTAACTTGAGGTTTCTTTAGGTTTTGTAATGTACAAATTAGAGAAGAACAAGTCTACTGGACGACGATGAAAAGGGAGGAGGACAACAACACATGACGACCGAGGAAGCACTTGAAGAGGATGCTTTGACCTAGGTTGACCTTACAATCTTCTCATTGGTTTGAGAATATCATAGAAAATGGGGTCATAACCATGTCACATTTATTTTGTGCATATATGTGATGTATGCCATGATATGCTAATTTTGTATGCGATGCATGTGTAGTTTAATCATGATTAGGTCTTTTTAAATATGCCCACCAAAGTTTGATACTCATTACTACCTCGATCATTTGTAGTCAGGTTTGCTAAAGCAAAGTGACTCATTTTATCTTGGTAGAGTGCGATAGGACAATAATGATGTCCGACTATTGAACTTTGGGTGTGACTTAACTAAGTTGAGAACTTAGAGGCATATCCCATACAATGTAATTCAATTATACTAGTCTTGGGCGATTAGCCAAAGCTAACTCAAGATGTGTTATAATATGGATTTCATAAGATGGGCAAATGAACAAATAGTCTTGTTCACCTAATGATACAAGAGTTATATAGGATGTAATTGGTAAACATTGTCTACCTAAGTTATACAAATCTTGGGCGATTAGCCAAAGTTAGCTAAAGAAAAGGTATAATATGGATCTTATCCAATTGGTACACGTTGTCTACCTAAGTTATACTAAGTCTTGGGTGATTAGCCAAAGCTAACTCAAGATGAGGTATAATATGGATCTTGTCCCACATGAATGTTATTGCAATTAGATTTAAAGCTGGTAGTGTGGGTAAAACCACATCCATGACTTGCTTCTACCAAAGCTTTACAATTTAGTGGGTGAATCATTTAATTAACGTCCTAGTTAAATGATCAAAATATGATACTTATTTCTGTATTTTATTGTTGTAGATCACCATATCATCAAATACGTCAAATACTCTCTCTCTGCAATCTGTCCTTGATAAGGATAAGCTCAATGAAGCTAACTTCCTGGACTGGTATAGAAACCTTAGAATAGTTCTCAAACAATAAAGAAAACTGTACATCCTAGAGCAGCCCATTCCCGAAGCACCCCCACGACTGCTACTAGATCTGATAAGGATGCTTATAAGAAGCATCATGATGATGCATTAGATGTATCATGTCTTATACTCGCCACCACGAACTCTAAGCTTCAGAAGCAACATGAGAATATGGATGCTTATGATATGGTTGAACATCTTAGACAACTATATCAAGGACAAGCAAGACATGAGAGATTTGAGATCTCTAAGGCTCTATTTCAATGTAAAATGCAAGAAGGAAGTCCCGAGGGCCTTATGTGCTCAAAATGATCGGGTATGTGGAGAACCTACAACGATTGAGATTTCCACTAGGCCAAGAATTGACCACTAACCTTATTTTTCAATCATTGCCTGAAAGCTATAGTCAATTTGTCATGAATTATAACATGAATGAAATTGACAAGCCATTGCCTGAGATGTTGAACATGTTGAGAACTGTTGAACTCAACCTTAAGAAGGTAAAGCCTAGTACTATTTTGATGGTGCCAAAGGGAAAAGGCAAGTGGAAGCCTAAAGGTAAGGGTAAGACCCAAGCTAAAGGCAAAGGTAAGACTCATGCACTGAAACCTAAAGGCAGGGTAGCTAAGGAAGGAACCTGCTTCCACTATGATGAAAAAGGACACTGGAAGCGGAACTGCAAGTTGTACCTAGAGGAAGTGAAACAGAAGAAAAGTGAGACTTTTGCCTCATATATAAATGTTATAGAAGTCAATCTATCTATTTCTTCTTCATGGGTATTAGATACCGGGTGTGCATCTCACATTTGTACTAATGTACAGGGGCTGAGAAATAGTAGATCTTTGATAAAGGGTGAAGTGGACCTACGAGTAGGCAATGGTGCAAGAGTTGCTGCTATAGCTGTAGGAACATATTCCTTATCTTTGCCCACTGGGCTTGTTTTAGAACTTGAAGAGTGCTATTATATGCCTGCCTTAACTAAGACCATCATCTTTGTTTCTTGTTTAGACAAAAAAGGATTCTCATTTTTAATAAAGGACAAATCTTGTTCCGTTTATTTCAATGAAATGTTATATTGTAGTACACATCTCATGAATGGACTCTATGTTCTAGACTTTGACAACCCTATCTATAACATAAATACCAAACAGTTCAAGTTTAATGATTTGAACCAAACATATCTTTGGCATTGTCGCTTAGGTCACATAAATGAGAACTGCATATCGCAACTCCATAAGGATGGACTTTTGGATTCATTTGATTTTGAATCATATGAAGTATACGAGTCTTGCCTTCAAGGCAAGATGACATAAACTCCATTTAGTGGACATAGTGAAAGAGCTAATGACTTGTTAGGACTTATACATACTGATGTATATGACCCTTTCAGGATAGCAACTAGAGGAGGCTATCATTACTTTATTACTTTCATTGATGATATTAGTAGATATGGCTACGTGTATCTGATGAGACACAAGTCAGAATCCTTTGAAAAGTTCAAAGAATTTAAGAATGAAGTACAAAACTAACTTGGTAAGCGTATTAAGATACTTCGATTAGATCGAGGTGGGGAATACCTTAGCCAAGAATTTCATGACCATCTCGTTGAGTGTGGGATCATATCTCAACTTACTACACCTGACACACCATAATCGAATGGTGTATCAGAAATGAGAAATCGTATTTTATTAGATATGGTACGTTCGATGATGAGTCAAACAGAACTTCCTACTTCCTTTTGGGGATATGCTCTAGAGACAGCTACTTTCACACTTAGCCGCGTTCTATCTAAGGCTGTCATAAAGACACCATATACAATATGGACTGGGAAGAGTCCCAAGATGTCTTTCATGAAGATTTGGGGTTGTGAGGCTTACGTTCGACGGAAAGTCTCAGATAAACTATGACCCAAATTAGAAAAGTGCTACTTTGTAGGATATTCCAAGGAAACAAAAGGATATTACTTCTATAATCCCACACAAGGCAAAGTGTTTATTACCAGAACTGGTGTCTTTTTAGAAAAGGAATTCATTTCTAGAAAAACTAGTGGGAGTCAAGTCGATCTTGAAGAAATTCAAGATACACAAACTAGCACCGAAGCCTTAATGGAAACTGAACAGGTACCACAAGATATTGTGGATCATGATTTTGTTACACCATAAGAAATTATGGAGCAATAACTTGTTCAAGTAGTACAAGCTCTACGCAGATCTGATAGGGTCTGTCGTCAACCTGAGAGATATTTTTTTCTCTTGTCTGACAACGGTGATGTAGTGCTAGTTGGTCTCAACGAGCCTACGTCTTATCAGGAAGCTGTACAGGGCCTAGATTCTGAGAAGTGGCTAGAGGCCATGAGATCTAAAATGGAATCCATGTACACTAACCAAGTATGGACTTTGGTTGATCCACCTGAAGGGATCAAACCCATTGGGTGTAAGTGGGTCTTCAAAGTGAAAACTGACATGGATGGGCATATGCATACCTATAAAGGTAGATTGGTAGCTAAAGATTTCAAGCAAATTCATGGTATAGACTATGATGAAACTTTTTCACTAGTTGTGATGCTCAAGTCTATTCAGATTTTACTTGCTATTGCAGCTTACTATGATTACGAGATCTGGCAGATGGATGTCAAAATCATATTTCTTAACGGAAATCTACTCAAGGATGTGTACATGACACAACCTGAGGGGTTTGTAGATCCAAAGAATGCTGGAAAGGTTTGTAAGCTGCAAAGATCCATTTATGGATTAAAACAAACTTCTAGAAGCTGGAATCTTCGATTTGATGATGCAATCAAAACGTTTGGTTTCATTAAGAATGAAGATGAACCTTGTGTCTACAAGAAGGTTAGTGGAAGCATAGTCATCTTTCTCATATTGTATGTAGATGACATACTTCTCACTAGAAATGATATCCCTACTCTTAAGTCAGTGAAGACTTAGCTTGGGAATTATTTTTCAATGAAAAACTTAGGTGAAGCAGCCTACATTTTAGGCCTTAAGATCTATAGAAATAGATCTAAAAGATTGCTTGGCATAAGCCAGAGTACATACATTGATAAGGTACTTAAACGTTTTGCCATGGAGAATTCCAAGAAGGGATTCTTACCGATGTCACATAGTATGAGTCTTTCGAAGACTCAATGCCCCTCTTCTAAGAAAGAAAGGGACCGTATGGATCAGATTTCTTATGCATTTACTATATGGTCTATCATGTATGTCATGCTCTGTACTCGCCCAGATGTCTTGTATGCTTTAAGCATGATGAGCAGATACCAGTCAGATTCAGGTGAAGGTCACTAGACAGCAGTCAAAAATATTCTTAAGTACTTGAGAAGGATTCAAAATTATTTCTTGATCTTTGGAGGTGATGAAGAGCTTGTTGTAAAGGGTTACACCGATGCTAGCTTCCAAACTGACAAGGATGATTACAGATCGCAGTCAGGGTATGTGTTTTGCTTAAATGGTGGTGCTGTGAGCTGGAAGAGTTCAAAGCAGGACACAGTCACTGATTCTACAACAGAGCCCGAGTACATTGCTGCTTCAACTGCAGCAAAGGAGGTTGTTTGGATCAGGAAGTTCATCACAGAGCTTGGTATTGTTCCTAGTATAACGAACCCAATTTACCTCTATTGTGATAATACTGGGGCTATTGCTCTCATCAGAGATCCAAACACAAACTACGACCATTCCATCTCATTCGAGAGATCATTGAAAGAGGAGATATGAGGATATGCAGAGTCCCAACTGTAGGACCGTTGGGCCGGCTAGAAGGGGGGGTTGAATAGCCCTGAATAAAAGACAACCCTTTCTCGAACAATTAAGCTAACACTTGAAAAATAGATTAAGCAGAAAATAAAGCATAAAAACGAGGCACCGGATTTGACTTGGTTACAACCGGGGAGGTTGTTAATCCAAGGAAGATGGTTGCACTAAGGACTCCTTCAGGCGGAGAAGCCTCGTTTACAGCAGTGTAGGCACAAAAAGAAAGAAGCTAATCAAAGCAGTGGAAGCACACAAGTGTTGTTACAATTTCTGAACTGATGAAAAGCTTCTGGACCAAGGCTATATTTATAGCCTTGGTTGGGGCGCCTGGAAGGTTCCGGGCGCCCTGGGGGGATAAAACTTTATCCCCCAACGTTCAGATCGCGTAAATCGCGATCTTGGTCAAAATCAGGGTCTGGGCGCCCGGAAGGGTTCCGGGCGCCCCGGACTGTTCCGGGCGGCCCGGAGCCTAAAGTCAACAGCCGTTGACTTTTTCGTCCGGGACCTCTTCTCTGGTTCAGTCCCGCCTCGGTCCGGTTCTTCTCCTCCGGATCCGCTCACTTGGGTGATCTCTGCCATCCGGAAAAGGGCTCACCCGAACCCAACTTCCGGTCTTCTCGAGCGGGCTTCCCTCCGGTTCTCGTCCCTCAGAATTGCCGCGTGTTTCCTTCTCGTCCGCCAGCGTACTCATCCGCAGTCTTCGTCCCTCGGTCGTCGACCTTCTCGCTAGCTGCGTCTCTTGCTCCCCGAGCAATCTTCCGCTCCGGCTTTCATCCCTCGGAACCACCGCGCGCTTCCATCTCGTCCGCCGGTGTACTCTTCCGCAGCACCTCGTCCCTCGGACTGCCGTCCTTCTCGCTAGCTGCGTCTTCCGCTCGACTACCTGTGTTCCTAAGTTCCTGCACACTTAGACACAAGGTTAGAAACAAACAGGACCTAACTTAACTTGTTGATCACACCAAAATAACCTTGGAGTTCCAACAATCTCCCCCTTTTTGGTGTGATCAACCCAAGTTAAGCTAGGGTTAAAATAGACATTTAAATAACATTAAGTAAATTAACTTAATTTTCAATTTAAGTGCAAAAGGATAGAAAAGATAAAATCAAATTAAATCTATCTACCTCCCCCTAGACTTATACTTTCCCTTCTCCCCCTTTGATCACAAAAAAATGGGGTTCCGAGAAAAACAATCTAAGGCTTAAAGACTCAGAAAAAGTATTTCTAAAAAAAATTTCTAAGTTTTTAAGAGATTTAGAAAATTTTTCTAAATAATTTAAGCTGAGATTTCTAGTTTCAAAAAAGTTCTTAACTTAGGAAAAAATAATTTTTGGAAAAAAAACCCTAAAAAAATTTTGAATTTAAAAAAATCTTAACTTACATTTTTAAGTTTTTTTTTTAAATTGACTTAGGCAAAAATAATTTCTAAGCAAGTTAATTTCTAATTTGAAATAAAATGTTTTGAATAACCTTTTTCAAGTACTAATTAATTCTTGTATTAATGCTTCATTAGTAAGTTAATTAAACATTTATTTCAATATTTTGGCTTCCAGGTCGTGGCGAGGCACTTGACCTTCTTGGTTATTGGAGCAACAACCACTTCCTTAGACAAAGCCTCATAAAGAAATTCTTTGTTTAATTTTCTCACTTAAAGCGCTAATTTTAATTTTAAAATTAATTTAAGCATGACTTCGGAACCCAATATAGGTTCCAGCCTACTGGATTAACTAAAAAGTTTTTAGGAACATATTTTCTTGAAATGTTTCTAATTTGTCCAGAGTGATATTTAAAGTACCAATTTAAATTATTAAATCTTCTAACATTGGTTTTAGATGAACATGCATTATTTCTCAAGTTATCTACTTGCATTTTCAAATCATCATTTTCAAGTTCCAATTTTTCATTTGCTAGTTTCAATTTATCTAATTCTTCTAAGGGACAAGACTTAGCTAGAATTACTTTAAAATTTTTATTTTCACTTTCTAATTTGCAGCAATCTTTTATTAAAAGTTTAACGAACTTAAACATTTTATCGGGAGGAAGAGATCGTACCTGACTTACCTTGTCGATTTCTCCCCCTGAGCTGCTGCTTTCTTCCGACGTGTCTCCCCCTTCATCGATGCTCTCGATGCTCATTTCGGAAGAGCTTGAATCGCAGTCGTCGTCTTGATGACTCGCCATCAATGCGAGTCCAGAGAAAGCTTCGACTTCCGATTCGGACGATGTATCGTCCCACGTCGCCTTTAGGGCCTTTCGCTTTTGGATAGGCTTCTTACCCTTCTCCTTGTCCTTGTTCTTCAGCTTGGGGCAGTTGTCCTTGACATGCCCTTCTTCGTTGCAGTGGTAGCAGCGGATCGTTCTTCTCCTCTTTCCCTGCAGATGGTTAGTAGATCTGGATTTATAAAGTTTCTTGAATCTTCTTACCATCATTACCATTCCCTCGTCGTCGAGAGAGGATTCCGATTCTGGTTCGTCTCTCGAGGCTTTGAGGGCGACGTTGTTTTTAGACTCCTTCATCCTGCTCATCTTGACTCATGCACTTCAAATGTTGAAAAGAATTCTTCTAATGAAATCTTTTCTAAATCTTTAGAAATGTAAAATGCATCTACTAATGATGCCCATTTGGTATTTCTAGGAAAGGAATTTAAAGCGTACCTGAGCGAATCTCGGTTACTTACCTTTTCTCCAAGATTCGAAAGACCGATGATAATTTCTTTTATTCTCGAGTGTAGATGCGCGACTGACTCGTCTTCCCCAAGTCACAGGCTGGTGAGCTGATTGCGAAGCAGATCTCTTCTGGCGAGCTTAGCTTCGGACGTTCCTTCGTGCAGCTTGAGGAACTTCTCCCAAAGTTCCTTTGCAGAGTTGTATTTACCGATCCTGTTGACTTCTTGAGGCGGAAGAACGCTTAGCAGATGGTACTCTGCTTTGCCGTTCGCTACGAAGTCAGCCTGCTCCTTCTTTGTCCATTTATCTATTTCCTTGTCCTCTGGAGCTTGAAAGCCAAGTTTCATTGTTAAAAATAATTCAATATCTGTTGTAAGAAATACCTGCATATGTTTTTTCCAAGTGGCGAAATCCCCTTCGAATTTCGGCGGGTGAATGCTTGGTCCGACCATCTCGTTGCTTCGTTCGGTGGTTAGTCCTCCTGAAGCACCTCCGCTCTGATACCACTTGTAGGACCGTTGGGCCAGCTAGAAGGGGGGGTTGAATAGCCCTGAATAAAAGACAACCTTTTCTCGAACAATTAAGCTAACACTTGAAAAATAGATTAAGCAGAAAATAAAGCATAAAAACGAGACACCGGATTTGACTTGGTTACAACCGGGGAGGTTGTTAATCCAAGGAAGATGGTTGCACTAAGAACTCCTTCAGGCGGAGAAGCCTCGTTTACAGTAGTGTAGGCACAAAAAGAAAGAAGCTAATCAAAGCAGTGGAAGCACACAAGTGTTGTTACAATTTCTGAACTGATGAAAAGCTTCTGGACCAAGGCTATATTTATAGCCTTGGTCGGGGCGCCTGGAAGGGTTCCGGGCGCCCTGGGGGGATAAAACTTTATCCCCCAACGTTCAGATCGCGTAAATCGCGATCTTGGTCAAAATCAGGGTCCGGGCGCCCCGGAGGGCTCCGGGTGCCCCGGAGGGCTCTGGGCGCCCCGGACTGTTCCGGGCGCCCCGGAGCCCAAAGTCAACAGCCGTTGACTTTTTCGTCCGGGACCTCTTCTCTGGTTCAGTCCCGCCTCGGCCCGGTTCTTCTCCTCCGGATCCACTCACTTGGGTGATCTCTGCCATCCGGAAAAGGGCTCACCCAAACCCAACTTCCGGTCTTCTCGAGCGGGCTTCCCTCCAGCTTCTCGTCCCTCGGAATTGCCGCGTGTTTCCTTCTCGTCCGCCAGCGTACTCATCCGCAGTCTTCGTCCCTCGATCGTCGACCTTCTCGCTAGCTGCGTCTCTTGCTCCCCGAGCAATCTTCCGCTCCGGCTTTCATCCCTCGGAACCACCGCGCGCTTCCATCTCGTCGGCCGGTGTACTCTTCCGCAGCACCTCGTCCCTCGGACTGCCGTCCTTCTCGCTAGCTGCGTCTTCCGCTCGACTACCTGTGTTCCTAAGCTCCTACACACTTAGACACAAGGTTAGAAACAAACAGGACCTAACTTAACTTGTTGATCACACCAAAACAACCTTGGGGTTCCAACACCAACCGATGCTAACATTACAGATCCTTTGACCAAAGCTTTGGCAAAGATGAAGCATGATGGTCACACTAGGTTAATGGGTATTCGATATCTTAGTGATTGACACTAGTGCTAGTGGGAGATTGTTAGTATTAGCCCTAGTACCAATTATGAGATGATTGTAAAAGGCTCATTTTATATCATATATCATTATTAATAAAAGGTAAAGTTGGTTATTATATTTATTTCAGTTCAGTGCCAATTGAATAAGTATAATAATGTCCTTGGGTAGTAGATTCTTATCTACAACATATCAATTGGTTGAATTGATAGTGAGATATTGTAGATATACATGGAACATTACTCTTAACTATTCCTAGTCAAGCATTAATATGCAAGGACAATATTAATGCGTTGAGACTAGAATGTAGGTCAACAGATGACTTAATCTCACAAGTCATGGATATGAGATATCAGGTTGACACATGGGTATATATTAGAGAATATATACTGAATGACCCGCTATGAGAATGTTTCATGGATCGTTATATGAGTATCATAAACATTCTCATGTGACTATTGGTATGAAGAGTCCTTAGACCTGAAGTCATTACAGTTCCCTACATAAGGAGTTGTGTACTTTAGTATCGGCAAACGTCACTTGTAACAAGGTAGACAATAAAGTCGATCACTGGGTATGCAATGAATTATACGGAGGGATGTGAGTGATGTAGATGGGATCTATCCCTTCCATATGACGAAAGCGATATCTATAGGCCCCTTGATTAGTAGGACACAAGAATGCATGACCATGCTCAAATGAGTCAATATGCGATATTGAGCTTATTTGATTGAGTGTGTCTACTTAGAGATCAAGAAACACAAAGATTGATAAGAGGATGACACATTCTATGCCTCATTGATCAATCTAGATATCAAGGATAGAAGGATTGAGTCATAAAAGATAATAGACACAGAAAGATTAGGTCGGATCTTGACATTCTCATCATTTGGGTAGCAATGATGCATTACTAGATGCCACTCATTGCTTATGTTTCTAAAATGATTTTTTGATACATTGCCAACGTTACGAGAGCCTATTGGGCCACACACAAAGAACATGTTGATTTGGAGATGGATTATGGGGTTAAGTTTAATTCGAATTATACACATTGAGTTAGACTCGAATGAATTCAGATTAGACTTATTGAGTAATGGGTTAGACTCATTGGTTTATTGGGTTAATGGTTAATCCAATATTCTAAATCCAACCCATTAAGATTAATGAATATTAATAGAGATTAATATATTATTAATCAAAAGGAAGATCAAGAGATAAAAATATTTTGTATTCATTGGATGAATACAAAAGCCATTTGTAAAAGTAACCTTTAGGTGAAGTAACCTTTTTGGTAAAGTAACCTTTTTGGTGAAGTAACCTATTTGGTAAAGTAACCTATTTGGTAAAATAACCCTTTTGTGAATTCATCTTATATAGATGAAGTGACCTTTTGGGTGCGTGTGCTCTTCTTGGTTTTTTGCTCTTCTTCCTTCTTCTACTCTTGGCCAAAACTTCCACAAGAGGTTGCTAGCACAACCTTTGGTTGTTTCTTTCTCCATTTCGTGAGTTCGTGAGACGAACGGAGAACGTATTCGTGTGCATACCATAGAGGCGCGGACGTGTTGATCGCGCTGAGATCTACATCCTAAAGAAATGTTGCTGTCGGGATTGCGAAGGGCACACAACAAAGGTATAACTTTCTCATGTAGAAAATTAGTACTTAATATATAGTTTCCTTTTGCATAGATCTTCAAGATAGGAACTTATTTTTCCGCTGTGCTTTTCGACGTGTTTAGCGCTATAGTTCCTTACATGTGTCAGATTCTCCAGACCCATCCGTTATCTCCTGCACACTTAGTAAAGTAATTAAATCACAAAACACCTAACTTAACTCACTTATCATTCATCAAAATCTAAGTTAGACCGTTAGTACAAATTGCACCAACAGAAATCGCCAGGGACAGATTAAGAAAATTCCTAGGAATTATATACCACTAAAATTTTTAGTGAATGCAATAGGAAGAAACTTATATTGGATTCCAAAATTTGTTTTAGATTAATATTTTTCGATAAAATAGAAAAATACTTGGGCTGATACATATCAAAAAGTGAGAGATTGTAAGTACCCCGTGGTGGTTTTGATATAATCAACCAAGTTAAGTTAGGTCATGATTATCTTTGATCTTTATATCTAAGTGTGCAGGAGATTAGAAATACAAGAAGTTGAGTGAAAGACATAGCTAGCGAGAATGATGATACGGAAAAAGAAGTTGACGAGCTCAGTGCATCCGAGGGACGAGATGCTGCGGAAGAGTACACCGGTGGACGAGAAGGATATGTGTGGCGTTCGAGGGATGAGAAGCCGGGGAGGAAACCTGCTCGAGGAAAAGGTCGAAGTTGGGTTCGGGTGAGTTCTTCTCTGGTTAGCCGGAGCGTCACCCATGTGAAGAGATCAACTAAGGAGTTGATCTGGCTTATGGAAGGCGCCTTTCATGACTTGGAAGGTGCCTTTGATGAACAGTGTGAAGGCGCCTTTAACTCATAGAAGGCGTCTTCCAGTAACCGTTAGCGAAGATAGAGTTTTATCTTCGACGGATAAAACATAGTTGATAAAAGGCGCCTTGGACTATTTTGGAGACACCATCCAGCCTCAGATAGAGTTTTCCAAGGACTATAAAAAGACCCCTCAAGGTAGAAAACAATCATAACTTGAGCAACAAGTCCTGTACTATATTCTAGTCTTTTTTTTGAGCTATCAACTTCTACAAGAGGTTTCTCTACCTGCAACGAAAAAGAATTCTAGTGGAGCACTTTCGGAGTATTAGATTAATAACCACCTAGGTTGTAACAAAATTAATTTTTGGCATTCTTAATTCTTTCTTTATGTTGTTCAATTTTTGTTATACATTCTTATTTTTGTTTAAATTAACTGTGCTATCTAACCAAGTTGAAAGATTGAGAAAGGGGTGATTTTACTCTGCAGATAATTTAACCTCCTCTTGCCGATCCTGCTGCTCCAACAATTCCTTCTAAATTTAGCACATTTAAACTTGAATTAAGTATATTTTCTATCAAATTGAGCATGACTTTTTTTTTCACTTAATATAATTCCTCCTAAATTTGTATCATTTAAAAAGAATTTGATATATTTTCCATCCAATTAAATATCATTTAAAGAGAATCTAGTATATTTTTTTTATCCAATTAAGAATGACTCTTTTTCCGCCGACCAACCAATCGATTGGCTTAGGCTTAATCGATTTATCCTAAGTCAATCGATTGGTATGAGCTCTCAAGTTATTGAAAAAAGAATTATGCCTAATTTGATAGAAAATATATTAGATTCTAGTTTAATGTGTTGAATTTACGAGGAATTATACTTCATTTAGATTTTTTGTACCTTAAAAAATAAGAAACAATTAGGTAAATTAATATCTATTATATTTTATTATATTTGATTAGAGAGTGAAAATATTTTTTTTAACATGAGGATTACATATAAAATTTAAATTGTAATTGAAGAATTTAAGACTATTATACATGATTATTACAGTCATTCTTAATTGAAATATGAAAATTTTAAAATCATCCTTTTTTGGCACATATAATTATAATATTTGTTAATATATCATCTATTTGCTATATATGGCATGCATTCTCTTTTCATATCTACTACAATTTTTTTTAAAAAAAATACAATTTTATTGTGTTCTGTACAAGTTAATATTTTCTATATATATGCATTATTTGCACAAATTTATCTAACTAATTAAGTGATTAAATGTTTAAGAAATAACCGACAATATAAATTAGTTACAAGTATTAAATCCTTATATTATTTAAGAAATAAAAGACTATTAAATTTTATGAAATAAAATTTCTAACATGATTTATTGCATATAAGCATTTAATTTAAAGAAAATTAGTTTGGTATCCACATTGTAAATTATTAGGGATGATTCGGGATTCGGTTTGGTATATCGATATTAAAATCATATACTATATACCATATAAAAATTTATACGGTTACTCTATCTAAATTTCGAAATATTAAATTTTTAATATAACGAAATTTCAATATGATGTAGCTTTCGAACCATTTATCTTAAAATCTCAGTATCGGTATAATATAAATACTCAATTCTATATAAATATTAATATAAAAAATTTAATACAGAATAATACTATATTAAAATTTTTAGTATATCGATAATATTAATATATTTTAGTATAATAACTATAGTATACCAAAAATTTAATAATTTCTTTAATCCAGACCAACTGGCGGAGAAACTTCCCCTCACAAAGTAAGTTATTTAAAATATATAATATATATTTAAAAAAATTAAATTTTGATTGAGTTTGACTGAAATATTTAACTAGGACAATTTTATGAAGAAATATCTCTTAAATGAGTTTCTTGTATTTATTGTGGTAAAAAGATGCTCGCTCCTAACACCCCTGCGGGTCCCTTGTATTTATGAGGTATGCTTGGATAACAATGAGGAGTGATATTTGATGGATAGGCATGACAACAGCCACTGAACTTAGGAAAGCTACTTGTCGCTAACTTCATTGTTATTTTCTTGTCAGCAATTTCATGGTTGGCTCTTAGTTTTATGATTATTTAGAAGTTCTCAATTAGGACATGAATCTGGACATAACTCTAATTTATTTCAAATAAATAAATGTCCTATTTGATAGTGTTTTTTTTTTAATATCATAAAAAAAGAAAGTCATATTTTACTGCTTGATTACTTCACACTCTAGTAATTGAAATTGCATTTCTCAATCACATTTAAATATTTTTTCATTTCTCAATGACATTTTAATATTTTTTTTCTATATGCGGAGAGCCGGAGAGGTACACTACTAGAAAATTAATCTTTTGAAATAAAAATTTTAAGACTGATAAAATTTGTTTTAAATATTAAATAATTAAGATAGTAATAATAGATATTTTAAAAGTTTACATGGAGATATTAAATTTAAGACATTATTAAATAAGATAAATAATAAAAATAATTAAAAATATAATTATATAAGACATTCAAATAAGACATTAAACAAATAATTATCTTAAATATGGTTCATTTAAATGGTCATGGTAACCATCACAAACTCTACCGTTCTAATTCCAATATCATTTCACAGAACGGTCGCAATGCTAATAATAATAATAATATAGAAAAATATACTTACAAATTTAACTTAATGAAATTTATAAATTGTATTTAGACTATTGATAATTTAAGAATTATAGAAATAAAATTTATAAATATTTAATGATGTAATGAGGATATGCCTAAAACACTAAATAACATAATAACATAATAATAATAATAAATAATAAATTTATTATATATATATATAGAGGATGATATTAATTAAAAAAAATTAAACTTTAATATAATTAAATTTATTTAGAAAAATAATAATAATATAATTAATAGTTAATAAGAAAATAAATCTATATGATTATATAGAGTTTTTTTAGATTTTTAAAAAATTTAAAATGAATTTATATTATATTTAAAAATGATTATATTTTATAAAATAAATTTTATTTATCAAAACTAAATTCTAAATTTCTATTAACATCGTTTTCTCGTCTATTCATCTTCTCACAGGCCTAAATCCTAAACCATCGTCGTTATCATTGCCGTTGCCGTTGCCGTTGCCGTTGCCGTTGTCGTTGCCGTTGCCATTGCCGCTACATGATATGCATATAATATATGTATATATTTTGATACATGTTTTAACACATATTCACTTATTTTCTTTGCATATGTTCTATGAATTTTCACCTCTCTTTGTCATATTTTTAATACAATTATTCTCTTTGTCGGAGATCTACTTTTATATTATTTTCTACGACAATTTACCAAATGACACATCTAGAAATCTTAATTGACCAAAAGACGTATGTTACTTTGGTATTTACCAAATGACACACTTTTTCAAGTGCACTTTCTTTTTTATCCTTATGACAAATCTAATTTTTTTTTTGTCGTTTTTCTTTTCTCACTCTTCTCTTTCCTATCTCCTCTCTCATCTCTCCAATGCATGCTGCTTCTTTTATTTTTTTTCTTTCCTTTTTTTTCCTCTTTTTTATTTGCATGCATGCACAACATAGGTCTGATATACAAATTATATCAGTCCAATGACATTTAAGATTTAGTTAATTTTTTATAATATTTTAATACATTTAGAGAAGCTAAAATAAAGCATGAATAACAAATTTGAACTCCTTGTAATATTAGAAATCCACATGAATTGAAATAAGTGCAATTAGAGCTCTCTAGGTCCATCAGTGGGTTTCGATCAAAATTCACTAACGGACCTATAGAGCTCCGATTGCACTTATTTCAGTTCATATGGATTCCTGATATTGCAAAGAGTTTAAATATACTATCCATTATTTATTTTGACTTTTATAAGGTGTTAAAATATAAGAAAAAAGAATCAGTAAAAAACCTCCACGTTAGGCATGATATGAATCATATCAGACCCATGTTAGGCCTGATATGGAACCATATTAGGCCTAACGTGGGCTTGATATGATTCTATATTAGGCCCAACGTGAGCCTGATATGATTCCATATCGGGTCCAATGTGGGTCTCACTCTATTAGGAATGTTCAACTGTTTTAGTAACTCTTCATTTCATAATGGATGTGTCTATGATTGTGCTAACACTATGTGGACAGAAAAAATTAGAGAACAAGAAACAAAATATGCTGAGAAAATGAAAAACAAATTTCTATGATTCACAAAGAAGCCAAAAAGAAGAGAGCAATGATTGAGGCTATGTGTCGTGAAGAGCTATTGAAGTCAGAAGAAAGTGCGACCAAATATCACACCACAGGGCAGATGCCAAAGCAAGGTTGTAGCTGCTTCAGTTCATGAAAAATGGAGATAGTAACAAGATGTTATCTCATGCATGCTTTCTAGCTTATGGTGTGTTACTGAGGACTTCAACTTGTATCATTGTAAGAAAATAAGAGGTATTTAATTTACAAGTCCAATTCTTCTTGTCTTGTAATTCTTCATAAATACTGTATTTTGTCTCTGTAATTCATTATAATTTTTATGTTTGGGTCAGTAGTACATTCTTTCACTTGTACAATTACTACAAGCTAAACATAAGAATGCACGACAAACAAATCATATCAGGCCTAACCTGAGCCTGATATGATTCATATTAGGCTTAACGTGAAGGTTTTTTGCTGATTATTTTTTCTTATATTTTAACACCTTCTAAAAGTCAAAATAAATAATGGATAGTATATTTGAACTCTTTGCAATATCAAGAATCCATAGGAACTGAAATAAGTGCAATCGGAGCTCTCTAGGTCCACCAGTGGATTTTGACCGAAATCCACTGATGGACCTAGAGAGCTCTAATTGCACTTATTTCAATTCCTGTGGATTTCTAAGATTACAAGGAGTTCAAATTTGTTATTCATGGTTTATTTTAGCTTCTCTAAATGTATTAAAATGTTTTAAAAAATTAACTAAATCTTAAATGTCGTTGGACTGATATGATTTGTATATCAGGCCTATGCTATGCATGCATGCAAATAAAAAAGAGGAAAAAAAGGAAAGAAAATAATAAAAGAAAAATGACAAAAAAGAAATAGATATTGCAGAAGGATAAAAAGGGAAGTGTACTTGAAAAAGTGTGTCATTTGGTAAATACCAAAGTAACATACACCTTTTGGTCAATTAAGATTTCTATATGCGTCATTTGATAAATTGCCATTTTTTCTATTGACAAGATACATTTTCGGAATGAAAAAGTGTTGAAATGTGCTTCAGAGAGACAAAAGAAGAAGAGCAGAGCTCTGGTCGTGTGATTTCACATGGTCATGATCCTTCACCCGTGAGCAAAGCAGCACACGGTCGTGCCACTCATCCAGAGAAGGGTAAAGCTTTGGCTGTGTGGTTTCACATGACCGTGCCACCTCACCAGAACCAGATCAAGCTTCGGTCATGCCAAAAGGCACGACCGTGCTAATTCCAGCCAAGCGGAGTCACAAGTAAGGCCATGTCACTCAAGCCAAGCAACTTCAACCTTAGGCCATGCCAAAGGGCATGGCTGTGACATGGGTTGTGCCCTAGGACCGTGCCCCGCTCTATAAAAGGGGAGTTCTCCACCTTTTCAAAGAGAGGAAAGTTATCCCCCTTGGGAGATCCATCTTGGTCTAGATCTACACCCTCTCTATACTTCAATTGAAGATCCAAAGTTATTTTCATCATCTTCTTCGACTCTGGAAGTATAGGATTCGTTATAAAGATCACTCGACATCTTGGATAAGCTTCTTTCCCCATCTCTCTTTAGATTGGGTTTTGAGCTTATGATTTCAATGCCTTTGGATTCATTTCTTCTTATTATGGAGTAGATCTTATTGTTCTAGGATCAAGGGAGTAATTGTGATGTGTGATTGATGTATACTCATGAATTTGACAATTTTCTTTTTATATGACATTGCTTATGCTTTGTATTCATTTGATAATGTGTTTGTGCTTAAATCTCTTGTATGATTGAATGATTGTATGGTTTTGTTCATCCTATAGAGGGGATGCCCTAGATCGTATGACCGAGGGCTCTACCGACAAGGGTAACTCTTTAACTGGACATTTAGAGCATTACCTAGAAAGGGGGAGTAATTCTCTACAAGGAAGTGTAGAATTAGGCTTATTAGGTTATTTTTATATTCATGTTATCAAGTGTTTTGTGCATTCTTATGGATGTATGATCGCGGGCTCTAGTGACAAGAATATTCCTTGAACCGGACTTAATAGGAATCACTTCCATTATGTAGCATTGGATGTTAATAGAGATGACATTTTAGCATGACCACCGCAGGATAGTGTCGGTAATGAATTGATCTTCCTACACATATATAGGGATAGAGGATGGTAATAAGTGATCCTTAGTACTGATTAACATCACAATGAAATCGAACTCTTAGAACGCTTCCTTCAACCAAGTTCCTAAACTAATCCTCAACTCTCTCTCTCTCTCTCTCTCTCTCTCTCCTCCCAATCTTACTTCTATCTATTTTAGTGCATAGATTCTTAATCATCGATCATTTATCTAATTTGCTGTGATGATCTCTAGTGTCTATATCCAGTCCTTATAAATTCAATATCTTTTATTACTTGATGATAGCCGTGCACTTGATGACAACCACCGCCACTGCCGCCATTGTCATTGCTTCCGCCGTCGCCGTCACCGTCACCTTCTTTTTCTTCTTCTTCTTCTCCTCACCCTATCGTGCCTGCCCCGTGAGCTGCCCAATTAGGCCACATTAGAGCACCTCTGACGTTGTTGTCTGATTCATCCATAGGTAATAATGGCTATGTTTATATAGGATATATGCCTCCAACCTCGAATTATGCCTCCAACGTCTTGTTTTTTTGGATTTTGATATAGGAAATTGGAGTAAAACTTGGAACAATGTTGGGAGATGAACCAACAAATCAATTTATATGGTATATCTCTTATTATCTTGGATTTGATTTTAGTATTTTGATTGAATGTGAGGGAGAGATAAGAAATTTGATTCCCCATCCTATTAAAATTCAGATGTTTGATAAAAGGTCAATATAGAAGAATTGAATTAAAATTAATTAATTTAATGGAAAGACGCGTGGCTAATTGTTAACTCATGTTCCTAATCATGTTGAACCTGAGCAATGGAGGATTCTCATTGAGTACTGGAGTACATATAAATTTCAAGTAATTTCTTATCTCAAATAACATTGTTTATGATTTTTTTATTATTATCATTATAACCTATTCAAAAAATCTTTATTTTTCTATCTTTAAGGAAATTGTAAAGAAAATTGCACTCAATATAGGACTTGTAGGGCCGATACATAGGACTGGAAGGACTTTGACGCCTAACTTCAAAATAAAAGTATGTATAATTATAATATACTATGTTTTTTTTAAAACAAATGTATAAGGATTTGTCATTTTTATATAGTTGGCAGTTGATGGAAAGTCAGCTGATCCATTAACAATGTACATTAAGGTTTGTTGCAAAAATGGAGTTCTAGCTAATGCTGAGGCTACAAATTTAATAGTAAGCACATTCATTTATAATTCTTATATTGTTAAGACATTATCATTCTATTTACTTGTAAAGGATCTATATTTATTGATGTTAATAAACATCTAGGGTTAAATGCAAGAAAAGTTATCAGTGGTACTTGTTGAGGATCAAACACCTGGGTTGAGACAAAAGATTTTCAATAGCTTCATGGGAAATGGAAGTCATGGTTATGTTCGCACTATGGGTTTAGGTCTTAGTCCTTCATTGGATAACAAGAGGTGAATATGCATGTCAAAAGGATAATGAGAAAGTTAATTAAAATGGCTACGGAGAAAGTTATAGCAGAGTATATGAAAGTAGTGACTCCTATTCTAAATCAAATGAAATCTCAAATAGATGCACTTCAATCAAAGTTAGAGAATCATTAATCCCTATTGACTCATCTTCGCATGGAATCCAGTGAATTTATTAATCAAAAAGTATCTTAATTTTATTTAAATAACTGACTTTTATGATGAATTTTGATAATTTTGTGATACATAAATTATTTTTATTTAGATTGCAGATAATACTATTTCACATGTACAAGGATTGGGTAACCAACAGGTATATTGGTAGTTGTTTTCACGAGCATTTTTTTTTAGTTTTATTAATAATTTTGGTGATGTAGTGTATATTTTTTTTATGTTGTAGATAAATTTATTTTACAGGGCAACAATTTGAAAGACACAAAGATATTGACAAACACATGAACCATCATTTTTTATTATGAGATGAAGAGGTTTATTTAACATGGGACTGTTTGTGTTGTTTATATATATAGTTGCAAAAAAAAGTGTTATGTATTAGATGATGAGATTTCTTATTGAAAAGTTTTGTTTAATAATTTTTCTGAACAGTATATATGTTTAGTCATGTAATCTCAACTTGGAGCTATTTATGGTGTTTAAAAATTAATTTAACTTGGGGCTCTTTGTGTTGTTTATATACATAGTTGCAAGAAAAAGAATTATATGTTAGATGATGAGATTTTTTTATTGAAAAATTCTATTTATTGATTTTTCTGAGCAATATATATTATAAATCATCTTTACCTCTAATAAGAGTTTTTTTTAATGTTCAGGATTCTGATGAAGAACGATTATAGAAGTTATCTCCAGATCATTAGAAGTTATTTTTTAGGCTTTCTCTTGTGTACCTTTCATGGGAATAGTAGTTTTTTTCTTATCAAATTAATGATGGATATATAAATATTTCTATTATTGGATGAATATTGTCATGAAACCTATGTACTGACTTATAAGTTAAAAAATATTAGAATTTTATATTATGTATACCATTTTTAATTTATAAAGAGACTTTTTTCCTTTTGTTTTGAAATAGCAATTCAATAAATCTCATCAAGATTAATTTGTATAATAAATGTTCTTTTAATATTATTAATTTTTATCACAAATGATGCATCTAACATATTAAAACATTAGGGACAGTAATTTATTGTCTTTACTTCTATTTGAGATGACACATTACTATCTCAATTTAGTGTCTCTAGTTTTTTCACAGAATAAGATATAACATTTTGAGAAAAAAATTGTCTTAAATACTTTTGAGACAATTAAACAACCATCTCATCACTGTCTTAGATAGCATTTGAGACAGTACAACTGTCTTAATATTTTTTTTGAGAAGCCTATATTGGGAACAACTACATTACTATCTCATCACCGCCTCAAAAATATTTTGAGACACCAAATTTATAATTTAAAATATTTTTTTGTATCTGAAAAAGTATTTTTTTTCTAGTAGTGGTAGGAGTAGGATTAAGTCCACATGAGTGGACTAAATCTAATTAAGTTCACATGGATGGACTTAATCTTTATAAGGTAGACTTATACTTGATTAACATACACACGATTGATTGTCATTAAGGAAACTAAATTCTAATTAAGTGATCTATTATTTTAATTTCATATAAAGGGGGATTTTGATTAAATCGATGTGGATTAAATGTGTAGATCTAATAACCCGGTTCATAACATTGATGTGTTGTTAATGAGGGATGAACTTTATGATTGATAGTCCACATAGGTTGGGCCGGGTATATAAAGGAAGATATTGGTTCAATTATGGTATGTTGAATTATGCTCTCTTCCTTTTGCTTCTTCTTCACCATTGAGAAGGACCTTTGGCTTGTCAGCTCAATTCTGTGGAAGACTCCCGCTGCGCTTACAGGATCTCCGGTGACAAGTAAGAAACAATAGCCTTGCGATGGATTAAGGTTAATTAGCTCTTTGTTAACTATTGTTTCAGTTTTAATATTGCTTTAGAGACTAATGATAGTTAGATCCTGATTTAGATGCATCGTTTAGTTCATTATTGATGTTTCACAATTCTAATAATTGGTATCAGAGCTTATGATTAGCTTATTATCAATTAAGGCGTAAGGATTATTTTTCAATAATTTGGCACATATACATCATTTTTTATATTTGATTCTATATGGATGAGCGAAATTGATATATATCCGTTGAATGTAGCATGGATAGGTTAGGATTTAACCTATGAATTGAGATTTTCATATTATCCATGAAGAGCAAGATTGGCAATGCGGTTTTAAGGTTGTTTGGGTTGAAAAATCATGATAAAAAAAATCAGGTTTTTCAGTTACCAATCGATTAGGTAATCGATTACCATAGGGGTTTAATCGATTAAGATACCTAAAATCATGAATAGAGAGTTCCCAAATCGATTGGGCTAATCAATTGATGTTTACCAATTGATTAGAATGAGGTCTAATCTATAAGTACCCCGTGTTGATTTTAATGTGATAAGCTAAGTCAAGTTAAGCTCTGCGTTATTTGATGCTTTGCATCTGAGTGTGCAGAGACTTAGGAAGGTAAGAAATTGAGCGGAAGATGCGACAGACGAGAAGGATGACATGAGAATCGAGTCGACAGGCTCGGTGTTTTCGAGGCACGAGAAGCTACGGAAGAGTACGCTTGTGGAGTGAGAAGGGCGTGCACGACGCTTCCTAGGGATTAGAAGCCGGAGCGGAAGCTTGCTCCCGGAGTTGGATTCTGGCGAGCTCAACTCTGGAAGGCCGAAGTATCACCCAAGCGACTAGAGAAGAAGGCAGCGATCGAAAGAGGCGTCGGACGATCAGCATGAAACTAATTGATCCGGGCGCTCGGACCATCCGGGTGCCCAGACAAGATGGTCCAGACGCTTGGACCACTTTGGTGCAAACCAGGGTGCTTCGTCGAGTGAATCATCACTGGGTCCATGTTAGCAGCTGTCCGGGCACCCGGACCCGCTCCAAGCGCCTAGGAGTGGATAAAAAGTTAACTTCTTACCGTTGCGACGTCATTGTATGGAGATAAAGTTTGCTACGCTTGGGGCTCCCGGATAGGGTTTAGGAGCCCGAATCGTGCCACGTCAGCAAATGGTCAGATTTGACCAGGGGCTATAAATAGAACCTTGGTCTTCTTTATTTGTACAACATCTTCTATATTCGAGTTATTTCACTTTGTTCTTCAAAGACTGAGTTGTCAATGTCCTGTACAAGGCTTCTCCGCCTCCAACTTGCATCGAACAAGGAGTTGTTTAATTGAGCTTCATTTGCCTTGGATTAGCAATCTCCCCATTTGCAAATCAAGTCAATCATTTGTGTCTTGTACTTATTTTATGCATTTCAGTTTCGTTTCTTAAAGTGTTTTTCTAATCTTAAGTCAAAAGTTTCAGAAAGGGTATATTCATTTTTTTTCAGGGCAATTCACTCTCCTCTTATCAGTTGCATGAGACCAACACAATTGATTGGGTAGCCAAATCACAAAGAAGGTTCCCAAATCGATTGGGCTAATTGATTGGTGTTTACCAATCGATTAGCATGAGGGCCAATTGATTAGGATTACCAAATCGCGATAGGGTTCCAAATCAATTGGGTTGATCGATTAGTGTTCACCAATCGATTGAGCCAATCGATTACTTGAACTTGATTTATGAATAGAGAGTTTCCAAATAGATTGGGTGATCAATTGACATTCACCAATCGATTACCATGAGAAACCAATCGATTACGAAATTTGAGGACACCCATAGAGAGTTTCTGAATCGATCGGTTGATCGATTAGTTTTCACCAATCGATGGGACAACCGATTATGGTTATTTGGGTTGTCTACAGAGAGAGGGATGACAATAGGGCGGGTTCGAGTCAAGTTTGACCAATCCCAGAACCCGCCCCACCATCAAAAATGAACCCAAACCCAGACCTGCCCTGCCTAGTTTTTCAACCCGTCCCGCCCCAACCCTGCTTAAAACCTAGCAGGTCCAAAGAGGATTGGATTCGCCAACCCACTAAGCTTAAAGAAAAATTATAATTCAACAATAATTTATTATTATTGTATATTTTATATTATATAATATAAATATAAAACATTATATATATATATATATATATATATATATATATATATATATGCGGGGTGAGTTCATTAAACTCGTAACCCACCCTGAAACTATTTCTAAACCCGGTTAACGGGTTCAGACCCTCCCTGTATCCCGTTTGACCGGGTTTAAACTCACCCTGAATGGGGAGGGTTTAATACAGAGTTGGATTTAAAGCCGCCCCATTGTCATTCTTAACAGAGAGTTTTCAAATTGATCGGCTGATCAATTTGATTTTCACTAATTGATTAGGCAATCGATTATGGTCATTTGGGTTGTCCACAGGCTGATCGATTAGTTTTCACCAATCGATTGGGAAATCAATTACAGTTCATTAAGTTATCCACAAAGGGTTTCTGAATCGATTAGTGAATCGATTGGTGTTTGACAATCGATTAAGTCAATCAATTAGAGTGGATGAACTGCAAATAGTGACCTTCAGAATCGATTAGGGGATCTATTGCTGCGTAGGAATCGATTACCAATGTTGGGCAATTGATTAACACGCATTGATTCGCATCTATTCTAAATCAATTAAGAAGGATGTCAATCGATTGGTATCTAACACCAATTGATTGATAATTATATTTAGCTTAGTTTTCAATAATTTTTCCTGGATTATTCTTCACTCTAGCTACTTAGTCAAATCTATACTATCGCCAAAGCGAGAGCTATCGGGGAAGCTAGGAGTATTAGTGTAGTGGGATGTATATCCATGCTAAGGGTGATTGACCCAAAGGAAAGTCATTCTTATGTCAGATATATGTTTAAGGAAGCTCACAAACTAAGTTTAACTTTTAAGTCATGTGCATAGTGTGTCGATCCAAAGGAAGGGACACTATGTGGCTGATTAGAAGTATTGTGAGTGTTAGTTGAAAACATAAGCTAACTAAGAAAGCTAATAAATAAAGTCGATGCGGGAAGCATTCGACGATCGAATCTAGGTTTTGATTATATCAAAGGGTCCAAAGTTAAGTTATCTTATTATCTAACAAGGTTGATTGAGCATGCAGGAAAAGTCCTAAGTATTCTTAGGTAAAAGTCCTAGTGGATTCTAGGTAAGTGGAAAACCCTAGGGGGTGGTAATCCTAGGTCCTAGGGTGCGGTAACCTTAGGTGAGGAAAAGTCCTAGCTACGATTAGGTAGGTGGAAAACCTTAGAGGGTGGTAACCCTAGGTAGAAAGTCTTGGCGGGTCGAGTGCTTCGGGCAAAATCCTAGAGTCGGGGACTTTAGGTTAAAATCCTTGTGGTTGCATACTGGGTGGAAGTCTGGGCGGGTCATGGAGCGGACGTCTAGCATGAAGATCGGAAGCATCGGGCACTGAGCAAAAGTCTAGTCGATCTAGAGAATCGATCTGGCAATAAGTAACTTCTCCTGAGAGGAGTAGGTGAGGATGCGTTCCCTATTGAGGGAGCAGTAGGCGTCGGTTCGACCTAGAGTTTTCGGAGGAAATCTAAAGTCAGAATTAGATAGTCCGAAGACTGTCAAGTTAAATGATTTATATATTATCTACTATGTGCTAATTTTGTTTTGCAGGAAGATTAATGATTTTGCAGGTTGATGTTCGGTTTGGATTGGTCGACCAAATCTGGGGATCGGTCGACCGAACCTCCAAGCAAACATAGAAGAGTTCCAGCGAGTGGACCGGGTTCGACCGAGGGCTCAGCCGACCGAACCTCGGGATCTGTCGATCGAACCTCGGGATTGGCCGACCGAACCATGGATAAGTGGTGATGTGGCCGAGCCGAGTTGATTAGACCTGATGTGCTGGGATCGGTCGACCGATCGATGACGAGTCAAACCTAATCCTGAGATCAGAGGATTTGGATCAGATCAAGCTCAGCTATAAAAGGAGGGCTCAACTAGGTGCTTCAACAATAATTCTTGAAGAATAACTTGAGCTCTTGTGCGCACTCCGAAAATGTCTAAACACTACTCCAAGGACGATCAAGCTAGAAGTTCTATTTCTCCAAGTCGTTGGTAACAAGTTTAATTTTGAGCAATACTTGTAAGCTACATATTTGTACTTGTACTCAATTTTCGAATCTACAGTGATTGCCCAACAAAAGTGATCAACGATCGTGGGCCTTGGAGTAGGAGTCACCATAGACTCCGAACCAAGTAAAAGAAAGCGTGTTAGCATTGTTTGTCTTTTCATTCTTTTTTTCGAACCAAGTAAAACCAAGTAAAAGGCTTCGGTGAGGAGAGAAAGGCTTCTGTGTATTTTCCGAAATGAGTGAAAAAGCAACGTGTGCTATTCACCCCCCTCTAGCACGTCTACGATCCTACAATTGGTATCAGAGTTAGGTACCTCTGATTTTGTGAAACCACCAATCGAGCACAGGGGGCTCTTTTTGAAAAACAAACTATATACCATTTTTTTTAAAAAAATTCTTACATCTTTCATTGTTTTCCCTCCAAAATTATTTTGAAAAAGTTATTCTCATCTTTTCACCATTAGTTAATATTAGCAAAATATTAAAGTTACCAAAATCTGTAATATTTTTATTAATATTTTATTATTTTTTCTCGAAATTAGTAAATTACTATTTTTTTCTTTCGCACTACTAATCCAAGACCAAGTCTTGGAATATTTATTATTATTTTTGTTGTGTGCGAGATTCTTGTTTTAATGGCCCACCAAGAAGGCTACAGCACAGCTCGTCTACCTCTTTATCCGGTGAAGACTTTGGCTATTGGAAGGGCATAATGGAGTACTATCTGAAGACAGAGGTAGAGATGTGGATCATCATTCAAACGGGCTTCTCCCTACCAGTCGACAGCACCGGAGCACTTGTCCCATGCGACAAATGGGACGCACCAACTCGCAAGAAGATTGAAGCCGATACAAGAGCAACACAAACTCTTCAATGCGACCTAACCAAAGAAGAGCTGAATCGGGTTGGTCCCTTCAACAGTGCAAAGGAGTTGTGGGAAAAATTGATCTAGCTACACGAGGGCACTTCCGACACAAAGGTAAATAAACGAGACTTAATATTAAATAAATTATATGATATAAAAATACAGGAAGGTGAGTTAGTGAGCCAGCTTCATGCTCACATACAAGATCTTCTGAATGGGCTCCACATAATCAGACAGAGAATAGAGAACCACGACGTAATAAGGTACACACTAAATGTTTTTCTAAGGAATACATTGTGGGCATCAATGGTAGATGCCTACAAGGTATCCAAGGATCTTTCATCAATTAGACTAGATGAACTCTTTTTCTGAATTTGAACTTCACGAGTAGACTAATGCATTGCCAGGTAGAAAGATATTGCTTTGATTGCAGGTACAAACAGAACGAGAGAACCAAAAATCAAGCGCGGAACCGAACCTGAACCTGAATCTGAAGATGAAATGGATCTCGAAGATGAAATCACCACTGAACTAGTCAAATTAGTTCAGAAAGCACTAAAGAAGAAGAAGATGACTCAATCAAACTCAAAGACCAAGTCTGGAGTTATCTGCTACGGCTGTAACCAGAAGGGACACTACAAGCTTGACTGTCCAAATCAGAAGCAAGGAAAAAGGAAGGCGTTGAAGGCAACGTGGGACAAGTCATTAGGAGAGTCGGACGAAGAAGAACACAAGCAAACAATCTTCCTCGCTCTACTGGTACAAGCGTACGTTGCCGAAACTGAGTCTGAGTCCGAAACTGAGAGCAAATTAGAAACCAAGTCTGAGAGAAGCCATGGATCTGTATTCGTTTCCAAAGGGCCAAAAAACATTGTAAGATCTTCTCATATAGATAAATTGTATAATTTAATTAATTATTTAATGTGTAAATTAGCTAAGTCAAATATCCAAGTCAAGTCACTTCAAAAGGAGGTAACAACCCTTAAGGAAATGACTATCCCAAGCCCCTTGACTGAACCTATTCAAACTGAAACTTCAACTCAAGTTCAACAGCTTGAGAAAGAAAATTTCAGTCTGAAAAATCAAGTCAAGGAACTAAAGGGAACATTGGAACGGTTCACCTTGGGTTCCAAGAATCTTGATCTGATTCTAGAAAACAAAAGGCCGCATACAATCGATCCGGACTTAGATACAAAACTAAATACAAATTTAAAACATACTTATCTCTGGTTAACAGAACAAATAGAAAATTAGTCTAAGCATAGGTTCCCAAGTCAACCTTGATTAATCAAGTTAGACTTGGTCAATATTGGGTCCCCAAGGATCAAATTCACTAGCTTGATAGACCCTATCGAGGCTATGATCCAGGGGGAGCTGATAGAAAGACCATTTTTATCGATAGATAGATTTGTTTGATGCTTGCTTTACTGCTTTCACTATACATGCTTAGACTAGGGTAGATAAGAACTTAGGCTTGATTCACACTTGACTAGTTAAACCTAAGATTTTTAGAAAGAAAATTAAATATTCAATTTCTTTAAAAGTCTTTGTCTAGAAGTGGTGGATGATCTCATACCCAAGAAGGTCTAGTGCCTCACCACAGACGGGAAGCTAATTGATATGAGTTAGGTTTAGTAGGTCCCTGGTGGAGAAGAGAAAGGAAATAGTTGTAAAGCCCGAAAAATTCCCGAATTTATTTTAGAAATATCCTATGATTTTTCTAGATTTTTAGGATAATTTTACATAATTTTTGGAGTACCGGAAGTAGCAAAAACAAATAAGTCGCAAAATGGTTTACGCGGGAATCGAACCCGGGACCCATCGGAGCCTACGACTTATTATGTGTTCCGGAAACCAAGTGAACCCAGCAGGGCCGTGCTGAAAGGATAGGAAATCAAATATATTTATATTTGATTTGGGAGAAATAACTATTTGATATAAATAGAAAACTTAAGTGGGATTGGTTTATTTCTTTTGGGTTCGGCATTTTCTCTCCTCACCGAAGCCTTTCTCTCCCTCTCCCGTTTCTTTCTCTCGGCGCAACAAACAAAGCAAAGGAGACCTAGGGTTCCTTCCCTAGGATCGTGTGTTCACTTTCCGGCGACAACACCAGCACGAAGTCGGTTCTTCTCCGCGAGAGGAACGCGAGGACGTAAGTGGTTCGTCGAACGGAGCAGTTTTTCCGGAAAACCTAGCGGATAGAATCGTAAGAAAACCTTGCGATTGAGGTAAGAAACCCCTCACCTGTAGTATAATTGCTCTCGCCTGTTAGTTTTGGCATTAGTTCAGTAGTTCTACAGTTTTCAGTTTTAGGGGTGCTTTTAGTGCACACTAAGCATTCGGTAGAATGCCCAGTTCAGTAGGATGCACCAGTAGGCATCCCAACAGCATGAAAAATGTATTAGAAACATTTTATTTAGCTTATTATCAGTTATTACAGCTATATGGATCAGATATCCATTGAGTGGGCTCCCACAGTAGCCCCTAGGTTCAGATAACCTAGCTCTAGGTTCAGATAACCTAGAACAGCAAAGTAAAATAAAACAGTATTCAGTATTTTACTTTTATTCAGATGGCACTGTACTTGGATCAGATATCCATGGGCTGGACTCCCACAGTCGTCCCTAGGTTCAGATAACCTAGTAACCCTGCTGGATTCGGAACTTGCAATCCCGGGTCTCGTAGGGATGCGCGCACAGTAAGTACAGTTGCCAGGGCCCCAGCAGCATGTTTAGTATTTTCATCTATTATTATATATAGTTTATCCAAATATATATAATCAGTGATGGAAACACTAACTTAGTTTCAGTTTCAGTTAATTATCTCAGTTAAGTTTCATGATTTGAGTTCATGACCAGTTAGATGTATATGCAGGACCAGTTCAGTATTCCTGCTTAGTTTCAGATACAGTATGCTATGTTCAGTACATGTTTGTATGCCATGATCAGTTTAGTACATGTTTGTATGCCATGATCAGTTCAGTACATGTTTGTATGCCATGCCATGTTGCCATGCTCAGTTCAGTTTTCAAACAGCATGTTTTAAAAACATAATCGCATCGTTGTATGTTTTTGTGAGGTAGATGGTTTCTTACTAAGCTTCTTAGCTTACAGATGCTACTTTTCTTATACTGCAGATACCGGTAAAAGAAAAGTGGACTAGCGGAGGCTGGAGGGCGATGTTACGATGATGTGTGTGTGCAAGGGGTCTGGAATAAAGATCCTTGGGATCTACACGCTTTCATTTCAGTTTTAGTACTTAACATGTCTAGTTTTATGACTTAGTCTTGTTACTAGGTGTTATAGCTTAGTAAACTATGCCTTGTTTAGTTTAGCATGTTTAGAATGTTAGTATTTACATGCTAGAGTTTTTTTCATGTATCTAGAGCTTGTGTATGTGATTTTTGGCACGAATCAGTGCTGGAAATCAGAAATTCTGATTTCGTTTCGGACTATCAGAACCTGGATCGGTCATCAGACCGATCCAGTGCCATTCCTTTTCCTGGATCGGTCAGCCGACCGATCCAGATGGATACAGATAGCTCAGATCTCCCTCGATCGGCCACCGACCGACCCATCATCGAATGTAAGGCATCCCGAGTCTCAGTGCTCGGATCGGTCCGCAGACCGATCCGGACACACTTGGATCGATCAGCTGATCGGTCCGCAGACCGATCCAGCAGGGCACAGAAGCAGGGCAAGTTTGATCGATCCGTGGATCGAACAGCAGCTAGCTAGGAAGTTAGCTTTGAGTTCTAGCTCAGATGGGAGGTCAAGTATCCTCCTTAGCACATATATCCCAACCGGAAAGGTCTTGAACCCTTCCTTATAACAGCATGAGTGTACCAGTTGTCAGTTTAATAGAGTCAGTTAGTGAAATTTTATTTTACCCAGTTTCCGCACAGTACAGCACAGTAGCTTCAGTAGTTAATGTAGCGTTTCCAGCTCACAGCTTAGTACCCAGGAGTTGGGTCGTTACAATAGTAGAATTAAGCAAGCGCTAATATCAATCGAGATATACCTGAAGAAGGATAGAGTGATATCGGTCGGGATAATACCTGAAGAAGAATAGAGTAATATCGGTCAGGATAATACCTGAAGAAAGATAGAGTAATATCGATCGGGATATACCTGAAGAAGGATATGATAATATCGGTCGAGATAATACCCGGAGAAGGATAGAGTAATATCGGTCGAGATAATACTCGGAGAAGAATAGAGAAATATCGGTCGGGATATACCTTAAAAAAGAAAGGTTACTATCGGCCGGGCTTAAGCGTTGTAAGATAGATCAGTCAAGATTGTCTGAGTTAGCACAACCGAACATAGACTAGCATTAGTTAAGTGTATATGACCGCCTGGGTATGAAAAAGTATAAGGCTTTACGGAATTTATAGTACATTACTGGACGACTAGGATCTATGTTGAACAACCAGCCCGGACACAACCTAGGCTTAATTCTGTCCAATATAAATCATAGTATAATATTGGGCTATCCATAACATAGTGAAGACAGGGTAAGCAAACACGAGCGATAAATATAACTCAATATAAGATAGGGCGAGAACAAATGTTTCAAGAATATTCATAAATGACTTATGTGATTATATAGCAGGTTGACTAATTTGGCGGGAAGAATGTTTCTAGACTCTTTTGTAAGTACTAGACGACAAAGAATGTACATCTGGGGTACAAAAAAGATTCCTTAAAAGTTATTTTATGCAAGTACATGACTTGCATCATCTCATAACAAACTCTAACAAACCGGGGTCCACTTCATGACTACGGAGCTTATATGAAGTGGTATAAAAAGGGGAATCCTCTCTGTTGGCCAGGTATGTTCATGCTCACGCTCACAACCCTAGTTTTCAACTACTGTTCATCTTCTTCTTCTTCTTCTAGCACACTAAGAGATATCACTGACTTGAGCGTTGGAGGGCCTAGCCAGGGATTCCCACCCCGGTCTTAGGTCACTGATAATAGTGTTGGTTAGTCTCTTGTCCGCAGGAAGCCTTGGAAGTTCCAGATCCCGATTTTCTTCATTGACTCCTTCCTTTCGTCTTTGGATCTTCTCATAAAGGGGGGCATTCGGTGAATTTATTCTCCCAGATCCGCTTTGGGTTTCTCGGATCGGCATCTTACAGGTATTATTCATCAGCAGTAGGTTTTCTCCCAGCTTTCCGTTTTGTCAAGCTTCTCAGACAGGATCAAATTTGGCGCCGTCTGTGGGAATCTCACCTGAATCTGAGATTGCAAGATGGAAGACGCTGGAAAGTCAAACCTAATCACGATTAGCCATGAAGATCTGGATTTCCTCATCAATACTCATGTGCAAAAGTCTTTACAATAACAACAATAACAACAACAACAACAACAAGCTCATACTGGAGCTACTCTGCCAGTAGCTCATAATCCGGCGATCTCGACTACTGAACACCGGAGGGAGAAGGAGCGGGAAGAAGAAGACAATGCATATTTCCCTTCGGCCGCTGCTTCTCCGACTAGGCGCCCTTGAGCTTTCCTCCGTACTCCTTTTGAATAGGGAGGACGAAGGCCTGTATTTCAAGAGTCTTCTGGTGAGGCACCTGATAAAGAAGAGCGCAAAGCTAAAATGATGGTGACTAGTGATAGCTCACCAGAGAGAGTTATTTCTCCATTTTCTCAAAGTCTATTGGATGATCCGCTTCCTAAACGATATCAAAATCTTCAGATGGGCGAGTACACTGGAACCACAGATCCAGAGGATCATTTGTTAAAATTTGAGATCGTTGCCTTATTGCAACAATTCTCTGATGGAGTAAAGTGTCGGATGTTCCTTACAACACTCGGAGGAGCTGCTTAACGCTGGTTCAAGAGATTGCCTGAGAATTCTATTCGAAGGTTTAAAGATTTCAAGAAGGTTTTCTTACACCACTTTTCTAGCAACAAGAGGTATCATAAAACTCCCTGGAGTTTATTTTCAATTAAGCAAGGGTCTAAAGAGTCCATTAGGGCCTATATTAAGAGATTCAATCAAGTAGCTATTGATGTACCCAATGCTACTACTGAAATATTGGTAAGTGCTTTTTCTCAAGGCTTAAATGATAATGATTTCTTTAAAGATCTGGTGAGAAATCCTCCTGCCAATTTTGACTCCTTAATTGAGCGTGCCACTGAATTTATAAATGTTGAAGAAGCTCAGGACGCACGTCGAAAAGAAGATACTACTTCTTCTCCTGCTCTTGTTAAGGAGAAGGCCCCCGCCCCTGTTCCTCCACCGAGGGGACCTAGAGTAATCCCTCCACTCCAGCGTCATACAGAGTATCATCCACGGGCCGTACAGCACGTGGAGATGCAACAAGAAACACCAAGAAGATGGTGCACTTATCACAAGACCAACAGTCATCATACAGAAGACTGTTTTGTCTTGAAAAATAGGAATGCAAATAGGGATCGTTATCAGAGGCAAAACTACTATCAACAACGATATCCCAGGCAGCAAAGTCCACTTAAATTAGAATATCGCCCAGTCGAGCTTCAACAAGGTGCGTTACCAATCTCGGTCGGTACAACTCAGGCACCTGAGAAGACTCAGCCTGAGGCCATGACCGCTCGGTAGGAAGAGAATAGGAGTATGCCGCCCAAGGCAACATTAATATGATCGCGGGTGGGCCCACTGATGGAGATTCTAACAGGGCTAGAAAAACACATGCACGAAGACTTGAGATCCATGCTGTAGGATGCAGCATGGAGAAGGCGGCCGGGCCAAAAATTAGTTTTGGACCCAGAGACCTTGAAGGGGTAGAAATACCTCATGATGATGCATTAATAATTAAGGCTGTGATAGCAAACTATATTGTTTCTAGCACCTTTATAGACACTGGTAGTTCTGTAAATATTATTTTCAAAAAAGCTTTTGATCAGCTGCAAATTGACCCGAGCGAACTTCAACAGATGGTGACTCCTTTATATGGGTTCACTGGTAACGAGGTGTAATCGCTCGGGCAAATAAAGTTGGCCGTATCTTAAGGGGAAGAGCCCCTCATGAGGACAAGAAGATCTTACTTCATGGTGGTGGATGCTCCATCCGCCAATAATGTGATACTGGGTCGACCGACCCTAAACGAGTTTAGGGCGGTCGTTTCTACTTTTTGCCAAAAAATTAAATTTCCTGTTGATGAACAGGTCGGGGAAGTACGGGGTGATCAGAAGACGGCTCGCAAGTGTTATGTGGAGATCGTCAGAACTGAAGCCAGTACCGCCCGAAAAATGCAAAGAATGGAGGTTAATGTCATTCAAGAAAATCCATCCGTCCTAGTTTATAAAGAGAAAGAAGAGATCCAGATACAGACCGATCGACCTGAAGCTGTCACCTATGTAGCGGTCGATCTTGATCCTACACTGAAAACCGAGCTGATCCAATGCTTGAAAAAAAATAATGATGTCTTTGCTTGGACGCCTAAGGAAGTCACGGGCGTTTCTCCTTTAGTAATGGAGTATTCTTTGCATGTCTTCCCAGATGCTCAGCCTATCATGCAAAGAAAGAGGAATTTCAGTATGGAACAGAATCAAATCATCAAGGAAGAAGTGGCTAAATTGATGGAAGCCGGCTACGTCAGGGAGGTGCAATTCCCTAGCTGGTTGGCTAATGTTGTCCTGGTCTCTAAACCAGGGAACAAATAGCGAGTATGTATAGATTTCCGTGATCTCAATAAGGCTTTCCCAAAAGATTATTATCCTTTGCCCCGGATCGATCAATTAGTGGATTCTACGACCGGATGTGAATATATTTCTATGCTAGACGCCTATCAAGGCTATCATCAGGTCCCCCTTGTTAAGGAGGATCAAGAGAAGGTCAGTTTTGTAACATTTAAAGATACTTATTGTTATAATGTTATGCCGTTTGGACTAAAAAATGTAGGAGCAACTTATCAAAGACTTATGAATAAGGTCTTCTAGAAGCAGATTGGAAGAAATATGGAAGTATACGTTGATAATATTTTAATTAAGTCTATTCAGGCTACTGATCTATGCAGGGATGTAGAGGAGATTTGCAGAACATTGAGGCAATATGAGCTCAAGTTGAACCCGTGCAAATGTTTGTTTGGAGCACGAAGTGGAAAGTTCCTGGGGTATATGGTGTCCGAGCGGGGAATATAGGCCAACCCGAGCAAGGTCAGAGCACTTCAAAATATGGAGCCACCACACAACATGAGGGAAGCCCAAAGACTCACCGGCCGGATCACCGCCTTGTCTAGATTCATTTCAAGGTCGACCGATCGTAGTTTCCATTTCTTCAAGATACTCCGGAAGGCTAACAAATCTCAATGGGATGAAGAATGTGACAAAGCTTTTCAGGAATTAAAAGATTACCTGTCCACCCTTCCTATGTTGGCTAAACCTGTAGTTGGAGAAACTCTATGGGTATATCTGTCAGCCAATGAAAATGCTGTGGGCTCGGTGTTAGTTAGACAGGAAGGGAAAGAGCAACAACCTGTGTATTTTTCTAGTCATTTATTAAAGGAAGCTGAGTGTAGATATACTACACTCGAAAAGTTGGCTTATACATTAGTGTTAACCGCCCGGAGGCTGCGCCCTTATTTTTTAGCACATGCAATTATTGTATTGACTAACAGTACTCTCGGGCAGGTGCTGCTTAACCCAGAGGCATCTGGTCGGTTGATCAAATGGACGACTGAACTTAGTGAGTATGATATCCAGTACCAACCCCGCTCGGTCATCAAGGCACAAGCTCTAGCAGATTTCATCATAGAAGTTCAAGGTCCTGAAGAAGAAAGTACTTGGAAGGTTTATGTGGATGGATCATCAACCAGACAAGGTAGTGGAATTGGTGTTCTCCTTATATCTCCGAGGGAGGATAAGCTTCAACTTTCTGTCAGGTTGAATTATAGGGCCACTAATAATGAAGCGGAATATGAAGCATTGATGGCAGGGTTACAGGTCGCTCGGCATGTGGGAGCATCTCGGGTTTATATTTATTCTGACTCTCAGTTAACAACCCAACAATTATCCGGTAACTTTGAAATTAATAATGATAGACTCAAGTTATATGCTGAGGCATTTGATAAACTGAAGACTCAGTTTCAAGAAGTAAATCTACAAAAAATTCCTCGATCTAAGAATCAAGTAGCAGATGAATTAACTAGATTGACCTTTGCTATAATACTATGGTGCTTGGATCGGCCAGTTGAGCTGACATTACTAGTCTCTTGTATTGAAAGGTAGATTGATGTAGAGATATAAGGTGACTGGAGGGCACAAATCATATTATATTTACAGCAAGGTATTCTTCCAATTGATGTAGAGCAAGCAAGGATATTTAAGAAGAGGAGTGCTCAATATACTATGATAGGGGAACAATTATATAAAAGGGTCTTCTCTAGACCTTTACTTAAATGTATTGGGATAGAAGATATACAATATATCTTGCAAGAAGTTCATCAGGGCTCATGCGGCAGTCATATAGGTGGAAGGTCCTTGGCCCGCAGAATTTTATTGGCAGGATATTTCTGGCCTACTTTACATGAAGACGCTGCTAAATTTGTAAGAACTTGTATTTCTTGTTAGAAGCATCAGAATATTTCACACCATCCTACACAATTGTTAAGAACCTCTATAGTCTCTTGCCCCTTTGACCAATGGGGCATGGACATAGTTGGTCCATTTCCTATGGCCACTGCACAAAGAAAATTCCTATTAGTAGCAGTGAATTATTTTTATAAATGGGTAGAAGCAGAACCACTTGCCTAGATTACTGAAGATGCAGTTATTAAATTCCTGTGGAAAAATATCGTATGCAGATTTGACATTCCTCATAAATTAGTTTCTGATAATCGAAGGCAGTTTCAAGGAGGCAAAATCTTAGACTGGTGCAAAAGCTATATTATCATTCAAGCATTCACTTCTGTGACGTATCCACAGAGTAATGGTCAAGTAGAAGTAACACACAGAGAGATTATAAGAGGTTTAAAAACCAAACTAGATCATGTTGGAGGCAGCTGGGTAGATGAATTGCCCAGTGTCCTGTGGGCATATCGCACTACACCCCGAGAAGCTACAGGGATCACCCCCTTCCAATTGGTTTATGGAGGAGAAGTTGTCATTCCCATTGAGGTTGGAGTAGAATCCAATAGAAGACAACTATATGATGATGATAATGCGGTTCGGCGGTTTATGGAGCTAGATCTGATAGAAGAAATTCAAGACAAAGATGTAACTTGTCTCACATCATACCGACAACGAATGAGGCAGAATTATAATAAGAGGGTCATCCCAAGATTCTTTCAAGTGAGAGATCTAGTATGGAAACGTGTCAAGCCCGTTGGGGATGTTAACAAATTGGCACCACAATGGGGAGGACCCTACAAAGTAGTAGAAAAACTTGCATCGGGTTCATATTATCTCTAAGATGCGGAAGGAAGAATTCTCGAGCGTCCGTGGAGTACAAATCATTTGCAACCCTACCATACTTAACTAGCTTATATTGCCTGAGAAATATAAATATTCTTGAACGAGAAAATTAATTCCTCCCCAGTATATTCCAATCACCTAAAGAGGCGAAGCTTAGCATGTCCAAGGGAACAAATTAAATTTATTTTCAACAAGTTCCCTCTATTCGGTTCTGCAAAAAGATGACAAGTATGTTTACAATTTATGTACTTCATATAATTTTGTGAATACAATGCAGGCCAAATAGCGCCCGAAAAATGGAACATGGTTTAAACAACATGAGGATTACTGGGCGAAATATTCTTAGTTCGCTCAAATATCCATCGGTCGGGAGCTTTGAGGAAGGACCTACCAGGCTTCCTTAAGAAAACTTTAAAAACGTTAAACTATCACAAAGTCAGTGCAAGCATTTTAGTTTTACATAAGACACAGTCGATCGGGAAATCCTTTGAAGTAACCCGGAGGGGTCTTCATGGAAGGAACCAGAGACTTTAAACCAGCATAAACACAGTCGATCGGGAAATCCCTTGAAGTAACCCGGACGGTTCTTCATGGAAGGAACCGGAGACTTTAAACCAACATAAACACAGTCAATCGGGAAATCCCTTGAAGTAATCCGAACGGATCTTCATGGAAGGAACTGGAGACTTTAAACCAGCATAAACACAGTCGATCGGGAAATCCCTTGAAATAACCCGAACGGGTCTTCATGGAAGGAACCGGAGACTTTAAACCAGCATAAACACAGTCGATCGGGAAATCTCTTGAAGTAACCCAGACGGGTCTTCACGGAAGGAACCGGAGACTTTAAACCAACATAAACACAGTCGATCGGAAAATCCCTTGAAGTAACCTGGACGGGTCTTCATGGAAAGAACCGGGGACTTTAAACCAGCATAAACACAGTCGATCGGGAAATCCCTTGAAGTAACCCGGACGGGTCTTTATGGAAGGAACCGGAGACTTCAAATCAGCATAAACACAGTCGATCGGGAAATCCCTTGAAGTAACCCGGACGGGTCTTCATGGAAGGAATCAGAGACTTTAAACCAGTTAAATATAGTCGATCGAGAAATCCCTTGAAATAACCCGGACGGGTCTTCATGGAAGGAACCGGAGACTTTAAACCGGCATAAACACAGTCGGTCTGGAAACCCCTTGAAGTAACCCGGACGGGTCTTCAAGGAAGGAATTGGAGACTTTAAACCAGCATAAACACAGTCGATCGGGAAATCCCTTGAAGTAACCCAGACGGGTCTTCATGGAAGGAACCGGAGACTTTAAACCGGCATAAACACAGTCGATCGGGAAATCCTTTGAAGTAACCCGAACGGGTCTTCATGGAAGGAACCGGAGACTTTAAACCAGCATAAACACAGTCGATCGGGAAATTCCTTGAAGTAACCTGGACGAGTCTTCTTGGGAGGAACCGGAGACTTTAAACTAGCATAAACATAGTCAATCGGGAAATCTCTTGAAGTAGCCTGGACGGGTCTTCTTGGGAGGAACCGGAGACTTTAAACGATCATAAAACATAGTCGATCGAGAAATCTCTTGAAGTAACCTGGATGTAACGACCACCCTTCTTGCTACTACTACTACTCTCTAAGGATGACCGTTACTTGACTACTAACTCTACTTAACCGGTACGCTACTTAACTTCGAGAAATCCCTACCGAAAAATTTCGGCAGAGTCTCCCCTGTACCGGTGACCCCAAACTGGGATACAAACACTATATACACAGCCACAGGCGGCTGGAACATATTTTTCACAACCACGCAGAAATAATAACACGACACTAAAAAGAAACTATTCTAGCAATAGAAAACTATATAGCTCCAACAATAGGAAATAACTCAACTAACAATGCGGAATAGACTCAATTAATCAACATAGACAAAGGAAACAACTAATACAATCTCTATCAACTTAATAACTGAAAGAAAACTCAAAAGGAGTCTTGACAGTTTCCTTAGCAAACTCATGATCTCTCCATAGTCCTGGCATCACACACCGTCACAGCATCTCCTTGTCGCCTTCCTTTCATACTTTAGCTTTTCCTTTATCTGCAGTAGGAGGAAATGCAGTCTATAAGCATAAAGCTTAGTGAGCGCTATCTACTCACAAAAACTCGATATGCATGTATATGAATAAAAACATGCTAAAACTGAATGCTAACATGTAAAGCTACTCATGCTCATAAATAGCAAAGGAACTAACTGAAAAGCTAACATGTAAAGCTAATCATGCTCATAAATAGCAAAGAAATATAACTAACTGAAATACTAAACATGTATAGCTAATCATGCTCATAAATAGCAAAGAAATCATGCTAACTGAAATACTAAACATGTATACCTAATCATGCTCATAAATAGCAATAAAGGAATCATACTAACTGAATTACTAAACATGTATAGCTAATCATGGAACTATCATGTGTATCAACAGGAAACTGAACTAATACATAAGCTGAACTAATTAATGCTAAACTGAGTCTAACTTGTATTCACATAACTAATTTGTGAAGTTTTGAAAACTATTTACATAATAGATCAAAATAATAATCATGCTGCTGATGGGCCCGACAACTGTACTTGCTGTGCGCGCATCCCTAACTAAACCCGGGATTGCAAGTTCCGAGTCTAGTAGGGTTTACTAGGTTATCTAAACCTAGGGACGACTGTGGGAGCCCAACCCAATGGATATCTAATCCAGTACAGTGCCATTGCTGAAAATAAAATACTGATTTCATAGCTAATTTTCTTATCTTGCTTTTACTAGGTTATCTGAACCTAGAACTAGGTTATCTGAACCTAGAGGCGACTGTGGGAGCCCACCCATTGGACCGTAGTCCCATATAAGCTGAAGCAAGACTAAATAAGTTATTTTAAATGCTTCTACTGTATTAACTGAGCTATTAAAATGCCTACTGTAGCATTATATTGAGCTAAGCATTTTATCAAGCACTTGGTGTGCACTAGAACACACCCTGCGTACTGAAAATCTGTATACAAAGCTTAACATAAATCTGCATGCAAAGCTTAACAAAAATCTGCATATTAAGCCTATCAAAAATCTGCATACTTTACTTATAAAAATCTGCATGCTATAAAAATAGAACTGCTCATGTTATTCCAATAGCAAATAGGAAACTAGAACAACTTAAGCATGCTATGAAAGTAAAACCAATTCAACTACTAGGCATGCAATAGAATCTAGAAAATAAAGGAATCGTTGCTGCATGGAATTAACAGAATATCATGCTTCATCAGGAAATACTAAACAGCAATGAAAACTAAAACTGCTCATGTGTATCTAGTAATAAAGAAAACTGATCATGCTCAACTCATAACAAACATAACTAGAAAATATACTCTTATTGAAAATCTGCATTTGCTACAATATGCAAAAATCTGCACTGCTCCTAAATGCAAAAACTTAACTGAGAATCTACATAACACACTACTCAAAATTCTGCATTCTTAGCTGATAAATTTCTGCACATAAACTCTAGCAAAAATCTGCACACAAGCTAAGTACAAATCCACATACAACTTAACTAAAAACTATACTATTAAGCCTAATGATAATTGCAGGAACCAGATAACCTTAATGCTAACTTGTGCAGAGGCAATTAAAGCTCAGAGTGAAACATATACAGAGAGATTCAAATCCTCAAGTTATGCATGCCCATAAATCAGTGAAATCATAGATACATGGTCACCACAGCTAACTAAAATCTTAATTATAAAATCTCTAAATAACATTTTAATCTGATATGATATTCATGGCAGTAAGGAAGTTAAAAGCAAGCCTAAACCACCACTAATCCTCCTGTTCTGTTCCACGACAAGAAAACTATAAGAATCATTTGACCACATACTGGAAAACCATATAGTGAATACTACACCACATATAGAGAATCCAGAACCCCATGTATAAGGACTATAACTTGAGTTTAATAAAACCAGTAACTGAACTTGTTTATTCAGAATGACAGGACAATGTTACAACTTGTAGAACTCATTTAAACCGAATACCACACCAGTTTCATGGCAATTCAACGACAGAACAACATCAATTGACATCCTCACTATCAATATAGTCCAACATTCTGAAACTATACATAAAATCATCCTTGATCAAATCTGAATTTCCAACACAAGCCTGCAGGAAACAAACCCCTCAAACTTGCTTCGAATCCAAAAGAAAACAAGAATCCGAAAGCCATGAAAATGAATCAAAGCTCGAACAACTCCTACTGCAGGTGAGAAGCAACTCACCGAGCGTTCTTGGACTTACAACCGACGGAGACGACCTCTAGGGCTTCGGAGATGTGGTTGTTTCGGCTCTTCCTTGTGCCCGCGCACTCTCCTTGCCGATAAGAGCTTGGATCTGCAAGAGCTCGTGGAAATCCCCTTCGGTCGGCCACCGGAGACGAAGCTAAGGCTTCGTTGTCTTCGTTTTCGCCCAAACAGCAGGGACGCCGCGCCGTCGCGTGAGAAGAGAAGATGAATCGGGAGTTTTTAGGTCACGGGAGAAACTTAAGTCCTCTTCTTATAACTAGGGTTTTTTTTTATCAACTATAGCTTAAATACTATTTGTTCCCTACTTGATTAACAAAACTCTTGCAGCACAGTCGGTTAGCTGCTCTTGGTCGGGACCCCTGGTCGCCGGTTCGAATCTCGGCTTTGACAATTTTTTTTGTCAAAACTTCCTTCGTTTAGTAAAAATACCAAACGACCTCCAAAAATTGCATAAAAAAATTCCTAAAAATCTCTAGAATATTTTAAAAGTATTTACAAATATTTTTATGGACTTTTAGAACTTGAAATAGGGAAAATTGGGTCGTTACACTGGACAGGTCTTCTTGGGAGGAACCGGAGACTTTAAACTAGCATAAACGTAGTTGATTGGGAAGTCTCTTGAAGTAACCCGGACTGATCTTCTTGGGAGGATCGGAGACTTTAAACAATCACAAACATAGTCGATCGGGAAATCTCTTGAAAATACCCGGACGGGCCTTCTTGAGAGGAACCGGAGACTCTAAACTATCATAAGCAAAGTCAGATGAAATTAAGTACTTCACCAAAATATTGATAGAGCACAGGACTATCGGGATTACGCGCCTGACCAAAAATTCAAAGGTTGATGAAATTCTTCATATTAAATCATTCGGGATTAGAGGCCTGGCCTAGATTCAAAGTCATCCGGATTTCTTTATAAAGATCTTATACTCTCGACCAGGATTCAAAGTTTAGAGGGAATTCTTTACACATATATATAATCCTTCAAAATTACATTCCCCATCAAAAGTTACAATCACTTGAAGTTCTCTATTTAAAATCACCCGGGATTGTATGACCAACCAGGAATACATAAATCCTATGGAGATTTTTATATAAAGTCGCTCGGGGTTACACGCCCTTCTGAAGTATGGATGGAATCTTTTATATATATATATATATATATATATATATATATATATATATATATATATATATATATATTCTTGCCTAACTGAAGTCCAAGGAGTTTATGGAAAGATTATCGCTCAAAATCACATGGTCAATGAAGATACTACAAATGGAGGAGTTTAGCAAAACAATGCCCAACTTCAGGAAATAAGGAAGGATTCTTGAGCAAGATAGTACTTATTCTCGGTTCTCATAATCACTTCAAAGGAAGCAATATCCAGCTAACGAAGGTCAGAAAAATAGGTAAGTACAAATTTTTTACAAATTTACAAGTACTTAATCACAAGTCTTTTACAAGTATATATTTAGGCTCACTCAAAATGACTCGTTAAATTCTCGGGTAATTCTTGGTTGAATCTGTAATGGTTTATGAATTGAAAGGGGGGGGGTTCATGAGATAGATAACCACCTTCCCTTAGTTATTGAATAACCCCTGTCACAGAATGATTTAGAGTTCCTATGACCCGACGAACATACTCGTTAACAAACATTGGAGACCTAAAAAAAGTTAAGCGCCTATTTTCCCATCGGTCTTCCTCATGCTCCTTATAACTTTGAAATTTAGTTTGTAGTTTAGCAGCTTGTTCTTTGAAAGTGTCTCTTTCTAATTTGAGTTGCTCTAGTTCCTTTCAGAGTGAGGATATCTCTGCATCTTAAGCCTTTCTCTATTCTTGCTCTTGTAGAAGAGCAAACTCACTTGAGGTTGATTCTTGAGCCTGCTCAGAAAGAAAGATGTTGTGAAGTCTCTCCACTTTCTCTAAAATAATGTTCTTATGAGAAACATCTGAAATAGCTTTGTCTTTCAGAGCAATTACCACCTGGAGGCTGGAATTTAACCGATCCACCCGTAACTCCAGGGTTTCCCTTTCAAGCTCTTTGTTTTTCAATAACTGGTGTTGATGCTGCAATTCCTTTTTCATAGCCTCCAATTGTTGATTCTATAGGGCTATTTTTTCTCGTAATTAAGTGAGCTCAATGTGAGAAGGAGGAAGATTGGCTTTCAATGCCTCTACCTGAGCTTTTAACTTACCATTTTCTCTTTCCAGATTAATGACTAACTGGTCTAGATGAAGACTTGAAGCAAGGAACTAAAATAATAATGCAGTTAGCAGGAATAATGAAAAGTTAATGATACATAATGAAAAACACTTATGACCATAGCTTGACGACTATGATTGTCAGCATGATTTGAAATACTGATGCCCCTTAATGACTCTTGGTTATGAATCCAAGACTCGGCCAACGGGTCTTGCAGCTGTAGAAAACCATGACTAGGAGGGTCCGAAGCTTGTCCCATCTGAGAGGGCAGACCCATAGCTTGTCTAAACAAAGGTGGGGGGACAGAAGGTGAGGAAGGCCAGGTGGAAGAAGGAGGAGGAGAAGGAGAAGAAGTGGTGGAAATGGGAACAATAGAGGAAGAACTAGAGGGGATGGAAGATGACAAGGCAATGAGAGTTGATTCAGTTGTCGAGACACGGATAGCTGATGGTCCTGGACCCGGAGAAGATCTCCTGCAAGGTGTTCTTTTTGCTTATGGTCCAGAGGCCAAAGGAGATAAGGCCAAGGAAAGAGGTTGAGAAGATGCAGAAGTAGTGGCATCCATCTGAGGAGCAGAAGTAGCTGAAACAATAATAGAAGAGGAAGGAATAAGTAGAGCCGACCTCATCATTCTAAGAGAAAGATTGGAGATAATGTGGGTAGGGGGCATTAGCGCCTTACCTCTCTCAAAAGAAATAGGTGAAGGAACAATGGGGATCTGCACAAAAGTACCAAAAGTGTCATGAAAGGGAACTTCCTCAGAAAGCTTGGGTTTCTTGAGTATGGCAACAAAAGGCTATTCCTCTTCCTCTTCCATAGAAGCAACAACTTCTGCTGCTTGTTCCTCCTTAGATAACAAACCCAGAGTAGAAGCAGTAGGATTAGCTTGACGAGCTTGCAGTAATTGTTCTCCAAGATTATTCAAAAAAGACTTGGTCATAGTTGTATTCTTGTACATGAAAGCGGGTAGAAGAGCATCAGCTGAAACACAAGAGTTAGGCGTCATTATAGAAAATAATTAACAAATAGCTGATAAATATAGCTGAGAATGTTTAGACATACCAAAAGAGACCTCCAAGGGAGTGTCGATGCTACTTATTCCAAAGGGAAATATTAAACCCTCCACAATTAAGGCCGGTAAGCAAAATTTAGCCCCCTTTAGCTTGGATAAGGCAAGAGAGACAAAAGGATCATTGAGGAAGTTATCAGTGTTAGGAGCCAGGGGGAGATTGTGTATCCAGGCAATAGGAAAAGGAGGAGAAGAAGGGAGACGCATAAAGAAAAATTTGTGACACCATTCCTCGTGAGGAGGAATCCTGCTAAACAAAGTAGCCTTAGGGCGAGACTGAAATTTAAAGACACCAATGTCTACTTGGCGGGGAATGAAGAAGTAGTGAAAAAGATGAGGGGATAGAGGGAAATCTAATAGTTTAGACACCCCAACAAAATCCACGAGGATAGAAAAAGACTGAGGAATAAGCTGATTAAGAGGAATATCAAAATAAATACTAACATCAGCGAAAAACGGATGAAGAGGGAATCAGAAACCTTGCAAGGCTTGAGCCCAGAAGATCGATATACTTCTTAAAGAAGGAAGATGCAGACTATCCTGAGGGGTAGAGCAAACTATATAGAAAGGAAAACCATAGTTCACTTGTAACTCCACCTCCTCTAGCTCTATAAGGCCAGAAGCGCACGAAAGGAACCATGCAGGGGAAGAAGTGGCCAGGGCTAAACAGCAGAAGAAAGGTGAACAGGGGAAGGAGGAGAAATAGTCGGGGAACAGAAGAGAGCGTCTTAAACCCTTGCCTTCCTTTGTGCCTTAGACCAAAAACCCTTAAACAGAAATAGAAGAAGAACTTGAAAAAAGAGAAATCCAAAGGCCAAGGATAATTTGTGCAGAACTTAGGTACAAAGGAGGGTGGGAAAAGAAAAAGTGTAAACTCAATAAAGAAGAACATACAGAGACATAACTGCCATAAAAAAAGATGATGTCATCGAGGGATGAGATCAGATTTAAAAAGAAAGCCTAATCCCAAGGAAAGGAAGGTAAGCTTAGCGATCATCCTCAGAAAAACGCGACATGATTTTTCTTTCTCTCTACACTTGATTCTTAAAGAATCAAAGAGGCATAAGGAAAATCGATTGGGTATAAGGTTGATCAGGTAACTTAAGACTATCTATCTGATTAAACAATAATCCCGTATAAGTATACTAGACCGGACGAAATCCGGCTAAGTATAAAATACCGAACGATATTTGTAAACATAACAGTAATCGGTCGGTTATAATAGACCGGTCGAGATCGAGATAATAGACCAATCGAGATTGATGATGCTATAGTAAATCGATCGAGATTGATAATGCTATAGTAACTCGGTCAAGATGGGTGTTGCTATAGTAAATCGGTCGATCATAACAGACCGGTCAAGATTGGGAATGTTACAGTGGATAGACCGAGATTGATAATGGTATACTTAATCGGTCAGGATGGGTGATATACTAGTAAAGATTAGGTCCTTGTGTAAATAGTAATAAGTTGGAAAATATGATAAAGATAAGGAGGAGAAGCCAGTTAGGAAAAAAGGATAAATTCAGAAAGGAGAAAGTAAACCATCATAAATGAAAAGAACATGTTTGATATTAGAAGAAGAATAATTTTGAAACATATAAAAATAAAAGATAAAAGTATGAAATAAAAGGGTAAACCAAATGGTCAGACAAATTCATTAACAACAAACAATTTTCAATAACGGATACGAAAAAGAAGTTTAACTGCACAGAAATAAATTAGCTTCTGATAGGAGTTGTCAAGACTAGTACAGTTAACCTTACAATACTCAAGATTAAGGTAAATGGTTATAGATAATTGGGGAAATAGATCAGCAGGCTTGTTGTCAATCATCTTGCGTCGATTCAAGAAGTTAGGAGGAGGATCACTAGATAGGAAGTCTTCTTCTCGCAATTGTTTTACCGCTCCTTCAGCTCTGACCGTATAGGCTGCCAAAATAGATTTTACAATTGGCCTATTGAATTCAGTAGAGCTGATTAAAGTTGTGGCCCGATCTTTAAAGCAATTATCTTCACCAGCTTTATACTCCACCAAATCTATTTAAGAAGATTTCAATTCGGCATCTTTTGTGGAAGCCTCTGTTTTAGCTGTATTCAAGGAAGTATTTAAAGAAGTTATTTCCTCATCCTTCAACTATAAGGCTTTGAGTTTGTCAGCCAGGGTGGACTCATAATCAGACTTTAGTTTGTTAGTCTCGGCAATCTGCTTCTCTAATTTGGAAGATAATTCAGAATTGAGATTTGTAGCCGATTTAAATTGAGACTGAAGGCTCTCAAGTTGGGCTTCATATTGTTTCTTAGATCCTTCCGGGAGTGTGGTAGAGGACATCTCAACAACTTGTCATTTCATCTTCTCGTTCTCATTATATAAGTTATGAATTAGTTGAGACAGACCCATATTGGCTATCTATCGCTAAGAATATAATAAAGGGTCATAAAATAGTCAAGGATAAATAATAAATAAGTACTAATAAACATACCTTGGTTTCCTTGTGAGAGAATTGATCAATTGTCTTGGGAGTGGTAAGCTCTCCAAAGAGAGGATGAATTTCCTCCCAGGCGGTAGCAAAAGAACCTCCTAGCAATATAGGGAGGACGGGAACGGTAGAAGAACCCATGGAGAAGGAAGAGGTTGGAATCGAAGGAGGAGCGAAAACCAGATAGAAAGAAAATAAGGAGGGTAAAGACCCAGATTTTGGAAGAGACAGGGGAAAAGTAAAAGAAGCACCACCAGGAGCACTAGTAATGGAAGAAGGAGAGGAAGAAAAAAGAAGGAAAGGATATAGATCAGCCAAGGTAGGCTCGGCAGAAGGAAGGTTATCGGGAGAAAAACCTTCTGAAAGCAGTTTTTCAGTAGAAAGAATAAGTCTCCTTTATGAGGGAGGAGCTCTGGTGAGCTTGCGTCCTTGGCATTTGCCAAGGGAAACCTCTGCAAGGGATTTTCCTGAGCTTACAGGGAATGTAAGCTCGATAACAGGAAGGGAAGTGGTTGTTGAAGAGGCAACAACCGATGATGAAGAAACAGTTGGCTAAGGGCAGTGGAAGTTTCTGCAGGAAGGCCCTCAAGAACTTCTGGAACCACCTGAGAGCTGGAATCTTCAGCTGGAGGAACTGAAACTTCAGTGGACAAGGGTGGATTAAGGGCAGTAAGAAGCTCTTGTTCCTTAGCATGAAGTGCAGCTTCTTCCAGACGCAGCTCTTCATCGATCAAAGCAGCATAAAAGCCAGCCACTGCGCAAATTAGAAGAAATATTTTAGTTAGTAAAAATTGACAGAAGAAGAAGCAGAACTTTACCTAAGGAGCCGTGTATATTATATTTGACCGGGCTCAAACCAAACAGATACAGAAGATCGCTCCGCAGCCATTTGGTAATAGAAAGATGACGACATAATAGCTTTTCACAATAAAGAGGAAAAGAAGGGTGAAGATGAAACTCCTTAATATCAGGTAAAGGAGGTAAAGAAGATCTCCAAGCATGAGACCAAGGAATAGGTCCCGGAAACTTCATAAAAAAGAAGCGAGATTTCCAGGCTTTGAGAGAAGAAGACATATCATTAAAAAGGACCATTTTAGTCCGAGATTGAAAAAGAAAAACACCTGGTTCTACCAGTTTTGGGTAAGAAAACATGAAAACATTCTGAGAAGTAGGAGGAATATCAAATATACGAAACAACATGTATATGCCACACAAATAACAAAAGGCATTAGGCACAAACTGTTGAAGAGGAATGTTGAAGTATTGGTTTACATCGATCAAAAAAGAAAGAATGGGAAACCATAAACCCCCTATCAACTGATCCTTAAAAAAAGTTACACAGTTAGCAGGAGGTGGTGAGGATGCTCATCTGATTTAGGAATTATAATGTCATATTCCCTAGGAATTTCATATTGCCTACGAATAGCAAACCGAGCATCCTTGTTGAAAGAAGAGGAAATTTGAGTATACCAGGGGGCAATCGTTTCTTCAGCCATAGATAGAAGTAAGGATTAACAGAGGAAACAGGACTCTACTTACTGATAGTTGAAAGGGGAAGATCACTGGAAGAGAGCGCGAAGATTGAGCAAGAAGATCACAGTAGGGAAGAAGCGCTAAGGCAGGGAAGAAGGAACAAAGTCGACAAGAAGATGAAGGGTTTAGGGTTGAGAGAGCGTATGGTCACCGTTAGATCAGAATACGTTTTATCAACAGACACCATTAATTATAGAAAAATACAAACACTGATGTTACAAAAATTGAGAAAGGACACGCGTCCTGTAACCATAAATGAGCATTTATGATGGACACGACAAATCGAATCATGTAAGGGTTGGTAGCGCCTCGTCATGCGCCTCCAACATTTTCTTACCGTTGAAAAGCTAATCATAATCAAGGAAATGCTGGAAAAAAGGCGCAGTTCAGTATGTGTAATAAAGGAAGATGGAGTGGGTTTGACAAATCCCGGGTCAAAGACAGAAATATGAAATAATAATAGTCGTTCATGCGGGAAGCATTGTCTGAATTAATATAACTATAAAGTGTAAGTTAACCTCGGTCGAGATGGCACGTCCATGATAAACAGGCTAATATCGACCGGGATAACACGTCTAATAGACAGGCTAATATCGACCAGGATAACATGTCTACCGTAGATAGGTTAGTATTAGCCAGGGTCAAAAGGGTTTGATTGAGTATAACATATCGATTGCATTTGAGACATTTAGCATTATATAGCTCAAAATATATCATCAATCAAGTAAAAAACAAATAGGTTTTACATATACTCAATAGGCAAAGCCTGATTGAACACGTAATATTGCCTAAACTATGTAACTCAACTAAACATAGATTCATGTCTAGTCAGTTGGCTGACAACCCCTTCAGCCAGACTTGGAGGGAGGCCCGCTGAAACATGAGCTCTCAAAAGTCTTAGAAAACTTCAACTTAGCTAAAGGAAAACTCGACCAAGTTGGAGAAGTGGCAATATTTTGCTCGGTATGAGGGTAGGATGAAAAATCTGTCATCCAACCGAATTGCCTCCCCTCCCCGTTTAGAAGAGCCAGTGCATTCTTTTACGCCCAGGGGAAAGTAGGAAAAAGAGTGGTCTCATGAACAAAGGAGATGCAAGCTTGTCCAAATCCCCTCAGATATGTCACGAGACAGTCCACTTCCGGCTTGAACATTTTAAGCTTTGCTTCTAAAGCGTCCACCTTAGTCTGCAGATGACCCGAGCCTTGCCATTGCCATGACACCAATAGGCTAGTTATGTGAACCTTCCTGAATAACGTGAACCCGTCTAAAGCCTGCTGGGTCTGCAGAGGAGTCATGTCTTTGGCTTGAGGTTCTAGATCTCGAGGAACTTTGTTCCTCAAGGTAGTTTCTCATCGTACTTCAAATTGGGCGACCGACAAAAATACTCCCAACTCTCGGGCCAGAGAGTTAACTAGATCCAAAGCTTGGGCAACTTCATCTATAGATTTCACCTCGTCCAACAAGAATTACCCCCAAAAAGGGGGATCTAAAACCATACTCCCGGTAAGAGGAGGCGAACAAGGAGGAAAAGAACTGAGACAAGTGAAGAAGAAAGGGAGGGTCGCAACCCTATTTAAAGGGGTCAAAAGAGTCACGGGATCACTGTACCAGGGGTCACGAGGTTACTATACTAGGAGCCACAAAGACTACTAGAGAATAGGTTACGAGACTACTGCGACAGCAATAGCAAGGACATGACTAAAGATAGGCAGAGAGATAAAAATAGGCTTAAGTCTAGTCAGTCGGCTACACCTCCTTCGACTAGACTTGAAGGAAAGGCTCGTGATATGAGTTAGGTTTAGTATGTCCCCGGTGGAGAAGAGAAAGGAAATAGTAGAATTAAGCAAACGCTAATATCGATCGAGATATACCTGAAGAAGGATAGAGTAATATCGGTCGAGATAATACCTGAAGAAGAATAGAGTAATATCGGTCGGGATGATACCTGAAGAAAGATAGAGTAATATCGATCGGGATATACCTGAAGAATGATATGATAATATCAGTCGGGATAATACCCGGAGAAGGATAGAGTAATATCGGTCGGGATATACCTTTAAAAAGAAAGGTTACTATCGGCCGGGCTTAAGCGTTGTAAGATAGAGCAGTCAAGATTATCTGAGTTAGCACAACCGAACATAGACTAGCATTAGTTAAGTGTATATGACCACCCGGGTATGAAAAAATACAAGGCTTTACGGAATTTATAGTACATTACTTGACGACTAGGATCTATGTTGAACAACCAGCTCTGACACAACCTAGGCTTAATTCTGTCCAATATAAATCATAGTATAATATCGGGTTGTCCATAACATAGTGAAGACAGGGTAAGCAAACACGAGCGATAAATATAACTCAATATAAGATAGGGTGAGAAAAAATGTTTCAAGAATATTCATAAATGACTTATGTGATTATATAGCAGGTTGACTAATTTGGCGGGAAGAATGTTTCTAGACTTTTCTGCAGGTACTAGACGACAAAAAAGGTACATCTGGGGTACAAAAAAGATTTCTTAAAAGTTATTTTATGCAAGTACATGGCTTGCGTCATCTCATAACAAACTCTAATAAACTGGGGCCCACTTCATAACTACGGAGGTTATATGAAGTGGTATAAAAGGGGAATCCTCTCCGTTGGCCAGGTATGTTCATGCTCACGCTCATAACCTTAGTTTTCAACTACTGTTTATTTTCTTCTTCTTCTAGCACATTAAGAGATATCACTGACTTGAGCGTCGGAGGGCCTAGCCATGGATTCCCACCCCGGTCTTAGGTCACTGACAATAGTGTTGGTTGGTCTCTTGTGCGCAGGAAGCCTTGGAAGCTCCAGATCCCAGTTTTCTTCATTGAGTCCTTCCTTTTGTCTTTGGATCTTCTCACAAAGGGGGGCATTCGGTGAATTTATTCTCCGAGATCCGCTTTGGGTTTCTCGGATCGGCATCTTACAGGTATTATTCATTAGCAGTAGGTTTTCTCCCAGCTTTTCGTTTTGTGAAGCTTCTTAGACAGGATCACTAATTATTGAAATAGATATTTAATTGACTACCTGTTAAACCTTAGTCTAACTCAAAATATTAATCAATCCTTAGATTGAAATTTAAATTGAAGATTAAATTAACCATCTCACAAAACTATTAAGGTTTCCGGATTGAAAATCTAGAAAAGGGTGAGATTGATCTAGGTTTAAAATATAAAGTATTTAACCAAACCAAAATTAATTAAACTCAATTAAGTTAACTAAAAATTAATTCAATTAAACTAAGTCATTTTAATTAATAATCAAATTAATTTTAAATTATAATTAATTTTAAAATGTTAATTATTTTCAAATCATAATTAAATTATAATTATTTTCAAATTATAATTAATTTCAAAAAGTTAATTAGTTTCAAATCATAATTAATTTAAAAATTAATTTCAATCCTTAATCAAAGTTAATTATTTTTAAGTGATTTAATTTTCAAAATCTTAATCATAATTATTTTTAATATTTTTCAAAAAGTTTTAAAATTTAATTCCTCAAACATAAATGTTTTCAAATTCAAACTTATATTTTTAAATATCAAATTCAGTATTTTTAAAAATCTAAATTTAACTAAAATTATTTTTGAAATATACCTCTATATCATAAATATTTTTCAAAGTTAAAGATAAGATCAACTTAACTTAATTTCGTCTCACACATACTCATAAGCTAAACATGCTTGATAACCTAAAATGGATGAGATGGAAAATAAATAATAATTTTTATATTTTTGATTTACATGTTTGGACTCTAGGACCCTAAAATTTTTTTGACATTAATTAAGGAGGAGTGCAAAAAAGTTTAAGACATTATTTTTTTATTTTTATTTTGTTAAAGCTTTGTTTTTCAAAGTTAAACTTTTCAAAAGTTCAAATATTTCTGAAAGAGGAAGTTCAGTTTTTTTGAAAAGAAAAATAAATTAATTTTTGAAAAGACAGAAACTAAGTATTTACTAAAGTATTTTTAAGTATTTTTCAAAGAAATTATTTACTTAGCTAAGCATTTTTACAAGAAAATATTTTTAAAGCTAAATTTTTATCAAAATATTTTTAAAGCTAAGTGTTTATCAAAATATTTTTAAAGTTAAGTTTTTATCAAAATATTTTTAAAGTTAAGTTTTTATCAAAATATTTTAAATCTAAGGTTTTATTAAAATATTTTTAAAGCTAAAGTTTTTATCAAAATATTTTAAAAACTAAGTGATCCTGTCTGAACTAGGAGTCAACGGACGCTGGGGACGTGGCGCTCCCTGCTGGATCCTTGAGTGCTCCGGCGAACCTGCAACAAAACCGAGCCGGGTGTCCCGGCGACGGCCCTCCGACGAAATAGCAAAGAAGTGGCTTCAGAGATCCAGACGCGCGTACCTCCGGTGAAGAAATGGAGGCCTTATATAGAACTATCGAAGGAGCCCAGGCACGTCGATCGAAGCAGTCATCTGCTTTAGGCCATACCCAAGTATGGGCCTGTCAGAAGAGCATATATGAGGCCATACTGCTACTGTATCCACCTCTCCCTGATGTGACGGCGGGATCTTCCATCGTGCAATCTCGTGTACGGCCTTATCATCAGACGTGCCTTCTCTGACATCCCATATCTCGAGACAAGCGCATAGGCTGCTCGGCTACCTTTGTACCCTCGCCCTTATCTTGGCCGAGCGGACCACCCGCTCGGCCCTCAGGTCCCAGCCGAGCGGACTCCTGCTCGGCCCTTAGATCCTCCTGCCTTGGCGTCAGAAACCCAAGCCCATGGATGGGTTATCTATAGCTCCGCTCGGACCATTATCCGCTGGGCCAGCCCTCCATCCGTCCTTAGGCTGGGACCCTTCAGAAGGTGGGCCCCCCATTCTTACCGGATCACTTGCCTTCCCTTCAAGTCTAGTCGAAGGAGGCAGTGAGTCCGACTGACTGGACTATGTGTCCGAGCGGGCGGTCGTCGCCTTTCCGTCGCTTATAGTACCCGTGGGGCCGTTCGGCCCTTCCTCCAAATTCAGCCGTTCGGCTCTTCATTCCGGTTGTCTTGTCGCTCAACATGGATGTTTGCTTGTCTAGATCTTCTCGAAAATCACGCAAATCCTTTTCATTAAGTCGAAGCATGCGCGGTATGGGCGCATTAATTGTGCCTGGCGACAGAGCGCCACGTGGCTCCTCTTGCGTGGCGGTGATGATCCGTACGATGGGACGCTGGTTATTTCGAAACGGACGGCTAGATGATTACTTCGTCTTTCGTGACCTGCATCCAACGGACGAGGCCGACCAGCCTCGTTCGTATAAAGCCCTCGTCTTCGCCTTTTTACGCCGCATTCTCTGTTTCATCGCGAATTTTCAGTCGAAGGTGTCCGCTGCTGCTGCATCATTCTGGCCGTCCCAGCTTTCGTCTCTCGGTGGTCTTCGGCTCTTTGGTGATCCTTTCTGTCTACCTTCCCTCAGTAAGCTTCTCCCCTCCCCTCATAAGGCCCTCCCAACTTGTTCTACCTTCTTTGCTCCCATTCCTTCGATTTCTCGCTGTCTTTTTGCTCCTTCGAGATGGCAAGCTCCTCTGAACCCGCTGTTGGAGTTCAGGGCCCTTGGTACCTGACTATGGAAAGCCGATTTGATGAGGAGGGCGCTCGGCGCCTTGTTCGGACGTATGGGATTCCCGATGACTATGAAATAGTTGTAGCCGACCCGTCTGACCGGCCCCATGACCCGCCGATCGGCACCATTTGTTTCTTTCTGGACCAATTCCAGGGCGGCCTTAGGTTTCCTACCCATCCCTTTATTTTGGAGGTTTGTAATTATTTTCGCATCCCGCTCGGCCAACTTGTGCGGAATTCCTTTAGGCTGCTGAGCGGGGTAGTCGTCCTCTTTAAGCTGCACAGTATCCCTCTTGACCCCAAAATATTCCACTTCTTTTTCTACCCTAAACAATCTGAGCCGGGCACCTTTATCTTCCAAAGTAGAATAGGCTTTAGATTTTTTAATAATATGCCGACCTCCAACAAACACTGGAAGGAGTTTTTCTTCTACATCCGACTTCCCGAGCGGCCAGCCTTCCGCACCAAATGGCAGACCGCTGTGCCGACTCAACCGGAGCTCGGCAAGTTCAGAAGCAACCCATCCTATCTTCATGCGGCGAACTGGTTATCCGGTCAGCGATACAAGATCGACCAGTTGCTTCTCAAGGGGGTGTTGTATATTTTCGGATTGTCTCCCGTTCGGGTAAACCTCCCCATCCGCATGAGTAAGGATTCTTTACTCTTAGTCTTTTTTGTCTAATTGATTTTAATTTCTTTTACTGCAGCTGAAGTCATGTGGCGCTCCAAGGCCACCGATCATCTGAAGTTGAAGTCCGTGGAAATCGAAGCGGCGACTAAAAGAGAACTCGCCGAGCGGGGTCTTATCCCCAGCCGCCCGGCAGCTACAGGAGAGGGGGGGACACAGTCGGCCCCTGAAACAGAAGTCACCTCAGCCGCTTCAACGGAGGTTGAAGCGGATCCTGTTTCCTCTGCTCCAGCAGAGCTGGGAGTCCCCCAGGCCGGGGACCCCCCACTGGAAGTTCGGCGGAAACGTCGAAGAGACCCCAGCCTTCCGACTCAGAGCGAACCACAAGTGCCGATCGGGGTAGATTCGCCGGACCGCACACCGACGCAGATCGGGACCCCTGTGTCTTCGCCTACCGCACGACCCTCAGGCTCTCCTCCCCAAACTCGTCGCCGCTTACGTCGGTTGGGCGAAACTTCCACCATGGGGGAGTCCTCGCATCAGGCGGCCGCGACTGAAGAAGCGCCGTCCGGCCATCCGACCATCAAAACTACCCTCCGATTCCCGTCGGAGGAATATTTACTGTCTTCTGATCGGCCATCAAGCCCTGTACACGAAATAACCCTGACGGGCCCGCTCGCCAAGCTGTTCGAGGACGCCCAGATTCAAGTGGCCCTCATGACGCCCAAGCAGCTCGGCGATAACAACATGCAGCAGGCCACTCAGGTAAATTCATTTTTCTTTCTGTGCTATGCTACCGTCCAGTTCCTCATTTTATTATTTCCCTTACAGCGCTGGGCTGAGCAAATCGCCACTAGCCATCGGCTAGCCGAGCTGGAGGATCTCTTGGAGAAACTCCAAGTGTCAGGGGGTCCATCGGCCGAGCGGGAGAAACAAACCCTCGAGGCCGAACAGAAGAAGTCCGCCGACTTGGCGACAGAGGTGGCTCGACTTGAAGGCCTGGTCAAGACACGCGACGCAGACGTGAAGCGCGCCAGCAGCCGGAAGAGGCGGGCGATTGCTGATCTGGACAAAATGAAAGTTGAAGTCCGAGCCCTAGATCAGCAGTCTAAGAACCTGGAAGCCCAACTAGCTGCCGAACGGGAAGGGCGCTCGGCTGAACGCACCAAAGCGGAGGTGGACCTGAAAGTTCTTCAAGATTCGCTGATTGCCGCCCGAGCGGCGCTCAGACAATATAAGGAGGGAGAGTCGAGTCGCCTAGCAGCAGCTCGCCAAGAATACCTCCGCTCGGAGCGGTTCGGCGCAAAATTCGGTGGCCACGTCTCCTCGACTTTCCTCGAGGCGGTCAAGGTCACCATGGCGTACTTGAAGAAGGGTGGCCACCTTCCCGAGGAAATGCACATTCCAGCCTCCGACCTGGCGGCCATGATTGATGATATCCCGGACGCCTTCTTTAATTTTGAAGACCCAGAGTGAGGCGAGTTGTTTCAAGTGCTTTTTGTATTTCATCCGCTCAGCGGATGCAAAAATTTATGTACGTGCCGTTCGGCCTTCTTATGTTTCTTTGCTTGCATTTTTTTGTTTGCCCTTCATTGTCTCGTTTTAGCATGTTGCTGCGTATTCGTAGCATCAGTTGGACTCCCCTAGCTTCCTACTAAACGGCCGATCGGGTTAACCAATTGACTTATTTCCTCAGAATCGTTTAGCGCTTGGCTATAATAATTGCCTTCAGTGAATGCGAAGTGTTGGCAAACCGACGGCCGATCGGGTCAATCAATCTGGTACTTGCGAACAATCATGATCGGTGGGGCTCTCGATCTTTAACGCCGGTGCTCGTCGGCGCGATTATTTATAGCCGATCGGCGCGGCTCTCGATCTTTAACGACGGTGCTCGTCGGTCTTCCGCTCGGGGATTTATAGACGCCGGCTCGTCTCTCGATTTTTAACGTCGGTGCTCGACGGCGCGGATATTTATAGCCGGTCGGCGCGGCTCTCGATCTTTAACGACGGTGCTCGTCGATCTTCCGCTCGGGGATTTATAGACGCCGGCTCGTCTCTCGATTTTTAACGTCGGTGCTCGACGGCGCGGATATTTATAGCCGGTCGGCGCGGCTCTCGATTTTTAACGACGGTGCTCGTCGATCTTCCTCTCGGGGATTTATAGATGCCGGCTCGTCTCTCGATTTTTAACGACGGTGCTCGTCGATTTTCCGCTCGGGGATTTATAGACGCCGGCTCGTCTCTCGATTTTTAACGTCGGTGCTCGACGGCGCGGATATTTATAGCCGGTCGGCGCGGCTCTCGATTTTTAACGACGGTGCTCGTCGATCTTCCGCTCGGGGATTTATAGACGCCGGCTCGTCTCTCGATTTTTAACGACGGTGCTCGTCGATTTTCCGCTCGGGGATTTATAGACGCCGGCTCGTCTCTCGATTTTTAACGACGGTGCTCTCGGCGCGGATATTTATAGCGGTCGGCGCGCTCTCGATCTTTAACGTCGGTGCGCTCGAGGATTTATAGACGCCGGCTCGTCTCGATTTTTAACGTCGGTGCTCGGCGCGGATATTTATAGCCGGTCGCGCGGCTCTCGTTTAACGACGGTGCTCGTCGGTCTTCCGCTCGAGGATTTATAGCCGGCTCGTCTCTCGATTTTTAACGACGGTGCTCGTCGATTTTCCGCTCGGGGATTTATAGGCCGCTCGTCTCTCGATTTTTAACGTCGGTGCTCGACGGCTGGATATAGCCGGTCGGCGCGGCTCTCGATTTTAACGACGGTGCTCGTCGATCTTCCGCTCGAGGATTTATAGACGCCGGCTGCTCTCGATTTTAACGACGGTGCTCGTCGGCGCGGATATTTATAGCCGGTCGGCGCGGCTCTCGATCTTTAACAACGGTGCTCGTCGATTTTCCGCTCGGGGATTTATAGACGCCGGCTCGTCTCTCGATTTTTAACGTCGGTGCTCGACGGCGCGGATATTTATAGCCGGTCGGCGCGGCTCTCGATTTTTAACGACGGTGCTCGTCGATCTTCCGCTCGGGGATTTATAGACGCCGGCTCGTCTCTCGATTTTTAACGTCGGTGCTCGACGGCGCGGATATTTATAGCCGGTCGGCGCGGCTCTCGATCTTTAACGACGGTGCTCGTCGATTTTCCGCTCGGGGATTTATAGATGCCGGCTCGTCTCTCGATTTTTAACGTCGGTGCTCGACGGCGCGGATATTTATAGCCGGTCGGCGCGGCTCTCCGGTTTAACGTCTGGGCTAGACGGCCTTTAAGGCTAACTCCTTACCAGGTCAAGCGACCTTGGCCTTCATTTCAAGTCTAGCTTGGATAATTACCCCCTGGCCGAACGGCTCAGGGTCCACTTCGTCAAGTATCTTGGCTCGGATAATATACCCCCTTCCGAATGGTACGGGGCCTCCGTTTTTAGAGCGCTTGTCGCCAATTTGATCCGTATACCACCGGCCGAGCGGCTCGGGGCCTTCGTTGTCGAGCGCTTGGCTCGGAAAACCATATACCCGGCCGACCGGCTCAGGCCTCCACATCGAGCGCTTGGCTCGTAAATAATCCTCCCCGAGGTAGCCTCGGCTAAAATGTACCTGGCCGAGCGGCTCAGGCCTTCGCTCCAGGTAATAACGAACGCTGCTTATATTCTATACGCAGCCCGGCCGAACGGCCTGGGGTCTTCGGGTTACGATGATAATGCCTTATATTCGCTCCTTTGACTTTTCATCTCTGCATTTCAAGTATTTGGTCGAAAAATGAAATACACGGTGATTTACAGTGATACACCTTTCACCCCGCCCGGTAAGGCTGGAGGTGGTTCGCGCTCCACGGTCTATCGTCCTCGTCCTCCAAATAATACGCGCCCGAGCGGAGCTTTTCGATGATTTTGAAAGGGCCTGCCCATGGAGCTTCAAGCTTGCCGACATCTCCGACCGGCTTGACTTTCTTCCAGACAAGATCGCCGACTTGGAACGATCTGGGAATTACGCGCCGGTTGTAGTTTTGCTTCATCCGCTGACGGTATGCCATCAGCCGAACGGACGCCTTTGCCCTCTCCTCTTCTACAAAGTCCAGCTCCATGTTTCTTCGTTCGGCGTTGTCATCATCATAGCTCTGGATCCGGGCTGACTCAACGCCGACTTCGACCGGTATGACAGCCTCACCGCCATATACCAAATGGAACGGTGTGACTCCCGTCCCTTCTTTTGGCGTCGTTCGGATGGCCCACAAGACGCTCGGCACTTCATCCGGCCAACTCCCTCCCAAATGGTCGAGCCGAGCGCGCAGAATACGAAGAATTTCCCGGTTGGCGACTTCAGCTTGACCGTTGCTCTGAGGATAGGCCACGGACGTGAAATGTTGCTCAATGCCGTAGCTTTTGCACCAATCCTCTAACATCTTCCCTGTGAACTGCCGCCCGTTGTCGGACACTAGTCGGCGAGGGATGCCGAACCGGCAAATGATGTGTTGTCAGATGAATTTTTTAACCATTTGTTCAGTGATCTTTGCCAGCGGCTCGGCCTCCACCCACTTGGAGAAATAGTCTACCGCCACTAGCAAAAATTTCCTCTGCCCGGTCGCCATCGGAAATGGACCCACAATATCCATTCCCCATTGATCGAACGGACATCAGATGGTTGATGCCTTCATCTCCTCTGCCGGTCGGTGGGAGAAGTTGTGATACTTCTGGCATGAAAGGCATGTAGATACTGTCCAAGCGGCATCTGTTTGTAAAGTTGGCCAAAAGTATCCGGCCAAGAGGATCTTCTTGGCCAATGAGCGTCCGCCCGGATGACCCCCGCATGATCCTTGATGTACTTCCTGAAGGATGTAAGCTGAGTCCTCCGAGCTTACACATTTCAGCAAAGGACGCGAGAAAGCTTTCTTGTAAAGCTGATCTCCGATGAGTGTAAACCGACCGGCTCTTCTTCTGAGGAGCCGGGCTGCATATTCATCGGATGGTGTGGTGCCCGAACGGAGGAATTCTATAATAGGTGTCCTCCAGTCACTTGGAAACGCGAGGCCTTGCATCCGGTCGACATGCGCCACCAGCAGCGTTTTTTCAATTGGTTGCTGAATGGCGACCGGCGTTATTGAGCTCGCGAGTTTGGCTAACTCATCGGCCGCCTGGTTCTCCGTTCGTGGGATCTTCTGAATAAGCACCTCTCGGAAAGTAGCTTTGAGTTTTTCAAAGGCCTCAGCGTAGAGTTTGAGCCGAACACAGTTGATTTCAAAGGTGCCGGAAAGTTGCTGAGCGGCCAACTGTGAATCAGAATAGAGTGTCACCCTGCCGTGCTACCTGCAGTCCGGCTATGAGGGCCTCATACTCTGCTTCATTGTTAGTAGCTTTGTAATCTAGCCGGACGGATAGGTGCATCTTTTCTTCCTGAGGTGAGAGTAGTAATATTCCGATCCCACTTCCGAGCCGAGTGGAGGATCCATCCACATATATTCTCCACATAACTTCCGGCTCTGGCCTTTGCACTTCGGTCACAAAATCAGCCAAGGATTGGGCTTTACGAGCGGGGCTGATATTGGATGTCAAATTCACTTAATTCTGTCGTCCACTTGATGAGCCGTCCGGACGCTTCTGGATTCAATAGCACTCTTCCGAGTGGACTGTTCGTCCGGACAATAATGGTGTGAGCCAAGAAATACGGTCGAAGGCGCCGAGCGGCTAGAACCAAAGCAAAGGCCAACTTCTCGAGCCCGGCTTAGAAAATACACCGGCTGTTTTTCGCCGTCCGCCCTCACAAGTGCTGAGCCTACAGCATGCTCGGTTGTCGACAGATACATATAAAGTGACTCACCCCCGACCGGCTTGGCTAACACTGGCAGAGAATTCAGATATGTCTTCAACTCCTCAAATGCTCGGTCACATTCTTCATCCCACTGGAACTTAGTGGCCTTGCGTAAGATCTTGAAGAATGGCAGGCTCCGGTCGGCGGTTCCGGAGATGAATCTGGATAAAGCGGTTATCCGACCGGTCAACCTTTGCACTTCTCTTGTATTTCTTGGGGCGGCATGTCTTGCAGTGCTTTAACCTTGCTGGGATTTGCTTCGATTCCCCGCTCGGTCACTATGTACCCCAAGAAACGCCCTCCTTTGGCTCCGAACAGGCACTTTTGGGGATTTAGCTTGACTCCATATTTGCGCAGCGTTCGGAAGGTTTCTTCCATATCCTTGAAAAGATCGGCCGCTCGGACGGATTTGATAAGAATGTCGTCCACATAAACTTCCAGATTCCGCCCGATCTGCTCCTTGAACACCTTGTTCATCAAGCGTTGATAGGTGGCCCCGGCATTCTTCAATCCGAACGGCATCACATTGTAACAATATGTGTCGTCGGTCGTTACGAAGCTTACTTTTTCTTGATCTTCCACCTGATGATATCCTTGGTAGGCGTCAAGCATGCAAATTAATTCGCAGCCGGCCGTAGAGTCCACCAGTGATCTATCCAGGGCAGAGGATAAAAATCCTTGGGGCATGCCTTGTTTAAATCTCGAAAGTCGATGAGACCCTCCACTTGCCGCCCGGCTGAGACCAAGACTACGTTGGCCAGAACTGAACCTCGCGTATGTGGCTCGCCTTGAAGTTTTCCACCTCCGCCGGATAGTGGCATTACGCTCAAGTCCCTTTTTCTCGCTTCATCGCCGAGCGTCGGTCGGACATGCAACTCATCTTCGCTAGGCTTGGCGAAATTCCGGGTAACTCATGTGGACTAGGCGAAGACATCATGATTTCGTTGGAGGCATTGAATCAGCTTCTCCTTTTCTTCCCCGGATCGGAGGCGATAAAGTCGTGGCCTCCGATCGGTCGGATGGATCTGGACTTCCTCCTTTTCATCATAAATTAAAGCGGGGAGGTTTCTCGGTTATGGTGTGTACCTCAATTCGGGCGCCTTCCGAGCGGAACAAGCTTCTGCTTGGATCATCTCTATATAGCACCGCCGAGCTGATCTCCCGCACTTCTCCTACTTTGTCCTCCACGGGAACTTTATCTTCGGTGGAAGGTTGAGACAACCGCTCGGAATTCGCGCCGGCCGTCCCAAAATGACGTTGTAGGATGAGGAGAGTCGACCACCACGAAGTTTATTGTCCTGGTCCTCTGGCTCTTCTCCCGTGAGGTAGCCAGGATTTGTCGCGATGGTGAACCGTTGCAGTAAACCCGTAGAGCGGGTCGCCATGGGCAGCAACAGCTCGGCTCGATCAATTTGCGCTGATCGAACGCCTTCTTGAATATGATGTTGACCGAGCTCCCTGTGTCAACAAATATGCGGTGAATGGTGTAATTTGCTATTACCGCTTTAATGAGCAGTGCGTCGTCATGGGGCACTTCTACTCCTTCTAAGTCCCCGGGTCCGAAAGTGATTTCCGGTCCACTTGCCCGCTCTTGGCTGCAGCCGACCGCGTGGATCTGCAGCTGCGGACACCCGCCTTTCTGGCTCGGTTGGTCGGCCCGCCAGCGATGACATTGATCTCGCCTCGGGAAGTGTTGCTTTTATTTTCTTCTTCGCGAGCGGATGGTCGGGATCGTTCTCTGGACGCTCGGCGATTCTCTTGCCTGGGTGAGCGATGCCGATCAGGAGTCTGTTGCCGTGGCCTATCAACTCGAGTCCGATCGGCTTCCCGAATTCTTTGTCGCCGATCGGCTGAGGGAGATCGCCGTCCGGCATTCCGCGGCACAGGATGAGCCACGAAGGGAAGACTTCGACAATCCCTGGTGTTGTGCGTATCCGTCTGGTGGAAGGAGCAGAACATCGGGGTCCATTTCTTCTTTGGCTTGCTTCGAGCGGCAGCTACTTCTTGTACCTGGGACCTTACACGAGGGGATCAGATTGCTTCTGCCCTCGGTCCTCTAGGTGGCTGTTGAGCGGCGTGCTGTTTCCGTTCGGCCTGAATAGGTGCCCGCTCTGTCGGAGTTTCCTTTTTCCGGGCGGCTTGCGCTTCTTCCACGTTAATGTACTCGTTGGCCCGATGTAGCATGTGATCATAATCTCGGGGCGGCTTGCGGATGAGCGATCGGAAGAAGTCGCCATCCACTAGGCCTTGTGTGAAGGCATTCATCATGGTCTCTGATGTGGCCGTTGGAATATCCATCGCCACTTGGTTGAATCGTTGGATGTAAGCACGAAGCGATTCTCTCGGCTCTTGCTTGATGGCGAACAAGCTGACACTTGTCTTCTGATAGCGCCGACTGCTAGCGAAGTGGTGGAGGAAGGCCGTTCGGAAGTCCTTGAAGCTAGTGATAGATCCGTCCGGCAGCCTCCGAAACCACCGTTGAGCCGATCCCGAGAGAGTTGTAAGGAAGACGCGGCACTTTACTCCATCTGTATACTGATGGAGTGTAGCTGTGTTATCAAACTTACCCAGATGATCATCTGGGTCTGTTGTTCCGTTGTACTCTCCGATCGTCGGAGGCACGTAATGCTTGGGCAAAGGGTCTCGTAGAATGGCCTCCGAGAATTGGCGATTGATCCGCTCGGGAGATGAATATGCTCGGGGAGCTTTCCCCTTTCTGGCGTCTCGCCTGGGCATTTCGTCGGAAGAAGATCCTCTATCTTTCTGAGCTGGTACGGTTTCAGGGGTGCGGAATAAGGCCCGATGGAACGCAACGGTGGCTTGAGGTGCTTCCGCTCGGCCACCCGACGCAGATGTTGCTTGTTGCTCCGGCCGCTCGGCTGCCTCTTTCTGTTTCTGCTCCACAAGTTTGGCGGCCCTCATCTCGACCAGAGCGTCCAACTCTTCTTGTGAGAGTGCCACATTGTGTATCCTTCCAGCCTCGTCCATTGTCTCTGCTCAGATGCAGGTGCGTTCCCATAGACGGCGCCAATTTGATCCTGTCTGAACTAGGAGTCAACGGACGCTGGGGACGTGGCGCTCCCTGCTGGATCCTTGAGTGCTCCGGCGAACCTGCAACAAAACCGAGCCGGGGGGGGTGTCCCGGCGACGGCCCTCCGACGCTCAAGTCAGGCGAGGAAATAGCAAAGAAGTGGCTTCAGAGATCCAGACGCGCGTACCTCCGGTGAAGAAATGGAGGCCTTATATAGAACTATCGAAGGAGCCCAGGCACGTCGATCGAAGCAGTCATCTGCTTTAGGCCATACCCAAGTATGGGCCTGTCAGAAGAGCATATATGAGGCCATACTGCTACTGTATCCACCTCTCCCTGATGTGACGGCGGGATCTTCCATCGTGCAATCTCGTGTACGGCCTTATCATCAGACGTGCCTTCTCTGACATCCCATATCTCGAGACAAGCGCATAGGCTGCTCGGCTACCTTTGTACCCTCGCCCTTATCTTGGCCGAGCGGACCACCCGCTCGGCCCTCAGGTCCCAACCGAGCGGACTCCTGCTCGGCCCTTAGATCCTCCTGCCTTGGCGTCAGAAACCCAAGCCCATGGATGGGTTATCTATAGCTCCGCTCGGACCATTATCCGCTGGGCCAGCCCTCCATCCGTCCTTAGGCTGGGACCCTTCAGAAGGTGGGCCCCCCATTCTTACCGCCGGATCACTAAGCTTTTATCAAAATCTTTTTGCAGTTGAGTACTTTTAACTAAGTTTTTTTCAACCTTTATAAAGCTAAGTATTAAAGCTAAGTGTTTATCAAAATATTTTTAAAGCTAAAGTATTTTTATCAAAAGCTTTTTAAGCTAAGTACTTAACTAAGTTTTTATCAACTTTTTTTTAAAGATAAGTACTTAACTCAGTTTTTATCAAATTTTTTAAACTAAGATTTAATCAAAATCCTTTTTAAGCTGAGTACTTTTGACTAAGCTTTTTTTAAAACCTCTATAAAGCTAAGTATTAAAGCTAAGTTTTTATCAACTTCTTTTGAAAGTTAAGTACTTGACAAAGTTTTTCAAAGAGTTTAGCTAAGTGTTTGTCCAAACAATTATTTTCAAAGCTAAAATTTAGCTAAGTTTTTTCTGAAAAAGCTATGACAGTTTCAAAACTTAAGATTAGCTAAGTTTTTTTCCTACTAAGTAGTTTTCAAAGGTTAAGTCTATCTAAGTTTTTATTGAAAAAGCTAAGTATTTTCAAAGAATTTCTAATTTAGCTAAGTGTTTTTAAAAGAAATTATTTTCAAAGCTAAGTTTAGCTAAGTGCTACCCTTTAGGGGGAGCTTCAAATTAAACAAAGTAAAAACTCTTTTGTCAAACAACCTTCTCTCCTTTTTGATATATGTTAAAGGGGGAGAGAAAAGTTAAAAGTTAAGAGTTAAACATAATTTTCATGAAAGTAGGAGCATAAGGGAAATTTTTTTTATAAATTATTGTATTTATGCTCATGCTTAAATTCCTTTATTTATTGTTATGTTCTACCTAACTTTGAACCGTGTTGTCATAATCAAAAAGGGGGAGATTGTTGGTGCGGGAAGCATCCAATGATCGAACCTGGGTTTTGATTATGTTAAAGGGTCCAAAGTTAAGTTGTCTTGTTATTTAACAAGGTTGATTAAGCTTGCAGGAAAAGTCCTAAGTGTTCTTAGGCAAAAGTCATAGTGGATTCTAGGCAAGTGAAAAACCCTAGGGGGTGGGTGGTAACCCTTGGTCCTTGGGGTGGTAACCTTAGGTCCTAAGGGCAGTAACCCTAGGTGAGGAAAAGTCCTAGTTGTGGTTAGGTAGGTGGAAAATGTAACGACCACCCTTCTTACTATACTACTCTCTAAGGGTGACCGTTACTTAACTACTAACTCTACTTAACTGGTATGATCGAAACCACGAGGAATCTCTACCGAAAATTTCGGCAGCATCTCCCCTGTACCAGTGACCATAAACTGAGATACACATATAGTATACATTAGCCACAGGTGGCTGGAACATATATCAAATACCCATGCAATTAAATAAGTGTACAGACTCATCTCAACATACAATCTAAAACGAGAATAATCTCCAATGACATGAAATGTAAGATACAATCTCAAATATTTATTAATCACTAAAATGCGGAAACTTAAAAAAAATGCCCCAAGTCTCTCCCATAGTCCTGACATCACACACCATCCGCGCCACCTTGTCGCCTTCCTTTGCTATATCTTTTCCTTTCCTTTATCTGTAGTAAGAGGAAATGCAAACTATAAGTGAATGCTTAGTAAGCGCTGTCTAACTCACAAAAATCTCGATATGCATGTACATATATCTATAACATAAACTAACTGAATGCTTACTGAAAACTACTCATGCTCATCTAATAGTAAAGGAATCATAACAAACTGAAATGCTAAACATGTAAAGCTGCTCATGCTCACGTACTAGCAAATAACAGTAAGCTAATCTAAATAACATGCTAGCATAAAAGAAAACTAAACTTGCTGATTTTAAAACAAAGTGAAACTTATTTCATTTGTTCTAAACTTATTCTTTTATTTCACTTGTTTAAAACTTATATTTTAATACTTTAAAATAATAATCAACTTCTCTTGGGCCCCGGCAACTGTACTTGCTATATGCGCATCCCTAACTAGACCCGAGGTAGCTAGTCCCGAATCTAGTAGGGTTTACTAGGTTATCTAAACCTAGGGATGACTATGGGAGCCCAACCCAAGGACAACTAAGAGTCCAACACAGTGCCAGTGATAAAAGTAAAATACTGATTCATAAGCTGATTTATCTTAATTACTTCTTCTTTAAATGCCTTGGCATTTTAACAAGCACCTTGTGTGCCAAAATCCTTAAAGTCTTGACTTTGGGATCTACTTAAGGCCTTGACCTTTTTCTTTCTTTACTTTATCTTTCTTATACTTGTTAATACCTCTATTAAAAAGATGTCCCATACAAAACTGCACTAAAATGCTTATTAACTCTACACTGAAATGCTTAACAGAATTGCATGTAAATACTTAATAAAACTGTACTGAAATGCTTATTGAAACTGCACTAAAACTAAATCTGCATACAAGCTTAATCAAATCTGCCTATAAACTTAATCAAAATTCTGCACTATAAACTTAATTAAAATTTTGCACTACAAGTTTAATCAAATCTGCACTATAAGCTTAAATAAAAATATGCACTTAATCAAATCTGCCTACAAACTTAATCAAAATTCTGCACTATAAACTTAATTAAAATTCTGCACTATAAGTTTAATCAAATCTGCACTATAAGCTTAAATAAAAATATGCACTATAAGCTTAATTAAAATCTGCACTATAGACTTAGTTAAAATCTGCACTATAAGCTTAAATAAAAATATGCATTATAAATTCCACCAAAAATCTGCACTACAAGTTCCACCAAAAATCTTAAGAGGATCTTAACCGAAACTTACATGCTCAACAACCAGTCTATACTATCTCATGTTCATTGCCTAATAGCCAAGAATGACCGGATTGCACAGCAAACCCCAAGGAAACTACTTGTGCCCTTTTCATTGCTCCAACCAAACTTCATGCTAAACAATCAAAGACTGAAATTATATCTACCAGGCTTAAAGAAATCCAAATCACATGCTTAATCTACACCATTTACTTCCTTCCTTGGTGATTCATGGCAAGGAAAACAAAATTCCAGATATCATAAGAACGTCAAAGCTTCATTGTTTTAAGCCTTAAACACCAACGATCACTGCTAAACAATGGAAAAAGGGAACACAAACTCACAGCTACCTCAAGCATGCTACTGCCGAACTAAAAAGAAAAGAACAAATCTCAGAATTTCACTTTAATCCCTACTGTCTTCATCTTTACAATATATCATGCAGTTCATATAAGTTTACATACTTTCCTTATTGTTTACAACTTTAAAATCAGTTCTATCTCTTCCCTAGAACATCTTCAAGGAAAAACATCCCCATTGATCATGTTCTATCAAAGAATTGAGTTGACTACGCTTCCTCAAATCAAAAACATCAAACAACTTTCTTTGAACAGATAACCTTTAACACACTTCTAAATATATGACACTCACAACAGACCTTTGAATTCGTAGCTACAATTTACACATGCTTAACTAATAGCAGATGGGAACTACTCATGCTCACAAACAGCAACGCAAAGAGGGACTGCTCATGCTCGCAACAGCAAAGGAAAATTAACCAGCAAAGGAAAATTATCACTTGAAAACCTAAATTCGAATCTGTTCTTCATGCTTAAACTGAACTAATCCTTCTCTTCTTTCTTTAGGGTTCACGGCAGCAAGCAAAACCAAGAATCTTCACGGCAAAACTCGAAAAAACAAGGAAACGCCAAAGCAAATTCAGAACTACTCTTACCACAGGTGAGTAGCAACTTACCGAGGTGTTCTTGGACTTACAACCGGGAAGAAGGCTCTAGGGTTTCGGGGAAACTCGAGCTCTCGGTCCCTTCTTGTGCTCACGGACTCTCCTCGATGAAAGGATCTCAATCCGGCAAAGAATCCCTCGTAGAACACCCTCGCCGATCGCAGGAGGCGTGCCCTAGGTCCGCTTCTTCGTTTCCGCCCGAGAGGAAAAACGCCGTCGGGAGAGGAAGGTAGGAAAGGTTAAGGTCTCGGGAAAAAAGTTAAGCCCTCTTTTGTAACTAGGGTTTTTTTTATTAAATACTATACCTTAAATATTTGTCGCTGCATATCTGATCAGCATCGACCGCTGGCCCACTTGGTTAGTCGGATCTGCTTAAAACTTGGTTCGGCCGGAGGTCTCGGGTTCGAATCTCGGCTTGGACATTTTTTGTCGAAACTTCTTTCGTTTAGTAAAAATACCAAACGACCTCCAAAAATTGCATAAAAATACTCTAAAAATTTCTAAAAATCTCTAGAATATTTCTATGGCATTTTAAAATATTTTTAAATTACTTTTAGAATTCGAAATGAGGAAATTTGGATTGTTACAATTCCCTATACCTTATAAAAAGTCCGTCCTCGAACTTAGAATAACTCTGGATATTTCTGTCTCATACTGTCCTCACACTCTCAAGTGACTTCCTCATGCTTCTGGTTCTGCCAGATGACCTTCACTAGTGGAACCTCTTTGTTTCTTAGTCTCTTTACTGCTCTGTCCACTATCTGTGTAGGTCTGCTCTCATAGCTAAGATCTTCTTGGATCTGCACTGACTGAGGCTGAATCACTTGGCTAGGGTCGTGGAGACACTTCTTTAGTAAAGAGACATGAAATACATTGTGTATTGCTGACATGTCTTGTGGTAAGTTCATCTTGTAAGCTACTTTCCCAATTCTTTCCATGATCAGGTAAGGTCCTACGTAGCGAGGACTTAATTTGCCCTTCTTGCCAAATCTCATCACCCCCTTCATAGGAGCGACTTTGAGAAAAACTGAATCCCCTACTTGGAACTCAAGTGGCCTATGGCGTGTGTTAGCATAACTTTTCTGTCTACTCTGGGTAGTCTCAATCCTCTGTCTGATCTTCTGGATAGCCTGAGTGGTCTCATCTATCATCTCTGTCTGGATGCTCAGCTCTACTTCTATTTCTTTTCTTTCACCTGCTTCTTGCCAGCAAATGGGTGATCTACACTTCCTGCCATACAACGCCTCATAAGGTGCCATCTTGATGGTAGTCTGATAGCTATTGTTGTAGGCAAACTCAACTAAGCATAGATACTTGCACCAACTTCCCTTGAAATCTAGCGCACAAGCTCTGAGCATATCTTCTAAAATCTAATTTACTCGCTCTGTCTGTCCATCAGTCTGAGGATGGAAGGCTGTGCTGAACTTGAGTTTGGTGCCTAGTGCGTTCTGAACACACTCCCAAAAATGAGAGGTGAAGCGCCCATCTCTATCAGACATAATAGATTTTGGAACTCCATGAAGTCTGATCACTTCCTTAACATACAGTTGTGCCAACTGCTCTATAGAATGGGACACCTTGATGGCTAGAAAATGGGCAAACTTGGTTAATCTATCCACTATTACCCATATTGCATCATATCCATTTGTAGTTCTTGGAAGACCTGTTATAAAGTCCATGGATATTTCTTCCCACTTCCACTCTGGTATTGGAAGAGGCTGTAGAACTCCTCCTGGTCTCTGGTACTCTGCTTTGATCCTCTGACATGTCAGGCAGGTACTAACATATTTTGCAACATCTCTTTTGAGTCCAGACCACCAGAATCTCTGTTTCACATCCTGATACATCTTGGTGGAACCAGGATGCATGGAGTAAGGTGTACTATGAGCTTCTTCTAAAATTTTCTTTCTCAGTTCTTCATCATTGGAACCCAGAGGCGGCTCCCCTGATAAAGAACTCCACTGCCTGATACTCGAAACTCTGAATTTTCTTCTTTTGTATCCCTTGCTTGATCTTCTAGATATCTAGATCTTCACTTTGCTTACTCTGTATATCCTCAAGCAAGGTTGACTCTGTTGGAGTGTATACTGAAAGCCTAAGCTTTGTAAACATTCATTATGAATAAAGAATCACATTTGGTCAAATTGTCTACATTTAGTTGTAGTTGTTCAATTAATTTATATTGTAGATAATATAGTATGTGGTGTCACATACAAAAGATGATATTATCAGTACCTTATAAATTATAAATAGTAGCTCACGACCAAAATGGAAAGGAACAAACTATTAGAAGGTCGTAGTGTAATTAGGTATCAGTTTATCTTGACTGTATAATTACACTAGTACACTCAGAGTGTATTGAGTAGGACCATTTGAGGTCGTTTCTTTTATACTGACTTTATAAAGAAACAAAGACCTCGGTTATTATGGAAGTGTGTGCTCTTAATCCTAATATAATAACAAGCACATATATTTGATATTTATTTCTTTAATTTATCAATGGGTGAGATTTAGTTCGATAAATCAATAAGCCCGATAAGTTGGGAAATGATATCACTTATAGTGTGTGTTGTTGATTATAGAAGGAAACTGTGTCCTAGAGATACTAGGTTAATAATGTCCTCAAGAGGAGCTCATAAGGATTGTCATGTTAAACCCTGCAGGTGGACTTAGTCCGACATGATAATAAGGTTGAGTGGTACTACTCTTGGACTAAGATATTAATTAAATGAGTTGTCAGTAACTCACTTAATTAGTGGACATTCGATATCTTAAACACAGGGAGACTAACACACTCATAATAAGAAGGAGCCCAAAAATATAATTTGGGATTGGTGCGGTAGTTCAATAATAGTTCTCTAGTGGAATGAATTATTATTGATAAAATTAAGTTGTGTGTTCGGGGCGAACACGGGATGCTTAATTTTATCGGGAGACCAAAACCAATTCCTCCTCTCGGTCCCTATCGTAGCCTCTTATTTATAGAGTATTATACCCACCTATACCCACCTTCTATACCCACCAATAGGGGGACGGCCAACCTAGCTTGGGAACCAAGCTAGGGCCGACCTAGGTATAAATTGGGGTGGCCGGCCCTAGCTTGAACCCAAGCTAGTGGGGGCCGGCTAAATAAAATTAAAAAAGAATTTTAATTTTAATTTTTATTATGTGGAAGAAATAATTTATTAAAGAGAATTAAAATTAAAATATCTCTCTTGTAAAAGATCTACAAAAGATTAAAGAAAGAGATTAGATCTCTTTCCTTATTTGTAGATTGGTGAGATATTTTATTTTCTCTTTAAAAATTATCCACATGTTGATAAAATTAAAATTATAGAAATTTCTTTTTATCAACCATGAAGAGATTTTTGAAGAGAAATTTTATTTTTAAAATTTCCGGAAACAAATTAGGAAGTTTTAATTTGTTGATTAAAACTTGTCTAATTTATCTCTTTTGATGTGGCCGGCCATTAGAGATTAATTTGGGAAATTTTATTTTATTTTTCTCAATTAAATCATGTCAAGGGAATTAAGGAAATTTTATTGTAAATAAATTTCCTAATTTGCCTAGGCCAAGGAATATAAAAGAATGGGTGAGGGTGTCTTCATGAGAGACAACCTCTATTATTTCTCTCCCTCTTTTATTCCTTGGAGTGGCCGGCCATCCTCTTCCTCTCTCCCTCTTTGTGGTGGACGAAACTCTCAAAGGCTTGGAGCTCTTGTGGCGGCCGGATACTACTTGGAGAAGAAGAAGAAGAAGGAGAGAAAGCTAGCATCTCTTGGAGCTTGGTTGGTGTTTTGTTCTTCATCCTTGGTAAAGCTTTTTGTGGCCAAACCTAGCTAGGAGGAGAAGAAGGTGGTTGGTGGTTTCTCATCTCGGAAGATCGTTGCCCACACAACGTCCGAGGTTAGAAGAGGAATACGGTAGAAGATCAAGAGGTCTTTCTAGAAGGTATAACTAGTAGTTTTTCCTTTTCCGCATCATACTAGTTATTTATGGAAATAATACCAAATACAAGAGGCTTACGATTCTAATAATTCGAATATGTTTTTCGAAGTTGTGTTCTTTTGTTTTATTTTTCCTTGTGATTTGATTGTTCTTTTCGGTTAACCTAAAGTTATTTTAGGAAATTAAATATTAGCTTTCCATAAAAGGTTTTGTCTAGTCGGTGGTGGTTGCTCCCATATCCAAGAAGGTCATGTGCCTCGCCACGTTAGTACTGGGAACCGATTATCGAAATTAATATTTAATGGAATTAATAACTTAAGGTGATTTGGGTCGAACGTGTTAAGTTCCGCAGGAGACCCAAGTCAAAACCTAAAAGAATGAATAGATTAAGTTTTGGATCAAACGTGTTAAGTTCCGCAGGCGATCCAAAATTTAATTTAAAAGAACACATGGTAGCTAGAAAAAGGTTCAGACCTTTGTACAAAATTTTTGTACAGTGGAACCTCTAGGTTTTCCGAGTAGCAACCAACAGACTCTAAGGTCAATGCAGAGAGTTGCCCATAAATAATTTCCATTCCAAAATCTGACAACTCCTTCTGCAGTGGCAGGGTTAATGATGACAAAGACATTAGAGATGCACTGGATTTTCTGCTTAGTGCATCTGCCACTTTATTAGCTTTGCCTAGGTGGTAGAGGATTTCACAGTCATAGTCTTTGACCAACTCCAGCCACCTGTGCTGTCTCATGTTTAAGTCTTTCTAGGTGAAGAAATACTTTAAACTCTGATGGTCTGTGAAGATTCTGCACTGGACTCCATACAAGTAGTGTCGCCAGAGTTTCAATGTAAAGACCACAGCTGCCAGCTCAAGATTATGAGTGGGGTAGTTCTTCTCATAGTCTTTGAGTTGTCTGGAAGCATAAGCTATAATTTTTCCTTCTTGCATGAGTACAGCTCCTAGGCTCATCTTGGAAGCATCACTGTAGATGTCAAAACTCTTGTCAAGGTATTCTCTGAACACTCTGTTCATCAAGTCCATGAAGACTGCAGGTGCATTAGTCACACCAAAAGGCATGACTACGAACTCATAGTGTCCGTATCTGGTCTTGAAAGCTGTTTTGGGTATATCACTTTCCTTCAATTTCAACTGATGGTACCCAGAGTGCAGGTCTATCTTGGAGAACACTGTTGCCCCCTTTTAGCTGATCAAATAGATCATCTATTCTAGGAAGAGGGTACTTGTTCTTGATTGTCACTTGATTCAGAGCTCTATAATCTATGCACATCCGCATAGATCCATCCTTCTTCTTGACAAACAACACAGGAGCTCCCCATAGTGAATGACTAGGGCGAATGAAGTCTTTGTCAAGAAACTCCTAAAGTTGTTCTTGTAACTCTTTCAGCTCTGCTGGAGACATGCGGTATGGAGCTTTTGAAATTGGACCGGTACCAGGAACCAATTCAATCTCAAACTCCACTTCTCTGTTGGGAGGTAGTCCAGGTAGCTCTTCTGGAAATAGCTCTGGATACTCACAGACTACCCGAACTTCCTCCTGCTGAATTGTCTTCTATCTTAACTGGCTTGAGTTGCATTTGTTGTACCTTGATGTTGTTCAGATAGTGCTCAGCGATTAATGCACTACTGATCAGCTCTTCACCAGTCTGTGGCCGGTGAGTTCCACAACTCACATTAAGTGTTATTTCTGACCTCAGCATTCGGAGCATCAGTCTAACTCGTTCTTTCTCTGTACCTACTAGCTTTGGGCAGAGACGAGCTAGTTTGTTAAATCTCTTTACTGCTTCCTCCACTAACAGGTCACCTTGTCTGAATTCTATAAACTCCTCATAATGCTTATTGGTGATCCGTTGGCGGAAGAATTCTTCGTAAAACTCTGTCTCGGAGTTAATCCAGCTCATCTGATTGACTACTCTCTTGCTCTTAACATTTCGAGTGGTACGGGGACGCCCTCTTCTTGACATCTCGTCATGCAGAGGAAAAACTTGAAACCATCACTATACTTTCTAGATATATCTTACTTAAGCATGATTATTGACTTTAAACACATATGAGCAGGTACTTCTAAACATTTCTCTATACTGCATATAATAATAAGGAAAGGCATAAAAGAAAAACTTAAGTACTTTCTTACTAGAAGACGGTAAGGCTGGTGCTGATGTGTGATGCTGGAGAATAGGAACTGCTCTGAAACCAACTGTAACAACCACCCTTCTTACTATACTACTCTCTAAGGGTGATCGTTACTTAACTACTAACTCTACTTAACTGATATGATCGAAACCACAAGGAGTCTCTACCGAAAAATTTCGACAGCATCTCCCCTGTACCAGTGACCATAAAATGAGATACACATATAGTATACATCAGCCACAGGTGGCTGGAACATATATCAAACACCCACGCAATTAAATAAGTGTAGAGACTCATCTCAGCATACAATCTAAAACAAGAATAATCTCCAATGACATGAAATGTAAGATACAATCTCAAATATTTATTAATCACTAAAATGCAGAAACTTAAAAAAAATGCCCCAAGTCTCTCCCATAATCCTGGCATCACACACCATCCGTGCCACCTTGTCGCCTTCCTTTGCTATATCTTTTCCTTTCCTTTATCTGCAGTAAGAGGAAATACAAACTATAAGCGAATGCTTAGTAAGCGCTGTCTAACTCACAAAAATCTTGATATGCATATACATATATCTATAACATAAACTAACTGAATGCTTACTGAAAACTACTCATGCTCATCTAATAGTAAAGGAATCATAACAAACTGAAATGCTAAACATGTAAAGCTGCTCATGCTCACCTACTAGCAAATAACAGTAAGCTAATCTAAATAACATGCTAGCATAAAAGAAAACTAAACTTGCTGATTTTAAAACAAAGTGAAACTTATTTCATTTGTTCTAAACTTATTCTTTTATTTCACTTATTTAAAACTTATACTTTAATACTTCAAAATAATAATCAACTTCTCTTGGGCCCCGGCAACTGTACTTGCTATACGCGCATCCCTAACTAGACACGAGGTAGCTAATCCCGAATCTAGTAGGGTTTACTAGGTTATCTAAACCTAGGGACGACTATGGGAGCCCAACCCAAGGACAACTAAGAGTCCAACACAGTGCCAGTGATAAAAGTAAAATACTGATTCATAAGCTGATTTATCTTAATTACTTCTTCTTTAAATGCCTTGACATTTTAACAAGCACCTTGTGTGCCAAAATCCCTAAAGTCTTGACTTTGGGATCTACTTAAGGCCTTGGCCTTTTTCTTTCTTTTCTTTATCTTTCGTATACTTGTTAATACCTCTATTAAAAAGATGTCCCATACAAAACTACACTAAAATTCTTATTAACTCTGCACTGAAATGCTTAACAGAATTGCATGGAAATACTTAATAAAACTGTACTGAAATGCTTATTGAAACTGCACTAAAACTAAATCTGCATACAAGCTTAATCAAATCTGCCTACAAACTTAATCAAAATTCTGCACTATAAACTTAATTAAAATTCTGCACTATAAGTTTAATCAAATCTGCACTATAAGCTTAAATAAAAATATGCACTATAAGCTTAATTAAAATCTGCACTATAGACTTAGTTAAAATCTGCACTATAAGCTTAAATAAAAATATGCATTATAAATTCCACCAAAAATCTGCACTACAAGTTCCACCAAAAATCTTAAGAGGATCTTAACCGAAACTTACATGCTCAACAACCAATCTATACTATCTCATGTTCATTGCCTAATAGCAAAAAATGACCGGATTACACAGCAAACCCCAAGAAAACTACTTGTGCCCTTTTCATTGCTCCAACCAAACTTCATGCTAAACAATCAAAGACTGAAATTCTATCTACCAGGCTTGAAGAAATCCAAATCACATGCTTAATCTACACCATTTACTTCCTTCCTTTGTGATTCATGGCAAGGAAAACAAAATTCCAGATATCATAAGAACGCCAAAGCTTCATTGTTTTAAGCCTTAAACACCAACGATCACTGCTAAACAATGGAAAAAGGGAACACAAACTCACAGCTACCTTAAGCATGCTACTGCCGAACTAAAAAGAAAAGAACAAATCTCAGAATTTCACTTAAATCCCTACTGTCTTCATCTTTACAATATATCGTGCAGGTCATATAAGTTTACATACTTTCCTTATTGTTTACAACTTTAAAATCAGTTCTATCTCTTCCCTAGAACATCTTCAAGGAAAAACATCCCCATTGATCATGTTCTATCAAAGAATTAAGTTGACTGCGCTTCCTCAAATCAAAAACATCAAACAACTTTCTTTGAACAGATAACCTTTAACACACTTCTAAATATCTGGCACTCACAACAGACCTTTGAATTCGTAGCTACAATTTACACATGCTTAACTAATAGCAGATGGGAACTACTCATGCTCACAAACAGCAACGCAAAGAGGGACTGCTCATGCTCGCAACAGCAAAGGAAAATTAACCAGCAAAGGAAAATTATCACTTGAAAACCTAAATTCGAATCTGTTCTTCATGCTTAAACTGAACTAATCCTTCTCTTCTTTCTTTAGGGTTCACGGCAGCAAGCAAAACCAAGAATCTTCACGGCAAAACTCGAAAAAACAAGGAAATGCCAAAGCAAATTCGGAACTACTCTTACCACAGGTGAGTAGCAACTTACCGAGGTGTTCTTGGACTTACAACCGGGAAGAAGGCTCTAGGGTTTCGGGGAAACTCGAGCTCTCGGTCCCTTCTTGTGCTCACGGACTCTCCTCGATGAAAGGATCTCAATACGGCGAAGAATCCCTCGTAGAACACCCTCGCCGATCGCCGGAGGCGTGCCCTAGGTCCGCTTCTTCGTTTCCGCCCGAGAGGAAAAATGTCGTCGGGAGAGGAAGGTAGGAAAGTTTACTTCTCCTTAGAGGAGTAGGTGAGGACACATTCTTCTGTGAGGGAACTGTAGGCATTATTTCGACCTAGGGTTTCCAGAGGAAATCCAAAGTCAGAACCGGACAATTTGAAGACTGTCAAGTTAAATGATTTATATATTATCTACTATGTGCTAATTCTATTTTGCAAGAATACTAATGATTATGTAGGTTGATGTTTAGCCTAAATCGATCGACCGAACTTGAGGATCGATCGACTGAACCTCCAAGTAAACATAGCAGAGTTCCAACAAGTGGGATGGGTTCAACCAAGGGATCGGTCGACCGAACCTCAGGATCGATCGACCGAATTGGGGATAAGCGGTGGCGTGGTCGAGCCGAGTTGATCGGACTAGATGTGCTGAGGATCGGTCGACTGAATGGCGGGATCGATCGACCAAACGAAGAAAGTATATCCGAGCAGAAGAACCGGAAGGTGGACTGATTTAGGCAGGATCGGTTGACCGATCAGGAGGATTGGTAGACCGATCGATGGCGAGTCAAATCTAATCCCAAGATCAGGGGATCTGGATCAGATCAAGATTGGCTATAAAAGGAGGGCTCGACCAGGTGCTTCGACAACAATTCTTGAAGAATAATTTGAGCTTTTGCGCGCACTTCGAAAATGTCTAAACGCTGCTCCGACGATGATCAAGCTAAAAGTTCTATTTCTCCAAGTCATTGGTAATGAGTTTAATTCTGAGCAATACTTGTAAGCTGCATATTTGCGAGCCTTGGTGTAGGAGTCGCCACAAGCTCCGAACCAAGTAAAAGAAAGTGTGTTAGCATTGCTTGTCTTTTCACTCTTTATTCCGCTCTATATTCTGTGTATTTTCTGAAATGAGTGAAAAAATAACGCGTGTTATTCATGTTAGAGTGTATACTAAAAGCCTAGCTTTTGTAAATATTTATTTTGAAATAAAGAATCACATTAGTCAAATGTCTACATTTATATGCTAAGTGTAGTTGTTCAATTAATTTATATTGTAGATAACATGGTGTGTGGTGTCACACACAGAAGATCATATTATCAGTTCCTTATAAATTATAAACAGTAGCTAACTACTAAGATGGATAGGAACAAACCATTGGAATAGTCGTAGTATAATTTGGTATTAGTTTATCTTGACTATAAAATTACACTAGTACACTCTAAGTGTGTTGAGCAGGACCATTTAAGGTAGTTTCTTTTTATACTGACTACATAAAAGAACAAGACCTTTGTTATTATGAAAGTGTGTGCTCTTAATCATGATATACTAATAAACACGTATACTTAATATTTATTTCTTTGATTTATCAAAGGGTGCGATTTAGTTCGATAAATCAATTAACCCGATAAGTTGGGAAATAATATTATTTATATGGTGTTTTGTTGATTATAAAATGAAATTATGTCCTAGTAATCTAGGTTGATGATGCCCCCAAGAGGAGCTTATAAGGATTGTCATATAAACCCTACAGGTTGACTTAGTCCGACATGACAATAAGATTGAGTGGTACTACTCTTGGAGTTAGATATTAATTAAGTGAGTTGTCAGTAACTCATTTAATTAGTGGACATTTAATATCTTAAACACAGAGAGATTAACACACTCATGATAAGAAGGAGCTCATATAGTAATATGGGATTGGTGCGGTAGTTCAATAATAACTCTTTAGTGGTATGAGTTATTATTGATGAACTTGAGTTGAGTGTTCGGGGCGAACACGGGATGCTCAAGTTCATCAGGAGACCAAAACCAATTCCTTCTCTCAGTCCATGTCATAGCCTTTTATTTATAAATTCTTATATCCACCTATACCTACCTTCTTACCCATCCTTAGGTGGTCGGCCAAGCCAAGCTTGGAGCCCAAGCAAGGGCCGACCAAACCAAGCCTTGGATGGGATTAAGATGTGACCAGCCTAGCTTGGAGCCCAAGCTTAGGTGGCCGGCCACAATAAAAATAAAAGGATTTTATTTTTTAAAAATCTTTTCTTATGTGGAAACCATGATTTTAAAAGAGAGTTTAAAATTTAAATCTTTCCTTTTATAGCTTTTTACAAAAAATTAAGAGAAAGGTTTCATATCTTTCTTTATTTGTAGTTAAAAAGAAGATTTTAATTTTTGATAAAACTTTCATTTTTTATAACTATGCTTATGATTTAAAAGAGAGTTTTAAAAATTATAAATCTTTCCTTTTATAGTTTTCTACAAGAGATTAAAAGAAAGATTTGATATCTTTCCTTATTTGTAGATGAAAAGGAAGATTTTAATTTTGAAGAAAACTTTCCTTTTTGTAATCATTCACATGTTTTAATAGAGAGATTTTAAAAGTTTCCTTTTATAACCAACCATGAAGGGAATTTTTTAAAGAGAAATTTTATTTTTAAAATTTCCGGAAACAAATTAGGAAGTTTTAATTTTGTGTTTAAAACTTTCCTAATTTGGAGGACTTGTAGGGGTCGGCCATTAAAAGGTTAAGAGGAAATTTTAATTAAATTTTCCTTTCATTGGCAAGGAAAATAAGGAAGTTTTTATTAAAACTTTCCTTATTTGCCAAGACCAAGGAATATAAAAGAGAGGGTAGAGGTGCCTCACCTCACAACAACAACAACAACACATCTATCATTTCCTCTCCTCTCTTCCTTGGTGGTGGCCGGCCTTCATCCTTCCTCTCCTCCTTTTCTTCTTCTTTGGTGGCCGGCGGCATCAACTCTTGGGGAGTCATTGGTGGCCGGATTTTACTTAGAGAAGAAGTAGAGAAAGGAAGCTTTGTTTCTTAGCATCCCATGGAGCTTGGTTGGTGGCTGAAGTTCTTCATCTCTAGGAGATTATTGGTGGACGAAACTTGCAAGGAGAAGAAGGAGGCTTAGGTGGATTCTCGTCTCGGTATATCATCACCCACACGACGTATGAGATAAGAAGAGGAATACGACAGAAGATCGTGAGGTTTATAAGCTAAGAAAGGTATAACTAGTTATTAGTTTCCACATCATAACTAGTTCATCCTTTTGTTTAGATCTTGAAATACCAAACACAAGAGGCTAATGATTCTAGGCTATCAAATTTATGTTTTGATTTAGTGTTTCTTTTGTTTTTCGATCTTGTGTTCGATTGTTCTTATTGGTTAAACCTTGGGTTACTATAAGAAGATTAAATATTGAATTTCATTGAAAGGCTTTATCTAGGCAGTGGTGGATGATCTCATACCTAAGAAGGCCTAGTATCTCGCCATGTTTGACCTGGAAGCCGATCTTTGAAATAAATATTTAATCAACTTTGTAGCATGGATAGATTTGGATTAATAATGTTAAGTATCGTTTGCGATCCAAGTCTGAACCTCTAAGAACAGATAAATTGAATTTGGAATCAATAATGTTAAGTGTTTCTTTTGTTTTTCTATCTTGTGTTCGATTGTTCTTATTGGTTAAACCTTGGGTTACTATAAGGAGATTAAATATTGAATTTCATTGAAAGGCTTTATCTAGGCAGTGGTAGATGATCTCATACCTAAGAAGGCCTAATATCTCGCCATGTTTGACCTGGAAGCCGATCTTTGAAATAAATATTTAATCAACTTTGTAGCATGGATAGATTTGGATTAATAATGTTAAGCATCGTTTGCGATCCAAGTCTGAACCTCTAAGAACAGATAAATTGAATTTGGAATCAATAATGTTAAGTTCTGTTTGCGATTTCAAATTTAATTTCTAAAGAATACAATATGTTGTTAGGAAAGGTTCGGGTCTTGTACAAAATTTTTGTACAGGGGAACTAGTACGATATTTTGAGTAGCAACCAACAATTGGTATCAGAGCTAGGGTTTACCTCTGTGTGTTTGGTTTTCAGTTTAATTATACACCTGTCATACATAATTTATGCATGATAATAGTAGGATATGCTAACTCTGTGGTTACAGGCTCCAACTATTATGACTTATTGTGATTATGCGTGATTGGACCCTTGGACATGTCAAGGGCATTTTATGTGTGTGCATGATTGTATTTATTAAATACAGCAAGAGCTGTATTAGCCCTAGGATTTTACATTTTTTATTCGATCTAGACTTTATGTACATTCCCTTGTGGAATATAGGATCGATGTATGTAAAATTCTATTTTTGTTGTAGATCGTATCATTGCGAAGCGTGGAACTATTGGAGGACTAGAGGTGCAGCAGAAAAGGAAGCTTGATGGACCCGACGACATGAACCCTAGGGTTGGCAGCACACGGAGGACAATGATGGAAGAAGTCATAATAGTTGGAAAATTAATTTTTATATTTATTGCTCTTATTTACTGTGATGTGTGTGTGCTTGTGATGTGTGCTTGCATAGTTAAAATCCTCACCTTAAATAACTAAGTGGGAGAGAGATTTTTAATAAATTCCACGGTCTCCATTACTGGTTTGAAAGTGATGCAAACAAACTTGCATGTTGGCTCTGAGTGCCTTCCTCCACAACGGATGAGTTTATTTGCAGATCACTAGTTCAAACTTCCTTTTATGGATGGTTATATGAAATAATTTAGGAGCGTGTGATCTTCTCCAACTGAAGGGGCACAATCCTATTTAATGGACTAAGTATCAAGTAATGGTATACACTTAGACACAGTTAATAGTATCCTCCCCAACGGAGTCACTGCTATTATTTGTGTGACCAAAGGAATACCAACTATTAATTTTATTTATCATAAAGTTAGGATGACAAGAATAAAATTAATAGGTAAAACCTCCTCTTACAAATGTTTGAATTTGTATACGTCCACACTAACGTGGTATACAAAATTCACGGTGTTTAGAGGTGTTGGTAAATTTAAATAGTATTGTTTGAGGAATCAATATTATTATAAATTTAGAGTCTTGACCAAAACTTATTTTGTAATTCTTAGGATGACTTTCAACCCACTGGCTATTATACCGAAAGAGAACAAACTTATTGATCCCAATTACATAGATTGGAAAAGAAACCTGGACATTATTCTTACTACTGAAGGCTATAAGTTTATACTGTTAGAGGTCTGCCCTAATGTGCCTAATAGTGATTTTAGTAAAGAGTATATTGAGTATCATAAGAAATGGGTAAAGGCAGATGAGATGTCGCGGTGTTACATTTCAACTTCAATGTCAAATGTGTTGCAACATCAACATCAAGACTTTCCAACTGGCTATAACATGATGAACAATCTCAAGGAACTCTTCAGACACCAGAATCGAGCTGCTAGGCAAGAGGCAATGAGAAAATTAATGACAGCCACTATGTCAGAGGGGACACCCGTTAGGGATCATATCCTAAAGATGATGGCTTACTTGAATGAGATACAAATCCTTGGAGCTGAAATTGATGGGGAAACTCAGGTTGATATTATTCTCCAAATGCTACCCAAAAGTTTTGAGCAGTTCCGCTTGAACTACAATATGAATAAAAGGATGTATTCATTGGCAGAACTACTGACAGAACTTTAGGCAGCAGAAGAGTTATTTCATCATAATTCTCAAATTCACTTTGCTGGAAATGTTTCTACTTCTAAGTCGAAAGGCAAGAAGAAGAATAAGAAACAAACTGGCTTAGTAAAAAAGGTGAATAGATCTCTAGGTACTAGACCTAAAGCTGGAATGAAGAAGCCAAAGGGCAAGTGCTTCATCTGCAAGCAGTCTGGACATTGGAAGGCGGACTGTCCTCGTAGGAAAGAGAACAATAAAGGTATATCTTATTCTCTAGTAGTTGAAACATGTTTAGCGGTGTTATCTACCACAACCTGGTGTGTAGATACAGGAGCCACTGATTATGTCTGCAATACATTGCAGGGGTTCCAGGAAACCCGTCGATTATATGAGGGAGAGATAACCGTCTACATAGGCAATGCTACAAAAGTGGCGGCTGTTGCAGTGGGAGATATCTACTTATCATTCGATAGGAATAGAACTTTGATTTTGAGAAATTGTCTTTATGTACCAACTTTTAGAAAAAATTTAATTTCAGTTTCTAAACTGTTTGTGGATGGATATTCTGTTTATTTTGATGACAATGTTGTTATCAAGAAAAATAGAGTTATTATCTATTCTGGTACATTAGTAGGCAATTTGTATACTCTAAATCCAATTACTCCCACAAAGCAACAAATGAAAATTAATAATACATCTTCTAATTCTAATAAGAGAAAGGAACCTTCAGAAATGAACCAAATATATCTTTGGCATCTAAGGCTTGGTCATATTAACTTGAGTAGGATTCAAAGGCTAATAGCCGATGGACTCTTGGGTTCATTAGTGTTGGAAAACTTTCCAAATTGTGAATCTTGCTTGGAAGGTAAAATGACCAAGAGACCTTTTAAGGCCAAGGGGTATAGAGCCAAAGATATGTTAGAACTGGTTCATTCTGATTTGTGTGGTCCTATGTCTATCCAGGCAAGAGGTGGTTTTGAATATTTTGTCTCTTTTATAGATGACTATTTGAGATATAGGTACATTTCCTTGATGCGCCGCAAGTCTGAATGCTTTGATAAATTCAAAGAGTACTAGGCTGATGTGGAGAAACGTCATGGTAAAAGTATCAAGACACTACGGTCTGATCGTGGTGGCAAATACCTCTTTGGAGAGTTTAGGAATTACTTATCAGAGGTTGGGATTCAATCCCAATTGTCTGCACCTGGTACACCCCAATAAAATGGTGTGGCAGAATGAAGGAATAGGACTCTTATGGAAATGATTAGATCGATGATGAGTTATTCAGAATTACCAAATTCATTTTGGGGATATGCTCTGGAAACAGCAGTGTACATTCTGAATATGGTACCTCTAAATCAGTACCCTCTACTCCCATGGAATTATGGAATGGGCGTAAGCCTAGTCTGAGTCATATTCGGATATGGGGTAGTCCAGCACATGTGCTAAAGGGAGATACTGACAAGTTAGAATCACGTATAGAAGTTTGTCTATTTATGGGATATTCTAAAGGAACGAAGGGTGGTTTATTTTATAATCCTAAAAGTTAGAAGATCATTGTTAGCACCAATGCTTGATTTTTAGAGGAAGATTATGTAATGAACCATAAACCCATGAGTGAAATTGTTCTAGAAGAAATTAGAGATGACACGTCTACTTTAGTACCAATAGTACAAGATGAAATATCACAAGAAACTGCAATACGTATCACAGATGATACACAACCACAGATAATATCTCGTCGTAGTGGGAGGGTTGTGAGGCAACCTGAAAGATTCATATTTTTGGTAGAGTCTTCGGATTTGGTCCCTGGTGAATATGAACATGATCCCCGGGCATATAACAAAGCACTCCAAGATAAAGATGCAGTATCTTGACAAAAACCGATGAATTCTGAAATAGAATCTATGTATTCTAACAAGGTCTGGGAGCTTGTAGAACTACCAAATGGTGTAAAAGCCATTGGATGTAAGTGGATCTACAAAAGGAAAAGAGGGATAGATGGGAACGTGGAAACCTTCAAAGCAAGACTTGTTGCGAAAGAGTACTTAGAAAGAGGGAATCGATTATGAGGAAACTTTTTTGCCGATATCCATGCTTAAGTCTATCCGGATACTCTTATCTATTGCTGCTCATATGGATTATGAAGTTTGACAAATGGATATCAAGACAGCTTTCCTTAACGGAAGTCTTGAAGAAAACATCCATATGAAATAACCAAAGGGGTTTATTGCAAAGGGAAAAGAGCATCTAGTGTGCAAGCCAAATTGGTTTATTTATGGATTGAAGCAAGCTTCAAGGTCTTTGTAAGGACCCGCCTTCTACTAACTAAGCTGTAAGGCCGATCGTCACATTATGCTGTGCTAAACTATTCCCTGACCATCTCTAAATCTAGATGCGGAAGTTGTACTAATTAAAATTTTGCTAAACTACTAACATTTCTTGGTTCTATATGTGCTCAGGGGTGTAATCTAAAGTATACCTAGCATATACTACATCCCCTATGGTCAAGGAACTGAATTAACCATTTTCCCTGCTGATATCAGACCTCCCAATCGATCCATGGATCGATTGGAATGTCGGATCGATCCAGCACGCTACTGTGCTCGGGGCAATATTTTGGATCGATCGGCTGATCGATCCAGGCTGGCCAATCGATCCAATGATCGATCCCAGAGCCTTCTGTTCGCGACAGAATTTGCTGGATCGATCGGCTGATCGATCCAGAAGCCTACTGTTCGCGGAACAAATTGTCCAATCGATCAGCTGATCGATTGGGAACCCCCAATCGATCCACCGATCGATTGGAGTTTCTGATTTCGCAACTAAGCTATGATTTCAGCACTGTTTCGTGCCTCAATCACATTACAAGTTCTGAAATGACTAGGAAACATTCTAACAATAATAACTAACGTTCTAACATCATAAAAATAGTGTTCTAAGCATAATAGAGTGCATGGTTAACTAATTCATAGCAATTAACATACTAAAGTGCAGATGATAAAACACTGAAAAGTTCTAATGTTTAAAACAAAGCTTGCTAAAATTCCCTAGATCTTATTTCCAAGTTCCTGCCCACACACATCTTCGTAGCATTGCCCTCCAGCCTCCGCTAGTCCATCTTTCCCTTACCTTTATCTGCGGTATAAGGAAAAGAAAGTATCTATAAGCTTTCGCTTAGTAAGAAACCATCTACCTCACAAAACATGCATACGATGCATTTATGATTTTAAAAACATGCTATTAAACATATGCTAAACTTGCTAAAACATGGCATACTGAAATCACTGAACATAAACACCGAAGCATGGCATACAAAGCTAATCATAAACTATCATATGTATCAATAAGGAAAAACTGAATGAACATGAACTGAGCTAAACTAGAGCTGAATTCAAACTCGTCTAACCTAACTGATTTTTTGTGAGTTTTGAAAAGCTAATAAGGTAATAGATTAAAATACATAATCATACTGCTAATGGGCCCGACAACTGTACATGCTATGCGCGCATCCTTAACTAGACCCGGGGTTGCAAGTCCCAAATTTAGTAAGGTTTACTAGGTTATCTAAACCTAGGGACCGACTATGGGAGCCCAGTGATGTGGCCTAAAATCTATATTAAATGTCACAAATAGGCTTATCAAATTGTACAAATGTATATATTCACCGAACCCCTTAATTTCACAATAATGTCGTAGTAACGAGCCCAGGATCGATCCGAGGAACCAATAGTATGATGTAATTTAGGATTGTATTTTTATTCCTATTTTTGGGGTTTTCGATATAAAAATGGAGTTGGGGGTTTAAAAGCTTTAAATCTAAATCTAACAAAGGAAAAACACAGCAATTAAGAAATTAATCTAAAGCAAGAGTGAAATCTACTTGTGTGCCAACAATCAAACCATAATGCATTGTCACCCTACATTATAATTTAATCATTATCACACTTAAACTAAATATGAAATAACAAGACAGAAATAAAATCTAATCAAAGCAGAATTTAAACCCTAACTTAGAACTTAAACACTAAACAATTAACTAAGCATCAAACAAGAATTAAACAACTACCAAACATGAATTAAACTACAACAAAACAAAGAAATGCTAAATTGCAATGATAAGAACACTAATAAAACACTAATAAAACGAAATAAATCCTAACCAATCCAACTCACAACCAATCCATACAAGTTTCACACTCTTGCCGTCACACAAGAGTGCCAATGTCGAGACCACCCAACTATGGACCTCAATGGAGCATCTCAGTGCTTATCATCTCTAGGAGTGTTCAACAACGCCGACGGACCACCCCCGACGAGCTAAGAACAACCCTAAACCCAAGAATGCCCCGAAAATCTTCAAATCTGAGCTCTGGATCTAGGATGGAGTTGCGGATGATGGGATGCTGTCGGATGGAGCTCAGGAACACCGGAGGACCACCACCGATAGTCGCTGATGTGAATCGGAGTCGCCGATTGGAAGACCACCTCCAAATCGGGCTGGAACAGAGAAGATCCAAGAGCAGATTTCCGCCGGAGAGAACACCCAACGACGGTTCCAAATGATCGGGATGAGCTGCAATGAAGTTCTACAATGAGGTTGAAGCTTGAAAGAATTGATCGGAGAAGGAAAAGGGTCGAAATCCGAAGAAATGTCGCCAGGACGAAGCTGCTGTGCGTGGAGAGATCGACGAAGGCACTGTAGCTACTGTAGCTTCTATTTAAATCAGATCTGGATCTGATCGAACGGCTGGGAGCAATTTGGAGCTAAATCAACGGTGAAAGCTTGCCCAAAATCTGATCCAAAGGTACTGATGTTGATCTAGGATCTGGATCTACCCTCCCGTAGGTCGGATCGATCAGATCATCACTGGATGGCCCGGATCTGCCCAGTCTTCAATGAACGGCCCATATTGTTTCGGGATGGATCAATGGCTAGATGAACTCAGATCTGGATCAAAACTTCTGGGTCTTCATCAATGGCTCATATCTGCTCCCCATTAGGTTGGATCGGCCAGATCTTCAACGGATGGTCCAGATCTGTCCTATTCTTGATGAACGGCCCATAATGCTCCAACGCTTGATCTTCTTGTTTGAACTCCGATTCGAGCCCAATTTCGGTCCAAATAGATCCAAATCTAAGATCCTTTGATGCCTACAAAATAAAAATCAAATATTAGCATCAAATAGCACAAAAATAAGATAATTTGCAATTAAGTCTAAAATCTATGCAATGCACAAAAATGTAATGTAACCATGATTTAAACTATGAAACCAACATCAAAACCATGCATAAATGAATCAAAATAATACAGTAAAATCATGGTTATCAAATCCCCCACACTTAGTCTTGAACGTCCCGTGAAAGTAAAGAAAACTCAAAATCATCTCCATGGAAAATTCCCTAGCAATATTTAAAAGATAGTAAAAAGAATTTAACTAAGATCATCTTAAAGATCACAAACAATCATGAATACAATCCAAACAATAATCAGTAGGTATGGTAGCTTCAATCCAATTGAAAAATTAAGCAAGTTGCAATCTCACAAAGGATTTACCTAATCTAGCTCTCACACTCAAAATTGCATATATGTGGAGCTCACTCAATGCAACTCACAACATTTCACTACCATAAGCTTGCTTATTTTCTAATTCTCCACCACTATAAACATAGCATACATGAATCAAAAGGAATTTATCATGAAGAATTGAAATAGAAGCAAAAAGAACAATAGAAGTGAATAAAATAGACAAAAGAAAATGCATCGATGAAGAGAATGAGAGTATGGAAGGAATTTACTTGATGAGTTGACCCATTTGATGTAAAAAGAAATGAATACCATTTGTTTTTATCAATTCAAAATGCCAAGCTAACCTCCCCTCCAATTTAATAGCAAACCGAAAATCTTGATACTCTTCCTTCATATTTGATACTCTTGATTTGTCATTCTTTTTCTCACTGTTTTTGCTCAATTTTTTTTTTTTCACTTCAATTTCAACACTTTAGAACTTCAAAAATAATCTCAAATCATGAAGAATAACTCCCTCCCCCACACTTAAAATTTGGCCGTCTCGGGCAACAAAACATAACCTTCATTACCAATAGGTTGATACTCTTCTAGCCACTTTTTCTTCCAATTCTGCATCTCTAGTCCATTTCTTAATTCAGATTTCGATCCAGCCGGATAGACAGTTAATTCTGACTTTTGGAAATACAGCAATACCAATTGAGAAAATTAAGGATTTGCCTGCAAAAACTTCATCAATTTTCAGCACTCTGTGAACTTCCATGATCCTTTGAAACCTTTATTTCTAGTAAGTAGTTCTTTAAGGCTGCACTATTAAATCTGATTCAGATATGGACAAAACTGCAGAAATTTTCAGCAATAGAACTGGACAATACCAGCAATCTCTTTTATTGTTCATGCCAAATGCTTGTAACATATCTTAGTACACATCTGGCACACCAAATTAAAACTCCACTTCTGCACATTTCACAAAATTCTAGCAATTCAATAGACATTTGATTAATTAAGCTGCAAATCAGAACTTAAGAAAACAATTTCAACAAAACAATTTTAGAATTTATTTCCTGTCCAACAGCTACCTCCACTGCTAGCAGAATTCCAGTGACAGATTACAGAAATCAACTTCCTATCCCTGCTGCAATTACAACTGCAAAACCCAAACTGCCCAATTCTTACACTGCAAAATTCAGGAAATTATATCCAGCTTCACTGATCTTCGCTATTGAACTTCTGAAAATTTGAATCATCAATGAAATTCTGTCTCAAAAACTGTTCAGCATCATTTAACCTCAAGCAATGCAACCATCGACTTTAATTCACAACTTCAGAGCTTATAAAGTAAACTTCAGCAATCTACACTTTCTGCAGCTCCTGTTGCTTCAGATTCCAGTTGCAGAATTTATGAGTTAACATACAGCTTTGAGTACTGCATAGGTGAAGAACCAAACCATTGCTCCTGAATTCTGATACATCTTTGATACAAAGTTTCATTTCTGAATTGCAATCTGTTTATTCAGCAATTTTGGTTTTGCTCTCAGATTTAAGTCTTACAGAAATCTGCATTTCTGGATTGGCACACTTGGTTTCCTAATATGATGTTATTGATTTCTCTCATCAAACTTCAACATTTCATTTCTGTAGGACTTCACAGTAGTAAAAACAGAATTCAAACATCCATGCACTTGCCATAAGCATAGGAGAACCTGTTGTCCTGTTAGCAGCAGAATTTTAGCTCAAAATTCAGCAACTCCGAAATTATAACCAGATTTCATTTGTTGTAAAACTTCTGCAATCCAGAGATACAACAAATTCCTTATCACTACAGTTATGATCCAGCTCTTCTCTTGAACATTTCACTCCAACAGTACAAAATCAGAACTGAAACAGAATTGAAATCGATTCTGAATTCTGGTTCCCTTGCACCATGTTTCAATTCCCGAAACAATCTTTCACAGAATTACTGATTCATTTTCTGAATTCATTGGCAGGATCTCACATGTAGATTGTTGCAGATTGAAAGCTTACTCCAGTTCCATAATGAATTCCACATTTCTTCAGTTTCTGGAATTTTCATCTTCTTCCTATAAGCTTAGCTTTTGATGAAATCATCTCTGCTGGACAATTTCAGAGTTCACATCAGGTTGCAGGCTTTAAGTCAATGGAGATTTGAAGTGGTAGGTACACCAAGTATCAATGGAAAGTCTGTGTTCTACTTGAATTTCACTGATCAGAAGCTTTGAACACCAAGTTTAAATTTGGCACACATTCATCAGAACTTCTTCATCAGCAACAATTGAGTTTCACATTGGTTTTAAGGCTATTTCTGATTTCCGGCACAAAAAGTTGTAGATTTCTGCAGAAAAACATTTCTTTTTGTCTTCCTTGTATTAGCACTCTGAATTTCAAAATTTTTTATTCCGATTTCAATTCAGCATGAAGTTATTCAGAATTCCTGCCAATTCTATTTTTTATTGTATTCCATATGTCTTCTTTGTCTCCATAATATGAAACGGCAGAATTTCATCTTGTAAAAACCAGAAATCAAAATTCCAGAATTGAACTTTAAGTTTCAGAACTAGAAGCCTAAGGTAGCTTAAGTTCAAATCATATAGAAATTATCTGGCTGAAGGTATCAATTGATACTGGAATGAAAAGAGAATGAGTTCATGATACTACTACCAATCAAAAACAACATAGAAGTTTAGCAATAAACATGAACTTGTTGATGCATTAGTTCCATTTCTGCAGAATTTGATAAACAGAAATTTCATGCATTCTTCTTTTTTTTTTTTTTGGCTAAGTAACTGAGTGCTACTTAAGCTTCCCATTGATCAAGAGGCTTCATAAAAACTCAACTATACTATTGCAGATTCTACAGCAGAAACTCAGCCTCTTGGAAGTCCAATTTTAGAAATTCGAATCTGAGATTTGCTTCTGCAATATGCTGTTTCAGATTCCAGCTTGACAAGCAACTCTATAAATCGCAACACATCAGCTCTTCAAATTCTAGATTCCAAGAAATTCCAGATTTTTGTCTCTTCCAGCAATCCTTGATGAAATTTGGTGTTTCCAACTTTGATGATCTTCATTAGCTTTCCATTCCTTGATCCATGAAGAGTTAAGTTTGGTACAAGGCTTCGTTTAGCACTTTGTTTTGTAAGAGTTTCAAAAATTTCTGATCTCAGTTTTAGATTTAAGCTGATGTACTTCTGCATCCGTATTAAGCATGTCATTGTTCACATTTGGTCATGCAGCTTGCAAAGAATTCCAGCAACAATTAGCACTCTTTTTCAGCAAATCAGATTGGCACATAACAGCCCAAACTTTATAATCTGTTCAAATTCAGAAACCAATCAAGAACAGAATCTTTATAATGTATTAGCTATTGTTTGTTTAAATGAAGCCAATGTATCACCCATAGCTACACAACACTGAAATTCAGAACTCTATGTCTCCTCACCAACTGATTGACGAAATTTAGTGATGCCAGTCCATACACTTCAATCTCAGTGCTGCTGCAAAATTTTGGCACTCATTTGATACACAATTTCACCACCTCTTAACTACCCTTTCTCACTTCAACTTTAAATGGTTTATATGTTTATCCAGTAAACTTCATTAGCTTAATGAACATTCCCAAGTCTTCCCTTCTATACATGTTCTCCAATGGTTTGAGTGGGGTTACACTTAAAATTTCCATTGTTTTTCAGTTGAATCCGAACAGCTTTGATCTCTAAATTCAACAATGAATAATCACAGCTCCAAAACCAGCAATTCAGAAATTCATTTTTGCAAGAATTCCAATTCAATTTGATAAAAACTCCAACTATAAATCAGCTTCTTATGATTTTGAAGTTGCAGAAGTCAGAATCAATGAGACTTAAGCTGCTCCACTGATCAAAGAAATGCTTTTACTGCTACCCATCTTCCACCTCTGATCATAGCATTAAATTCATATCAAGGATTCAACTTCCATTTCAAAGTTTCCTCATCAGGCGCAACAACAAGGAAAAGAAGAGTTCAGTGGCTCAATTTTGTCTTGAGTCTTCCATTGATACAAGATTCGCAAGGAGAACTAGACACACTCTTACTGAAATTTTCTATATTGATTCTGCAAGAATCACATTGAAGGAATCCATGCTTAAACCATTATAATACCTCCTTCCATCAGAATTCAGTTTCTTTTAACATTCCCTTTGTTTAACAAGTTTGGCACGTCATTGATACAACATTCTGTATTTCTGAATTTCTGAATTTCCGGCAAGTTCAAAATTCCAGCAAGTTCAATCTTCTATCAGTTTCTCTTCTGAGTGAGAGTGCAAAAGTTCAACTTGAAACTACCAATAATTAGAAGGTTGAAAAGGAAACTTGGCATGCAAAATGTTGAGGTTGATACATCAATGGCAGCAATTTCATCATATATTGCTGAATTCTAAAATCTGTGACTCAGTTCAGAATCATGAATTCAAAGGTAAGGGTGCCAATTAGCAATGAAATGGCAGGAGCTTCATTTCCAGTAGAACACACCATAGCAGCAATTTTGGAACATAAATGCACACCATTTGTCCTTGAGCATACAATACATTTACTTGAATTTCTCAATGATTTGAGAATTTTAAGTGAAAGTTGGCACACAAATCAGTTCCCCAAAGCTGATCTGCAGCTTTGAAATTGGCACACAAGTCATTTGCATATCTGATTCCTAAAAATTTCAGCAACTTCCACTGCAGTAATGTATAATGTGATACAGATTTTTAGTTTTGAAATAAAAATGGTTGTAGACATTCTTCAACAGCAACATCTTCTTCATTTGTTACTGCAATTAACAAAGTTCTAATTGAGTTCATAGCTGATTTGAAGGATGTAACTCGAATTTAACTTCAACCTGCTGCAGAACCCAAACTGCAGAATTGGTTTCCAGCTAAAGTTCCCAGCTCTGTGTTTCTTTTTTCGTGCAGTAACTATATAAGCTGCTAATGAAGTAGCAACTAAACTTCAATCAATTCCAACCCCTTAGTTTCAAATTCAGTTTCAGAGGTCATGCCCAGAAATAAATTCAGAAATGAAACTGCCTCAAAATCCTGGGTTCCAAATTTCAGTCTAATGCTTGGAATTATAGATGTACTTCAGTTTCAGAAATCAAATTTAATGAAATTCCAGAATTAGCTTTTTGCTTAATCTCACTTTACTTCTGTATTTCAGATTCCAGCATACACTTCATTGAGTAATAGACGTTATGCTTATTTAAGCCTACCAGCAGTTTCATAAGCAGCAATGACAGCAAGAGCCAATTCTTCACAGAATGTTTCAGATTCAGCCTATAAAAATTTCCAGATTTCCAGATTGTTTCAGATGCAAAATGGTTGCCTAATCTTCATGAATTTTCTAGATTTCCAACTATTGAACTTAAATACCATTTGTCAATGAGTACACAAATGATTAAACCTAACTCTTCTTCAATTGGATAGCTATCCAAAAATCTTGATACAATGTGTCCTCAACTTAACACTCAACCTCTTAAAACCAAATATATAGCTGCCAAAGATATAGAATTTCAGAAATTCTCATTTAAGAAATGAAAACCAAGTGCTCCACTTGGTGAAATTTTTGCACAAGCAACTTCACACCACTTGCAAATTCTGCTACATCTTATATATCAATTATAGAATACAGCAACATGTCAGAATTTCCTGAATTAAGTTCAAAAATGCTACTCACATTCCCATTTTAAAACTACTAGCACATTCTTTGATAATTGACAACATGGTTAAATTAAGTTTTGAACTGATTGTGATACAAACTTGACAATTCTGTACCCATCCAATTAGGAATTTTCAGGAGTCACAGCACTGATCTGAATATTATACTGCAGTGGAACTGGACAATTCCAGCAATATGTTAATGAACTCTGGTTTTGTAATCTGCTACTAAGAAATCCAGTATCAGGGTTTCAAAGCTGGATTGATAGAAACTTGATTCATCACTCTTGCACAATGAAGAAGAAGAACAACTTAGTTTATCTGTTCACACAACTCTTGGAATCAACATCATCACTACTTGCTCCTGATCAGCCACTAAGTTGAAAGGTTTGTACCATTGCATTCCTGCACACATTACTCCAAGCTTCAATGACATCACAGAAATCAGTCCCCATACAGTTACATGCTCTTGTGCTAGCACTTGTTCCCTCAACCTCTTAAAAAGGTGATTCCACTTCACATTAGTTAAGAACTGAAACGAAATTTATAACAACAAAGTCCAGATTTTCAGAAATCTGCAAATTAGTTTGGCACACAAAAATTCAACATCAAAGCTTTGCTGCTGGGATGTTGCCAATAATATCAAAGAATTGCTGATAACAAGAAATAAGGTACTGGTAGTATCTTTGAACTTGACTTCTGAAATTGTTCAGCTGAGAATCTGTACCATGTTACTGCTGGAGCAGAAGTAGTTATGCAGAATGCTGGAATTTCCCTGGATTATCAATTCTGATATTCTAGGTTTGGAAGCTGAACTTCTGAAGTCAGAATCTGTAGTAAAGAAACTCAAGTCCAGAATGAAACTATTGAGTTGTGAAATGAATGAACCGATCTCAGTTGTTGTGCCAATCTCTTGCTTTAATAACTGGCACTCAATTTCTGCATTATGGGTTCAAAAATTCCAATTTCAAAAATAACACAGATTTCAGCATTTGAACAGTTTCATAATATAATTACCATTGAATTTGCATGCATCCATTCACTGTAGTAACCATATTCCATGTCAATTTCCTAAGTAGAACTCAACATCCAACATCCAATTCCTCCTCAATCCTTTGCAGCTATTAGCTGAAACTTTCAGAGAATCAATTGTCACTGAAATGTTAAGAGCTTGAGTTCAGTTAATTTTCTGGTAAGAAATAACATTGATGTGTATATCTCAATTGGTCCACCCATCAATTAACTCCCAGCGAGTAAGAAATCTTCACTGGATCAGCTTCAATGAAATTACAGAATCCAGAATTTCTGCATTTAAACTCCAGAATTTTTAAAGGTCTTGGAAGGCAAGAACAACATTTGTTGCTGCACAAAACAGGACTCCACTCAAGTTTATCACTGATTTACATTAGTAACTGAATTTTGATACACCATTTGATACACAACAGCCTCCAGCTTCCTTGTTCTGCACTTCTATTTTTCTGCAGATTTCCTGTTCCTGCATCTACAAATTTCAGGAACTCAATTTACTAGAAAACTTTATTTCCAAAAATTCAGAAATCTCGACCTTCCAGGTTATTCATTCTTGTAAGTTTCTGATTTCTTACAGCAGAATTCAGTGTAGCAATTTAAGTGTCTTCACTTGAGTATCAGCAATGCAAGAATGCATGTATGTTCTTCCTCTATTCTCTTCTTCCATCAGAACCTTGGACTCAAGTTTCAGAATTCAGATTTACAGTTTAAGTTGTGCCATTCAAAACCTACACTTAAGTTTCAATTTTTTACTTCTTTGGAATTTTGCATTTCTGCATTTAAACTTGGCACAGCTCAACAGAATTCTCAGATTCCAGAATTCTGAATGTCAGCTTGATAACTTGATTTCCACATCTGATGTTATTGCTTTCTCACTTCAAGCTTCAACAATTTATCCTTTAGAACTTAACAATCATTTTAATCAAATAATAGCTTGATTCCATCTGGTTCCAGCTTATAACATCACTTAGAAAGTTACTGCAATTCAGAATTTCAGCAATTTACAGCTACCAGGATTCTTCCAGCAAGTTTGTAAAGAATTTAAACAATTGCTGCTGGAATTTCAAGAGTTTCAATTCATTTATAAGGGTTTCAAGGGCTTCTAATGAAAGAGTTGCACACACTTATTTCCATCTGTTTCTGAATTTCTGTTTCCAGTATTTGTTTCAATTTCCAGTAGAGTTTCTGAATTCTTCTTTTCTTCACACTGCAGATATCATGAAAGGTAAGCATACCATTCTTGTTCAACAAATTCTTAAAATTAAATGAAGTTTCCCTCATTGGACATTGCATTCTGAATTCTAATACAATTCTGATACAGAATTTCAGTTTCAACTTCAATTCCTGCAAATTTTCAGAATTCTCCACAAGCTGTCATAACCCAATTCCAGATTCCCAAAGCTGTTCACAATACTTCTTCTCACAAACAAATGTACCAATTATTGAAACAATGACACACAACCAACTTAATCAAATGAACTTCCTCTCTTCCTGCAGAATTCACTTCTCCATCAACAAAAGAACTCAATCAAAGACCAAAGCTCCCCCACACTTAATCTTTTGTCCATCAAATCAATCAAACTCATCAAGAATTCAACCAAAACTCTTAACAAAATGGACCAAGCAAAGGTAATCAAAAGTTAAAATGCTAGAGGATGATGTTTCAAGAAAATTGTGGAGAAAGAAATGGAAAATATGATGGAATAAAAATGACAAATATCCTTTCTTTTCATGGATACATATGCTATTGTGACTTTGAAAAGAAACTAAGCAAGTTCTAGAGTTCAATTGTTGTGAGTGCATGTCACACAAAAAATAAAATAGCGTATAGGCTTAAAGTAGACCTCGCTAGGTAATATTTATGCAATCAAGCCCAATTGATCAAATTGGAATCCACCACCAAATTAACCAATATCATGCAAGAAAAGCATCCAATCATGTTAAATGACCTAAAATTGATGGTCAAATTTAAGAGACTTTTACCATCCTAAAAGTATCACTAAACAATTCATGGAGACTTTTATTCAAAGTGACATGCTATGTATACCAAACTAAATGTAAAGTATGGAAGTAAAATGTAAAATGCAAAGTATAAAACTAAAGAAACGTATAACGAATTTATTAACAAAGCATGAATTAAAATGCAAGAGAAAACAAAATTGAAACCAACTCCCCTTTCATTTCCCGGTGGTTGAAGAAGGTTTAGAAGTAGTAGCCACCCCGGAAGTGGAGTAATCATGGTTCCACTTAAATTCTTTTTATTCATCCTTTTTCCCTTGAAAACTTTTTCTGGAGGGCGAAGGCGGTTCAGTTTAAGCACGCACTCCGGAAGCTTATGTTCTCCTACACAATCAATAAAAGAAAACACCTCCCACACACATGTGGGGTAAAAAGAAAATAGGAGAATATTAGTGTGGGTAAAACATATATCAAGAAATGCATCACATCTAATAAAATCAATAAATGGTACCTCTATGAAATTTTATGAAAAATCACACAAAATACTCACCTTGTTATCTAGAAAGGTACCTGGAGTGGTGATTGTTACCTCCTTATCATCAAATAACGACTCAACCTCTTGTTCTGGTGAATGTTCAACTTCATGTAGTGATTCTTGGGTGCTTGGCTCCATAGCACAAGTCCCTACACTTACATCCTCCATTCTTGGTGATTCTTGAGGTAATGCTTCCAGTAAGCATTCCCCTACACTTATATCATCTTCTGCAACAATACCTGCATCATTCACAACATCTAGAGCAACATTATTAGTAGTAGAATCAAAAATAGGTTCAACTACATCATCACAACAATAAAAAGTAGATAAAGAATCTAGTGAAGAAGTAGATGCAGTGTCAGGCCTGACAAGAGCTCCACAATCCAACTCCTCACTGACGTTTTGTGTTTGTAACTGATTAATGGATGATGCAATTTGATTTAACTGGCTCTGAATATTCTGTATCCTTGCAAATTGCTGCTCTTGATGCTCTCTCATTTGTTGCATAACTTCATTACATTTCCACATTGATTCTTCAAAATACTGATAATAAGGATCCATGGTAAAAAGAATTTCCTGTCTTACACTAAAACACTAGCAAATAAAATCGGAAGACTCAGGAACAAATAAAATCAAATACATGGATATATAATCATGAAAGCAATCAAAACAACAATCCTAAAATTACTAAACATTGCATATTACAATTTCCCCGGCAACGGCGCCAAAATTTGATGTGGCCTAAAATCTATATTAAATGTCACAAATAGGCTTATCAAATTGTACAAATGTATATATTCACCGAACCCCTTAATTTCACAATAATGTCGTAGTAACGAGCCCAGGATCGATCCGAGGAACCAATAGTATGATGTAATTTAGGATTGTATTTTTATTCCTATTTTTGGGGTTTTCGATATAAAAATGGAGTTGGGGGTTTAAAAGCTTTAAATCTAAATCTAACAAAGGAAAAACACAGCAATTAAGAAATTAATCTAAAGCAAGAGTGAAATCTACTTGTGTGCCAACAATCAAACCATAATGCATTGTCACCCTACATTATAATTTAATCATTATCACACTTAAACTAAATATGAAATAACAAGACAGAAATAAAATCTAATCAAAGCAGAATTTAAACCCTAACTTAGAACTTAAACACTAAACAATTAACTAAGCATCAAACAAGAATTAAACAACTACCAAACATGAATTAAACTACAACAAAACAAAGAAATGCTAAATTGCAATGATAAGAACACTAATAAAACACTAATAAAACGAAATAAATCCTAACCAATCCAACTCACAACCAATCCATACAAGTTTCACACTCTTGCCGTCACACAAGAGTGCCAATGTCGAGACCACCCAACTATGGACCTCAATGGAGCATCTCAGTGCTTATCATCTCTAGGAGTGTTCAACAACGCCGACGGACCACCCCCGACGAGCTAAGAACAACCCTAAACCCAAGAATGCCCCGAAAATCTTCAAATCTGAGCTCTGGATCTAGGATGGAGTTGCGGATGATGGGATGCTGTCGGATGGAGCTCAGGAACACCGGAGGACCACCGCCGATAGTCGCTGATGTGAATCGGAGTCGCCGATTGGAAGACCACCTCCAAATCGGGCTGGAACAGAGAAGATCCAAGAGCAGATTTCCGCCGGAGAGAACACCCAATGACGGTTCCAAATGATCGGGATGAGCTGCAATGAAGTTCTACAATGAGGTTGAAGCTTGAAATAATTGATCGGAGAAGGAAAGGGGTCGAAATCCGAAGAAATGTCGCCGGGACGAAGCTGCTGTGCGTGGAGAGATCGACGAAGGCACTGTAGCTACTGTAGCTTCTATTTAAATCAGATCTGGATCTGATCGAACGGCTGGGAGCAATTTGGAGCTAAATCAACGGTGAAAGCTTGCCCAAAATCTGATCCAAAGGTACTGATGTTGATCTAGGATCTGGATCTACCCTTCCGTAGGTCGGATCGATCAGATCATCACTGGATGGCCCGGATCTTCCCAGTCTTCAATGAACGGCCCAGATTGTTTCGGGATGGATCAATGGCTAGATGAACTCAGATCTGGATCAAAACTTCTGGGTCTTCATCAATGGCTCATATCTGCTCCCCATTAGGTTGGATCGGCCAGATCTTCAACGGATGGTCCAGATCTGTCCTATTCTTGATGAACGACCCATAATGCTCCAACGCTTGATCTTCTTGTTTGAACTCCGATTCGAGCCCAATTTCGGTCCAAATAGATCCAAATCTAAGATCCTTTGATGCCTACAAAATAAAAATCAAATATTAGCATCAAATAACACAAAAATAAGATAATTTGCAATTAAGTCTAAAATCTATGCAATGCACAAAAATGTAATGTAGCCATGATTTAAACTATGAAACCAACATCAAAACCATGCATAAATGAATCAAAATAATACAGTAAAATCATGGTTATCACCCAGCCCAATGGATATCTAATCCTGTACAGTGCCCCAACTGAAAATAAAATACTGGATCATAGCTAATTATTTTATCTTGCTTTTACTAGGTTATCTGAACCTAGAGGCGACTGTGGGTGCCCACCCATTGGACCGTAGTCCCATATATGCTGTAGCAAGACTAACTAAGCTATTTTAAATGCTTCTATTGCATTTACTGAGCTATTAAAAATGCCTACTGTAGCATTTTACTGAGCTAAGCATTTTATCGAACACTTAGTGTGCTCCAACTCTCCCCTCTATTAGGGAGACCACCTCTAGGCACCCGGCAACGTCTAGAATCTCCAACTGAAAGGAGAAAACGTGTCTGGCCCATCTAGAGGTGCTCAACTAAATCCCTAAGTCTGCGAGGAGGGTCAAATACACCCTATGCGTCGAAAAATCTACATATAGCTAATTTAAAAACATTCTATCGTACGAAAAGCTACTTATACTGCAGGTGAGGGGTTTCTTACCTCCTGTTTGGATTTCCTTACGATTCTAATCGCTAGATTTCCGGAGGAGACGATCTTCTCGCGTCTTCGCGTTCCTCTCGCGGGGGGGGGGGGAGCGTCCTCGTGTCGAAGTCATCGCCGGAAAGTGCCCTTGGGTGGAGCCCTAGCCTTCCTTGTGGTTGGCGCCGAGAGAAGGAGAGGAGAAGGGGAGTCGGCGGTGAGAGTTTGAGGGAAGGGAAAAGTTACGTTAACAATAACTCTTCACTTATAAATTTTCCTATTTATATTAAGCGGTTAATTCTCCCAACTCAAATATAAATATTATTGACCCCTTTTCCTTTCAGCACGGCGCTGCTGGGTTCACTTGGTTACCATGGTTCACCATAAGGCATAGGACCCATAGGTCTCGGGTTCAATTCCCGCTTAGGCTATTTTTATTTTTTATTTATTTTTGCTACTTCCGCTACTCCAAAAATTCCATAAAATTATTCAAAAATTCCATAAAAATCATAGAATATTCCTAAAATAATTTTGAGAATTTTCGGGCGTTACAATCCCCCATACCTTATAAAAAGTTCGTCCTCGAACTTAGAATAACTCTGGGTACTTCTGTCTCATACTGGCTTCTGTCTCCCATGTTTCCTCTTCTGCTGTGTGACTGTGCCAAATAACTTTGACTAATGGTACTTTCTTGTTCCGTAATTTCTTAACTGCTCGGTCTATTATCTGAATAGGCCGACTGTCATAGCTGAGGTCTTCACGGATCTGTACCGACTGGGGCTCAATCGTCTGGGTGGCATCTGGGATATGCTTCTTCAGCATAGAGACATGAAATACATTGTGGACAGCTGACATTTCCTGGGGTAGCTCTAACTCATATGCTACCTTGCCCACTCTTCTGCTGATAAGGTATGGTCCCACTTATCTGGGACTTAGCTTGCCCTTCTTCCCAAAACGAATCACTCCCTTCATGGGAGCTACTCTGAGGAACACTGAATCCCCAACTGAAAACTCTAAAGATCTGCGCCGTGTATCAGCATAGCTTTTCTAGCGGCTCTGAGCTGTCTCTATCCTCTGGCGGATCTGCTGTATAGCTGCTGTGGTATCTGCTACTAGATCTGTCTGAAGTTCTAGTTCTTTCTGTTCACCACTCTCATACCAGCAGATTGGAGATCTACACCTCCGCCCATAGAGAGCCTCGTAAGGTGCCATACCGATAGTGGCCTGATAACTGTTGTTGTATGCAAATTCTGCTAGACTCAGATATTTGCACCAACTTCCCTTGAAATCTAGGGCACATGCTCGGAGCATATCTTCGAGTACCTGATTTACTCGCTCCGTCTGTTCATCTTGTTGGTGCGGGAAGCATCCGACGATCGAACCTTGGTTTTGATAATGACAAAGGATTCAAAGTTAAGTTAGTTTGTGATCTAACATGTTTTGATGAGTGTTTCAGGAAAGTCCTAGCTGCGGTTAGGCAGGTGAAAAACCCTAAGGGGTGGTAACCTTAGGTCCTAGGGGTGGTAACCCTAGGTGGAGGAAAACCCTAAGGGGCGGTAACCTTAGGTCCTAGGGGGTGGTAACCCTAGGTGGAGAAAACCCCTAAGGGGCGGTAACCTTAGGTCCTAGGGGGTGGTAACCCTAGGCTGAAAGTCCAGTCGGTCTGGAGGACCGGACTGGCATCAGGTAATCTCTCCTGAGAGGAGTAGGTGAGGACGCGTTCCCCGTAGAGGGAACAGTAGGCGTCGGGTCGACCTAGGGTTTCCGGTTGGAAATCCGAAGTCAGACTCGGACAGTCCGAAGACTGTTAATTATTCGTTACTATGTTTTATCAGATTCTAACACTGTTTTGCAGGGTATTTGCTCGGACTAACCTTGTGTTGCAGGTGAGGAACCTGCTGGAAAAAGGTGGTCCGGGCGCCCGGGATGGATCCGGGCGCCCGGAGGTCCGAGCGCCCGGAACAGGTCCGGGCGCCCGGGACCAAAGTTTATTCCTGCCGCGACTTCGCCACGTGGAGCATCCTGGTTGCTTGGCCACGTCACACTCCAGGCGCCCGGAAAGGATCCAGGCGCCCTGAACCTCATATAAAAGGAGGGTTGAGGTGCAGCTTCATAACAACAATCATCTAAGCAATCTCCTTGCGACAAGCTGCTAACGACTCAATCCAGAAGTGCTGCAACGACACCCCAACAACCCGGAGCTTCGGATTTAATCTTTTTGTTGTCGGTATAATCTTGTTACAGCTTTGAATTGTTTTTAGTTTGTAATACTCTTAACGAACTTATAGTTGTTGGCCACCGAAAGCGATCAAGGATCGCGGGCCTTCGAGTAGGAGTCGTCACAGGCTCCGAACGAAGTAAATTCTCCGTGTTCTCTGTGTCTGTTTTTATTCCGCTGCATTACTCAAGTTATTACAATTCCGAGATTTCGAAAAAATGAAATAGCCACGAGCGCTATTCACCCCCCCTCTAGCGCTTTCGATCCATCAATTGATATCAGAGCGGGGTCATTTTGAATTGGTGCAACCACCATTCAAAATAATTTTTCGTGGTATTTTTATTTTCGGAGTCGATTAGAATTTAGCCTCATAACTAAATTCTAAATCTTTTTCGCTCGAATCATTTTTTTCTCGGAATTGGTGCAACACCACCCGAGTTCGTGGTCCAATTTTTTCTTACCGCACTACTAAGCCAGGACCAAGTTCTGGGACATTTTTTTGTTGTTTTTTCGCTTTAGGTAAAACTGAAATGGCCCTTCAAGAAGGCTATAGTACTGCCCGCCCTCCGCTATTCACCGGAGATGACTTCGGGTACTGGAAAAGTCGGATGGAGGCATATCTCCAGACTCACTTTGAAGTCTGGATGATTGTCAAAACCGGATTCAAACTACCATCTGACAGCGCCGGCAAACCACTACCGTACGAGGACTGGGATGCATCTTCGATCAAGAAAGTGGAAGCTAATGCCAAGGCAACCTGCACCCTCCAGTGTGGCCTATCAAAAGAAGAACTCAACCGCGTCGGCCCCTTCAACAGCGCCAAAGAATTGTAGGAGAAGCTAATTGAACTTCACGAAGGGACATCCGACACCAAAGTAAGTAAAAGAGACTTAATTTTTAATAAATTATTTAACATCAAATTGCAGGAAGGTGAAACAGCCGCACAACTCCATGCCCGGATTCAAGATCTGCTCAATGGTCTTCATGCGATCGGACAGAAGGTAGACAACCGGGACATCATAAGGTATTCTCTAAACACTTTCCCAAGGAACACCTTGTGGGCATCCATGGTAGACGCCTACAAGGTCTCCAAGGATTTATCTACAATTAAATTAGATGAACTGTTTGCAGAATTTGAACTTCACGAACAGACTAATGCATGCCCGACCGAGAAAGGGTTAGCTTTGGTTGCAGGAATAGGGAGATCGTGCGAATCAAGAATCAAGCGGAGAACCGAACCTGAATCAGAAGAAGAACCAGATTCAGAAGACGACGATGAACTTACAACCGAGATAGTCAACTTAGTTAAGAAGCTCTGCAAAAAGAAGGGCTTCAACAAGAAGGATCTCAGAAATGCCATCCAGTCTAAAGAAGCCCAACCAAGCTCGAAGGTTAAATTCGAAGTGACCTGCTACGGATGCAATCAGAAGGGTCACATCAAGGCGAATTGCCCGAACCAGAAGGATCTAAAGAAACCCAAAAGAAAGAAGGCATTGAAGGCAACATGGGACGAGTCTTCTTCCAAAGAATCCGACGACGAAGAACAAGAACAGATGAACTTTCTTGCCTTGACAGCCCGGGACTTCACCAACGGATCCGGAAGTGAGGACGAATCGGAAGCCGAGTCCGAGAGAAGCCACAGATCCGCATCCGTTTCCGAAGGGCCGAACCCCTCTGTAAGTAAAAGTCGGTTATATAGTTTAATTAATTATTTAATGCATAAAGTAGATCAGTCTAAGATTCAAATTAAAGCGCTTCTAAAGGAGGTAACACTCCTTAAAGAAACGCCTAATAACGAATCCTTAACTGATCAAGCTCAGACTGGAACCTCAACTCAAGTTCAAAAACTTGAGGAAGAGAATTCCAATCTGAAAAGTCAAGTCAAGGATTTGAAAATAACTCTAGAGAGATTTTCCTTGGGATCCAAGAATCTTGACTTAATTCTTGGAACTCAAAGGGCAATCTACAATCGAACTGGACTAGGATATAAGAAAAAGTATAAATCTTACCTATCCTTAATAAAACCAAATAGAAAAATGGTCCAAGCATGGGTTGCCAAGTCCAACCTGATCAATCGAGTTGGACTTGGACATTATTGGGTTCCTAAGGATCAAATACATTACCTCAATAAACCTTATCGAGGCTATGATCCAGGGGGAGCTAAAACAATAAAAATTCGAAATTAAATTCAAAATTCAAAATTCCAAAATTCCAAAACGCTAAAATTCAAAATTCAAAATTCTAAAACTCAAAACGCTAAAATTCAAAATTCAAAATTCTAAAATTCAAAATTCAAAATTCTAAAATTCAAAATTCTAAAATTCTAAAACATAAAATTCAAAATTCAAAATTCAAAATTCAAAATTCTAAAATTCAAAATTCAAAATTCAAAATTCTAAAATTAGAAATTAAATTCAAAAGTCAAAATTCAATATTCTAAAATTCAAAATTCTAAAATTCAAAATTCAATATTCTAAAATTCAAAAATCTAAATTCTAATTAAAAATTCTAAAGTCAAAATTCGGAATTAAAATTTAAAGAGGGTCCATAATAGCTGGAAACTCCGAAAACTATTTACCCGACAGGGTAACCGAACTTAAACTACCCGAAATGGGTAAATAAGAGTAGATTACCCGGATGGGTAAATAAGGATAGATTAAAAGGGGTTAAATTTTAACTTAAAGCACAGTACTGGTGAAGTTTTTTGATGATAGTACGTTGGGAAAATTTGGGCATCGCATGTCTAGGAAGATATGGCTTCGACCTGGTGCATTTGGCCAAGTGGAACTAACCGAAGCTACCCTTAAATGGATCCTAACTAGTTAGACCAAGGTTTAGTATTAAGCTCAATGGGTAGGACTATTTGGGAAACCTGTTGGTGCAGCGGAGACCGGCAAGAGGGGGGTGAATTGCTGAAAACAAAAACAAACTATACCCTCCTCGGATTTCAACTCAGAATTTAAATCAGCAACTAAATTAATGAAACAGAAAAAGAAACATGAATGGAAAAGACTCAGAGATTTAACCTGGTTACAACCAAGGAGGTTGTTAATCCAGGACAGTAGAAAAGCGTAGTAAGAAAAATCTCCTTCTCTGAAGGCGGAGAAGCCTTTTACACTTTTGAAGCTCACTAGTTGCTTAGGAATTGCTAACAGATTGATTGCTTGAGTTGTTCTTCAATTCCTAGCTCCAGGGGCCTTTAAATAGCCTCTGGAAATTCTATCCCGAGGGTCCAAGGCGCCTGCAACAAGGTTCAAGGCGCCTCCACAACTCGGTTAGCGGATAGAACTCTATCCGAAGCCAAACGGTCATTTTGACCTGTTGAAGATGCCTTCATGATGGAGGCGCCTCCAAGCCTGCTGGAGGCGCCTCCAAGCTGGCAACCTACTTTTCAGCTTGGTTTCTTCAGCTTCCGACGCTCCGTTCTTTTGGGTGATTGCGGCCAACCGGAATAGGGCTCACCCGAACCCAATTCCCGGCCTTCTCCTCGAGCAGCCTTCCGTCCCGGCTTAACGTCCCTCGAACGCCGCGCACGCTCTTCACGCCCACTGGAGTACTCTTCCGCAGCTCTCTCATCCTTCGGACGCACCTTCCCGTGCCGTCCTTCTCGCTAGCTGCGTCTTCCGCTCGACTTCCTGTGCTCCTAAGCTCCTGCACACTCAGACACAGGGTTCAAACACAGCAGGACCTAACCAACTTGGTTGATCACATCAAAACTACCACGGGGTCCAACAATCTCCCCCTTTTTGATGTGCATCAACCCAAGTTCAAGTTAGGGTTAAAAATAGACATAAACAGTAATTTTAAAGAAAATATTACTAAACTAACAACTTAAGAATAATTTTTGCAATTAGTAAAATTGCAACAAAAAATAGAAAAAGAATTATAAATTATAAATTTTTTAACTCCCCCTAAACTTGTACTTTTCTCTCCCCCTTTGATCACAGCAAAAATGGGGTCTTAAGAATTTTCAAGTAAGATTGAAAATTTTGTAAGTTAAAAAAATGAATTTTTTGAATAAAAATTGCTAAGTAAAAAAAAATCCTAAGTAAATGTTCAAATGTTCCAAAAAAATTTCTAAGTCAAGTGAATGATTTTTTTTTTTTTAGAATTTTCCAGAAGAAAATTTCTAACCAAAAAAGAAAATTAAGTTAGAGAAAAAAATCTAAGGAATTTTTGTTTATTTTAACAAATATTTGATAAACTTTCAAAGCATTATTTAATTCTTGTTTAATGCTTTTTTAGAAAGTTAATTAAACATTTTCTTTCAATATTTTAGCTTCCAGGTCGTGGCGAGGCACTAGGTCTTTTTGGTTATTGGAGCAACAACCACTTCCTTAGACAAAGCTTCCATAAAGAATTTCAATGTTTAATTCTCTCACTTTAAGCTTTTAATTTTTGAAAAATTAATTAAGCACAGATTTTGGAACCCAATAGAGGTTCCTTCCTACAGGATTAAAGGGGTACATAGTTTCTTGGTATTTTTCTAAGTTGACCTTGATGCTTCCTTATATACCAATTTAATTTACCATAAATTCTAATTTTTGACATTGGAAATTTCTTTAAGCATGCATCATTTTTCAATTTTTCAATTTCTAATTTTAAATTTTCATTTTCTGATTTTAGATGATCATACATTTCTAACGGGCATGCTCTTGCTAAGTTCAACTTTAGTTCAGCATTCTCTTTTTCTAATTGATCTAACTCTTTAGAAAGAGACTTGATAAATTTGAAAGATTGAGTTAGGGTTAGATTGCGTACCTTACTTACCTGGTCTGGTGACGCTCCCCCTTCACTGCTGCTTTCTTCTTCTGATGTTCCTCCCCCTTCATCGATGCTCATCTCTGAGCTGGACGTTTCTTCTTTCTGATGGTTGGCCATCAGTGCTAGTCCTGAGAATTCTTCAACTTCCGATTCGGAGGATGACGAATCTGACCAAGTAGCCTTCAGATTCTTGTGCTTGGAGGGTTCTGGTTTCTTGTATTTTGGCTTTGCCTTTTCTTTCTCCTTTCTCTTTAGCTTTAGACAGTCATCTTTGATGTGTCCCTCTTCGTTGCAGTTGTAGCAGCGAACCGTCCTCTTCTTTCGATGATGCCTCTGCGATTTAAATTTATTAGTACTAAAAAACTTATTGAAGCGTCTTACCAGTAGTGCCGCTTCGGATTCGTCGACTGAGGCTTCGGAGTCAGAACTGTTCATCTTTTCCTTTAAGGCAATGTTCTGACTTGTCTTCTCTGCTCCGTTGGGTTCTGAAACTCGAAATTCGTGAAGTTCAAAAGTTGAAAATAATTGTTCTAACGTACTTACCTAGAGGTCCTTAGAGATGTAGTACGCATCTACTAAGGAGGCCCACTCTGGAGTTCTCGGGAAGGCATTGAGCGCGTATCGGATGGAATCCCGGTTGGTTACCTCTTCTCCAAGGTTCGTTAGTTGCGTTATTAGCTCCTTGATTATCGCTTGGAGTTGCGCTTCCTTTTCGCCTTGGTTCATCCGGAGGTTCGTTAACTGGTTCCGGAGGATGTCGCACTTCGCTAGCTTCGCTTCGGAAGTTTTCGCTGAGTCGTAGCTTCCGATCCGATTTACTTCTTGTGGTGGCAGCACGCTAAGCAGGTGGAACTCCGCCTTTCCGTTGGCGACGAAATCGGCTTGCTCCTTCTTGCTCCATGTGTTTTCTTCTTTGTCTTTCGGAGCTGCAAAACCATATTTCATTGTAATAAGAATATCAAAATCTGTTTTAAAAAATACCTCCATTTTGCGCTTCCAAGTGGCGAAGTCTCCGTCGAACTTCGGGGGATGGATGTTCGCTCCGGCCATCGTCTTGATCGTAGTGCTTCAGTTGGCGGTTAGTCCTTCTGAGGCGATCAGGCTCTGATACCACTTGTTGGTGCAGCAGAGACCGGCAAGAGGGGGGTGAATTGCTGAAAACAAAAACAAACTATACCCTCCTCGGATTTCAACTCAGAATTTAAATCAGCAACTAAATTAATGAAACAGAAAAAGAAACACGAATGGAAAAGACTCAGAGATTTAACCTGGTTACAACCAAGGAGGTTGTTAATCCAGGACAGTAGAAAAGCGTAGTAAGAAAAATCTCCTTCTCTGAAGGCGGAGAAGCCTTTTACACTTTTGAAGCTCACTAGTTGCTTAGGAATTGCTAACAGATTGATTGCTTGAGTTGTTCTTCAATTCCTAGCTCCAGGGGCCTTTAAATAGCCTCTGGAAATTCTATCCCGAGGGTCCAAGGCGCCTCCAACAAGGTTCAAGGCGCCTCCACAACTCGGTCAGCGGATAGAACTCTATCCGAAGCCAAACGGTCATTTTGACCTGTTGAAGGCGCCTTCAACAGGGTTGAAGGCGCCTTCATGATGGAGGCGCCTCCAAGCCTGCTGGAGGCGCCTCCAAGCTGGCAGCCTACTTTTCAGCTTGGTTTCTTCAGCTTCCGACGCTCCGTTCTTTTGGGTGATTGTGGCCAACCGGAATAGGGCTCACCCGAACCCAATTCCCGGCCTTCTCCTCGAGCAGCCTTCCGTCCCGGCTTAACGTCCCTCGAACGCCGTGCACGCTCTTCACGCCCACTGGAGTACTCTTTCGCAGCTCTCTCGTCCTTCAGATGCACCGAGCCCGTCGGCTCCCTTCCCGTGCCGTCCTTCTCGCTAGCTGCGTCTTCCGCTCGACTTCCTGTGCTCCTAAGCTCCTGCACACTCAGACACAGGGTTCAAACACAGCAGGACCTAACCAACTTGGTTGATCACATCAAAACTACCACGGGGTCCAACAAAACCTCGAAGGCATAGTTACTTTAATGAGCTCCTTGTGACTCACCATAGCCCAGAAGTTTATTCAAAGAACGCTTACTTGTTGAACCCAAAGCTAAACCCGAATCTAACATAAAGTTAAACATAACCCTATAAATTGAATTAACTCATCTCACAAAATAATAGGAGCCCCTGACTGAAAACATACATCGGGTGAGATGACTAAGAAAAATTAAATATCCCTCAAAAATACTTAAATTAAAATTTTCCTCCAAAATTACTTAAACTAAATTTCAAAGCAAATTAACTTAAACAATTTCAAAATTGAATTAATTTAAAATAATTCTCAATTAAACATGTTTAAACATCAAGTTTACTTAAGCATCTTTAAGTTAATTAAAACATTAAAAATTATATATATATAAAAAAAAACAGAAGTCAAAAACCGGGGGCGGGCGCCCTCGGTATTCAGACCCCGGGCGCCCGCAGCGAACCCGGGCGCCCCGCCTCACACAACCCCGGGCGCCCGGAACAGGTCGGGGCACCCGGACTCCCTTATATATAGGGGGCAGGAGGCGCCCCCTACCCTTGCACCCAAGTCTTCCTCCTTAAAGCTTCTTAGCTTACTTGTGAAGACTTTCAAAATTAAAATTTTCCGCGGTTGATTCGGAGTCGTGACTCAACCGAGGTCGTCAGTTCTAAAAATTATTACAATGGCTCCTCGGTAAAAAAAATTTTCCCCTCCTAAACTTTATTTCTTATAATGCTTGTTTACTTCCTAGTGTAATATTAATTTGAAATTTAGGAAGCGTTCCAAATCTGGTGCTGGGCCCTCTACACCTAGCATTGACCCTAGGTTTCCCACCAACGAACTTAGGATTAAGTTTATGTCAACAAATTACATGGCCATTAGAACCAAATGTATAGATAGATCATTTTTTCTACGCTCTTGTATTCCAGTCTCCGAGGCTATAAACCACTATAGGTTGCGAAATCTAGTTGAGTGCACTAGCCCAGTAAACATAAGTTTATGTGCCGAATTTTACAACAACCTAGTGAAAGTAAATGACTACTCCTATACCACTAGAGCAGCTAGCACGGATATCACATTATCTCCCACTACCATTCGTGAGTTTCTAGGGTTATGAGAGTCACCCTGCACCTTTTTATGCTATCCCCCTAGGAAGCTACCTTTTGGAGATCCCTACTCACATATTACCCTCGATACGATCTATTCGTATTTCTTTGAGGACCAACGTGATCCCACTGAGACCCAGTTTAGGTCCCTTAACCTTAGAATTCAGGACTACGCCCTTTATAGGGTTCTAGTACTTTGTATTTTACCGCTGACCACTCACGACATTACGGTGATGCGTCCATTTCACTCCTTTCTTCTCTATGCCATGTGTCAGAGGTTAGACATAGACATCAGCCTACACATCTTTTCCACTATTATTTACGCATCTGGATACGTGACCAGCAGACGGGTACATATGCCTTACTGTCACATCCTGACAGCTTACATGTCCTCTTTGCACATTGATGTCACCGAAGGTGACATTCGTCACATGACCGAGTTTGACATCATAGGGGCTAGGAACTTTTCCCTAGCAAATATCCATATAGACTATGAGGGTACCATGTCCTAGCGTAGGGGGGCACAGCACCAGCAGGCGGAGGAGGCAGAGCATGATGAGTTCATGTTAGCACTATTTCCTGAGGAGGCTGCTCCTGCCCCACCACCACCTCGAGCACCACACCGCACTCTCGCTGATCGAGTCTCCGGACTAGAGAGGGCTATGTCGAGTCTTCAGCACGAGAGCTCCGAGTTTCATCAGTCCATGCGGCGAGAGGTCTCCGATCTTCGACGAGAGGTCCGATAGGAGGTCTCCGACTTACAACGAGACGTACGTCAGGAGCTCTCTGACCTGCGCCGAGATCTACGAGAGGACAATCGGGCTCGTCACACTGAGCTCCTGACACTACTCCGGTCGCTGGGTTCCGAACCACCTCCCTCATCATCTCAGTAGCTTCTACTGTAGCTCTATTATGACTCTAGTACAGCTTGTAGTAGCTCTATTATGACTCTTTTATCTATGTCGACTTTTTAATCTGATAGATTGATTTACTTCAGGCTTGATTGACTATACCTTAATCTAATAGATTAGTCTTTTAGTCACATTTTTTTTATAACTTCTAGGCAAAACTGATTTTCCAAAATCCCTACTTTACTAGACTTTCAAAAGTTGGATTTAGCCTAGGATTTCCCCCTAGAAATCATGTTCCCCCAGGACTCAGCCAGAGCATCTTACAAACATCTAGGTTTACCTTGATTGTGTTTGTAAAACATAGAAAGGTGTGAGATGCATAGGGTACAGCCTGGACTCAAGAATGCTTATTTCTGTGCATCAATATGAGTCTGGGCGTTAAATACATGACTAACAGTAATCAAATCAAGTCTTCCAGCCTTAGTCAAATCTAACTGGATCAATTGACTTGACTTAACTAACCAAGCGAACACTGTTGCCCTCTAGGCAATCAGCAAGTAGCTAAACAGTTAGACAGTTGGTGAAGAAAATAATAGGTTTAAGCATGTCGGTACTTAAGAGATCTGATACCTGATCAAAATAAATCTTTACTCATGCTTGGACTTTAGGGCTCTGATACCTTACTAAAACAAAATGACAAGCTATTTAAAATAAGGCTATCGCTTCTCCTTTGCCTTAAGTATTATTGAAATTCATTTCAAAAGCAATTTAAAAACTTTCTCCAAATTTTCAAGTGTCCTCTATTCTGAAAATTTTTTTTAAGTTATTTAAACTGAAACCATTTTGAAAAATACTAAAGTTGAAAATTTTTTTTGGAAATTTTTTTTTAAAGATCTCCCCTGGAAATTTTCTTTAAAACCTGAATATTTTTTCTCAGAAAATCTCTGAAGTTGAAAATCTTGTTTGAAAATTTATGAAGTTGAAAATCTTGTTTGAAAATTTCTAGAGTTGAAAATTTTGGAGTTGAAAATTTTGTTTGAAAATTTTTGAAGTTGAAAATCTTGTTTGAAAAATTCTGAAGTTGAAAAATCTTGTTTTTTTTCTAAAGTTGAAAATTGTGCTTTGAAATTTTTTTTTTTCAAAAACTAGCTCATTTTTTTGATATATGGCAAAGGGGGAGAGTAGAGAAATTCAATTCAAAGAAAGAGCAGAGAAATTCAAAGAAAATATTTTAAAAGGGAGCTTGTATTAAGGGGGAGCGATGTTTATCTTGCTATCATGCTTATCCTGTTTCTTGTGCTTATACATATCTTTTACTTAACATTGAATTTCGGTTGCCATTATCAAAAAGGGGGAGATTGTTGGTGCGGGAAGCATCCGACGATCGAACCTTGGCTTTGATAATGGCAAAGGATTCAAAGTTAAGTTAGTTTGTGATCTAACATGTTTTGATGAGTGTTTCAGGAAAGTCCTAGCTGCGGTTAGGCAGGTGAAAAACCCTAAGGGGCGGTAACCTTAGGTCCTAGGGGGCGGTAACCCTAGGTGGAGGAAAACCCTAAGGGGTGGTAACCTTAGGTCCTAGGGGGTGGTAACCCTAGGTGGAGGAAAACCCTAAGGGGCGGTAACCTTAGGTCCTAGGGGGTGGTAACCCTAGGCTGAAAGTCCGGACCGGACTGGCATCAGGTAATCTCTCCTGAGGGGAGTAGGTGAGGACACGTTCCCCGTAGAGGGAACAGTAGGCGTCGGGTCGACCTAGGGTTTCCGGTTGGAAATCCGAAGTCAGACTCGGACAGTCCGAAGACTGTTAATTATTCATTATTATGTTTTATCAGATTCTAACACTGTTTTGCAGGGTATTTGCTCGGACTAACCTTGTGTTACAGGTGAGGAACCTGCTGGAAAAAGATGGTCCGGGCGCCCGGGATGGATCCGGGCGCCCGGAGGTCGGGCGCCCGGAACAGGTCCGGGCACCCGGGACCAAAGTTTATCCCTGCCGCGACTTCGCCACGTGGAGCATCCTGGTTGGTTGGCCACGTTACACTCCAGGCGCCCGAAAAGGATCCAGGCGCCCTGAACCTCATATAAAAGGAGGGTTGAGGTGCAGCTTCATAACAACAATCATCTAAGCAATCTTCTTGCGACAAGCTGCTATCGACTCAATCCAGAAGTGCTGCAACGACACCCCGACAACCCGGAGCTTCGGATTTAATCTTTTTGTTGTCGGTATAATCTTGTTACAGCTTTGAATTGTTTTTAGTTTGTAATACTCTTAACAAACTTATAGTTGTTGCCCACCGAAAGCGATCAAGGATCGCGGGCCTTCGAGTAGGAGTCGTCACAGGCTCCGAACGAAGTAAATTCTCCGTGTTCTCTGTGTCTGTTTTTATTCCGCTGCATTACTCAAGTTATTACGATTCCGAGATTTCGAAAAAATGAAATAGCCACGAGCGCTATTCACCCCCCTCTAGCGCTTTCGATCCATCACATCTGTCTGAGGATGGAAAGCTGTGCTAAACTTTAACTTCGTGCCCAAAGCTGACTGTACACACTCCCAGAAGTGTGATGTGAACTTACTGTCTCTATCTGAAATAATGGTTCGCGGGACTCCATGTAATCTAACGATCTCCTTGAGATACAACTGTGCTAGCTGTTCCATGGAGTAGGATATCCTGATAGCTAAGAAGTGGGCTTATTTAGTCAACCTGTCGACTATTACCCAGATGGTATCAAAACCATTCGTGGTTCTGGGTAACCCCACTATGAAGTCCATGGAAATATCCTCCCACTTCCATTCTGGTATCTGTATGGGCTGCAAAACTCCTCCTGGTCTCTGATGTTCTGCCTTAACCCTCTGACAGGTTAGGCAGATGCTGACATAACGAGCGATGTCTCTCTTCATCCCAGGCCACCAAAAACGTTTCTTCAAGTCCTGGTACATTTTAGTGGAGCTTGGATGCATCGCATAGGGAGTCTTGTGAGCCTCATCTAAAATCTTCCTTCTGAGTTCCTCCTGCTCTGGGACGCATAATCTGTCGCTAAAATACAACACCCAGCTAGCGGACACCCTGAACTCTCCACTTTCTGGTTCTGCTAATCCTTGCTTGATCTTCTGAATTTCAGGATCCTGTCCCTGAGCTGTCTGAATGTCACCAAGCAAGGTAGACTCTAATGTCATAGTAGAGAGCTGTCCGACTATAAGTTTGAGACCGAAATCTGTGATCTCCTTCTGTAGGGGTGGTGACATGGCTGCTAGAGATAATAGGGCAGTACTGGACTTCCTGCTAAGTGCATCTGCTACCCTATTTGCTTTTCCTGGGTGGTAGAGGATGTCTATATTGTAGTCTTTAACCAGCTCTAGCCATCTGTAACACCTGCCCTCCCTGCTAACCCTAAGAGACGGGGCTACGATACTCTATGTACAAATTTTTTTTTTTTTTTTAAACAGCGGAAGACTTTAAAACAGCGGAAGTCCTTAAACCTCATTTGGCCGAACCTTAACAAGTGTGAAACAAGGTTCTAAATGACATAAAGCATGGAAACCTTAACCATATTTATAGCATTTGTTTCAAGGAATATGGTAAGCACAATTGAGTTAGTTCCTAAATCCTTTAAGCCCTTAAAATTATGTCATGGCCGAAACTTACAAGTACTCATTTAGGTTTTCAAGCAAGCATACAAGCATGTGAACTTACTCTAACATCATGTATAAATTTATAAATGGCATCATACAAGTGGTCATGGCCGAAACTTCCCTTAGCATCAATTTAGGTCACTAACAACATATAGCATGTGAATTTTTAGCTTTCTACATTTCATATTTCATGGAGAGTGACATGAGCATGTTCAATGTAAGTTCTAGGGTTTCTAAGGCATGTATCCCTTCATGGCCGAGACTTTAAGGTGTCCATTTGAATCATAGTTAAATGTATAAGCATGTGAACCCAATCAACATGTTATCTCAATTTCATAATAAGCATCCTTAACACATGAGGTCTAAATTTTAAGGTTTCTAGGTCTTTAAACCCTACATGGCCGAACCTCATCAAGCATGGAATTTGTTCAAATGGCATAAAAGCATAGAAAGTCATAACACATTTCATAACATGTATAAAAGTCAAGCACTATAAGCATACATTTAAATTGTGTCTTAGGTTTCCTAGGTTTTTCCTTTCTTTATCTCATAGCATATGTTTGGCCGAAACCTTCCAAGTCTTTAAACTAGGTTTTAGGTGGCCTAAAGTATGGAAAACCTAAACAAGTTTTATGGCAAAAAAATCAAAGGAACTATACATATAAGTTTGGTTCACAAACAAGCTAGGACCCTTGTGGTCATAATTATCATATATCATGCAACCAATTTTCCTATACTCTAATTAAGCATGGGAGCATCAAACAACTTTCATATCTTATTGTCATGGAGGTTTTGAGCATGTTAAAAAAAATCTGTTTAAGCTATTCTAAACCATCCACCTTACCATGGCCGAAACATTAAAAGTGATGTTCCTGAGTTTCTATCAACATACAAGCATGCAACTCTTTAAGAAACTCTATATTCTATCATATAAACATGGTGAGTTTAAATTCAAAGTCTTCCTAACCCTAAACCCTTCCTTGGCCGAAACTTGTGAGTGGGGTACTTTTGGTTCCAAGTAACCTTCAAGTATGAAAACAATAATGGATCCTTAACCATTTATTTAGAGGGTTTTGTGCAAGTTAGGTAAACAAATAAATTCCCTAGCCCTTATAAAACCTTTTTGGCCGAAACTCTAGGGTTAGGTACATCTCTAATCCAGCATCACATATATATAAAAATATGAGAAAACCTTCTTACAAAGCATAGAAGAATTATCATGAATCAAGGCTTATATTAAACATTCCTAGGATCAACAAGTCCTTTCTTTGGCCGAATTTTCACAACTTTGTTTCTAGGTTTTAAAATCCTCATAAAATCCAAAAACACATTAAAACCACTTGTACCACAGGTGAGGGGATACTTACTTCCTTTTCGCTTGTGGTTCTAAAGTGTGGTGATGGAAGAAAGGGTCTCTTCTTCTTGTTCTCCTCCTTTGATTTCCCTTGGTAGCCTTCCTTGTATCCTAGGAGGAACCTTGTTTTGGGGGCCGAAAATGGAGGAGAGGGGGCTGAGGCTCTCGGTGGTGGAGAGGAGAGAATGAGATAAATGAGAGAAAAATAAAATCTTCTCTTTACATGCTCCCTTTTATGTTAAGGGGGAAGAGGTAGCAAAATTGGTTTTTGCTTTCCTTCTCCCTTAGCCCCCTTTTATTTTATTTTATTTTATTTATTTATTTGTTCTCATCATTCATGATGAAACAAGGGGGAATGAATCCCCTTAATTGTCCTCTTTAAGTCATGGCAAAGGGAGAGGAAGAGGGAGAGAAAAGAAGGAAGGCAAGTTGCCTTTCTCTTGCTCTTTTCTTGCTTTCTTTTGGCTAGCTTTTACTCTCATCCTTATCATGAGTTTCCTTCCTTTGTTATCAATATATCATTCCTATCCCAACTGGTTATTACCCATTAATCCTATCATTTACATCATGAGAGGTTCAAGGTTCGTAATAGCCTGTTAGCCCGAGAAAACTCCTGACTTCGCTGGCATTCCTTGGTCTGTTCCAGTTATTTACAGCTTCGATTTTGCTTGGATCCACCATAACTCCATCTTTGGAGATGACATGACCTAGGAATATTACCCGGTCAAGCCAAAACTCGCATTTGGAGAATTTTGCATATAGTTGTTTCTCTTGAAGGATCTGTAGTACAGTATTCAGGTGTTCAGTATGTTCTTCTGGGGTTCTCGAGTAGATAAGTATATCGTCAATAAAGACGATTACAAATTTATCAAGATATGTCGTAAATACCCGATTCATCAGGTCCATAAATACTGCAGGAGCGTTGGTTACTCCGAAAGGCATAACTATGAACTCATAGTGTCCATATCGGGTTCGAAATGTTGTTTTTGGTATATCATCTGGTTTCACCTTCACTTGATGATAACCGGATCGTAGGTCTATCTTTGAGAAAACGGCCGCACCCTTCAGTTGGTCGAACAGGTCATCGATCCATGGGAGTGGGTACCGGTTCTTGATTGTCACATTATTCAGCGCTCGGTAGTCTATACACATTCGCATAGACCCATCCTTCTTCTTTACGAACAGCACTGGAGCTCCCCATGGAGAGTGACTAGGACGAATAAGTCCATTGTCGAGTAATTCGGATAACTGTTCCTGAAGCTCCTTTAATTCAGCCGGAGCCATACGATAAGGTGCTTTTAAGATCGGCTGAGTACCAGGAATCAATTCGATCTCAAATTCTATCTCTCTGTCAGGGGCCAACCCTGGTAGTTCATCAGGAAATACTTTTGGATAGTTGCATACTACCCTGACATCTTCTAGCTTCGGGTCTTTGACTTGATTGGTATCAACCACGTGTGATAGAAACCCCATACATCCTTTATCTAACATCCTTTGTGCTTTAATAGATGACAATAACTTCTCCGTTCCTTTCGGTTCCCCGTAAAACTCAAACTCTGGTTCAGTTTCGAGTCGGAAAATCACTTTCCTTTTGCGGCACTCGATTGAAGCGCCGTACTTGCTCAGGAAATCCATACCCAGTATTATGTCATAATCCTGCATATTAAGTACTATCAGATCGCAGTAGAGTTCTCTGTTTGTGATCTGAATGAGTACTGCTTGCAGCATATGGTCCGATGGCATAATCTCCCCGGATGGTAAGGTTGTTAAGAATGTGTCCTCTAGAGTTCGGGGTGGTATATCTAGCTTCTTCATAAAAGATATTGAGACGAACGAGTGTGTTGCCCCAGTATCAAATAATACTACAGCATACTGATTGTAAATAAGTAGCTGACCTGTGATAACAGTAGAGGCATTCGCCACGTCTTCCTTGGTAAGAGTGTAGACTCTGGCGTTCGTCATAATGGGAGGGGCTTCCAATCTTCCTTGACTGATCGAAGTCCCTTCTATGGCAGTTTGCATCTAATGAAGCTGTGCGGGGGTACTCCTATTCTGGTTATTCTGTGGAGGTACTCCCTGAGACTGAGTAGGGCAATTTCTTGCCAAATGTCCTTCCTTTCCGCTGTTGTAGCACTTTCTGGTGCTTAGGAGACATACTCCAGAATGCATCTTTCCACATGTGGCACACTGAGGGTACTTGGTTTGCTTATTGGCCGGACCACCTTTTGTGTTGTTCCACTGTTTCCTCTTTCCACCTGAATTTCCTTTCCAGCCGATTCTGGTATTGTGCGATTTTTTTGTCCTCCGGTCAGTGCTTGGTTCTTGCCCTCGTTCATTGCTTTCTGGTAGTGCTCGGTAATCAGGGCACTGCTGACTAGGTCCTCTGCAGTCTGCGGTCTATTAACTCCGTCGGCTACGTTCAGAGCTATCTCGGGTCGGAGCATCTTTAACATTAACCGGACCCTTTCTTTTTCAGTACTGATCAGTTCTAAGCACAGACGTGCTAGGCGGTTGAACTTCTTGACGGCTTCGTTAACTGACAGATCACCTTGCCGGAACTCAGTGAACTCGTCATAGTGCTTGTTGGTCACTTGCATATGGAAGAATTCTTCTAAGAACTCTGTCTCAAAATCCATCCACTGCATCTGGTTTATTTGTCTTTTCGCCTTTACTCGGTCCCACCACATCCGGGCATCTCCGGTAAGGCAGAACGACGCGCATTTGACCTTCTCGTGTTCAGGCCAGTCTAGTAGTTCCATTATGCTCTCCACGGTCTTGAGCCAGGCTTGCGCATCCCATGGTTCGCAGTTTCCCTAGAAGGCTTCCGGCTTAAGCCTTTGCCACTGAATCAGATAGGCCTCTTGTCGGACCATCGGAGTAGGGGCTGCCGGGGGCACTGGCGCGGCTGTAGGTATAACCGGTAGTGTATTCTGATTTGCCGGTGGGGTAACTGGGTTGCCTTGCTGACCCATTAAGGTAGTGATCAGCTGCTGTTGTTCTGTGATCTGACGCTGGAGGTCTGTGACTACCTGTGTCAGGTCTGGTGGAGTCACTGCCCCCTCGGTTCGGCCATTACGTGTCCTAACCATGTTGATCTAAATAATGACAAATAGACTAGTGTAAGTGGTTATCGTTTTTAGCCAATCTAACGTACTGTTTTGTTTCTATCTATTTGTTCTGGTATTATTCCTAACCTACTAATATGTAATCCTAATCTAAATTATAACTAAAAGCATAGAATAAAGCATCAAACATAAGCAAGCAAAACATAAAACTAAAGCATAAGCAATATAAGGAAAAAAATAAAGAATAGAGTGACAAAGAATATAACATAAGGAAATAAAACATAAGCAATATAGCAAAGAAAATAAAGCATAGGCAATATAACAAGGAAGGAAAAAATAAAGCATACGTCATATAACATGAAACTAAGCATAAGCATATAACAAGAAAATTAAGCATAAACAATCTTACTTGGAGCGGCAGGTCGGAGGCTTGATGTGTGTGTAGTGAGCTGGCAAAAACCTCGCTCTGATACCAACCTATAACGCCCGCCCTCCCTGCTAACCCTAAGAGACGGGGCTACGATACTCTATGTACAAATTTTTTTTTTTTTTAAAACAGCGGAAGACTTAAAATAATTCTCTTAGTTTAATAAAAACTTTTCTTTTATTTTCCCTTTCATCAAATCCGAACTACACTATCATGGTCTCAATAACATGATATCAAAATTAGTAGAAACATAACATCAAGTCATACATACGGTACTACAATTCATGATACCAAAGCATAATTCTTTAAAAGTTTTTTTTTTTTAAAGCAGGTTCTTATTTGGTTGCCTAGCCACTGCCACACACATCTCCTTGCCTCTCCTGCTGCTCCTCTAGCTCATCCAGCTTTTTCCTTTATCTGTGGTACAAGGACAGTAAGCTGTGAGCACTCATGGCTCTGTAAGTTCCTTTTCTACTCACTAAAACCGAAAATCATAGTATAATCAAAGAATGTCTCAACATGGCATCATTTCAACTAGTGATGACATAATGTAACATACTCTTTTAAGCATATCATGCAACATGAAGAAATCATAACTAGTCATGGCATATCATAGCGTAAAGCATAGCATGAAGCATAACATAATCATATCTAATCATAGCATATCGTCATAAGGAGTCATGGCATATCCTACACATGGACATATCATGGAACATAACATAATCATATCTAACCATGGCATATCATAAATCATCATAAGGTATATGCAATATGATTTTGAAAAACATGTATCCGAAAAACATGTGTATGTCTCATGATCTTTAAAACCATTTCTTCTTACATATATACTTGAACATAATCTCAACTTAAAGGGGATCCCGGCTATGTACCACTTACATATTGCGCGCAACCTATGTAGGTCCAAGGTAGCAAGTCTTGAACCCTACAAGGCAACATACTAGGCCCGAGTCTTACTCCATCGACCTAGGGGCACTTAGGAGCCCATCCCTAACGAGGCCCGAGCCTTATTCCATCGACCCCGGGGCGCTTATGGAGCCCACCCTTGGTACAAGCCATATAAAGTAAAGTACATGTCATACTTATACATATCATACATCATAAAAGCATGCATCACTTAGGCACACATCATATCATAAAAGTATGCATCACTTAGGCATACATCATGTCATAAAAGTATGCATCACTTAGGCATACATCATGTCATAAAGGTATGCATCACTTAGGCATACATCATACCATAAAAGTATGCATCACTTAGGCATACATCATATCATAACAATATGCATCACTTAGGCATAGATCATAAAAACATGCATATCTTAAGCATAAAGCATATCATCAAGCATGCATAATTTAACCACATAGCATATCATGAAAGCATGCATATTTTAAGCACTAAACATAGCATCAAAGCATGCATAATTTAACCACATATCATAACATAAGCATGCATATTTTCAGCTCATATCATATCATCAAAGCATGTAAAATTTACCCACATATCATAACATAAAGCATGCATATTTTGAACTCATAACATATCGTAGAAATTCTCATCTTGTATAGCTCACAAGCATACATGTCTAAGCATAAAAGTGTATCATGTGCTCATCCAATCATAAGGAACAATGTAACATGATTAATTTGGGTACTAAGCTTCCTAATCCTTTGGGTTCTTATCTTGGCCGAAACCCTCTTAGGTGCCAATTTAGGTTTTAAACAACATCCAAGCATGTAGAACCTAATTCATCCACATATCATTTTCATAGGAAGTATTATAAACAAGATTTACTTGGACTCTAAGTTCTCCAAGTCCTTAAACCTCATTTGGCCGAACCTTAACAAGTGTGAAACAAGGTTCTAAATGACATAAAGCATGGAAACCTTAACCATATTTATAGCATTTGTTTCAAGGAATATGGTAAGCACAATTGAGTTAGTTTCTAAATCCTTTAAGCCCTTAAAATTATGTCATGGCCGAAACTTACAAGTACTCATTTAGGTTTTCAAGCAAGCATACAAGTATGTGAACTTACTCTAACATCATGTATAAATTTATAAATGGCATCATACAAGTGGTCATGGCCGAAACTTCCCTTAGCATAAATTTAGGTCACTAACAACATATAGCATGTGAATTTTTAGCTTTCTACATTTCATATTTCATGGAGAGTGACATGAGCATGTTCAATGTAAGTTCTAGGGTTTCTAAGGCATGTATCCCTTCATGGCCGAGACTTTAAGGTGTCCATTTGAATCATAGTTAAATGTATAAGCATGTGAACCCAATCAACATGTTATCTCAATTTCATAATAAGCATCCTTAACACATGAGGTCTAAATTTTAAGGTTTCTAGGTCTTTAAACCCTACATGGCCGAACCTCATCAAGCATGGAATTTGTTCAAATGGCATAAAAGCATAGAAAGTCATAACACATTTCATAACATGTATAAAAGTCAAGCACTATAAGCATACATTTAAATTGTGTCTTAGGTTTCCTAGGTTTTTCCTTTCTTTATCTCATAGCATATGTTTGGCCGAAACCTTCCAAGTCTTTAAACTAGGTTTTAGGTGGCCTAAAGTATGGAAAACCTAAACAAGTTTTATGGCAAAAACATCAAAGGAACTATACATATAAGTTTGGTTCACAAACAAGCTAGGACCCTTGTGGTCATAATTATCATATATCATGCAACCAATTTTCCTATACTCTAATTAAGCATGGGAGCATCAAACAACTTTCATATCTTATTGTCATGGAGGTTTTGAGCATGTTAAAAAAAATCTGTTTAAGCTATTCTAAACCATCCACCTTACCATGGCCGAAACATTAAAAGTGATGTTCCTGAGTTTCTATCAACATACAAGCATGCAACTCTTTAAGAAACTCTATATTCTATCATATAAACATGGTGAGTTTAAATTCAAAGTCTTCCTAACCCTAAACCCTTCCTTGGCCGAAACTTGTGAGTGGGGTACTTTTGGTTCCAAGTAACCTTCAAGTATGAAAACAATAATGGATCCTTAACCATTTATTTAGAGGGTTTTGTGCAAGTTAGGTAAACAAATAAATTCCCTAGCCCTTATAAAATCTTTTTGGCCGAAACTCTAGGGTTAGGTACATCTCTAATCCAGCATCACATATATATAAAAATATGAGAGAAAACCTTCTTACAAAGCATAGAAGAATTATCATGAATCAAGGCTTATATTAAACATTCCTAGGATCAACAAGTCCTTTCTTTGGCCGAATTTTCACAACTTTGTTTCTAGGTTTTAAAATCCTCATAAAATCCAAAAATACAATAAAACCACTTGTACCACAGTTGAGGGGATACTTACTTCCTTTTGCTTGTGGTTCTAAAGTGTGGTGATGGAAGAAAGGGTCTCTTCTTCTTGTTCTCCTCCTTTGATTTCCCTTGGTAGCCTTCCTTGTATCCTAGGAGGAACCTTGTTTTGTGGGCCGAAAATGGAGGAGAGGGGGCTGAGGCTCTCGGTGGTGGAGAGGAGAGAATGAGAGAAATGAGAGAAAAATAAAATCTTCTCTTTACTTGCTCCCTTTTATGTTAAGGGGGAAGAGGTAGCAAAATTGGTTTTTGCTTTCCTTCTCCCTTAGCCCCCTTTTTTTTTATTTTATTTTATTTATTTATTTGTTCTCATCATTCATGATGAAACAAGGGGGAATGAATCCCCTTAATTGTCCTCTTTAAGTCACGGCAAAGGGAGAGGAAGAGGGAGAGAAAAGAAGGAAGGCAAGTTGCCTTTCTCTTGCTCTTTTCTTGCTTTCTTTTGGCTAGCTTTTACTCTAATCCTTATCATGAGTTTCCCTCCTTTGCTATCAATATATCATTCTATCCCAACTGGTTATTACCCATTAATCCTATCATTTACATCATGAGAGGTTCAAGGTTCAATCCTTGACCACTCCCTATTTTTATTTCTTTTTATTTCTTTTTGGTTCAACATTCTACTAATATTTTTCTAAGGCAAATTCATCATTCTCATATTTATCTTAAAAGCTTAGTGGGTGTTACACCATCTGCGCTGTCGCATATTCAGATCCTTCTGAGTGAAGAAGTACTTCAGACTCTAGTGATCCATATACACTCTGCACTGAGCTCCATACAAGTAATGTCTCCAAATCTTGAGAGCGAACACTACTGCTGCAAGCTCAAGGTCATGAGTGGGGTAATTCTTCTCATAATCCTTGAGTTGTCTGGAGGCGTAGGCGATTACCTTGCCATTTTGCATCAGCACTGCTCCTAGTCCCAACTTCGAGGCATCACTATATATGTCAAAGTTGTCTGTATTCTCTGGTAGAGTCAGAATAGGTGCACTGGTCAATCTCCTTTTCAGCTCGCTGAAACTGTTCTCGCAGTCCTCTGTCCACTGAAACTTCCTGTTCTTTCTGGTAAGAGCTGTCAGTGGGGAAGCTATCCTGGAGAAGTCCTCTACGAATTTTCTGTAGTAACCTGCTAATCCCAGAAAGCTTCTAACCTCGCTAGCGTTCTTGGGCCTTTTCCAGTTACTCACAGCTTCTATCTTGCTGGGGTCTACCATGATACCATCCTTTGAGATGATATGACCCAGGAAGGATACCTGATCTAACCAGAATTCACATTTTGTGAATTTGGCATACAGCTGGTTCTGCTGAAGGGTCTGCAATACTGTCCTCAGGTGCTCTGCATGTTCTTCCTGAGTCCTGGAATAGATAAGAATGTCATCGATGAACACGATAAAGAACTTATCTAAATATTCCCTGAATACTCTGTTCATGAGATCCATGAAGGTAGCTGGAGCATTTGTCACGCCAAAGGGCATGACTACGAACTCGTAATGTCCGTATCTGGTTCTGAATGTTGTCTTGGGTATATCCCCTTCTTTGACTTTCACCTGATGATACCCTGATCTGAGGTCTATCTTAGAGAACACTGCTGCTCCCTTTAGCTGATCGAACAGGTCATCTATTCTGGGAAGAGGATACCTGTTCTTGATCATGACTTGGTTTAGTGCCCGGTAATCTATACACAGGCGCATGCTCCCGTCCTTCTTCTTCACGAACAATACAGGCGCTCCCCATGGTGAGTGGCTAGGACGTATGAAGCCCTTGTCAAGTATCTCCTGTAGTTGCTCATGAAGTTCTTTTAGTTCTGCTGGAGCCATGCGGTACGGTGCTTTGGAAATAGGATTGGTACCGGGAATGAGCTCTATCTCGAATTCAATCTCCCTGTCTGGTGCTAAGCCTGGTAACTCTTCCGGGAAGATTGCTGGGTAGTCACATACGACTCGGACCTCTGCTAGCTGTTGGCCCTTGTCCTGACTGGTACTGACTACATGTGCTAAGAATCCCGTACATCCTGAATCCATCAATTTCTGTGCCTTCATAGCTGAGAGAAACTTCTTGGGCTTTCGCTTTGGTTCTCCGACGAACTCGAACTGTGCTTCTGCTTCAGGTTGGAATATGACTTTCTGCTTACGGCACTCGATGGAGGCACCGTATTTGATCAAGAAATCCATCCCGAAGATGACATCGTAGTTAGTCATATTTAGCACTATCAGATCACAAAAGAGCTCTCTGTCTGCTATAATGACTGGCACTGCTCTGAGCCAGTGCGTAGATGCCATAATTTCTCCTGAAGGTAACGTCGTCAGAAGCTGACTACCGAGTACCTCTGGAGGTATTGCTAACTTCGCAGCAAATGCCCTGGATATATATGAATGGGTTTCCCTAGTATCGAATAAGATAGTTGTGCTTTGCTGTAAAATACTAATCTGACCTGTAACAACTGTCGAGGCATTCGCTACGTCCTCTCTAGTCAGTGAGTAGATCCTCGCATTGGTCGTAGCTGGAGGGGCTTCTAATCTGCCTTGGCTGATGTGTGGACCATCTAAAGCGGCCTGCATCTGATGTAACTGAGCTGGCTGGCCTCCGTACTGAATCGGCTGCGGTTGAGGGAGACTGGTCTTGTTTGGGCACTGCTTAGCCATATGCCCTTCCTGTCCGCATTCGAAGCATCCTCGTGTGCCCTTACGACAAACTCCAGGATGGAATTTCCCACAAGTAGCACACTTTGGATAGCTGGGCTGCTTACTGGCTGGCCCTCCTTTTGGGTAACTCCCTGGTTTGCGCTTGTTGCTGGAGTTCCCTTTCCAGTTAGAGCCATGGGAGCTGTGGCCTTGGTGTTTCTGAGTGCCTGAGCCTCCTTGACCTTTAGATTCTGAGAGAACTTGCTTCTGCTGCTTGATGCTATTCTGGTAATGCTCAGTGGTCAGGGCGCTGCTGACTAGTTCTTCGGTGGTTTGCGGCCTGTGAACGCCGCCAGCCACGTTCATCGCTATTTCCGGCCTCAGCATCTTGAGCATCAACCGGACTCGCTCTTTTTCTGTGCTGACTAATTCGGGACACAGACGAGCCAATCTATTGAATTTCTTCACGGCTTCCTCAACTGATAGGTTGCCCTGACGAAACTCAGTGAACTCGTCGTAGTGGCGGTTTGTGACCCGCATGTGAAAGAATTCTTCAAAGAACTCCTTCTCGAAGTCTGCCCATGTCATCTGGTTTACTGGGCGCTTCGCTCTAATTCTCTCCCACCACATGCGTGCATCTCCTGTCAGGCAGAAGGAGGCGCACATCACCTTTTCATACTCTGGCCAGTCCAGGAGCTCCATCGTGCTTTCCAGTATTTTGAACCAGGCTTGAGCATCCCATGGTTCGCTGGTGCCTGAGAAATTCTCTGGCTTGACTCTCTGCCACTGGATCAGATAGGATTCTCTCCTTGCCTCTACTGCTGGGGCTACTGGTGCCGCAGGCTGGACTGGTGGAACCAACAAGACTACTGGTGTCGCTAAGTTCGGTTCCGGAGTGACTGTGGGAGTATTCTGCTGATTAGCCTTTAAGGTGGCTATTTCCTGCTGTTGTTCAGCTAGCTGCTGCTGTAACTGAGCCACTAATGCTGTAAGGTCTGGGGTAGGCACTGAACTGCCTGCCTCATGCTGGGGCTCAGTAGCTGGCACCCTTCTAGTTGGGCGTCCTCGTGCCATTTCTAAAGACATGAAGGACATACATGACTAACACAAGCATAATAGAGTAACTATTGTTATCATGTTAGCTACTATCATAAACAAACATGCTTTAGTTGTATCTAAACGTGAAAACAAGAAACATAGAGAGAGTGAGAGATGTTCTTACTTGGAAGCTGCAGGTTCAATGTTGATGTGTGTGTAGGAAGAATGGAAACTTAGCTCTGATACCACTCTGTAACGACCCGCCTTCTACTAACTAAGCTGTAAGGCCGATCGTCACATTATGCTGTGCTAAACTATTCCCTGACCATCTCTAAATCTAGATGCGGAAGTTGTGCTAATTAAAATTTTGCTAAACTATTAACATTTCTTGGTTCTATATATGCTCAGGGGTGTAATCTAAAGTATACCTAGCATATACTACATCCCCTATGGTCAAGGAACTGAATTAACCATTTTCCTCGCTGATATCAGACCTCCCAAACGATCCATGGATCGATTGGAATGTCGGATCGATCCAGTGATCGATCCAGCACGCTACTGTGCTCGGGGTAATATTTTGGATCGATTGGCTGATCGATCCAGGCTGGCCAATCAATCCAGTGATCGATCCCAGAGCCTTCTGTTCACGACAGAATTTGCTGGATCGATCGGCTAATCGATCCAGAAGTCTACTGTTCGCGGAACAAATTGCCCAATCGATCAGCTGATCGATTGGGAACCCCCAATCGATCCACCGATCGATTGGAGTTTCTGATTTCGCAACTAAGCTCTGATTTCAGCACTGTTTCGTTCCTCAATCACATTACAAGTTCTGAAATGACTAGGAAACATTCTAACAATAATAACTAACGTTCTAACATCATAAAAATAGTGTTCTAAGCATAATAGAGTGCATGGTTAACTAATTCATAGCAATTAACATACTAAAGTGCAGATGATAAAACACTGAAAAGTTCTAATGTTTAAAACAAAGCTTGCTAAAATTCCCTAGATCTTATTTCCAAGTTCCTGCCCACACACATCTTTGTAGCATTGCCCTCCAGCCTCCGCTAGTCCATCTTTCCCTTACCTTTATCTGCGGTATAAGGAAAAGAAAGTATCTATAAGCTTTCGCTTAGTAAGAAACCATCTACCTCACAAAACATGCATACGATGCATTTATGATTTTAAAAACATGCTATTAAACATATGCTAAACTTGCTAAAACATGGCATACTGAAATCACTGAACATAAACACCGAAGCATGGCATACAAAGCTAATCATAAACTATCATATGTATCAATAAGGAAAAACTGAATGAACATGAACTGAGCTAAACTGGAGCTGAATTCAAACTCGTCTAACCTAACTGATTTTTTGTGAGTTTTGAAAAGCTAATAAGGTAATAGATTAAAATACATAATCATACTGCTAATGGGCCCAGCAACTATACATGCTATGCGCGCATCCTTAACTAGACCCGGGGTTGCAAGTCCCAAATTTAGTAAGGTTTACTAGGTTATCTAAACCTAGGGACCGACTATGGGAGCCCAGCCCAATGGATATCTAATCTTGTACAGTGCCCCTACTGAAAATAAAATACTGGATCATAGCTAATTATTTTATCTTGCTTTTACTAGGTTATCTGAACCTAGAGGCGACTGTGGGTGCCCACCCATTAGACCGTAGTCCCATATATGTTGTAGCAATACTAACTAAGCTATTTTAAATGCTTCTATTGCATTTACTGAGCTATTAAAAATGCCTACTGTAGCATTTTACTGAGCTAAGCATTTTATCGAACACTTAGTGTGCTCCAACTCTCCCCTCTATTAGGGAGACCACCTCTAGGCACCCGGCAACGTCTAGAATCTCCAACTGAAATGAGAAAACGTGTCTAGCCCATCTAGAGGTGCTCAACTAAATCCCTAAGTCTGCGAGGAGGGTCAAATACACCCTATGCGTCGAAAAATCTACATATAGCTAATTTAAAAACATTCTATCGTACGAAAAGCTACTTATACTGCAGGTGAGGGGTTTCTTACCTCCTGTTTGGATTTCCTTACGATTCTAATCGCTAGATTTCCGGAGGAGACGATCCTTTCGACGATCTTCTCGCATCTTCGCGTTCCTCTCGCGGAGGGGAGCGTCCTCGTGTCGAAGTCGTCGCCGGAAAGTGCCCTTGGGCGGAGCCCTAGCCTTCCTTGTGGTTGGCGCCGAGAGAAGGAGAGGAGAAGGGGAGTCAGCGGTGAGGGTTTGAGGGAAGGGAAAAGTTATGTTAACAATAACTCTTCACTTATAAATTTTCCTATTTATATTAAGCGGTTAATTCTCCCAACTCAAATATAAATATTATTGACCCCTTTTCCTTTCAGCACGGCCATGCTGGGTTCACTTGGTTACCATGGTTCACCATAAGGCATAGGACCCATAGGTCTCGGGTTCAATTCCCGCTTAGACTATTTTCGTTTTCTATTTATTTTTGCTACTTCCGCTACTTCAAAAATTCCATAAAAATATTCTAAAATTCTAGAAAAATCATAAAATATTCCTAAAATAATTTTGAGAATTTTCGGGCATTATAGTCTTGGAACATCCAGTTTAATGAAGTAATCCAGTCGTATGGATTTATTCAGTGTCCGGATGAGTCTTGTGTATACAAGAAGTGTGATAGAAACGTGGTGGTATTTCTTATACTATACGTAGATGACATTTTGTTAGTTGGAAACAATATCAAAGTGTTGTCGGAAGTAAGGGTATGGTTGTCCAAGCAATTTGATATGAAGGACTTGGGAAAATACGCACATATTCTTAGGATTAAAGTAATAAGGGATCACAAGAAAAGAATGTTGTGCTTATCCCAAGCTTCATATATCAATACAATCCTAGCTCGTTTTAGCATACAAGACTCCAAGAAAGGTTTTCTACCTTTCAGGCATGGAGTATCTTTATCTAAAGAGATGTCTCCGAAGATGTCAAAGGAGATAGAGGACATGAAGGCAATTCTTTATGCTTCAGCTGTCAGAAGCCTAATGTATGTAATGCTGTGTACAAGACCGGATATATGTTTTACCGTGGGCATGGTTAGAAGATATCAAAGTAACCCTGGACAAGGACATTGGACTACTATAAAGCATATATTAAAGTACCTAAGAAGGACTAGAGATTATATGTTGGTTTACTAAGCAGATGATTTGCTCCTTATAGGTTACACGGATTCTGACTTCCAATCAGATAGGAACAATAGTAAGTCTACATCAGGCTATGTGTTTACTTTAGGAGATGGAGTCATTGCATGGAGGAGTGTTAACTAGAAATGTGTTTCGGACTCAACCTGGAAGCTGAGTATGTAGCAGCCTCTAAGGCAGCCAAAAAAGCTGTATGGCTTAGGAACTTTCTATTGGACTTAGATGTGATTCCTGGTTTGCCCAAAATCATCACAATTTATTGTGATAATAGCGGTGCAGTAGCAAACTCGAATGAACCACGAGCCCATAAGGCGAGTAAACACATAGAGCGCAAGTACCACCTGATACGAGACATCGTAAAGCAAGGAGAAGTTGTTGGCGCCAAGATTGCATCAGCAGATAACTAGGCAGATCCTTTCACTAAGGCCCTTTCGGCGAAAGCTTTCGATCGGCATGTTGAAGGAATGAGAATCAGATGTATAGCAGCGTTTATGATAGTATAGTCTTTTAGTATAAGTGGAAGATTGTTAGAGTGTATACTAAAAGCCTAGCTTTTGTAAATATTTATTTTGAAATAAAGAATCACATTGGTCAAATGTCTATATTTATATGCTAAGTGTAGTTGTTCAATTAATTTATATTGTAGATAATATGGTGTGTGGTGTCACACATAGAAAATCTTGTTATCAATTCCTTATAAATTATAAACAGTAGCTCACGACTAAGATGGATAGGAACAAACCATTGGAATAGTCGTAGTGTAATTTGGTATTAGTTTATCTTGACTATAAAATTACACTAGTATACTCTGAGTGTGTTGAGCAGGACCATTTAAGGTAGTTTCTTTTTATACTGACTGTATAAAAGAACAAGACCTTTGTTATTATGGAAGAGTGTGCTCTTAATCATGATATAATAACAAACACGTATACTTAATATTTATTTCTTTGATTTATCAAAGGGTGTGATTTAGTTCCATAAATCAATAGGCTCGATAAGTTGAGAAATTGTATTATTTATATGGTGTCTTGTTGATTATAAAATAAACTGTGTCCTAGTAATCTAGGTTGATGATGTCCCCAAGAGGAGCTCATAAGGATTGTCATGTAAACCCTGCATGTGGACTTAGTCTTGTTGGAGCAATCCCAATGGTCCGCGGGACCATGTGTTTTGGTGTTTGGGCAAAGGGTTTAAGTTAGGTTTACCCTCGTTATTTGATATGTGTACTTGAGTTGTGCAGGACTGCAGGTGACACATGTGACTTAGGTTGACGGCTTCGGGTCCGATGAAGGATGGAGCATCTGAGGGATCGTGGACAAGGCAGCAAGGACAAGGGCCGAGGGAAGCGACTTCGAGGCATACGCGAAGGATGGCATTGGAAACAAGCCGCCGGCTTGGATGCATCCGAGGGACGAGAGCCAAAGGAAGTAGGCTTGAAGGTAAGAGGTCAAAGCTGCAAAGAAGAGTCAAGTGAGTCGTGAGGGTCCGAGTGCGAGTGAAATGTACTCGGGATGGGAAACCCAGAGTTTAGGGTTGTACCAGTCGAGGCATTCTGTGCCCGAAACGGCTGGGATCAGTCGACTGGTCATGGGACCAGTCGACTGATAGATAGCCGTTGGAGTGCCGTTGGGCTGGCATCAGTCGACTGGTGCAAGGACCAGTCGACTGGTAACGGGCAAATCAGGTTCTGATTTGTTCCAAGCTCTATAAGAAGGAGCTTGGTGTGGCCGGCCAAGACGACGAAATTAGACTTGGTTAAAGCCTAATTAGTAGTCTCTAAGTGCTCAAAGGTTCCCTTGTGTCCAAGTGTTTTTGGAGAGTGTTGTGGTGAGGTTTCTCCACCCACAAGGAGGTTGAGCTAGTCGGAGTTTGCCGGGGACTAATCCACCTACGGATTGAGGGATCGTCCACCTTACGGACAGCCGTGGAGTAGGAGCATCATCTCCGAACCACGTAAACAAACGTGTTAGCGGTTTGCATTTCCATTCTTGTATTTAGTATTTAGCTTTCGTATTCGTATTTGTATTCTTTGTATTCCGCTGTGCTAATGAATACATAGGAAGCAATCGATTTGGGGGCGCCGTCTATCCAACCCCCCTTCAAGCCGGCCACCGATCCTCCAACAAGTGGTATCAGAGCGAGGACGCTCTCCATCGGACTAACCGCCGAGAAGAGCAACACATAAGAAGATGGCCGGGTTGATTGTCCCTCCAAAGTTTGAAGGAGGAAGCCTTGGGGACATCACCTATTGGATGATGAAGATGGAGATATTCTTCAACACGGATTGGGACACCATGATGGTGGTAAATGAACCGTTCAAAGTCCCAAAGGACAAGAAAGGAAAGAAGCTCCGAACACGACATTGGACGGAGGAGCAAACCTCACGATTGGAGGCAAACTCAAAGGTAATAGCAATTTTAATTGATTTATTGCCTCCTAATGTGATAAGTGGTGTAGGTAAATATGAGAACGCCCATGAATTGTGGAGCAAAGTGAAGAAATTTCCATGGGAGGAATTTTTGCCTACACAAGAAGAAGAAGAAAAATCCGAAGAAAGTGATGGAGTGATCCAAGAGGAGAAGAAGGACCAATCGGATGTGGAGCCCAAGGAGATGGTTTTAATGGCTCAAGAAGAGATCTTGGAGGTCAACCTAGTGAGCACCTCCACCGAAGCAAAGTCAAAGGACCACATCATTTGCTTCGGTTGCAATGAGAAGGGACACTACAAGAGTAGGTGTCCATTGGGTAAGAAAGAGGTATCTCCTAAACTCATTCAAATTAATTTAAACACTAACAAGGGTTGTAGGAGTGAAGAAGCCCAAAGGAGAAGATTGCGCATCATATGCTTCACGTGTGGAGAGAAGGGCCACTCCACACCAAATGCCCCAAGAAGGGAGAAATTAAGAAGCTAGCGCATCTAAAGAAATTGGAGAAGAAGAAGAGAAGCAAGAGTCAAGGGGGAGCTTCAAGGGTAAGGGAGGTATACCCTAACTTGAATCGTAATTCAAATTCTTATATTCCCATGCATGCTAGGATAAATAATGATAATCATTATATAGCAATGAAGAATTTTGGATTTAGATATCATGATCGGAATAGGGTTAATGTAGATCAAAACCCTAGGAGGCCAATTCATGAAAAATCTAGGAATGGTAGACCTAAGGAGGCCCAAGGCATTAATCCAAAGAAGGGGAGACACATGCCTAGAAAGGGTAGGTCTAGGAATGTCCAAGGTGGACATGTTGACGCTAGGTTTAGGAACCTAGAAAGGGAGAATCAAGCTTTGAAGGCAAAGCTTGATGGTTTAGAGAAATTCCTTAAGAGATTCATTATTGGATCTAAGGAATTAAGGATGGTGTTGGGTAGTCAAAGACCCAACAATGATAGATCGGGCTTGGGATACCGATCTAGTCCCTCCAAGGCCAATGAGAGTTTATATGCTAGGGTGGCAAATGATCATGGCAAGGGAGAGTCCTCCAAAGCTAAGGGAAAATCTTATGCTAGGGTTGCATATGACTATAGCAAGGAGAAGCCAATAAATGGCAAGGAAAATCCATTTAATGGTAAGAAGAAATCAACCAAGGACAAGGTGTCCAAGGTTAAGAAAGTTACGTTTGTAGGCCAAGTGTCACCGGGGGTGGACCGATGTGGCCTAACCATTGTGGATGAGTCACCTAGGGAGGTGGCTAAGGCAAAGAGCTCTAGGGGGAGCTCTAAGAGTCAATTTGGGACCCATGGCCAATGGATCTCAGGTGGGTACTACTTGGGAGTCTAGAGGAGCCATGGAGTGTGCCAAAAGGTTTGGAGATAGATTTGAGTCTCAAACCTAGGGATTTGGCACACATGGTTTGTGCTTCATGCAAGAAATATGACATTTGGGTTCATATTGCATGATAATTGGTTTTGGATGTATAGATGTCATATAAACCAATGCTAGGGATGCATTGTGGGTTGGTATGGGCAAATACATCAAAAGGAAGCCAAAACTAGGACTTTAGGTCAAGGTTCAATTGAACCATTTAGCTAGTTTTGGATTTTGTGTCAATCTTGGGATTGGTGATAGATATATTTTGTAATGTATTTTTTCCAAGTAGACACTGGTACAATAGACCTCTCCATAAAATTTGGGAATTTTTGGATGTCTAGGGAATTACTGGTACATTTCTGAAGTTGGCCTGAAAAGGTTGATTTTTTCAGAAAAAGGGTACCAGTCGACTAGTGCAGATACCAGTCGACTAGTAACAGTGTTTTTTGACCACAGATTGTTTCTGTAAGGTTCTGTCGAAGGGGGGCAGTCGACTGACACTTGGGGCAGTCGACTGATACCAGTCTGAAACTGTTTTCAGCATTGGTATGTGACCATGTCAACTCGGTTAGATGTATGGGATCCAAGGGGGATTAATACATGAGTTTAGGGTCAGTTAGATGATAAGTTTTCAACAATTGGGATATTGTTGGAGAACTTTTTGGATGTTAGGCAAAGGGGGAGAAGTAAGGTTTAAATTGGGAAAACCTTAAGTGCCTTTGCATAGGGGGAGCCTTGGGATAGGTTCTTAAAAAGCCCGTTGTAAAAATCCTAGCTCATTGGGGAGCATAGGTGTAGGGGGAACCTTGGGATAGGTTCTTAAAAAGCCCGTTGTAAAAATCCTAGCTCATTGGGGAGCATAGGTGTAGGGGGAGCCTTGTGATAGGTTCCAATGCTTGGTGCATTGTTTTGACGGTTGCCAAGTGTGTAGCCTTGGCAATGTAAGTCCATTCGGCGGTTGCCAAGTGTGTAGCCTTGGCAACGTAAGTCCATTCGGCGTTGTAAGTCCAAGTGTGTAGCCTTGGCATCGTAAGTCCATTTGTTTTTAGCATGTTTATTTGCTATATGTTTTCCCTAAATTAAACGTATTGCCAAACACCAAAAAGGGGGAGATTGTTGGAGCAATCCCAATGGTCCGCGGGACCATGTGTTTTGGTGTTTGGGCAAAGGGTTTAAGTTAGGTTTACCCTCGTTATTTGATATGTGTACTTGAGTTGTGCAGGACTGCAGGTGACACATGTGACTTAGGTTGACGGCTTCGGGTCCGATGAAGGATGGCATTGAGGACAAGCCGCGGGCTTGAATGCATCTGAGGGATCGTGGACAAGGCAGCAAGGACAAGGGCCGAGGGAAGCGACTTCGAGGCATACGCGAAGGATGACATTGGAGACAAGCCGCGGGCTTGGATGCATCCGAGGGACGAGAGCCAAAGGAAGTAGGCTTGAAGGCAAGAGGTCAAAGCTGCAAAGAAGAGTCAAGTGAGTCGTGAGGGTCCGAGTGCGAGTGAAATGTACTCGGGATGGGAACCCTAAGTTTAGGGTTGTACCGGTCGACTAGTACTGGGACCAGTCGACTGGTGGTGAGCACAGAAGCTCTCTGTGCCCAGATAGCCGTTGGAGTGCCGTTGGGCTGGCATCAGTCGACTGGTGCAAGGACCAGTCGACTGGTAACGGGAAAATCAGGTTCTGATTTGTTCCAAGCTCTATAAGAAGGAGCTTGGTGTGGCCGGCCAAGGTGACGAAATTAGACTTGGTTAAAGCCTAATTAGTAGTCTCTAAGTGCTCAAAGGTTCCCTTGTGTCCAAGTGTTTTTGGAGAGTGTTGTGGTGAGGTTTCTCCACCCACAAGGAGGTTGAGCTAGCCGGAGTTTGCCGGGGACTAATCCACCGACGGATTGAGGGATCGTCCACCTTACGGACAGCCGTGGAGTAGGAGCATCATCTCCGAACCACGTAAACAAACGTGTTAGCGGTTTGCATTTCCATTCTTGTATTTAGTATTTAGCTTTTGTATTCGTATTTGTATTCTTTGTATTCCGCTGTGCTAACGAATACGTAGGAAGCAATCGATTTGGGGGCACCGTCTATCCAACCCCCCTTCAAGCCGGCCACCGATCCTCCAACAAGTCTGACATGACAATAAGGTTGAGTGGTACTACTCTTGGAGTTAGATATTAATTAAGTGAGTTGTCAGTAACTCATTTAATTAGTGGACATTTAATATCTTAAACACAGGGAGATTAACACACTCATGATAAGAAGGAGTCCATATAGTAATATGGGATTGGTGCGATAGTTCAATAAAAACTCTTTGGTGGTATGAGTTATTATTAATGAACTTGAGTTGGGTGCTCAGGGTGAACACGGGATGCTCAAGTTCATCAGGAGACCAAAATCAATTCCTCCTCTCGGTCCCTGTCATAGCCTCTTATTTATAAAGTCTTATACCCACCTTCTTACCCATCCTTAGGTGGCCGGCCAAGCCAAGCTTGGAGCCCAAGCAAGGGCCGGCCAAACCAAGCCTTGGATGGGATTAAGATGTGGCCGGCCTAGCTTGGAGCCCAAGCTTAGGTGGCCGGCCACAATAAAAATAAAAGGATTTTATTTTTAAAAATCTTTTCTTATGTGGAAACCATGATTTTAAAAGAGAGTTTAAAATTTAAATCTTTCCTTTTATAGCTTTCTACAAAAAATTAAGAGAAATGTTTCATATCTTTCCTTATTTGTAGTTAAAAGGAAGATTTTAATTTTTGATAAAACTTTCCTTTTTTGTAACCATGCTTATGATTTAAAAGAGAGTTTTAAAAATTATAAATCTTTCCTTTTATAGTTTTCTACAAAAGATTAAAAGAAAGATTTGATATCTTTCCTTATTTGTAAATGAAAAGGAAGATTTTAATTTTGGAAAAAACTTTCCTTTTTGTAATCATCCACATATTTTAATAGAGAGATTTTTAAATTTTCCTTTTATAACCAACCATGAAGGGAATTTTTTAAAGAGAAATTTTATTTTAAAATTTTCTGAAAATAAATTAGGAAGTTTTAATTTTGTGTTTAAAACTTTTCTAATTTGGAGGACGTGTAGGGGCCGACCGTTAAAAGGTAAAGAGGGAATTTTAATTAAATTTTCCTTTCATTGGTAAGGAAAATAAGGAAGTTTTTATTAAAACTTTCCTTATTTGCCAAGACCAAGGAATATAAAAAAGAGGGTAGAGGTGCCTCACCTCACAACAACAACACATCTATTATTTCCTCTCCTTTCTTCCTTGGTGGTGGCCGGCCTTCATTGTAACGCCCCAAATTTCCTCAATTAGAGTCCTAAAAGTAATTTAAAAATACTATATAAATATTCTAGGGATTTTTAGAAATTTTTAGAGTATTTTTATGTAATTTTTGGAGGTCGTTTGGTATTTTTACGAAACGAAGAAAGTTTCGACAAAAATGTCCAAGCCGAGAATTGAACCCACGACCTTTGACTCGGTCAAAACCCAGCTGACCAAGTGTGCAAACGGATTTTTCTGTTTAGAAAAGGTAGCGAATTTATTTAAGATAATTAACATAATATTATAAAAGAGATAAATTGATGTTGGATTTGTTTGTTTAGAAAAAGTAGCAAATTTATTTAAGATAATTAACAGAATATTGGAATATAAAAGGGATAAGTTGATGTTGGATTTGTTTGTTTAGAAAAAGTAGCAAATTTATTTAAGATAATTAACAGAATATTGGATTATAAAAGGGGATAAGTTGATGCTCTGTTTTCCCGTGACTTAAACCATTCTCTCCTTCTTTTCTGCGTACGATGGCGGAGCTCGGGCAGAAAATGAAAGGGAGTTAGGGCATCATCTCCGGCGGCCGGCCAAGGTCCTAGAAGCCCTTTTTGTTCGGTTGAGTCCAAGAATCAAGGTAAGTGCTTCTCACCTGCAGTAGGAGTAGTTTCGGACCTTTGTTCTTCTTGAATTCGAAGCATAAGAAGCGCTTATAGTGCAGATTTTTAATTAAGCCTATAGTGCAGATTTTTAATTAGGCTTATAGTGCAGATTTTAATTAAGCCTGTAGTGCAGATTTTAATTAAGCTTATAGTGCAGATTTTTATGTAGGCTTATAGTGCAGATTTTAATTAAGCCTATAGTGCAGATTTTAATTAAGCTTATAGTGCAGATTTTTAATTAGGCTTATAGTGCAGATTTTAATTAAGCCTATAGTGTAGATTTTTAATTAAGCTTATAGTGCTAATTTTAATTAAACCTATAGTGCAGATTTTAATTAAGTTTATAGTGCAGATTTTTAATTAAGCCTATAGTGCATATTTTAATTAAGCTTATAGTGCAGATTTTTATGTAGGCTTATAGTGCAGATTTCTTAGAGCTTAAAATGCAGATTTCTTTAGAGCTTGTAGTGCAGATTTTTTGTGGAATTTATAGTGCAGATTTTTGGTGGAACTTGTAGTACAGATTTTTGGTGGAACGTATAGTGCAGTTTTTAAAGAAAAAAATTTATAGTGCAGTTTGGTTAAGTATTATAGTGCAGAATTTATGTTTGCATAGTATGCAAAAATAGTGTAGTATAGAATGTAGAATCTTGATTAGTATAGTATGCAGAATTTTGACTAGCATAGTATGCAGATTTTAGATAAGCTTAGTATGCAGATTTTAGATAAGCTTAGTATGTAGATTTTAGATAATCTTAGTATGCAGATTTTAGATAAGCTTAATAGGCAGATTTTAGTTAAGCTTAATATGCAGATTTCTGTTTAAACTTGTATGCAGATTTTTGTTTATGCATTTCAAAGTTAGAATTTGTTTAAACATTTCAGTTTTTAAAGAAGCATTTTTTTATTAGAGGTATTAACAAGTATAAGAAAGATAAAGAAAAAAAAGAAAAAGGCCAAGGCCTTAAGTAGATCCCAAAGTCAAGACTTTAGGGATTTTGGCACACAAGGTGCTCGTTAAAATGCCAAGGCATTTAAAGAAGAAGTAATTAAGATAAATCATCTTATAAATCAGTATTTTACTTTTATCAGTGGCACTGTGCTGGACTCTCAGTTGTCCTTGGGTTGGGCTCCCATAGTCGTCCCTAGGTTTAGATAACCTAGTAAACCCTACTAGATTCGGGACCAGCTATCTCGGGTCTAGTTAGGGATGCGCGCATAGCAAGTATAGTTACCGGGCCCAAGAAAAAGTTGATTATTATTTTGAAGTATTAAAGTATAAGTTTTCAAACAAAAGAAATCAGATTCAGAAGGTGTTTAAAATCCAGCAAGTTTAGTTTTTTTTTATGCTAACATGTTTGTTTAGATCTGCTTACATGTTTAGTATTTCGGTATGCTATGTTTCGTTTGCTATTAGATGAGCATTCAGTTTCTAGATTTCTTTCAGCTTACATGCATACTCGAGTTTTGTGAGTTAGATAGCGCTTACTAAGCAAATTTTGCTTATAGACTACACTTCCTCTTACTGCAGATACAGGAAAGGAAAAGATATAGAAGGAAGGCGACAAGGAGGTGTTCGAAGGATGTGTGATGCCAGGACTATGGAAGCCTTGGGACTAGGAAAGAAGTTTTAGTTTAGTTTTTATTGTCTTTTGCTATGTTAGGAGTATTTGAGATAGTATTTGTTATTTTGCTATGATTAGGACGTAGTAGAAGAATTGTAATCTCGTGTGATGATTTCTTGTGTTGTTTTCTTTATTTTGGATTTATTATACTGCGTGGTTGATTGATATGTGTTCCAGCCGCTTGTGGCTGAGTATATATTGCATGTATTGTTGAATAAGGTCACCGGAACAGGGGAGATCCTGCCGAAATTTTTCGGTAGGGTTTCCATGTGATTTTTAATCATACCGGTTAAGTAGAGTTAGTAGTTAAGTAACGGTCATCCTTAGAGAGTAGTAGTAGTAAGAAGGGTGGTCGTTACAGTTGGTATCAGAGTCGTTCCCATTCTCCAACATCACACATCAGCACCATCCTTGCCGTCTTCAAGTAAGAAAGTATTTAATTTTTCTTTTATGCTTATTAATTGCGGTATAGAGTATCTGCTTACATGCGCTTAAGTAAGAAGAAAATTCTTGTTTTATTCTTCTATGTTTAGATACATTTGCTTAGGAAGAATAGAGACGATTTTAGTTTTGTTTCTCTCCTACATAATTAGATGTCAAGAAGAGGACGTCCCCGTACCGTTCGTACTGAAGACCGAGAACAGGAGAACAAAGAGCCCAGAATGGCTGAACCAAATCTCTCTGAAGTTGTTGCTCAACTCCAGAGACAAGTGGCGGAGCAACAACAAGTAATCGTCAATCTGATGGCGAATCAGCAGCCAGTCCCTCCCACTCCTCCAACTATTAATATGGAGACTCCAGTAGTGACTGAGGTTCCACCAGCCGCTCCGGAAGTCCCCACAGCACCTAGAAGACAAGAAGCTTACCTGATACAGTGGTTGAAGTTGAAGCCAGAAAGTTTCTCAGGCACGACTGAGCCCTGGGATGCTCAAGCTTGGTTTAAGACACTGGAGAGCACCATAGAGCTTCTTGACTGGCCAGAAGTTGAGAAGGTCAAGTGTGCCTCTTTCTGCCTATCAGGTGATGCTCGTATGTGGTGGGAGAGAGTTAAGAGCAAGAGGTTGGTCAATCAGATGAGCTGGGCTGACTTCGAGATGGAGTTTTACGAAGAATTCTTCCGTCAACGGATCACCAATAAGCATTTTGAGGAGTTTATAGAATTCAGACAAGGAGACACTGTCGGTGGAAGAAGCGGTAAAGAAATTCAATAGGCTAGCCCGTCTCTGTCCAGAGCTAGTAAGTACGGAAAATGAACGAGTCAGAATGATGCTCAGGATGTTGAGACCAGTAATAGCACTTAATGTGAGTAGTGGAACTCACCAGCCCCGGACTGGCGAAGAGCTGGTCAGCAGAGCATTAGTCGCTGAGCACTATTTGGACAACATCAAGGCGCAACGAGAGCAACACAAGTCAGTCAAGATCGAAAACAAGACAGTGGTATCAGAGCAGTTCCTATTCTCAAGCATCACACATCAGCACTAACCTTGCCGTCTTCAAGTAAGAAAGTATTTAAGTTTTCCTTTTATGCTTTCTTTATTATTTGCAGTATGGAGTAATTGTTTAAATGCGCTTTAGTAAGATAGAAGTTTTGTCTCTCTTATATTCATATACATAAGTATGTTTAAAAAGGATAGAGAAGATATCAAGCCTTCCAATGACCCCTAATGGGTACGATGCCATATGAATAATAGAGGACCGAGAAGTTAAGAGACTAAGGAACAAAGTGTACCATTAGTGAAAGTCATTTAGAACCAGAAGCACGAGGAAGTTACTTAGGAGTGTGAGGACAGTATGAGACATAGATATCCAGAATTATTCTAAGTTCGAGGACGAACTTTTTATAAGGTAGGGAGAATTGTAACGCCCCAAATTTCCTCAATTAGAGTCCTAAAAGTAATTTAAAAATACTATATAAATATTCTAGGGATTTTTAGAAATTTTTAGAGTATTTTTATGTAATTTTTGGAGGTCGTTTGGTATTTTTACGAAACGAAGAAAGTTTCGACAAAAATGTCCAAGCCGAGAATTGAACCCACGACCTTTGACTCGGTCAAAACCCAGCTGACCAAGTGTGCAAACGGATTTTTCTGTTTAGAAAAGGTAGCGAATTTATTTAAGATAATTAACAGAATATTATAAAAGGGATAAGTTGATGTTGGATTTGTTTGTTTAGAAAAAGTAGCAAATTTATTTAAGATAATTAACAGAATATTGGAATATAAAAGGGATAAGTTGATGTTGGATTTGTTTGTTTAGAAAAAGTAGCAAATTTATTTAAGATAATTAACAGAATATTGGATTATAAAAGGGGATAAGTTGATGCTCTGTTTTCCCGTGACTTAAACCATTCTCTCCTTCTTTTCTGCGTACGATGGCGGAGCTCGGGCAGAAAATGAAAGGGAGTTAGGGCATCATCTCCGGCGGCCGGCCAAGGTCCTAGAAGCCCTTTTTGTTCGGTTGAGTCCAAGAATCAAGGTAAGTGCTTCTCACCTGCAGTAGGAGTAGTTTCGGACCTTTGTTCTTCTTGAATTCGAAGCATAAGAAGCGCTTATAGTGCAGATTTTTAATTAAGCCTATAGTGCAGATTTTTAATTAGGCTTATAGTGCAGATTTTAATTAAGCCTGTAGTGCAGATTTTAATTAAGCTTATAGTGCAGATTTTTATGTAGGCTTATAGTGCAGATTTTAATTAAGCCTATAGTGCAGATTTTAATTAAGCTTATAGTGCAGATTTTTAATTAGGCTTATAGTGCAGATTTTAATTAAGCCTATAGTGTAGATTTTTAATTAAGCTTATAGTGCTAATTTTAATTAAACCTATAGTGCAGATTTTAATTAAGTTTATAGTGCAGATTTTTAATTAAGCCTATAGTGCATATTTTAATTAAGCCTATAGTGCAGATTTTTATGTAGGCTTATAGTGCAGATTTCTTAGAGCTTAAAATGCAGATTTCTTTAGAGCTTGTAGTGCAGATTTTTGGTGGAATTTATAGTGCAGATTTTTGGTGGAACTTGTAGTACAGATTTTTGGTGGAACGTATAGTGCAGTTTTTAAAGAAAAAGATTATAGTGCAGTTTTGTTAAGTATTATAGTGCAGAATTTATGTTTGCATAGTATGCAAAAATAGTGTAGTATAGAATGTAGAATCTTGATTAGTATAGTATGCAGAATTTTGACTAGCATAGTATGCAGATTTTAGATAAGCTTAGTATGCAGATTTTAGATAAGCTTAGTATGCAGATTTTAGATAAGCTTAGTATGTAGATTTTAGATAATCTTAGTATGCAGATTTTAGATAAGCTTAATAGGCAGATTTTAGTTAAGCTTAATATGCAGATTTCTGTTTAAACTTGTATGCAGATTTTTGTTTATGCATTTCAAAGTTAGAATTTGTTTAAACATTTCAGTTTTTAAAGAAGCATTTTTTTATTAGAGGTATTAACAAGTATAAGAAAGATAAAGAAAAGAAAGAAAAAGGCCAAGGCCTTAAGTAGATCCCAAAGTCAAGACTTTAGGGATTTTGGCACACAAGGTGCTCGTTAAAATGCCAAGGCATTTAAAGAAGAAGTAATTAAGATAAATCATCTTATAAATCAGTATTTTACTTTTATCAGTGGCACTGTGCTGGACTCTCAGTTGTCCTTGGGTTGGGCTCCCATAGTCGTCCCTAGGTTTAGATAACCTAGTAAACCCTACTAGATTCGGGACCAGCTATCTCGGGTCTAGTTAGGGATGCGCGCATAGCAAGTATAGTTACCTGGCCCAAGAAGAAGTTGATTATTATTTTGAAGTATTAAAGTATAAGTTTTCAAACAAAAGAAATCAGATTCAGAAGGTGTTTAAAATCCAGCAAGTTTAGTTTTTTTTTATGCTAACATGTTTGTTTAGATCTGCTTACATGTTTAGTATTTCGGTATGCTATGTTTCGTTTGCTATTAGATGAGCATTCAGTTTCTAGATTTCTTTCAGCTTACATGCATACTCGAGTTTTGTGAGTTAGATAGCGCTTACTAAGCAAATTTTGCTTATAGACTACACTTCCTCTTACTGCAGATACAGGAAAGGAAAAGATATAGAAGGAAGGCGACAAGGAGGTGTTCGAAGGATGTGTGATGCCAGGACTATGGAAACCTTGGGACTAGGAAAGAAGTTTTAGTTTAGTTTTTATTGTCTTTTGCTATGTTAGGAGTATTTGAGATAGTATTTGTTATTTTGCTATGATTAGGACGTAGTAGAAGAATTGTAATCTCGTGTGATGATTTCTTGTGTTGTTTTCTTTATTTTGGATTTATTATACTGCGTGGTTGATTGATATGTGTTCCAGCCGCTTGTGGCTGAGTATATATTGCATGTATTGTTGAATAAGGTCACCGGAACAGGGGAGATCCTGCCGAAATTTTTCGGTAGGGTTTCCATGTGATTTTTAATCATACCGGTTAAGTAGAGTTAGTAGTTAAGTAACGGTCATCCTTAGAGAGTAGTAGTAGTAAGAAGGGTGGTCGTTACAGTTGGTATCAGAGTCGTTCCCATTCTCCAACATCACACATCAGCACCATCCTTGCCGTCTTCAAGTAAGAAAGTATTTAATTTTTCTTTTATGCTTATTAATTGCGGTATAGAGTATCTGCTTACATGCGCTTAAGTAAGAAGAAAATTCTTGTTTTATTCTTCTATGTTTAGATACATTTGCTTAGGAAGAATAGAGACGATTTTAGTTTTGTTTCTCTCCTACATAATTAGATGTCAAGAAGAGGACGTCCCCGTACCGTTCGTACTGAGGACCGAGAACAGGAGAACGAAGAGCCCAGAATGGCTGAACCAAATCTCTCTGAAGTTGTTGCTCAACTCCAGAGACAAGTGGCGGAGCAACAACAAGTAATCGTCAATCTGATGGCGAATCAGCAGCCAGTCCCTCCCACTCCTCCAACTATTAATATAGAGACTCCAGTAGTGACTGACGTTCCACCAGCCGCTCTGGAAGTCCCCACAGCACCTAGAAGACAAGAAGCTTACCTGATACAGTGGTTGAAGTTGAAGCCAGAAAGTTTCTCAGGCACGACTGAGCCTTGGGATGCTCAAGCTTGGTTTAAGACACTGGAGAGCACCATAGAGCTTCTTGACTGGCCAGAAGTTGAGAAGGTCAAGTGTGCCTCTTTCTGCCTATCAGGTGATGCTCGTATGTGGTGGGAGAGAGTTAAGAGCAAGAGGTTGGTCAATCAGATGAGCTGGGCTGACTTCGAGATGGAGTTTTACGAAGAATTCTTCCGTCAACGGATCACCAATAAGCATTTTGAGGAGTTTATAGAATTCAGACAAGGAGACACTGTCGGTGGAAGAAGCGGTAAAGAAATTCAATAGGCTAGCCCGTCTCTGTCCAGAGCTAGTAAGTACGGAAAATGAACGAGTCAGAATGATGCTCAGGATGTTGAGACCAGTAATAGCACTTAATGTGAGTAGTGGAACTCACCAGCCCCGGACTGGCGAAGAGCTGGTCAGCAGAGCATTAGTCGCTGAGCACTATTTGGACAACATCAAGGCGCAACGAGAGCAACACAAGTCAGTCAAGATCGAAAACAAGACAGTGGTATCAGAGCAGTTCCTATTCTCCAGCATCACACATCAGCACTAACCTTGCCGTCTTCAAGTAAGAAAGTATTTAAGTTTTCCTTTTATGTTTTCTTTATTATTTGCAGTATGGAGTAATTGTTTAAATGCGCTTTAGTAAGATAGAAGTTTTGTCTCTGTTATATTCATATACATAAGTATGTTTAAAAAGGATAGAGAAGATATCAAGCCTTCCAATGACCCCTAATGGGTACGATGCCATATGAATAATAGAGGACCGAGAAGTTAAGAGACTAAGGAACAAAGTGTACCATTAGTGAAAGTCATTTAGAACCAGAAGCACGAGGAAGTTACTTAGGAGTGTGAGGACAGTATGAGACATAGATATCCAGAATTATTCTAAGTTCGAGGACGAACTTTTTATAAGGTAGGGAGAATTGTAACGCCCCAAATTTCCTCAATTAGAGTCCTAAAAGTAATTTAAAAATACTATATAAATATTCTAGGGATTTTTAGAAATTTTTAGAGTATTTTTATGTAATTTTTGAAGGTCGTTTGGTATTTTTACGAAACGAAGAAAGTTTCGACAAAAATGTCCAAGCCGAGAATTGAACCCACGACCTTTGACTCGGTCAAAACCCGGCTGACCAAGTGTGCAAACGGATTTTTCTGTTTAGAAAAGGTAGCGAATTTATTTAAGATAATTAACAGAATATTATAAAAGGGATAAGTTGATGTTGGATTTGTTTGTTTAGAAAAAGTAGCAAATTTATTTAAGATAATTAACAGAATATTGGAATATAAAAGGGATAAGTTGATGTTGGATTTGTTTGTTTAGAAAAAGTAGCAAATTTATTTAAGATAATTAACAGAATATTGGATTATAAAAGGGGATAAGTTGATGCTCTGTTTTCCCGTGACTTAAACCATTCTCTCCTTCTTTTCTGCGTACGATGGCGGAGCTCGGGTAGAAAATGAAAGGGAGTTAGGGCATCATCTCCGGCGGCCGGCCAAGGTCCTATAAGCCCTTTTTGTTCGGTTGTGAGTCCAAGAATCAAGGTAAGTGCTTCTCACCTGCAGTAGGAGTAGTTTCAGACCTTTGTTCTTCTTGAATTCGAAGCATAAGAAGCGCTTATAGTGCAGATTTTTAATTAAGCCTATAGTGCAGATTTTTAATTAGGCTTATAGTGCAGATTTTAATTAAGCCTGTAGTGCAGATTTTAATTAAGCTTATAGTGCAAATTTTTATGTAGGCTTATAGTGCAGATTTTAATTAAGCTTATAGTGCAGATTTTTAATTAGGCTTATAGTGCAGATTTTAATTAAGCCTATAGTGTAGATTTTTAATTAAGCTTATAGTGCTAATTTTAATTAAACCTATAGTGCAGATTTTAATTAAGTTTATAGTGCAGATTTTTAATTAAGCCTATAGTGCAAATTTTAATTAAGCTTATAGTGCAGATTTTTATGTAGGCTTATAGTGCAGATTTCTTAGAGCTTAAAATGCAGATTTCTTTAGAGCTTGTAGTGCAGATTTTTGGTGGAATTTATAGTGCAGATTTTTGGTTGAACTTGTAGTATAGATTTTTGGTGGAACTTATAGTACAGTTTTTAAAGAAAAAGATTATAGTGCAGTTTGGTTAAGTATTATAGTGCAGAATTTATGTTTGCATAGTATGCAGAAATAGTGTAGCATAGAATGTAGAATCTTGATTAGTATAGTATGCAGAATTTTGACTAGCATAGTATGCAGATTTTAGATAAGCTTAGTATGCAGATTTTAGATAAGCTTAGTATGCAAATTTTAGATAAGCTTAATAGGCAGATTTTAGTTAAGCTTAATATGCAGATTTCTGTTTAAACTTGTATGCAGATTTTTGTTTATGCATTTCAAAGTTAGAATTTGTTTAAACATTTCAGTTTTTAAAGAAGCATTCTTTTATTAGAGGTATTAACAAGTATAAGAAAGATAAAGAAAAGAAAGAAAAAGGCCAAGGCCTTAAGTAGATCCCAAAGTCAAGACTTTAGGGATTTTGGCACACAAGGTGCTCGTTAAAATGCCAAGGCATTTAAAGAAGAAGTAATTAAGATAAATCATCTTATAAATCAGTATTTTACTTTTATCAGTGGCACTGTGCTGGACTCTCAGTTGTCCTTGGGTTGGGCTCCCATAGTCGTCCCTAGGTTTAGATAACCTAGTAAACCCTACTAGATTCGGGACCAGCTATCTCGGGTCTAGTTAGGGATGCGCGCATAGCAAGTACAGTTGCCGGGCCCAAGAAGAAGTTGATTATTATTTTGAAGTATTATAAGTATAAGTTTTTGAACAAGTAAAATGAGTTTTACATAAACATAAAGTATTAAAGATTAAGTTAGAACAAATGAAATAAGTTTCATATAGTTCTGAAAATCAGTAAGTTTAGTTCTTTATTCTACCATGTTTATCTGGTGGATGAGTAGTTTTCATGTTTACCTATTAGATGAGTAGCATGATTAGCTATTAGAATTACATGAGTAGATTCCTTCGCTTTTCTTTGCTATTAGTTTGACATGAGCAGTTATGTTTATGCTTTATTTCTTTTTAGAGAATATAGTTTCTAGTTCTTTTCGTATACATGCACATTCGTGATTTTGTGAGTTAGATAGCGCTTACTAAGCAAATTTTGCTTATAGATTGCACTTCCTCTTACTGCAAATAAAGGAAAGGAAAAGTTATAGCAAAGGAAGGCGACAAGGAGGTGCGGATGGATGTGTGATGCCTGGACTATAGAAGCCTTGGGACCTAGCATAAGAATTTATTAACAAAGAGTTGAGTAGAATGTATTAGATGAGTCATTTAATCTTCCGCTGCTAGTTAATTGTATGTTTTGAGTTTCTCTAAGAGTTTTAGGAATTTCTATCAACATGTGATCAAAGATAGTTAAGTAAAGTTAGTAGTCCAGTAGCGCTTCGCCCTCGCAGACTAGTAGTGAGGAGGGTGGGGTGTTACATTCATCCTTCCTCTCCTCCTTTTCTTCTTCTTTGGTGGCCGGCGGCATCAACTCTTGGGGAGTCATTAGTGGCCAGATTTTGCTTGGAGAAGAAGTAGAGAAAGGAGGCTTTGTTTCTTAGCATCCCTTGGAGCTTGGTTGGTGGCCGAAGTTCTTCATCTTTAGGAGATTGTTGGTGGTCGAAACTTGCAAGGAGAAGAAGGAGGCTTAGGTGGATTCTCGTCTTGGTAGATCGTCACCCACACGACGTCCGAGATAAGAAGAGGAATACGACAGAAGATCACGAGGTCTATAAGCTACAAAAGGTATAACTAGTTATTAGTTTCCGCATCATAACTAGTTCATCCTTTTGTTTAGATCTTAAAATACCAAACACAAGAGACTAATGATTCTAGGCTATCGAATTTATGTTTCAATTTAGTGTTTCTTTTGTTTTTCGATCTTGTGATTCGATTGTTCTTATTGGTTAAACCTTGGGTTACTATAAGGAGATTAAATATTGAATTTCTTTGAAAGGCTTTGTCTAGGCAGTGGTGGATGATCCCATACCCAAGAAGGCCTAGCGTCTCGCCACGTTTGACCTGGAAGTCGATCTTTGAAATAAATATTTAATCAACTTTGTAGCATGGGTAGATTTGGATTAATAATATTAAGCATTGTTTGCGATCCAAGTATGAACCTCTAAGAACAGATAACTTGAATTTGGAATCAATAATGTTAAGTTCTGTTTACAATTCCAAATTTAATTTCTAAAGAACACAATAGGTTGTTAGGAAAGGTTCAGGATTTGTACAAAATTTTTGTATAGGGGAACCAGTACGATATTTCGAGTAGCAACCAATAATTCACCCCCCTCTAGCACATCTATGATCCTACATATTCTTCGCTCTAGCTACTTAGTCAAATCTATACTATCACCAAAGTGAGAGCTATCTAGGAAGCTAGGAGTATTAGTATAGTGGGATGTATATCCATGCTAAGGGTAATTGACCCAAAGAAAAGTCATTCTTATGTCAGATATATGTTTAAGAAAGCTTGCAAATTAAGTTTAACTTTTAAGTCATGCGCATAGTGTGTCGACCCAAAGGAAGGGGCACTATGTGGACGATCAGAAGTATTGTGCGTGTTAGTTGAAAACATAAGCTAACTAAGAAAGCTAATAAATAAAGTATCATGCACATAATGCATTGATCCAAAGAAAGGCGAGTTATGTGACAAATAAAGGTAATTATGAGTTATTTGGAGAGTACCAATAGTAAGTTATAATTTAGTCCAAAGACTTAATATAATATTGCACTAGGTATCTCTATTAATGCCCATATAGTTGCATGTTTTTTGTTGCATTTTGTTATTGCACAACTATAAAGATACATGTCATATTTGTTAAATTGAGTTATGTTCTTTGCTTTTGTTTATGTAGTACTCTCAATGTCTACTAATCTGAACAACATCCCCATGCTTACTGGCATAAACTTTAGACAATGGAAAGAGAATATTACAGTTTTATTGGGCTATATGGATCTAGACTTTGCATTTAGGCATGATCGCTCTGCACCTTTAATTGATGATTCCACTATGGATCAAATGGTAAACTTTGACAAGTGGGAGTGATCAAATCGTATGAGTTTGATGATCATGAGGATGTCTATTTCGGAATCACTTAGGGGGTTCAATAACTGAGAACGAGGATGCCAAAACCTTCCTTAAGGAATTAACGTACCAATTGACCTCAAACGGAAAGGTCTAGACTACTACACTTCTCTCAAAGTTAGTGTTTATGTGATACAATGGAAAGGGTAACATTAGGGAATATATCATAGAGATGTCCAATTTGGTTACAAGGCTTAAGATACTAAATCTAGACATGTCTGAAAGTGTCCTTGTGAACCTTATCATAATCTCTCTGCCTAAACAGTTCACTCATTTTAAGATTAGCTATAATACTCAAAAAGAGAAATAATTGACACTAAATGAGTTCATAACTCAGTGTGTATAGGAAAAAGAGAAATTGAGGGGTGACACATATCATAGTGTTCACTATGCATCCTCATCTCAGTATTCGAACAAGAAGAAGAAAAAGAGTAAGGGTAAGAGTAAGGGTAAACAACTTGCAGTTACTGGGGATTCAATACATAAAGTGAAAAAGCAACAAAATTTGGACCCAACTTATTTTTTTGTAAAAAGAAAGGTTATATGAAGAAAGATTGCCCCAGATACGTCAATTGGCATATCAAGAAAGGTATACTTCTCAACTTTATTAGTTCAGAAGTTAACCTAGTTACTGTACCTAATAACACTTGGTAGATAGATACTAGTATAACTACTCACATAAGTGTAACTATAAATGGTTGCCTTAGGAGTCTAATGTCAATTAATGCTAAACGATTTATCTATATCGGAACTGGCAAGAAGGTAAAAATAGAGGCAATAAGTGTCTTTAGAGTTTGTTTGGAGAATAATGTAATTTTAAATTTAGAAAATACATTTGTAGTGCCATTTTTTAGGTGGAACTTAATTTCTATTTCATATTTGGACAAATCCGGATATATTTGTTAATTTGGAAATGAAAATTTTAGTATTTTTCAAAATTCTATCTTGTGTGATACGAGTTCCTTAATTGACAAACTGTACAAATTAGACACTATAACCTATACAGATAATATTGTGATGCATAGTATAGGTGTCAAGCATGGTGTGACAAATGAAAATTCATCCATGTTGTGGCATATGCATTTAGGGCACATATCTAAACAATGCCTAGAAATCTTAATGTCACTAGGAATTCTCAATTCCCTCAATATGTCAGATTTTGGAATCTGCATTAGGTGTATCAATGGGAAATGACTAACTAAAGTAATAAGAGTTTAAGACAAAGTAATGATTTATTAGAGCTTATATATACGAATATACGTGGATCATTCCCTAAGGCTTCTTGGAACAGTCAAACATACTTTAGCTTTATAGATGACTATTCCCGATACAGATACTTGTATCTTATTCATGAGAAGTCCAATCCTTGGACATGTTCAAAACCTTCAAAATCAATGTTAAAAATCAACTCGATAAGAAGATTAAGGTCATGAGATCATACCGTGGTGGTGAATACTATGGTAGATTTGATAGATCAGGTGACCTATGCCATTTGTGGATTACCTTACTGAGTGTGATATCATGACATGATACACCATGCCTAGGACACCTCAGGTGAATAGTATATCAGATGAATGGTGTAGTAGATTGATAAAATTAGACCCTTAAGGACATGGTGAGAAGTGCGATTGCATTTTCTTCTCTACCGGAATCCTTGTGGGGTGAGACACTCAGGACTGTGATTTACCTACTCAACAAAGTTCCTAGTAAGGCAGTAACAAAAATCTCATACAAGTTATGGACAGGTAAAGTGTCTAGATTAAGCATCTATATGTCTGGGATTGTCCAACTGAAGTTAGGCCCTATATGTAGTATCCAAAACTAATTATTTTACTTAAGAACATTTATGCGATTAATTCAGATTTAATTAGAAATTAATTAATTTAAATAAATATATTTAGTTATATTTAATTAATTTATCTTATATCTATGGAATTCAAATTTATTAATTTTATAAGTAAATTGTTAGATATAAAATTTACTAAAAATATAGGAAATCTAAATTATGTATAAAAATTTATATGACTTAACATGTATAAAAATTTATATAACTTAGCATGTATAAAAATTTAGTAATTACGGATGAAACATTCAAAGTATAAGTTAGACATGGCAAAACCTATATAATATATACCTTAGATTTTCACCGCCTCACAAAGCCTAATCCCTACCTTGAAACCCTAGACGACCCTAAGGTTCTTCCCCACCTTGGATTTTTCCATTGGCTCAAGCTCTAAGAGGAGGAGAAGAAGGAGAGGGTTGGTAGCAAGGAAATCAAAGGCATGTTCTATATCTCATATCATGTATTAATTAGTTCATATAAACTATGGATGTTTAGATACCATGGTAGATTAGATAAAATTCAGATTAGGACTAGTATGCTTATGCTTCTTCTTACTTCTTGTCATGATAACCTTACATGTTATAGGTTAAATTCAGACTTTATTGTAACATGTGTTCTTTATCTATTTGTGCACCTTAATGTCATTAGAAGACAACTACCATGTTTCTTTAATTTTTGGTTTCGGTTTGGACACCTATGACTTTCGGATTTTTGGTGTAACATATATAATACATCCATTTATGCACTTAAATGTATTTAGAAGATAACTACCATGTTCTTTTATATATGTTTCAGTGTGGACTCATAGGAAACCTTCAGATTTTTGGTGTAATATATGTGATACATCCATTTATGCACTTAAATGTATTTAGAAGTTAACTAGCATGTTCTTTAATGTAGGTTTCCGTTTAGACACCTATGGCTTTCGGATTTTGGTGTAGCATAGATGATACATCCATTTATGCACTTAAATGTATTTAGAAGATAACTACCATGTTCTTTAATATAGGTTTCTGTGTGGACTCATAGGGGACCTTCGGATTTTTGGTGCACCATATGTGATAAATCCATTTATGTACTTAAATGTATTTGGAAGATAACTACCATGTTCTTTAATGTAGGTTTAAGTTTGGATTCATAGGGGAGCTTAACAAGTTATGATCTAGGCAACTCCGGGGAGCTTAACAAGTTATGATCCAAGCAAGACCGGGGAGCTTACCAAGCTATGATCCGGGCAAGTCCGGGGAGATTAACAAGTTATGATCCAGGTAAGTCCATGTAGGAACCCCAAGGTTGTTTTGATGTGATCAAACAAGTTAAGTTAGGTCCTGTTGTATTTAACATGTGTCTAAGTGTACAGGAGCTTAGGAGCACAAGAAGTCGAGCGAAAACGTAGCTAGTAAGAAGGACGTCACGGGAGAGAGCCGACGGGCTAGGTGCATCTAACGGACAAGGTGCTGCGGAAGAGTACACCGGCAGACGAGAAGGGAGCATACAATGCTTTCAAGGGACAAACGAGAAGCCAGAGCGGAAGATTGCTCGAGGAGCAAGAGACGCAGCTAGCGAGAAGGTCGACATGCGAGAGAGCCAATGGGCTTGGTGCGTCTGAGGGATGAAGAGCTGTGGATGAGTACACTGGCGGACGAGAAGGAAGCACGCGACGATTCTGAGGGACGAGAAGCCGGAGCGGAAGCCTGCTCGAGAAGGCCGGAAGTTGGATTCGGGTGAGCCCTATTTCGGATGGCTAAAATCACTCATGCGAGTGGAGTCGGAGCGGAAGATCTTGACCGAGGCGAGCAGAATTAGAGCAGAGGGTCCGGACTAGAAAAAGTCAACATTGTTGACTTTAAGGGTCAGGGTGCCCAGAATCAGTCCTGGCATCTGGAATGCGATATTATCCAGATCACATTTGACCATGATACGTTGTGAAGGGGATAAAGTTTTATCCCCTTCCAGGTGCCTGGAATCCTTCCAGGCGCCCCGACCAAGGCTATAAATATAGCCTTGGTCCAAGAAGCTAGATAGAACAAGCAATTACATATACAATACTTGTGTGCTTCTCTTTGTTAGTTTAACTTCTCATTTTCTATGCTTGAATGATGTAAGAGGCTTCTCCATCTAAAGGTGATTTTTATTGCACTTCAACTTTCTTGTATTAACAACCTCTCCAGTTGTAACCAAGTAAAACTTCGATGCCTCTGTATTTCAGTTTATTTCTTTTATTATTATTATGCAAGTGTTTGTTTAAGTTATAAGTCCGAGAAAGGTTTGTTTCTTTTTAATTTGTACAGGGCTATTCAACTCCCCTTCTAGCCGTCCAATGAGTACCAACAAGTGGTATCAGAGTCAGGATGCTTCAGGAGGACTAACTGTTGATCGAAGCAAAAACAAGATGGCCGAAGCTAACATCTATTCACCAACGTTCGAGAGGGAGTTCGCGTTTTGGAAGCAACGAATGGAGGTATTTCTTAAAACAAATTTCAGTATTTTACTAATAATGAAATATGGTTATGAAGCACCAAAGAATGCGAACGGAGAAGAAATTGAAAAATGCCTCTAGACCAAAAAGCAGCGTGACGATTTTACGTCAAACGGTAAGGCTGAATATCATCTAGTAAGCGTACTACCGGTGGAGGATCTCAACAGAGTCAGCAACTACCAAAGTGTGAAAGAACATTGGGAAAAGTTTTTGAAGCTCTATGAAGAACCAATTGAAGTTGAAACCAACTCCTCAATGGACACTGAGTCATCATCAGAAGAATTCGAGATCGAGGAAATTATCGAGACAACTCTTATAGCTGAATTCTTTCCTGAGGACACAGACAACTCATCCCAGATGAGCATCGATGAAGGGAGAGAGTCTTCGGAAGGAAGCAGCAGTTCAAGGGGAGCTACGGATAACGAGATCGACCAGGTAAGTCAGGTATGATCTCTTCCACCTGATCAGATGTTCAAATTTGTTAAATTATTATCAACAACCTATTGCATGCTAGAAAAAGAAGACAATGAATTGAAATTAATTTTAGATAAATCTTGTTTGTTAGAAGATTTTAAAAGATTAGAATTAGAAAATGATAAATTAAAATTAGAAAATGATAATTTGAAAATACAAGTAGATATTTTAAAAATTCATGCATGCTCAGATAATCAACATATTAGAATATTCTATGGATTAAATTGGTATCTTAGATACCATAAGGGACAAATAAGAAGAATTCAAAGAAATATATTGCTAAGAAATTATTGGTTAATCCAGTAGAAAGGAATCTATTTTGGATCCCAAAATCATGCATAACTTAATTTTTCTTTAACAAAATTTTAGACTTAGGGCTTTCTGAAAGAAAATTAAATATTTAATTTCTCTAAAAGGTTTTGTCTAGAAAGTGGTTGTTGCTCTAATAACCAAGAAGGCCTAGTGCATCGCCATAGCCTGGAAGCTGATTATTGAAAAGAATATTTAATTGACTAATTGATAAAGTATTAAATTGAAATTGGATAATGTTTTAAAAGGGTTACTAATTTTTTTGAAAATTCTCAAAAATATTTTTACTTGCAAATTACTTTTACTAGTAAAACTTAAACTCAAAAATATTTTTGCCATAAATAATTATTCAAACTTAGAAAACTTTTCTGCCTAAAATTTTTTCCTTAGAAATAATTTTTGTAAAACCTAAAGTTTCTAAACTTTTTACAAATTTTTCAGTAATATCAAAATAATTTTCAAACTTATTTTTAAAGTTTTCAAAAATTGATAAGTTTTTTCACAAAAATTTTACCCTTAGACTTGTTGTGATATCCCATTTTTTATGTGATCAAAGGGGGAGAAGGAAATATTAAGTCTAGGAGGAGGTAATTAAAATTTTAAATTTAAATCTTTTTACACTTTATTGCAGAATTTATTGTTTTAACTTTATATGTGTTTACCCTAACTTAACTTGGGTTGCTCACATCAAAAAAGGGGAGATTGTTGGAACTCCAAAGTTATTTTAATATGATCAAACAAGTTAAGTTTGGTCCTGTTGTGTTTAACCCTGTGTCTAAGTGTGCAGGAGCTTAGGAGCACAGGAAGTCAAGCGGAAGCCGCACCTAGTGAGAAGGATGTCACGGGAGAGAGCTGAAGGGCTCGGTGCATCTGAGGGACGAGGCACTGCGGAAGAGTACACCGGTGGACGAGAAGGGAGCATTCGGTGTTTCCGAGGGATGAGAAGCCGGAGTGGAAGATTGCTCAAGGAGTAAGAGACGTAGTTAGCGAGAAGGTCGGCACAGGAGAGAGCCAATGGGATTGGTGCATCTGAGGGACGAAGAGCTGCGGATGAGTACATTGGTGGACGAGAAGGAAACATGCGACAATTCCGAGGGACGAGAAGCCGGAGCAGAAGCCTGCTCGAAAAGGCCGAAAGTTGGGTTCGGATGAGCCCTATTCCGGATGGCTAAAAATCACCCATGCGAGCAGAGCCAGAGCGGAAGATCTGGACCGAGGAAAGCAAAACCGGAGCAGAGGGATCGGACCGAAAAAAGTCAACATTTTTTACTTTAAGGGTCTGGGCGCTCGGAATCAGTCCGAGCGCCCAAAATGTGATATTATCCAGATCACATTCGACCATGATCTATTGCGAAGGGGATAAAGTTTTATCCCCTACCAAGCACCTGGAACCCTTCCAGGCGCCCTAACCAAGGCTATAAATATAGCCTTGGTCCAAGAAGCTAGATAGAACAAGCAATTACATATACAACACTTGTGTGCTTCTCTTTGTTAGTTTAGCTTCTCATTTTCTGTGCTTGAATGCTGTAAGGGGCTTCTCTATCTAAAGGAGATTTTTATTGTGCTTCAACTTTCTTGGATTAACAACCTCCCTTGTTGTAACCAAGTAAAACTTCGGTGCCTCTGTCTTTCAGTTTATTTATTTTATTATTATTATACAAGTGTTTGTTTAAGTTATAAGTCCGAATGGTTCATTTCTTTTTAATTTGTGCAGGACTATTTTGTTGGATCGAGACGCGCTAGAGGGGGGGTGAATAGCGCTCGTGGCTATTTTGATCGTATCGGAATCGTAAAACTATCAAAGTAAATATACGCAGCGGAAATAACGAATGCAATCACAGAGGGACACAAGAAGTTTTACTTCGTTCGGAGCCTAGGTCGACTCCTACTCGAAGGCCCGCAATCCTTGATCGCTTTCGGTGGGCAACACTTATAAGTACGAAAAAGAGTACAAGATTTACAATTAGTACAGTAAATTAAAAACAAGTATACCGACGACAGAATCGTAATCTCGAAGCTCCAGGTCGTTGTGGACTCGTAACAGCACTTTGTTGGTGCGGGAAGCATCTAACGATCGAACCTGAGTTTTGATAATGGCAAAGGATTCAAAGTTAAGGTGTGTTGTGATCTAACATGTTGAATGAGTATTTCAGGAAAAGTCCTAACTGCGGTTAGGCAGGTGAAAAACCCTAGGGATATGTTAGTCCCAAACACAATCCTGCAACACAAAGTTAGCACAATACACATGATAAATAAAGTATAGACAGTCTCCGGACTGTCCGAGTCTGACTTCGGATTTCCAACCGAAAACCCTAGGTCGACCCGACGCCTACTATTCCCTCTACGGGGAACGCGTCCTCACCTACTCCACTCAGGAGATTTACCTGTTGCCAGTCGATCCTCCAGATCGACTGGACTTTTGCTCAGCACCCGACGCTTCCGGACTTTCTACTGGACATCCGCTTCCCGGCTAATCCAGTCTTTCATCTGGTTCGCGACACCAGGACTTTCCACCTAGGGTTACCACCCCCTAGGACTTTTGCCTGAAGACATCGACCTGCCAAGACTTTCCGCATAGGGTTACCACCCCCTATGACCTAGGGTTACCACCTCCCTAGGGTTTTCCCTTTGCCTAACCGCAGCTAGGACTTTTCTCCACCTAGGGTTACCACCCCCTAGGACCTAGGGTTACCACCCCCTAGGGTTTTCACCTGCCTAACCGCAGTTAGGACTTTCCTGAGATACTCATTCAACATGTTAGTTAACAAGGAATCTTAACTTTGAATCCCTTTGCCATTATCAAAACTTAGGTTCGATCGTCGGATGCTTCCTGCACCAACAATCTCCCCCTTTTTGATTATGGCAACAAAAAATTCAAAGTTAAGAAAATAATGTCATTAAAAGATAAGCATGAAAATACAAGCATAATGATAGTTAAGTGCAGAACTAAATTAAGTGCAGAGCTCCCCCTTAATATAAAGACTCCCCCTTAATAAAAGCTCACTTTTTGAATTTCTTTCAATTTTCTTTAATTCTTTGAATTTTCTTCTACTCTCCCCCTTTGCCATATATCAAAAAAATGGGTAATAATAGATGTTTGTTTGAGTTGTACATGATCTTACTAAGGTTAACAGGTTAGCTAAGTTCAATAGGGTTTGAAAGTTAATGTCAATTGGAACTTAGTTTCAATAAGGTTTTAAGACAAGGTTATTTATTTAAGTTCAGTTGATCCTTAAGTCCAAGCACAAGACATGTTCAATAGGTTGATTTATTAGGTATCAGAGCTATAAAGAAAATATTCTTTAAGAAGAAAATTGAGTATCCTTTACCAACTGTCTAACCTTTAGTTACTTGCTGATAGTCTACAGGACAATAGCTTTCACTAGGTTAGTCAAGTTAAGTTATTTTGGTCCAGATAGACTTGACTAGAGCTGGAGAGCTTAACTTGATTAATGTTTATTGCATATTTAACGCCCAAACTCATATTGATGCACAGATATAAGCATTCTTGAGTCCAGGCTATACCCTATGCATCTCACACCGTTCTATATTTTTCAAACACAATCAAGGTAAACCTAGGTGTTTGTGAGATGCTCTGGCTCAATTCTAGGGGAACGTGATATCTAGGGGGAAAACCTAGGCTAATTCCAAAATTTTGAAAAAAATCTAGGAACTTGGGAATTTTGAAAATTATTTTTCCTAGAATTTGAAAAAAAATGATAAGTAAGTCCAGAAGTTTGAAGAACCTAGGGATTTGGAAATTTTGAAATTTTCTTAGAATTTGTAAAAAAACAATGAGAGTTATTTTTAAAAAATAAGAACACTACTCTACCCAACACATTCCTATTTGCCTTCTAAGTGCACTGAACTCAAGTTCAGGTAAGGGTTTTGTAAAGATGTCAGCTAGGTTTGATTTGGACTCAACGTGGTTGAGTGCAATTTCACCTTTAGCTACATGGTCCCTTACAAAGTGGTGTTTTATCTCTATGTGTTTAGTCCTAGAGTGGTGAATAGGATTCTTGGTGAGATTAATTGAGCTGATATTATCAATGAAGATTTGTGTATTTTTATACTCTAGTTGATAGTCTTTTAACGTATGCATCATCCATAGTAGTTGAGATGCACATTCTCCTAGAGCTATGTATTCAGCTTCTGTGGTGGATAGAGCAACACAATGTTGCTTTCTGCTTGACCAACTTACTAGGCACTGACCTAGAATCTGGCAGCTACCACTTGTACTTTTTCTGTCTAGCTTGCACCCAGCATAGTCTGAGTCAGAATAACCGTAAAGGTCAAAGATGCAAGTTCTTGGATACCAAAGTCCTACATTTAGAGTTCCTTTAATATACCTAAGTATTCTTTTAACATAAGATAGGTGTGACTCTTTTGCACATGATTGGTATCTTGCGCACATACCTACTGCAAACAATATATCGGGTCGACTTGCAGTTAGATAGAGTAAGCTACCTATGACACTTCTATAGTATTTTGAGTCAACTGATTTTCCTTCAGGGTCAGAGTCAATGTTTATGTTGGTTGCCATTGGAGTATTTATAATTTTTGAATTTTCCATACAGAATTTTTTAATTAACTCTTTAGCATATTTGGTTTGATAAATGTAGATCCCATCTTTAGTTTGTTTAATTTGTAAGCCTAAGAAAAAATTAAGTTCTCCAACCATACTCATTTCAAATTCACTTTCCATTAATTTGACGAATTCTTTTAAGAATTTTGAATTGGTTGAACCAAAGATTATGTCGTCAACATAAATTTGGGCTATAAAGATGTCTTTTCCTATAGTTTTCATGAATAAAGTAGGATCGATTTGTCCTTGGTTAAATTCTTTGGATATTAAGTAATTAGATAATCTTTCATACCATGCTCTAGGGGCTTGTTTTAGTCCATATAGTGCCTTTTTTAATTTAAATACGTGATTAGGGTAGTCTATGTCTTCAAACCCTGGAGGTTGGCTTACGTAGACCTCTTCCTTGATAAAACCATTTAAAAAGGCTGACTTAACGTCCATTTGGTACAATTTGAATCCTTTATTGGCTGCATAGGCTAATAACATCCTAATGGACTCGAGTCTAGCTACTGGAGCATAAGTTTCATCATAGTCTAAGCCTTCGACTTGACTAAACCCTTTGGCTACTAACCTTGCTTTGTTTCTTACTATATCACCGTGATCATCCAACTTGTTCCTAAAAACCCATTTAGTGTCTATTATTGATTTATCTATGGGTTTAGGTACAAGGTCCCAGACTTGGTTTCTCTCAAATTGGGCTAATTCTTCCTGCATCATAATGATCCAGTCTGGATCAGGCAGGGCTTCTTCTATAGTTTTAGGTTCAATTTTAGAAATTAGAGCAATCTGACTAAGGTTTCTATAGGACGATCGAGTTCTGACTCCTAGGTTTGGGTCACCCAAAATTTGGTCAGGTGGGTGAGAGGTGCTTATTCTAGTTGGTATTATTTGTGAGTCAAAAACTGGTTCTTCTGACTCATTATGATTAGGTTGGATTTCATTATCGTCTGCTGCTCTTGGATTAGTGTCAATATTTTCATTTATATTAGGTAAATTGTTTTCTTCATTAAATATTACATTAGTTGTTTCTTCAACTTTCAAGGTATTTTGATTAAATACTCTAAAGGCTCTACTGGTAGAGGAGTATCCTAAGAATATTCCTTGGTTAGATTTGGGTGTAAATTTTCCTAAGTAATCTTTAGTATTTAAAATGTGAACTTTACACCCAAATACTTTTAGATAGTTTAAATTGGGAATTTTATTATAGTAGAGTTCATATGCTGTTTTATTGTGAAATTTATTAATTAAAATTCTGTTTTGAATGTAATTTGCAGTATTTATCGCTTCAGCCCAAAATTGATGATTTAAGTGATATTCATTTAACATAGTTCTAGCTGCTTCTTGTAATGTTCTATTTTTACGTTCCACTAGTCCATTTTGTTGGGGGGTTCTAGGACATGAAAATTCATGTTGGTATCCATTTATTTTACAAAATTGGGTGAACTTATGATTTTCAAATTCCCCTCCGTGATCACTTCTTATTCTTTTAATTTTAGTATCTTTTTCATTTTCCATTAAATTGCAAAAATTACTAAATATTTCATAAGTTTCATCTTTTGTTTTTAGAAATTTTACCCATGTGTATCTAGAGTAGTCATCAATTATTACTAAGCAATATTGATTCTTGTTTAGTGATTTGGCTCCATGTGAGTCAAATAGGTCAATGTGAAGGAGCTCGAGTATGGTGTTGGTTCTTTCTAGATTGGTTGATTTGTGGGTTGACTTGGTTTGTTTTCCTTTTTGACATGCATCACATATTTGTTGGGATCCTTTGTACGGCTAGAGAGGGGGGTGTGAATAGCCGACCCCAATCTTTCGCGTTTCTTCCTACGATTAGGTTAGTGCAGCGGAAATACAACGTAGAAAGAAAACAGGAGAAGAAAGACAAACCTTAACACAAGGATGTAACGAGGTTCGGAGATTAGGGCTCCTACTCCTCGGCGTGTCCGTAAGGTGGACGAGTCCAGTCAATCCGTCGGTGGATGAGTCCCCGGAGAACCGGCTAATACAATATACTCCTTGTGGGTGGAGAAACCTCGCCACAAACGTTTGCAACAGCAAACAAAGAGTACAAGAACAGTAAGAAAAGCAATACAATATGAATACAATAGCACTCTACCAATTTCTTGCTTTCTTGTCGACTGGAGGTGAAGCAGCAACTTCACAACCCAAACGCAGCAGCTTGTCGACGACGGGAAGCTCACGCGAAGCTTCGGAGGCGAGCTCAATCAAAGCTCAGTTGAAGCAGAAGCTTCAGCAGCAGAAGAACAGAAGTTCTAGAAGAAGAGATTGAGTCCCAGCAACGAAGCCCTCGACCCCTTTATACCTGCACCTGCGAAGAAGATAAAGAAGACACAGAATCTAGTTGCTGTGTCGCAACGGCTAGTGCGTGGACCGATCAGGCTGAAGCCTGATCGGTCCAGATCCTCTCTGATCGGTCTGCAGACCAATCAGGACCTGTTCTGATCGGTCCCCAGATCGATCAGCACTCTTCATAGAGAACTCGCCCAAGTTCTCTGTTCGTCTCCTGATCGGTCTGTGGACCGATCAGGGTGCATGTGGATCGGTCCACAGACCGATCCTCTCCTTTTCTCTTTACCTTCTGTTCGCTTTCTGATCGGTCTGCAGACCGATCAGATAGCATACAGTAGCATACTGTTTGGTTACTGATCGGTCACCAGACCGATCAGATAACCCAGTGTATCACTGGATCGATCCATTGATCGATCCAGAGCTTGGTTTTTGCCCAAACCAAGTCCCAAACCTTTCAAACCAACATCCGGTCAACCTTGACCTGTTGGTATATCATACTTAGCATCCGGTCACTCCATTGACCTGCTAAGACTTCCCACCAAGTGTCCGGTCAATCCCTTTGACCCACTTGGACTTTTCTCTTCGTGTCAAGTATCCGGTCACTCCCTTGACCTACTTGACCTTCTCAACACCAGATGTCCGATCACCCTTGATCCATCTGGATTTTCCCTTGCCCGGCTTCACTCACCAGGACTTTCACCTAGCTTCACTCACTAGGGTTTTCACCTGGCTTCACTCACCGGATTTCCACCTGGCTTCACTCACCAGGACTTTTCCCACTGCCTGGCTTCACTCACCAGGACTTTCACTTTCACCTAGCTTCACTCACTAGGATTTTCACCTGGCTTCACTCACCAGGATTTCCCGACTGCCTGGCTTCACTCACCAGGACTTTCCACACTGCCTAACATCCCAGTTAGGACTTTCTCACTGCCTGGCTTCACTCACCAGGACTTTCCACACTGCCTAACATCCCAGTTAGGACTTTCTCACTGCCTGGCTTCACTCACCAGGACTTTCCAACTGCCTAACATCCCAGTTAGGACTTTCTCACTGCCTGGCTTCACTCACCAGGACTTTCCACACTGCCTAACATCCCAGTTAGGACTTTCTCACTGCCTGGCTTCACTCACCAGGACTTTCCAACTGCCTAACATCCCAGTTAGGACTTCCCCGTGCCAAGTCTCCGTACTTGGACTTTTCCAGTGCCAAGTCTCCATACTTGGACTTTTCCGGTGCCAAGCTCCCTGCTTGGACTTTTCCGTTGCCAAGTCTCCATACTTGGACTTTTTCCCGAATCAGGTCAACCAGGTCAACCTTGACCTACGGTTGCACCAACAATCTCCCAAACATCTATTCTTGTCAAACATCAAGAATAGAACTCTCTTTTCGTCAAACATCAACATACAACTCAACTAGGTCAATCTTGACCTAAGGTTGTATCAACAATCTTCCCAAGTCAAACATCAAAATACAACTCGAGTCAAGTCACCTCGAGTCGGGTCAACCAGGTCAACCTTGACCTAAGGTTGCACCAACAATATTGAGTTTTCAATGAACTTTAATTTGGGCAAACCTCTGACTAGACCATTGTGACTCATTTTTGAAATGAGTCTAGTGTGAGTGTGACCTAGCCTTCTGTGCCACAGTTGGGTTTCCTCTTGTTGTGTCAAGAGACACTTTATTGAGGACATTGATAAGTCAATCGTGTAGATGTTATTTTTCCTAAGTCCCTTAAGTCTAATTTCAGGGTTTTCTATGTTTTTAACTAAACATCCAGATCTGTCAAAATTGACTAGATATCCACTGTCACATAATTGACTTATACTTAGTAAATTAAAGTTAAAATTTTCAACCAATAAAACATTTCGAATAATGAAATCGGAACTAAGTTCAATATTACCTTTTCCGATTACTTTAAGTTTACCGTTGTTGCCGAATGCAACTGATCCTAGACTCTTGTATTTGAGTTTGGTAAACTTCAACTTATCTCCAGTCATATGTCTGGAGCATCCACTATCCAACATCCATTGATCCAATTCCTACACATGAAGTAGTTGAATTGGTTTCTTTTTAATGGATTAAAGATAGCGTGATTGAAGCAGACACTATGTTTAATGTCTCCTTAAATTTTCTATTTCAAGATAATTTAGCAAACACTTATGTTTATTGAGTTTAAGAATAATTTTGAGATTTAAGTTAAAGTAATTTTGAAATTTAGGTTTAAAATAATTTTGAAATTGATTTTGAAAAGATTTTGAAAAGATTTTTAGATAATTTTGAAATTGATTTTTAAAGGTTTTTTTTTAAAATAATTTTGAAATGTATTTTGAAAAGATTTTAAAAAGATTTTTTAAATATTTTGAAATTGATTTTGAAAAGATTTTTTTAATATTTTGAAATTGATTTTGAAAAGATTTTTAGATAATTTTATTTCTTAGTCATCTCACCCGATCTAAATTGTCAATCAGGGAATCTTATAATTGATGTGAGATGATTTATTGTAGAATTCAAGGGTCTGGTTTAACTTTGTGTTAGATTCAGGTTTAGCTTTGGGTTCAACAAGTAAGCATTCTTTGGATAAACTTCTGGGCTATGGTGAGTCACAAGGAGCTCATTAAAGTAACCATGCCTTCGAGGTTTCCCAAATAGTCCTACCCACTGAACTTAGTACAAAACCTTGGTCTAACTAGTTAGGATCCATTTAAGGGTAGCTTCGGTCAGTTCCACTTGGCCAAATGCACCAGGTCGAAGTCATATCTTCCTAGACATGCGATGCCCAAGCTTCCCTAACGTACTATCATCCAAAAACTTCACCAGTACTGTGGTTCAAGTTAAACTTATCCCGTTTTAATCTAACCTTAATTACCCTGCCGGGTAATCTATTCTTGTTTTACCCATTCCGGGTAAATTATGTTCAGTTACCCTGTCGGGTAGTTCTGTTAGAGGTGCCAGCTAGTTTGGATCCTCCATCTATTTTCAATTTAATTTTGAATTTTGAATTTAGATTTTGTAATTTAATTTTGAATTTTTAATTTCTTTTTGAATTTAGAATTTAGATTTTGTAATTTAAGTTTTGAATTTGTAATTTAAATTCGAATTTTTAATTTAATTTTGAATTTAGAATTTAGATTTTTAAGATAGTTTTCATATTAGTTTTCCCTGGATCACAACCTCGATACGGTCTGTCGAGGTAGTATATTTGATCCTTCGGAACCCAGTATTGGCCAAGTCCAACTTGATTGATCAATTTGGACTTGGGGACCCATGCTTGGATTGATTTGCTACTTTATTTGTTTATTAAGGATAAATAAGATTTATATTTCTTTTTACTTTTATATCCTAGCCCAGTTCTATTGTAGACGGCTCTTTATGTCCCAAGAATTAGATCCAAATTCTTGGAGCCCAGAGAGAACTTTTCTAAAGTAATTTTTAAATCTTTTAACTGATTTTTCAGATTTGAGTTTTCTTTCTCAAGTTGTTGTACTTGAGTTGAATCTTCAATTTGAACTTGATCAGGTAAAGATTTTGAGTTAGTTACTTCTTTAAGAATGGTTACTTCTTTTAAAAGTGACTTAATTTTCAAATTTGACTTGGCTAATTTGCGAAGTAAATAATTGACTAAATTATTAAGTCTAGGAATACTTACAGCGGAGTTTGGCCCTTCGGAAACGGATGCGGATCCGTGGCTTTGCTCGGAGTCGGCTTCTGACTCGCTCTCGGATTCGATGATCTGGTCCCGGGCCATCAATGCGAGTAAACTCGTTTGGTCGAGTTCGTCGTCTTCGTCCTCCGAAGAAGATTCGTCCCAGGTTGCCTTTAGGACTTTCTTTCTTCTTTGCTTCTTGGCTTCCTTTTGGTTGGGGCAGTTTGCCTTGATATGGCCCTTCTGGTTGCACCCGAAACATGTGACTTCGAATTTTGCCTTTGATTGGGCCTCCTTAGATTGAACTGCCTTCTTCAGATCTTTCTTGTTGAAGCCCTTCTTCTTCTTGTAGAGTTTCTTTACAAGATTCACAAACTCGCTGGCCAGTTCATCTTCTGAATCTTCTGAGTTGGGTTCGTCTTCTGATTCTGATTCAACTTTTCGCCGTCCTCTTGATTCCCGTGTTCGACTCGTTCCTGCAATCAAAGCAATACCTTTCTCGGATGGCTGTGCATTAGTTTGTTCATGGAGTTCGAATTCACTAAATAACTCGTCTAATTTTAAGGACGACAAATCCTTAGAGACTTTGTAAGCATCCACCATTGATGCCCACAATGTACTCCTAGGAAATGAGTTAAGGGCATACCTTATTATATCTCTGTTTTCTACTTTCTGCCCGATTCCATGAAGGGAATTCAAGATATCTTGAATTCGAGCGTGTAAAGAACTTGCCGTCTCGCCTTCCTGCATTTTCAAATTATATAGTTTATTAAGTAACAAATCACGCTTACTTACCTTAGTTTCAGAGGTTCCTTCGTGAAGTTCGATCAGTTTCTCCCATAGTTCCTTTGCGGAGGAGAATGGACCGACTCTGTTGAGCTCTTCTTTGGTAAGACCGCATTGGATGGTGCAGGTGGCTTTGGCGTCGGCTTCCACCTTTTTGATAAATGCTGGCTCCCAGTTTTCACAGGATGTAGGCTTACCGTCGGTACCAGTTGGTAGTTCCAGTCCTGTTTTGATGATCATCCAGGTGTCGAACTGGATCTTCAGATATATCTCCATTCGCCCCTTCCAATATCCGAAGTCCTCTCCAGAAAATAGTGGGGGACGAACGGTGCTATATCTATTCCAAGACTAAGTCTTGGATTAGTAGTGCGGGAGGAAGAAAAAAAAAATACAGGCTCAAGTGGTATTGTCCAACTTTGAGCAGAAAATCGATTCGTGAAAAGAAATTAGAATATAGCTATGAGGCTAAATTCTAATCGACTCCGAACAAAACCACGAGAAAAAAAAAATTGTCTCGAATAGTAGTTGCACTGATTCAAGACGACCCCGCTCTGATACCAATTGTTGGATCGAGACGCGCTAGAGGGGGGGTGAATAGCGCTCGTGGCTATTTTGATCGTATCGGAATCGTAAAACTATCAAAGTAAATATACGCAGCGGAAATAACGAATGCAATCACAGAGGGACACAAGAAGTTTTACTTCGTTCGGAGCCTAGGTCGACTCCTACTCGAAGGCTCGCAATCCTTAATCGCTTTCGGTGGGCAACACTTATAAGTACGAAAAAGAGTACAAGATTTACAATTAGTACAGTAAATTAAAAACAAGTATACCGACGACAGAATCGTAATCTCGAAGCTCCAGGTCGTCGTGGACTCGTAACAGCACTTCAGGGTCGTTTCTTGAGCAGCACACAGCAGAAGGAAAGCTTGTAAGTTGTTGTTCTTCAATGCTGCTCGAAGTCCCCTTATAAAGGGCATCCAAGGCGCCTTGAAGGCCTCTGAAGGCGCCTCCTAGGCTCCGAGTCCACCGTGCAGATGAGCGCTGACCAGTTTGCGCTTATCACCTTTGAAGGCGCCTTCATGGGCCATAAAGGCGCCTTCCAAGGCGCCTCCATAGCCAGCTGAGGCGCCTTCAACCCTGTTTCGCGGCCAGGTCAGCTTTTGTACCCGAGGCGCCTCCAAGCTCCATGGAGGCGCCTCGAACACTGTTCATCCGAGGAGTTAGGTTGCTCCTTTGCACCTGCAAGATATGTTAGTCCCAAACACAATCCTGCAACACAAAGTTAGCACAATACACATGATAAATAAAGTATAGACAGTCTCCGGACTGTCCGAGTCTGACTTCGGATTTCCAACCGAAAACCCTAGGTCGACCCGACGCCTACTGTTCCCTCTACGGGGAACGCGTCCTCACCTACTCCACTCAGGAGATTTACCTGTTGCCAGTCGATCCTCCAGATCGACTGGACTTTTGCTCAGCACCCGACGCTTCCGGACTTTCTACTGGACATCCGCTTCCCGGCTAATCCAGTCTTTCACCTGGTTCGCGACACCAGGACTTTTCACCTAGGGTTACCACCCCCTAGGACTTTTGCCTGAAGACATCGACCTGCCAAGACTTTCCGCATAGGGTTACCACCCCCTATGACCTAGGGTTACCACCTCCCTAGGGTTTTCCCTTTGCCTAACCGCAGCTAGGACTTTTCTCCACCTAGGGTTACCACCCCCTAGGACCTAGGGTTACCACCCCCTAGGGTTTTCACCTGCCTAACCGCAGTTAGGACTTTCCTGAGATACTCATTCAACATGTTAGTTAACAAGGAATCTTAACTTTGAATCCCTTTGCCATTATCAAAACTTAGGTTCGATCGTCGGATGCTTCCTGCACCAACATATTTAGCCCCCCTTCTAGCCGGCCAACGAGTACCAACAGTCCAAGGATCTTATCAAGTTATGATCCAGGGACCTAAGCCTGGGGAGCTCATCAAGTTGTGATCTGGGCAAGCCCAGGGAACTCACCAAGTTATGATCCGGTGACCTAGCTCTGGGAGTTTACCAAGCTGCGATCTGGGTGCCCTTACCCGGGAAGCTTACAAGCCTCAATATGGGGACTTACGCCTAGGGAGCTTACATTATGGGTAAGACATGTCCCGGGGACCTACGCCAGGAAGCTTGCCAAAGATATTAGTATGTATGGGTAGGAGTCTCTACTTCAAGGTTCAGATTCCTATCAACTACGTTAAAAGACAATTACATGAAACTAAGCCCTAGGGTAGTTATGTTCATGTATATGTTCTGCAAGTAGTATGTTCATAATTATGCTTTGTGTGTACTATGCCCATGATTATGCCTTAGCCATGTGCATGTTCATGCTTTAGTTATGCTCATGAGGAATGCATTAGTTATGCTTCTATTTATGCTCTAGTTAGGTTTGAGAATAATGCTTGAGTCATGCTTATGATTATACTCTGGTATGCTCATATTATGCATTAATTATGAAATCATTTATGCTCTGTGAAATGTATGTTTACCTTTATGCTCTAGTTATGATATGCAATGTAAGAAGCTAAGGGTAAAATTAGTTAGTGTAGGTTTCCCCATCAGAACACATGGTTATAAAAATTAATTAATGTATATTATAATTTGAATATACTGAGTCTTTAGACTTATAATGCTGATTGTTGTAAGAGATGAGACACATGAGATAGGAGACTTTGATCAGTGAGCAGGCTCGAGACAAAAGCAATACAACCTGAAGATCTTCTAGCTCATGTTCCGCATTATTTAGATATTTTCTTTAGGAAGTATAAATTATGGAACTTGGTGACCCGTACTTAATGTTTACAAGAAGATATAATTTTTGAGAACTATTTGAGTACTTTTGATAAATTCAAAATTTATGTATGGATTCAAGTGTTTCTATGTTTGGGTAAAAAAAAAAACATGACTCATTTAAGATAGTTTAGGGGACATTTCACTATAGGTCTAACGAAAGGAAATTAGACTCAAGAACCATTAGTTGCCATTTTATAGGATACTCTGAAAACTCAAGAGGTTTCATATTTTCAACCCCTTGAGTAAATCCTTTTTCAAGACGGGAAATGCTAAATTTATTGAGGATGGTGGGAGTGATAAAGTTAGGGAAATGTTATTTGAGAAGAACATTGATGATCTTAATATGGCAACTATCGATGCAGCTAATAGTGAAATGATTACCATTCCACATATATTTAAAGTTGTACAACTGGAAGGGGTAATTGTATTCCCATATCACCTCCAATTAAATTAGAAGGGACATCACCTTAAATTGAGGTATTCCCTCCAATGGTTGAGAATGACTCTCAACCACCTCAAGATCAAGTGCCACTAAGGAGATTCATTAGAGGAAGGAGATCCACGATATTTCATGATTTGTATATCTCTGAGAGCATGAGTTTGACATTGGGTTGGAAGATGATCTCACATCCTTCCAAGAAGTCAAACAATGCCCTCATCAAGAAAAATATATTAAAGTAATGAAGGAAGAGATGAAGTTTATGGCAGACAACAATGTTTGAGAACTTATTGAATTATCTAAAGGTGTGAAACATATTGGTTGTAAATGGATATTTAAAATCAAATAGGATTCACATGACAATGTCAAAAAGTATAAGACACACTTGTTGATGCAGGAAACACTAGACGATCGAATCTGTGTTTTGATAATGGAAAAGGGTTTAAAAATTAAGTTATCTTGTTATCTAACAAGTGTGAATGAGCTTGCAGGAAAGTCCTAAGTACTCTTAGGTAAAAGTCCTAGTGGATTCTAGGCAGGTGAAAAATCCTAGGGGAGGTAACCCTTGTTGGTGCAGCGGAGACCGGCAAGAGGGGGGTGAATTGCCTGCAAATAAAAACTTTACCCTCCTCAACCAGTTTAAACTCAAATAAATGCAATAGTTATAAATTTAAGCAAAAACCAAAATATGAACAGAAACAGGGAACTCAGCTATTTACTTGGTTACAACCAAGAACGTTGTTAATCCAAGGTAGTAAGAAAGTGCTATGAACGATCTCCTTCTCTGAAGGCGGAGAAGCCTTTTACACACTTGGAAGCACATAACTATCGCTAGAATGAAAGTACAGGAGTTGTAGTTCGATTCTTTTCGTTGTATCAAATAGCTACTCGAGACCCCCTTTATATAGGGGTTATAAAGCTTATCAGCTAACCTGATCTTCGGGATCAGGTTTTGACTCAAGAGGGATCGGTCGACCGATCCCCAGGTTCGGTCGACTGAACCTGCTGAACATGCCCAGTCTTTCCATCCAGGTGCAGTCTCGCTGGATTGAGCTTAGGTTCGGTCGACCGATCCTTGCGTTCGGTCGACCGATCGGCCAACGGTCTCCAGCTGAGTTGGCCCGATCAAAATGCTCGATTGAGTCTATGGATTATCTTTGGTTTAGTCGACCGATCAGAGGGTTCAATCGACCGATCAGAGGGTTCAGTCGACCGATCAGCCATTGGTTGCTGACGTGGCTGTTGATGTGTCTCCAACGGCTGGCTGCTAATGAAAAGGGGTTCGGTCGACCGAACACTTGTCAAGTCAACATCCGGTTGACTTGCTCTAGTTCGGCTTGCTTGGATGATTTCGGCCATCCGGAATAGGGCTCACCCGAATCCAGTTCCCGGCCTTCTCCTCGAGCAGTCTTCCTAGCCGGCTTTACGTCCCTCGAACACCGCGCATGTTCTTCACACCCACCGGGTGTACTCTTCCGCAGCTCTCTCGTCCTTCGGATGCACTGAGCCTGTCGGCTCCCTTCCCGTGCTGTCCTTTTAGCTAGCTGCGTCTTCCGCTTAACTTCCTGTGCTCCTAAGTTCCTGCACACTTAGACACAGGGATTAAACAAACAGGACCTAACCTAAACTTGGTTGATCACATCAAAACAACCACGGGGTCCAACAATCTCTCCCTTTTTGATGTACATCAACCCAAGTTTAAGTTAGGGTAAAAATAAACAAATAGTAATTTTAAGAAAATTACTAAACTAACATTTTAAACACAACAGAATAAAAATTTGCAACATAAGTTAGAAGGGAAAAATATTTTAAAATTCAACTTTTTTTAACTCCCCTAACTCCCCCTAAACTTGTTACTAAACTTTCTATTAGAGTGTATAGTAAAAGCCTAATTTTTGTAAATATTTATTTTTGAAATAAAGGAATCACATTTGGTCAATATCTACATTTATTTATTAAATGTAATTGTTTAATTAATTTATATAGTAGATAACATGGTGTGTGGTGTCACACACAGAAGATCATGTTGTCGGTTCTTTATAAATTATAAACAGTTGCTCACGACTAAGATGGTAAGGAACAAACCATCGGAACAGTCGTAGTGTAATTAAGTATTAGTTTATCTTGATTAATAAATTACACTGGTACACTCTAAGTGCATTGAGTAGGACCATTTTAGGCAAGTTCTTTTTGTACTGACTAAATAAAAGAACTAGACCTTAGTTATTATGGAAGTGTGTGCTCTTAATCCTAATATAATAACAAGTACATATATTTAGTATTTATTTCTTTAACTTATCAAAGGGTGAGATTTAGCTCGATAAATCAATAGGCCCGATAAGTTGGGAAATGATACTACTTATAGTATGTGTTGTTGATTATAGAAGGAATCTGTGTCCTAGTTATCTAGGTTGAGAATGTCCCCAAGAGGAGCTCATAAGGATTGTCATGTTAAACCCTACAGGTGGACTTAGTCCGACATGACGATGAAGTTGAGTGGTACTACTCTCGGATATAGATACTAATTAAGTGAGTTGTCAGTAACTTACTCAATTAGTGGACATTCGTAATCTTAAACATAGGGAGACTAACACACTCATAATAAGAAGGAGCCCTTTTCTCTTAATGAGGTGGCCGGCCACCTTGCTTGGTGCCCAAGCAAGGGGTCGGCCATAATTAAAATAAAAAATCATCACAAAATTAATGTTGGTGATTGATTCAATCAAGAGGAAAGAAAAGGAAATATTAAAAGGGAAAAGGAAAAACCTTGAGAAAGATTTTAACTTTTGTAAAAAGTTTTTCCTTATTTGCCTTGGGCCAGTAATATAAAAGAAGGGGTGAGGAGGCCTCATGAGACACAATTTTTATTCTCTTGCTTGGAGATCTCTTGGTGGCCAGCCCTCTCCTTTCTCCCTTTCCCTTTGCTCTCTTCTCCTTGGTGGTGGTGGTGGCCGGATTTTAGAAGAAGAGGAAGAAGCTTTTGGGTGGTATTCGTCTTAGAAGATCGTCGCCCACACGACGTTCAAGGCAAGGCGAGGAATACGGCAGAAGATCTCGAGGTCATTAGCTTACAAAGAGAAGGTATAACAAGTAATTTTCTTCCGCATCATACTAGTTATTTTCTTTGTAAGAATTCTAAATACAAGAGGTAATTAGATCTAGTTTTTCGAATTAGTTTTTTCGAGTTTGTGTTTTCTTCTTTTTCGAATTTGTGATTCGATTGTTCTTTTTGGTTAACCTAGAGTTATTTAAGGAAATTAAATATTAGCTTTCCTTAAAAGGCTTTGTCTAGGCGATGGTGGTTGCTCCCATATCCAAGAAGGTCATGTGCCTCACCATACAGTCCTGGAAGCCAATTTTAGAAATTAATATTTAATGGAATTAATAACATAAGTGGATTTGAATCAATAGTGTTAAGTTCCGCTTGCGATTCAAATCTAAACCATTAAGAATAGATAAGTTAAATTTGGAATCAATGATGTTAAGTTTCGTCTGCGATTCCTAATTTAATTTCTAAAGAACACAAATAGGTTATTTAAGGAAAGGTTCGACACTTGTACAAAAATTTTTGTACAGTGGAACCAGTACGGTTTCCTAGGACTAACCAACACTCTCCCCCTTTGATCACAGCAAAAACGGGGTTTAAAACTAATTTTATTTTCTAAGTCATTTTGAAAATTTTGCTAAGTAAACATTTAATATTATAAAAAAACTTTAGCTTAGATAATTTTAAGAGATCTAATTTCAAAGAAAAAATGAGAGTTTTTCTAAGTAAAAGATTAAAAAAAATTTATTTTTGAAGAATTTCTAAGGAAATATTTAAAAACTTTTTAAAGTATTATTTAATTCTAATTTTAATATTTTTATCAGAAGGTTAATTAAACACTTTATTTCTATATTTCGGCTTCCAGGTCGTGGCGAGGCACTAGGCCTTCTTGGTTATTGGAGCAACAACCACTTCCTTAGACAAAGCTTCCATAAAGAAACTCATTGTTTAATTTTCTCACTGTAAACTTTTAACTAAAAAGAAAATTTTTAAACTAGCAGAGATTTTGGAACCCAGTGAAGGTTCCTTCCTACAGGGTTAGTCAAAAACTTAGGGGGTACATATCCTTTAGGTATTCTTCTAAGTTAACCCTGATATTTTCTTATATACCAATTTAATTTTCCATAAACATTAATTTTTGATTTTTGAAAAGCATTAGTTTTTAAATATGCATTTTTAATTTTCAGTTTTTCAATTTCTAAATTTAATTTCTCATTTTCTAAATTCAAATTTTCTAACATTGTTTTTAAATTGACAATTTCTTTTTCTGATTTGACTAAGTCTTTAGTAAGCACTTTGATAAATTTAAAAGACTGAGAAGGAGTGAGATCACATACCTTACTTACCTCACTTTGCGATGCTCCCCCTTCATCGTAGCTTTCTTTTTCTGATTCTCCCCCTTGATCAATGCTCATCTCTGAGTCCGAGTCGCCTTCGAAGAGATGGATGGCCACCAGCTAGTCCCGAGAAAGCTTCGGCTTCTGACTCGGAGGATGAAGAATCATCTCATGTTGCCTTCAGGCTCTTACGTGCAGAGGACGTCGATTTTTGAGGCTTTTCTTTGTTCTTTTTCTTCAGTTTGGGGCAGTCATCCTTGATGTGTCCATCCTCATTGCAGTTGTAGCATCGTACCGTCCTTCTGTTGCGTTGAAGCTTCCTCGACTGCGATTTAAATTTGTTAGATTTAAGAAATTTATTAAAATGTCTTACCAGTGGTGCCGCTTCGGTATCGTCGATCGATGCTTCAGAGTCGAGATCATCCTTTTCGGCTTGTAGGATAATGTTGAGGTTTGACTTCTCTACTGGTTTCTCTACAAGTCGAGACTCATGAAGTTCGAAGGTAGAGAATAAGTTTTCTAAACTACTTGTCTCAAAGTCCTTAGAGATGTAGTATGCATCTACTAGGACGCCCAATCTGGTGTTCTGGGGAAGGCGTTGAGTGCATATCGGATGGAATACCGATTCGTTACTTCTTCTCCAAGGTTGCTTAGTTGAGCTATTATCTCCTTAATCCTTGCTTGGAGTTGCGCTACCTTCTCGTCATTGTTCATCCGGAGGTTCGTTAGTTGTGTCCGAAGGATGTCGCGTCTCGCTAGCTTTGCTTCCGAGGTACCTTCGTGGAGCTCTAGGAATTTCTCCCAGAGGTCTTTTGCTGAGTCGTAGCTTCCAATCCGATTTACCTCCTGGGGCGGAAGAACGCTGAGCAAGTGAAACTCAGCCTTTCCGTTAGCGACGAAATCAGCCTGCTCCTTCTTCGTCCATTGATTTTCTTCTTTATCTTTTAGAGCTGCAAAACCAGATTTCATTGTAATAAGAATGTCAAAATCCGTTTTAAAGAATACCTCCATTTTTCGCTTCCATGTAGCGAAGTCTCCGTCGAACTTCGGGAGATGAATGTTCGCACTGGCCATTGTTCAGATCTTTGTGCTTCAGATGGCGGTTAGTCCTTCTGAGGCTATTGGGCTCTGATACCACTTGTTGGTGCAGCGGAGACCGGCAAGAGGGGGGTGAATTGCCTGTAAATAAAAACTTTACCCTCCTCAACCAATTTAAACTCAAATAAATGCAATAGTTATAAATTTAAGCAAAAACCAAAATATGAACAGAAACAGGGAACTCAGCTATTTACTTGGTTACAACCAAGAATGTTGTTAATCCAAGGCAATAAGAAAGCGCTATGAATGATCTCCTTCTCTGAAGGCGGAGAAGCCTTTTACACACTTGGAAGCACAGAACTATCGCTAGAATGAAAGTACAGGAGTTGTAGTTCGATTTTTTTTGTTGTATCAAATAGCTACTCGAGACCCCCTTTATATAGGGGTTCTAAAGCTTATCAGCTAACCTAATCTTCGGGATCAGGTTTTGACTCGAGAGGGATCGGTCGACCGATCCCCAGGTTCGGTCGACCGAACCTACTGAACATGCCCAGTCTTTCCGTCCAGGTGTAGTTTCGCTGGATTGAGCTTAGGTTCGGTCAACCGATCCTTGCGTTTGGTCGACCGATCGGCCAACGGTCTCCAGCTGAGTTGGCCCGATCAAAATGCTCGATTGAGTCTGTGGATTATCTTCGGTTCGGTCGACCGATCAGAGGATTCAGTCGACCGATCAGCCATTGGTTGCTGACGTGGCTATTGATGTGTCTCCAATGGCTGGCTGCTGATGAAAAGGGGTTCGATCGACCGATCAGAGGGTTCGGTCGACCGAACACTTGTTAAGTCAACATCCCGGTTGACTTGCTCTGGTTCAGCTTGTTTGGGTGATTTCGACCATCCAGAATAGGGCTCACCCGAACCCAGTTCCCGGCCTTCTCCTTGAGCAGTCTTCCTACCAAGCTTTACGTCCCTCGAACACCGTACATGTTCTTCACGCCCACCGGGTGTACTCTTCCGCAGCTCTCTCGTCCTTCGGATGCACCGAGCCCGTCGGCTCCCTTCCCGTGCCGTCCTTCTCGCTAGCTGTGTCTTCCGCTCGACTTCTTGTGCTCCTAAGTTCATGCACACTTAGACACAGGGATTAAACAAACAGGATCTAACCTAAACTTGGTTGATCACATCAAAACAACCACGGAGTCCAACAACCCTAAGTCCTAGGGGGTGGTAACCCTAGGTCCTAGGGGGTGGTAACCCTAGGTCCTAGGGGGTGGTAACCCTAGGTTATGGAAAACCCTAGGGGGAGGTAACCCTAGTCCTAAGAGGTGGTAACCCTAGGTCATCGAAGTCTTGGCAGATCAAGCACTTTGGGCGAAATCCTAGAGTCGGGAACTCTAGATGAAAATCCTAGTGGTCGCAGACCAGGTGAAAGTCTGGACGGGTCGTAGAGCGGACGTTCAGTATGAAGACCTAAAGTCTCGAGCGCTGAGCAAAGGTCCAATCGGTCTGGAGGACCAGTCCAGCAAAGGTAACTCTCCTAAGAGGAGTAGGTGAGGACGCATTCCCTGTTGAGGGAACAATAGGCGTTGGTTCGACCTAGGGTTTCCAGAGGAAATTCAAAAGTCAGAACCGAACAGTCCGAAGGTTGCCAAAAGTTATATATTGCTTATTATTATTTGTTATTTGTCTAACTCTGTTTTGTAGGGAAACTAACATTTTACATGTTGAAGTTTTGGTCTTGATTGGTCGACCGAACTGGGAATCGGTCGACCAAACATCTAAGCAAGCATAGTAGATTTCCAGTCAGCTATTCCGGTTTGACCGAAGGATAGGTAGACTGAACCTGGGGTTCAGTCGACCGAATAGTGGATATGCGGTGACCGAGATCAGACCCTAGATAAGCTAGCAAGGATAGCGAGATCGGTCCATCGAATGGTGGGATCGGTCGACCGAATGAAGACTCATCCGAAGCTGAATCTGGATAGGAAGACAGACTGATTCAGGCAGGATCAGTCGACCAAATGGTGGGATCGGTCGACCGATCAGCGACGAGTCAAACCTGATCCTGAGATTAGTGGATCTGGATCAAGTCTGGGTTGACTATTTAAGGAGGGCTGAATTAGTTGCTTCAACAACAATTTCAAGTTCAAGAACAAACAACTGCTGCTCTCTCCTATGCTACTCCAACAATCGACGAATGACTTTTATTTCTAGTATTGTCACTAACTTTATTATATTGCAATTGTACTTAATATCTGTACTTATTTCTGAATGTATAGTGATTGCCCAACGAAAGCGATCAACGATCGCAAGCCTTGGAGTAGGAGTCGTCACAGGCTCCAAACCAAGTAAAACCAAAGTGTTAGCGCTTGCTTTTCATTTCTATCTTGTTTCTTTATTTCTGCTGCATATATCTCTGATTGAGTTTTCCGAAATAAGTGAAAAAGTCATGAGTGCTATTCACCCCCCCCCCCCCCTCTAGCACCCATCGATCCTACAACACTTAGTCACCAAAGGATTCACTTAAAGGGAGGACATTGATTACAAGGAGACTTTTTTATCGGTTTCGACAAAAGAATCACTTAGGATAATTATGGCACTTGTAGCTCATTATGACCTAAAGCTATACTAAATGGATGTTAAGACTACTTTTCTTAATAGAAACATTGAAAAAACTAGATACATGGTGCAACCAAAATATTTTAAGTCGAGATATTCAAAGCACCTAATATGTAAACTAAGGAAGTCCATTTGTAATTTAAAATAGGCATCTCGTCAATGGTACCAGAAGTTTGATTAAGTGGAATCTTCATACAATTTTAAAGAGAATCAGTTGATCAATGTTTGTATATCATGTTTAGTGGGAACAAGTTTATCATACTTGTTCTCTATGTGGATGATATATTGCTTGCAAAAATGATGAGTATGCTGCTAGAAACCAAGTCATTTCTGTTGGTGCAATATCCCCTGGGTCAAGGTTGATCAGGCTGACTAAGCTTGAGTTGGCTCAAGCTTGAGTCTTGATTTGTTTTTAATGTTTGACAATATATGGAGATTGCAAGAGCAATTGTCTGATTGGGTATATTATTGGTGAAATTCCCCTTTGGTCAAGATTTAACTAGTTTGATATGAAGAAGAGTCAAGTAGGTCAAAGTTGACCGGATACTTGACTAGGAAAGTCCTAATTGGAAGTTAGGCAAGGGGAAGTCCTAGTGAGTAAAGTCAGGCAGTTGGAAATCTTGATGATTGAAGCCAGGTGAAAGACCTAATGAGTGAAGCTAGGAAGTTGGGAAATTCTGGTGAGTGAAGTCAGGTGAAAGACCTAGTGGGTGAAGCTAGGCAGGTGAAAGTCTTGATGAGTGAAGCCAGGGAGTGTAAAAATCCTACTGAATGAAGCTAGGTGAAAGTCCTGGTGAGTGAAGGAAGCTAGGTGAAAGTCCTGGTGAGTGAAAGAAGCTAGGTGAAAGTCCTGGTGAGTGAAGCCATGCAGATGAAAAATCCTAGCGAGTGAAGCTAGGTGAAAGTCTTGGTGAGTGAAGCCAAGTAGATGGAAAGTCCTAGTGAGTGAAGCCAACTAGATGGAAAGTCCTAGTGAGTGAAGCTAGGCAGATGAAAATACCTGGTGAGTGAAGTCAGGCACGTGGAAATTCAGGTGGGTCAAAGTTGTCCGGACACCTGGTGTTGGAAAATCCAAGTAGGTCAAAGGAGTGACCGGATACTTGGCACAAGAAAATCTGGATGGGTTAAGGGTGACCGGACATCTGGTGGAGAAAAGTTCAAGTGGGTCATGGAGGACTGAACACTTGGCACGAGACGGTAAGTCCAAGTGGGTCAAGGTTGACTGGTCACTTGGCACGAGGAAAAAAGTCCAAGTGAGTCAAAGGATTGACCGAATACTTGTGAAGAAGTCCCAGCAGGTCAAGGTTGACCAGATGCTAGGCATGAGAAGTTCTAACAGGTCATGGTTGATTGGATGTTGGATTTAGAAAAGTTAAGCAAGTCAAGGGTGGTCAATCGATCAGCCGATCGATTGAATCGAAGCCCAATCGATCAGCCGATCGATTGAACCGAAGCCCAATCAATCAGCTGATGGATTGGGAGAGTGTTGCGATAAACAACAGCCCAATCGATCGACTGATCGATTGGGAGGCTGAATCACAAGCACAGAAGCATCCCCAATCAATCAGCCGATCGATTGGGCACCGCCAATCGATCGGTCGATCGATTAGGGTTGGAATTCTCACGTAACGCGAGGAAGGATGAATCAATCAAGCGATTAATTCGGGCCTTTTCCAGCGAGAGCACAAAGGCGCTCTGAATCGATCGCTCGATGATGACCGTTATGCAAGTAGCGAGCGATGGACGGCTGGAATGATGCTGATCTGACATGGCAATCGATTGGGAGTAAGCCCAATTTATTGGGAGCCCTAGAAGCGTCGAGTATAAAGTCGTGGCAAGCTATTTTCTAGTGCATGACCTTCTCCGCCTACTCTTCGTCGGTTCTTGGAAGCTCTTGGGGACAAGTGTTGTTGCACTTCCAAGGTTCAAGAGGCGACCTACATCGACAAGGTCAAGCAAGAAGAGGTTTTTTACTTTTGTATTATTGTATTTTCTTCTTGCGTGTGTTGTATCTTGTTGTGTGAGTTTGTATGAGGTTTCTCCAACTCTGGTAGTTACCGAGGAGTATTTTTCATAGTGGAGAGTGTGTCGTGTGTGGATCCTTGGATTAATCACCTCTTCTTGAGGTGGACACTAAGTAAATCCTAGTGTTAGCGTTTGCTTGAGTGTCTTCCGCTGCAACAACATCATCATCAAGCGAATGGAGCTATTCACCCCCCTCTAACTACAAATCGACCCTAACAAGTGGTATCAGAGCGAAGTTGCTCTTCACCAGAATCATCACCCGAAAGGGCAACGAGCTAGAGGGAGAAAAAGTTGAAGCAAGTTCAACAAAGTCAAAGACTTCATCATAGGCTCAACTTCAAATGGAATTCCAAGATGGAATTGGATACGACACAAGGGTGCCTCTGCCATTCACAATGACAAGCATCGGTTCTTGGAAGCTCTTGGGGACAAGTGTTGTTGCACTTCCAAGGTTCAAGAGGCGACCTACATCGACAAGGTCAAGCAAGAAGAGGTTTTTTACTTTTGTATTATTGTATTTTCTTCTTGCGTGTGTTGTATCTTGTTGTGTGAGTTTGTACGAGGTTTCTCCACCTCTAGTAGTTACCGAGGAGTATTTTTCATAGTGGAGAGTGTGTCGTGTGTGGATCCTTAGATTAATCACCTCTTCTTGAGGTGGATACTAAGTAAATCCTAGTGTTAGCGTTTGCTTGAGTGTCTTTCGCTGCAACAACATCATCATCAAGCGAATGGAGCTATTCCCCCCCCCCCCCCCCCTCTAACTATAAATCGACCCTAACAAGTGGTATCAGAGCGAAGTTGCTCTTCACCCGAATCATCGCCGGAATGGGCAACGAGCTAGAGGGAGAAAAAGTTGAAGCAAGTTCAACAAAGTCAAAGACTTCATCAAAGGCTCAACTTCAAATGGAATTCCAAGATGGAATTGGATACGACACAAGGGTGCATCTACCATTCACAATGACAAGCTTCGATTCTTGAAAATTAAGAATCAAAAATTTCTTTATGATGAAGATAGAGCAATGATTTGCTCTAATGGAAGGCTTTGAAGCTCCAAGAGATTCAAAAGGCAAAATTCTCAAGAAAAGCAAATGGAACAATGAGCAAATTCAAAGATGCAAGGCGAATGACAAGATAACCAAATGTGTGGTAGTCTTAGCATGATATAGGGGCAATGACAAGATAACCAACTTGGGCAAGAACTCTAAGAATTTTGAATATAGGCCTAAAAACAAAAATGCTTATGGGACTCAAAAATAATCAAAATCTAAGGATTTAAAGATGAAAAACCAAGCCTTAAGGCCGAGGCTTGATAAATTGGAAAAAGCCTTGAAAAGAATCGAAAATATTTTAAAAGGGCAAAATGAGTATTACCTAGGTCTAGGAACACAAAAGCCATCAAATGACCATAGGTTTGGGATACAAACCTAAGGCTAAGAAGGATGTGACTTCATATCATAGGGTTCCATATAGTTATGGAACCAACCCTAGGTTGAGGGGTCAAGTCAAAGATACAAGGGAAGTTATCCCTAGAAGTATTTTTGTCAAGACCAATATGACTAAGACTTCTAAGAAGTCAAAGAAAGTCATCAAGAAGGTCACAAGAGAATCTATCCCTAGAGTTGACCTAAGTGAGTCAAGTGTGACCAAGGCTTCTAAGAAGTTTATAAAGGTTATTAGGAAGGTAACTAGGGAAGTCATCCCTAGTGAGCACCTAGAGCATCCAAGGAGTACTAATAGATTTTGGGTTCTTAGGAGCATATTATTTATACCCTAGATGGGTTTAGAGAATGTCAACTCTAAATGAGTAAGGGTGGTTAACCCAACCTTAATAAAGTTGACACTTGGAGGCATTTTTAAGGTTTTTGTTAACCTTTGAAAATGAAAATGATTAATTGTTTACTCTTTGGAAGAGTAAAATGCTCCAAAATTTGAGGAATTGGATTTAATTTAAATTGGCACAAATGAGGAAAACCAAAAGAAATATCAAGTTGAGAGTTTGACATTTTCTTATGAAAATAGGGGCAACCTAGGATGATTTTATTAAGTTTAGCTAAGGTTTAAGAATACTTAAATAGATAATCTAGGTATACTTATTAATGCTAAATTGGTATGATTGTTTGCCCATCATATGTCATGATATCATATGTTGCATTTATAATTATTATGAAAAACAAACAAAAATACCATGTCATGTCATACATATATCATGTAGTTATAGTATATTTTCTTTTGAAAATTACTTATTTTGATGTATGCCATAAAATCAACATGCAATAGTTTTAAATTCCTTATAATTAAGGACAATGACATTTACTAACAAGTGACATCCTAGGTGGATGCTTATAAATTAAAATGCCTAAATAGATATGCATAATCCCTAGTTTAGGGCAAAACCAAAATCTACATCTCACAAAGACTATAAGGTGACTTGTATGTGTTTTAGTGCACATTAGATACAAGTGAGATGTTAGGATGATGAATAAAACTCAAGATGTTGATTTAGTGCATCTTATTGAGTTTTGATTTCAACAAAACACATAGTTATGTGTCTTCAAATCATTGGGAAAGCTAATGTACAAGTCATGTGCATTGAGCCCAAAAAATATGATTGGAAATTGATTTTGAAATTTATTTTAAATATACTTTGGAAAACCTTGGTGAAGGCTATCTTTTGATAGTAATCATCATTGAAAAATTAGACACAAACTAAAAGAAAACATTGAAGTTTTCCAGAGTTTTCAAGTTTGTGACAATTTTTTAAAATAGGTGTATTTTCTTAGAAAACTATTTTTCCATAATAGTATATACCCTAAATAACGTCTACAAGAAGTTTCATGATTTTTAGAATTTTGTAAAAATTTTAGGATATTTTTGAATCTTGGTTGAAATTCACTTTCAGGAAATCAGAGCTTCAATCGATCAGCCGATTGATTAGAGTGTCTTAATCGATCAACCGATCGATTGAGATGGGTTTCTCGTGAGCAAAAGATCACTAAATTGATCAGCCGATCGATTCATTCATGCCTAGGTCGATCAGTGGATCAATTCAAAGGTATTTTTCGTCAACAGAAGCTCGCGGAATCGATCAATGGATCGATTGAAACATATTCAATCGATTGAGTCCCAACCCTAATCGATTGAAAAGGCTAGATTTGGCTGTCGAAGTTTGATTTCAGTACTTTAAGCCATTTTTAGTCTCGTTAACTATTCCCAACCCCTTGTAATATATTTATATACATTTAAGGGTGATATTCTTGTTGAAACAAGAATGGTTTGGTTAAAAGTAGACTTAGTTGAAGTTTAGGTTGAGGTTTGCATTCAAATAATGATACTTGAACCTTAAAACTTCAAGTTTTGGGTTTCCTAAAGGTTTAGGGATTCTAAGTCATTGTTGGTGCAATGACAAAAGTTTGGAGTATGTCTTTAGGGGGAGCCACTCTTTAAGGATATGAAAATTTTTTTTAACATCTTGGAAGGTGGTTAACATTCGTTAGAGAAAATGCTCTAAGATGAGCATTGTAAAGTGGATTAATGCTCAAGAGTGGGCATTGGATACAATGAAGGGTATGAGATCTTCATTGTTGGAATGATGAATGTTCTAGGATGAGCATTGTTAAGTGGTTAATGCTCAAGGGTGAGCATTGAAGACAATGAAGGGTATGAGATCTTCATTATAGCGTTGTGAACAACATGAGAGGTTGTGAACAGCGTGTGAGTAACTCTTCAGGAGGAGAGTTTTTGATGTGTGCCAAAGGGAGGAATGTAGGGTTTAAGTTAGGTATTCATTACCTAAAGAGGGAGTTTGCCCTCTAGGAAAGGGAAAGAATGAAGGAAACCCTCATTCATATTTTGGCATGAAGGGAAGTTGAGGCTATGAGATTAGCCTAACTTAAAGGTATTGTCAAATATCAAAAAAGGAGAGATTGTTGGTGTAATATTCCCTGGATTAAGGTTGACCGGGTTGACTAAACTTGAGTTGCCTCAAGATTAAGTCTTGATTTGATTTCGATGTTTGACAATATATAGAGATTGCAGGAGCAATCATTCAATTGGAGATATTGTTGGTGGAATTCCCCTTTGGTCAAGATTTGACCAGTTTGATGTGAAGAAGAGTCAAGTAGGTTAAAGTTGACCAGATATTTGACTGAGAAAGTCCTAACTGAAGGTTAGGCAAGGGGAAGTCCTGGTGAGTGAAGTCAAGTGAAAGACTTAGTGAGTGAATCTAGGCAGTTGGGAAATCTTGGTGAGTGAAGCCAAGTGAAAGACCTAGTGAGTGAAGCTAGGTAGGTGAAAGTCCTGGTGAATGAAGCCAGACAGTGTGAAAATTCTAGTGAGTGAAGCTAGATGAAAGTCCTGGTGATAAAGTCAAGCAGATGGAAAATCCTAGTGAGTGAAGCCAGACAGATGGAAAGTCCTAGTGAGTGAAACTAGGCAGATGGAAATATCATATTTGACTTTAATTTTATTGTATATACTATAGATTTTTTATGTGTATATGACTTTAACTTTTTCTGACATATGAATATCATATTTACTGGTGATTTTACATTTGATTGTAAATATGATGTGCACTCCATTTAGAGTCATAAAGTTAAATCGTGATTTACCATTGTAATTTAACATAACATTTTTAGTAAATATGATTTAAACCCAATTTGGATCATAAAGAGGACTTATTAAAAATGAACACTTATATATCACATTTCGTGTCATTCTGATATTACACATCCATAATTAACCTACGTTGTTAATGATATTAATACTATGATTACCGTTGACAAGTAAGAAATAATAACCTTGTGATGGATTCATATCAGTTCTTTGTTAGCTATTATTTTGATTTTAATATTATTTTAGAAATTAATGATAACTAGAACCTACTGTATAAGCATCTTTTTGTTCATTAGGGATGTATCACAATTCTATCAGTATGTTGTAGCTGCTAAGAAAATGCAAGATTTACAAAGTAAAAAGAACCATTTACATGAATTTGTGTATTTTTCTAAAGAGCAACAAGCTTATTTAACTCAGAATCAATATTTCACTGCCTATATTAGTGATGTATCGCAATTCTATCACTATGTTGTAGCTGCTAAGAAAATTCAAGATTTACAAAGTAAAAAAGAACCATTTACATGAATATGTGTATTTTTCTAAAGAGCAACAAGCTTATTTAACTCAGAATCAATATCTCACTGCTGTTATAGGCGAGGTACTGTTACCTAATAAGCTTAAAGCTTTGTAGGCATGGCTCCATTTGTCTAAACCCTCGAAGACTTCATACATTTGGAATAACAGTGCGAGGTAGCAGACTCTATACCCTTTTCCAGTTTAACCAACAAAGGGAAATTACAATTCCAGAAAAGAAAAGAACAAGAGAGGTAAGTATCAAATTGTTGCGGCGGAGCTTGCATCAGCAGCACTCTCCGATCCTGAGGGAAGAGCATCGTAAGTGTAGTTTCGTCGCCGGCCATATTGTAGTAGGCTACCATAAGTCCTATCCCATACCCCAACAAACAGCGCTTCTGTGTCGGGACTGAATGACATGCCTGAGATTTCACCAAAGAAGTCCAGCTCCTGTCGCTCGTTGTACCCACTTCCCACATTGTAGATATGAACAAAATCAGCAGGTTCTGCCATTGCCAAAAATTGACCATCAGATGAAAAGCGAACCGATCTGATAGCGCCAAGATTGCCTCTCAATACGGCAACAGATTTTGATAGATTCCTGATGTCCCAAATCCGGCACGTTTTGTCCTGGTTACCGGTGGCAAACGTTTGGCCATCAGGATTCCATGACGATGCAAATGAGAAATCCAGATGACCTTGCAAGGTATGGACAGTCTGCAATAACCAGAGTTGCAAAAGTTGTTATTCAAGCTAGATTTCAAGTTTCGAAAGCCAAACCACGCAGCATCAAACTACTATGGTGGAGTGTTGATAACAGTCACTAAACTTTAACAAATTTTTCATTTACTACTTTAAAACTTAAAGATAAATCAGAATCATAGTGTATTTATTCTCTAATTGGATCTCTTAAGACCATTGTACTAATGTTTTACTCCTAACATTATTAGCATTTGAATACTACAAACCTTTCCCGTATGAGCATCAACCAACATGCTGTTAGGATCATCTCCCACAATGACAAGAACTTTTCCATCAGGACTACGTGATGTATGCTGCAAAAAAAAATGACACCGTCAGTTATATTAACAATCCAAATGTTAGCATGCAACACAAACAAAATAACTAACACAAAATTCAAGCATGGAACAAAAAAAATTAATTAAAAGATTCCTTTCACTTCTGGCTGAAGTAATAAGGTACGTGCATTAATATTACTAGGAATTTGGTTTAACCCATTCTGGATAATTTTACAAATTATTTGTCTTACATTCACGGGCCATGGAAAGCGAAAATGCTTGCAAAGCTGAAATTTCTCCATATCAAAGTCTCATACTCCACAGTCATTATTTGAAGACATGAAACAAACAGCCCCACTGGATGTGTTATAATACAGTCAGGGAAAAAAATACACGCAAGAAAGTTAGTGACAGTAATGCATATTACCTCGAACTTTCATAAATCTCCAAAGCATTGGTGATAGCATTGTCATCATATGTCGTTCAGCAGCAAAAGCTAATTCCTTCCCGGTCTAAAAACTGTTTCAATTTCAAAGAAAAGAATATTGGATGACATTGATTTCACCATCAATCATATGTACACTGAAGCATGGTAATAACCTGTGGGCATGCTCAACTAGAAAGAAACAAGCATACAGATACTTATTTTTCTCTAACAAACTCAGGGAAAATCCATTTATCAAGGCCAAAATTTGGACATATACATGAAGCAAGAATTCAACATAACAATACAACGGTTGCATCAACAATAATCACAGTGCTTCAAAATGCGCATTAAAGAGAATTCTCAAGCACTTCTATTTAACAAGAATTATGATATATATATATATACAACAATGCAACATTTGCATCAATAATAATCACAGTGCTTCAATATGCACATCAAAGAGACTTCTCAAGATCATCTTAGTAAAAGGATGTCAAGTTTTAACTCAAATTGGTTTCTCAATCAAGTTCTTCTAGTGGGAAAAATGATATCTAAAAATAAACACTATCATCAAACCAAATAATCACATCATGGGGTAATCAATAGGTAGCTATGGTAATCACTGATCATACATTGAACCAAAAAGATGAAGTGTAGCAACCAAATTATCCATGTCAAAGGATTCAGTGAGACGGGCTGATTGATCCAATCAAGGTTTAAAATCTTGACTAATGCCGAGGTTACCAGAACGATATGGTTTCGAAACTATATATATATATATATAAAAGTTGTATATTAATTTTATGTAACTTGAAAACATGCCTTTCTCAAAACTTCTGAAATAAAGGACAGATAATCTTAAGCATTTTCTAGGTGTAAAAATCAGACATTCATATCAACAAAAATAAGTATTTCATATTATTAGGAAGCAAGAATCTAAAAAGAGAGAGCTAGTATGTTAATATTCATGATTCCAAATCTCAAAATGATTCTAAGATAAAAAAAAAATTATCACCTATAATAATTATATAAATTAATCCTAATTTATATATAATAATTATATAAATTAACCCTAATTTATATATAATAATTATATAAATTATTTATTTATTTAATTATTAATTTATATAATTATAGTTTATAAAAGGGCAGCCCAGTACACGAAGCTCCCGCTATGCGGGATCTCGGGGAAGGATCCATTGTACGCAGCCTTACCCTGCTTTTTGCAAGAGACTGTTCCATTGCGCCAAGGCACCCCTTCTAATTATAGTTTATATATATATATATATATATATATATATATATATATATATATATATATATATATAGTTTATATTGCATACTAAAATCAAATTTAGATATTTTTTTAAAATTTTTTTAACAATTAAATTTTTTAGAATTATTTATAAAATTTTAATCTATTTTTAATTTATAAAAATAATTTAAAGTTTGATTTTAAACTTACTTTAAATTATATAACTATATATTATATAAATTATCTATTTTTATTTTATTTTATATTTTAAACAAAAAATTATATATTGTAATTATATTAATTAATTAACTATTTATTTAATTAATTATTAATTTATATAATAATTAATTAGAAATTAGAAATTATATATATAATTTAACGGTTTTAATTAGAACTTTTAATAAAACCCTACTTTTTCTTTTTTCCTCGCGTATTCCTCGATTCTGCCTTCAATTCTTCCACCTCCTCCCCTTCTTTGCGATTTTTTCTTGTCTCGCCCACCTCCCAGAGCTAATCTTTCGCCGATGCATCTAGGTAAGTCTTCATCCCCAAATTGATTCATTCTTCCTTCTATTGTGTGCATGTCACGCACGCGATGACACAAGCGAAATTATTGCGTGTTTTGTGCCGGTGTCGATCTCGTGAAAAAACCATTCGTTTCAAATGGCATGGCTCCAGATTTCATTCATTGGATTCAATTATAAACTAAAAATCTTATAATACATCATAGACAAGCAATCCCGATCTGATGGATGAATAGGAATGGTATTTTACGGGTAAAATCATGAACTAGCTAAGGGACCATATTGTATGAGCCACATTAATAATGAATTATCTGCTATATTAGATGTACCCGACAGCTTGAACTTTTCAAATATAATACATAAAGAAATCATACCGAAAATAGAAGGGAAACTAAGGCCTTTAGAGAAAAGGCACATACTTATGTATTCCAGCTTCCAAGTTTAACCAAAATAAACAAAAAACCAAAACAGCATCATATAAATAGAAGTCTAGCACAGGTGCGCTAAAGTTAGCTACAGAATAGATGTTTCGACTTTCATCACATCCTGATGAGTCTCATACATGGTTATGTTCAATGATTTGTCATAGGGTAACAGGTCCATCCACCAAAAATGATTGTCCCACCTGGATATAGTAGATCCTTGGACTAACTATCCTATGTAACATCTCATCATGATATGCGGCTAAGTGAGCATCCTAGCTCCCCTCCCAACCACACACCTTCTCAAGTTGAAGGAGCCTGTAGTCTCTAGCCCATAATCCAACCCACTCAGCCTCATAAACTCTATGGGAAAAAGGACTCAGCATAATACCACATGTCATAGGGAAATCCATCAACCAACAAAATTAAGTATCCACTATCCCCCAATTCTATCAATCCATAAATCACCACCTCTCTTACCAATGTTGAACAAAAGGGAATGAAAATCATTAAGCATACAAAATAAACTTAAAAAAATTAGCACCAGATTTGTAAGTACTAACATGAAGAATGTATGAATAATCTTTGTTTCTTTATTATATAAGGTTAAGAAGAAAATAATTTACTAATTTGAATGGAATAAAACAAATATGTTATTTGCTGTTTCATTTAATTTGTGGATCTTGCTTATAACACACACCAATAATAATACACTAAAAGACTTCAGGTAGGAACAAGCTTTTCTCCAGTTAAATGAAGAAGAAGGCCTTTGTTCACCCCAAAGAAAAGGGCGAACAGATGCGCTCAAGTGCACAACTTCTGTCAGGTCAAATGCCCATCATCTGCTCCGAAAGAAGATACAAAGCAGATGGAAAGGAAGGAAAAGTAGTGAATGCCATCCTTAGTTCGTGTCAGTCATTTCAATACTCAACTGGTAGGTGGCGGCGGTGATAACAAGATTGTCTGGGAGCAGAGTAATGATTGGTTTAAAAAAGGCTGTTAATAGAATTCAAATAGGTTATCTAAGAGATTAAAATGTTAAATAGATTGATAGGCAGTGGCCATGTCAAGCAACTGCTTGCAATGTAACTATTAGAACAAGAAAGACTAGCCATGAAACAAGAGAATCCCAATGTCAAATTCACAGTTGCAATTTTGCAAGTAATATGCACATGCCACAAACTCCACGGTCAATAAAAACAAGCACCAGACATCTTCATACCCCCAGAATCCCATTGGTGGCAAATCAAAGTGGTAACACTCCATAATTGGCAGGTGATTGTTGATTGGTTAAAATATGAGCATTACTAGAGTTCAGATAAGATTGCATATCCTAGCTAGCACAAGGTTTTCTACCAAGCCTCAACAAATCAAATTCCACAAACAACAAATACTCACAAAAGTGGGTCAAACCAGCCAACCTAACGACATCTTAGCAATTCTTATCAATTCTCGAATGACAAACAATTAGCTAATCTAGTCAAGCTAGCAGTGTTCCAGGAACAATGGTCTGACTAACAATTAGGCCAACAACTACAGTGAAAAATATACAAAAGCACAGTATAGTTTCAGTTTGCTTGGTCTCTACATACTGGTTAGCTGATAAATAAAACAGTAATATGCATAGTTGGAAGGAGGTAGCAATTTAAATGATTTAGGTCAGATGGAGAATAGCCAAGGAAGGGGAGTGGATGCAAGTGTGTGTGATGCAACAAGAAAGTTCAAATTGTTAAAAAACAAGTATGTTGCATGAATGCAGAGTCTATAAATGGTTAGCTGACCTCTCTATGATTTCTCAAAATTGGTACAAATAAAATCAACACTGAAGATCAAACAATTAAATGAGGACCACTCAAAGGACACAAAAAGGCATAGTAGTAATAACTGGTACCTAAAATCTAGCCTAATTTAGAAATGGAGTTTGAGAGCTGCTTACAAGCAAAATAGATTTGCGAGACTGTCCAAAATGGAACCAAATAGAGATCAATCAGTTAGGAATTTTATTTATAAGGGCATGTTTCCTTCATGGAATCTTGAACTCCCAGAAGAGCTATGACAGTTATGCAATTACAGTGTTCAGTTTTGTACAACCAATTTTTTGAGATTCTCAGACCTCTTACATGCTCATGAGAATCACATTCACCCAATAAAGCGATGCCCACTATCTTATATTCCCTCTAATTGGAAATGTTAAACTAGTTCTTAGGATAAAATTACCCTCTGCTTTTATATAAAGTTGATGCTTAATGAAATATAATATATATTAATAAATATTCAACTCATGTTAATATTATAAATAGTCAAATGATATTTTTAAGATGAGTAATATTGGAAACTAAAGGATACTATTATCACATTCCTTTCAATGGATTTGTTCAAACTCACATTCTTGTCAATTTACAATGTGAACGATTGTCAGGCAATGCTTATTCTCATGGTGATCTCTGATTCCATGAACCAAAAAATCTCTAAAACAACATTCTTCAATTATTCCTGAAGGGGCAGTTCTTGTGCACAAAATTTCTTGGAAGCATGTTAAAACACAAATTTCAATACAGGCTTTTCCATCAAATCATGAACATTGCCATGAAATAAAGATTAACTATAGAACAAACATTTTAGCACTCATGGAGATATCTACAAGAAACAAGTTCTCTGTATTTATTTAGTCAGCAATATTTATGGTAAAAAAATTGTTTAGACAAACAGGACTGGTCAACTAGTCAAAGTATAACACAACACATAGGTAGCTCAATCATTAACCCACCTCCAGGCTACAAGTATAGATTCTTTAAAACGTAGCAGACAAAACAATAACAATAAAAACCATGTAAAAAACATAAGCAACCCAAGATTAGGAAGATTACCTTACAGATAAGTTCACCTTGGAATCCTCCTGCTACAAGCAAGTTATCTTTCACAGCTAATGTACTAACTTGTGTTTGCGAAAATCCTTCCAACAAGCTACCAGGGTGTTTCTGTAGACAGATACTATTTTTGTAAACCTAACTTGAAATGCATTCCAGATATCAAAAATCATAACCTCAATTCTCAAAAACACCTTAAGTGGGACGAACACAGTTAAAATATACCAGCAACAATAAAGTAAAACTGATTCTATTAGCACACCTCACATGGAGCTATATGCCCTGAAACATTGATAACTTCATATTTTTCTCCGTTTAAAGCGGACCAATGAAGCACAGAATAATGTGACATTAAGTAGACATCGTGCTTTGATGTAGCCCAAACCAAATTTCTCAGCTGCAAATTCAAAATGGAATAGGGGTCATCAATAAGAGTACTTGAGCTCATATAATGCTTTAAGCAACATAGAAAACAGAGTTGAGAAGAAATAATTTACAGGCTTGATACGGATGCTCCTCAACATAACTGAGTAGTGAAAAATTAAGGTCATACTCAACTTGCCAGCAGCAATTGACTTGTTCACAAGAAATGCAAATCCAAAGAAACCTCTGAATTCTTCTACTATATGGATGGTTGATCAAAAGAGTAAGGACCGATACAAAGTACAAACAACAGGAAGTTGGCATGGGTGTGCAGTAGTGTAACACATGTGAAACCATCAAACAGTCATCATTCTTGTATTATGAGAAACTGATAGCTATATGAAAATTTACATATGCGATGAGAGAATGTCTGTCCTTAAGCACTATCCTACTGGAAAATAAATAGCTTGGATTATGGATCCAATAGAAATATACAATAAATTCCAACAGATTGCTAGCTAATGGGTTCCTTTCTACATCACCGATGAAGAAAGCGTGTTCCATAATTTAAATTCAAACCACAAAAAATGTGAGCACGCCTTAAATTTGATTAATTTAATTGAAATGCAAACCCCTCCATGCCAATCTGATTAAGCAACTCATTTTGGCAAGATCATGAGATTGTAGAGAAGTGGAATTATTAGTTTCAAGCCAAAGAATGGAACAAATTAACTCACTTGGAAATGAAGAATAGTGGATTTGACAGATCTTGTATTTCGCTGGAACTCATAATACATGCCACCTTTCTCTGTTGGTTTGCATTCCTACACGATTAATGGGAAAAAAAGGAGCTGGATGGTCAGCAAAGATGTGTTCACTAGTAAATGCAACTGAGCTACTCATTCATCGAAGTTCATGTTCATGCCTTTTCAGATTCTTCTCCAGAATTTGGAACATTTTCATAGTTTTTGTACTGCTCCAGCCTGGTTTGTCTATACGTCTCATGTGTAATGCTTAGTGCACTCCATGGTATTCCTTGAATATCTTTTCCTTTCCTTGCTTGAGCAGAGGAAATGTCATTTGCCCTTCCATTCTGAAAATTACAAAGATACTAAGTTGTGAACGACATAGAAATAAGAAAACATTGAAGAACAAATAGGAAAGCAATACAATAATGATGATGAGAAGTTTGTATTTTATTAAAGATAAACAAAAATGAGTGATAATATTACAAATGCCATCCTGTTAAATGAAGAAACTAAAAAGGAAAGAAGTAGATATAAGCATACCAAAGGGTCATATTCTTCATCATCAGAGTCTGAATAGCCCATTGCTCTACCTTGAAATTCTTCATACATGTCATCTACATCGCCCATCTCATAATCTTCTGCCATTTTATCCATATCATCAAAGTGGTATCGTGGCATATATTCTCCTGCCAAAGATAAATAGATATTAATGTATTTTCAAGGATAAGAATAACCACATAAACATGACAGAAAATTTTCAGACAAAATCAATGAAAAAATAGATACAAACATTCAAAGAAATAACACCATCCAAAAGAGAAACAAGAGAATATGATATTACAAAATATCAAAATAAAAAGGGCCATGCTCATTCATTGATGCACCATCCTAAAGATTCAGAAATCACAATTATAAATTATTAAGCAAGCGTCCAAAAAGGAAAAAAATTGCAAGAGGCCACAATCACACATATATATTTACTCATAACAAAAAGATTTCCTTCAATATCTTTGCACCATTGTACTCAAAACTCAAAAGCAATCAGTTATTCACAGAAATCATCACAAAGAATCAGGGAAATAATCATTTTTCAAAATGTCTGCACAACCTATGGAGAACGCCAACTGAATATGAGAAAAAGATAGAATATTTTAATCTAAGCTTACACAATATCAACACTAAGAGATATTAGTCTGATCAACTTAAATTGCCTAACTATAAAATGGGTCGCTTTTGTGCATAAGTTTACAACAAATCAAAATGTAACTAACAAGGACATGAACCAATCCGAACCATAAAACCAAATAGACCACGTCCTTCACTAATTTATCCCAGACAACACAGGAAATCAAAAAGGAAGATAGATTTTATAAAGAACCCCTAAAACCTTAAATGAGATCTTTCAACTAAAGCGGCAACAGAAGCAACACCTGAACCTTAGCACTTAACTGACGACATGAGGACAACAAACAACCAATAGAGGCCGATGGCCTTTAAATCGATTGCAGATAACAAAGATCTTATCAGGTCAGGGAACGAATCGCAAAAAAAAAAAAAGATGGGTTTTCATAATTAGTATGCACCTCCAATAGGTTACCAGGACATGTCGAGCGATGATTAGCATCCACACGGTGTCCGAATCCAAAGCATCGGACGCCTTCCAAGCATAAACCGAAGAAATTCCCGAAAATAAAAAGGATAGGATTAGGGTGGGCAATTTCCCCCTTTTTTTTTTTTAATGCATTCCCTATGGATGAAGCAGCAGCGAAAAGGATACGAATAACAAACTGAGTGATAATGGATAGGCATGTGTAACAGTCACTGAACTTACTAAACAAATTTCTCTCTTCATTCTTTTCTAGTTAGTAATTTTATGACCGGATCTTAGTATTATTATTATTATTTAGAAGTTCTCAATTAACACAGAAATTTGGAGATAACACTAATTTTTTGCAAATAAGAGATGGTTTATTGTCTTTAATTAATAGATTTTAATAAACACCACTTATTTAATAGATTGGGTCTATCAAAATAGATCGATCTATTTAATAAATCATCTTAATAGATCATCTTTTAATCCGCCAATTATGGATAAGAGATCCGTCAACTATGAACAAGAGATCCATCTTCTTAGTTGACAGTGCCATTTTTTTTTTTAATTTAAAAAAAAATCATGTTGGATTGATTCATCATCCGCGAGCTGTTCTTAATTTATATTAAACCCTTTAATAAATTTGAAAGTATCAAAAATTACAGTAGAGATTTTTTTTATTTTAAAATCATTTTCAGGACTAAATAAAAAAAATGCAAAAGATTTGATGTTCTCATGTAACACGGACAAACTTTACATTCAAATAAATGACACTAATATAAAACATCAGATCGATCAAACCTAAGTCACATTTTGCTGCCCGATTACTTCCACATTCACAAGAAAAGAGTTTTTGAGCAATTGAAATTACATTTCCCAATCACAAAGTAAAAGACCTGTTAAGTATTTGAAAAAAAAAAAAAACAAACAAATATACCCATGCCATCCACGTGCACAAACCCTCCCCCATACCCCCTCCTTTTTCTTCTCTTCCCCACCGAAGCCTTAAACCCTTCCCCCTCTCTTCTTCTTCGTTTTTCTTCTCCAGCAGCGACAAACAACAGGGAGAGCCCTGTTCTTCTTCTCCAAGCTTGCAAACCCCTTCTCTTCTGCTTTTCTCTTCTCCAACGGCCACAAGCAACAAGTTTCTTCTTCTGTCCTGCTTCTCGACAGCATCGTCGGAGCTCCTCGGAGTGTGCCGGAGCTCGCCGGACCACTAGGAAAGGGGGGCAAACAAAGCCCTAGTTGCTCTCTCCTTTTCCCCACCAACAGCGGCACTTTGCTACCTTTTCTTTCCTCCAACAGCAGCCCTAGCTGCTGTCCTTTTTTGGGCAGCACCGCCGGAGCTAGCTGAGGTGGCCAACGACGACGGGAAAATAACCCTAGTTGCTGTCCTCATTTCCAGCAGCCACACAAACTCCTTAGAAGGTATATTTTATACTTTGTGTTAATTGATGTGTAGTTAGGAGGGCTATCTAGATTAGAACAACAGTTTCATTTAGGAATGTGAAGTGGTACGAGATAGCGAGATCAAAAATAATGATCTAGTGGTTTCGAGTTGTAAATCATGTTCAGATTTTGTGTTATGATTTTATTATCCTTTTAATTATTAGAGTTATTATATTTTGTAGATACGAGCTCGAATGGAGCACGGTGACCTACCGACACTCGAAGATTTTGCTGTACATAAGGTGGATACATCTACTCTTGTATAGTTCCTTGTGCATGAATAAATATATAAATTGTATTATGTATATGTTGTATCATTGTTTTCAAAAATGGGAATTTAAAATGATACTTAAATAGCAAAATGGGTATTAAATAATTAAATCATTGGAGGGTAAATAAGTGATATTATTTCTTGTTCATATGTGGGTTCATATTGGGATTGATATGGGAAGGGTTGTTTTTAAAATTAAAGAAATATTTTGAATTACTCTTCTGTTGATACTTTGTCTCTTTTGACTTGCTTGACCTTTCATACTTCATGCTTTTGATACTCTATCTGTTGATACTTGTAGTTTTTATCTGTGGACCCTATAATGATAACTTAATAGATTTGATACGAAAATATTTCCTTGATTGACCATTTAATATGAAAAGAGAATAATCATGATAATAGATGAATATAATCATAACGGTGAATTAATAAAGATAGTAAATGAAGAATTAAAAAGTGAAGACTATGAACCTAGCTTTATACCAGAGCTCTATATTAGAGTACTGGACCGCCCACATGTTATTGTGGTAGCGCGGCGGCCGCGGTCCAAAGTACCTGACCGTACACCCGAGGCGTGTTGGCGTGATGTAGCCCTCGGTCAGTGTTTATTATGTCTTCCACCGGTGAGGGCTGATAGCCCGTACGTCAGATGACGTATGCGACAGTTTTATACTCTTAGGAGGCTTTTGGTCTATCCATATGATATTTCTCTCTGATGATATTGGCTCCAGTGATTCACTTTTTAGTTGATTTATCAGATTCAGACTATTGATATACATGTTGATCTTACCATGATAACTTATAATTGAGTGATTAAATAATAAGATTGAAAAATTGATTTTATTAATGATGACAAGTGATGATAAGGTGAAGATCCCAAACTCTATCTAAAAATTTTACCTGATTATAGATAATGAGAAGATGATTATACATATATATGTATAAATGTAGAACTTTAAGAATAATCCTAAAGTTGTAACAAAAGATGATGATTTATTCTACTTCCTTGACTTCTTCAATAAGATTAAATTCATGCACATCTTTCTTGAGTATCCACTTAGCCATTTGGCTAACTTGCTACATTCCTTGGTCTCCAGTTTTGCAGACACAGGGATCCTTTTGATATTATAATTGATTTTGGACTTTCATAGAGTTGCTCAGAGACCTCGACGTGTTGATTTTCTTATTTGTTTTACTTTTGTTTCGCTGTATTTACATTTTGCAATTTTGTTACAGATGTCGTTTATCTGTATAGTAATTGTAGTTTATGAAAACTATGACATATACATATAGTTGATACATTTCGTGGTTATGTTGTTTTTATTTTATGTATGTTCCAGTCGTGTGGGTTGATGAATCTGTTGTTCATGTTTATATATTGTGATGTATGTATGTATGCTTCATATTGTCACCGGTACAGGGGAGATGTTGCCGAATTTTATCTGACAGGGACTCTTCTGGGGGCGTGACAAAACCAGTACCAATGTGATGGTTTACATGAATATGTATATTTTTCTAAAGAGCAAAACGTTCATTGAATTCAGAAGCAATATTTCACTGCTGTTATACACACAATGATACACAGAGGCGAAGTAGTGGTACCTAACAAGCTTTGTAGGCATGACTCAATTTTGTCTCAACTCTCAATCTATACATTTTTTTCTGTTTCACCAATAAAGGGATATTATAATTCCAGAAAAGAGCAGAACAAGAGAAGTGAAGTATCGAATTGTTGTGGTGAAGCTTGCATCAGCAGCACTCTCCAATCCTGGGGGAAGAGCATCGCAAGCGAGGCCTTCCTTGCCTTCACGGCATTCACTGGCAAAAAGGCCTGGAGGATACTTTCCATAGAGGTTAATGTAACTGAACATGGTCGTGGCACAGTCATTTGCGGCATCATTCAACTGATCCACATAGGGGCATGCAAATTCCTTGAAGGCAGTACAACAGAAGTTAGCAGGGTATTGTGGACCCTTGCACTTACTGGTGATGATCGTGTAGTTCAAGTTTTCAAAGTCGATGGGGCAACCTAACAATAAATTTCCAAAGAACAGATTCAGCACTTTCAGTTAAATGAATAATCAACAGGCAGACTAACAAGTATCTGTGGTTTGAGGGCCACAATAATGATCTTCAGCTATTTACAAAGAAGATGTAGGTTCAATTGAGATTTGTTAAGTAGCAATGTCATTGCATTGTTCTTGAAACTATATAGCCATACCAGTGTCAGCATATCTGAACACAAAATGGTGTGTTTTTTGTGATATAACAAGGAAATTAAGTACCTGTATAGCCATACTTTCAACAGTCAAATATGTGAAGCTAAAACAGTCAAACTTTTGAGTTCCCAAATTGCAAGTGGTATATTTTAAGAATGAAGACATCGACATAAGACTTATGAGAGAGGCTGGTTCTTTGAATTTTCAGATCTTAAAGTTTTATTTTCTTGAGATGTCAAAGCGCAAGAGTGCAGCCTTCAAAAAAAAAAAAATGAATGCAGCCTGATCTTTGAATCTTCACATCTTAAATTTTTATTTTTCTTGAGATGGCAAAGCACAGGTTAAGAATGCAGCCTGACAAATCTGACTGCCAAAAAATTGAAGAGGACTCTCTGAGATCAGAATAAAAAATCATTGTATTTCAAGTGAGGGGAAAAAATTGTCACAGTAATTAGTAATTACAAATCAACAAGATAAGTCAAATCATTTCTATTCTAAGGTTCTTTAAGACTGATAGTCATATAGAGGTCTCTTCAAGATTAGAGCATCTCCAGTGGGAGGTATTTGGAGGAGATATTTCTCCAAATATCCCCCACTCCCAAATATCCCCCATTGTGGGGGATATTGGATGGGATAATAGAAATCACCGGACACTCATCTGTGTCCGGTGATTTCTTTATGTGGGGCCCACAAAAGTGGGCTGCCAATACTTATATTTTTTTTTTTGTGTTTTTAATATGGTGGACCCACCTTATATGAGTCTGCCGACAACTTTTTTGTTTTATTTTTTTTTAATTTAATTAAATTTAAACTATGCAAACATTAAAAAGAGTACGTTAGAAGATTTAATTGTCAAGGATCAAACGTTCGGAATCAAACGTTCGAAAAATGAACCGTTCGAAAACGTTCGAAAAATTAACCGTTCGAAAACGTTCAATTTCTCCCTATATAGACATCCTTTCTTTCATCTATTTTCATCATTTTCATATCCATTGCCTACCAAAAATTTAGAGAGATGGATAAAAATTCTGGTCATTATTTTAGGGATTTGTTCAACTCTCCAAATATCGACGAAAATTCAAGTGAAGAAAGTTCTCGAGCCCATCCTAATTTCTTCAATCCTCAATTCCCATTTCCCACTCAACATCCACCAAATTTCCAACCTTTTCCATACCCACCACCATATTACCATAATTTTCAAAGTTATCCAAATTCTTTGAGTGGCGACCCTCGAGCTCCGTTTTATACATATCCTCCAGAATATTGGCAGAGTAATCAGTATTTCATGCAAGGCCCATCTCATGGAATTAATCAGCTTCAATCACCAGAGATTAATTCAAATGAATCGAGAAGAGCTAGTGTTGATGCAATTGACAGTGATAAAGGTACACCTTATGTAGTCCCTGATTCGCAATTTCCTCCATTTTCATCAGAAATAGGGTCCGACGATATTATTCTCAATCAAGCACCAGAGATGGGCAACGAATCAGATGAAGACCATAACAAGCGAACAGTATGGACAGTGGCAGATGATAAGCTCCTTGCAGCGGCCTACACTATTATGAGTGAAGATTCAGTAGTTGGTAATGCCCAGAAGAGTGAGTCATTTTGGAAACGAGTTGTGACATACTTCAATACCAATCGAGCTAAAGGAGCTAAAAAGAGAACTGCGGAGAAAGCAAAATCACATTGGGCTTCATTGAAAAAGATCGTAAATAGATACAATGGAATCTACAATAAATGGTATAATGATCGACCAAGCGGATGGAGTGATGAGGATTTGATGGTGCGAGCTCATGAAGAATACAAGAGTACTTTTAAAACTACTTTCCAATATGAGCATGTGTGGAGAATCGTGAAAGATAGTCCTATGTATGCTCCTCAATCCTCAGATCGACGGGCAACAAAAAAAGCAAGAACATCAGAATCATCAGGTGCACATACTGACTCTTCTAATCCTAATACAAGTGCTGATATAGATGATAGAGAAATCCGATTTCGTCCAATGGGACAGAAGGCAGCAAAGAGGAAAGGCAAAGAAAGAGTAGGCCTACTTGATGAATTGAATCAGGCTATGCAACAATCAATGGCGCAGTTTGAAGAGTATAATAACAATAAGAAAGTTGATCAACTCATCCAAGCACATCAACTCCTCGTAATGGACACACGAGGCATGACTGATGAACAACTTCAAAATCATCTAGCGATATGTGAACAACTGAAGAAAAAATTAAACATGTAGTTAATTTGGTTTATTTTAGCTGCTCCATGTTACTTTTATTATTTATAGTTTATTATTATGTATTTTATTAATTAAATATGGTTTTGTATCTCTGTATTGTAATTTTAAATTTATAAAATATTTGTATTTGTATTTGTATGAACTTAAATTTATATTTCTATTAAATTTTTGTTAGAATTAAATGTAAGTTAATTAAATTTGATGAGATATTTAATTGTGGAATTGAGGATATTTGAGAATGAATATTTGATGAGTGAGACCCATAAATATTTGATTGGTGGAATATTTCATTGTGAAAGTTGAGATATTTGAATAGTGGAATATTTAAAAGATGATATGGAAGTGGGGTCCACAAATACTTGGGAGAAATATCCTAAGCTATTGTGGATGCTCTTATGATATAGCAACGGTTAATACATGAGTATGGATTCAGATTCCAGAATTAATACAAGAAATTGCATGAAAACCCAAACTTTCTGGGAACTAATTTGTACAGAAACAAAAAAACATTAGTTTTGGTTTAGTTTTTCATGCTGACAATTCAATCCTGCCCTTGAACGAAAAGGAAAAAAAATAAATAAATAGAAACATAAAATTTCGGAAATTAAATATCCTGCTAATCAAAATAAACAGAGAAAAAAATAACTTGAGCATATCGTCCATGAACTGGAAGATGGATTGTCAGATGAAGACAAGGAAATCAGTAAGTGCAAATTATCTTACTCGTTTGAGCCTGAAGCAAACTCCGCCCGGCAGATCCACGCGACCCGAGCACATTATCTATCCAAAGGTAACCAAGATCGTTCAATGCCCTAACTCGTCAGCTCGGGAAAGAGGGGAAAAGAAAACAAAATCATAGAGGAAATATCAACTGAAGATCGAATTTTTTCGGCATCCTACCTGAGATGAAGGTGGAATCGGCAACCGACACCGCTACGACGAGGAGAAGAACGGTGGGCAAGCGAATGTTGGGAATCAAATCCATCTCATCCTACCTCCTTCGATAGTGCAAACCGAACGAGAGAGGAAGAGACGCGGAGGAGAGAAGTGGAAGGACGGTGTAGGAAGAGGAGGGGCGCTGCTTACACGGCCGCAGAAGTCGGGAAGAGAGGAAGCCATGATCGAACGCGAAGCTGGAAGCCCGCCAGGGAACGGCAGTAGAATATTTTTTTACAGAACGGTCACTTCACCCACAGACATTCCACTTATTTACAATCCCATCCCCCGTATTTTATTTTTGATCCGATGTAAAATACTAAAATGAAGAGGCTTCAAACTAAAATTGCATTAAAAAAAGATAAAATATCTTTAACCCTGTGTTTCTATTTAGTAGTATTTTGCTATTTAAAAAATAACATTTAATTATTTTTTTTTGATAAAAAACAAATCAAATAAAAGATGATTATGCCTTTATCAATAAAAACTTTAAAAAGGAAAAAAAAACATATTAAATTAGTCATTATATTTTTCGATAAAAACTCTTACAAAATTTATGCATGAATCAATCAACATAAATAATAGAAAAATAATCTTCAAAAGATAATCAACTAAAAACTCATTCTAACATCTTTACCAAAATAAAAAAAATAGAATTCTAAATTAATAAACTAAAATTAAATAAAAATGGAACCAAGTTCCTCATTAAAAATATCCTCCTCATTATTAAATGCAACAAACAATAAATAAAAGACACTGATATTTTTTTTATCAATTTTTAATAATAATTTCAAGAGAAAAAAAAATTAAATTGACTATTATATCTCTCAATAAAAACCTTCACAAAATTTATACACGCACCTATATAAATAATAGAAACGTAGCAACTCTAAAAGGGATAATCAACCAAAAACTTATTCCACCACCCTAATCAAATCAAAAAGAAATCATAATTTTAAATTAATGAACCAAAATCACTATCACTTTATTACATGCCACACTTGATGATGATGAGGAGGAGAATTTTAATAATGATCTTTGTTCATCTTCATTTAATTTTGATTCATCAATTTAGAATTTTAATTATGTTTTTTGTTTGATAAAAGTGATAGAATAAATTTTTGACTGTTTATCCTTTTCAGAATTATTATTTTTTTTATTATTTATGCTCATGTATATATATGAATTTTATAAAAAATTTTACCAAAGATATAATAGTTAATTTAATATATTTTTCTTCTTTATTATTATTAGAAAATGATAAAAAAGAGAAATAATTATCTTTGAGAAATAATTATCTTTTATAAGATTTCTGGTACATGACTTTTGATTAAAGGAACATTAAATATTACTTTTTAAACACAAGGGTACAAAATACTACGGAATATAAAACACATATGGTTAAAGGTATTTTACTCCTATTTATTACTCTCATCCTAAAATTTAAACTGTTATTATTTAACGAGGCATTAAATTCAATGACACAATCTCAATTAAATCCATTTAAAAATTGCTAATTAGAATTAAATCAAAGTTGATACACGAAACATAGCTCCAACATGTACGGAAGATCTAAATACACTCAGTGAAGGATCTATCTTCAAATAAACATATGATACAAACTAATAACAAAGATCTATACCTTTTTACACAAAGATAATAATGAACCCCTTGAACGCATGAACTGATAGAGCTAGCAAGTCAAAAAATTACCAACCACCAGCCGAGAAGGTTCATTCATCTACAGGAATCCATTCTAATTCTAGTTCAATCTCTCCACGCTCTACATTTTGTAGCTTTAGATGTACCTCTTGTTTTACCTTTCCATCCACAATGTTAATGAAGCTATCCTTAATGAGTGCATTGTCATTTGTTTTGAACCACCTTCCGATCTGCATGTTTCCGAGAAGCTCAGGATCCCCAAAAGCTAATGCAGCAGTGATCATAGGCTGGAGATCAACTTCAGCCTCACCCATTATATCGTCCGCAGAAAACATGTCGTGATCGTATACTTGCTGTTTGACATAGGGCAACAAAAGTTCATATCAGAACAGATTTTTATACAGAAATTGAACTATTAAAATTGGTTTGAACTGTTGGCTTGTATATTGCAACAAGATAAACGAGAAGTGCAGTGGCCGTGAAAGTGAAATTAATCAAAAGTGCAAAATGGAATTGTTGAAAGTGTACATTAGTCACTAAAGACCGAAGATTATTCGATAACATATTGTCCTTGAGAAAGGAATTTTTCATTAACTTGAGTACAATTCATCAACTCGAGTTCAAACAATGGATAGAAGTCAACACAATAACATGCTGTTACAGAAGTATGCATCCATGCAAACTATTCTTGATGTCCCTTGTAACTTGAGAGCCCGGTTAGTTCATTTTTCATCGCTTATGGAAACTATAATCATACTAGTGTCAACAATGTTGGTATCAAATTATATTCTGCATCGGTACACTTATTTTTTACAATTTATTAGTTATATGAATCTACTTTCTAACCTTGGTTTTCATAAACATTTAGTTACAAGAAAAATGGTTCATCTGATTTTACCAGTTTCAATGCTCCATAACGTTGAGGTACTGTAAATTTGAATTCTTCATTCCATACTGGATTCAAATTGCTATTTTTAATTGTAGTTTGGGCTTTCTGCAACCATCAGATGACAGGTGGAAATTGGAAGGTAAAATTAGTATAATACAGTAACCATTTTCCTTTGGATAATAATCAACGTAAATCAACTCACCTGCCGCCCCAGATTCAAAATTACATATGGATCACTTGTAAGCAAATCTCTAACAGCTAATTTTATGCCTCTGATTACTTTGACCTTCAATTCACCAATAAATTCCCGTGCATCTTCCTGTAACAATAAAAAGTACCTCATCAGTTTTGATCACTATTTTGTGTTTACTAAAAGACCAAAGCAGTGGAGTACCATAAAAGGCGAGTAACACATAACATAGTCATTGTGAACAACTTTATGAGCTCTAAAACAAAGAATGTTCAAAAACGACTTACTGTCTTCTTTGAACTGCAGGGTTGATGCTTGTGATCCAAATCCCTTGAAGATTCATATGCGTCGAAGGATATCTTTGAAGACACTATACGCAAACTTGGTTTCAGGAAATCTTGCAACTCATACTTTGACCTACAAAGAGTGGGATCATTAACAAGCAGTTAATGAACCAATTTCAGGAGAAACAGTGAAATAATTACCTAATAAATTTGCTTCGTTCCTCATTATTTGAATCTGGTTTAGGTTTTCGATACCCTTTAGGAAGAAAAGCCTCATATATTGAGTTGGCATATGTATTCCCTCCCACTTCAATCATGGAATCAATGTCACTTTCACTCCATTCTTCCAATGTCAAAGGCAGCACCTGAACTTCAACAGTACCAGAGGTGAAAAAGCAAGCGAAATCAGAAATGACACAGTATTTAACACAAAATATCAGAATCTATCCAATTGGAATTTCGCAAAAGCACAGTCCCTTTAGCAGGATATGCAATTGGTTCCACAAGTTTCTTCTACTAATATTTACCCTAGGAGCAGCTGTTTCGAACAAAACATACTAGCAGAGGAAAGCAATCTCAAAGACTACAAGTTTGGAAGACCTTTAGAGTAAAGTGAGATATTGGATATTTAAACAATTTCTGAATGGCATAAGCTGGAAACTGTGTGCACAGAAAGTTTCAAATTCATTGATAAAAAAAAACTAGTAATGCACCATCTAAAGTTTAATGCCATGTACACAAAAATAAAACAAATAAATGACACAAATGGCATTCAAAAGGTTATGCTAGTAACTGGGATCTTACTATCCAGCCAATTACTTGCACGAGAAGAATTGAAAAAGGCTATAAGGGAGAAATTTCATAGACTTGATGCATGAAATGTTTTGCGATTAAAACAGGTTGTTGATTTGATGTTAATGTTGATGTTGACTTACAATGGAATGTCAAGTGTAAAGGCAATGGATTAAATATCCATATATAACATATTTGGCATCTCAAATAGTACCTTTGATATATCTGTACCAAGAGTCCTGTGAACATCACTACACTTTAAGCATATAAAAACACCAATATTCACTGACCTGCAAATTGCAATGACGAAATGTTCAGGTTAGACTACAAGACATCAGTACTGGACTGTTGGTTGAACTCATTTACTGTCTAATCAGTCTCATAAATTAACACTTTGCTAAGTCAGTAATTTTTTATTGGCTTGGAATATAAAGACAATTGTGAAATGAAACACTTCCTTAAAGAGGACAACTTCTTAGCAATTAGCTACGGGAAAAAAGGTTTTTTACACTTCAATGTAAATATCAGTTTCAATTGTTCCAAATTATTCCCGTAATCTTATTCATTTAATGGCAGAATGCAAGTACTTACGCCCACTTTGGATCTGGAGCACTACAATCTGCACAGATGCGATTATCACCTTTGAGATTAAGCTCCTTCAGTTTTCTCATTTTACCTGTTACATAAAGGATCATATGGGTATTTTCTAATCTATGAGGAATACACAAAATTTCTAGATTTCGAATTTGTGATTACCAAGTAGAAATGAATATTAGATTCCATAAGTGGGGAAATATTTTTGTCCAAGCATGGTATATGAAATATGTGATATTTTTAATTAAATCACCAGTATCTACTAGGCTTTAACCAAAGTACAGTGTTCCTGGAGCTAATGTATCCTAGATGTACTTCCAGCAAAGGAAAATTTCTGCATGTAACAACAGTGGCATTCCATAAAATATCTCTAGATTCCACAAAGCTGCAATTTTCTTGGATCTCATACTATCTGGATGTTATGGACATTTTTTTCCCAAAATCTTATCTTTTAAACAATAATTAATGTAAATAACTGTATATAAGACCCAAACATTACTTAGATCATAGTCTACTAGGACTCCCATGGTGGCAGTGCATGAATAGAAAGTTAAAAACAAACAGTTGCTGAACACCATAAAGAGCTTTGGTCGGCTAAACAGGAAAGAATAAGAGAAAAGCAGGGCAGAGAATGTGGAGACATGTCTATCAGAAATCAAGTGATCTACCTTATGCCAAACATTTATTAAAACAGTAAACATTCAAGGAACGACAATTTGCCAAAGGGCGCACGTAGGTTTCCGAATTGACTAAAAGGCACACACTACTTTGGTATTTACCAAAGGACACATTCAATTATATGCTGTTCCCGTTTTACCCCTCCTGACAAATCTAATTTTTTTCTCTCTCTTTTCTCTACCATTTTTTCTCTCTCTTCTCTTTCCTCTCTCCTATGCATGCAACCTCTCTTCTCTTTCCTCCTCTCTCTTCTCTTTCCTTTCTCTTTTTCATGGATGCATAAATAACGTGAGCCTGATATCATTTCAGGCCGACAACGTTTAAGGTTTAATTAATTTTTTCGATAACATTTTAACACCTTTGAAGAAGCCGAAATAATCAATGGAGAGCACCGTTGAACTCCTTGCAACCTCATAAATCTACGTAACCTAAAATGATTGCAATTTGATGTCTCTAGATCGATCAATGAGTTTTGATCGAAACCCATTGATAGACCTAGATAGGTCCAATTGGACTCATTTCAGGTCCTGTGGATTATGAAGTTGCAAGGAGTCAAACGGTGCTCTTTCATTGCTTATTTTGGCTTCTCTAAACGTGCTAAAATATTATTAAAAAAATCAACCCAACATGGGCCTGATATGGTTGGGCCTAATATGTATCATGCCCTATTAGGTAAAAGAAGCGATTAGGTCTGGGTCCTTCAATCCATAGACACATTTGTTCCATCTCCAACTAAAACCAATCAACTACTCAACTGATCTCATCTATCCCCATTAGAAAGCCATTGGAGTTCATTTACAAGAAATTGGTTTTGCTTTTCGTGCCACGTTAGCTTACACTTGATCCCCGCATCTTCCCTTTCCTTTATTGGTTTTCGAATTTCGTGTAGAAGCAAACTCTCCAAATTTATACCAACCTTTACTTAAGTGATCTTAAACATGAGTTTTTCCATTGTAAATGAGTACGGAGCAATTAATGAATTCCATTGGACCTGATATGGGTTTCACATCAAGCCCACATTGGCTGATTATTTTGATAATATTTTAACACCACTGAGAAACTGAAATATGCAATGGAGGACACTGTTGGACTCCTAATGACCTCAGAAATTCACAGGACCTGAAATGGATCCAATCGGACCTATCTAGGTCCATCAGTGGGTTTTACCCTAAACTCAAGCTCACTGATGGACCTAAACAGATTCGATTTGACCCATTTCAGGTCATGTGGTAAACCCACTGATGGACCGAGATAGGTCCGATTGGACCCATTTCAGATCCTGCGAATTTCTGAGGTCACAAGGAGTCCAACGGTGCCCTCCATTGCTTACTTTGGCTTCTTTAGAGATATTAAAATATTATCGAAAAAATCAGTCCAACGTGGGTCTGATATGAATCGTGGGTCTGATATGGTTCATATCAGGCTCACGTTGGGCCTGATATGGAACCATATCAGACCCTATTATGTAAAAGAAGTGGGTTAGGTCTGGGTCCTTCAATCTATAAACACATTCATTCCATCTCCAACTGAAACCAACCAACTACTCGAACGATCTCATTTATCCCCGTTAGAAAGTCGTCAGAGTTTATTTTAGAGAAATTGGTTTGTCTTTTTGTGCCTTATTAGCTTACACTTGACCCCCACATCTTCCCTTTCCTTTATTCGTTTTCGAATTTCGTGTAGAAGCAAACTCTCCAAATTTATACCAACCTTTCCTTAAGTGATCTTACAACAAATAGGAGTTTTTCCATTGTAAATGAGTACGGAGCAATCAACGAATTCTATTGGGCCTGATATGGTTTCATATCAAGCCCACATTGGGCTGATTCTTTTGATAATATTTTAACACCACTGGAAAAGCCAAAATATGCAATGGAGGACACTATTGGACTCCTTGTGATCTCAGAAATCCACAGGACCTGAAATGAATCCAATCAGACCTATCTAGGTCCATTAGATTCAACGTTGCCCTCTATTGCTTATTTCGGCTTCTCCAATGGTGTTAAAATATTATCAAAAGAATCAGCACAATATGGGCCTAATATGGAACCATACCAGGCCTAACAAAATTCGTTGATGCTCCGTACTCATTTACAATGGAAAAACTCCTATTCGTTGTAAGATCACTTAACGAAAGGTTGGTATAAATTTTGAGAATTTACTTCTACACGAAATTTGAAAACGAATAAAGGAAAGGGAAGATGCGGGGGGTCAAGCGTAAGCTAATATGGCACGAAAAGCAAAACCAATTTCTCTTAAATGAACTCCAATGGCTTTCTAACGGGGATAGATGAGATCGTTCGAGTGGTTGGTTGGTTTCAGTTGGAGATAGAATGAACGTGTTTATGGATTAAGGACCGTAAACCTAACCCACTTCTTTTACCTAATAGGGCCAAGGACTCCAAACCTAACCCGCTTCTTTTACCTAATAGGGTCTGATATGGTTTCATATTAGGCCTACCTGATATGGTTCCTTATCAGGCCAACAATGTGTGTTTGATATGGTTGTGGGTCTGATATGAGTCATATCAGGCCCACATTGGACTAATGTTTTCAATAATATTTTAACACCTTTGGAGAAGCCGAAATAAGCAATGGAGGGCACCGTTGTACTCCTTGCAACCTTAGAAATCCATAAGACCTAAAATGAGTCCAATCGAACCTGTTTAAGTCCATCAGTGGGTTTCAATCAAATCCACTAATCGATCTAGAGATATCAGATTGCTACCATTTTAGATTCTGTGGATTTCTGAGGCTATAAGGAGTCCAACGGTGCCCTCCATTAATTATTTCAGCTTCTCTAAAGGTGTTAAAATGTCATTGAAAAAATCAACTAAACCCTAAACGTTGTGAGCCTGATATGATTTGCATATTAGACCGACGTTATGCATGCATGCAAAAAAGAAAGGAAAGAAAAGAGAGGGGAGGAAGAAGAAGAGAGGTGCATGCTTAAGAGAGAGGAAAGAGAAGAGAGAAAAAAAAGACAGAGAAAAGAGAAAGAGAAAAAATTAGATTTGTCAGGAGAGGTAAAACGGAAAGAGCACATAATTGAAGGCACCCTTTGGTAAATACCAAAGTAGTATGCATCTTTTGGTCAATTTGGAAACCTACGTGCGCTCTTTGGTAAATTGTCGTTCAAAGAATGCAAAAGAGTGGAGAATTTATGGCGGCTAATGTAGGCTTAATTAAATCACTCCACAACAATCTAAAGAGTGAAGCTAATTGTCATAGCAATTTCCCAATGTACTCGGATAGTTTGATTTATGATGGTGTACCAGGCACTGAATAATTCAGATAAAAAATATTTACTCTCAAAATACAGCTTCCTTGAAATTTGCTTTATCCCAACCAAACAACAAATATTATCTGGTGTATAGTAAGCTGAAGATAAGGATGATGAATATGAAAGACTACACTAGTGCACACCTGAGGCAGGCTTCTCTGATCTGTAGTAGCGGATGCTCATGTCTACAAATTGATGATCTCGATATTCCACAGCCGGGCTAATCCGAAAACTGAAGATAAAAAAAAAAAAAAAAAAAGATAATTTAGTCACTATTCAACATTAAGTAGATTTCTGAAGTTAATGGATATAGTTCACATTGTGCAAGTTTACTTGCAGGTATAACCTTACGATGAAAAACCACTACAGGAAAAGGGATACGATACTAAAATAGGAACTCAACAAACAATAACAGGCTGCCGAACTACGGTAATATACAAGTCAAATAATCCGCAAACTTCAGATCTCTGTATATATCAGGTAAAAATTATCAGCCAACAAAGTAGTCGGGAAATGTTACTTCAAACTCTTTTCAAGCCATAAGCAAATCAAAGGCAAACAAAATCCCCCAAAGAACGAACTTTAAGCGTCTGAAACAAAGCCTCAGCAGCTTAATGCCTACCCAAAAAGAAAAACTAGGATCTTGAAGATGAAGAGGATCGACTACAGATTTCAAATCTTTCCCCAAAACACAAGAAAGGTGGAAGGGCAATCGCCGCAAATCGATCTTACCAGGCAACCTAAACGCGGTTTGATAGAAAAGCCTTCCGGAATGAATCGAGCTTCACGACGTCGCCGATGCTGGAACTTGCTCCTCTGGCTGACGAATACCCAGAAATAATTGACTAAGAAATAACAGCAATCTTACAGCGTACGTGTCGCGGGCCGCGGTTTCCAATTCGTACTAAGACGACCACGCATCTAAAATCAAACCGGGCCGCTTTGAACCGAACCATTAATTCCACTTCTAATTTTATCCAAATTATGATGCAGTGACAGCGCATAGAGGAGGAATATTATTTTGGGAAATTTAATTTCAATGCGCACGTTAAGTTTGACGGAGACATTGCACCGGGCGCCCCACACGGCTCATAATCATCGGTCAGCACGGTGGGAGAGAGTTATACAAAGTTTTTATCGAGATTCTGTGCCATTGCAACAATACTGACCAACTCAATTGGACAAGTTTGACGGATACATTGTTCAGATGTAATGAGAACATGGCTAACGCATCCAGAAGATTAGAAAATTATATTTAATATTAATTTAATTGGTCACGATGTGATCCATCATCATGGGTAGATGTGTAATTTAACTTTATTTGATTTAGCAAGTTTTTGGATTGGATCCGGTAGAATCCGCTCCGATTAAAAAAAAAGTGCTCCGCAAGCTCCCAACTGTCCATGTTGCCCTCGAGGCCCACGTGGACATCATTAAGCGCGCGGCCTTCTTACTTCCGTGCCTCTTCCCCACCTTCAGTGGCATATCCCCGACGTCTTTTCAACGCCTCTGTAGTTAAGGGTGTAAATGAGTTAAGTCATTCGTGAGCTATTCGAAGTTCGATTCGATAAAAGTTCGTTTAAGCTCGTTTAATGAGGCTCGTTAAAATAAACAAACCAAGCTCAAGCTTCACAATATTCAGCTCGTTAGCTCGTGAACATGTTCGTTAAGCTCATAAATCAACTTTTAAATAAAAATAATAATAGTTTTGATATTAAATTTATAGATTTTACACTCTACTTATGAAAAATAAACAAATATATTAAATTTATTTATTAGGATAAAATTATAAATTTTAACAAGAATATTATAATTTTTTAAAAATATATAATTTAGTTTTTAATGAATATTTAAATTTATAATTTATATTTATTAAGCTCGTTTAGGCTCGATAAAAACTCGAATAAGCTCGTAAGCCATGAATATATTCGTTAAATAAAGCTCGAGCTCGGATCGATTATAAATGAGTCAAACTCAAATATCCAAGAATTCGGCTCGGCTCGGTTCGGCTCGATTACACCCCTATCTGTAGTGGCTTGTGGTCCCACCGCCTATCACTACTAGTGGCCTCCATCCGGCCTCTCTTTGCTCAAGTCCTTAGTGGTGGTTGGTGTAGTACGGGTTGCGTTGCACGCTAACTGGCAGGGTGATGTGGAGGTTGAAGCGAGAGCGTGGCGAGGGGTCGGTGCTCACTCGGTGCATGTAGTTACGGATGAAGGATGTGACCTTCGACTTGGTCAAGGAGTCGCAAAGATTGAAGTAGGCGAAGAGCTTGAGCGTCGAGGTCAAGTGGCAACCTTGCCGATATTTGCCTAGTCCACGTCATCGGAATCCTCTTCTCGGCCTCCCAGCTTGTTGGTAATTCCTGCTCTGTTTTCTTAAATGTGATGGTATGTGAAAAAAATTTATGATTAATGTGTTATATTTAAAAGGTATCATAAGGTAATCATCTTATGAATATACTATTTATTGGATAAATAAATATTCATTATTTGAGTACACATTCTATATGTATTTGATTGGATATTAAATTTATTTACTGAATATTCACAATACGATTTATAGTATGAGAGAACTTGTGATTGGATCACGACTAATGGACATCTCTACATATATAATTATGAATATATTAAAATCTTCCCTAGTCAATGAATTGATGTGTTCGAATATCATCGATTCTGTGAGGTTAGCACTGCTTATACTCCTTGGTCTAACTAAGCAGTCGTTTCTCACTGACTGAGATATTAGGATGTCGAGAGTTAAACGTTGATGCTAGTTATGGTAACTAGTTTATTAGAGTGACTTACTATAAAATTAAATTTCATATAGTTCTCTACATATATGGATATATCAATGAAGCTCTTACTATAGCTTAAGTGTGAGTTTCCTTCGACTTGAGGTATTCAAGTCATCTTGGCCATGGAGACATATTTTGACATCTTAAGCAAGTATCTCCGAAGAGGTGTATATCCGAAATGATTAGGTATAAGCCGAAGTGTCCGAGAATGTTTGAATAGCTAACAAAGAATTCACTATTCCTTACAAGGAAATATATATCCTATAGTCACTTATTAGGATTGTTACTCAAAGTCTTTAGTCAAAGCATCACTTGTTAAGAGTATTGTATTTTTTTTATGAAAAGTAAATATATCTCATCAAAATATGCACAACCATACAAAATAACCACAAAGGCCCTTATGTCATATCTTACGAACTGTTATATCTAGAAGAAGGGTAGCCATGATAATGAACATCTGCTCACTCATGTACCATCTCTCGCTTTCTCTGTGATACATGCTGGATGCCTACTCATCCTTTGTACAGGGTACCAAAGCTGAGGTATCAATCAACACCGCCTATGATCTCTGTCTATACTGCACGTGTCTCATCCTCACCATTATCCATACTATGTCTTCCATCCTCTATCCTGGGTGTCGCCACACCCTCCATGTCATGGGCTCTATCATGTATCTGTGAACCACTGATGGCTCCAAGTCATCTCGATCAGCCTCCTCCTATGCCATGGGTCTAGGACCATCCGGTGTCACCTCTAAGTCCCATGAAATCACTTTTAGCAAGTGACCATCCATCAATAGATTTGATGTGTTTTTACCGTGAGCCATTTGCTATAGACTAAATAGGCCTTTGTGGTGGGCATATGCACCCCTCATGAGATTTTGGCAAAGCCCTAGCTATAAACATATTTGTGATGTCCTTATCTCAAACCTTTTGCTGCGAACTAGATAGATCTTTATGGTGGGCCTACTCACCCTCTTGGGCTTTGTGGCAAAGCCTTAGCCATAAACGGATTTAAGGTGTCTTTACCACTAACAATTTACTACATACTAGATAGATCATTCTAAGGTGGATCTATTCACCTGTTCATAACCATCACCTCATGTAATATCTCTTGCATACAATCCTCATGCTCTACTACATAACTCCCTGCGTTGTAGTCCCCTCTCTCATATATCACTCTCATCTCATACAGTCTCTCTCACATGCATTCCTTATACTCTACTATATGACTCCATCCATTATGGTCAACTCTCTCAGCTCTCCTCACTCCTCATTAGTCACACTACACTCACTCAATGGTAACATCCGATAAAGTTCCATCCATGACGTTGGAGTGCTCTGTTAGGTGGCCTGCATCCCATCTAGCTGTTGGTCCCGTGTGGGCCGACAATAAGGGGTAAATTACCTGAAATTATAAGTATACACTTCCTCAATCTTTTGACTTAAGTTAGATAAACACTTAATAAATGAAAGTTGAAATACATAAAATGGAAATACGAGACAATCAGATTTACTTGGTTGGTAATCAAAAGATTGCTAATCTAAGGCAATGTCAACTCACTAAGATTTCTTTCTACGAGCGAATCCTTAGAGATGGAGAAACCTCTTACAAGTGTTGAAAGCACAATTATGAAAAATAAAATAATAAATTCAAAATATAGAAAGTGTTGTCGTGAATCTTGAGCCCCAAGCATCTTTTTATAGCTTTACTGGTCAAAGTGGTGGTTTGCTGACGTAGCGAATTCCAGGTGCCTAGACCCGATCCGAGCACCCCTAGCTGGTTGCCTCAATTCGCTTTGCAACGACTAAGTGATAAGTCGTTTATCCACTCTTGGGCACTCGGATCAGTCCAAGCGCCTAGATCATTGTTGAAGGGTACACTAAAGTGATCCACAACAATGACTCTATGACAAGGTGCATGTTCGGCACCAAGGTGGTTCAGGTGCCTAGACTTGGTCCAGGTATTAGGACAAAGTCAACTCAAAGTTGACTTTATTCGTCTTAGACTCTAATCGCTTGAGTGATTCTTCGACCATCCAGAATTGAGCTCACCCGAACCCAACTCTGGTCTTCTCTCATCGAGCAATCTTTCGCTCCAATTTGTCATCCCTCAGAAGCGTCGTGCACGTCTTTCTCGTCTGCTGGTATACTCTTTGACAACACCTTGTCCCTTAAATTCATTGAGCTCACCAACTTACTTCCCATGCTATCCTTTTCTTTAGCTGCGTTTTCTGCTCGATTTCTTGTGTTCCTAAGTTCCTGCACACTTAAACACAAAGATCAAATACAACATGACCTAATTTAACTCGGTTGATCACATCAAAACTTACTCGGGCTACATACACCAGAATCTTGCTCCAGTAGCGCATCTGCATGTCTCCCCCAGTTAGCTATGGAAGGGAGTATTTGTAACCAGAGTGTCCGCCTCTGGGTGGATCTAATAGGAAGCACCTCCTGCCTGAGTTTTGTATCTGTAGTAGGGAAATATATATGGTCGACAAACCTCAATGTATTATGCCAAAATGTCCCAAGATTGGCCGGTGGGTAGAGACCTCATCACTAACCCTATACAAGTGCAGAATGATGTCTCACTGCTCCCTAGTAGGTCCATCGACAGTCTATCTACATGTGTGGTGCCTATGACATCAAGATTCATGTTGTCGCTAGGTGTACAAGGATCCCTACACTTATGCAGTAACAAAATGTATGCCCTCACTATGTTAATCTACATGTATGTTATAATGTATGCTCCCAAGTATGGTATCTCTATGCATATATGTTGAATGTGTAAATAGGTTAGTAACCAAAAATAACATGAACTCAAAAGTATCACCTGTGTATAGGTACCCGACCCGAGAATCCACCAAACGGCCTAAAGACGTGTATCTATATCTTCCTAAGAACCTGCTCGTCATCAAATCTCTTCCCCTCAAATATGTTATTATTCCTTGCCATTGAAATGTGATGAACCATTGCTAACATGGCAAGGTGACAAGCCCTAGCTAAGGTGGAGGTCCCTTTATACTGCCCTCTGAAGGTTCGCAATATGCATTGGTAAGTGGACATCTGTGACGACATCCATAGCCAAGCTTTGATTTGTCCCCATAGCTGTCGGACCAGCTCATATTGAAAGAAGACATGGTCCAAAGTCTCCTTATCATGTCGATAGAAGGTGAGAAGTCCTCTATGTAGTCCTATCTAGCTAACACTGGTAGCCTCCCATTGGCCAAGAGCCACACTGTGAAAGCATGATTTGGCTGGAGGTCTTTCTGCCATATTGTCACTGTCCAAAGCTTCTTGGCTTTGGAGTCCCTAAAATGATCATAAGCTTTCCTGACACCTCCACTCTTCTCACTGAACCCGGAAGAAAGGGTCTTGTTGATCCCGGTGTGGCTGGCAAAAAGGGTGTGAATTGCCCTGAAATAAGAGTTAAAAAATTTCTTTTGCTTCTTGAAGTTAGCAAATATAACACAGGTTAGTTGAACAAGAATTAATTAACATAAAAGAAAAGAAGAGGCAAGATTTACATAGTTACAACTGGGGAGGTTGTTGTTGGATCGCGGCGGCCGGCTAAAAGGGGGGTTGAATAGCCTGAAAATACAAAAACAAAAACCAACCCTTCTCGAACTCTCAACAGAACACTTGCATAAATAAATTAAACAAATAAACTAAAAGTAAGAGACAAAAGAGATTTACTTGGTTACAACGAGAGAGTTGTTAATCCAAGGAAGATGAAGTGCACTAGAATATCTCCTTCAGGCGGAGAAGCCTCTTACAGCGTTTAAGCACAGAAACAGAAGCTCAACTCTAAACTCAAAGCACACAAGCATTGAAATTACAATTCTTGAGTTGTTGAAAAAACTTTTGAACCAATGCTATATTTATAGCCTTGGTAGGGCGCCCTTAGGGTTCCGGGCGCCTTGGGGGGATAAACTTTATCCCCCAATGTTCAGATCGAGTCAAAACTCGATCCAGTCAAAAAGTCAACTCCGTGCCCCGGAGGGAAAAGTCAACCCCGTTGACTTTTTCCAGCAGGGGTCTTCTGCTCCACTTGGGTGATCTCTGTCATCTGGAATAGGGCTCACCCGAACCCAACTTCCGGTCTTCTCGAGCAGGCTTCCGCTCCGGCTTCTTGTCCCTCAGAATCGCCGCGTGCTTCTTTCTCATCCGCCAACGTACTCATCCGCAGTCTTCGTCCCTCGGTCGCACCCCATGCCGACCTTCTTGCTAGCTGCGTCTCTTGCTCCTCGAGCAGTCTTCCACTCCGGCTTTTCGTCCCTCGGAACCACCGCACACTTCCTTCTCGTCCGCCAGTGTACTCTTCCGCAACGCCTCGTCCCTCGGACGCACTACGTGCCGTCCTTCTCGCTAGCTGCGTCTTCCACTCGACTACCTGTGCTCCTAAGTTCCTGTACACTTAGACACAAGGTTAAAAACACACAGGACCTAACTTAACTTGTTGATCACATCAAAACAACTTTGGGGTTCCAACAGTTGTTAGTCCAAGACTTTGAAATCTTCACTAAAAATCTCCTTCTGGTGGAGTAGCCTTTTATAACAATTAAGTACAGAAACAATAGAAGTAAGTGTTTCATTTTCGGTTGTTACGCTGAACTTCTCGGATTATAGCTCTATTTATAGCTTACTGGTTAGATTTGACCATTGGCTAACATGGCAGCTCCGGACGCCTAAATTGGGTCCGAGCATCCCCAACGATGCACCTTATCTGCTCCTCAATGGCTCTTCAATGGGCTGATAATAACTTTTTATCTTTGTCGGGGATCGGTCCGGACATTTGAAGTGTTGTTGACATGAACTCCAACAGTTATTCATAGCAACATCTCGAAGTGGAGATGCCTAATTGGTACCAGGCTAGTTCGAGCACCTAGAGTTCAGGCACTTGGACAAAGTCAACTTAGAGTTGACTTTGCCTGGCTGCTGCTCCAGTCATTTGGGTGATTTTATGATCATTTAGAGTTGAGTTCACCCGAACCCAACTCCAGCCTTCTTATCAAGTAATCTTCCGCTCCAGCTTCTCATCCCTTGGAAGTACTATGCACATCCTTCTCATTCGCCTGTGTACTCTTCCGCAGCACCTCATCCCTTGGATGCACCGAACCCATCGACTCCTTTGTCGTGCCATTCTTTTCGCTACCTATATCTTCCTTTTGATTTCTTGTATTCCTAAGTTTCTGCACACTTAGATACAAGGATTAAACATAATATGACCTAACTTATTTAGATTGACCATTAAAACTATCTCAGGGTATTTACATATCTATCCTACTACCTCCGAACTACCTACCATGTCGAGGATGTTGTATCTAATGTGCATCAGGAGCTTGATAAGTGGGGAGTCTGTGTGTTTGGCTTGCCACCCCCACACCCATACATGCTACTGTAAATATGTGTGGTGGACCTAACGTATCAATAGTGTATCTTTCTTGTCATGTATGTTCCATAGAACCTTTGTCAGGAGAGTGTGGTTCCATGCTCATAAGTCTCTCAAGCCAAGACCACCTTTCGCCTTTAGGCGGACTATCTTTGACCATGTGATAGGGAGCTTTCTAGTTGTCCACATGAAAGATCTACCGATGCTGTAAATGCATGCTATGATTCCCTGTAGGAGAGGTAAATAGACATCCAATAACATTCTACTCCCTGCAGGACTGATGATACTAGCTGGGCTTTCCCAGCATAAGATAATGTGGATTTAGGCCATGAGTTGAACTTTTTTTTTTCATCACGAGTCCTTCTTCTCCTTCCTCTTCACTAACAAGCAAGAGGAACACGAGCAACAACCCCTCCCTTCCTCTTCTTTCTCTTCTCCAGTGATGACAAACGACAGATCCCTCCTCTTTCTTCTTCTCAAGCACAACAAACCCCCTTTTCTTTTGACTTCTCTTCTCCTGTAAGCAGTGGTAGCTGCTGTTCGCTTCCAACGTCAAGGGAAGTAATCTCGTCCCCGCTTCTGTTGTTGTTTTTCCAACTTATCATAGCCATCGGAGCCTTTGTCGGAGTTAGTCAAGGCCACCAGCAAAACGGAAAAGATTTTCCTTCCTTTTTCTTTCAACACATTTCAACTATTTCACCCTTTGGTTTGTCTTGCTTTCTCTCCAACAATAGTAAGCTCTTATTACTTTCATTCTCTCTTAGGTTTTTAGCGACGACCTCCTTTCTTGATTTCCATCAACAAACAGGAGCGATCAATTTTTCCTCAAGATGAATCTGATATCATTTTATTTTCTTTGTCTTGATAGCCTTTCCATAATGTTAATAGGATGAAGGCACTTAAATTTATTATGGGGAAAACATGCAAGATATATTTGATCCAAATCAATTTAGGGATGGGGAATATTACGAGGAAGTGAGATCAAAATGATCCTTCGACTTCGAGTTATAGATAACAATTTAGATGTTCATGTCATGATTCTTATTAGACAATCTTTTGATTATTTGAGTTATGTTTGGTGTTATGTTTATAGGCACGAGCTTGAGTGGAGTACGGTGACCTACCGACACTCGATGATTTTGCTGTATATAAAGTGGGTACATCTCTCTTGACTCATATATTTATCTTTGTGCATGAATAAAGAAATAATGAAATTATATATATTTGTATAATTATTTTTAAAAGGAAATTAAAATGATATTACAAGTAGCTAAATGAGTTAAAATAATAAAATTATGGAGGATAAATAATTGATATTATTTCTTATTTACATGTGAGTTCATAATGGGATTAATATGGGAAAGATTGTTTTAAAAATTAAATAAATATTCTGAATTATTCTTCTGTTGATACCTGTCTTTTGATTTATTGACCTTCTATACTCTATGTTTTTTGATATTCTACCTGTTGATACTTGTAGCTTTTTATATGTGAACCTTAAGATGATAAATTAATCGACTTGATACAAAAATATTAACTTGATTGACCATTTGATATAAAAAGAGAATAATTATGATAAATAGATAACATGGAATCCTTAAAGTGAAATAATAAAGATGATAAATGAAGAATATTAAAAAGTAAAGACTATGAGCCTAACTTATACCAGAGCTTTATATTAGAGTATTGGATGGCCCACATGTTATTGTGGTAGCACAGCGGTCGTGGTCTAGAGTACCTGACCATACACTCGAGGCGTGGTGGCATGATGTAGCCCTTGGTCAGTGTTCATTATGTCTTCCATCGATAATGGCTAATAGTCTGTACGTCAGATGACGTATACGACAGTTTTATACTCTGAGGAGGTTTTAACCTATACATATGATATTTCACTCTGATGATATTGATTCTAGTGATTCACTTTTTAGTTGATTTATTATATTTACCCATGTTGATATTATACCATAGATGACATGTGCGACTGTTGATTAAATAAATAAGATTTAAGAATTGATCTTAATTGATGATAATATATGAAGATAAATTCTAATTTTAACAAATAAATATTAGATGATCATAAATATATAATTATGTATATTATTTGAGAACTAAGAGAAGAAATAAAAGTTGAAATAATAAATCATATCTTTTTGATTTCTTAAACAAGATTAAATTCATGCATATTTTTCCTGATTACATACTTAGTCATTTGACTAACTTTCTACATTCCTTGGCCTCTAGTTTTGCAGGCACAAGGATCCTTTTGATATTGTAGTTGATTTTGGACTTCCATAAAGTTGCTCAGAAATCTAGACGTGCTGATTTTCTAGTTTGTTTTACTTTTTTTTCGTTGTATTTATATTTTGTAATTTTATTTCAGATATTGTTTATCTGTATAGTATTGTGGCCTATGAAAACTATGATATATATAAAAATTGATAAATTTCCTGATTATTCTGTTTAGATGGTTCTTAGGGTTTCTTATATTATACTATCACTGAGTGGGGTACCGAGAACTATACCCTCGGGGTGTGACAAGTTTATCTTATAGACTTAAAACGAGTTTGAAAATTAGATTCTCAAATCAAGAGAGAGATAGAGTTTGGTTAGATCAAACAGAAGGATAAATATAAAAAGATATTTGTCTGAATGGAAGCGTGCATAAGCCATGACTATTGGAGATATGAATTCATAATGTTTTGATAATAAACCAAAAGAGGTTTGGTTTAGTTATGCAATAACTTGGTTTACTAATAAATCAAAAGAGTTTAGTTTAATTATGAACCAAGATGGTTTGGTTTTGAATTCTGTGTCAACAAATTTGGTATCCATGAATTCGGTGGCGATGAATTAAGTGTCGATGAATTTAGTGCCAACGAATTCAGTGTCGACGATTTTGGTGCCAACGAATTCGTTGTCGATGATTTTGGTGCCATGCCACCCACCAAATCGTGTAGTGGGAATTCTCTCGGATTGCTTCCTCTTCACGCTTGGCTAGTACTGATCGGAGATGAATTACTCATGGGTTTGTGAAGTCATTTCAATGACAACTCGGCATGGATACGAGTAAAGTTAAACTCCGTTGGGTTTGTTAGTTGATGTCCTTTTCACTTCGCATCATCCCAAGTATACCTAAAGTAAAAGTTATTTTAGAAAATTTTATTTTATGATCACGTCTTACCGTATATCCTTGCATGCATACGATATATAATATAATAATTAAAACTTATTATATTTTTATTTTATTAGGTGTATTTTCTAAAACGTATTTTAAGACGGACATCAGACTCCCCTCACATAATGGTCTCTAAATCTTAGTTTCAATCCCAAATTTCTTGTATCCGGTTGAACTCATTTCTCCTTCTCTCACTTCCCGATAATTGATGACCGATGAAAAATTTCAATAGGATTGAACCGATCAATCCAGAGATAGACGAACTGAAATTATCATTTTTTTTTTCCTATTTGTCCTTCTCTCTTCGCTTCTCTTCCTCTTTTTGTCCAAGCAGCGGTGCTTCTTTCTTCTGCTTCCATGCAGTCTCTTCATATTCCTCAGCAACAGATTCCTTTTTCCAGTCTCGTTTTATTCCTCAAAGCAAAATGTCTCTTCTTCTTCTTCAAATTAGTACATCTTTTTCTTCCTCCAAGCATATCTGGTCCTTATTCCTCCAAACACCAGGTCTTTCGTTATTCCTCTAAGTAGTATCTTTTTCTTCCTCCCAGCAACAAGTCTCTTCTTCCTCCAAATACTAGGTCTCTTCTTTCTCCAAGCACTCTCTTTTCTTCCGCTAAGCAGTAATTGGTAAGTGTAAGAACCACCCCTTTCTATTTGCCAAGTCCTCTTCGCAGATCGATCCGAGACCATTCTTCCCACTGATCAACGCCAAATCGGTTGACCGTCAGTGCCATCTTCCGGCGGCCATTGTTCCTCTCCCTCTTCCCTCTCCACCAGCGACGCCTTTTTTCTCCCCCTGCTGCCGCTCATGAAACTAATACTTTCTGTCTCTCTTTTCGTACCCTTGCTAATACTATACTGCAGCTAAATTATTCAAGTATAGGGTTTTCTATTCTCGAAACTTGATCTTCCTTCTCTCTTTTCGACTTTCCTTTTTTCAGGAAATAAAGGTCATGTTATCTTAATTTCATACAAGTAATCGATTGGGAAAGTTTTGATCGATTACCCAATCGATCAAAACTATTTCTGTATTAAATCGTGTCAATCAATCGATTGATTGATCGATTAACCTCCCCAATCGATTGGCAAGTAGAAAAATGTGTAGAGCTTAAAATGAGCTTTGTTTCGCATTCGAGATCACCTCATTCCGATATCCGAATCAAAAGTTATGGCCTTCGGAAGTTTAGTACGCCCGAACTTCCTAGTTCTATGCCAACTCCCTATTGAACTTACGACCGCTAAGTGTTCGGTCAACTTTTGACCTATCTGGACTTTTTCTTTACCAATTTCTCGTTGGACTTCTGATCACCAAGTGCGGTCCTCCTTGATCCACTTAGATTTACCGTCTCGTGTCAAGTGTTTGGTCCTCTATGACCCACTTGGACTTCTTTCTACCCGATGTCCGATCATTTTTGACCCATCTAAATTTCCTTTTGCCAAGTATTGGGTCAATCTTTTGACATATTTGGATTTCCAAATACCAGGTATCCGGTCAACCTTAACTCACCTGGATTTTCACATTCCTAGCTTGACTTGTCAGGTCTTTTCATCTGCCTAGCTCCACTCACTAGGATTTCATATTTGTCTGGCTTCACTCACCAGGACTTTCACCTAGCTTCACTCACTAGGGTTTTCACCTGACTTCACTCACCAGGATTTTTCATCTGCCTAGTTTCACTCACTAGGACTTTTACCTGGCTTCACTCATCAAAATTTTTCATCTGCCCGACTTTACTCACCAGGACTTACATTTGCCTGGCTTCACCTAGCTTCACCTAACTTCATTCAGTAGGATTTTTCATCTGCCCGACTTCACTCACTGGGATTTACACCTGCCTGGCTTCACTCACTAGGACTTTCACCTAGTTTCACTCACTAGGGTTTTCACCTGGCTTCACTCACTAGGGTTTTCACCTGGCTTCACTCACTAGGATTTTTCATCTGCCTAGCTTCTAGTTAGGACTTTCCCAGTCAAATATCCGGTCAATCCTTTGACCTACTTGACTCTTTTTTACATCTAACTAGTTAATCTTGATCAGAGGAGAATTGTATCAACAATCTTCCTAAATGGATGATTGCATCTACAATCTCCATGTATTGTCAAACATCGAAATCTAAACTTCAATACTCAAGCTTGAATCAACCCAAACTTAGTCAACCAGTTCAACCTTGACCTAGGGATATTGCACCAACACTTCTCTCATTTTCTGATATATTCTGATGATCGATGAAAAATTTTAATGAGATCGGACCGATCACGAATTAGGATTATCATTTTTTGTTCTTGATTTCATCTTCTCTCTTCACTTAACTTCCTCTTTTTGTCCAAGCAGCGGTGCCGTTCTTTTTTTCTTCTGCTTGCATGCAGTCTCTTCCTATTCCTCCAAGCAACAGATTCCTTCTTCCTTTTCCAAACACTCTCTTTTTATTCGTCAAAGCAAAATGCCTCTTCTTCTTCCTCTTCTTCTTCTTCAAATTAGTACATCTTTTTCTTCCTCCAAGCATATCTGGTCCTTACTCCTCCAAACACCAGGTCTTTTGTTATTCCTCCAAGTAGTATCTTTTTCTTCCTCCCAGCAACAAGTCTCTTCTTCCTCCAAATACTAGATCTCTTCTTTCTCCAAACACTCTCTTTTCTTCCGCTAAGCAGTAATTGGTGAGCGTAAGAACCGCCCCGGCCCTTTCTATTTGCCAAGTCCTCTTCGCAGATCGATCCTAGACCATTCTTCCCACCGATCAACGCCAAATCGGATGACCGTCAGTGCCATCTTCCGGCGGCCATTGTTCCTCTCCCTCTTCTCTTTCTCCACTAGCGACGCCTTTATTCTGTCTCTCTTTTCGTACCCTTGCTAATACTATACTGCAGCTGAATTATTCAAGTACATGGTTTTCTATTCTCGAAACTTCCTCTCCCTTTTCTCTTTTCGACTTTCCTTTCTTCAGGAAATAAAGGTCATGCCATCTTAATTTCATCCGAGCAACATTCCACCAGTTAAATTTTAACAGATTAATCGATCAGAAACTGACAAATCTCTTCTCTAAGTGGGCACTGCCCATTCAGAAATCAAATTGGATCATCGTAAGATCTCACTGCTCACATATTTCTGCTATGACACGTATCGTATTGCTTGCCATATGTTTGCTGCTCCTTTAACCTTCTTTAAGTAGCATTTTGAGAAGAAGAAAAAACAAAAGAACCCGAGGATGAACCAGTTGCTTTTAATCTTTCTGAACAAATCAGGCCAAATTGTTCCTGATTTAACTGGTTGAATTGGTTAGTCGATCCTTCTAGTTTGGTTATAAAAGCATTGCCTTTTGGCCATGGCCCCATTCCATGATTCAAAAGCTTCTTTACTCTTTAGCCAACTTTCTTACTCCTTCCTCCTTAAGAAAACATCTGCCGTTCATCACCATTATTGATCTCGTTGCTTCATCCCAAGGTTTTTCTCCTCCACACTTCTCCTCAGATGCCCGCTCACAGTTGCACCACCCTTCCACAAGTGCCACCTCTTCATTCTCACCCTCCTCCTCCCCATTCCCAACCTCCTAAATCCACCACCATGCCACTGAACAAGCCGCCGGAATTCTCGAACCCGTTGCACACGGGGAAGTCACAGCTCCTCCCGCCCGAACGTCGCACCGGTCCCCTCATCTGGTGCGCCGCCGTCGTCTGCGTCGTCCTCACTCTCCTCCTCATCCTCGCTGGCATCGTCACGCTCATCGTCTTCTTCGTCATCAGACCGCGCAGCCCTTCCATCGACCTCACCGCCGCCAGCCTCAACAGCATCTACCTCGACTCGCCCACGTACCTCAACGGCGACGTCGCCTTCCTCGCCAATTTCTCCAACCCCAACCACAAGATCGACGTGGTGTTCAAGTCGCTGGGCTTGGAGCTCTACTTCCGTGACAGGCTCATCGCGGTGCAGGCGCTGCGACCGTTCGCGCTGCGGACGGGCGAGTCAAGGCTGGAGGCGGTTCGCATGATCACCAGCGAGGTGCTGCTGCCGGCGGAGCTGGCGGAGGAGCTCCAGAAACAGGTGAGGGAGAACAGCGTGGTGTACAGCGTTAGAGGGAGCTTCAAGGTGAGGGCGAGATTTGGCGCCGGCCATTATTCGTACTGGATCTACAATCGCTGTGACGTCCAGATCACGGCGCCGCCCAACGGGGTGCTCGTGGCCCGGCGATGCAGGAAAGATTAACATATGCATTTCTTCATAAATCACAAATTTTTTTCTCTCCCCTTTTTCTTGATCACGATAGATTTTTACTCGAAGTGAGCATTATTTCAGGATCACTTCTTAGTTGATAAACTTTTAAAAGAGTAATTACATTTTATAATATAAAATGGAATTCCTTTAATTTAAACTAGATTTATTCTTTAATGCTTGATCTATAATTGATGGGTATAAGTTTGAACACCAACAACGATCTAAAATGTTGTGTTTGTTGAAACACAATGGAAGATACGAAGACTTCGTGAACTTATCAATTCCAAGCTTGCTTGTGGGAATAAATCACCTCCCTTGCCACTAGTCGTCAGGTTAATATGATCTAAGAAACAACGAATCAATTCGCATTTCTAACTATAGAAAGGTGATCTAAGAAAACAATCTTCAATAACAATGAGATGGAAGCGAGCCAAGATTCACAATTCTGAGCCTTTCCTGTTCTTCAATCTTCATCTCTGTTCACCAAACAACATAAGTAGCAATTTTTACTGAGAAATCCTTAATGCTCTATTACTGATCTTCGTCTTCCGCATTAACATGTACAGCAGCCATTAGCAGAGGACAGAGCAGAGGTGGTTTCTACGAGCTGAATCCTCTCTAATCCTAGTGACCAAAGCATCTGCAATTTTGAAAACTAATTTACAAGGGCAAAAATTAACCTTAATCTTTCACAAAACTGTTTCCCAAGATTAAAGCAGCTTCCGCCAGATGCTTTCTTCAACTACTGTACTCCGACATCGCAAACGAGCAATTCGAAGACCCCTGCAACTTCACATTGCGAACTGGGCAAGCGGCGGCGGAGGCAGTCGCCGGATCCTTCGTCTGCTCGTCGTTCGCCGGCCGCCTCACCGCCTCCAACAACGCCACCACATCCTTCATCGCCGGCCGGTCATCCGGCCGGTGGCCGACGCACAAAACCGAGATCGATAGCGCTTGCAGAATTTCTTGGAGCTGGTGCTCCGGCTGGCCGAGCAGCCTGCCGTCGAGGAGATGAACCGGGTCCAGCTTCCTCTGCAGGTGGACTCGAACCCACTGCACCAAATCCATCCCGCCGGGCAGCGACGGGTCCAGTGGATGCCTTCCCGTTATCACCTCTAGCAGAACCACTCCGTAGCTATACACGTCGCTCTTCTCCGTTATCCGTCGCATCGACGCGTGCTCTGAGCAAATCCAACAACGCCATGAATCGAATTTTAGATAATTGTGATTGAAAGATAGAATTTACCTGGAGCCATGTAGCCGTACGAGCCGGCGATGCGAGGAGGGCATGAATTGGTGTCCAACTTATGAGCACGTTCGCCGTCGGCCATTACCCGGGCCAGGCCGAAGTCCGCCAAATACGGTTCAAATCTTGGGCCGAGGAGCACGTTCATGGCCTTGATGTCGCCATGGAGGATGGCCGGCACGCAGTCGTGGTGCAGGTAGGCGACGGCGCGCGCCAGCCCGACTGCGATCTCGTACCTAGTCTCCCACGACGCCGCCGCCTCCTTCACCCCCCGGTGGAGGAACCCGCTTAGGCAGCCGTTGGGTAAGTAGTTGTAGAACAGCAACTTGGCGCTCCGGTTGAGGCCCCACCCGAGGAGGCGCACGATGTTGCGGTGGCGTAACGTGCTCAGCGCGGCGATCTCGCTGCGGAATTCACCCGAGTCGTCGTCCGCTGGCGACCACATCTTCTTGACGGCCAGCGTCACTCCGCTTGGGATGGAGACCTTATAGACCACCCCGGAGCTCCCGGTCCCAACCACGTTAGCTGACGTCAGTTCGTGGAGGACGTCGTCGACCGAGAGGTCCAGCTTCTGGTAGAGCGTGATCTCCCACGCGTCGTCGGCGCCGCCGCCGCGCGGCTCGGCACGCGCACGAGCGAGGAGGAAGGCGGCCGTCAGGAGGAGCGCCGCGCTGACGATGATCAGGAACGTCATCGCGAGCTTCAGAGCTGAGACGGCTGCTCTTCTCTGTGTTTCTTGGGCCGAGGGACGGCCGTCGGCGATGATTAGGCCGTGGTTGCCTTCAAGGTCCGCGAGAGGGAGGTTCCTGAAGAAGGGGGTGTCAGGAAGTTCTCCTGAGAAGGCGTTGAAGGATACGTTCAGAGCAACCAGATTCTGTAGCGTGGCGACGACCCGGAGGTCTCCGTGGAGTTCGTTGTGCGAGATGTCGAGGCAACCGAGTTTCTCAAGGGATGAAAACTGCGGCGGGATCTCTCCGGAGAGACGGTTGCAGCTGAGATTGAGCGAGATCTCCAGCGCGGGAAGTTGGCCTAACTCGCCTGGTATCTCGCCGGAGAAGAAGTTGTCACCGAGATCTAAAAGTTGCAACTTGCTGCATGACCCGAGCTGCGCAGGGATTCCGCCGGAGAGCTGATTCCTACCTAGCAAGAGCTTCGTCAGCTCCGGCAGCGATCCAACAACAGGACTTATTACTCCGGTCAGCCTATTTTGGGAGAAGTCAACAAACTGCAGGCTCCTTGGCAGCGACTCCGGCAGGCTGCCGCTCAGGCCATTGGAATGAAGGTCGAGGAATTCGAGGTTCTGACACCCGGAGCTGGCCGCCGGAATCGGGCCGACGAGCCGGTTGTTGCTCATGTCAAGAAAATTAAGGTTCTCGAGATTGCCGATCTCTGCCGGAATAGTGCCTCCTAGGCGGTTGCCATTCAGCCGCAGCCGATAAAGATTCGTGCAATTGCCAATCTCCGGCGGCAGAAATCCGGTCAACTCATTGGACAGGAGAAGCAATTTGGTCAAATTCTGCAGCCCGAATAGCTCCTTAGGAATCGAGCCCGTCAAGTTGTTGTAAGAGAGGTCCAGCGATTGCAAATTCCGGCACTGAGCCAAGCTCGCCGGAATGCTCCCCGTGAGCCAATTCTGCCAAGCGTAGAACAGAGTGAGGTTCTCCAATCTCCTGAAGTCGATTCCTATCTCTCCAGAAAGACCATTGTTGTCCACCTCGATATCAGTCAGCGCCGTGCAGTTCGAGATATCCGATGGGATAGCTCCGGTGAGCTGATTGGTACTCAGCTGCATCTGTTGAAGGTTCCGCAAGTTACCGAAGCTCTCGGGAATACTTCCAGTAAGCGAATTCGAGGACAAGTCCATGAGGATCAGTTGCTCGCACTGACCGAGCTCCGGTGGAATTGCTCCGACCAAGTTGTTCTGCCACAGGAATAGAGTTTTCAGGTTCCGAAGCCGGCCGAGTTCCGGCGGAATCGGACCGGAGAGAGAATTCTGATACAGATAAAGATTGGTCAGCTGAGTGCAGTTGCCAATCTCTCCTGGGATTGGCCCCGACAGCTGAGAAGTGTAGATAGCAACGGTTTGAATTCTTTCGAGCAAACCGATAGTGGAAGGAAGCCTCCCCGATAAGCCGGTCACTGCCAGGCCCAACATCACTAAGCTCCTACAATTGCCAATCTCGGCAGGCACGGAGCCTCTCAGATTCCGGTTCCCACCGGCGCGGAAAACCTCGAGCCTCTCCAGCTTCCCCACGCTCGCTGGCAACTCGCCGCTGAGGTAGTTATCATAGAGCGTCAAGCACGTGAGGCCAGAGAGGTTTCCAATGTCTGCCGGAATGGCGCCTTGTAGAGAGTTGGAGTGCAGAGCCAAGGATCGGAGCTTGGTCAGCTTGCAAATTTCCTGCGGAATATCGCCCGATATTTGGTTCTTGCTAAGGTCGAGGAAGGCGAGCTCGCTGTACTCCCCGAACTCTACTGGAATTGGGCCGGTGAGGTTGATCGCTGAAAGCACTAGATTCTTCAAGGACTTGAGAGGTTGGAGATTGGAAGGCAATGGGCCTTGCAGATCGACTAGTTTGATCTTTAAGCTGGTGACTTCAAGCTTGGAGTTGCAGGCAACACCAAACCACTTGCACGGATTGGGATCTGAAGAATTCCAAGAGCTAAGTGCGTCAGTGGAGCTGCTTAGAGTCTGCTTCCAAGAAAGCAGAGCTTGGCCTTGCTCATCAATGGCCAGGCAACTGAAGAAGAAAGATAAGACGGTGAAGAAGATAATTGTACGTAAGTTTGGAGGCAACAATCCCATACTGGGATTGGGGAGGGAAGCGAGGAAGAATGCAGAAGAGCAGGGTGTTGGGATATATCAGTGGGGAAACCCCATGTTTTGTTTATAATAGAAAAGCAAGAGATCTGGATCCAAATAGCATGTTAGCTTTTGTGTGTGTTTGTGTTTTTTATTCCTTTTGTAGAGCAAGACAGTTTGTTTAGTCATCAAGAGAAGATTACTAGAGTTCATTCTCTGTGAAAGCATAAGCTTCTTTTCACTATTTCTGCAATATTACAATCAAGAAACTCTAATCAATATTACAACAGTGATGGTGCAGTTGTTTCTGTATAGTGTCATTTGTTCTTCAGTAAACTAAGAGCAAAACGCATCTGTCAGGCTGGCTCTTGTTTGAATTGGAGTCCAAGGAGAGGGAAAGTGAAGAATCTCCAAGTGCACATGGAGGAAGGTTAGAGTTAATCCTAAAAAACTACTTAAAATTAAAGCCAGGAACAGATAGAACACATGTACGTGTCCTTAAGTGGAAGACTAAGCATGCTGGCTCTGCTAATTTTTTTTTAACCTTGGCCCATTGTCAATACCACATGCCATTGTTGATGCCCGAAGAAGTATTTTATTCAGCACTAGGGAGCATGTAGACCTCATTAACCTAAATAATCAAACCTTGTAGAAATCCACATTTAAGTATATAAAGTTATAACCTACTCTCTAAGATCTGAACTAGCTTTATGGTTTGTTTCCTGCAAGATATAATGTGGTCGCCACTAGTGTTCTTTTCATTTTAGACCTTCAAGAAATGGCAAGGAGTCTTGCCGATACAGATTTAATCTATGTGGAGATTAAACAAATCTTCTATTATGACAGTAGCACATTACTATGCTTCCACTTATTGGAAAAGAAGTTATTTTTATGAACAAAATTAAGACTGAAGACAAAGTAGATCACATGATGGAAATGAGAAGCACATATTGTGGTGAAAAATAACTTGCTGATACAATCACCTTGTACCTCAGCCAAGGTGTAATGCATGTTCTCAAGTACATGTTCTTCAAGTTATTTATAGTGTTCTGACAACAGTGTATTATAGAACCTCCTCTAGCAGATCTGATCATTATAGAGCATGCCCAGCCTTTTTACAGTAGCTAGCAGTTGTAGAAGCTGCAAGTTGTAAGAGAATAAACACCCACTGACATGATCAGGAGATCAAATATGTACAGATGAAACCTTAAGTTTCATAGAATTTAAAGTAAAAAAAATCTCTTATTCTTTCACTCCTATTGTTCATGCATATCATTGCCATTCTGAAATAAGAATTTCTATTCCACTCAACTTGTCATATATCATTTGTCTAGATAATTTTACAATTTTTTCTAGAAAATAAAAATTGTAAAAAGTGCTATATTAGAGTCCTCTAGCAGTATTGTTGCAGTAATGTCAAATTTAGAATTATTTTCTGCATGATTGAGCTAGTAAAAAACATACCCAAGTTTATGCTTTCCTTGACTAGTATAATGATGAAGTCCTACAAGGGAATGGCAATGGTAAATGTAAAAAAAAAAAGAGAGAGTATCTGAAAAGAAATAGAAGGTAAGAAGTGGTTTGGCTTTAGTTCTTGAAGGGCAAAGTTTAAGCATTAATGAGTAAATAATATTTAAGAGGAAGTGTAGTACAAAAGAGCACATGCATGGATGATGGAGTTAGGCAGGATGCTTAGTTTTTATTAATTTGGCCATTATGTTGATGTTCTTCACATGCCATCCACCGTTCGACATGTGGGCATTATATGTGGCTAAAGAAAGCTCCAAAATTTAATTATGGAGTAAATAAAGAGGAGGTAAAGACACCTAATGAGCATATAAATTACTGCAGCTTGATGTTGAAACAGCCATTTCAGTCATTATAGTGCTCTTTGAACCCTTGAATTAAGCAAAGCCTCATGCATTTCCATTTCCATGGTTAGTCATGTTAATTGGATTTGACTCCCTACTTGTCAATAGCATAACTCAATTATTGGCTCTTCTCCTTATTTTATAGTAAAGATAAATCCACACAATGTCCCCATAGTCATAAATGATGATGAAGTTTATTTTTTTTATATATCATTTCATGCTTTCTTGATGATGGAATATGTCTCCACTCATCAAATTTTATAAATCATTCCAATTTCATGCTTTTTCTTCCAAAAATATCAAAGTTAATGTCTGAATAACAGCAGATTGAAGAACTAGAAATAATATATGATAGCAGTACTACTCTCCTCCCTTTGCTATGGATTTTGCCTGCGAAAGCATGCACTTTGGATTCAGAATGGGACCCAAAATACACATCTGCCTCTTCTTTTACAAACCTGTTTAGATTTCTTCAGTGTCCAAACCTGACTTTTCTTGGTGATCTATCTAGCTTTAGAATATATTAGAGGTTGCCGGCCGGCGATGGACGATGATATCTTCTTGTCCCTCGTGTCACATGCCAAAGTGGAGATGCATCATCATCCCTAATTCCAGGGTTTTGCTGTCTGACCACTCACCTCACCTGTAGACTGAAGAATGGGATAGTGATTGAGAGAGACATAATTCATTTAGATTAATCAAGCAAGATCTGGAGAATCCATGATTAAAGCTGATAATGTTTGAGCTCAGTCAATGAACTGAACTTATTTGTTTGTGCAGATGATTGATGAGGCACATCTAGTGAAGATCTTCTTGGTGGCATGATACTTTGGTTGTTGAAGTTCATTAAAGTATATGTTGGAGAGTGCATTTAGTTTGTCATTAGTGATATTGTTTGGATACGCTTGTCTGTGTTATAGGAGCCAAATTGATGTGCAATACAATACAACAAACTTGTATTTGTATTTGTGATTTATTTATTTATTTTTGCCTTTGCCTTTTAGTGTTTTGCATTTGAAAGATGAATTTGAGGTCGAATTGATGGATTTAGAGCTTTGCATTAATTGTTATGTTTAGGAGGTGATTTTGATGTAAATGGGCCCAATTAAGGTTTGATCCTTTGATTTGAGGTTTGTAATCCATTGATTCGAGTATAAATATTAGAAGTGACTATCAAATCCGTTGATACGTGTACGAATATTGGAAGTAATCTACGAATATTGGAAGTAATCTTTTAAACTTGTTGATTCATGTACGAATATCAAGAAATACACATTCAAAAATTACTCGAAGCTTTGGGAAAAATAATGTGACTGAATTAGTATTGATAAAAAATTATCCTCAAAATATGAAATATAATACTTATATAGACCCCATATCCTAAGACTCAAAGAAAAATAAAAATTCCTCATATATGAATTTTAATTCTTTTACAGAAAGAAAAGAATTCTTATCAGAAAAAGAAATTTGTCAATAGAAATCTCAATTAACAAAATAGGATGTTAACATGGATAAATCCTAACACATATATATTAATATACTAGAAATACCAAAATTATCCTAAATATCATAAAAATAAAAATTAGCAAAAATAGAAAAAATATATTTGGAAGCTCAATTGAAGGCCTAAACTGTGGATTTTGAACACGAAACTTGACGGTTACAAGTTCCCCATAACAAACTTAGATCTTTGAATTTTGGACATGTGACTATTGACAGAGTTTGATTTCGAATCTCGAGTCAAAAGTTATAGTCTTTAAAAAATTACACTGTCAAACCTGCACCAGTTTATTACGCATTTTGAGTTTTGGATTAGGCTTGAGTGATGTCTAAGTCATGTTCAAATTGGATGGGAGTCAACTAAACCAAAGTTAATTTTGTTGGGTGGGAAAATCAATTTGGTGGGTTGAGAATATAATTGTCAATTTGGGTTTAGTATGTCGGATTAGCCTGTCCTGCCAAATAATTTAAGGAGATTCGGTTAAAATTTTATCAATCCATTTAAAGATGTGGGTTCAGGTGGACCAACCCCCTAGGCCCATGACCTGCTTGGATTGGCCTACAACATGCTTGGATTGGTCCGCGGGTTGAGGAAAAAAAATCTCCAAAACTTAAAATTAAAATGAAAAATTCAAGAACTTCAAAGACAAGACTTTAACTTGAATCAAATTGGACTCCACCAACTTTTGTATTTAAATCAAATAAAGAATAATTGTCAAAAGAAAAAAAAAATGCACTAAGAGACAAACTATCTACACGCTCAACTGAACTTTAGATATGATTATACTAAACATCATATCTGTGTGCTAAATTATGGGGTTGACCCGTATAATTCGTAACCAAATTTATTTATTATTTATTTTTTATATATAATTTTTTATGGACCCGTAGGTTGGTCCTTGATAACTAGCATTTTTATGTGATATTTTAACTCTCATACTTAACATTTTTATCCTCTCATTCACTTAAATCTTGCTTAATATTATGATTTATGAGTTAGGATATATTTGTGAGCTTTTTATACTCTTTCCCTAATTTTGCTATTATTTCATGATTTTTGTAGGGAATTAAAGAGGAGCCATAGACATGAGCATTTCATTCCAATTTGGATGAAGAAAGAAGAGCCCAATCCAATCACAAGAGTCCAACTTTCTAAGCCGATTCATCCAAAATCCCAATTTGAAACTCAATCTTATTTTTAATGGATCCGGATTTAATCCTTAATGGATCTACTTTCTCAATCCGGATCCGGGCACCCGTTAAGAAACTCCTCAAAGAGCACGAACGACAGAGGGGCGATCTTCTTCCTTGCAACTTTGCTAGGGCACACGATAACTCAACAGCGCCGACACTTTCTCCTTTCTTCTTCCTCACCACTGGTCGGCGGCTCTTTCCTTACCTTCACTGTGTTAGAATGTATACTGAAATCCTAAGCTTTTGTAAACATTTATTTTGAATAAAGAATCACATTTGGTCAAATTATCTACATTTGGTTGTAGTTGTTCAATTAATTTATATTGTAGATAACATAGTATGTGATGTCACATACAGAAGATAATGTTATCAGTACCTTATAAATTATAAACAGTAGCTCACGACCAAAATGGAAAGGAACAAAATATTGAAAGGTCGTAGTGTAATTAGGTATTAGTTTATCTTAACTATATAATTACACTAGTACACTTAGAGTGTATTGAGTAAGACCATCAGAGGTCGTTTTCTTTTATACTGACTTTATAAAGGAACAAAGACCTCAGTTATTATGGAAGTGTGTGCTCTTAATCCTAATATAATAACAAGCACATATATTTGATATTTATTTCTTTAATTTATCAATGGGTGAGATTTAGTTTGATAAATCAATAAGCCCGATAAGTTGGGAAATGATATCACTTATAGTATGCGTTGTTGATTATAGAAGGAAACTATGTCCTAGTGATCTAGGTTGATAATGTCCCCAAGAAGAGCTCATAAGGATTGTCATGTTAAACCCTGCAGGTGGACTTAGTCCGACATGCCGATAAAGTTGAGTGGTACTATTCTTGGACTAAGATATTAATTAAATGAGTTGTCAGTAACTAACTTAATTAGTGGACATTCGACATCTTAAACACAGGGAGACTAACACACTCATAATAAGAAGGAGCCCAAAAATGTATTTTGGGATTGGTGCGGTAGTTCAATAATAGTTCTCTAGTGGAATGAATTATTATTGATAAAATTAAGTTGTGTGTTCGGGGTGAACATGGGATGCTTAATTTTATCGGGAGACCAAAACCAATTCCTCCTCTCGGTCCCTATCGTAGCCTCTTATTTATAGAGTACTATACCCACCTATACCCACCTTCATACCCATGTTGTAGGGGTCGGCCAAGCTAGCTTGTGGATCAAGCTAGGGCCGGCCAAGCCTTGGTCCATGGGTGGCCGGCCCTAGCTTGAACCCAAGCTTAGGTGGCCGGCCCTATTAAATTAAAAAAGAATTTTAATTTTAAAATTTTCTTATGTGAAAGATATAATTTATTGGAGAGATTAAAAATTAAAATATCTCTTTTATAAGGTTCTACAAAAGATTAAAGAAAGAGATTAAATCTCTTTCCTTATTTGTAGATTGGAAAGATATTTTATTTTTCTTCTTTGTAAATTATTCACATGTTGAAAAATTAAAATTATAGAGATTTCTTTTTATCAACCATGAAGGGATTTTAAAGGGAAATTTTATTTTTTAAAATTTCCGAAGACAAATAAGGAATTTTAATTGTTGATTGAAAATTGCCTTGTTTGCTCTCCATGAGGTGGCCGACCATGATATGATCAATTAGGAAATTTTATTTAATTTTTCTTAATTAATTCATGTCAAGGAAAGTTAAGGAAATTTTATTATAATTAAATTTCCTTATTTGCCAAAGCTAAGGATTATAAAAGAGGGGGTTTTGGGTGCCTTCAAGGTGAACAACCTCTATTATTTTCTCCCTCTTTTCTTCCTTGGTGTGGTCGGCTCTTCCCTTTCTCTTCTCTTCATCCTTGTGGCAGAAACTCTCTTCTCTCTTGGAGATCAAGGTGTGGCCGGATTCTAGCTTGGAGAAGAAGGAGAGAAAGCTTGCATCCCTTGGAGCATTGGTGGTGGTTTCTCTTCATCCTTGGAGGTGCTCTTGTTGTGGCCGAACCTTGCAAGGAGGAGAAGAAGGTGCTTTGGTGGTTTCTCATCTCGGAAGATCGTTGCCCACACAACGTCCGAGCTTAGAAGAGGAATACAGTAGAAGACCTAGAGGTTTTTGCTTGCAAAAGAAAAGGTATACTAGTATTTAATTTCCGCATCATACTAGTTTTATTTCTTTGTAAAAATACTAAATACAAGAGGCATGCGATGCTAGTATTTCGAATTTATTTTCGATGTTGTGTTCTTTTATTTTTTTTTTCTTGTGATTTGATTGTTCTTTTTGGTTGACCTAAAGTTATTTAAGGAAATTAAATATTAGCTTTTCTTAAAAGGCTTTGTCTAGACGGTGGTGGTTGTTCCCATATCTAAGAAGGTCATGTGCCTCACCATGCAGTCCTGGAAGCCAATTTTGGAAATTAATATTTAATGGAATTAATAACCTAGGTAATTTGGATCGAAAGTATTAAGTTCCGTAGGAGATCCAAGTCTAAACCTAAAAGAACAAATAAATTAAACTTTGGATCAAACGTGTTAAGTTCCGCAGGCGATCCAAGTTTAATTTAAAAGAACACATGGTAGCTAGGAAAAGGCTCAGACCTTTGTACAAATTTTTGTACAGTGGAACCATTAGATTTTCCGAGTAGCAACTAACAATTAGTATCAGAGCTAGGGTTTTGTGGTGTCGACCATATTACATGTCATGTGGTGCATCAAATTAATTAATATTGGAACATTTCAAAACTAAAAATAGGAGATGTAGTATGGAGTCCCAAGTCGTATTTTTCCAAGGTATACTAGTGAATGTGTGTAAATTCTAGAATTGATTCAAATTGATTCTCTCGTAAACAAGGTCAAATAGGCATTACCATTTGATGCATATGACAAATTGAATTCTTCTATTTGGCAATAATGCTCTAGTAAATTAAAAATAGAATCAATGGACAATTAAACTCATTTAGACATGATACTCATCGATCTCATCCAATTAACATCAGTAAAATTCGGCTACTGAAGCATGATCTAATCAAACCAACCAATTACCATATCCTCAACTTGCCATAACAATTGAAACTAAATTCTTTTCCCTAAACACACTTGTAAAAACCATTCAGCATCCACTTCATAATAACTAGCTTCAACAGTAAACAAAATAATGCTAAATGAAGATAACCATCAAAAACTCAAGTAAGAATTAAACATTCAAGCAAAATCACAGTAACAAAGATTGATTGTTAAGAACAAAGATTTGCTAGCTAATTATCCTAACCTACAAACAAACAGTAATAGATTTTCAGAAATATATCAGAACCTAAATCAATTCTAATCGGTTAGTAAGGTCGGGATTTGAAAACAAGAAATCAAATATGTAATTCAAAGATTCAAACAAGAATGAAATCTCAATGTCATGAATCAGATCTGAAGATCTGAGCAGATTCAAGTACACTACAAAGACAAAGATAAAGAAATCTACAACCCTAAGCATTCCATATCCAAACCCCGTAGCAATCTTCTTCAATCTGCCAGGAAACCTCCAAAACAGAAGTGCTCTCGGAAACCTCCTTTCAAGCACCCAACAAACAATTCTCGAGCTTCCAGCTATTACCAGAGAACGTTCACAGATCCAGGAAACCTCCTTTCAACTCACATCCAGCTGGTAACCTCACAATCCGAAGAAACAGAGCAAAGGTTCTGTGATTTGCAAAGCTAAGTAAATTGATCAGATCTACTTAACCTCGCTGTGGAATGACGGTCGGAAAGAAATCAGTAGCTCCCGAGAAACCTCCCTGAAGCTCTGGTGGATGCGAAAAACGCCGATCGGGAGACCTCCCTTCAATCAGGTACGCGGCGGTGGAACAGACCCCAAAACGCAATCTGGAAACCTCCTCGATCGCTCTCTGCCCTCGGAAGATGAACGCAGGAGCTCAGTGGTCGTCGTCGGTGAAGAAGAAGAAGCCACTGGATTGGGAAATTGGAATGGGAACTGCGGCGCCGCGAGGAAGAAGAAGAAGCTACTGTAGAGAAATCGCGAACGCCGAGTCCAGGTGCACTGTAGCTTCTCACGAAGCTTTTAAACCTCCTCAAAACTGATCGGATGGTCCAGAACAATCCAGGTCTTGATCAACGGCTGGATGAGGTCAGATCTGGATCAAAACTTCTGGATATTCATCAATGGACGAGATCTGCTCCTCATTAGGTCGGATGGACCAAATTCTCAACGGATGGCTCTGATCTCTCTGATCTTCAACGAACGGTCCATAATGTTCCAAGGTTTGATCGCCTCGTTTAGCCTTTGATTTGAGCCTAAGTGTGGTACAATCTGATCGGGTCCATGACCCTTTTGATGCCTACAAAATAAGAATCAAATATTAGCACCAAATACCATGAAAATAAGCTAATTTATAATTAAGTCCAAAATCAAATGTAATTACAAAATGTAATGTATATATGAGTTTAAGCTATGAATAGACCATCAAAAATATGCATTATGAATCAAAATAATATACCTAAATCATGGTTATCAAATCCCCCACACTTAGTATTGGACGTCCCGTTCAAGTCAAGAAACTAAAAATCATCTCCACACAAATTTTCTAGCAATACCTAGAAGATGGTAAAAAGAATTTAACTACGATCATTTTAAAGATCACAAACAATCATGAATACAATCCAAACAATAATCAGTAGGTATGGTAGTTTCAATCCAATTGAAAAATTAAGCAAGATGCAATCTCACAAAGGATTTACCTATTCTAGCTCTCACACTCAAAACATGTATTAGTGGAGTTCAACTCAATGCAACTCACAACATTTCACTACCATAAGCTTGCTTAGTGTCTAATTCTCCACCACCATAAAACATAGCATACATGAATCAAAAGGATTTTATCATCAAGAATTTAAATGGAAGCAAAAAGAACAATGAAAGTGAATGAAAATGGCAAAAGAAAAGTATTTAATGAAGAAAATGAGAAGATAAGAGTATTGGAGGAATATACTTGATGAGTTGACCATTTTGATGTGAAAAGAGATGAATACCATATGTTATTACCACTTCAAAGTATCAAGCTAACCTCTCCTTCAATTTGATGGCAAACAAAGAATCTTGATACTCTATCTTCCACTTGATACTCTTTTGATTGTGCCATTTTTTCAATTTTTTTCTCTCACTGTTTTTCCATTTTTCCACTTAAATTCCAGCATTTGAAGCTAAACAATCTCACATCAACTTGGCAAGAAGAGTTCCCTCCCCCACACTTAAAACATTGGTCGTCTCGGACAATAAAACACATTCATGATTTCCAAATAATAGCTTCATTGATCATCTACAGCAGCCTACTCTTTCCACAACAATTTCAGGTATCAATCTCACAGAATTCTGCTCACTTGATCTCTAACTGCCCTAAGGGTTGCAAAAGAAAACTTGGCACAAACAACTCACAAAATGACACACTTGTAACCCTGATATATCCCTTGTATCTGATCTTTAAATGCAGAATTTTTTAGCATCATTGTCAGCCTTCATTTCTGCCCTTACATCTCACAACAGAATTCTGCCTCTAAACAATTCAGAAATCAGAATCAATGAAGTTTCAATGAATTCCAGCTGCCCTCCAATAGTTAGATTCAGCATTTATAATTTATTTCCAGCAAAACATCTTTCTTAATCTTTCTGTGTCCAGCAGAGAGATCTTATGAAAATCTTCACCAATTACACTTCCGGAAATCAATCAGCACAGCAACTCTTGCTCACAGAATTCACTTCAGGTTCCAATCACAAACTTGATATGAATTTCAACTGCTCAAGCATTATATTCTGTGTTTTCAGCATTTCAGAAATCTGGATAAAGAAATTTGAAATCAGCAGCTATTCTGATTCAAATGAACTCCACTGAAGTGCAGCTGGCATTTCCAGAAATCAGCAGTTATTACATTCTGGTTCAGGTGACAGGCTTAAAGAAATTGCAAACTCTTCACTTGTGAAACTTTTTTTTTCCTGAAATTCTCATGTTACTGAGTTAATCAATCAATGAGGTTTTCCTAAATTTTGTATGGTTCCCGGACAAAATTCACCATCCATACAGCATTTTCAGAATTGTCTGCTAATTGAATTCTCATTTTCAGAATCAAGTTCCGAAGGTAACTTCAACTTAAGGACTTAACAGGGCTTAACAATTAAAATAGCACTCCATGAACTAGAAGTATAAAGACTTCAAATCTAGTCTTCACAAGTTTCAGCAGTCTGTATAAACTTCCCTTGCAATAACACAAGAATTCAGCTCTCCTTCCTACAGCTTTTACATAACTGCAACCATATCACAAACAATTACTACACTATGTTAATCATTCAATTTAACTCATCACTCCTACATAATAATAACATCATCCGATTAGCTATTAATATAGCTCCTGAGATCACAGCTTCAATAATAGAATCAAAATTGATTCAGCAATTTCAGTAATCACAGAAATCACACAACTGCATATATCACTTCAAGCTTTACTGAAATCACTTCAACTTTCCAGAGTAAAGGATGCTATCTTCAAGTGATTCATGAGTGGAATGGTTTGCAATTCAGTTCCCTGAGCTTTTTAGTTTTAGCAACTCTTGATCTCTTGATTCTGGTCCTTTCCATCAAGACTCTTAAGATACTTACCAATTCATCCCCTCGATAACAGCATCTTCATTTCAGAAATCGAGAACTCAGATTTCAGTTTCACACTTTCAGAATTCAGTTTCTTTTCCAACAGAATTTCAGTTTCAGAATTTAAATCATGCATTTAATCAGCTTTTGAATACTTGGCCGGATTCTGTAAAAGCTGTAGCACCTTTCCACTTCCTAGGCTTGGAGACACTGCAACAACAGTTTCAGAAATTTCAGAGATCTGCAGGTTTCTGATGTACAATTCGAATCTAGAAAGTCACTGATCCAGCATTGAAGTGCAAGTGCAATTAGCCAATTTCAGAATCTACATTTACTTATTCTGCAATTTCTCTTCAATTCAGGTAACATTCCTTGTCTCTCCCCTTTAGCTTCCCCTTTGCCTTGAATGTTTCTCCCAATTACTGATACACCATTTGGCACCAACAGTTGCAGATTCCTAGCTTCATTTAAAACTGTACACTGCCCTCTTACATGCATTCTTCATCTCTGTTCTGAAACTTCCCAGTTAGAAGTGTAGGAAAACCTTCTTAAAGTAACAACTCAGCTAGAATTCCAACAAAATTTCGTGTTCTTCATATTATGGTTACAAAACACAACTCCACAGAATCAAGTCAGAATCTGGACAACTTCTTAGATCAGATTCTAATCCATGTTTCAGAATTCCAGATTTGCCACCTACCCAATCTGAATTCCTGATTTTCTCATAATTTCAAGGCCTCAAGACTTTTGTGAGACAACCATTTCTGATTTCTGTAATCCGCTGCTACAGATTCGGTTAAAGAAATTATGAGTCAATGAAAGTGTTTTAGTACTACAATTGCCCAGTTCTATATTAGTGAAGAACCAATTCAATTTCATGCTAACTAGCAGCAACAATTCAAAGTCACACTTCTCAATTCTGCTTCACACTTCTCAATCATTGCAGCTACCAGCTAATGCTTTCAGAATTCCAGCATTCCAGTCTTAAGTTTCGAAATGCAATTCCAAGGTAACTTCAGCTTCAATCATAAAGAATTTGAAGTTATTTCTGGTGAAGAAGTTGTAAAATGATTTGGCACACAACTGGCTTTTCTGCAAATTTTCCTTCTTCTTTCTTTCTCTGCTTACTGCATTTCTGATTTCAACTTCCAAATGCTAATAGAACTCTACAAATACTAAATTTCCTCCTCCAAATTCCTGCAATGATCAGATACCTCCTTGCTTTACTCCCTTATTGAAAGATTGGAGAAATTACTGATCATGTAAGTTGCTGCTATTTTAACTCCTAGTTTCAGAAAAAATAGGTCATTGCATTACTGCCCTTCATCAATTCCAGAAATCGATATAAGCATTACATCCTCTAATAGCTTCCTACACAGCATCCATTTAATAGTATACTTCAGCTTCCAGCAGGTTCCTTATTTCTGTTTTCAGCTTTTCACCTCTCTGAATTTACTTCTGTAATTAAAGCAAACAAATTCAAAGATCTAAGGATTCAAGTTCAGCAATTGAACATGCTCATAATCAGATTCAAGTTGTTCTTTTCAGTAGCTAAATTCTGCAAAATTTAGCACAGCAACTCCAACAGAAAGTTAAGATTTTAGCACTTCCAAAACCTTCTTCAACCTATGTCTTCAAATAGCTTGAGTGTATCACCAAAGTATCAAGTCTTAAAATTCTAAGCAATTGGAGCTTACTCTCAACATAATAAAATTCAAGACATGGATACATTTAGCACAGAACATTAGAGCCATTCTTTCACGAATGAAATCAACCCTAAACACCTACTAAAATCAACCCTTACTCAAACATTTTCCAAACCTTGATCCATTTCTGCCATTTCAAATTCAGTTATGTTCCTTCCCCTACACTTAAAATCTTGGACATCCTTACTCATCAAGCAATTCATCCAAAACTCTCAACCAAATAAAAGAAGAATGACAAACAAAGTGGAACGAGAATTAGAATGCTAGAGGAGAATGTTTCAAGAAAATTGTGGAGAAAGAAATTATGAGAAAGCAAGAATGATAAATATCCTTCGTTTCCATGCATACAAATGCTATTGTGACTTTGAAAAGAAACTAAGCAAGTTCTAGAGTTTCAATTTCTATGAGTGCATGTCACACAAAAGTATAATAGTGATTAGGCTTAGAGCGGTCCTCTCTAGGTATTTTGATGCAATCAAGCTCAATTAATCAAAATGGAATTCACCACCATTTTAACCAATATCATGTAAGAAAGGCATCCAATCATGTTAAATGACCTAAATTTAATGATCAAATTTAAGAAACTTTTACCATCTTACAAATATTACTTAGAAAATTCCCATGGTGACTTTTATTCAAATGAAATGCTATGTACTAACTAAATGCAAAGTATGAAAGTAAAATGCAAAATAAAATGCAAAGTGTAAAAACAAAGTGCAAATGCAAAGTATGAAACCAAAGAAATGCATAAAAAGAATTTATTAACAAATCATGAATTAAAATGTAAAAGAAAGCTAAATTAGAACCAACTCCCCTTCATTCCGGTGGTCGAAGAAGATTGAGAAGAATAATCCATGCCGGTAGTGGAGTACTTTTGGTTCCACTCAATTCCTTTTTATTCTTCATTTTTCCTTTCAAAGCTTTTTCTGGAGGACGGAAGCAGTTCAGTTCAAGCATCCACTCCGAAAGCTTATGTTCTCCAACAACATCAATCAAAGAAAACGTCTCCCACACGCATGTGAGGTAAAAAGAAGATAGGAGAATATTAGTGTGGGTAAAATATGTATCAAGAAATGAATCACATCTAATAAAGTCAACAATTGGTACCTCAATGAAATTTTCTAATAAATCACAAGAAAAACTCACCTTTTCATGTTGAAAGGTACCTGGAGTGGTGATTGTTACCTCCTTTTCATCATGTGAATGCTCAAGTTCTGGTTCAAGTGATGGTTCAGGTGAATGTACATCCTCATGTAGTGATTCTTGGGTGCTTGGCTCCATAGCACAAGTCCCTACACTTACATCTTCAACTTCATCACATCCAGGTGATTCTTGAGGTAATGCTTCCAGTAAGCATTCCCCTACACTTAAATAATCTTCAACAACATATTCAGAACCTGATTCACTAACAACATCTTCAACTACAATATCAGTAGGATCAAAAATTTGCATAATCACATAATCATCACAAAAAATATTAGAAAAATCATGTGAATTAATGGAAGTAGGGTCAGGCCTGACAGAATCGCTACTTTCCATCTCTCCACTGGAAGTTTGTGCTTGCGGCTGATTGATGGATAATGCAATTTGATCTAACTGTAACTGTAGGTTCTGTATCCTTGAGAATTGTTTCTCTTGATGTTCAATCATTTGTTGCATCATCTCCCTGAGTTTCCATGTTGACTCATCCATCTGAGGATCGTTTTGTTGAAAAGGTTGTGACATCAAATTTGTTGAAACTTCTTGAAACTCATATGAACTCTGGTAAGCTGGATATGGCTCAATAAATTGTCCTTGTGCACTTTTATACCTGAAACACGAATTATCCACCCAATTAGCAATAAAACCATTAGAAAATGACTCATACCTATTTTGTTGATCAATGTTTGGGTAATATTGATACTCAGGCTGAAAAAACTGATTCTCCATTCCTCCTCCAAAATTCTGAAAATATGGATCCATGCTAAAGAAATCTCCTGTTCTCACACTACAACACTAAAATTCAACGTTAGAAGATTCAAGAGCATAAAGTTTCAATCACATGAAAACATGAACAGTAAAGGCACTTAAAAATTCAAGAACAAACCAACATGAAAATACAAAAAGAATTAAGCAATCAAATCAATCAACATGCTAACAAAATAAACTCACTCAATGATCAATCTAAAATAAACACACTACTAGTTAGTTGCTCCCCCGGCAACGGTGCCAAAATTTGGTGTCGACCATATTACTTGTCACGTGGTGCATCAAATTAATTAATATTGGAACATTTCAAAACTAAAAATAGGAGATGTAGTATGGAGTCCCAAGTCGTATTTTTTCAAGGTATACTAGTGAATGTGTGTAAATTCTAGAATTGATTCAAATTGATTCTCTCGTAAACAAGGTCAAATAGGCATTACCATTTGATGCATATGACAAATTGAATTCTTCTATTTGGCAATAATGCTCTAGTAAATTAAAAATAGAATCAATGGACAATTAAACTCATTTAGACATGATACTCATCGATCTCATCCAATTAACATCAGTAAAATTCAACTACTGAAGCATGATCTAATCAAACCAACCAATTACCATATCCTCAACTTGCCATAACAATTGAAACTAAATTCTTTTTCCCAAACACACTTGTAAAAACCATTCAACATCCACTTCATAATAACTAGCTTCAACAGTAAACAAAATAATGCTAAATGAAGATAACCATCAAAAACTCAAGTAAGAATTAAACATTCAAGCAAAATCACAGTAACAAAGATTGATTGTTAAGAACAAAGATTTGCTAGCTAATTATCCTAACCTACAAACAAACAGTAATAGATTTTCAGAAATATATCAGAACCTAAATCAATTCTAATCGGTTAGTAAGGTCGGGATTTGAAAACAAGAAATCAAATATGTAATTCAAAGATTCAAACAAGAATGAAATCTCAATGTCATGAATCAGATCTGAAGATCTGAGCAGATTCAAGTACACTACAAAGACAAAGATAAAGAAATCTACAACCCTAAGCATTCCATATCCAAACCCCGTAGCAATCTTCTTCAATCTGCCAGGAAACCTCCAAAACAGAAGTGCTCTCGGAAACCTCCTTTCAAGCACCCAACAAACAATTCCCGAGCTTCCAGCTATTACCAGAGAACGTTCACAGATCCAGGAAACCTCCTTTCAACTCACATCTAGCTGGTAACCTCACAATCCGAAGAAACAGAGCAAAGGTTCTGTGATTTGCAAAGCTAAGTAAATTGATCAGATCTACTTAACCTCGCTGTGGAATGACGGTCGGAAAGAAATTAGTAGCTCCCGAGAAACCTCCCTGAAGCTCTGGTGGATGCGAAAAACACCGATCGGGAGACCTCCCTTCAATCAGGTACATGGCAGTGGAACAGACCCCAAAACGCAATCTGGAAACCTCCTCGATCGCTCTCTGCCCTCGGAAGATGAACGCCGGAGCTCAGTGGTCGTCGTCGGTGAAGAAGAAGAAGCCACCGGATTGGGAAATTGGAATGGGAACTGCGGCGCCGCGAGGAAGAAGAAGAAGCTACTGTAGAGAAATCGCGAACGCCGAGTCCAGGTGCACTGTAGCTTCTCACGAAGCTTTTAAACCTCCTCAAAACTGATCGGACGGTCCAGAACAATCCGGGTCTTGATCAACGGCTGGATGAGGTCAGATCTGGATCAAAACTTCTGGATATTCATCAATGGATGAGATCTGCTCCTCATTAGGTCGGATGGACCAAATTCTCAACGGATGGCTCAGATCTCTCTGATCTTCAACGAATGGTCCATAATGTTCCAAGGTTTGATCGCCTCGTTTAGCCCTTGATTTGAGCCCAAGTGTGGTACAATCTGATCGGGTCCATGACCCTTTTGATGCCTACAAAATAAGAATCAAATATTAGCACCAAATACCATGAAAATAAGCTAATTTACAATTAAGTCGAAAATCAAATGTAATTACAAAATGTAATGTATATATGAGTTTAAGCTATGAATAGACCATCAAAAATATGCATTATGAATCAAAATAATATATCTAAATCATGGTTATCATTTTGCCTCTGTGTATTTGGTATTAGTTTAATTATGCACATGTCATACATAATTTAGGCAGGTTAATAGTACGATGTGCTAACTTTGTGGATGCAGGATCCAACTATTATGACTTATAGTTATTATGTGTGTGATTGGACCCTTGGACATGTCAAGGGCATTTATTGTGTGTGCATGATTGTATTATAAAATACAGCAGGAGCTGTATTTAGTTTTATTAGGATTTTATTTTTGGATCTAGTTACATGTACGTTCCTTTTATGGAATATAGGATCGATGGATGTAAATTTTATTTTATGTTCGATCTAGTTTACATGTACATTCCTTCGAGGAATATAGGATCGAAAATTGTAAAATTCTATTTATGTCGCGGATCAAATCTTGCAAGGCGTGGAACCTTTTGAGAACCAGAGGCGTAGCGGAACAAGGAGCAAGATGGATGGGACAACTAGACCCGGTGGTAGTGGCCAAAGATGGCAGCAGCTAGGGATGACGACACACGGAGGACAACAATAGATAAAAGTCATAATAGTTGAAAATTAGTTCTTCTATTTATTGCTTTTATATTGTGCTGTGTGTGCATGTTAGTATACATCTTTAGTAGGCTAGCATAGTCAAAATTCCTCACTTTAAATAACTAAGTGGGAGAGGGATTTTAAATAAATTCCACGGTCTCCATTACTGGTTTGTAAGTGATGCAAACAAGCTTGCGCGTTGGCTCTGAGTGCCTTCCTCCATATCGGATGAGCTTGTTTGTGGATCACTAGATCAAACTTTCATTTTGGATGACTATAGGAAGTTAATTAAGAGCGTGTGATCTTCCCCATCGGAAGGGGCACAATCTTATTAATGGACTTAGTGTCAAGTAATGGTATACACTTAGGCACGTCTAATAGTATCCTCCCCATCGGAGTCACTGCTATTATTCGTGTGACCAAAGGAAACCAACTATTAATTTTATTTGTCAAAAAGTTAGGTTGACAAGATAATAAAATTAATGGGTTAAACCCTCCTTTTACAAATGTTAAATTTGTATACGTCCACACTATCGTGGCATACAAAATTCGCGGTGTTTTGAGGTGTTGGTTAATTTAAAATAGTATTATTTGAGGAATCAATATTATTCTAAATTTAGAGTTCTGACCTGAAGTTATTTGTGATTCTTAGGATGACTTTCAACCCACTAGCCATCATACCAAAAGAGAATAGACTTACTGGTCCTAACTACATAGATTGGAAAAGGAACCTAGACATTGTTCTTACTGCTGAAAGCTATAAGTTTGTACTGACTGAACCTTGTCCTGATACACCCAATGGTGAATCTACCCAAGAGGAGATTGAGTATCATAGAAAATGGGTAAAAGCAGATGAGATGGCGCGGTGTTACATTTTGACTTCAATGTCAAATGTATTGCAACATCAGCATCAAGATTTACCAACAGCCTATGATATTATGAACAATCTCAAAGAACTCTTTGGTCACCAGGATCGGGCCTCTAGGCAAGAAGCCATGAGAAAGATAATGACGGCCACCATGCAAGAGGGTACTCCCGTGAGGGATCATATCCTAAAGATGATGACTTATCTAAATGAAATACAAATCCTAGGAGGAGAAATTGATGGGGAAACCCAGATCGATATGATCCTCCAAACGCTACCTAGAAGTTTTGAGCAATTCCGCCTGAATTACAATATGAATAAAAGGGTATATTCATTGGCGGAACTACTGACAGAACTTTAGGCAGCAGAAGGTTTGTTTCGTCACAATTCTCAGATTCACTATGATGAAAATGGTTCTACTTCTAAACCGAAAGGAAAGAAGAAGAAGAAACAAGTTAGCTCAGCAAAAAAGGTGAATAAATCTCAGAGTACAGGACCTAAAGCTGGAGTGAAGAAACCGAAGGGCAAGTGCTTTATCTGCAAGCAGTCAGGGCATTGGAAGGCGTCCTGTCCTCGTAGGAATCAAAACAACAAAGGTATATCTCATGCTCTAGTTGTTGAAACATGTTTAGCGGTGTTATCTACCAGCACCTGGTGTGTAGATACGGGAGCCACTGATCATGTCTGTAATTCCTTGCAGGGGTTCCAGGAAACCCGACGACTAACTGAAGGAGAGATTATCGTCTACATGAGCAATGCTACTAAGGTGGCGGCTGTTGCAGTGGGAGACGTCTACTTATCTTTTAATAGGAATAGAAATTTGGTTTTAAGAAATTGTCTTTATGTACCCAGTTTTAGAAAGAAATTAATTTCAGTTTCTAAACTATTTTTGGATGGATATTCAGTTTTCTTTAGTAACGATGTAGTTATTAAGAGAAATAAAGTAATTATCTGTTCTGGTGCATTGGTCGGCAGTTTATATACTTTAAATCTAATTTCTCCCACAAAGCAAAATATGGAAATTAATAACACATCTTCTAACTCAAATAAGAGAAAAGAACCTTCGGAAATGAACCAAGCATATCTTTGACATCTAAGGCTTGGTCATATTAACTTAAGTAGGATTCAAAGGCTTATAGCCGATGGACTCTTGGGTTCATTAGAGTTGGAAAATTTTCCAACTTGTGAATCTTGCTTGGAAGGTAAAATGACCAAGAGGCCTTTTAAGGCCAAGGGGTATAGAGCCAAAGAAGTGTTAGAATTGGTTCATTCTGATTTGTGTGGTCCTATGTCTATCCAGGCGAGAGGTGGTTTTGAATATTTTGTCTATTTTATAGACGATTATTCAAGATACGGATACATTTACCTAATGCGCCGCAAGTCCGAGTGCTTTGATAAGTTCAAAGAGTACAAGGCTGATGTGGAGAAACGACTAGGTAAAAGTATCAAGACACTACGGTCTGATCGTGGTGGCGAATACCTCTTAGGAGAGTTTAGGAATTACTTATCAGAGGCCGGGATTCAATCTCAATTGTCCACACCTAGTACACCCCAACAGAATGGTGTGGCAGAACGAAGAAATATGACTCTTATGGAGATGGTTAGATCAATGATGAGTTATTCAGAATTACCAAATTCGTTTTGGGGATACGCTCTGGAAACGGCAGCGCACATTCTAAACTTAGTACCTTCTAAATCAGTTTCTTCTACTCCCACAGAATTGTGGAATGGGCGAAAAGCCAATCTAAGACATATTCGAATTTGGGGTAGTCCAGCACATGTGCTGAAACCAGATGCTGATAAGTTAGAATCTCGTACAGAAGTTCGTGTGTTTGTGGGTTATCCCAGATGAACGAAAGGTGGTTTATTTTATAGTCCTAAAGACCAGAAGGTCATTGCTAGCACCAATACCCAGTTTTTAGAAGAAGACTATATAATGGATCACAAGCCCAGTAGCAAAGTTGTTCTAGAAGAACTTAGAGAGGACACGTCTACTTTAGTACCAACAGTACAAGATGAAGTACCACAAGAGACTGCAACACGTGTCACACATGATACACAACCACAGACGGTGCCTCGTTGTAGTGGGAGAGTTGTGAGGGAACCTGAGAGATTCATGTTTTTGGTAGAGTCTTCGGACTTGATCCCGGGTAAATATGAACCTGATCCCGGAACATATGACGAAGCACTCCAAGATATAGATGCAGCCTCTTGGCAAAAGACAATGAATTCTGAAATAGAGTCTATGTACTCTAATAAGGTCCGGGAGCTTGTAGAACCACCTGATGGTGTAAAAACCGTCGGATGCAAGTGGATCTACAAAAGGAAAAGAGGGACAGATGGGAAGGTAGAAATCTTCAAAGCTAGGCTTGTTACGAAAGGGTACACTCAGAAAGAGGGAATCGATTATGAGGAGGCCTTTTCACCGGTAGCCATGCTTAAGTCTATCCGGATACTCTTATCCATTGCTGCTCATATGGATTATGAGATTTGGCAAATGGATGTCAAGACAACTTTCCTTAATGGAAGTCTTGAAGAGAACATCCATATGAAGCAACCAGAAGGGTTCATCGAAAAAGGCAAAGAACATCTAGGGTGCAAGCTCAATCGGTCTATTTATGGACTGAAGCAAGCTTCAAGGTCTTGGAACATCCAGTTTAATGAAGTAATCCAGTCATATGGATTTATTCAGTGTCCGGATGAGTCTTGTGTATACAAGAAGTGTAACGGAAATGTGGTGGTATTTCTTGCACTATACGTAGATGATATTTTGTTAATTGGCAACAATGTTAAGGTATTATCGGACGTAAGGGTATGGTTGTCCAAACAATTTGATATGAAGGACTTAGGAGATTGTGCACACATTCTTGGGATCAAAGTTATAAGGGATCGCAAGAAAAGAATGTTGTGTCTGTCACAAGCTTCATATATTGATACAATCCTTGCTCGTTTTAGCATGCATAATTCCAAGAAAGGTTTCTTACCTTTTATGCATGGAGTAGCTCTATCTAAAGAGATGTCTCCAAAGACATCAAAGGAGATAGAGGACATGAAAGCAGTTCCTTATGCTTCGGCTGTAGGAAGCCTTATGTATGCAATGCTATGTACGAGACCTGATATCTGTTTTGCCGTGGGCATGGTCAGCAGATATCAGAGTAACCCTGGACAAGGACATTGGACTGCGGTAAAGCATATATTAAAGTACCTGAGAAGGACTAGAGATTATATGCTAGTTTACCAAGCAGACGATTTGCTCCCTGTGGGTTACACGGATTCAGATTTCTAATCAGATAGGGACAACAGTAAGTCTACATCAGACTATGTGTTTACTTTAGGAGGTGGAGCCATTGCATGGAGGAGTGTTAAGCAGAAATGCGTTTCGGACTCAACCATGGAAGCTGAGTATGTAGCAGCCTCTGAGGCAGCTAAAGAAGCAGTATGACTCAAGAACTTTCTAATGGACTTAGATGTGATTCCTGGTTTGCCCAAAATCATCACAATTTATTGTGATAATAGCGGTGTAGTTGCAAACTCGAAGGAACCACGAGCCCATAAGACAAGTAAACATATAGAGTGCAAGTACCACCTGATACGAGATATCGTGAAGCGAGGAGAAGTTGTCATCGCTAAGATTACATCAGCAGATAACCTGGCAGATCCTTTCACTAAGACCCTTCCAGCAAAAGCTTTCGATCGACATGTGGAGGGGATGAGAATCAGATGTATGGTAGCAGATATGGCAGCTTAGTCATTAATATAAGTGGGAGATTGTTAGAGTGTATACCGAAAGCCTAAGCTTTTATAAACATTTATTTTGAATAAGGAATCACATTTGGTCAAATTATCTATATTTGTTTGTAGTTGTTCAATTAATTTATATTGTAGATAACATAGTATGTGGTGTCACATACAGAAGATAATGTTATCAGTACCTTATAAATTATAAACAGTAGCTCACGACCAAAATGGAAAAGAACAAATCATTGAAAGGTCGTAGTGTAATTAGGTATTAGTTTATCTTAACTATATAATTACACTAGTACACTTAGAGTGTATTGAGTAGGACCATCAGAGGTCGTTTTCTTTTATATTGACTTTATAAAGGAACAAAGACCTCAGTTATTATGGAAGTGTGTGCTCTTAATCCTAATATAATAACAAGCACATATATTTGATATTTATTTCTTTAATTTATCAATGGATGAGATTTAGTTTGATAAATCAATAAGCCTGATAAGTTGGGAAATGATATCACTTATAGTGTGTGTTATTGATTATAGAAGAAAACTGTGTCCTAGTGATCTAGGTTGATAATGTCCCCAAGAAGAGCTCATAAGAATTGTCATGTTAAACTCTGCAGGTGGACTTAGTCCGACATGACGATAAAGTTGAGTGGTACTATTATTGGACTAAGATATTAATTAAATGAGTTGTCAGTAACTCACTTAATTAGTGGACATTTGACATCTTAAACACAGGGAGACTAACACACTCATAATAAGAAGGAGCCCAAAAATATAATTTGGGATTGGTGCGGTAGTTCAATAATAGTTCTCTAGTGGAATGAATTATTATTGATAAAATTAAGTTGTGTGTTCGGGGCGAACACGGGATGCTTAATTTTATCAGGAGACCAAAACTAATTCCTCCTCTCGGTCCCTATCGTAGCCTCTTATTTATAGAGTACTATACCCACCTTCATACCCATGTTGTAGGGGCCGGCCAAGCTAGCTTGTGGATCAAGCTAGGGCCGGCCAAGCCTTGGTCCATGGGTGGCCGACCCTAGCTCGAACCCAAGCTTAGGTGGCCGACCCTATTAAATTAAAAAAGAATTTTAATTTTAAAATTTTCTTATGTGAAAGATATAATTTATTGGAGAGATTAAAAATTAAAATATCTCTTTTATAAGGTTCTACAAAAGATTAAAGAAAGAGATTAAATCTCTTTCCTTATTTGTAAATTGGAAAGATATTTTATTTTTCTTCTTTGTAAATTATTCACATGTTGAAAAATTAAAATTATAGAGATTTCTTTTTATCAACCGTGAAGGGATTTTAAAGGGAAATTTTATTTTTTAAAATATCCGAAGACAAATAAGGAATTTTAATTGTTGATTTAAAATTACTTTGTTTGCTCTCCATGAGGTGGTCGACCATGATATGATCAATTAGGAAATTTTATTTAATTTTTCTTAATTAATTCATGTCAAGGAAAATTAAGGAAATTTTATTATAATTAAATTTCCTTATTTGCCAAAGCTAAGGATTATAAAAGAGGGGGTTTTGGGTGCCTTCAAGGTGAACAACCTCTATTATTTTCTCCCTCTTTTCTTCCTTGGTGTGGTCGGCTCTTCCCTTTCTCTTCTCTCCATCCTTGTGGCCGAAACTCTCTTCTCTCTTGGAAATCAAGGTGTGGCTGGATTCTAGCTTGGAGAAGAAGGAGAGAAAGCTTGCATCCCTTGGAGCATTGATGGTGGTTTCTCTTCATCCTTAGAGGTGCTCTTGTTGTGGCCGAACCTTGCAAGGAGGAGAAGAAGGTGCTTTGGTGGTTTCTCATCTCGGAAGATCGTTGCCCACACAACGTCCGAGGTTAGAAGAGGAATACGGTAGAAGACCTAGAGGTTTTTGCTTGCAAAAGAAAAGGTATACTAGTATTTAATTTCCACATCATACTAGTTTTATTTCTTTGTAAAAATACCAAATACAAGAGGCATGCGATGCTAGTATTTCGAATTTATTTTCGCTGTCGTGTTCTTTTATTTTTCTTTTCCTTGTGATTTGATTGTTCTTTTTCGTTGACCTAAAGTTATTTAAGGAAATTAAATATTAGCTTTCCTTAAAAGGCTTTGTCTAGGCGGTGGTGGTTGTTCCCATATCCAAGAAGGCCATGTGCCTCACCATGCAGTTCTGAAAACCAATTTTAGAAATTAATATTTAATGGAATTAATAACCTAGGTGATTTGGATCGAAAGTGTTAAGTTCCGCAGGAGATCCAAGTCTAAACCTAAAAGAACAAATAAATTAAACTTTGGATCAAACGTGTTATGTTTCACAGGCGATCCAAGTTTAATTTAAAAGAACACATGGTAGCTAGGAAAAGGTTCAGACCTTTGTACAAATTTTTGTACAGTGGAACCATTAGATTTTCCGAGTAGTAACCAACAATTGGTATCAGAGCTAGGGTTTTGCCTCTGTGTATTTGGTATTAGTTTAATTATGCACATGTCATACATAATTTAGGCAGGTTAATAGTAGGATGTGCTAACTTTGTGGATGCAGGATCCTACTATTATGACTTATAGTTATTATGTGTGTGATTGGACCCTTGGACATGTCAAGGGCATTTATTGTGTGTGCATGATTGTATTATAAAATACAGCAGGAGCTGTATTTAGTTTTATTAGGATTTTATTTTTGGATCTAGTTACATGTACGTTCCTTTTATGGAATATAGGATCGATGGATGTAAATTTTATTTTATGTTCGATCTAGTTTACATGTACATTCCTTCGAGGAATATAGGATCGAAAAATATAAAATTCTATTTATGTCGCGAATCGAATCTTGCAAGGCGTGGATCCTTTTGAGGACCAGAGGCGCAGCGGAAGAAGGAGCAAGATGGATGCGACAACTAGACCCAGTGGCAGTGGCCAAAGATGACAGCAGCTAGGGATGACGACACACGGAGGACAACAATAGATAAAAGCCATAATAGTTGAAAATTAGTTTTTCTATTCATTGCTTTTATATTGTGCTGTGTGTGCATGTTAGTATACATGTTTAGTAGGCTAGCATAGTCAAAATTCCTCACTTTAAATAACTAAGTGGGAGAGGGATTTTAAATAAATTCCACGGTCTCCATTACTGGTTTGTAAGTGATGCAAACAAGCTTGCGCGTTGGCTCTGAGTGCCTTCCTCCATATCGGATGATCTTGTTTGTGGATCACTAGATCAAACTTTCATTTTGGATGACTATAGGAAGTTAATTAAGAGCGTGTGATCTTCCCCATCGGAAGGGGCACAATCTTATTAATGGACTTAGTGTCAAGTAATGGTAACTGAACCTCCCGAACATGTCCTGCTTTTTTGAGCTGATCCACCTCGACTCTTATTATTTTATTCTCGTCAGCTGAGAAATTTCTTTTCTTTTGCTTCACAGGCCGGGAGTCAGATAATAGATGCAACTTGTGCTTAGCCACCTCCGGTTTAACCCCAGGAAGCTCCTCAGTAGACCAGGCAAAGACATCCCGATTGCGGATTAAACACTGAATTAATTCTTCTTTGAGGGGAGGAGGAAGGTCACTTGCCACCCGGGTCAGACTTTCAGGTCGATCAGCATGTAGTTGTACTTCTTTCCAAGGGATGGGCTCTTCAACTATAGGAAGAGGCTCCTCTTGAACGACATGAACACCTCCGTCCTGCATCCTTTGATGTTTCCGAGCCTCAACTCGAACCATGTCAATATAGCACCGTCGGGAAACCTTCTGTTCTCCTCGAACTTCCCCGACCTGCTCGCCCACAGGAAACTTGATTTTTTAGTGAAAGGTTGAGACAACAACCCTAAATTCATGCAGGGCGGGCCTCCCTAGAATAACATTATAAGAAGAAGGGGAGTCTACTACTATAAACGTGCTCCTCCTTGTGCGCACCAGTGGCTCGGTACCCAAAGATATAGCCAGTTTAATCTGGCCCATAGGCTTCACTTCATTGCCAGTAAATCCATATAAAGATGTGGCCACTGGCTGAAGTTCAGCAGTATCAATCTGCATCTCTTCAAATGCAGTCCTGAATAGAATGTTGACCGAGCTTCCGGTATCAACAAAAACCCGAGCCACTCGGCTGTTGGCAATGATGGCTTTGATGATGAGTGCGTTATCATGAGGCAACTCTAGACCCTCTAGGTCTGCAGGCCCGAAGCTAAGAACAGGGCCAGTAGCTTGCTCCTGACTGCATCCGACAACATGCACCTCCAAGCGCCGAACATGAGACTTACGTGCTCTCCCTGAATCTCCGTCGGTCGGCCCTCCAGAGATCATGTCGATCTCTCTAACAGCTGCGTTACCTCGGTTTTCAACTTCTCGTGATCCTTCTGGCTCTTTTCCTCGGCCAGGCTGATGAGTGCTAGGTCCTGCAAGATCAGGACGAGATGGTCCGGCCTGTCCTGCCACCCTTTGTTCTTCCATAATCTTGATCAATTGAGGAGCTAGCTCAGGCGGTGGCAAGCCCAGCTCTGCGGCTCGTTTAGAGTCTCGAGCAAATTGAAAACAACGATTAGTATCATGAGTACGGGATCTATGATAGGTGCAGTACCGATTACTCCCTGGCCCCGTCTGGGGATATGTACAGCAGCAACTCGAGGAGCAGGTCGAATTTCTGGCCCGGGATGAAAGGCAGGTCAGGCTTCCCGGACTCGCGGTAGAGGTTGAGGGGGTGGTTGAGGCGCTCTTCTTTCCTGCTTGTTGGTGGAAGGAAGTGGTCTTTCGGCTTTCCTTCGAGCTGCTTGTGCTTCTTCCACCTTGATGTAGGAAGCAGCTTTTTCCACCATCTCATCAAACTTTCGAGCAGGATTTTTGATGAGATCTCTGAAGAATTCTCCCTCCCCCAATCCATGAGAGAAAGCGCTCATCAAAATCTCTGAGGTAGCAGTGGGGACATCTTGAGCCACTTGATTAAAGCGGTTGATATAGCTTCTTAGAGGCTCAGTTGGCCCCTGCTTTAGAGCGAAAAGACAATGATCTGTTTTATAATACTTCTTACTGCTAGCAAATCGACGAAGAAAAGATGTTTTGAAATCCAAAAAACAGGTGATGGACCCTTGAGGCAGCCCATCGAACCATTTTAAGGCTGAACCAGATAAAGTATTCAGGAAAGCTCTGCATTTAACAGTGTCGCTATATTGGTGCAGCAGGGCTGCATTTTTGAATTTTCACAAATGATCTTCCGGGTCCTTGCTCCCATCATATTCTCCGATCAATGGAGCTCTATAACCCTTAGGCAGTCTTTCATTTAGAATCCTGGTTGAGAAAGGTACTCTCTCTTCCGGATCTTCGGGGAATGCCTCAGGTATGACAAGGGCCTTTCCTTTCTTCGAATCCCGCGGCTGTGAACTCTCAGCCATAGATGCTTGAGGTTGCTCCTTCTTGAGGCTTTGTGCCTGGGGCTCTGGCTAATAATATCCTATACCAGGCTCGCGATAAGGATGTTGAGGAAATACCTCAGGCTGCTTTCTTTTGGAACCTCGATCTGACACAGGGAGGGGCTCCTTGGAAGCCTCAGCAGGGGCTTGTCGCGGTCGTGAAACAGTTGCCTGTCTCTCCAAGGCTGCCAACATTTTGGCCTCCTTGAAGAGTTCATACTCCCCAGCGGTCATAGTAACGTGAATGCGGCCAGACTCCTCCATCGTCACGTCCTGGATCAGGTTGTTGTGTTCCCATAGACGGCGCCAAATTTGATCCCATCCGGAAACTGAGTCGGATGAAGGCGGGCCTTGTTGTGCTAAAAGTTGACGGAGAGTCGTTGAGATGCCGAGTCAGCGAGGTCCTCCCTGGACAGGTACACACGGGCGACTATACGGAAAGAAAGAATCAGGATGATGGCACTGTTGTTTTGCGCACACTCAGACGGGTCACACGGTCGTTAGAGACCAGAAACTAGGGAAAAAGTCCCCGGGTCAGGCGCTCCGACATTCAAGTCAGGTACTTTTTCCCCAGAAATCACAGAGAAAGTAAGAAAAGTAAAAGACTGGTAAAAAATGACGAGGAAGCGTACCTCCGTAAAGGACAAAGCATCCCTTTTTATACTGCAGCTGAGGCTTCTGGAACCTGGTGAATGTCAGGAAATGTCAGGTGTCATGCTCTGTCTGGCGGTGGTCGACACGTGGCTTTCTCTTACAAGCTGACGGAGGAATCGAGAAGAGTATGAGCCTCCCTCTGTTAGAATATTCCCTGACATGCTATGATTGTTGTCTGACAAGCGGTTACGATTCCTTGCAGGCCTATTTGTCGTGTAGTCTTCGTATGCGTCATTCGAAGCATGTACATCCTGGCCTGCGCGCTGGGTCTACTTCCCCACTTTCATCTGCCCACCATTTGTTCATTGTATGAACGTCCCGACTTGCACGCTGGGTCTGATTCCTGACCCGCCTCTGTCTGCCTTCCTTCAGGGCATGAATGTTCCGACCTGCACGCTGGGTCTGCTTCCCGACCTACCTCTATCTACCTTCCTTCAGGGCTTGAATGTTCCGACCTACATGCTGGGTATGCTTCCCGACCCACATCTGTTTGTTATTATCCAGGGCATGAGTGTTCCGACCTGCACGCTGGGTCTGCTTCCTGACCCACATCTGTTTGTTGTTATCCAGGGCATGAGCGTCCCGACCTGCACGTTGGGTCTGTCCGCCGACCCACATCTGTCCGTTATTATCCAGGGCATGAGCTTTCCGACCTGCACGCTGGGTCTGTCCGCCGACCTATATCTGTCTGTTGTTATCCAGGGCATGAGTGTTCCGACCTGCACGCAGGGTCTGCTTCCTGACCCGCATCTGTTTGTTGTTATCCAGGGCACGAGTGTCCCGACCTGCACGTTGGGTCTATCCGCCGACCCACATCTGCCCGTTATTATCCAAGGCATGAGCGTTCCGACCTGCACGCTGGGTCTGTCCGCCGACCCATATCTGTCTGTTGTTATCCAGGGCATGAGTGTTCCAACCTGCACGCTGGGTCTGCTTCCTGACCCACATCTGTTTGTTGTTATCCAGGGCATGAGCGTCCCGACCTACACGCTGGGTTTGTTCCCAACCTGCATAGCTTCATCAGAAGTTTTATTCGGTATACCCATCCGATCCATAAGCTGACTCCCTGGTCACGCACAATCCCTGATCATATCTGACCCATGGATCTGATCCTCAATCGACTTTGATCCCGTGGGTCGGGTCTACTTTCGCTTCCCTTCAAGGTCAGATCCGGCTCACCTCGTAAATACGGTCCTTTGACCAGTCCCACGACTAAAGCTTTTGACTCTATTCACGTACGCCGACATCTTAACCTTGTAATTCTGATTCTTGATTCCTATGATGGCCTCGCCACGGAGGCTAGACTTTTGACATCCAGGCTGGTGTAACTTTTGACTAGTCACGAGGGCTAGACTTCTGACCTCCAAGCTGGCGTGACTTTAGACCTTCCTGTGGCTTTGACATCTTACCAGATCATCTCACCGATCCCACATTCATGCACCGTATCAGCCCTCTCTTGCAGTTGTAAGCGATCGATTTAAGTAGCTTTTTTTTGTTCATGGATATGTGTCAGAGGTTGATCGCGCATATATATATATGCGAATTAATGCATGCAGGGACGAAGCGGAATTGCCTTGCGTGGACATCTTCGTGTGCACCGCCGACCCGGTGGCGGAGCCGCCGGCGATGGTAGTCTCCACCGTGCTGTCTCTGATGGCGTACGACTACCCGCCCGAGAAGCTGAGCGTGTATCTCTCCGACGACAGCGGGTCGGAGTTGACGTTCTACGCTACTTGTGAGGCCGCGCAGTTCGCGAAGCGTTGGCTCCCGTTCTGTCGGAGACACCGGGTAGAGCCGAGATCGCCGGCGGCGTATTTTTCAGGATCCGCTGGGGATTCTGACAACAAGGAACACTCGGACATGAAGGTAGTTCTGTTCTGTTCTGTCAAGTCGTGATTCATTTGTAACAATCTCAAGTTTTTCTTGTTTCAGAATCTGTTCAGAGAAATGGAAAGTCGAATCGAAGCAGTATCCATTCTTGGAAAAGTACCTAAAGAACAAAAAACACACAAAGGATTCTCGGAATGGACCTCAGAGATGACATCCAAGAATCATCAGCCTATCGTTCAGGTGCATTAAAACAATTCAATTGCCGGATTACTGATTCCTCTCATCTAAATTTCACTTGACGTCTATTTTTCTTTCCAGATTTTAATTGATAGCAGAGAGGAATCCTCAGTCGACATCGATGGGACTGTGCTACCCACCCTGGTGTACATGGCACGGGAGAAGAGACCCCAACACCATCACAATTTCAAAGCCGGCGCCATGAATGCTCTGGTAACGACTCAAAACCTTTGAACAGCATAAACCGCAGTATCGATCATTTTGATGATTTCAACTCTTGTATCTACGAAGTTGAGGGTGTCCTCGGTGATAAGCAACAGCCCTATCATTCTCAACGTTGACTGCGACATGTATTCAAACAATTCGCAGTCGATCCGAGACGCCCTCTGCTTCGTCATGGATGAACAGCAGGGCCATGACATTGCCTTCGTGCAGTTTCCTCAGGGCTTTGAAAATACCACCAAGAATGACCTCTATGCCAATGCCTTGAACGTCATCAATTGTGTAAGCACTCCTAGTATAGTAAATTGAATTTGTATAATCCAACTTTTTTGAACTAATTTTCAACGCTGGTGGATGATAATTAAGGTGGACCTTAGTGGGCGGGATGGCTTGGGAGGAACTCCGTACATTGGAACTGGTTGCTTCCACAAAAGAGAAGCCCTCTGTGGAGCAAAGTATAGCAGGGAGTACAAGGACGACTGGAAAAGAAGAACAAAGATGGAGAACGAAGAAACTGTCTGAGCAAAGTCGCTCTCCATTTGGATCTATGAATTCAACACGTTGCAAAAAGGTTGGAACCGCCAACCCAGCGGCCCCCTCATCCCGGCCCCACAAGTATGAGAGGGAGTAAATCACGGTGAATATGGGCCCGGCTATGACATGGTGGTCTCAGGTGTTTAGCAATGGGGCAATGAGGTTTTTAATACTCTTCCAAATAGTTCCAATATTTTTCCGTTTCATATTGGCTCATTTCTCGATCACCTCAAATGGCAGATGGGATTGAAGTATGGATGCGTGGTGGAGGACCTGATCACAGGATTAATAATTAAATGCAGAGGTTGGCGATCCGTATACTTCAATCCCGAGAGAAAAGGCTTCTTAGGAGTTGCACCCACGACTCTACTACGGACACTGGCGCAGCACAAAAGATGGAGCGAGGGTAATCTCCAAATCACCTTCTCAAAGTACTGTCCTCTGTTCTACGGCCATGGCAAGCTCAAGCTCGGACATCGAATGTGCTACTGCATCTTCGGTCTGTGGGCTGTCAATTCCATCCCTACTCTGTTCTACCTCACAATCCCGTCCCTGTTCCTACTCAAAGGCGTCTCGTTGTTCCCGGAGGCATCCAGTCCATGGTTCGTTCCCTTCGCCTACGTCGCAGCAGCTAAAAATACGTACAGTCTGTGGAATCTGTTGAAAATTGGACCAACAAACAAGTAAATAAATTACTTGTCTTACACTAACAATAACAACACTACAACACCCTTTTTGTGGATCACTCACAGTTTTAAGACAAAGAAGAGAAAAAAATTTTGACTCACAAATTGATACTTGATTGATGATTGAAACTAAATACAAGGTAGAGTATTTATAGTACTCTTCATACAATCTAGACCGTTCAATTAAATTAAATCCTAGCCATTGAAATTCTAATTCTTATCCATGAAATGAGAAAAATACTCTTGACCACACATTTACTTTTATCTTTTACCAAGTCGTCATCTTTATCTATTAGAAAAATAAATAATTAAATAGCAAATCTTATCTATAACTCTTATCTTTTATTGGATAAGTTTTATCCTTTATTTGGGTTGGAGTTGATATTTAACACTCCCCCTCAACACCAACCCTTTGTACTATGCCGAGTTGATCACGAAACCTTTTGAATTGACCTATCTGGACGACGCTTTATTTTGTAAACCCATTTGCACGAAATGGGTTTCACATCTCTTGGTTTTGGTATGAGATCCCAAGTCTGATTTTGTTGCAGTGCATCAATCTCTTGTTTCATGGCTGTTATCCACTCAGAACTTTGTGATGCTTTTTCAAACGTCTCAGGCTCTACTGCTTCTTCAACTATGGCTGCATTTGCATATTTTGGATTTGGCCTTCGTGTTCTTGTTGATCTTCGGAGTTGAGATTGTGGAGTTAATTCTTCCACTTCATTAGGCCTTTCTTCTTCATTTGGATGTTGATATATGCCGGTTTGCCAAGGACTCTGAGCCACTCTTTGCTCTGCATCATTATCATTTGGACCTCCTGATTCATCTGAACCTGATTGAAGTTGAACTATATGCTCCCTCATCTTTTGTTGTACTTTATCCTCAAGGTCTTTAGATTCTGGCAAGACCTCCTTCTCTGTGGTCCACCAAGAAGATGCTTCATCGAACACTACATTTCGTGAAGTGTAACATCTTTCGCTTGTTGGATCGCAGCATTTCCACCCCTTTCTCTGGCTATCGTATCCCACAAAGATGCATCTAATAGCTTTCTTGTCAAACTTGCTTCGTAAGTGATCAGGAACAAATACATAATATACACATCCAAATACTCGAAAGTAGCTAACTGTAGGTTTTTTGTTCCATAACTTCTCAAAGGGTGAAATAAATTCTAACCTTGGTTGAGGAAGTTTATTGATGATAAAAGCTGCAGTCCTCATTGCTTCAGCCCAAAAACATCCAGGTACATTCTTCTCATGCAGCATACTCCGATAAATTTCTGCAAGATGTCGGTTCTTTCTTTCTGCTACACCATTCTGCTGTGGTGTGTTGGCACAAGTGTATTGATGATATACTCGACTTTCTCTCAAGTATTGAGAGAACTCTCTTGAGCTATATTCTCCTCCATTGTCTGTGCGCAAGCAACATATCTTTTTTCCCAATTCTCCTTCGACTGACTGCTTGAACTCTTTGAACATTGAGAAGGTATCAGATTTTTCTTTCATAAAAAAAATCCGCACATACCTTGAGAAATCATCAATGAATGTCACCATATACCGCATACCACCAATTGACGACTGCTTAACAGACCCGAATACATCAGAGTGAACTAACTCCAATGGTTCCTTTGCTTTGAAGTTTGACTCTTGATATGGTAATTGGTGTGCTTTACCATACTGACATCCTGCACATATTGTGTCTGTTCGTATGTCTAGTTGAGGAAGTCCCTTGAGCATTGACTTCTGCATCATCATGTTTAATTTGGAATAGTTAACATGGCCTAGCCGCATGTGCCATATAACTGCTGTCTCATTTTTTCTTGTCTTGTCTATATATGCAGACTCTGCTGACATCACGTAGAGCGACTCTAATCGTTGACCCTCCATTATTGGTGTTTCTGAAATTTTGAGGTTTCGATATACCTTTACATTTTCAGGACCAAATAGAACATAATGACCTGAAGATGTTAATTAGGCCACAGACAGTAAATTCTTCTTCATTCCTGGGACATGATAGACATCTTGAAGAGGCACTTGGTTAGAATTATATCGAGGCGTAATTACCGTCTTACCAACATGTGCTATTGGTAACCTTGAGTTGTCGGCTGTAACCACCATACGAGCTCCTTTGTATTGAGATAAGTTTTGCAATTTTTTTTTATCACCCGTCATATGATTTGAGCAGCCTGAATCCACGATCCAATCATTTTTGTAGTCAATCTGTTCTGGCGTTGTTGTGAGAGCCAAGTCTTTTTCCTCCGTAGCCATCAAAGCTTCAGCATCCCAATCATCTTCGCTATTCTCTTTAGAATTGGAAGTAGCCGTGTTGCTTTAAACGAACCTTTTCTTGGACCAACAATCTTTTGCCATGTGGCCCACCTTCCCACAATTGTAGCACTCGCCAGAAATTTTTTTACGATCACCATAATTCTTTGAGGCTCCCCCTGGACGAGAGCCTCCATTCCCATGATAGATTTTTCCTTTGTCGCCATCCTTTTTAGATCCACCAGTGTGCCGTTTGAAGTTGCCTTTATTTTTGTTGGTGTAGAGCGCTTCTTCTTCACCTTTTAGTGAGAGTCCTCCCATTTGCTTAGCTATAGCTTCTTGACCTGCAAGTAAATTTTCAAATTCAAGAAGCGATGGCTGTGTTGGCCATCCTTGTATAGCAGCAATAAATCCTTGATATTCTGGCCTCAAACCATGAATAATTATTCTTTTTATCCTTGCTTCCCCAATAGGAGCTGATGGATATAGCTCTGAAATTTCGCGACATATCAACTTCACCTTGTGGAAGTATTGGGCAATCGTCTTGTCACATTGCGCTATTGACAATAGCTCGTTCTCCAGAAGTTGCAATCTTGTATCATTCTTCTTTGAAAAAAGTGTAGCAAAAATATCCCACACTTCCTTTGGTGTTTTGGCATCTCGGATGTGCTCCAACATTTCTTCTTCAATTGTGATCTTTAAGGCAAACATTGCTTTACCTGCCTTAATCTTCCATTTTCGCAAAATGTCAGCTTCACTACCACCAACAACCTCCCAAAGATCTTGACCTTGTTGGTAAGACTCCATGCATGTTGCCCACGTGTTGTAGTTTTTGTTGTTGAGCTTCTTGATACCTCCTACTACTTGAAGGCCCCCCATCACGTCGAAAAGCTTTGATTATACCAAACAAGTTTGATTAAAAAAAACTTGTAAAGCATAAAACTCCTCACAATTTAAGATAGCTCCACCAAGAATAATCCCTGATTAACCTGGCTCTGATACCAATTGTTGAAAATTGGACCAACAAACAAGTAAATAAATTACTTGTCTTACACTAACAATAACAACACTACAACACCCTTTTTGTGGATCACTCACAGTTCTAAGACAAAGAAGAGAAAAAAAAACTTTGACTCACAAATTGATACTTGATTGATGATTGAAACTAAATACAAGGTAGAGTATTTATAGTACTCTTCATACAATCTGGACCATTCAATTAAATTAAATCCTAGTCATTGAAATTCTAATTCTTATCCATGAAATGAGAAAAACACTCTTGACCACACATTTAATTTTATCTTTTACCAAGTCGTCATCTTTATCTATTAGAAAAATAAATAATTAAATAGAAAATCTTATCTATAACTCTTATCTTTTATTGGATAAGTTTTATCCTTTATTTGGGTTGAAGTTGATATTTAATAGAATCCTTAGTCAGCTGCGATACGTTGGTGGGGTGGTGGAACATCCAGAGGATGTGGATGCTGAAGAGGACGACTTCGTACCTCTTCGCCACCATCGATAACATGCTGGAGTTGGTGGGGGCTTCCAAGGCGGCGTTTGCGATCACGAAGGTAGCGGAGAACGACGACAGTGCGAAGAGGTACGAGCGGGAGGTGATGGAGTTCGGAACGGCGGCGTCGGCGGGGGTGATGTTTGTGATAATTGGGACGACGACGTTGATCAATCTGGCGTGTTTGGTGGTTGGATTGCAGAGAGCAGTTGCGGATCAGTCGTTGGGAGGGCTCTTGATTCAGAATGTGGTGTGTGGGTTGGTGGTGGCATTGAATTTGCCGATCTACGAGGCGATGTTCTTGAGGAAGGACGAGGGGAGGATGAAGTCATCAACGGTGTTGGCGTCTGCGGGATTGACATTGTTGGTTTGCGTTCTTCCGGCGCTGTAGTTTTTTTTAGATATCGACAGGATTTTTTAAGTTGGCACAGGATATCTAAGCGTTTAACTCGATTAATCTTAGCAGTGGTTATCAGTGATCGATTTAGCTTCACAAAATTTTTCATTGGCTATCTTACTATATATTAGGAGAAAAATCCTCCATAACATGTTATTACAATTGAATTTCAAACCTAGATATGATCCCTGAAGACTATTGTTGAATAAATGTGAATGGAGAAAGAGGTGGAAGAGAAGAAGCTCCATTGTGAATGAGACTTTAGTCCCACATTGAAAGTTTCAAGACACTTTTGTTGGTTTATATTGATTTACATACATTGAGGTTGTGAACAAATATATGGGAGAGGCTTTCTTGCATGCATGGGTGCCTGATGAGTTTTTAATGATCAAGAAGAGTAGATGATAACTCTTGAGGGATCATGTGAGAAAGAAGTGAAGCCGTTTAGAAGAGAATTGAGGGCACAATTTTTGGAAGAGAAGAAGCTCCATTGTGAATGGAATTTTAGTCCCACATTGAGAGTTTCAAGTCACTTTTGTTGGTTTTATATTGATTCACATACATTGAGATTGTGAACAAATGCATGGGGAGAGACTCTCTCTCACGCGTGGGTGCACAGAGGGGTGCAAATCTAGGGTCCGGATTTGTACTGAACCAAGTTGACTTGTGTGCGAGCGCGACCTGCGCACACGAATGTCGACCGTTCATTTGAGCTTCTATAAAAGGAGGCTTTACGCACACAGCAAAGAAAGCAGAAGCTCTCCTCCTCATTCCCCTCCTCTGTCGTGCAACTATTGCTCGGTAAAGTGTCGCGATAGCATTCGGGTACGCATTCGGGTACCACTCAGTTCGCTGTGACCACCAGTGCTTGGTCAGATTCACGGTTAGTCGTTGTATCCTAGGAAACAGACGTCCCTAGTAAGCCTCGAAGCACGGCCGGAGGTGAGCGAATCTGTTTCAAGGAAATTGCGCCTCGCATGCCTCGGTCAGCTCGCCCGGTCGGTCTCTTTGTCCGCCCGACCGATTTCTCTGCCCGCTCGAGATTCGCGCTCAGCCTGTCTGCTCGACCCGGTCGATCTCTCAGACAGCTCGCTCGACCTAGTTGCTTCCCGATCTGTCGTTCCGTTCTGCAGACTTACCCTGCCGCTCTGTTGACCTGGTCTTCCGCTCTGCACTTTACAGAAACCAGTCCTACTGGCAGATTGAGATTATCCGCTCAGGTCTTTTCAACAGATAAGTGAATTTAAATTCGATATATTTAAATTTAGCTAATATCTTGTAAAATCTCCGGCAACAGATTGGTTGTGTCCAACAACTATATGGATCAACTTTAAACCAGCATTATGAAGCTTAATTACCACAAACTATTAAATGTTGGCCAGTTTAATTGTGCTTAGGATTCATCTGATCAGTGAATCAAGAGCAAGGACGGATTTGTCCTGGGTAGACATGCAATCAAAGTTTAAAAAAAAAGAAAAAATAATTCGGTACACGAAACTCCCGTCATACGGAGTTTCGAGGAAGAATCCATTATACACAGTCATATTTTACTTTTTACAAGAGGTTGTTTTCAAGATTCGAACATATGATATTTTGGTCACCTACGATCAAGTTTAATTTTGATAAATTAAGAGATAGAATCTTTTTTAATGAGCAATTGATCGAACATTGATTGACAAATTATTCTTTACGAGCGTTTTAAGAATCCTGGTCAATAGATTATTCGTTATAAGTGCTTTGAAAATGTTGGTTGATAGATTATTTGTTATGAGTGTTTCAAGAACGTTGGTCGATAGATTATTTATTATGAGCATTTCTTGACTTAATCTGAGTCAATAAAAAAATTTTCAGAATCAAAATGAATTTATTTTTATAAAAAGAAGATATCAATAAACTTCTATAAAATGATTTCATGAGATTCAACCAATTATTTCAATCATGAATATGATAAATAGGAGTCATGTTATCAAAGGATTTCTTGATTATTTAGTATGGAATGAGTCAATTACTCACTTTGATTTTTTTTTTTTTTAGTAAAATGATAATCTTCTTCCTCTGTGGATCTAGAATTTGTCTTTTGGAAAAATCATGGATTATCCAATAAGAAAGGTTTCCATTTATTCAAATGAACGATTTAAATATCTGTTGATCCTAATAATTGATTGCGAAATTGATCATTTGAACTTTTCAATTCATAGTTGTAGATCTTGGACCTATGAATCAGGATATTCCCGATACTCACATAGAAAAGAGAAAATGACTTGAACAAAAAGAAAAATGACTTAGACTAAAAGAGACAAATCTTATTTGTCCGTAACTTCATATCAATCAATCAAATATTGATTAATACCTAGCCCAACACAACTTAAAAATAATTCTTCTATTCAAAAGGAAATGTTCCTAAAAATTTTTACTCACCATTTATATTTATATATATCATAATCTCAATTTATGGATCTCCTGATTTGATCAAATTTATAATTTCAAAATTAATGATATAATATTTGATGTAATTAAAAAAACATAAGAAACAAACATCGACGGATTAAAACATAAAAGATAGATGGGATTTTGAGTGGTGAAGTGGACTAAATAAAAACTATTTTTTATAAAAAAATTATAATAAATGAATTTTTTTTTACTAATTTATTTTATAATTGGTAATAGAAAAACACTGCCGAAGAAAATCCGTCCGATATTTATTTTCCTTGCTGAGCACATCACGAGAAAAAGCTTCCATGTCTCTGTAGTGCCGTGATAAATTCCTATCGTATCAATTCAAAGATAAATATTATTTAGACGATTTAAACGTTAATATATATCATTTTTTATCTATTATATTAATATTTTTTTTAAATAATACACTCATATTCATGTTAATATTAATATTAATTATTTATGAGTTTCATTATCTATTTATTTATATTTATTTATTATTTTTTATATAAACTCTCTCATTAACCTCGTTTAAAGAATTAAATACAGTTAATACATGAAAGTTATAATACCATCCATATTAATTTATAATACCTGATCCGGTGATAAGGATGAGGGATCTTCATTGGTGGAAGGTCAACGACACATGGAGGGCAGAGGTCAAAAGATTCAACCCTTAGACCGGCCGACCAGACGAAGCGGGTCGACTGACCGGGCGATATAGGCCGACCGGTCGTGAATCCCCCGAACCGAATGAAGACAACCCGACTGGGGGTCGGGTTTCCGATGCTCAAAGGTAAAAAGGTTTCAAGGCCGAGCGGGATGTCCGTTCGGCCGGGGCACCAGACAACAGAGGCAGTAGCAATCTCATCCGAGTATATGGCTGGGAGTCCTCCCGGTCAGACAAATACCTACAACCGGCGACAGAAGTGATACGCTTGCCGAGCGGCCTACCCGCTCGGGCCTGGAACAGACAGGGAACGTCAGAGGACAAAGGAGACAGGAGATATAACATCATCCTCGAGACACCTGCCGCCGACAAGTAGCAGAGTTGGCCGTACACAGGGATATGCTCGGACGATTGCGGAATGACGCTAGAGATACTTTTCTGGCAGAGGCTTGTTAAGGTATGTTTGGGGAAGCGTGCACGATAGAGAAGCGTGTCCGCGCCTCCCCGGGGTCGTCGACGAAGGTATGCGCAAATCTTTACTGTAGCCACATTACGCTGCCTCTCTCGTTGCCTGACTTGAGCGTCGGAGGGTCGTCGCCGGGAAACCCCTCCCGGCTCGGCTTCGTTGCAGGTTCGCCGGAGAAGCTACGCCACTAGTCGGAGATAACGGAGCGTGCCACGCCCCCAGCGTCCGTCGACTCAGCGCTCGGATAGGATCAAATTGGCGCCGTCTGTGGGAACACACCTGAATCCGAGCCAAGAAGATGGAAGAAGCTGGACGTCAACTTCTGGTAACGCTCTCTCCCGAAGAGCTCGAAGCACTCGTCCAAGCGCGAGCAGCAAAAGTCGTGGAGCAGCAGCAGAAAGCTCAGGCTGAGCGGGCAGCGCAGCAGGCGACATCAGCCTCGGGGGGCCGAGCGCCACTCGAAGATAGGCAGGAGCAGCTCTCAATATGGGGGCAAAACAAGGGACCGGCCGACACTCAGATGGGGGCGCCGCTCGCCCCGATACCTTTTCATCGGGCTCTGTTCCAGACGCCTTCGGAGGTAGCGTAAGCTAATCAAGACAAGGGATCTTCATCGGACGAAGCACCCGTCCGGGACGTCAGAAAAGGAAAGGCGCCCCGAACGGACGCGTCACCCGAGCGGATCAACCGACAATTTTCAGACGCCATTCTTCACGATCCGCTGCCAAAGCATTATGTGCCTCCTGCGATCGGGGAGTACAACGGGACAACCGACCCAGACGACTACCTCGGTAAGTTCGACAGCGCTGCCACTCTGCATCAATACACGAATGGTGTGAAGTGCCGGGTGTTCCTCACCACGCTGTCGGGATCGGCACATCGGTGGTTTCGGAGACTGCCGGACGGATCCATCACAAGTTTCAAGGAATTCCGAACGGCGTTCCTCCATCATTTTGCAAGCAGCAGGTGCCACCAGAAGACAAGCGTCAACCTGTCTGCCATCAAGCAAGGCGCGAGGGAGCCGCTCCGAGCGTACATTCAGCGCTTCAACCAGGTGGCCATGGACATTCCAACGGTCACCTCGGAAACAATGATGAACGCGTTCACGCAAGGGCTCATGGATGGTGACTTCTTCCGCTCGCTCATCCGGAAGCCGCCTTGGGATTACGACCACATGCTGCACAAGGCCAACGAATACATCAATGTGGAGGAAGCCCAGGCGGCGAGAAGGAAAGAAGCCCTGAGTGACCAACCAGCTTCCGTCGAGCGGAAGCAGCCCATCAGTCACCAGCCACCCAGAGGACCGAGAGCCGAAGCCGCCCGTCCTCATCAGCACACTCGACCGCACGCCTTCCAGTAAGTCGCGACTGATCGGCCCAAGTCCAAGGGGAAGATATGGATCCCGATGTTTTGTTCACTCCATCAGTCGACTACTCACAACACCCGCGACTGTCGGAGCCTCCCCCCCATCGCTCATCCTGTGCCGAGGAGCTACCGCCGCCGATCGCCTTCACCAGACAGGCGACATCGACAACGGAGCCCCGTTCAAAGGATAGAAAGGCGATCCCCCGAGCGGCAGCATCGTCAGCAGCACGGAGCCCACCATCGGGCGTCGTATGAACGACCTCGACCATCCGCTCGGGAGGAGGAGAATAGGGGCAACGCATCTCGGGGCGAGATCAACATCATTGCCGGAGGCCCAACAGGAGGAGACTCCAATAGAGCCAGGAAGGCACACGCAAGGCAGCTAAGGATACATGCAGTCGGCTGCAGCCAGGAGAGGGCGAGCGGACCCGAGATTAGCTTCGGGCCCAGGGACCTCGAAGGAGTCGAAGTCCCACACGATGACGCCCTGATCGTCCGAGCGGTAATAGCTAACTATACTATTCACCGTATTTTCATTGACACAGACAGCTCGGTCAACATAATATTCAAGAAGGCCTTCGACCAACTACAAATAGATCGAGCTGAACTCCTGCCAATGACGACCCCCCTTTACGGGTTCACTAGGAATGAACTCTTGCCGGTCGGCCAGGTCCGGCTAGCTATCTCATTGGGCGAGGAGCCACTCAGAAGGACAAGGACCACCACCTTCATCGTGGTCGATGCTCCTTCGGCGTACAACGTGATCTTGGGACGATCGGCTCTCAATGAATTCCGGGCGGTCGTCTCTACCTTCTGCCAAAAGATCAAGTTCCTGGTGGAAGATCAAGCAGGGGAAGTGCGGGGAGATCAATTGGCCGCTCGAATATGTTATGTGGAGATGGTCCGAGCCGAGGCCAAGTCCGCTCGGAAAGTACCGCGGGTCGAGGTAAATACTATAACCGAGAAACCACCTTCTTTGGCTTATGAAGAAAAGGAGGAGGTGCAGATTGATTCTTCCCGACCGGAGGCCACCACCTTTATAGCATCCGACTTGGAGGCAAGGCAGAAGGAAAAGCTGATAAAATGTCTAGAACGAAACTGTGACGTCTTCGCTTGGTCGACCCATGAGCTGCCAGGGGTCTCACCGAGCGTAGCGCAGCACGAGCTTCACGTCCGGCCGGATGCTCGGCCAGTAAAGCAAAGGAAGAGGAATTTCAGCGCTGAGCAAAATGTAATCATCCGAACAGAGGTAGAGAAGATTCTGGAGGCCGCCCACATAAGGGAAGTGCAATTCCCGAGTTGGCTCGCAAATGTGGTTCTGGTCTCCAAGCCGGGCAATAAATGGAGAGTCTGCATCGACTTCCTGGACTTGAACAAGGCATGCTCGAAGGACTTCTACCCCTTGCCCCGGATCGATCAACTGGTGGATTCCACAGCCGGGTGCGAGCTGATATGCATGCTAGATGCATACCAAGGCTACCATCAAGTGCCGCTCGCCCGAGAAGACCAGGAGAAGGTCAGCTTCGTCACGGCGGACGACACCTACTGCTACAATGTAATGTCGTTCGGGCTGAAGAACGCAGGAGCCACCTACCAGCATCTAATGAAAAAGGTCTTCAGGGAGCAGATCGGACGCAACTTGGAAGTGTACGTGGACGACATACTTATCAAGTCCTTTCGGGCGGCTGATCTCTACGCGGACATGGAGGAGACCTTCCAAACATTGAGAAGATATGGCGTCAAACTTAACCCTCAGAAGTGCCTGTTCGGAGCAAAAGGCGGGCGCTTCCTGGGTTACATTGTGACCGAGCGGGGCATAGAGGCGAACCCCAGCAAGATAAAGGCATTGCAGGACATGCCGCCTCCCAGAAATCTCCGAGAGGTACAATGTCTCACTGGTCGGATAACGGCGCTGTCAAGGTTTATCTCTAAGACCGTCGACCGGAGCTTGCCATTTTTCAAGATTCTCCGTAAAGCCACCAAGTTTCAATGGGACGAGGAGTGCGACCGGGCATTCGAGGAATTGAAGATTTACCTGAATTCCTTACCCGTGTTGGCGAAACCAGCCGTAGGTGAGCCACTCCGCATTTATTTATCTTCAACTGAGCATGCTGTGGGCTCAGCATTAGTAAGGCCGAGCGGCGAGGAACAACCAGTGTATTTTTTGAGCCATATCTTAAAGGATGCTGAGTCTCGCTATACCGGTCTCGAGAAGTTGGCTTTTGCCTTGGTCCTTGCCGCTCGGAGGTTGCGCCCTTACTTTTTGGCGCACACCATTATTGTGATGACGAATAGCCCGCTGGCAAGGGTACTCCAGAACCCTGAAGCATCCGGACGACTCATCAAGTGGACGACGGAGCTAAGCGAATTTGACATCCAATACCAACCCCGCTCGGAGATCAAAGCACAGTTCTTGGCAGATTTCGTGACCGAGGTACAAAAGCCCGAGTCCGAAGCTACATGGAAAATATATGTGGATGGATCGTCCACTTAGCTCGGAAGCGGAATTGGGATCATGCTACTTTTGCCCCAGGGAGAGCGGATGCATTTATCCGTCCGGTTGGACTATCGGGCAACAAATAATGAGGCAGATTATGAAGCCCTCATAACCGGACTGCAGGCCGCACAACATGTTGGAGCCAGTTGGGTGGTGATCCACTCGGATTCCCAGCTTGCCGCTCAGTAACTCATGGACGCTTTTGAGATAAACAATGCAAGACTTAGATGGTATGCGGAGGCCTTTGAAAAACTCAAGACTAGCTTCACCGAGGTAGTGGTCCTAAAGATACCCCGAGCGGAGAACTAGGCGGCAGATGAGTTAGCCAAACTCACAAGCTCAATATCGTCGGTCGTCATCCAGCAACCAATCGAGCAAGTATCTTTGGTAGCGCACGTGGACCGGATGGATGGCCTCACATTCCCGAGCGATTGGAGAGCAACCATCACAGAGTTTCTGCGCTCGGGTGCCACGCCGTCCGATCGGGACAAAGCTCAGCTACTGAGGAGGAGAGCTGGCCGGTTCACGCTCATCGGAGATCAGCTTTATAAAAAGGCGTTCTCCCGACCTCTGCTGAAGTGCGTCAGCTCGGAAGACGCCGAGTACATTCTCCAGGAGGTACACCAAGGATCTTGCGGAGGTCATCCGAGCGGCCGGTCTTTGGCTAGGAAGATCCTGCTGGCCGGATACTTCTGGCCAATGCTACACGAGGACGCCGCTCGGACCGTCGCAACGTGTCTTTCCTGTTAGAAGTACCACAGTTTCTTGCATAAGTAGATGGAAGAAATGAAAGTGTCCACAGTGTCCTGCCCGTTCGACCAGTGGGGCATGGACATCGCAGGACCGTTCCCTATGGCGACCGGACAACGGAAGTTTCTATTGGTGGCAGTAGATTACTTCTCCAAGTGGGTGGAGGCCGAGCCATTGGCCAAGATAACCGAGCAGATGGTCAAGAAATTCATATGGCAGCACATCAACTGTCGGATCGGCATCCCGCGTCGGCTTGTGTCGGACAACGGGCGACAGTTCGTCGGAAAGCAGCTCGAGGAATGGTGCAATGGATATGGCATTGAGCAGCACTTCACGTCTGTGGCGTATCCCCAAAGCAATGGTCAAGCCGAAGTAGCCAACCGGGAGATGCTCCGAATTCTTCGGGCTCGGCTCGACCACATAGGAGGAAGCTGGGTGGACGAGCTGCCGGGGGTCCTATGGGCAATCCGCACGACCCCTAAGGAGGGAATGGGAGTAACACTGTTCCACCTGGTGTATGGAGGCGAGGCGGTCGTCCCAGTCGAAGTCGACGTAGAGTCCGCTCGGATCCAGAACTACGACGAAGATAATTTCGAGCGGAGGCAGCTAGAATTAGACTTGATCGACGAGGAGCGAGCCAAAGCATCCGTCCGGATGATGGCCTACAGGCAGAGAATGAAGCAGAACTACAACCGCCGCGTGATTCCTCGAGCATTCCAGGTGGGCGACTTGGTCTGGAAGAAAGTGAAGCCGGTTTGGGACGTAGGCAAGCTGGAGGCTCCTTGGGCGGGACCCTTCAAGGTCATCAAGAAGCTCCGATCTGGAGCCTACTACTTGGAGGATGAGGATGGACGGCGGCTGGATAGGCCATGGAGCGCAAACCACCTCCAGCCCTATCGGGCTGGATGAAAGGTGCGCCGATGTAACATATTTTCATGAATATTTTGTTCGGATGTATCTTTTGGCTGCAGGAATGAAAGTTAAACAAAGGCACGAGTATTGTACGCCCAGAGATTATTTATATGAAGACACGACGAAGACCCCGTGCCGTTCGGCCAGACGTATATTATCCGAGCCAAATGCTCAATGGTGAAGACCCCGTGCCGTTCGGCCGGGCGTATATTATCCGAGCCAAATGCTCGATGGTGAAGACCCCGTGCCGTTCGGCCAGGCGTATATTATCCGAGCTATAAGCTCATTATTGAAGATCGTCGAGCAGCGACGTTAAACCCTAGAGTCGAACCGGCGACTATAAACCCCCCGGCCGGAAGACCATTGAGCTCCGACGTTAAACCCTAGAGTCGAACCGGCGATTATAAACCCTCCGGCCGGAAGATCGTCGAGCAGCGACGTTAAATCTTAGACTCGAACCGGCGACTATAAACCCCCCGGCCGGAAGACCGTCGAGCTCCGACGTTAAACCCTATAGTCGAACCAGCGACTATAAACCCTCCGGCCTGAAGACCGTCGAGCAGCGACGTTAAATCTTAGAGTCGAACCGGCGACTATAAATCCCCCGGCCGGAAGACTGTCAAGCTCCGACGTTAAACCCTAGAGTCGAACCGGCGACTATAAATCCCCCGGCCGGAAGACCGTCGAGCTCCGACGTTAAACCTTAGAGTCGAACCGACGACTATAAACCCTCCGGCCTGAAGACCGTCGAGCTCCGACGTTAAACCCTAGAGTCGAATCGGCGACTATAAATCCCCTGGCCGGAAAACCGTCGAGCTCCAACGTTAAACCCTAGAGTCGAACGGACGACAATAAACCCTCCGGCCTGAAGACCGTCGAGTAGAGACGTTAAACCTTAGAGTCGAACCGGCGACTATAAACCCCCCGGCCAGAAGAAAATAATAAAAAGGTTGACCTGTGAGTCGAGCGGCTGATCGGCCGAGTCACCAAAGGTACTTCGCGAACATCTAACGGGAAGTCCATTTAAAGAAGTGGGTGTGTTCAAACGAGCGGCACGATTATCAAAAATACTTCGCGAGGGATTCCTTTGGAGAACTGGGCGAGAGATGATTAACTAGAAGGAAAGGTAGGGGACGCGAATGGCGGTAGTTCGCGATCCGATCGGAAGACACAGGTATGGGCGATTTAACGGAAAGAGAAAAAAGAGTAAGCTAACGAAAGGACGGCATATCTTCATTAAAATTCAAGCCATTAAGAGCCGTTCGAAAGGATTACAAAAAACACTTCATTCAAGGAAATCATAAACGATCTTCGGGATGGAAGAAAGTAGCGCCGCGTAGTCTTCGGCCGGGATGGTAGCGGAGTTGGGAAGCCGACCCTTGGACTGCAGATAGTCCGTCGTGGTGGCAATGGCCAGCTCAAAGGCAGTATACATCCACTCACAGACCTTCTCAGAAAATTCGTTTGAGCGGATGTGCTACTGCTTCAGGGCGGCGACCCGGCCTGGCTCGGCCTCTTGATACTCCTTGAAGGCAGCTTGGGAAGCTTCAAGAGCCTCCTGCAAGTTCTTCAGTTCGTCCTTATGTTTGATCGCTTCACCCGAGCGGCTCGCCTTCTCGCCGTCCAGCTGCTCCATCAACTCCTTAACTCGTTGTTCCAGGCCCCGCGCCTCGACGTTTTTCTTCTCCAGAACGGCGATGGCCGTTTTCTTCCGATCGGTGGCTAGGCTTATTTTCCGGTCAAGTGTCTTGACCTGTCGTTCGAGTTCAGCCAGAGTATGGGCCTGGTCAGCCATCTGCTTTTGCTCAGCCTCCAACAAATCTTGGGTCTTCTTGAGCTCTTTCTGCAGCTCGGTATATGAGGGGCCCTGGGAGGACGGGCCACCCGAGCTCTTTAGCCTCTTCAGCTCTTCATCCACTATGGCCAGCCGATTGGAGACAGCAATCTTCTCCATCCATCTCTAACATAAGCAGGAGTATTGATAGCCGATCGGAAAGAGGGCGTAAAGGACTTCGGAAGAAAACACACTTACCCCAGTGGCCTGCTGCATATGACTGTTGGCCAGATTGCCGAGCAGAATCATCGTGACACGGGCCCGAGCATTGGCCCACATCTCGGCGGGGGGCCCCTTCATGGTGATCATATGCTCAGGCGTGGTCGGCCGATCAGACTCGGGCAAAAGCTCCTCGGTGGGAAGGTGCAGGGTGGCCCTGATGGTGCGGCTCTGGACAGGAGACGTGTGAGCAGATGCGGAAGGAGTAGAGGCCGGGGCGGAGAACTTGGACAAAATAGCCGAGCGCTGGACCAGGCGGGGGGCAGGTGGAAGAGCGCTGACCGGCACAGCCTCAATAGGGTTAGCGGGCAGATTTAACTGAGATGGAGTCCGATCGGAGGATACTGCCTCCACCATTGGAGTTTTCCCACGAGAATCGGATCTCGCCCGCTCGGATACACGAACAGCAGAAGTAGCTGATGGCAACGGTGTCTCCGTCCGGCACCTTTTTTGTCTGAGCGGGCGCTCATCTTCCCGATCGGAGCCTTCCTCTTGCACGGCTGGCTCCCTGTTTGAAGTATTGCCTCCCGTCACCTCCACGGGGGAGGCCTGAGCGGCCGACTCCTCAGCGTTTGTTTCGCTCTCACCCTCGTGAGAGCCAACCGGAGTGATGCCCAGTTGCTCCATCTCTTTGGCGGCTGCCGCCTCAAGCGCCTCGGCTTTCCTCTTCAAAATCCCGAGCATCACGGACTCCATGACGATATTTGCTGCAAAGGAAAACGAAGAAAATCAGTTAGCACTCAAAGTCTATGTGCAAGTGAAATTCTTACCGAAGCTGCTCGGAAGTGGAGTGCGGCTCGGACTCAGGCCGAATATATACAGCAAGCCTTCAGGCAGAAACTTGTTGATATCGAGCTTCAGACCGGCAAGCATGTTCGCAGCCTCGAGATAGTCTGGTCGGGTCTTAAATCTTTTCAGCTCGGGAGAAGTAGGCAGTCCGACCTGCCATTTGGTTCGGAAGGGAGCCCGCTCGGGGAGACGAAGATAAAAGTTTATTGGAGGAAGGAAGTTTATCAAAGAAGACTAGACCAGACCGAGCCTGGAATAGATAGGTACCCAGCTCGGACTGCTTGGGATAATAAAAATAGTAAAAACTTTCCGGTCGGAGAGGGATGCGGTGTATCTTGAACAATACCACCACTCCACACAAAAGGCGGAAAGTATTGGGAACTAATTGGGCGAGCAGAATACCAAAAAAGTTGCAAACATCGGCGAAGAAGTGGTGAAGAGGAAACCGCAGATCGGCTGTGAATTGGTCGTGGAAAAAATAGATGGCTCCGCGCGGCGGTTTGTGAGGCCGAGCGGTTGGTGAGGGTAGAATAAGTTCAAAGTCAGACGGAATGTCAAAACCATCAAGCGGAGCCTCGGTGTCACGCCGATCAAAACGAGATTCCATGGTAGTATACCAGGGACCTAAAGTGAGATCTACGGGTCAGGATGAACTGTCCATTATCCGATCGAGCAAGAAAGCAAAAGCCAAGAGAATAGAAAATGACACACGGCAAGGAGACGATGGAAGGGGCAGCGACCAGAAGACGGGAACTCGATAAAAAAGACGAGGAAAACAGAGAGGAAAGGTGGAGGAACCTTACAAAGAAGCTGGGGATCGAAGGAAGGCGGCGGGGAATCGTCGGAAAATGGAGAGTAGTGTTAGGATCGTCGGACTCGGCTAGAGAGGGGGGTGTGAATAGCCGACCCCAAATTCTTCGCGTTTCTTCCTACGATTAGGGTTAGCGCAGCGGAAATGAAACCGTAGAAACGAAAAGGAAGAAGGCAAACCTCAAACTCGATGGATGTAACGAGGTTCGGAGATGAAACTCCTACTCCTCGGCGTGTCCGTAAGGTGGACGAAGCCTATCAATCCGTCGGTGGATGAGTCCCCGGAAACCCGGCTAATAATCACTCATTCTGGGTGGAGAAACCTCGCCACAATGTCTTGCAACAGCAAGATGAACAGGAGTTCAAGAATACAGCAAGAAACTAAGTACAATACACAAATGTAATAACCCTAGCTTGCCTTCTTGTCGACTGGTTGAAGCAGCAACTTCACGAGACGCCTACAACAGCAGGAACCCAGTCGAAGAAGCTCACACGAAGCTTCGGAACTCAGCAAAGCTCAAGAGCACACCAGCAGCTCAGTAGAAAGAAGAGGAAGAAGAGTTAAGAACAGTAGCTCCTCAATCCCTTTTATAACCTGCGAAGAAGACACAGAAGAAACTAGCCGTTGCGTAGCAACGGCTAGGATGTGGACCGATCAGGCTTCATCCTGATCGGTCCACAAGGGTCCTGATCGGTCACAAGACCGATCAGGCCCTTCCCTGATCGGTCATGGAGACCGATCAGGTCCTTCCCTGATCGGTCCCATGACCGATCAGGTCCTTTCCCTCCCGAAGGTGATCTCCTTCTGATCGTCTACTGATCGATCACTGATCGGTCTGCTGACCGATCAGATAAGCAACAAAATACTTCTGTTTGGTTACTGATCGGTCACCAGACCGACTGATAACATAGGTTGGATCGGTCACCGGATCGATCCGGGAAGCTCCGACCCATCCTATTTGGTCACGAGCGAGCTACGGGTCCTCTATGACTTCGTCCGGTCCGAGCGAGCACCGAGCCCTCTCGACCACGGTCAGGAAGCGAGCTACAGAGCCCTCTCGACTTGTCCGGTCGAGCGAGCTACAGGCCCTCTCGACCACGGTCAGGAGAACGAGCTAGAGCCCTCTCCGACGTCCGGTCAGAGCGAGCTACCGAGCCCTCTCGACCAAGTCCGGAGAACGAGCTACGAGCCCTCTCCGACTTTCCGTGCCAAGTCTCCATCTTGGTCTTCTCCGTGCCAAGTCTCCATACTTGGACTTTTCCGTGCCAAGCTCCCGCTTGGACTTTTCACCAGATGTCAGTCAACCTTGACCCATTTGGTATTTCCTGCTTAGCTTCACCAGGACTTCACTCGCCTAGCTTCACTCACTAGGTCTTTTACAGCTTCACTCACGGGACTTTCTCCTGCCTGACTTTACTCACCGGGACTTTCACTTTCACCTAGCTTCACTCACTAGGATTTCCACCACCTCACTCAGGATTTCCCATCTGCTGGCTTCACTCACGGGACTTTCTCCAGCCTGGCTTCACTCACGGGACTTTCACTTTCACCTAGCTTCACTCACTAGGATTTTCACCGGCTTCACTTGAGTTCCGAACTTCAAGGCTGCGCTTCACTCACGGGACTTTTCGAACCGCCTAACATCCAGTTAGGACTTCGATCAAGTATCCGGTCAACCTTGACCTACTTGACTCTTCTTCATCCAACCTGATCAGACCTTGATCAGTATCTCTCCGCATGGACAACTGCACCTGCATTGTCCATGTCTACATGTATTTCTGTATTGTCAAACATCGAAACCATGACCAAGGTTTACGCTTGGTCAACTAGGTCAACCTTAACCTACTGGAAATTGCACCAACAATCTCCCTCTTTTTGATGTTTGACAATACCTTTAAGTTAGGCTAATCCAATAGCCTCAACTTTCTTCATGCCACTAGGTAATGAAACATAAATTACAACCTTACATTCTCCTTCTAAGAAGGCAATCTGCTTCTTAGATAATGAAGGCCTAACTTAAACCCTTCATTCTCGCCCTATTGGCACACATCAACAAACTCTCCCCCTGAAGAGTAAGTTATTGTTGTTCACAACTTCACTCGTCGTGATCAACAAACTCTCCCACTAACTCCAATGTTCTTCCTTGAACATTCTCTAGACATTCTTCCCCTTTTTGACACACATCATAATGAACGTCCCATACCTTTCATTGAAACCCTTAATTTCCCCCTTGATACTAAATTCAACAATCAACTTAGTGATAATCCCATATCACTCATCCTCAAAAATTTCGACGAGTAAAAACTCCCCCTAAAAGTCAACTCCTCCTTGACTAATAGGTAAAACTCCCCCTAAAGGTCAACTCCCCCTTGACCATTGCACCAACAATGTCTTGGAGAGTTTCAAACCTTTAGAACTCTAAAACACCACTTCCATAGCTGCAATTTCAGACAAACAGTCGAAATTCAGCAGGTTGGCACGCCCTGATCGGTCACCAGACCGATCAGGCTCCCTCTGGATCGGTCACAGTGACCGATCCAGGCTCCCCTGGACCGATCAGAAACCCTTCTGATCGGTCCACAAACCTGATAAAGGTCTGATAAGTTCTGATTTCTCTCCACGAAATTCAGAAACCTCTAGAAAATTACAGAACATTCCAAAAATTATGAAATTTTGAGGATACATTCCTCATAACATATACTATCATGGAAAAATAGTTTTCTATGAAAATAACTTCCATTTTTCAATCTTGATACAAAGTTCACAAGTCTTTGAAATAGCTCAAAGTTAACTCATCTTTGTATCACCTTGTTCAATGATGAATGCTATCACTAGAAAAGCTTCATCAAGGTTTTTCAAATCAATTTTAAAATGATTTTAAACCATTCAATTTAGGATCATAATCTTAGGGCTAAATGTACATGACTTGTACAAAGACTTTTCCTATGATCCCCAATTTCGAATTAGGCTCATCTAGGTACAAGAACTATGCACCTTGATCCTAACTCATAATCCTAATATCTCACACACATCTAAGGTGTATCAAACACATCCAAGTCAATTTTGATGTGAGATATGAGTTTAGGTCATCTTAGGCTAAGTTTTCATGCATTTTTTAAACAACAATTTGATCTCCATATCAAATTGTATTTTTGTCCTTAAATCAAATTAATTGATTATAAATGCACAAGATGATGACATGGCATATAATTGTATCATAAATGGAAACATGTGCCAATGTCATGATGTCATGGCATAAAGTATGAAACTTAAATAGAGCATGACATTTAACTAACCTAAGCATTATCATGACATTTCAAATGATAATAAAATAAATATGATGTCATGACATGGCATATGGCAAACAATATATGGCAAATAACATGTAAAGGTATAGAAAATATCTAATTCTAGCCTTAATTGCCATTTTTGATAATTTTGATCATTTTGCCATAAATTCTATATTCCTAAGTGTAATAGACCTAAAATTATATCCTCAAGACTTTTAGATCACTATATGCCAACTAAACACCTTAGGAATAATTTTCCATCTCATTTCCAAGGCTTGATCACACCTTGAAAATTCCTAAAGTGCCACCTTTTGCCATGATTAGGTTAACTACCTATTCAAGTAAGGTTGGCACACCCTAACTCATCTAGCGTGATGAAATCACACTCCTAGGAACCCAATATCTATTTGAGCTCATTGGGTTCACTAAATATTCACTAGGGATGTCTTCCCTAGCAACCCTCCTAATGACCCTCCTAGGCTTTAAAGCCTTGGTCATTTGGGACTCATCAAGATAAACTCTAGGGGTGACTCCCCTTGTGACCTTGGTGATGGTCTTCCTAGCCCTAGATCTTGTTCCATAATCGAATGGAACATTGTGATAAGTGGGCTTGACCACTTGGGACTTAGGTTTGTGACCCAAACCTTTCTTGTCCTTGGACTTGGGTTTTTGACCCCTAGACCCTATAGTCAAATCCTCAAGAGCCTTTTCTAGAGAGTCAAGTCTTGACCTCAAGACTTGATTTTCTTTCTCTAATACCTCAAGCTTTAGTTTATCATTTTTCTTTGAGGCATTCCTAGGCATATGTCTAGATGATTTGGGATTTCTATCTAAGTTCTCCTTAACCTTAGATGAGTTAATCCTAGGGTTGACATTTCTAGAGTTGTCCTTATTCAAGCTAACATGTTTAGCACCTAAGCACGTATATTGATTTCTAAAGTTAACATGCTTATCATTCTTGACAATAGCAATAAGGCTACTAGCATGCATCCTACTAGAATTGCAAGAATGTGCCTTAGAGATTACCTTAGGGTTTGCCCTAGCTCCCCCTATACATGTGCTCGATCTCTTGTCCTTGTGAGGTTGCCTCCCCCTCGGACATTGGCTCCGATAATGTCCCCTTTGCTTGCATTGGAAGCACACCACGTGCTCCTTGCCTTTGCGTGTCGGGACTCCGGCTTTCTTGACCTTTGGCGCCGGTGGGGACTTCCTAATCCTCCTTGGACACTTACTCTTGTAGTGCCCAAATTCCCTACACTCAAAGCACATTATGTGTAATTTGCTAGAAATTAAAATGCTTGAGTTACCTAGGTTTGAGGATGGATGAACGCTCTCTTCTTCATCCCTTCCGGAGGTAGAAGCTTCTTCTTCTTGCTCCGAACTTGAAGAAGAACTCTCCTCCACTTCATCCTTAGATGTTGAGTGACCCTCAACTTCTAATTCGACACTTCCATGCTGTGAGCTACTTAGCTCACTTGACTCCTCTTCATGGCTTGAATTGGAGCTCTCCTCATGGAACTTCGCCAAGTTGTTCCACAACTCTTTGGCATTGTTGTAACCACCTATCTTAAACAAGATATCGTTAGGTAATGAGAATTCAAAAATTTTCAATACCTCATCGTTGACTAGGGATTGGTGGACTTGTTCCTTGGTCCACTCCTTCTTCTCTAGGGTTTCTCCTTTCTTGTCCATCGGAGGCTTGAAACCTAATTGAACACAACTCCAATTTGTTGGATTGAGACGCGCTAGAGGGGGGGGGGGGTGAATAGCGCTCGTGGCTAAATCGTTTTTCGGAAAACACTCGAGTAATTAAATACGCAGCGGAATAAAAGAAATAATCACACAGAGACAGGTCGATTTTACTTCGTTCGGAGCCTTGATCGACTCCTACTCGAAAGCCCGCGATCCTTGATCGCTTCCGGTGGGCAACAACTATAAGCTCGATAATGATTACAATTTGAAGTACAATAAATGACAACAATTAATTATACCGACGACAATATCGTAATCTGAAAATTCGGAGCTCCGGGTCGTCGATGTCTCGTAGCAGCACTTCGGAATCGTCTCGTGAGCAGCTTATAGCAGAAAGATCGCTTGTAAGTTGTTATTTGAAGCTGCTGGTCGAGACCTCTTATAAAGGGGGTTCAAGGCGCCTTATACTGTTCACCAAGGCGCCTTGAACGAGCCGAGTCACCCGCGTGGATCAGCACTGACCTGGTCGAACTCTATCTGGTTCAAGGCGCCTTCAGCCTATCCAAGGCGCCTTCAACCTCCGGTCCAAGGCGCCTTGAACTCCATTCAAGGCGCCTCCAGTCTGCTGCGCTGGCCTTTTCCTGGCTCGCACCCGAGGCGCCTCCAAGCTCCATGGAGGCGCCTCGGACACTGTTCATCCGAGTTCTTCTTTGTGTTTTTGGTACCTGCAAGTATGTTAATCCAAAAATACCTGCAACACAAAGTTAATACAAGATAATAGTATGAATATGAAATTATGACAGTCTCCGGACTGTCCGGGTCTGACTTCGGATTTCCTGCCGGAAACCCTAGGTCGACCCGACGCCTCTACGGGGAACGCGTCCTCACCTACTCCACTAAGGAGATTTACCTGTTGCCAGTACGATCCTCCAGATCGACTGGACTTTTGCTCGGCACTCGATGCTTCCGGACTTTCTGCTGAACATCCGCTTCACCAGCCAGTTCAGACTTTCACCTGGTTCGCGACACCAGGACTTTTCACCTAGGGTTACCACCCCCTAGGACTTTTACCTGAAGTCATCGACCTGCCAAGACTTCCCGCATAGGGTTACCACCCCCTATGACCTAGGGTTACCACCCCCTAGGGTTTTACCTTGCCTAACCGCAGTTAGGACTTTCCTGAAACACTCAGCAAAAGCTGTCAGATAACAAAGCACCTTAACTTTGAATCCTTTGCCATTATCAAAACTTAGGTTCGATCGTCGGATGCTTCCCGCACCAACAATCTCCTCCTTTTTGATTATGGCAATACGTAATTCAAAGTTAAGAAAAAAAACAACATATGCATAAAGTTAACCAAGCTTAAGTAAATAAACTTCAAATGCAATAACCGTTAAGCTGGAAACTTTTAACTTGGTAATTTTAGACTCCCCCTTAATAAAAGCCCTCCTTTTATTAAATACTTTTGAATTTTCTTTTAACTTTAATTTACCTACTCTCCCCCTTTGCCATATATCAAAAATAAACCAGTTTGAAAGTAGATTTGTATTTTTCTGAAGGAAAATTTTCAAAGAGGGATAACAATAAATTTTCTTCTTAGATTGCCAAATTTGAAAATACTTAGCTATATATTTAGCTTTGAAATGATTTGTATTGAAAAAATATTTTGCCAAATAGCTAAGTTTAGAGTACAATCTAACTAAGTCTAGTTAAAATAGTCTTAAAATTAACTAAGTTTGAAAATATGAGTATTTGAATTTTCAAAAAAAAGGATTTGCTTTAGAAGTTATAAAATATGAGGTCACTTGAAAACTTTAAAACGTTATAAAAAGTTGACTAGATTTGAAAATATTTGAATACTCAATTACATGGACAAGTTTTGAAAAACTGTAATTAAGTTTTGAATATGCATTTTGAAGAAACTTTGATATTGAAAAATATTTAGTTTTAGGACACAGGGAGTAGCAGTAGTTTGTTTTCTAGTCCAAGCATGAGTCAAATTAAATTACTGAGTTTAATTTGATTAAGTATCAGAGCCTTAAAATAATCAGGTAAAGTAATTTGATTAGAACCTTAAAGTACAATCATGCTTAAAAGAAAAAAAATTGAAACACACTTTTCCCAATTGTCTAACCTTTAGCTACTTGCTGATTGCCTAGAGGGCAGTAGCTTTCACATGGTTAGTCAAGTTGAGTTATTTTGATCCAGGTAGACTTGACTAGAGCTGGAGAACTTAACTTGATTAATGTTTATTGCATATTTAACGTCCAGACTCATATTGATGCACAGATATAAACATTCTTGAGTCCAGGCAATACCCTATGCATCTCACGCCTTTCTAAGTTTTTCAAGACACAAGCAAGGTAGACCTAGGTGTTTGTGAGATGCTCTGGCTTAAAGCTAGAGGAACATGATTTCTAGGGGGAAGCCTAGGCGTAATCCGATTTTTGAAAATTCTAAGAAATTGGAGTTTTGAAATAAGAATTTTCCTAGAAATTTTAAAAGCAAATGATAACCAATTTAAAAACATTATCTATTCTACCCAACACATTCCTATTTATCTTCTAAGTGAGCTGAACTCAAGTTCAGGTAAGGATTTTGTGAAGATATCAGCTAGATTTGATTTTGACTCAACATAGTTGAGTATAATATCACCCTTAGCTACATGATCCCTTACAAAATGGTGCTTCACTTCTATATGTTTAGTCCTTGAGTGATGAATTAGGTTTTTTGTTAAATTTATGGAACTTATATTATCAATTGAGATTTTTGTGTTATGATAGTTCAGTTGATAGTCTTTAAGAGTGTGCATCATCCAAAGCAATTGAGATGTGCATTCACCTAAGGCTATATATTCAGCTTCAGTGGTAGACAAAGCCACACAATGTTGCTTTCTACTTGACCAACTTACTAGGCATTGTCCTAGAAATTGACAACTACCACTTGTGCTTTTTCTATCTAACTTGCATCCGGCGTAATCCAAGTCAGAATAGCCAAGAAGGTCAAAGGTGCAAGTTCTAGGGTACCAGAGTCCTATATTTAGAGTACCTTTAATGTACCTAAGTATTCTTTTAACATAGGTTAAATGTGACTCTTTTGCACAAGATTGGTATCTTGCGCACATACCAACCGCAAATAATATGTCGGGTCGGCTTGCAGTTAGGTAAAGCAGGCTTCCTATGACACTCCTATAGTATTTTGGATCTACTGGTTTTCCTTCAGGGTCAGAGTCTATGTTAATGTTGGTTGCCATTGGAGTATTTATTATTTTTGAATTTTCCATGCAGAATTTTTTAATTAATTCCTTTGCATATTTAGTTTGATAAATATATATTCCATCTTTAGTTTGTTTTATTTGTAAGCCTAAGAAAAAATTAAGTTCACCAACCATACTCATTTCAAATTCATTTTCCATTAATTTAATAAATTCTTTTAAAAATTTAGAGTTATTTGATCCAAAAATTATATCATCAACATAGATTTGAGCTATGAAGATGTCTTTTTCTACAGTTTTTACAAATAGAGTTGGATCTATTTGACCTTGGTTGAAACCTTTGGATATTAAGTGATTTGACAATCGTTCATACCATGCCCTAGGGGCTTGTTTAAGTCCGTACAAGGCCTTTTTTAACTTAAATACATGATTAGGATATCCTAAGTCCTCAAATCCTGGGGGTTGGCTTACATATACTTCCTCCTTAATAAATCCATTTAAGAATGCTGACTTGACATCCATTTGGTATAGTTTAAATCCTTTGTTTGCTGCATAGGCTAACAACATTCTAATGGATTCGAGTCTAGCTACTGGGGCATAGGTTTCATCATAGTCCAAACCTTCAACTTGGCTAAATCCTTTAGCTACAAGCCTAGCCTTATTTCTAATTATTTTGCCTTGATCATCTAGCTTGTTTCTAAATACCCATTTTGTATCGATTATTGATTTATTTGAGGGTTTAGATACAAGTTCCCAAACTTGATTTCTCTCAAATTGGGCTAACTCTTCTTGCATAGCTATGATCCAGTCCGGGTCAGGTAGTGCTTCTTCTATTGTTTTTGGTTCGATTTTAGAAATTAGGGCAATCTGACTGTTGATTCTATAGGAGGATCTAGTTCTGACTCCTAGATTTGGATCACCCAAAATTTGATCAGATGGGTGAGAGGTACTGACCCTAGTTGGTCTGATAAGTGGGTCAGGGGCTGGTTCCTCTGGTTTATTAAGATTTGGTTGAATTTCATCATCTTCTATATTTCTTGGATCAATTTCAACATTCTCATTTATATTTGGTAGATTATTTTCTTCATCAAATATTATATTAGTTGTTTCTTCAACTTTTAGGGTGTTTTGATTGTAGACTCTATAGGCTCGACTGTTTGAGGAGTATCCTAAAAATATTCCTTTGTTAGATTTGGGTGTGAATTTTCTTAAATAATCTTTAGTATTTAAAATGTGAACTTTACATCTAAATACTTTTAAATAATTTAAGTTAGGAATTTTATGATAATATAGTTCATAAGGGGTTTTCTTGTGAAATTTGTTGATCAAGATTCGATTTTGAATATGATTTGCAGTATTTATTGCTTCTGCCCAAAATTGGTGATTTAAATTATATTCATTTAACATGGTTCTTGCGGCTTCTTGTAGAGTTCTATTTTTACGTTCCACCAGACCATTTTGTTGGGGGGTTCTAGGACATGAAAATTCATGTTGATATCCATTGATTTTACAAAATTGGGTAAATTTATGATTTTCAAATTCCCCTCCGTGATCACTTCTTATTCTTTTAATTTTAGTATCTTTTTCATTTTCTATTAATTTACAAAAGTTACTAAATATTTCATAGGTTTCATCTTTAGTTTTTAGGAATTTTACCCATGAAAATCTAGAGTAGTCATCAATTATTACTAAGCAATACTGGTTCTTGCTTAGTGACTTAGCTCCATGTGAATCAAATAAGTCAAGGTGAAGGAGCTCAAGTAAGGAGCTGGTTCTTTCAAGATTTGTTGATTTGTGTGTTGACTTAGTTTGTTTTCCCTGTTGACAAGCATTACAGATAGAATTTTCAATGAATTTTAGTTTTGGTAAACCTTTAACTAAACCATTATGACTCATTTTTGAAATGAGTCTAGTGTGAGTGTGACACAATCTTCTGTGCCACAAATCAGTTTCCTCTTCTTGTGTTAGAAAACACTTTGTTGAGGATGTCGGTAGATTAATTGAATACATATTATTTATCCTAAGTCCCTTAAGTAAGATTTCAGGATTTTCAATGTTTTTAACTAAACACCTGGTTTTGTCAAAAGTTACTAAGTATCCGCTATCACACAATTGACTTATACTTAGTAAATTAAACTTGAAATTTTCAACTAAAAGGACTTTTCGAATAATAAAATCGGAGTTGAGTTCGATATTACCTCTTCCGATTACCTTAAGTTGACCTTCGTTACCGAATGCAACTGATCCTAAGTTCTTATACGTGAGTTTAGTAAACTTCAATTTATCTCCAGTCATGTGTCTGGAGCAGCCACTATCCAACATCCATTAATCCAATTCCTACATAGGAAGTGGTTGAATTGTTTTAATGGATTTCACGATAGTTAAATTGAAGTAAACTTATTAGAGATAAATTTTGAAAGAGTTTTGAAATTTAGTTTTGAAATAATTTTGAAATTTAGTTTAATTTCGAAATTTAGTTTTAAAATAATTTTGAAATTTGATTTTAAAATAATTTTGAATTTTAATTTTAAATTTCTTAATCATCTCACCCGACCTAAATTTTCAATCAGGGAATCCTATAATTGTTGTGAGATGAATTATAATTCAATTTTAAGGTTTGGGTTAACTTTGTGTTAGATTCAGGTTTAGCTTTGGGTTCAACAAGTAAGCATTCTTTAGATAAACTTCTGGGCTATGGTGAGTCACAAGGAACTCATTAAAGTAACCATGCCTTCGAGGTTTTCCAAATAGTCCTACCCATTGAGCTTAGTACTAAACCTTGGTCTAACTAGTTAGGATCCATTTAAGGGTAGCTTCGGTCAGTTCCACTTGGCCAAATGCACCAGGTCGAAGCCATATCTTCCTAGACATGCGATGCCCAAGCTTCCCTAACGTACTATCATCCAAAAACTTCACCAGTACTGTGGTTCAAGTTAACCTTAGTCCGTTTTAATCTAACCTTAATTACCCTGCCGGGTGATCTACTCTTGTTTTACCAATTTCGGGTAGATTAGGTTCAGTTACCCTGCCGGGTAGTTTAGTTGGGGTAGATTAGGTTCATTTTGAGTTTTAATTGACTCTTGAATTTATAACTTAATTTTAAATTTTGAAGTTGCATTTAATTTTGAATTTTGAGTTTAATTTTGAATTTTGAATTTAATTTTTTAATTTCAATTTCGAATTTTGAATTTTTAATTTTTAATTTCAATTTTAATTTCAATTTCGAATTTTGAATTTTGAATTTAATTTTGAATTTTGAGTTTAATTTTGAATTTAATTTTTTAATTTCAATTTCGAATTTTGAATTTTGAATTTAATTTTGAATTTCAATTTTGAATTTTGAATTTAATTTTGAATTTTGAATTTTAAATTTTTAATTTCAATTTCGAATTTTGAATTTTGAATTTTGAATTTAATTTTGAATTTTAAATTTTTAATTTTTAATTTCAATTTCGAATTTTGAATTTTGAATTTAATTTTTTAATTTCAATTTCGAATTTTGAATTTTGAATTTAATTTTGAATTTTGAATTTTAAATTTTTAATTTCAATTTCGAATTTTGAATTTTGCATTTAATTTTTTAATTTCAATTTCGAATTTTGAATTTTGAATTTAATTTTGAATTTTGAGTTTAATTTTGAATTTTAAATTTTTAGGATTGTTTTTCTTTTTGCTCCCCCTGGATCATGGCCTCGATATGGTCTATCGAGGTAGTATATTTAATCCTTCGGAACCCAGTATTGGCCAAGTCCAACTTGATTGACCAAGTTAGGCTTGGAGACCCATGCTTGGACTGATTTAATACTTTGTTTGTTTATTAATGATAAATAAGATCTATATTTACTTTTGTATCCCAACCCAGTTCTGTTGTAGACGACTCTTTGTGTCCCAAGAATCAAGTTCAAATTCTTGGAGCCCAAAGTAAACCGTTCTAAGGTATTTTCTAAATCTTTAACCTGATTTGTTAGACTTGAATTTTCTTCCTCAAGTTTTTGAACTTGAGTTGGAAATTCAGTCTGACTCTGGTCAGGTAAGGGTTTGGTGTTAGCCACTTCTTTAAGGACACTTACTTCCTTTAGAAGTGACTTAACTTTCAGGTTTGACTTAGCTAATTTGCGCAATAAATAGCTAACTAAAATGTTCAACTGGGAGATACTTACAGCGGGGTCTGGTTCTTCGGAAACGGATACGGATCCGTGGCTTTGCTCGGACTCTGCCTCAGACTCGCTCTCGCATCCGTATTCGACGACTTGGTCCCGGGCCATTAATGCGAGTAGACTCGTTTGTTCGAGCTCGTCGTCGTCCTCCGATGAAGATTCGTCCCATGTTGCCTTAAGGACCTTTTTCCTTCTTTGCTTTTTGACCTCCTTCAGGTTAGGGCAGTTGGTTTTGATGTGCCCTTTTTGGTTACACCCGTAGCATGTAACTTCAAACTTCATCTTTGTATTTTGTGGGCCTTCCTTTGATTTTACTGCCTTCTTTAGATCTCTTTTGTCGAATCCTTTCGTCTTGTAGAGCTTCTTCACGAGGTTTACCAGCTCGGTTGTAATGTCACCTTCTTCATCGTCAGAGTCTGGTTCAGCTTCCGATGCTGGTTCGGTTCTCCGTCGTGGTCTCGGTTCCCGGGTTCGGCTTGTACCTGCAACCAACGCAATACCTTTCTCGGTAGGCTGTGCATTAGTCTGCTCATGAAGTTCAAATTCACTAAAAAGTTCATCTAGTTTTAAAGAAGATAAATCCTTGGAAACTTTGTAGGCATCTACCATTGATGCCCACAATGTATTCCTTGGAAACGAGTTTAGGGCATACCTTATTACGTCCCGATTTTCTATCTTCTGGCCAATCCTGTGAAGAGAGTTAAGGATGTCTTGTATTCTCGCGTGAAGAGAACTCGCCGTTTCGCCTTCCTGCATTTTTAGATTATATAATTTATTAAGTAAAAGATCTCTTTTACTTACCTTGGTGTAGTCAGTGCCTTCGTGGAGTTCGATTAGCTTTTCCCAGAGCTCCTTTGCAGAGGAGAACGGGCCAACTCTGTTGAGTTCTTCCTTGGTAAGACCACACTGGAGGGTGCAGGTAGCTTTGGCGTCGGCTTCCACCTTTTTTATTAGAGAAGCGTCCCACTTCTCGCAGGGTGTAGTTTTGCCGTTGTCATCGATTGGCAGTTTCAGTCCCGTCTTTATGATCATCCACGTTTCGAATTGTATCTTTAGATACGTTTCCATTCTTCCATTCCAGTAGCCAAAATCCTCTCCGGAGAATAGCGGGGGACGTACAGTGCTGAAACCCTCTTGTTGGGCCATTTATAATATGTAACAAAAGAAAACAACAGAATATGTTCCAAGACTAAGTCTTGGATTAGTAGTGCTGGAATAAAGAATAATAAGAACGAACTCGAGTGGTGTTGCACCTACTTCGAGCAAAAGTCGATTCGAGGGAAACAAAAATTAGAATATAGCTATAAGGCTACTTTCTAATTCGATTCCGAAAACGGAAAAAACAGCGAAAAATTTGTTTTGAAAGGTGGTTGCACCAATTCAAAACGACCCCGCTCTGATACCAATTGTTGGATCGAGATGCGCTAGAGGGGGGGTGAATAGCGCTCGTGGCTAAATCGTTTTTCGGAAAACACTCGAGTAATTAAATACGCAGCGGAATAAAAGAAATAATCACACAGAGACAGGTCGATTTTACTTCGTTCGGAGCCTTGATCGACTCCTACTCGAAGGCCCGCGATCCTTGATCGCTTCCGGTGGGCAACAACTATAAGCTCGATAATGATTACAATTTGAAGTACAATAAATGACAACAATTAATTATACCGACGACAATATCGTAATCTGAAAATTCGGAGCTCCGGGTCGTCGGTGTCTCGTAGCAGCACTTCGGAATCGTCTCGTGAGCAGCTTGTAGCAGAAAGATCGCTTGTAAGTTGTTATTCTGGTGCTGCTGCTCGAGACCCCTTATAAAGGGTGTTCAAGGCGCCTTATACTGTTCACCAAGGCGCCTTGAGCAGCCGAGTCACCAGCGTGGATCGGCGGGTCGAACTCTATCCGGTTCAAGGCGCCTTGACCTATCAGGCGCCTTCACCTCGGTCAAGCGCCTTGAACTCCATTCAAGCGCCTCCATCTCTGCGCTGGCCTTTTCCTGGCTCGCACCCGAGGGGCGCCTCGGACCTTATTCATCCGAGTTCTTCTTTGTGTTTTGGTACTGCAAGTATGTTAATCCAAAAATACCTACACAAAGTTAACACAAGATAATAGTATGAATATGAAATTATGGCAGTCTCCGGACTGTCCGAGTATGGTTTCTGCGGAAACCCTAGGTCGACCAGACGCCTATTCCCTCTACGGGGGCGCGTCCTCACCTACTCCACTAAGGAGATTTACATGTGCCAGTGCGATCCTCCGGATCGACGGACTTTTGCTCGGCACTCGATGCTTCCGGACTTCTGCTGAACATCCGCTTCACGCGAGTCCAGACTTTCACCTGGTTCGCGACACCAGGACTTTTCACCTAGGGTTACCACCCCCTAGGACTTTTGCCTGAAGCCATCGACCTGCCAAGACTTCCCGCATAGGGTTACCACCCCCTATGACCTAGGGTTACCACCCCCTAGGGTTTTACCTTGCCTAACCGCAGTTAGGACTTTCCTGAAACACTCAGCAAAAGCTGTCAGATAACAAAGCACCTTAACTTTGAATCCTTTGCCATTATCAAAACTTAGGTTCGATCGTCGGATGCTTCCCGCACCAACACAATTTTCAAGGTTAGTCATGAGAAAGTACTTCATTCTTACCTTCCAAAACGCGAAGTCGTCGCGATCGTAGAAGGGTGGAATCGTGACATCTTCTCCAAATAAATCCATTCTCTAGCTCGTGCTCCCCCGGGTGTTGATCCAACGAAGAGTGGCCTCGCTCTGATACCACTTGTTAGGATCGTCGGACTCGGCTAGAGAGGGGGGTGTGAATAGCCGACCCCAAATTCTTCGCATTTCTTCCTACGATTAGGGTTAGCGCAGCGGAAATGAAACCGTAGAAACGAAAAGAAAGAAGGCAAACCTCAAACTCGATGGATGTAACGAGGTTCGGAGATGAAACTCCTACTCCTCGGCGTGTCCGTAAGGTGGACGAAGCCTATCAATCCGTCGGTGGATGAGTCCCCGGAAACCCGGCTAATAATCACTCCTTCTGGGTGGAGAAACCTCGCCACAATGTCTTGCAACAGTAAGATGAACAGGAGTACAAGAATACAGCAAGAAACTAAGTACAATACACAAATGTAATAACCCTAGCTTGCCTTCTTGTCGACTGGTTGAAGCAACAACTTCACGAGACGCCTACAACAGCAGGAACCCAGCAGAAGCTCACGAAGCTTGAACTCAAAGAAAGCTCAAGAGCACACCAGCTCGAGAAAGAAGAGGAAGAAGAGTTAAGAACAGTGGCTCCTCAATCCCTTTTATAACTGCGAAGAAGACACAAAAGAAACTAGCGTTGCGTAGCAGCTAGGATGTGGACCGATCGGGCTTCATCCCGATCGGTCCAAGGGTCCTGATTGGTCACAAGACCGATCAGGCCCTCGATCGGTCATGGAGACCGATCAGGTCCTTCTGATCGGTCCCATGACCGATCAGGTGCTTTCCTCCGGGTGATCTCCCCGATCGTCTGCGATCGATCGCGATCGATCTGGCGACCGTCGGATAAGCAACAAAATACTTGTTTGGTTCGATCGGTCACGGACCGATCGAGATAACCTGATGTATCACCGGATCGGTCACCGGATCGATCCGAGTTTAAACTCCACCAAATCCTATTTGGTCCTGAGAACGAGCTACCGAGCCCTCTATGACTTCGTCCGGTCCAGAGAACGAGCTACCGAGCCCTCTCTGACCACGGTCCGGAGAACGAGCTACCGAGCCCTCTCTGACCACAGTCTGGAGAACGAGCTACCGAGCCCTCTCCGACTTCGTCCGGTCCAGAGAACGAGCTACCGAGCCCTCTCTGACCACAGTCCGGAGAACGAGCTACCGAGCCCTCTCCGACTTTCCGTGCCAAGTCTCCATCTTGGTCTTCTCCGTGCCAAGTCTCCATACTTGGACTTTTCCCGTGCTAAGCTCCCTGCTTGGACTTTTCACCAGATGTCTGGTCAACCTTGACCCATTTGGATTTCCCTTGCATGGCTTCACTCACCAGGACTTCCAAACTGCCTAGCTTCACTCACTAGGTCTTTTACCTGGCTTCACTCACCAGGACTTTCTCCAACTGCCTGGCTTTACTCATCAGGAATTTCACTTTCACCTAGCTTCACTCACTAGGATTTCCACCTGGTTTCACTCACCAGGATTTCCCATCTGCCTGGCTTCACTCACCAGGACTTTCTCCAACTGCCTGGCTTCACTCACCAGGACTTTCACTTTCACCTAGCTTCACTCACTAGGATTTTCACCTGGCTTCACTTACCAGGATTTCCGAACTTCCGAACTGCCTGGCTTCACTCACCAGGACTTTTCCGAACTGCCTGGCTTCACTCACCAGGACTTTCCGAACTGCCTAACATCCCAGTTAGGACTTCCCAGTCAAGTATCCGGTCAACCTTGACCTACTTGACTCCCGAACTGCCTGGCTTCACTCACCAGGACTTTCACTTTCACCTAGCTTCACTCACTAGGATTTTCACCTGGCTTCACTTACCAGGATTTCCGAACTTCCGAACTGCCTGGCTTCACTCACCAGGACTTTTCCGAACTGCCTGGCTTCACTCACCAGGACTTTCCGAACTGCCTAACATCCCAGTTAGGACTTCCCAGTCAAGTATCCGGTCAACTTTGACCTACTTGACTCTTCTTCATCCAACCTGATCAGACCTTGATCAGTATCTCTCCGCATGGACAACTGCACCTGCATTGTCCATGTCTACATGTATTTCTGTATTGTCAAACATCGAAACCATGACCAAGGTTTACGCTTGGTCAACTAGGTCAACCTTGACCTACTGGAAATTGCACCAACAAGTAGGAGTCGCCGGAACGCTGAAGCACCGGAGAAAGGCGGTGGGACACGCGAAGGCAAAAGTGTGAGGGAGTAGGAAGGTGGCGGCTTTATAAGGTCGGGCCCGATCGTCCTCGACCATCCGATGCAGGTCACAGGAACCGAGGCCCCCATCGGGCCGTTCATTTCAAACCGCCGATGTCCCATCGGACACATCGCCGAGCCGTACGATGATGCCAGCGGAGGCGCCACGTGGCACCATGCCTTAGGGGCGCATTTAATGAGCGCCATTACGGCACGCAGCGCGTGTGCTCGGTCTTAATGGAGAGGATTTGTACGAATTTCAAGGAGATCCGATGGGCGTCAGCGTTGACAGTCGACGCGGCAGTGAACCCCGCGCTCGGAAGGAGCCGAGCGGCCGGGGGGGGGGGGAGGAACATTCCAGAATGGCAGGGCGATGTCATTCAGGCCGACTGGCAGTCCAGTCAGTCGGACTTAGCGCCTCCTTCGACTAGACTTGAAGGGGAGGCATGTGATTCGGTGATAAGGACGGGGGATCCTCGTTGGCGGAAGGTCAACGACACGTGGAGGGAAGAGGTCAAAAGATTTAACCCTTAGACCGGCCGATCGGACGAAGCGGGCCGACTGACCGGGCGATGTAGGTCGACCGGCCGTGAATCCCCCGAACCGAATGAAGACAACCCGACTGGGGGTCGGGTTTTCGATGCTCAAAGGTAAAAGCGTTTCAAGGCCGAGCGGGATGTCCGTTCGGTCGGGGCACCAGACAACAGAGGCAGTAGCAATCTCATCCGAGCATACGGCTAGGAGTCCTCCCGATCGGACAAATACCTACAACCGGCGACAAAAGTGATATGCCTGCCGAGCGGCCTACCCACTCGGCCCTGGAACAGATAGGGAACGCCAGAGGACAAAGGAGACAGGGGATAACATCATCTTCAAGACACCTGCCGCCGACAAGCAGCAGAGTTGGCGGCCGAGCCGTACACAGGATCATACGGCGGAAGCTTCCACCGTCACATCCGGGATATGCTCGGACGATTGCGGAATGACGCCAGAGGTACTTTTCTGACAGAGGCTTGTTAAGGTATGTTTGGGGAAACGTGCACGTATAGAGAAGCGTGCCCATGCCTCCCCGGGGTCCTATATAAGGATCCCCAGACATCGACGAAGGTATGCGCAAATCTTTACTGTAGCCACATTACGCTGCCTCTCTCGTTGCCTAACTTAAGCGTCGGAGGGCCGTTGCCGGGAAACCCCTCCCGGCTCGGCTTCGTTGCAGGATCGCCGGAGAAGCTACACCACCAGTCGGAGATAGCGGAGCGTGCCACGTCCCCAGCGTCCGTCGACTCAGCGCTCAGACAGGATCAATATCATTTGAATATTATAATACCTACCTATTAACATCATTATAGATATTTTTATTATGATTGTTTTTTCTTAAAAGATCAAGTTGAAGTTAAATTGGGTTATAAGTAGAGTTGATTTGAATGTTGTTGGAAGTTTTGGAAGCCGAACCAAATGTGGATTAGTTTGATTCGGTAGCAATTTCAGTTCAGGGATTTAATTAAAAGAGGATTATCTAAGATTTAACGACAATTTATCAAAAGATGTAGGTAGAATTACGTATTTACCAAAAGACGTATCATAGTTTTGTTTATACTAAATGACACACAACAAAAAATAAAGTTCCCCTTTTACCCCTTCCGCCAATCTCCTCTTGTCAATCACTAATTTTCAAGCATCTAAGCCGCATTTTTAACTGAAAATCATTTTGTGGTTCAGATGCACATCCTCTCACCTTCTCACCCTCTCTCTCCCTCCATCCCTCTTATTGGTCTTATAAATACGAAACGATCATGAACCTCTTCCGCTTATTGTACCTTCTCATGATGTTTGGCAGCATTGCAAAACAAAAGTTTCAAAAGAAGAGTTCATAGGATAACAACGATTAAGAACCGCAGAGTTAAAGAATAAATTTGTAGCAAGAGGGAAATTAGTAGAAGAAAACAGTTAAAGATTTAGCGATATACGTATAAATTTACTACTGTAAGATTGTCATGTAAAAAAAATATTACAGTTTGGTAACAAAGGGTGACGAAAAAAATCGTGTTTATCATTTCATTCGATGTTTGGGGAATGAATATTCAACAACACTTGCAAGGTGCTCCACTGCGATGCTAGATTTTAGCTAGACCTTGCTCATACATGTTAGGTTGATATGGTAGGTATCAAGACGTTGGATCTAATATGCAATCATATCAGGTCCACTACATTCGTTGATCAAAAATTTAGTTTGATACCATATGTATCTTCTCCTCGTTTAACCCTTCGTAGTGATTGGGAGATTGCATAAATTCAATTACCTTAAGTCCATAAATATGTTTAGACCAAAACTCACTTAAGGACCTAAACTTGTTTGATTACACCCAATGAATATGTTGTTACTTTCTGGTATTGTAAGGAGGTAAATTGTGCTATCCATTGCTTATTCAGGGCTCTAAGTGGTGGTCCAACATTACCAGAGTTTATGCTTCAATGAGGGCTTGATATGGGATGATATCAAACCCATGTTAGGCCTGATATGGGGCATTGGGTCTGATATTATCTCATATCAGGCCTAACATGAGTCTGATATTATCCCATATCAGGCCCAACATGAGCCTGATGTGAGATCATATCAAGTCTTGCATGATTTTTGCTTAAAACTTACTTTTACACCATCTATACCATTTCTTTGATCAACCCTTTCTAGTGTTTTGAAATTATGGAAAATTACAAATCCTAGGTCCATATCTATTAAATTGTGCCACAACTACTGATAAATTATGAAAATCTAATATGTACACCATATATATCGTTACTTGGTCTTTGCTAAATTAATATGTACAATAACACTTGATTATGTAGTTATAACTTTGCTAAATTAATTTGTAATTTTTTTATCAGGGGCGATCATATTACTGAAGAAATTCTCTTTAAGATATGGAATACATTTGATACAAATTCTTGCATGGGACATGGAGCTAATGTAGAAGAATTATCCAGAACAAATATTCCATCGTCTTTTGAGCATACTCGTGTGCAGAATACAAATAGAAATATAAGTAGCAATTTGACATTTGATCTAAATGAAGAAGCAAGTATTCTAGAAGATGAGGTTCTGAATTCTTGTACAACACTTGGTGATTACTTTAGCCTAGTTGGAGTGAGGAGGAAGGGCATTATACCCGAATTGGAGAGGAATTACAATGCAATATAGATGTACAAGAATTCTTAGCTGATGATATGCAGATTGAATAATATAAAATTCCCCCAGAGCAGTACAGTGACTTAGAGGAGGAGTTCCCAATAGCTGATGATCTGTATATTCTAAATTCTTGATTGCTCCAAAGGCCAATTGAAGAGGCAACATATGTGCATGAATTTTGTGTTGGATAGATTTTTCCTTCTCGACAAAAGTTCAAGAATGCACTTATGAAATATGTCATGGTTAAACATATGAGATACAACCCAGTTGACATTCGAAAAAATAAAGTAAAAATAATATGCTTTAAATATTTTGTAAGCAGGAGGAGTGGATCCTTATATTTTGTATGAGGTGCATCCATAGTGTTGTAAAAAAAATAGTTGTGTAAATAATATTACTATCATTTCACTGTTTGTAGTAATCACTTTTTAATACAGTGATATCTATGATATGAGAAATGTAAACCAATATCAGGAAGGCAGAACTAATACTTCACACCATATATCAATTTTGTAAAATAAAAACTCGTTAGCAGTTGTGAATATTTAGAAATATAATAGGCTCAGTCCAACTATGCATTTAAAATCAATAGGTTGAGGTTAGAAATTTTAAAGTCTTATAATTTTCTTTTCAACTCTAACTAAGTTATGACCTTAACAAAATAAGTGTTGTTGTGCTTGAAAAATATAATAGGACAGTGATTGCTGCAAAGAGAATACAATTCAGGTGCACATATTCCGTGCCAACTGACACAGAGCAAGAGCTTCATTTTTATTAGTTAAAACTAAATTTTTACACCATATATAGATTCTACAAACTCAAACCTTGATAGGGAAGGTGATTTTAGAGAAATCCAAGTACCATAGGGTCATCAGTGGGTTTTGACCAAAATCCACTGATGGATATACTCATCTCTGATCGCGTCCATTTCAAGTCTTATGAGTTTCTAGTATTCCAAGGACTCTAACGGTGCTATCCATTACTAATTTAAAGATCCTTAGGGGTGATCGAATATTATGAAACATCTCAGCCTTATTTTGGGCCTGATAAGTTGGGACCTTGGCCACTTTGTTCAGCCGATCACTTCCAAATTCTTGCTCCACGAATCTAAAACTTGACACCATCTCTCCCTTCTATAAACTATTAACTCACAACGGATTGTGAAAAAGTATAGAAATTCCAGTAGGCTAGGTCCAATAGTGGATTTTAAGGCTACGACGTGTGATTGGAAATTGCTAATAGTAGTGCAATATTGCTTTAACCTCTAACTAAGTGGTCACTAAAAAAATAAAATGATGGTGCTTGGTATTGTTGTAAATTTAATGATGTTCATTTAAAGAAATCCAATAAGTGCACATGTTTTCTGCCAATTGCATGGAGTAAGAGCTTTATTTTTATTGGTTAAAACTAAGTTTTGACACTATATATAGATTCTACAAACTCAAACCTTGATTGGGAATGTGATTTTAGAGAAATGCAAGTACCGTAGGGCCATCTCTAAAACCCACTGATGGACCTACACATCTCTGATATGTCTATTTCAAGTCTTATGAGTTTCTAGTATTTCAAAGACTCCAACGGTGCTATCCATTACTAATTTAAAGATCCTTAGAGGTGATCAAACATTACGAAACATCCTAGCCATATTTTGGGCCTGATATGCTAGGATATTAGGCTCACATTGTGCATGATATGCTAATATATCAGGCCCAACGTTGGGTATGATAGGTTGGGACCTTGGCCACTTTGTTCAGCTAATCACTTCCAAATTCTTGCTCCACAAATCTAAAACTTGACACCATCTCTCCCTTCTATAAACTATAAACTCACACTGGATTACAAAAAAGTATAGAAATTTCAATAGGCCAGATCCAACAGTGGGTTTTAAGGCTACGACGTGTGATTGGAAATTGCTAATAGTAGTGCAATATCGCTTTAACCTCTAACTAAGTTGTCACTAAAAAATAAAATGGTGGTGCTTAGTGTTGTTGTAAATTTAATGATATTCATTTAAAGAAATCCAGTAGGTGCACATGTTTTGTGCCAACTGGCACGGAGCAAGAGCTTTATTTTTATTGGTTAAAACTAAGTTTTGACACTATATATAGATTCTACAAACTCAAACCTTGATAGGGAAGGTGATTTTAGAGAAATCCAAGTACCGTAGGGTCATCAGTGTGTTTTGACCAAAACCCACTGATGGATTTACACATCTCTGATCATGCTCATTTCAAGTCTTATGAGTTTCTAGTATTCCAAGTACTCCAACGGTGTTATCCATTACTAATTTAAAGATCTTTAGAGGTGATTGGACGTTACGAAACATCTTAGCCTTATTTTGGGCTTGATATGCTAGGATATCAGACCCACGCTGGGACTGATATGCTAATATATCAGTTCCAATGTTGGGTCTGATAGGTTGGGACCTTGGCCGCTTTGTTCAGCCGATTACTTCCAAATTCTTGCTCCACAAATCTAAAATTTGACACCATCTCTTCCTTCTATAAATTATAAACTCACTACGGATTATGAAAAGGTATAGAAATTCTAGTATAAAGATAGTGTGATAGTAGATGCAATATTAAAGATGAGTCAGTTAAAGTAAGTTAGTTGGTAGTGTAATTGCATAATCATGTAAACTAGTGATGATGATTGGAGTTGAATAATAATTACTAATGCTAACTTAATTATTTTGTTTTTTGACTGATTATGTAGGGTTACGGTGCTTCCAATATGGTCCAATAATACTTTCTCTTTAGATATGCAATCTTTTATGATAATATTTGATAGGACTCAATACACCAATGGGGATTGCATAAATATTTATTGGACTATTCTAGCTAATGAAGCCAAAACGTCTAACTCACCATATTAGCCATCCATATTCTGTAGGGTTGGATTTCAAGTAAGTATTTGAGCACCTAATCTTTTTTTTTACATATAACGGATGTATTAAACTAAAAATTTATCTTGTTTACATAGGAACTGTTTGAAATGATGCACGTGGACGCATTAAAATAGAGTGCTAAAACTGATGACGATAAGCCCATTAGATATATTTTCTGTCCACTAAATAATGAAGATGATCATTGGCATCTAATGGCCATAGACCTGGAGGAAGGTCATATAATTCATTATAACTCTCTTGGCGTCATAGAAAATTACACTGCTATTTTTGATAAAATTGTAAGTAATACACACACACACACACGCACGCACGCACACACACACACAAATAAGCGTTGGATATGTATTAATTACTAATGCCATTTATGTGTAAGTGTCATTTTTAAGGAGCTAAATCGGTTATACTATCACATATGCCATTGTGGTTTAGCACCTATCTCTAGAAGAGAGTTTAAATCGATTCAAGTAAATGGGCCAACACAAAGCAAATCGTAAGTATTTGTTTATGTTGCATCATCTTTACTGCAAAATAGACTCTTACAAGTTTAATATTACTTTCTTATAGGCTAGATTGTGCTTTTTTTATGATGCACTATGCAGAGAGTTTGATGTTTCAGTGATCAACAAACTTTATACAAGCTAAAATGAGAGCTTATAGATTTAGGCTTGGTTATAAAATAATGACTGACAAAAACTTTAAATTATATCACAATCCGTAGCAAGTTTTTAGTTTATAGAACGGAGATATAATCTCAGGGTTTAGATATCGGGATCAAAAAATTAGATTGTGATCGGTTGAACAAAGAGGGCAAGGTGCTAACCAATCATGCCCAATGTGGGCCTGATATAAGAGAATATCAGGCCCAACTTAGGCCTAATATAAGAGAATATCAGGCCCAACTTAGGCCTGATATAAGATAATATCAGGCCCACAATCAGGCTGAAAATTTTTGTAACGATCGATCACCTATAGAGAGCTTTAAATAAGTAATGCATAGCACCATTGGAGTCCTTGCAAGACTAGAAACTCAGACCACTAGAAATGGGTTCAATTGGAGAAGTCTAAGTCCATCAGTGGGTTTTGACAGAAATCTATTGATGGACCTACGATACTTGATTTCTTTAATTTCACGTTCCCTAGGAAGCTTTGAGAGGGGAGAAGCAAGATATGATGCTAAATCTTGGTTCTAACCACCACAAATGAAGTTCTTGCTTCGTGCCAGTTGGCACGGAACATTTCAATCTTATGGATTTCTATTCAATGAACAACACACACCCTGTCAAATTTTAATATCCGAGAATAAAACCTTCCGCCAATTTATTTTTAAGTAGAAAATTACTTAGATATTTAAGCTAAATTACAATATAATTAGATAATTCCAATGTTCTTGTTGTAGACTTCAAATCAAGTGTTCAACCTAGCCTATTTGAAAGTCTAAACTAATTCACAAATCACAATCTGTAGCAAGCTTTTAGTTTATAGAATGGAGATATAGTTTAAGGTTTTAGATATCGGGAAGCCAAAATTGGATTGTGATCTGTTGAACAAAGCGGGCGAGGTGCCAATCAATCAGGCCCACGTTGGACCTGTTGGTGCAAGTTTCACCAGAATCAAACCTAAGTTTTGATGTTGTCAAATGTTCAAGTTAAGTCTTGTTGTAATATAACAAGTTAACTGAGTGTGCAGGCTGTTTACTCAACCGAAAAAGACCTAGTTGGAGGCTAGGCAGGATAAGTCTTAGCAGATCGTGGAACCCAGGTGCAAGTCCAAGTGGGTCGAGGGGACCCGACGCTTGGCGGTGTGATCGAGAGGTTTGGAGGACCGAAGATCAAGAGAAAGTCATGGCGAGTCGATCAAAGCTAAGTGAAAAGTCTAAACTAGATCTGGAGGATCTAAGTTTGGCAAGTAGGTTAAGGTAAACAACTGGAGGAGCGACAGTGAGGTCGGGTTCCCTAAAAGAACAACCATAGGTCACTGATCCAACTAAAGAAACCGGGAAGGTTTCCAAGTTGAGATCAAGATGTTGGATCGAGATGCGCTAGAGAGGGGGGGGGTGAATAGCGCTCGCGGCTATTTCATTTTTTGATTATCGGAAAACTATCAAAGTTTAAAACGTGCAGCGGAATAATAAGCGGAAATAAAATAAAGAAACACAGAGACACAAGGAATTACTTCGTTCGAAGCCTAAGGCGACTCCTACTCGAAGGCCCGCGATCCTTGATCGCTTTCCGTGGACAACAACTATAAGCTCGATAAGAATTACAAACTAATTACAATGAAAGTATTATAACAACTTTATACCGACAACTAAAGAAGAGGAAAACAGAGCTCCGGGTCGTCGGGAGGTTGTTGCAGCACTTCTGGATCGTGTCGTTAGCAGCTAAATGCAAAGAAATCGCTTGGAAGTTGATTTTTTGAAGTGCTGGTCGAAACTCCCTTATAAAGGGTGTTCAAGGCACCTTGAAGGCTGTTCAAGGCACCTCCATGCTGCCGAGTCCTCCGCGTTGATGAGCGTTGACCATTCTGCGCTTATCACCTTGAAGGCGCCTTCATAGGTCTTCAAGGCGCCTCCATAGCCACCCGAGGCGCCTTCAGCCCTGCTTCGCGACCAGGTCAGCTTTTGCACCCGAGGCGCCTCCAAGCCCCATGGAGGCTCCTCGGACACTGTTCATCCGAGGGAAAACATCATTATTTTGTACCTGCAAGACATGTTAGTCCCAAACAATATCCAGCAACACAAAGTTAGCATAAAACAACAGTATGAATATGATAAAAAATATTATGACAATCTCCGGACTGTCCGGGTCTGACTTCGGATTTCAGTCCGGAAACCCTAGGTCGACCCGACACCTACTGTTCCCTCTAAGGGGAACGCGTCCTCACCTACTCCACTCAGGAGATTTACCTGTTGCCAGTGCGATCCTCCAGATCTGTTGGTTGCTACTCGGAAAGCCTAGAGGTTCCACTGTACAAAAATTTTGTACAAAAGTCTGAACCTTTTCCTAGCTACCATGTGTTCTTTTAAATTAAATTTTGGATTGCCTGCGGAACTTAACACGTTTGATCCAAAACTTAATCTATTCGTTCTTTTAGGTTTTGACTTGGGTCTCCTGCGGAACTTAACACGTTTGACCCAAATCACCTTAAGTTATTAATTCCATTAAATATTAATTTCCATAATTGGTTCCCAGTACTGACGTGGCGAGGCACACGACCTTCTTGGATATGGGAGCAACCACCACCGACTAGACAAAACCTTTTATGGAAAGCTAATATTTAATTTCCTAAAATAACTTTAGGTTAACCGAAAAGAACAATCAAATCACAAGGGAAAGAAAAACAAAAGAACACTATATCGAAAACAAATTCGAAACTCTAGAATCGTATGCCTCTTGTATTTAGTATTATTTCCAAAAATAACTAGTATGATGCGGAAAGAAAAATTACTAGTTATACCTTTTAGAAAGACCTCTTGATCTTCTACCGTATTCCTCTTCTAACCTCGGACATTGTGTGGGCAACGATCTTCCGAGATGAGAACCACCAAGCACCTTCTTCTTCCTTGCAAGTTTTGGCCATCAAAACTTCTTCTAGGATGAAGAGGTTCGGCCACCACCACCATGCTCCAAGGGATGCTAGAAAAGAGGCTTCTTTTCTCTCCTTCTCCTTCTTAGATCCGGCCACCAAAGCTAACTCCACCATGAGAAAGTTTCGGCCACACAAAGGAGAGGAGAGAAAAGAAAGGGCCGGCCACACCCAAAGAAGAAAAGAGGGAGAAAAATAAATAGAGACATTCCCATTGAAGCCTCCTCTACCCCCTCTTTTATAATCCTTGGCCTTGGCAAATAAGGAAAATTTAATAAAAAATTCCTTAATTCTTTTGCCATTAAAAAGGAAAATTTATTTAATTAAAAATAAATTTTCTTTTCTATTTGTAATGGCCGGCCACCTTAATCCCTTTAATCAAGGAAATTTTAATTCACACAAGAATTAAAACTTCCTAATTTACTTTCGGAAATTTATAAAAATTTCTCAAATAATTTTTCCCTTCATGGTGGTTAATAAAAAGGAAATTTAATAAATTAAAATCTTTCTTTTAAACATGTGGATAAAAAGAAAGTTATCTCTAAAAAATTAAAATCTCTCTTAATCTACAAATAAGGAAAGATATCAAATCTTTTCTTAATATTTTGTAGAAACTAATAAAAGAGAATTATTAATTTTTAAACTTTCTTTTAAATCATGAACATGGTTAAAAAGGAAAGTTTTCTTAAAATTTAAAATCCTCCTTTAATCAACAAATAAGGAAAGATTTCAAATTTTAAACTCTCTTTTAAACATGTAGATGATTTACAAATAAGGAAAGTTTTTACCAAAAATTAAAACCATCCTTTTAAACTACAAATAAGGAAAGAGATTAATCTCTTCTCTTAATCTTTTGTAGAAAGTTATAAAAGGAAATTTTTAATTTTTTAAACTCTCTTTTAAAAACATGATATCCACATAAGAAATAATTTTAATAAAAATTCTTTTTAATATTCTAGTGGCCGGCCACCTAAGCTTGGGACCCATGCTTTGGCCGGCCACCTACATGGCTCATCCACTTGGTCTTGGCCGGCCCTAGCTTGGGTTCCAAGCTAGCTTGGCCGGCCCCATTGGATGGGTAAGAAGGTGGGTATGCGGTGGGTATAAATCTCTATATACTAGAGGCTACGATAGGGACCGAGAGGAGGAATTGGTTTTGGTCTTCCGATGAAATTAAGCATCCGTGTTCCCAAACACACAACTTAATTTCATCAATAATAATTCATTCCACTAAAGAACTATTATTGAACTACCGCACCAATCCCAAATTATATTTTGGGCTCCTTCTTATTATGAGTGTGTTAGTCTCCCTGTGTTTAAGATAACAAATGTCCACTAATTAAGTAAGTTCTTGACAACTCACTTAATTAATATCTAGCTCAAGAGTAGTACCACTCAACTTCATTGTCATGTCGGACTAAGTCCACCTGCGAGGGTTTAACATGACAATCCTTATGAGCTCCTCTTGGGGACATTCTCAACCTAGATCACTAGGACACAGTTTCCTTCTATAATCAACAACACACACTATAAGTGATATCATTTCCCAACTTATCGGGCTTATTGATTCATCGAACTAAATCTCACCCATTGATAAATTAAAGAAATAAATATCAAATATATGTGCTTGTTATTATATTAGGATTAAGAGCACACTTCCATAATAACCGAGGTCTTTGTTTCTTTATAAAGTCGGTATAAGAAGCGACCTCTAATGGTCCTACTCAATACACTCTAAGTGTACTAGTGTAATTATATAGTTAAGATAAACTAATACCTAATTACACTACGACCTTCCAATGGTTTGTTCCTTTCCATTATAGTCGTGAGCTACTGTTTATAATTTATAAGGTACTGATAACATGATCCTCTGTGTGTGACACCACACACCATGTTATCTACAATATAAATTAATTGAACAACTACATTTATTATAAATATAGACATTTGACCAATGTGATTCTTATTTCTAGATAAATGTTTATACCAAAAGCTAGGCTTTTAGTATACACTCTAACAATCTCCCACTTATACTAAAAGACTAAGCTGTCATATCGGCTGCCATACATCTGATTCCCAACCCTTCAACATGTCCATCAAAAGCTCTCGCCTTAAGGACCTTAGTGAAAAGATCTATAGGTCATCATCTGATGCATTCTAGGCAGCAATAACTTCTCCTCGTTTATACGATTTCTCGTATTGGGTGGTACTTGCGCTCTATTGTGTTTACTTGCCTTATAGACTTATGGTTTCTTCGAGTTTGCTACTGCACCAACATTATTACAATAAATTGTAATAATCTTTGGACAAACCAGAAATCATATCTAAGTCTATCTTGAGGTTATTGAGTCTTTCAGCTTTTATGGCTACCTCAGAGGCTTGCCATATACTAAGCTTCTATGATAGAGTCCAGAAAAACACCTATGCTTATCACTCTTCCATAGTTATGACTTTACCTCCTAAAGTAAACACAAAACCCCGAGGTTGACTTATTATTGTCCCTACCCGATTGGAAATCAAAATCCATGCAACCCACAAGGACCAAATTAACTGCCTTGTAAGCTAGCATATAATCTCTAGTGCCTCTAAGGTACTTCAATATATGCTTTACTGCAATCCACTGTCCTTGTCCAGGGTTACTTTGATATCTGCTAACTATGCCCTTGGCAAAACAGATTTCTGATCTCGTGCATAGCATACATTAGGCTTCCAACAGCCGAATCATAAAGAACTGCCTTTATTTCCTTTATCTCCTTTGATGTCTACAGAGACATATCTTTAGATAAAGTTACTCCATCCTGAAAAGGTAAGTAACCTTTCTTGGAGTTTTGCATGCTTTAAAACGAGCAAGGATTTGTATGAAGCTTGGGATAAGTAAAATATTCTTTTCTTGCGATCCCTTATTACTTTGATCTCAAGAATATATTCATTCTCCCAAGTCCTTTATATTGAATTGTTTGGACAACCATACCCTTACTTCTGACAACATTTTGATATTGTTTCCAACTACCAAAAATGTTATCTACGTATAGTACAAGAAATACCACCACGTTTCCATCACACCTTTTGTATACACAAGACTTATCCGGTTACTAAATAAATCCATAGGTCTGAATTATTTTGATAAACCGGATGTTCCAAGACCTTGAAGCTTTGCCTCAGTCCATAGACTGATTGAGCTTTACACAAGATGCTCTTAGCCCTTTGCAATGAACCCTTCTGGTTGCTTTATATGGATGTTTTCTTCAAGACTTCCATTAAGGAATGTTGTCTTGACATCCACTTGCCAAATAGATAAAAGAATCCAGATAGACTTAAGCATGACTACTAGTGAAAAAAGTTTCCTTTTTCATCAAGCCTTGCTTTGAAGGTTTCTACCTTCCTGTCTATCCCTCTTTTCCTTTTACACCCAAAGGCTTTTATATCACTTGGTGGTTCTACAAGCTTCCAGATTTTATTAGAATACATATATTCTAATTCTATTATTCATTACTCTTTGCCAAGCTGCTGCATATTTATCTTGGAGTGCTTCGTCATATATCCGGAGATAAGGTTTATGTCCTTCAGGGATCGAGTCCAAAAACTCTCCCAAAACATGAACCTATTTAGGTTGCCTAACAACCCTCCCACTACGACAAGGCACTTTCTGCAATTGTGTATCATTTGTGATACGTGTTGCAGTTTTCTTATGGTATCTCATCTTGTATAGTTGGTACTAGGTTAGACATGTCCTTTATTATTTCCTTAAGAACAAATTTACTTATGAGCACGTGGTTCATTATAGTCCTTTTCTAAAAATCAGTCATTGATGCTAACAATGACCTTCTGATTTTTAAGACTATAAACCTACTTTTGTTTATCTAGGATAACTTACAAACAAGTGAACTCCTATCCAACTTATCATTGTCTCTCTTTAACATATGTGCTGGATTACCCGAATCCGAATATGCTTCAAAATAGGTTTTCACCTATTCAGCAATTCTATATGAGTAGAGAGTTCTAACTTGGAAGGTACTATGTTCACTTTCATTTTCAGAGTTTATCCTTAAAACAAATTTGATAATTTTCTGAATAACTCATCATCTATCTAATTATTCCATAAGAGTCCTTTACCTTCTTTCTACTACACCATTCTGTTGGGGTGTACCAGATGCAGTTAGTTGGGATTGAAATCCAACTTCTGATAAGTGACTCCTAAAATCTCTCAAGAGGTACTTGCCACTACGATCTTCCATAGTGACTTTTTACTTTAACATTTCTCCGCATCAACCTTGTACTCTTTGAACTAATCAAAGTACTTAGTCTTGCGGTACATTAAGTAAATTTATTTGTATCTTGAATAGTTGTCTATAAAATAGACAAAATATTCAATAGTACCTCTTGTCTGGATAGTCATAGGATCACACAAATCAGAATGAACCGTTTTCAACATATCTTTGACTCCATACCCCTTGGACTTAAAAGCTTCTTGGTTATTTTCCTTCCAAGTAAGACTCGTAGGTTGGAAAGATTTCCACTACCAATGAACCCAAAAGTTCATCAGCTACCAATGAATCCTACTCAAGTATAACCTAGCTTTAGATGCCAAAGATATAATTGGTTCATTTCTAAAGGTTGCTTTCTCTTAAAATTAGAAGATGTGTTACTAATTTCCATTTGTTGCATCGTGGGAGTTATTGGATTATAAATTGTCAACCATCATACCAGAATAGATAACTTCCCTATTTTTCTTGATAACAACTTTGTTATCAAAATAGACACAATATCTATAATAGTTTAGAAACTGAAATCAGGTTCTTTCTAAACTTGGTATGTAAAGACAAAAATCCATATTTTATTCTTATCAAAAGATAAACATCTCCCACTGCAACAACTACCACTTTTACAGTAGTGCCCATGTGGACGGTGATTTACCTTTCATTTAGTTGTCGGGTTTCCTGGAACCCTGCAATGAATTGCAGACATGATTAATGGCATCTTGTATCTACACTCCAGGTTCTGGTAGATAACACCACTAGACATGTTTCAACTAATGAATTAAATACACCTAAATTGTTCTTAGTTTTAAGAAGACAGTCTACCTTAATGTCCAAGTCTTATTTCTAATCATTACAATTGGGACTACTAAGTCTTTTTCTATAGTATGACTACTAGGGATTGACAAATATCCTAAGAATCACAAAAATATTTGGTCAAGATCAACTCCTCAAAATCTCCATGAATTTTGTGTATACAAAATCGAAGAGGAGATTTTATTCATTAATTTTATTATCTCGTCAACTTTACTTTATGACGAATAAAATTAATAGTTGATCTGTCTTTGATCAAATATTTGGTCAAAACTCTTTGAATTTAAAATAACATTGATTCCTCAAACAATATTATTTAAATTCACCAACACCTCAAACACCGTGAATTTTGCATGCCACGTTAGTGTGGACGTATACAAATTCATCATTTGTAAGAGAAGAGTTTTACCCATTGACTATCTTGTCAATATAACTTTTTGTCAAATAAAATTACCTCAAACACCATGAATCTTGTATGTCACGTTAGTGTGGACGTATACAAATTCAAACATTTGTAAGAGGGGTTTATTAATTTTATTATGTTGCCAATCTAGTTTTATGACAAATCAATAGTTGGTTTCCCTTTGGTCACACAAGTGATAGTAGTGACTCCGTTGGGGAGGATACTATTAAATGTGTCTAAGTGTATACCATTACTTGACACTAAGTCCATTAATAAGATTATGCCCCTTCCGTTGGGGAAGATCACACGCTCTTAATTAACTTCCTATAGTCATCCAAAAATGGAAGTCTGTTCTAGTGATCCACAAACAAGCTCATCCGTTACGGAGGAAGGCACTCAGAGCCAACGCGCAAGCTTGTTTGCATCACTTACAAACCAGTAATGGAGACTATGGGATTTACTTAAAAATCCCTCTCCCACTTAGTTATTTATAAATGAGGAATTTTAACTATGCTAGCCTACTAAATATGTAAACCAACATGCACATACAGCACAATATAAAAGCAATAAATAGAAAATTTAATTTTCAACTATTATGGCTTTTATCTCTAGTTGTCCTCCGTGTGTTGTCATCCCAAGCTGCTACCATATTTGGCCACCGCCACCGGGTCTAGCTGTCGCATCCATCTTGCTCCTAGTTCCGCTGCGCCTCTGGTCCTTAGAAGGTTCCACGCTTTGCAAGATTCGATCCGCGACATAAATAGAATTTTACATTTTGATCCTATATTCCATAAAAGGAATGTACATGTATCTAGATCAAAAATAAAATCCTAATAAAACTAAATACAGCTCCTGCGTATTTTATAATACAATCATGCACACACAATAAAATGCCCTTGACATGTCCAAGGGTCCAATCACACACATAATAACTATAAGCCATAATAGTTGGATCCTGCATCCACAAAGTTAGCACATCCTACTATTATCCTGCCTAAATTATGTATGACATGTGCATAATTAAACTAATACCAAATACACAGAGGCAAAACCCTAGCTCTGATACCAATTGTTGGTTGCTACTCGGAAAACCTAGAGGTTCCACTGTACAAAAATTTTGTACAAAGGTCTGAACCTTTTCCTAGCTACCATGTGTTCTTTTAAATTAAATTTTGGATCGCTTTGAACTTAACACGTTTGATCCAAAACTTAATCTATTCGTTCTTTTAGGTTTTGACTTGGGTCTCCTGCGGAACTTAACACGTTCGACCCAAATCACCTTAAGTTATTAATTCCATTAAATATTAATTTCCATAATTGGTTCCCAGTACTGACGTGGCGAGGCACACGGCCTTCTTGGATATGGGAGCAACCACCACCGACTAGACAAAACCTTTTATGGAAAGCTAATATTTAATTTCCTAAAATAACTTTAGGTTAACCGAAAAGAACAATCAAATCACAAGGGAAAGAAAAACAAAAGAACACTATATCGAAAACAAATTCGAAACTCTAGAATCGTATGCCTCTTGTATTTAGTATTATTTCCAAAAATAACTAGTATGATGCGGAAAGAAAAATTACTAGTTATACCTTTTAGAAAGACCTCTTGATCTTCTACCGTATTCCTCTTCTAACCTCGGACGTTGTGTGGGCAACGATCTTCCGAGATGAGAACCACCAAGCACCTTATTCTTCCTTGCAAGTTTTGGCCATCAAAACTTCTTCTAGGATGAAGAGGTTCGGCCACCACCACCATGCTCCAAGGGATGCTAGAAAAGAGGCTTCTTTTCTCTCCTTCTTCTCCTTCTTAGATCCGGCCACCAAAGCTAACTCCACCATGAGAAAGTTTCGGCCACACAAAGGAGAGGAAAGAAAAGAAAGGGCCGGCCACACCCAAAGAAGAAAAGAGGGAGAAAAATAAATAGAGACATTCACATTGAAGCCTCCTCTACCCCCTCTTTTATAATCCTTGGTCTTGGCAAATAAGGAAAATTTAATAAAAAACTTCCTTAATTCTTTTGCCATTAAAAAGGAAAATTTATTTAATTAAAAATAATTTTTCTTTTCTATTTGTAATGGCCGGCCACCTTAATCCCTTTAATCAAGGAAATTTTAATTCACACAAGAATTAAAACTTCCTAATTTGCTTTCGAAAATTTATAAAAATTTCTCAAATAATTTTTCCCTTCATGGTGGTTAATAAAAAGGAAATTTAATAAATTAAAATCTTTCTTTTAAACATGTGGATAAAAAGAAAGTTATCTCTAAAAAATTAAAATCTCTCTTAATCTACAAATAAGGAAAGATATCAAATCTTTTCTTAATCTTTTGTAGAAACTAATAAAAGAGAATTATTAATTTTTAAACTTTCTTTTAAATCATGAACATGGTTAAAAAGGAAAGTTTTCTTAAAATTTAAAATCCTCCTTTAATCAACAAATAAGGAAAGATTTCAAATTTTAAACTCTCTTTTAAACATGTAGATGATTTACAAATAAGGAAAGTTTTTACCAAAAATTAAAACCATCCTTTTAAACTACAAATAAGGAAAGAGATTAATCTCTTCTCTTAATCTTTTGTAGAAAGCTATAAAAGGAAATTTTTAATTTTTAAACTCTCTTTTAAAATCATGATATCCACATAAGAAATAATTTTAATAAAAATTCTTTTTAATATTCTAGTGGCCGGCCACCTAAGCTTGGGACCCAAGCTTTGGCCGGCCACCTACATGACTCATCCACTTGGTCTTGGCCGGCCCTAGCTTGGGTTCCAAGCTAGCTTGGCCGGCCCCATTGGATGGGTAAGAAGGTGGGTATGCGGTGGGTATAAATCTCTATATACTAGAGGCTACGATAGGGACCGAAAGGAGGAATTGGTTTTGATCTCCCGATGAAATTAAGCATCCCGTGTTCGCCCCAAACACACAACTTAATTTCATCAATAATAATTCATTCCACTAAAGAACTATTATTGAACTACCGCACCAATCCCAAATTATATTTTGGGCTCCTTCTTATTATGAGTGTGTTAGTCTCCCTGTGTTTAAGATAACAAATGTCCACTAATTAAGTAAGTTACTGACAACTCACTTAATTAATATCTAGCTCCAAGAGTAGTACCACTCAACTTCATTGTCATGTCGGACTAAGTCCACCTGCAGGGTTTAACATGACAATCCTTATGAGCTCCTCTTGGGGACATTCTCAACCTAGATCACTAGGACACAGTTTCCTTCTATAATCAACAACACACACTATAAGTGATATCATTTCCCAACTTATCGGGCTTATTGATTCATCGAACTAAATCTCACCCATTGATAAATTAAAGAAATAAATATCAAATATATGTGCTTGTTATTATATTAGGATTAAGAGCACACACTTCCATAATAACTGAGGTCTTTGTTTCTTTATAAAGTCAGTATAAAAGAAACGACCTCTAATGGTCCTACTCAATACACTCTAAGTGTACTAGTGTAATTATATAGTTAAGATAAACTAATACCTAATTACACTACGACCTTCCAATGGTTTGTTCCTTTCCATTATGGTCGTGAGCTACTGTTTATAATTTATAAGGTACTGATAACATGATCCTCTGTGTGTGACACCACACACCATGTTATCTACAATATAAATTAATTGAACAACTACATTTATCATAAATGTAGACATTTGACCAATGTGATTCTTATTTCTAGATAAATGTTTATACCAAAAGCTAGGCTTTTAGTATACACTCTAACAAGATCGACTGGACTTTTGCTCAGCACTCGACGCTTCCGGACTTTCTGCTGGACATCCGCTTCCCGGCTAGTCCAGTCTTTCACCTGGTTCGCGACACCAGGACTTTCCACCTAGGGTTACCACCCCCTAGGACTTTTGCCTGAAGCCATCGACCTGCCAAGACTTTCCCCATAGGGTTACCACCCTCTATGACCTAGGGTTACTGCCCCCTAGGGTTTTCCCTTTGCCTAACCGCAGCTAGGACTTATGCCTAAGTACCACTTAGGACTTTCCTGCAAACTTGTTCAACATATTAGAAACCAAAACACCTTAATTTTGAATCCTTTGACATAATCAAAATATAGATTCGATCGTCGGATGCTTCCCGCACCAACACAAGACAGTTCTACTGTCTTTTATATTACTCCTGCATTATAATATTATTGTACTAACATTTGTTTTACAGGATGTTTTGTTTAACACTGTTTTGTAGGTCCGGTTGGATCGGTCGACTGAACAGGTAAATCAGTCAACTGAACAAGGAGAGATCAAAGCAATGATCATATCAGACCAGAATAGACTGAGTCCGATCAAGTCTTGATCGGTCGACCGATAAGTAAGATCGATCGACCGAACCAATCAACATTAAAGCAGCATTAAATTTGGATCTTGGCAAATTTCGACGAACAGGGAAGGAGCCTGTTCGATCGACCGAAAAGAGGGATCGGTCGACCAAACCCTTAATGACCAATTAATGCAAAAGATCGAGCCAGCGTCAGACTCTAGCCAGGAAGGAAGGGAGCTGGTTCAGTCGACCGAACAGAGGGATCGGTTGACCGAACCTCAAAGATACTTATAAAAAGGGGCTCGAGGTCTGAGGATGAAAAATATTATTTTCTGATCATCACAAAGCTCATCTCTACAAGCGGACCATGCTACAAGTCTTCTACGACTCTTCAAGCTACTCCGTCCGGAAGTACTGACCGAGCTTCAACCTTCACTTACTATTGTCGGTATACTTTATTTGTATTGCACTTAAATTCATATAAGATAGTAGGATTATTACTATCTTATATCTTTGTATCTGTATGATCTGCTTCTTTAAGAGGATTTCAGAAAGAAAGGTTATAGTGGATTGCTTATTGGTGCGATCAAGGATCGTGGACCTTCGAGTAGGAGTCGACCTAGACTTCGAAAGAAGTAAACGAACTAGTCTTTCATTTTACTTTCCACTGCACGACTTTGTTTTCTAAAGTAAAAGAGAATTTTTGAAAAGCACGATATTCACCTCCCCCCCCCCTCTATCGCACCCATTCGATCCAACAATTGGTATCAGAGTCAGGTTGGCTCTGAAATTACTTAACCATTTTTCAAAGCACCCTTTTAAAACTTCTTCTTTTTATCAATTATTTTAGAATATTTTTTTCTTATTGTTTGTATTTTTCAAGCACGACTAATCCCAAGATGAGAGTCTTGGAAATCTGTTTGTTATTCTTTTAAGGATGTCAAACTCTTATCAAGAGGGATACAACACTGTCCGACCTCCACTACTCAAAGGAGAAAATTTTAGTTATTGGAAGAATAGAATGGAGTGTTACTTGAAGTCTGATATCAAACTTTGGTTCACGATCTTGAAAGGCTACACTCCCCCGACGAAAGACGGAACACCATTAGAACTAGAAGATTGGACTCCTTCAATGATCAAGAAGGCACAACTAAACTACAAGGCGATCAACACCATTCAGTACGGGCTCACAATGAAGGAGTTGAACCGAGTCGGTCCCTACGACAATGCTAAAGAACTGTGGGACTCCCTAGTCAAACTGCATGAAGGGGCTGACGAATCTAAGGTAAATAAAAGGGATTTGCTTTTAAATAACTTATTCAATATTAAAATGTTCCCTGGAGAGACGGCTTCGCAACTCCACGCTCAATTGAAGGACATCCTCAACGGTCTTCATCTGATCGGACATAATCTTGAAAACTGCTACACAATAAGGTACACGTTAAACGCTTTTCTGAGGAATGCTTTGTGGGCATCAATTGTAGATGCGTACAAAGTTTCTAAGGATCTTTCAATTCTCAAGTTAGATGAATTATTCTGTTAATTGGAATTACACGAACAATCTAACATAAGCCATGTCGAGAAAGGAGTAGCTTTGTATGCAGGTCCAAGCAAGGAAACTAAAACAAGAACAAAGATCGAGTCTGAAAGCGAGTCAGATGCTGACTCAACAAATGAAGAAGAGTTAGTCAACATAGTCTGGAGATTGCTGACAAAGAAGAAATTCAGAAAAAGTGCCAAGAAGACACCACTCAACCAGACCTTAAACAAATCAGAAGTGATTTGTTACGGATGCAACAAAAAGGGGCATTTCAAAAATGAATGCCCAAATCGGAAGGAAGAAAGGCCTAAATCAACAAGACGAAAGAAAACCCTCCAAGCAACATGGGACGGGACCTCTTCCGAAGAATCTGACACGGTGCAAACAAGGCATTCGAGCCATCTTGCATTTATGGCAAGAAATGAAGATTCCGACTCTGAGTCCGATGAAGAGTACGAGTCTGAGATCGACATTGAGTCCGAAAGAAGCCACGGATCGGAAGATCCAAATATGGTAACGATTTATTCTAAGTCAAACTTTCTTAAAGTAGTTAAATGCTTGTTTAAAAAATTATCAAAATCTGAAAAATAAAATAACTTGTTACTTAAGGAAATAGACCACCTTAAGCATCAAGTTAACTTGAGTGACTCGACTAACCAAGTTCAAGTCGGAACTTCAACTCAAGTTGAAAAACTTGAGGAAGAAAATTCTGACTTGAAAGGTCAAGCCGAGCGACTCAAGAAAACGATGGAAAAGTTTAAACTGGGGTCCAAGTGTCTAAACATGGTACTTGGATCACAACGAGCCGTGTACAATAAATCAGGACTTGGTTACAATCTTAAACAAACAAACAAATCATACTTGTCATTAATTAGTCAAAATGTTAGAAGTCTAAGTCCAAGCATGGGTCCAAACAAAACATTTAACCAAACCAATTAAATCAAACCTATACTTAGTCCCTAAGAGTCAAATTCATTACTTAGATAGACCTTATCTAAGCTATGACTCAGGGGGAGCAACTAGAAACACAATCCAACCAACATGATTAATCAAACTCATACACTTAGGATTAAGTATACTTTCTGCTTAGAATGGTTAGATAAAAAAGGTTTACCAAACCCTACAACATAGCATCAGAATAGATTGAGATGATAGTACGTCAAGAAAGCTTTGTCGAAGGCATGTCTAAGCTGAATCTTGTGTATTCTACCTGGTGCACTAGATTTAGTGGATCTGATTGAAGCTACCCCAGTTAAACATGGGCTAGTTAGACCAAAATTTAGTATTAAGTTTTTTGAGCGGGAACAGATTGAAAAGTCTTTAGCAAGTGGTCCACCATTGATACACAAGAAGGTCATATGCCTCGCCACTGAACTGAAAACTTATCCTTAGGAAGCCTGCTTGATTAACCCAAGCTAAGTTTGAATCTAACATGGGTTCAATAACCTTTTTCAATAATTCAAATTAACTTCAAACCTAATTAATATCAAACCTAATTAAATTATTAAAAAAAACTTAATTAAAATTATTTTTAAAACTTAATTAAAATTATTTTAAAAACTTAACTAAAATTATTTTTTTAAAAAAACTTAATTAAAATTATTTTAAAAACTTAATTAAAATTATTTTTAAAAAATTAATTAAAATTATTTTAAAAACTTAATTAAAATTATTTTTAAAAAAACTTAATTAAAATTATTTTAAAAACTTAATTAAAATTATTTTTAAAAAAACTTAATTAAAATTATCTTAAAAACTTAATTAAAATTATTTTTAAAAAAACTTAATTAAAATTATTTTAAAAACTTAATTAAAATTATTTTTAAAAAAACTTAATTAAAATTATTTTAAAAACTTAATTAAAATTATTTTTAAAAACTTAATTAAATTATTAAAACTTAATTAAATTATTTTAAAAATTTAATTAAATTATTTTATAATTAAATTATTAAAAAAAACTTAATTAAATTATTTTAAAAACTTAATTAAATCATTTTTAAAACCTGATCAGATTTATTCAACTACATAAATATAATTCCAACAAAATCTAAAAATTTACCCACATACCTAAAATCATCCATTAGTCAAACTTTGGTTTTAATCCTACGTTTTATGTAAGAATCCAAAGCTCTGGATAAATGGATCTTGGACAGCGATTGCTCCAGACACATGACTGGGGATCAACACAAGTTTTCCAATATCAAATTCAAAAATCTAGGGTCAGTTACCTTTGGAAACAATGACAAATTAAAGGTAATCGGTACAGGTGAAATTCAATTATAGGCTAACATTTCAATTAAGATGAGCAATATTAATGTTGAGTGCCAAGCAATGGTGAGCAATGTTCACTACAAAAATGTCTGTAATTAACGACGGGAATACCGACAGAATTTATATTCCGTCGACGATTGCCGACTGAACTTATTTCCGTCGGTAATTACCGACGGAATTAGTTTTCCATCGGTGATTACCGACTGATTTAAATAATCAGTCAGCAATTTCCGACAGAATTGCATTCAGTCGGCAATTTTTGACAGAATTGCATTCAGTCGGAAAGTCGCGCGACCAGCCAACGGATTTACAAAATCCGGGTTAGCGGACTTCATACATTACTGACGGAATTAAGTTCTCGTCGGGAAACACCGACGGAAGTAGGTTTCTGTCGGTTGGATTCCGCCCGCACCTGTTAGATTTTAAACCCATTAAAATTTGCTCCCATTAACCGGAGGTATTTACCGGCGGAATTATTAATTTCGTCGGTAATCACCGACAGAATTACTGTTCTGTCGGTAAATACCGACAGAACCCTAATTCCGTCGGTAATGCACTTTAGAATTAGGGCACCGAACGACTTTCCTCTTCGCGTGACCCTCCTTTTCCTCTCTCATCGATTTTCCAGCGGCGATCTCTCCAGCAAACTTGTACCCTCTCCTCCCATTCACCGCGATCCGCAACCAGCGACTCAGGTATGCTCCTCTCCTCTCTCTCTGTTTGTTTTCACATGGCTGGCAGCCACCGCGGCCTGCTCGCAGCCAGCTAGCTGCGGCAGCCCAGCCGCCGCTTTCCCTTATTTGTGGCATGCCGGCCGCCCACGTAGGCAAGCCGCAACAGGTCGTCCACGCAGGCGCCTGCTCGCTGCCTAATCCCGGCCAGTCACGGGGGCTTGCTCACGGCCAGTCGCGGGGGCCTGCTCGCGGCCCCTGTAGTGTCCTGCTCGCGGCTGGCCGCTTTAAGCGCTTGCTCACGGTTGACCGCAGGGGGTAGCTCGCGGCTAGCCGCAGGGGCTGCATATCGTGGCCATTGTTTGCTGCATGTTCATTATTGTATATATTAGATTTGTTTTACTTTCATATATGTATGGTTATTTCATTTGATGATGCTCTAAGGAACAACATGTGTATATTAGTTTCATTTATTTGCTTTAGTGTAGAGGAGATTTTTGGTAATATGGTATGATGATCGTGAGATGAAATTATGCACATAATTCCTTATTTAAGCTTATTTCAAGTGATACAAGTTTAATAATGTTTCAAATTATATTCTCTTTAGGTTATAACAATGTATATGAACAAAGCTTGGATGTACAATCGATTAGACAATGGTTTTATCAGAGATGATTTTATTGTTGAAGTTGAACAATTTGTGAACTTTGCTAAAAGTCATCCAGAATGTATGAATGGTGTTGAGTTACGGTGTCCCTGCAATCATAAAAAATGTCAAAATAGAGCATTTCGTGATGAGGATACTGTAAAAATGCACATATGTAGAAATGATTTTGTGCCAAATTACTACAATTGGTACTGTCACGGAGAGCTTTATTTATATGAATCAATTGGGCCTTCTGGTGGTTCATCTTCTGGGACTACTGTTACCGCTCTTGAAGCATCAAATAATATTGATATTTCAATGCAATCAATGGTTCAAGATGCGATAAATGCAGTTGATTATTCGAATATAAGATGAAATACCAACCCCTGAATATCTGCAACTATATGAAATGTTAAAGGCTAGTGAAAGAGAAGTGTGGGAAGGCATTCCTTCTGGTCATTCTCAACTATCAGCTACTGGAAGGTTATTGAATATGAAAGCAGAACATCATTTCTCAGAAAGATATTACGATGACATTTGTCAATTGATGTCAGAGTTGCTCCCTGCTGATAACATAATGATTGATAGCTTCTATGAAACAAAGAAATTGATCAGAAGTTTAGGTTTGCCTGTAGAGAAGATTGATTGTTGTATAAACAACTGCATGATATTTTTAAATAACTGCATGAAACAACTGCATGTTAGTATACATGACTAGTAGGCTAGCATAGTTAAAATTCCTCGTTTATAAATAACTAAGTGGGAGAGGGATTTTTAAATAAATCCCATGGTCTCCATTACTGGTTTGTAAGTGATGCAAACAAGCTTGCGCGTTGGCTCTGAGTGCCTTCCTCCATAACGGATGAGCTTGTTTGTGGATCACTAGAACAGACTTCCATTTTTGGATGACTATAGGAAGTTAATTAAGAGCGTGTGATCTTCCCTAACGGAAGGGGCATAATCTTATTAATGGACTTAGTGTCAAGTAATGGTATACACTTAGACACATCTAATAGTATCCTCCCCATCGGAGTCACTGCTATTATTTGTGTGACCAAAAGATACCAACTATTAATTTTATTTGTCAAAAAATTAGGTTGACAAGATAATAAAATTAATGGGTTAAAACCCTCCTTTTATAAATGTTGAATTTGTATACGTCCACACTAACGTGGCATACAAAATTCACGGTGTTTTGATGTGTTGGTTAATTTAAAATAGTATTGTTTGAGGAATTAATATTATTCTAAATTTAGAGTTCTGACCAAAAGTTATTTGTGATTCTTATGATGATTTTCAACCCACTGTCCATCATACTTCAACAGAATAGACTTACTGGACCAAACTACATAGATTGGAAAAGGAACCTGGACATTGTTCTTACTGCTGAAAGCTATGAATTTGTACTGACTGAGCCTTGCCCTGAAGCACCTACTGGTGAATTTACTCAAGAGGAGATTGAATATCATAGGAAATGGGTAAAAGCTGATGAGATGGCGCGGTGTTACATTTTGGCTTCAATGTCAAATGTATTGCAACATCAGCATCAAGATTTACCAACAGCTTATGATATTATGAACAATCTCAAGGAACTCTTTGGTCATCAGGATAAGGCTTCTAGGCAAGAAGCCATGAGAAAGATAATGACAGCCACCTTGCGAAAGGGTACTCCTGTGAGGGATCATATCCTAAAAATGATGGCTTATCTAAACGAAATACAGATCCTTGGAGGAGAAATTGATGGGGAAACCCAGATCGATATGATCCTCCAAACGCTACCTAGAAGTTTTGAGCAGTTTCGCCTGAACTATAATATGAATAAGAGGATTTATTCATTAGCGGAACTACTGACAGAACTTCAAGCAGCAGAAGGATTATTTCGTCACAATGCTCAAATTCACTATGCTGAAAATGGTTCTACTTCTAAACCGAGAGGAAAGAAGAAGAAGAAACAAGCTGGTTCAGCAAAGAAAGTGAATAAATCTCAGAGTATGGGATTTAAAGCTGGAGTGAAGAAACTGAAGGGCAAGTGCTTCATTTGCAAGCAGGCAGAACATTGGAAGGCGGACTGTCCTCGTAGGAACCAAAACAAAGGTATATCTCATACTCTAGTTGTTGAAACATGTTTAGCGGTGTTATCTACCAGCACCTGGTGTGTAGATACGGGAGCCACTGATCATGTCTGCAATTCCTTGCAGGGGTTCCAGGAAACCCGACGACTATCTGAAGGAGAGATTACTGTCTACATGGGCAATGCTACTAAGGTGACAGCTGTTGCAGTGGGAGACGTCTACTTATCTTTTAGTAGAAATAGAAATTTGATTTTAAGAAATTGTCTTTATGTACCCAGTTTTAGAAAGAATTTAATTTCAGTTTCTAAACTGTTTTTAGATGGATATTCAGTTTCTTTCAGTAACGATGTAGTTATTAAAAGAAATAAAGTGATTATCTGTTCTGGTGCATTAGTTGGCAATTTGTATACTTTAAATCCAATTTCTTCCACAAAGCAAAACATGAAAATTTATAACTCATCTTCTAACTCTAATAAGAGAAAAGAACCTTCGGAAATGAACCAAGCATATCTTTGGCATCTAAGATTTGGTCATATTAACTTAAGTAGGATTCAGAGGCTTATAACCGATGGACTTTTGAGTTCATTAGAGTTGGAAAATTTTCCAACTTATGAATCTTGCTTGGAAGGTAAAATGACCAAGAGGCCGTTCAAGGCCAAGGGGTATAGAGTCAAAGAAGTGTTAGAATTGGTTCATTCTGATTTGTGTGGTCCTATGTCTGTCCAGGCAAGAGGTGGTTTTGAATATTTTGTCTCTTTTATAGATGATTATTCAAGATACGGATATTTTTACCTAATGTGCCGCAAGTCTGAGTGCTTTGATAAGTTCAAAGAATACAAGGCTGATGTGGAGAAACGATTAGGTAAAAGCATCAAGACACTACTGTAACGACCACCCTTCTTACTACTACTACTCTCTAAGGATGACCGTTACTTATCTACTAACTCTACTTAACCGGTGTGATTAAAAACCACATGGAAACCCTACCGAAAAATTTCGGCAGAGTCTCCCCTGTACCGGTGACCATATTCAACAATACATGCAGTATATATACACAGCCACAAGCGGCTGGAACACATAACAATCAACCACGCAGTATAATAATTCTAACTCAGCAACAATAAAGGAAAACTAATCCATACTCACAACTGAATAGCAAACACAGTATCAAGTGTCCTTATAAACAGTTATCAAATTTTCTTAACACATAAAGACTTAATTAACTCAAAGAACAAATCATAATTTATTTTATTCGCAAGGATCCCTAAGACTTCCATAGTGCAGACATCACACACCCCTCTTGCATCTCCTTGTCGCCTTCCTTCATATTAGCTTTCCTTTTTCTTTATCTGCAGTAGGAGAAAATGCAGTCTATAAGCATAAAGCTTAGTGAGCGCTATCTAACTCACAAAAACTCGATATGCATGTATACAAATAAAAACATGCTAAAACTGAATGCTAATATGTAAAGCTACTCATGCTCATAAATAGCAAAGAAATCAACTAACAGAAAAGATAACATGTATAACTACTCATGCTCATAAACTAATAAAGAAAGCAAACTAACTAGAATGCTAACATATAAAGCAAAACATGCTCATCAACTAGCAATTAAATAACATGTAAGAAACTAAACATGTAAAAGCTGCTAGCATAAAAGAAAACTAAACTTGCTGATCTTTAAAACAAAGTGAAACTTACTTCTTTTACTCTAATCTTATTCTTTTACTTCACTTGTTTAAAATTTATACTTTAATACTTGAAAATAATAATCAACTTCTCTTGGGCCCAGGCTTAGTACCATTTATGCGCGTTCCCTAATAGGTTGGGGTAGCGAGCCATCCTAAAAGAGCAGACCTTGGTCTACCAGGGCCAAGACCTTGGAATTGGACACCTGGATTTGTTTAACGACAACCTTGGAAGTCGGGTACTAGCCTCTTCTTAAAAGTAAAATACTTTTTATCTTAAATACTTCTTCTTTAAATGCCTTGGCATTTTAATAGCATCCTATGTGCCAAAATCCCTAAAGTCTTGACTTTGGGATTACCTAAGGCCTTGGCCTTTACTTTCTTTTCTTTACTTATACTTCTCATACTCCTTGATTAAAGCTTATTAAAATCCTGTAGATATATCTATCAAGTGTAGAATTACAACCAACCAAGCATGCTATATAAAAATAACATAAGGAAAACAGATCTAAACTCTCTAAGCATGTTATAAAATAAAGCAAAGGAAAACAAATCTGAACTTACTAATCATGCTATAAAATAGTACAAAAGAAAGCAACTTTAAGCTTCCTAAACATGCTGTAAAATAGGGCAAAAGAATGCAACTTAAAAATAGAAAATCTGTTCATGTACATCTATTGCTACACAAACAGAAATACAAATAAAGAAAGGTTGTTCTAGGCCCTAAAGGAAATTGTTCTTGCTTACGAATATGCGATAAAAGAGAAACTGTTCTAAGCTCTAAACAGAGATGTTCATGCTTGCAGAAATGCAAATAAAACTAGTATGCTAAGACTGAGATACTAATTAAGGTAACAAAGAAGTCCAAGATTGATATGCTTAATTTCAAAGCTGTTCTTTTATCGCAACAAGGAGAAAATCCAACATGAGCTATAAATCTACAGCATTTCATGCTCTAACAATTCAATAAAAGGTCTATAGCTAATATGGATCCAAAACATGCTTGTTCTTCTTGTTATGTTCCCCGGCACAAACCAAACAGAAAGTACTGTTGTAACTAAAGTCTTTGCAAACATGTTCACAACATAAAGCAACAGAATTCTTCAAGTCTGCTTCAAAACAGCCTGGAATCATAATCCACTTCCCTGTTTAGTGCCACGAAAGAAACCAATAAGAGCAAAACACTCCACTTACTTAATCCTTTTTCCTGTTCTTCTCTTGGAAACACACGGCAACAACAAGACCCTTAAGCATGTTACAGTGTAAATATGCAAGGAAGAAGGAAAAAGAATCTTAAATCTACCCTTAACCCTCTAACATACAGATTCTGTGCAACATGATCCGAAACACAAAAAGAATTAAATCCCTAGCAAGCATAAATTCGGCTCAAACTCAATCCAAATCATAGAAGCATGCTGTGGATGATAAGGAGTGATACCAAATCCGAAATCAAAAGGAAAAGAAGATCAATGTCGCGGAGCTATCCTACTGCAGGTGAGTAGCAACTCACCTCGCTGTTTTGAACTTACAACCGGGGGAAGACCTAGGGTTCGGATGAGCCCTTAACCGAAGGAGGAGGAAGATTCTAGGGTTTGGAAACTTGCAACTCTCGGCCTCTTCTTGTGCCCGCGCGCTCTCCTTGCCGAGAGAAGCTCGGACTTGTGAAGAATCCACGGAGGAGGAAGCTCGTCGGTCGCCGGAGTCGCCTAGGTGCGTGCTGCGATTTTCGCCGAGAAGGGTTGGCGCCGTCGCGAGTGAGAAAAGAGAGGTTTCGGGAGAAAGAAAAAATAGGTTTAGGGAAAAGAAATCCAATCCTTATACTTAGGGTTATTTCCATTACAGCTACATCTAAAATCTCTTTCTCCTCATACTTGGTTAACAAAACGAGCGTAGCTCGATTGGTCAGGCCGGTTTTGCTTGGGTCCGAGGAGCTGGGTTCGAAACCTAGCTTCTACAACTTTTTTTTTTTAACTTTCTCCTCTCGGTAAAAATACCAAACGAACTCCAAAAATTGCATAAAAATACTCTAAAAATTCCTAAAAATCTCTAGAATATTTTAAAAGCATTTCCAAATATTTTTATGGACATTTGGAACTCGAAATAGAGAAAATTGGGTCGTTACAACTCCCCATACCTTATAAAAAGTTCGTCCTCGAACTTAGAATAGCTCTGGATACTTCTGTCTCATACTGTCCTCCCGCTCCCAAGTGACTTCCTCATGCTTCTGGTTCTGCCAGATAACCTTCACTAGTGGCACTTCTTTATTTCTTAATCTCTTGACTGCTCTGTCCACTATCTATGTAGGTCTACTCTCGTAGCTAAGATCCTCTTGAATCTGCACTGTCTGAGGCTGAATCACTTGGCTGGGGTCGTGAAGACACTTCTTTAGCATGGAGACATGAAATACATTATGTATTGCTGACATGTCTTGTGGTAAGTCCAGTTTGTAAGCTACTTTCCCAATCCTTTCTGTGATCAGATAAGGTCCTACATAACGAGGACTTAATTTGCCCTTCTTGCCAAATCTCATCACTCCCTTCATAGGAGCGACCTTGAGAAAGACTGAATCCCCTACATGGAATTCAAGTGGCCTACGGCGTATGTCAGCATAACTCTTCTGTCTACTCTGGGCAGTCTCAATCCTCTGTCTGAGTAGTCTCATCTATCAGCTCTGTCTGAATGCCCAGTTCCACTTCCATCTCTCTTCTTTCACCTGCTTCTTGCCAGCAAATGGGTGATCTGCACTTCCTGCCATACAGTGCCTCATAAGGTGTCATCTTGATGGTGGCCTGATAGTTGTTGTTGTAGGCAAATTCAGCTAAGCATAGATACTTGCACCAACTTCCTTTGAAATCTAGTGCACAAGCTCTGAGCATATCTTCTAGAATCTGATTTACTCGCTCTGTCTGTCCATCAGTCTGAGGATGGAAGGCTGTGCTGAACTTGAGTTTGGTGCCTAGTGCAGTCTGAACACACTCCCAAAAGTGAGAGGTGAAGCGTCCATCTCTATCAGAAACAATAGATTTAGGAACTCCGTGAAGTCTGATCACCTCTTTAACATACAGTTGTGCCAACTGCTCTATAGAGTGAGACACCTTGATGGCTAGAAAATGAGCAGACTTGGTCAATCTGTCCACTATCACCCATATCGCATCATATCCATTTGTGGTTCTTGGAAGACCTGTTATGAAGTCCATGGATATGTCTTCCCACTTCCACTCTGCTATAGGAAGAGGCTGTAGAACTCCTCCTGGTTTCTGGTGTTCTGCTTTGACCCTCTGACATGTCAGGCAGGTACTGACATATTTAGCTACATCTCTTTTGAGTCCAGACCACCAGAATCTCTGTTTCACGTCTTGATACATCTTGGTAGAACCAGGATGCATGGAGTAAGGTGTACTATGAGCTTCTTCTAAAATTTTCTTTCTCAGCTCTTCATCATTGGGGACACAAGGCGGCTCCCGATAAAGAATTCCACTGTCGATACTCGAAACTCCGAATTTCCTTCTTCTTGTATCCCTTGCTTGATCTTTTGGATATCTGGATCTTCACTTTGCTTTCTCTGTATATCCTCAAGCAAGGTTGACTCTAAGGTCAATGTAGAGAGTTGCCCATAAATAATTTCCATTCCAAAATCTGACAACTCCTTCTGCAGTGGTAGGGCTAATGATGACAAAGACATCAGGGATGCACTGGATTTTCTGCTTAGTGCATCTGCCACTTTATTAACTTTGCATGGGTGGTAGAGGATTTCACAGTCATAATCTTTGTCCAACTCTAGCCACCTACGCTGTCTCATGTTTAAGTCCTTCTGAATGAAGAAGTACTTAAGACTCTGATGGTCTGTGAAAATTCTGCACTGAACGCCATACAAATAATGTCGCCAGAGTTTTAGTGCAAAGATCACAGCTGCCAGCTCAAGATCATGAGTGGGGTAGTTCTTTTCATAATCTTTGAGTTGTCTGGAAGCATAAGCTATCACTTTTCCTTCCTGCATGAGTACAGCTCCTAAGCCCATCTTGGAAGCATCACTGTAGATGTCAAAACTCCGTCACTTTCTGGAATTGTAATAGGAGCACTGGTCAGTCTCTTCTTGAGCTCTTGGAAACTCTTCTCACATTTATCTGACCATTCAAACTTCTTATTCTTTACGGTGAGGGCTATTAGTGGAGAGGCTATCCTGGAAAAGTCCTCCACAAATTTCCTGTAGTACCCAGCTAAACCAAGGAAGCTTCTGATCTCCCTGGCGTTCTTGGGTCTACTCCAGTTGTTGACTGCTTCTATTTTGGCTGGATCCACTTGAATGCCTTCTTTAGAAATTATGTGACCTAGAAATGCCACCTGATCTAACCAGAACTCGCACTTTGAGAACTTAGCGTAAAGTTGCTTTTGCTGAAGAGTCTGCAGTACTATCCTCAAATGCGTGTCATGCTCCTCTGGGGTTCTGGAATAGATTAGAATGTCGTCGATGAACACAATGACAAATTTGTCAAGGTATTCTCTGAACACTCTGTTCATCAGGTCCATGAAAACTGCAGGTGCATTAGTCACACCAAAAGGCATGACTACGAACTCGTAGTGTCCGTATCTGGTCCTGAAAGCCGTTCTGGGTATGTCTCTTTCCTTCACTTTTAGCTGATGGTACCCAGAGCGCAGGTCTATCTTTGAGAATACTGTCGCCCCTCTCAACTGATCAAATAGGTCATCGATCCTGGGGAGGGGGTACTTGTTCTTGATTGTCACTTGATTTAGAGCTCTATAATCTATGCACATCCGCATAGATCCGTCTTTCTTCTTGACGAACAACACGGGAGCTCCCCATGGTGAATGACTAGGGCGGATGAAGCCTTTGTCAAGCAGCTCCTAAAGTTGTTCTTGTAGTTCTTTCAGCTCTGCTGGAGACATGCGGTATGGAGCTTTTGAAATTGGACCGGTACCATGAACCAGTTCAATCTCAAACTCCACTTCTCTGTTGGGAGGTAGTCCATGTAGTTCTTCTGGGAACACCTCTGGATACTCACAGACTACCCGAACTTCCTCCTGCTTGGGTCTTTCTTGTTCTTCTGTACTCACAATGTGCGCAAGAAAGCCAGCACACCCTTTAGCTAACATCTGGTGAGCTGTGAGAGAAGAAAGGAACTTCTGGGTCTTCCTCCTTGGCACCCCTGTGAACTCAAAGGATGATTCACCTTCTGGACTAAAGATCACTTTCCCACTGAAGCACTATACTTGCTGAGGAAATCCATACCCAAAATGATATCGAAATCCTGCATGGCGAGGACCACCAGATTAATACATAGCTCACGGTCTGAAATTCGACTGGTACATCCCGAAGCCACTGGTCGGATTCCATGACTTCCCCAGAAGGTAGGGTCGTCAGGAACTTGGAGTTCATGTTTTCTGTAGGTACCTGTAATTCTTTGGCAAAAGGTATGGATACAAAAGAATGGGTCGCCCCAGTATCAAATAGTGCAGTAGCTATATGCTGAAAAATAACTACTGGACCTGTTACGACCGTGGAGGCACTAGCAGCTTCTTCTTTGGTGAGGGAGAATACTCTGGCACTGGCTGGAACTGGTGGGGCTTCCAACCTTCCCTGACTGATCTGAGGTCCTTCCAAAGTTGCAGGCATATAATGTAGCTAAGGTTTGCCTCCATATTGTATTGGCTGTGGCTGAGGTGCTTTGAGCTTGTTAGGACATTCTCTAGCCATGTGTCCTTCCTGCCCACATGCATAGCATCCAGTCTTACCCAAAAGACAGGCTCCTGGGTGTGTTCTCCCACATTTAGGATAGAGAGGGATCTTGGTCTGCTTATTTGCTGGTCCTCCTTTCTGGTTACCTCCTGAGTTCCACTGCTTTCTTTTGTTACCCTTGCCTTTCCAGTTCTGCTTATTTGCCTGAGGTTTCTGACTCCCAGCTGTCTTATCTTCGATCTTGACTGACTTTTGTTGCGCTCGTTGTGCTCTGATGCTGTCCAGATAGTGCTCAGCAACTAATGCTCTACTGACCAGCTCTTCGCCAGTCTGAGCCTGATGAGCTCCACTACTCACGTTAAGTGCTATCCTGAGCATCAATCTGACTCGTTCCTTTTCCATGCTTACTAGCTCTGGGCAGAGACGAGCTAGCCTATTGAATTTCTTTACTGCTTCTTCCACCGACAGTTCACCTTGTCTGAATTCTATGAACTCCTCATAATGCTTATTGGTGATCCGCTGACGGAAGAATTTCTCATAAAACTCTGCTTCAAAGTCAGCCCAGCTCATCTGATTAACTGCTCTCTTGCTTTTAACTCTTTCCCACCACATACGAGCATCTCCAGATAGGCAGAATGAGGCACACTTGCTCTCAAGTGTCTTAAACCAAGCTTGAGCATCCCAGGGCTCAGTCGTGCCTGAGAAACTCTCTGGCTTCAGTTTCAGCCACTGTATCAGATATGCTTCTTGTCTTCTAGGTGCTGTGGGGACTTCCAGGACGGCTGGTGGAACCTCAGTCACCACTGGAGTCTCCACAGTGATTGTTGGAGGAGTGGGAGGAACTGGCTGCTGATTCGCCATCAGATTGACGATCACTTGCTGCTGCTCTGCTACCTGTCTCTGGAGTTGAGCAACAACTTCAGCGAGATTTGGTTCAGCTGCTCTGGGCTCTTCGTTCTCCTGAGCCTGGTCCTCAGTACGAGTGGTGCGGGGGCGTCCTCTTCTTGACATCTAATTATGCAAAGAAAAGAAAGACTTGATATATTCTTTATCCTTTCTAACATAATCCTTTCTAAACATACATATGTATGCATAAAGAGAAACAAACTTTTTATCTTACTAAAGCGCATACAAGCAAATACTCTATACTGCAAATAATAAGGAAAGCATAAGAAAGAAAACTTAAATACTTTCTTACTTGAAGACGGCAAGGATGATGCTGATGTGTGATGCTGGAGAATGGGACTTGCTCTGATACCAACTGTAACGACCACCCTTCTTACTACTACTACTCTCTAAGGATGACCGTTACTTATCTACTAACTCTACTTAACCGGTGTGATTAAAAACCACATGGAAACCCTACCGAAAAATTTCGGCAGAGTCTCCCCTGTACCGGTGACCATATTCAACAATACATGCAGTATATATACACAGCCACAAGCGGCTGGAACACATAACAATCAACCACGCAGTATAATAATTCTAACTCAGCAACAATAAAGGAAAACTAATCCATACTCACAACTGAATAGCAAACACAGTATCAAGTGTCCTTATAAACAGTTATCAAATTTTCTTAACACATAAAGACTTAATTAACTCAAAGAACAAATCATAATTTATTTTATTCGCAAGGATCCCTAAGACTTCCATAGTGCAGACATCACACACCCCTCTTGCATCTCCTTGTCGCCTTCCTTCATATTAGCTTTCCTTTTTCTTTATCTGCAGTAGGAGAAAATGCAGTCTATAAGCATAAAGCTTAGTGAGCGCTATCTAACTCACAAAAACTCGATATGCATGTATACAAATAAAAACATGCTAAAACTGAATGCTAATATGTAAAGCTACTCATGCTCATAAATAGCAAAGAAATCAACTAACAGAAAAGATAACATGTATAACTACTCATGCTCATAAACTAATAAAGAAAGCAAACTAACTAGAATGCTAACATATAAAGCAAAACATGCTCATCAACTAGCAATTAAATAACATGTAAGAAACTAAACATGTAAAAGCTGCTAGCATAAAAGAAAACTAAACTTGCTGATCTTTAAAACAAAGTGAAACTTACTTCTTTTACTCTAATCTTATTCTTTTACTTCACTTGTTTAAAATTTATACTTTAATACTTGAAAATAATAATCAACTTCTCTTGGGCCCAGGCTTAGTACCATTTATGCGCGTTCCCTAATAGGTTGGGGTAGTGAGCCGACAATCCTAAAAGAGCAGACCTTGGTCTACCAGGGCCAAGACCTTGGAATTGGACACCTGGATTTGTTTAACGACAACCTTGGAAGTCGGGTACTAGCCTCTTCTTAAAAGTAAAATACTTTTTATCTTAAATACTTCTTCTTTAAATGCCTTGGCATTTTAATAGCATCCTATGTGCCAAAATCCCTAAAGTCTTGACTTTGGGATTGCCTAAGGCCTTGGCCTTTACTTTCTTTTCTTTACTTATACTTCTCATACTCCTTGATTAAAGCTTATTAAAATCCTGTAGATATATCTATCAAGTGTAGAATTACAACCAACCAAGCATGCTATATAAAAATAACATAAGGAAAACAGATCTAAACTCTCTAAGCATGTTATAAAATAAAGCAAAGGAAAACAAATCTGAACTTACTAATCATGCTATAAAATAGTACAAAAGAAAGCAACTTTAAGCTTCCTAAACATGCTGTAAAATAGGGCAAAAGAATGCAACTTAAAAATAGAAAATCTGTTCATGTACATCTATTGCTACACAAACAGAAATGCAAATAAAGAAAGGTTGTTCTAGGCCCTAAAGGAAATTGTTCTTGCTTACGAATATGCGATAAAAGAGAAACTGTTCTAAGCTCTAAACAGAGATGTTCATGCTTGCAGAAATGCAAATAAAACTAGTATGCTAAGACTGAGATACTAATTAAGGTAACAAAGAAGTCCAAGATTGATATGCTTAATTTCAAAGCTGTTCTTTTATCGCAACAAGGAGAAAATCCAACATGAGCTATAAATCTACAGCATTTCATGCTCTAACAATTCAATAAAAGGTCTATAGCTAATATGGATCCAAAACATGCTTGTTCTTCTTGTTATGTTCCCCGGCACAAACCAAACAGAAAGTACTGTTGTAACTAAAGTCTTTGCAAACATGTTCACAACATAAAGCAACAGAATTCTTCAAGTCTGCTTCAAAACAGCCTGGAATCATAATCCACTTCCCTGTTTAGTGCCACGAAAGAAACCAATAAGAGCAAAACACTCCACTTACTTAATCCTTTTTCCTGTTCTTCTCTTGGAAACACACGGCAACAACAAGACCCTTAAGCATGTTACAGTGTAAATATGCAAGGAAGAAGGAAAAAGAATCTTAAATCTACCCTTAACCCTCTAACATACAGATTCTGTGCAACATGATCCGAAACACAAAAAGAATTAAATCCCTAGCAAGCATAAATTCGGCTCAAACTCAATCCAAATCATAGAAGCATGCTGTGGATGATAAGGAGTGATACCAAATCCGAAATCAAAAGGAAAAGAAGATCAATGTCGCGGAGCTATCCTACTGCAGGTGAGTAGCAACTCACCTCGCTGTTTTGAACTTACAACCGGGGGAAGACCTAGGGTTCGGATGAGCCCTTAACCGAAGGAGGAAGAAGATTCTAGGGTTTGGAAACTTGCAACTCTCGGCCTCTTCTTGTGCCCGCGCGCTCTCCTTGCCGAGAGAAGCTCGGACTTGTGAAGAATCCACGGAGGAGGAAGCTCGTCGGTCGCCGGAGTCGCCTAGGTGCGTGCTGCGATTTTCGCCGAGAAGGGTTGGCGCCGTCGCGAGTGAGAAAAGAGAGGTTTCGGGAGAAAGAAAAAAATAGGTTTAGGGAAAAGAAATCCAATCCTTATACTTAGGGTTATTTCCATTACAGCTACATCTTAAATCTCTTTCTCCTCATACTTGGTTAACAAAACGAGCGTAGCTCGATTGGTCAGGCCGATTTTGCTTGGGTCCGAGGAGCTGGGTTCGAAACCTAGCTTCCACAACTTTTTTTTTTAACTTTCTCCTCTCGGTAAAAATACCAAACGAACTCCAAAAATTACATAAAAATACTCTAAAAATTTCTAAAAATCTCTAGAATATTTTAAAAGCATTTCCAAATATTTTTATGGACATTTGGAACTCGAAATAGAGAAAATTGGGTCGTTACAACTACGATCTGATCGTGGTGGCGAATACCTCTTAGGAGAGTTTAGGAATTACTTATCAGAGGTCGGGATCCAATCCCAATTGTCTGCACCTGGAACACCCCAACATAATGGTGTAGCAGAATGAAGGAATAGGACTCTTATGGAGATGGTTAGATCGATGATGAGTTATTCAGAATTACCAAATTCGTTTTGGGAATATGCTCTGGAAACAGCAGTATACGTTTTGAACTTAGTACCTTCTAAATCAGTTTCTTCTACTCCCATAGAATTGTGGAATGGGCGAAAACCCAGTCTAAGACATATTCGGATTTGGGGTAGTCCAGCACATGTGCTGAAACCAGAAGCTGATAAGTTAGAATCCCGTACAGAAGTTCGCGTGTTTGTGGGATATCCCAAAGGAACGAAAGGTGGTTTATTTTATAGTCCTAAAGACCAGAAGGTCATTGTTAGCACCAATGCCCAGTTTTTAGAAGAAGACTATATAATGGATCACAAGCCCAGTAGTAAAGTTGTTTTAGAAGAACTAAGAGAGGACACGTCTACTTTAGTACCAACAGTACAAGATGAAGTACCACAAGAAACTGCAACACATGTCACACATGATACACAACCACAGACAGTGCCTCATCGTAGTGGGAGGGTTGTAAGGCAGCCTGAGAGATTCATGTTTTTGGGAGAGTCTTCGGACTTGATCCCGGGTAAACATGAACCTGATCCCCGGACATATGACGAAGCACTCCAAGATATAGATGCAGCATCTTGGCAAAAGGCGATGAATTCTGAAATAGAGTCTATGTACTCTTGTAGAACCACCTGATGGTGTAAAAGCCGTTGGATGCAAGTGGATCTACAAAAGGAAAAGAGGGACAGACGGGAAGGTAGAAACCTTCAAAGCTAGGCTTGTTGCGAAAGGGTACACTCAGAAAGAGGGAATCGATTATGAGGAAACCTTTTCACCGGTAGCCATGCTTAAGTCTATCCGGATATTCTTATCTATTGCTGCTCATATGGATTATGAGATTTGGCAAATGGATGTCAAGACAGCTTTCCTTAATGGAAATCTTGAAGAGAACATCCATATGAAGCAACCAGAAGGGTTCATTGAAAAAGGCAGAGAGCATCTAGTGTGCAAGCTCAATCGGTCCATTTATGGACTAAAGCAAGCTTCAAGATCTTGGAACATCCGGTTTAATGAAGTAATCCAGTCATATGGATTTATTCAAAGTCCAGATGAGTCTTGTGTATATAAGAAGTGTAACGGAAACGTGGTGGTATTTCTTGTACTATACGTAGATGATATTTTGTTAATTGGCAACAATGTCAAAGTATTATCAGACGTAAGGGTATGGTTGTCCAAACAATTTGATATGAAGGACTTAGGAGAGTGTGCACACATTCTTGTGATCAAAGTAATAAGGGATCGCAAGAAAAGAATGTTGTGTCTGTCCCAAGGTTCATATATAGATACAATCCTTGCTTGTTTTAGCATGCAGGATTCCAAGAAAGGTTTCTTACCTTTTAGGCATGGAATAGCTCTATCTAAAGAGATGTCTCCTAAGACATCAAAGGAGATAGAAGACATGAAAGCAGTTCCTTATGCCTCGGCTGTAGGAAGCCTTATGTATGCAATGTTATGTACGAGACCTGATATTTGTTTTATCGTGGGCATGGTCAGCAAATATCAGAGTAACCCTGGACAAGGACATTGAACTGCGGTAAAGCATATATTAAAGTACCTGAGAAGGACTAAAGATTATATGCTAGTTTACCAAGCAGACGATTTGCTCCCTGTGGGTTACACGGATTCAGATTTCCAATCAGATAGGGACAACAGTAAGTCTACATCAGGCTATGTGTTTACTTTAGGAGGTGGAGTCATTTCATGGAGGAGTGTTAAGCAGAAATGCGTTTCAGACTCAACCATGGAAGCTGAGTATGTAGCAACCTTTGAGGCAGCTAAAGAAGCAGTATGGCTCAGGAACTTTCTAATGGACTTAGATGTGATTCCTGGTTTGCCCAAAATCATCACAATTTATTGTGATAATAGCGGTCCAGTTGCAAACTCGAAGGAACCACGAGCTCATAAGGCAAGTAAACATATAGAGCGCAAGTACCACCTGATACGAGATATCGTGAAGCGAGGAGAAGTTGTCATCGACAAGATTGCATCAGCAGATAACCTGGCAGATCCTTTCACTAAGGCCCTTCCGGCGAAAGCTTTCGATCGGCATGTGGAGGGAATGGGAATCAGATATATGGTAGAAGATATGACAGCTTAGTCATTAGTATAAGTGGGAGATTGTTGGAGTGTATACTGAAAGCCTAAGCTTTGTAAACATTAATTATGAATAAAGAATCACATTTGGTCAAATTATCTACATTTGTTTGTAGTTGTTCAATTAATTTATATTGTAGATAACATAGTATGTGGTGTCACATGCAGAAGATGATGTTATCAGTACCTTATAAATTATAAACAGTAGCTCACGACCAAAATGGAAAGGAACAAACCATTAGAAGGTCGTAGTGTAATTAGGTATTAGTTTATCTTGACTATATAATTACACTAGTACACTTAGAGTGTAATGAGTAGGATCATTTGAGGTCGTTTCTTTTATACTGACTTTATAAAGAAACAAAGACCTCGGTTATTATGGAAGTGTGTACTCTTAATCCTAATATAATAATAAGCACATATATTTGATATTTATTTCTTTAATTTATCTATGGGTGAGATTTAGTTCGATGAATCAATAAACCCGATAAGTTGGGAAATGGTATCACTTATAGTGTGTGTTGTTGATTATAGAAGGAAACTGTGTCCTAGAGATACTAGGTTGATAATGTCCTCAAGAGGAGCTCATAGGGATTGTCATGTTAAACCCTGCAGGTGGACTTAGTCCGACATGATGATAACGTTGAGTGGTACTACTCTTGGACTAAGATATTAATTAAATGAGTTGTCAGTAACTCACTTAATTAGTGGACATTCGATATCTTAAACACAGGGAGACTAACACACTCATAATAAGAAGGAGCCCAAAAATGTAATTTGAGATTGGTGCGGTAGTTCAATAATAGTTCTCTAGTGGAATGAATTATTATTGATAAAATTAAGTTGTGTGTTCGGGGCGAACACGGGATGCTTAATTTTATCGGGAGACCAAAACCAATTCCTCCTCTCGGTCCCTATCGTAGCCTCTTATTTATAGAGTACTATACCCACCTATACCCACTTTCTATACCCACCTAAAGGGGGCCGACCAAGCTAGCTTGGGAACCAAGCTAGGGCCGGCCTAGGCATAGATTGGGGTGGCCGGCCCTAGCTTGAACCCAAGCTAGAGGGGCCGGACAAATTAAATTAAAAAAGAATTTTAATTTTAATTTTAATTATGTGATAGATATAATTTATTAAAGAGAATTAAAATTAAAATATCTCTCTTGTAAAAGATCTACAAAAGATTAAAGAAAGAGATTAAATCTCTTTCCTTATTTGTAGATTGGAGAGATATTTTATTTTCTCTTTAAAAATTATTCACATGTTGTAAAATTAAAATTATGGAAATTTCTTTTTATCAACCATGAAAAGATTTTTGAAGAGAAATTTTAATTTTAAAATTTCCGGAAACAAATTAGGAAGTTTTAATTTGTTGATTAAAACTTGTCTAATTTATTTATTTTGATGTGGCCGGCCAATATAGATTAAATTGGGAAATTTTATTTTATTTTTCTCAATTAAATCATGTCAAGGAAATTAAGAAAATTTTATTGTAATTAAATTTCCTAATTTGCCTAGGCCAAGGAATATAAAAGAAGGGGTGAGGGTGCCTTCATGATATACAACCTCTATTATTTCTCTCCCTCTTTTATTCCTTGGTGTGGCCGGCCATCATCCTCTCCCTCTATTCCTCTTGTGGTGGCCGAACCTCTCTCTCCCCTTGGAGCTCTTGTGGTGGCCGGATACTACTTGGAGAAGAAGAAGAAGAAGGAGAGAAAGCTAGCATCTCTTGGAGCTTGGTTGGTGTTTTGATCTTCTTCCTTGGTGAAGCTTCCTTATTGTTGGCCGAACCTAGCTAGGAGGAGAAGAAGGTGGTTGGTGGTTTCTCATCTCGGAAGATCGTTGCCCACACAACGTCCGAGGTTAGAAGAGGAATACGGTAGAAGATCAAGAGGTCTTTCTAGAAGGTATAACTAGTAATTTTTCCTTTCCGCATCATGCTAGTTATTTATGGAAATAATACCAAATACAAGAGGCTTATGTTCTAGTATTTCGAATATGTTTTTCGAAGTTGTGTTCTTTTATTTTTTTTTCCCTTGTGATTTGATTGTTCTTTTCGGTTAACCTAAAGTTATTTTAGGAAATTAAATATTAGATTTCTATAAAAGGTTTTGTCTAGTCGGTGGTGGTTGCTCCCATATCCAAGAAGGCCATGTGCCTCGCCACGTCAGTACTGGGAACCAATTATGGAAATTAATATTTAATGGAATTAATAACTTAAGGTGATTTGGGTCGAACATGTTAAGTTCCGCAGGAGATCCAAGTCAAAACCTAAAAGAACATATAAATTAAGTTTTGGATCAAACGTGTTAAGTTCCGCAGGCGATCCAAAATTTAATTTAAAAGAACACATGGTAGCTAGGAAAAGGTTCAGACCTTTGTACAAAATTTTTGTACAGTGGAACCTCTAGGTTTTCCGAGTAGCGACCAACAAGATGAATTATGTTCCTTACCGTGCTTATTCCTGGTCCAACCAATTCAAAAGATAAGATAGATGTTTTCTTGCAACCTCTAATTGCTAAGCTGAATGAATTATGGAATGTAGGGTTGGTGACTTATAATATTACAAGAAAAACTAATTTTACATTGCATGCTGCCTTATTATGGACGATCAGTGATTTTCCAGTATACTCAATATTGTCGGGATGAAGCACGGTTGGTAAACTAGCATCCCCACATTGCATGACAGAGTCCGATGTATTTTCATCACCTTGCAGTGGGAAGGTATCTTGGTTTGATAATCATCGTAAATTTCTACCACTGGATCACCCTTTTAGGCGAAATAAGAAAAATTTTCTAAAGAATATTGTAGTCAGAAAACCTCCCCCAGCAGTCCATGCTTCAGGTGAAAAAATCATTGAACAAATAGATAGTTTTGGATTTCTCCCAGTATCTCAGCCTAATTCTGATGAGATAAATAAATATCTTGTTAGGATGTGCAAGTGTGGTTGGAAGAAAAGGAGCATATTCTGGGAGCTGCCTTATTGAAAGTATCTACTCATTCGACATAATATAGATGTGATGTATGTTGAGAAAAATTTCTTTGATAATATCTTCAACACTGTGATGAATGTACCTGGAAGAACTAAAGACACTGCAAAATCATGTGAGGAATTAAAAGAACTAGTCAACAGACCTGAGTTGCATCAAAATGAAACAACCAATAAGTTTCCAAAAGCTTGTTATACATTGGAGAAAGATGGTAAGCAAGTTTTATGTAGTTGGTTAAAAGACATCAAATTTCCAGATGGATATGGTTCGAATATGACTCGATGCGTTGACATGAACAAATTAAAAATGTTTGGAATGAAGAGTCATGACTGCCATGTGTTTATGCAAAGACTTATTCTAATAGCTTTTCATGATTTACTTCCCAATAATGTTTGGCAAACACTTACAGAGTTGAGTCTTTTTTTCAGAGATTTGATAGCGAGGTGTATTATGACGGTCGATATGATTCAACTAGAGACTAACATTCCTCTCATACTTTGTAAGTTGGAGCACATATTTCCACCTTGTTTTTTTGATTTAATGGAACATCTACCAGTACATTTACCATATGAGGCACGAATAGCTAGTTCTGTGCAGTACAGATGGATGTATCCATTTGAAAGATTTTTGAGAAAATTAAAAAATAATGTTCGTAATAAAGCAAGAGTTGAAGGGTCAATATGTAATGCTTATCTGGTTGAGGAAGCATCTTCTTTCTGCTCTTATTATTTTGCTGATAATGTTAAAACCAGACATCGTAAATGTCCTAAAAATTCTGATGATACTCAGAATATAGACCCATCGATGCTTTCTATTTTCAAATTTTCTGGTAAACCAATGGATGCATCTGTTTCTAAATGGTTAACTCAACAAGAATACCATGATGCAAGAACATACATACTCTTAAACTGTGATGAGGTCAAACCATACATAAAGTAAGTTAACTTCTCTAATCAAGCTTTTATTTCGTTGTACTTATTTGCTTGATATCCTAATTTTCTAATAATTACCTTCTTTCAAAGCTTGTGTGAACAACAATTATATCTTCAAAATTCATCAATGACTGCAAGTGAGGTTGCTGAAAAGTTAGAGACCGAATTTGCATTATGGTTTCAAATATATGTGAGTTAGAGAAATTTTCATAATTCTTTATTAAATTAAGGTCGGTCCTAATTTTTCTCATAACTATTTTGATAGGTGAAAGACCACAGAATATCTAATGTACAAGATGATCGAATATTGAATCTTGCATCTGGATCCCTTCGCCAAATAATGGTCTACTCGGATTACTATGTTAATGGTTTCAAATTCCATGTGACACAACGAGATTCACAGAGATTAACTTTTAATTCTGGTGTTTGCGTTAAAGGATCTATCGACACCAATAACACTAAGTTTTATTACTATGGTAGACTTGAGGAAATTATAGAGGTTGAATATCCTGCATTACCGATAAAAAGGTGTGCATTGTTCAAATATTTATGGTATGATCCGACCCCAAGAACAGGTATCAAAATATATCCAAATTATAATTTAGTTGAGGTTAATGCAAATAGAAGGTTCAATAAGTTTGAACCTTTCATTTTTGCAATACAAGCGGGTCAAGTTTTTTATCTTGAATATCCTACAAAGAGAAGAAGAGCCAGCGAATGGTTGTCTGTTTGTCGATTGAAGCCTCGTTCGACCATAGAAATGCCGAACACCATTACTGCTCAAAACCATGATGCATTTCAGAATGACGAAGTAGAGAGACATTCAATTGATTCACAACTCCAATCTACATCACAATTACTTGTAGATTGTAATGCCACTGACGAGGAGATAGATGATGGAGAGAAATCCAGTAGTGAAGATTTTGCTAAACTAACAGAGTCTAGCGATGACGACTTACAAACTGTTAATGTTGAGTAGAAATGCGTCCAAAGTCTAGCATTGATTAAATTTTAGCATTATTATTCATCTAGTAAGTTATGCTTCAATCATGTTTTGTTGCTTATTTATCATGTTATTAAATACTTATTATGATGTGCTGTAATATTTTTTTATAGATATCTGGTATCATGGCAAATCTTCCAGCACTACTCCATGGATCCACCGTCCTTAGGGTTGTTGGAGAGTCGTAAGTATTTCTTTATTATTAGTAATTCAAGTTCTTTATTTATAACATATATCTTATGTCTTAATATTGTTTATATGTAGATTTACTCTCGACAGCCATCGAGTATCGACATATATCACACGGAAATTTAAAGAAAGAGTCTGCATATCTGGGACTACATGGAGACATGTAGATGCTGCAACTAAGGATTTTTATTATCAAGAATTTGTGGTAAGTAAATTGAATATGTACATTATATTTATCCTTTAATATACTAAAATTTTAATTTTTAATTGCAGAAAAAATATACGTGGGAGGATGGCCACGAGGTAGAATTTGCAGTAACTTGGAATATTTATTGTGCTAAGTTGTACAAAGACCTATTATACTATATGAGAAAGGATGACACACGACCAGCTTATGTATCCGACGAGACCTGGAGTGCATAGACGACCACTTGGTTTGCAGAAAGATGGCAGACAAAGGCTCTAAAAGCTCGAGCGAATGAGAATACAGAGCCAGGTGGCCCGAGTACCGGATATGTTCAGCATACATCAGGATCTCGATCCATTGTTAAGCATGCTATGGATTTGGTGATTTTAATTTAAAGTTATATAATTTAAATTTTTATTTATTAATAAATTTTAGCCAAACTTATTTGTGCATACAGGAGCATTCTTTAGAAAGACGGTTACCCACTTGCCTGGAGATCTTTCTCAAGACTTACCAGAGAAAGGATGGCGCATATGTTAATGCTCGATCAAAGAACATTGGGGTTTGAATTATTAACTTGCAATTTATATTTAATCTTTAATAATAATAAATTAGCTTTAATAATTGTGTATAAGACATAAATTGTATATTTTTTCTACACAGGGGAAATGACAAGCAGGGTTGCTCAGGCATCTCAGCCACCAGTAGAGGGAGGGGAGTCACAGGATCTATCCACCCAGGAAATAAACGAAATTTATTATGATATTGTGGGTGGAAGGACAAAGAACTCCTCCCTCTACGGCTTTGGCTCCCAGACCAAGGTAGTATTTGATCGCTTGAGGACTCCTAGGGGTCGTGCAAGTTCTTCTTCTTCTTCTTCTAAGGTGGAGTCATTAAGAAAAGAAAACCAAGAATTGAAGGCTCAGATGACTATCATGGATCAGAGGTGGGAGAAGAAGTGGGCTGCTCAGGAGCAGGCATTGGCCCAGATGCAAGTAATCATTGCTAAATGGGACCCATCACAGCCCCAGTCATAGCAGCCCTAGTCAGAGGAGACCCCAGACCCATCAGACCCGTTGATGATTAGATTTTTTGAGGTATGTTCAACTATAACTTATTTTTTTTTTAGAATTTCTTAGAAATTAATTAAGTTAATATATTTATTCTATTGGGATATTATTATATACTTATCTTAAAGTGTTTTACATTTTTCAGGAGTTCATACTGATACATTCATCATCACTACTATTATTGGTTATCCAAATATAATCCAGGTATTTTTTTACAAGTAAAATTAATTATATATTATAATGTTTGAGTTATATTACATTTGCATCGATTCATTCTAATCATAATCTCTTGTATTTGACTTTTACAGGATTATATTTGGATATATGTATAAGTGATGTATCATGGTATGTATTTTGGATATTTTGTATTTATCATTCACTTATATACTTTTAGATACTTATGATTGTGAGCACTTGATACTTGGAATTTATTATATTTTGGAGATTTTCTATTTTCCGTTCACTTATGTTTATGTATTTATTGTATGTTGTATTTTGGAGATTGTGGATTGATTTATATTGTGATCTTGTTGTTAAATGTTGTGAGTATATTGTGTGGATTGTGATATATATATGAATTGTGTTTGTGATGTCATCGCTTGTGATGACTTGTATTCATATTAAAATTGTATATTGGAAATGAGCAAAACAGGAGCAGGTTTCCAAATTTTTTCCAATTTTTCACTGATGGAAACCATAATTCCGTCGGTAAAATATCGACAGTACAGTAAAATTTGTCATATATTACCGACGGAATCCAGGAATCCATCAGACATTCCTGACGGAATCATAGATTCCATCGGTACTTCCCGACGGAATCTTGGATTCCGTGGGGAATGCCTGACGGATTCCTGGATTCTGTCGGTAATTCCCGACGGAATTACGGATTCCGTCGGTATATTGCCCGACGGAATATATTCAATGGATATTGTCGTTATTTGCCGTTTACTTTTTTATCGACGGATAAAATATTCAGTCGGTAAATTATCGACGGAAAATATAATTCCGTCGGAATTTACCTACTGAATAGCATTTCCGTCGGTAAATTGAATTGCCGACTAAATTATTCCCGATAGCATGTATTCCATCGGTAATGTCAAATACCGACGGAATATTCAGTCATTAATAATAGTTATTTTTGTAGCGGTTGAGTGGTGATGGCGAGATATGGCGCGGGTGAGAGGGAGAAGACGACACAGTAATTAGATGAGTGAACTTAAAATTTTTTAATTAAAACTTTTGTTAATTAATTTAATTAATTCCTAACATAAATATGACAGTTTAAATAAACTTTCTCAAACCCTAATAGAATTATTTTATTTATATATATATAAAGAGAGAGACTAGAGAGAGAGAAACCCTAATAGAATTATTTTATTAATATATATATATTAAATTTTAAAAATTATAAATAAATTTTATTTATTTATTATATATATATTATCAATTTATTATTGTCATTAATGCTATTAATATTAATATTTTAATTTAATTTATTCTAAAAAAATTAATCAAATAGATTTAATTACAAAAATACTTATTATTGAACCTCTAGATTATAGAATAAAACTTTCAAACAAATACATTTTTATTATATTATCTAATATTAAACTAAATAATATTATATTATATTATATTTTTTTATTACTACTTTAGTTATATGGTTACTCGAACATAATTAAAATTATACATAATTATTTAATCAAACACATCTGTTATGAATGATCATGTCTAGTTGCGCGTCTGCTTGGTCGGCTTGAGGAGGCCGGATCTTCTGGATCACAAAGTATGATTCAGATGGATCATTTCACTCATAGGTGAAAATTTATGGACCCTATCTATTATACAAGTAGGGTCCATGAGATCCCACCTATCAGTAACCCCTGATCCAAAAATGGATCAAGAGGTTACAATCCAGAGGATCCGTACTCGGTTGCCTCACCCCACGGAGCACAAGGAAATTTTTTTACTAAAAATTAGTTTAAAAAATGGCCTTTTTGAGAAATTTGAAATTATAATGCGTTTTTTTAGAAAATTCTAAGGGGACGTTTGGTTCTTTGTTAGGAATAGGAATAGGAATGAGAATTATTGTATTGTGGAATGAGAATGAGTATGAGCATAGATATCACTCTTAAAAGCAATGTTTGGTTAGTTGCATATTTTCTATCGGAATAAATCAAAATTTCCTTTTTTACCCTTAAAGAAAAATAAGAGAAAAAATTAGATGTGAGAGAAAGATAAATGTGAGAGAAAATATGATGAAAGAGAATGATGAGAGAGAAAGTATCATGAGAGAAAAAGTATGATGAGAAAGAATGAAGAGAGAGAAAGTGTGATGTGAAAGAATGAAGAGAGAGAAAGTGTGATGTGAAAGAATGAAGAGAGAGAAATTGTGATGAGAGAAAATGAGAAAAGAGAGTGATAGGAGAGAGCATGATGAGAGAAGATGAGAGAGAAAATATGATGTGAGAGAAAGTACGATGGGAGAGGATGAAGAGAGAGAAAATGTAATGAGAAAAATGAGGAGAGAGAGTGTGATGAGAGAGATTGAGGAGAGAGAAAGTATGGTGAGAGATAAAGTATGATGAGAGAGAAAGTGTGATAAAAAAAGAGAACATTGAGTGTGATGAGAGAGATTGAGGAGAGAGAAAGTATGATGAGGGAGAAAGTATGATGAGAGAGAAAGTGTGTTGAGGAAAAAAAGAGGGAGTGTGACAAGAAATATTGAGGAGAGAGAAAGTGTGATGAGAGCGAAAGTATAATGAGAAAAAAAGAGAAAAGGGAGTGTGATGGGAGAGATTGAGGTGAGAGAAAATATGATGATAAAAAAAGAAGGAAGAGAGTACGATGAAAGAGATTGAGGAGAGAGAAAGTATGATGAGAGAGAAAGTGTAATGAGAAAAAAAGGAAAGAGAGTGTGATAGGAGAGAGAAAGTGTGTGATAAAATGATAAGAGAGAACAAGGAGAGAGAAATGATATGAAAAATAAATAAATAAATATATTTTGATATTTGATATTAAGGGAGAAAATTTTAGTTTTAGTTCAAGAGTATTTTTGGAATAAGGGAATTTTTTTATTGATGAAAATAAGATAATGACTCATTGAAGGGGAGGTGCATGAGAATGAGTTATTACCCAATTTCAAAGATTCATTCCCTTATTAATATTTCTATTTCTATAATTCAAATATTAATAATGATAATCAATAATTCTTATTTTCATTCTCCACTTCTATTCTCATAATTCTTATTTTCATTCTCCACTTCTATTCTCCTAAATCAAACGTCCCCTCAAAACTCAAGTACGTCCTTTGAAAAAAAAAATGTTTTTTATATACTTTAATCCGGACACTGACAAAGTTGTCTCTGCCAAAATTATTGCAGACCGGTTTTTTACTGTTGTCCAGCGACTGGCGTCATCCCTGACGAAGTCAGAAAATCGAAAAGATATGGAATTCACGGATTCATTTGCTTCGCTTGATATTTTTACAAGCTTTTCATACATATTTTGACACTGTAGTTACAGGAGTTGAGATCCTCTTTGTCAATAATCATATATTCCGTGTTTCTTTATCAATTGTATGATTATAATATTCTCGAGATATGTATGATATTTTTGGAATATATATTATATTCTTAAGATATAATTTAACCTGTTCGATCAACGAGAAAATATGAGGATACGAAATTATTAAACCAAAGGATCTAAACTCTAGTTGCAGAAGAAAAACAGGGTGGATAAAAAAATTCTGAAGAAGTTTGAAAGAAAAAAAAAAACCAAAGCTTAAATTGTTTTCAAGAAAAGAGAAATGTTCTCCTTAGTCAAAGAGAGTGTCGTGTCATTCACTATCATATAAGTCAAACTTAAACTACTTTATTATCTGAATTACTTTCCAAGGAAATAAGGTGATCGAATTATCTTAAGCAATTTAATGACTAATTAATTTTGAATGCCATAAATATATAACTGTGAGCCTCACAAGTCAAGTATAGACAACACTTTTGTTTTTGCACGTTTACATTGTATCCCCACCAACTGAATCGAATCGGACTAAATCCAACCAAAACAAGCCAATCATTATCATAATTTTTCTCTATTTTAATTTCTGACAAGATAGCATACATTTTTCAATCCCCTATCATCACTTTCCTATATCCAAGCCTGCATCGCCAGCTGTTACACACACAGTTCGCAGACATGGCAGAGGCTAGTGGCCATCGCCCTCTCTTCTCCACCCAGTCGGCCAGCGGACGAACTGTTTACAAGCTCTTCGCCGGCTCCATGCTCGTAAGCATTTGCCTGGTTTTAATCTACAGAGTGAGTCACGCACCCGAAGCAGGAGAAAGCGGACGGTGGGCATGGTTTGGGATGCTCGCGGCGGAGCTCTGGTTCAGCTTCTACTGGATTATCACTCAGTCCGTGCGCTGGAACCCGGTCTACCGCACCACCTTCAAGGACAGGCTCTCGCAGTTGTAAGTGATCGATTCGAGTAGCTTTTTTTGTTCATGGATGTGTGTCAGAAGTTGATCGCGGATTAATATATGTGAATTAATGAATGCAGAGAGGAAGCGGAATTGCCCTGCGTGGACATCTTCGTGTGCACCGCCGACCCGGTCGCGGAGCCGCCGGCGATGGTAGTCTCCACCGTGCTCTCTCTGATGGCGTACGACTACCCGCCCGAGAAGCTGAGCGTGTACCTCTCAGACGACAGCGGGTCGGAGTTGACGTTCTACGCTATTTGTGAGGCCGCGCAGTTCGCGAAACGTTGGCTTCCGTTCTGTCGGAGACACCGGGTAGAGCCGAGATCGCCGGCGGCGTATTTTTCAGGATCCGCTGGGGCTTCTGACGACAAGGAACACTCGGACATGAAGGTAGGACATGTTCTGTTCGGATTCATTTGTAAGAATCTCAAGTTTTTGTCGTTTCAGAATCTATTCAGAGAAATGGAAAGTCGAATCGATGCAGTATCAATTCTTGGAAAAGTACCTAAAGAACAAAAAACACACAAAGGATTCTCGGAATGGACCTCAGAGATGACATCCAAGAATCATCAACCTATCGTTCAGGTGCATTAACTCACTTCAATTGCCGGATTACTGATTCCTCTCGTCTTAATTTCACATGACGTCTATTTTTGTTTCCAGATTTTAATTGATAGCAGAGAGGAAACCTCAGTCGACATCGATGGAATTGTGCTACCCACCCTGGTGTACATGGCACGGGAGAAGAGACCGCAGCACCATCACAATTTCAAAGCCGGCGCCATGAATGCTCTGGTAACAACTCAAACCTTCGAACAAGCATAAACCACAGAATTGATCATTTTGATGATTTCAACTCTTGTATCTACTCAGTTAAGGGTGTCCTCAGTGATAAGCAACAGTCCGATCATCCTCAACGCCGACTGCGACATGTATTCAAACAATTCGCAGTCGATCCGAGACGCCCTTTGCTTCGTCATGGATGAACAGCAAGGCCATGATGTAGCCTTTGTGCAATTTCCTCAGTGCTATGAAAATACCACCAAGAATGACTTGTATGCCAATGCCTTGAAAGTCCTCTTTGGGGTAAGCACTCCAGTAGTAAATTGAATTTGACTAAGCCAACTTTTTTGAACTGATTTTTAATGTTGTTGGATCATGGATGATAATTAAGGTGGAATTTAGTGGGCTGGATGGCTTGGGAGGACCTCTGTACGCTGGAACTGGTTGCTTCCATAGAAGAAATGCTCTCTGTGGAACCAAGTACACTACGGAGTACAAGGAAGACTGGAAAAGAAGAACAAAGATGGAGAACAGAGAAACTGTCTCGATCCTGGAAGACAGAGCAAAGTCGCTCGCCACTTGCATCTATGAACTCAACACACAATGGGGCAAAGAGGTGTTTAATTCTCTACCAAATAGCTCCAATATGTTTCAGTTTTACATTGGCTCATGATTCGATCACCTCAAATGGCAGATAGGATTGGCGTATGGATGCGTGGTGGAGGACGTTATCACAGGACTAATGATTCAGTGCAGGGGTTGGCGATCCGTCTACTTTAATCCCGAGAGAAAAGGCTTCTTAGGAGTTGCACCCACGACGTTACCACAGACACTGGTGCAGCACAAAAGATGGAGCGAGGGTGATCTCCAAATCGTCCTCTCCAAGTACTGTCCTCTGTTCTACGGCCATGGGAAGCTCAAGCTCGGACATCGAATTGGCTACTGCATCTACTGTCTGTGGGCTCCCAACTCCATCCCCACTCTGTTCTATCTCACAATCCCGTCTCTGTTCCTCCTCAAAGGCGTCTCGTTGTTCCCGGAGGCATCCAGTCCATGGTTCGTTTCCTTCGCCTACGTCGCCGCGGCTAAAAATGCCTACAGTCTTGTTGAATCCTTGATCAGCGGCGATACGTTGGTGGGGTGGTGGAACATCCAGAGGATGTGGATGCTGAAGAGGACGACTTCATACCTCTTCGCCACCATCGATAACATGCTGGCGCTGGTGGGGGCTTCCAAGGCGGGGTTCGTGATCACGGCGAAGGTGGCCGAGCCTGACGACAGTGCGAAGAGGTACGAGCGGGAGGTGATGGAGTTCGGAACGACGGCGTCGGCGGGGGTGATGTTTGTGATAATTGGGACGACGGCGTTGATCAATCTGGCGTGCTTGGTTGTTGGATTGCAGAGGGCAGTTGCGGATCAGGCGTTTGGAGGGCTCTTGATGCAGAATGTAATATGTGGGTTGGTGGTGGCGTTGAATCTGCCGATCTACGAGGCGATGTTCTTGAGGAAGGATGAGGGGAGGATGTCGTCATCAACAGTGTTTGCTTCTGCGGGATTGACTGTGTTAGCTTGTGCTCTGCCGGTGCTGTAGTTTTTTTTTTTTATTTTCCTTTTGTTCGCACAATTCAAATTTTTTTTTATCAAAAATGATGCTGAACTGAATTATCTAAGCACCATAGTTGGTCTGATTTCTTCAATTCAACACTACAAGATACTGATGATTTCAAAAACAATACCAGAGTGGTACTGAACTTTCCAACCCAGCATCACACTCAATCTAATTTCTCCGACCCAACAACACAATGATGTTGACAATTATAATCCAACACCACTGCTATGTTGAACTTTCAAATCCAGGACCACTGCAGTGCTGAATATTCAAAGCCAGCACCATTTTGATATTGAACTTTCGAATCCAACATCGCTTGGGTTCTGAACTTCGATTCCAACGTCACTTGGGTTTTGAACATTCAAGGAACATAGCGTTCTGATTTTGGTACTTGGAGAGGAAGAGAAATGGGTAAGGAAAGTAGTGTTCCGGTGCAAAAGTGATTATCAGACCCCAAGTCGAAGATGTGTCTTTGTGCCAATTGGTAATGAAGAGGGATCTTATTAAAGATAGGTCAAATTAAGAAAGATCGATTGATGTAAAAATCAAAATTAAGATGGCAAAGTTGGTCGAGCAGATCAATTATGGTTGTACGAATGACATAATTGAACGGACGAGCAAGGGCAAGCAGATAGCACAAGATCAAGAGACAAACAGAGAGTGCCTTTCCCGGTTGCCGTCCTTGCCGAGCGGGCGACATGTCCGTCCAAGTAAAGGGCAGCCCTATGCTGCACAAACAAGTCGAGTGGAAGGAGATTGCTTGGTTCAGTGCATACGACCGAGCAGGGGTGTCCCGATCGAGCGGACATCGATCAGCCTACAGTGGAGCCTGCCTATATATCTCCTTGTACCCTTTTGGAGATTTGTGTCATTGACAACAAAGAATATTCCGCAGGCAAATCATACTTTGGAAGCTTCCAGTCTATCACATCAGAGATATGCATGCTCGCTTAAGGAAAGGTGTTAAGAACACTTTTTGACTTGTCATTTCATTGGACACTTGGAAAAATATGCCCATGCTTTGAGATCTGTGCACAGACGCTATAGTGACACTATAAAAGGAGGTTCTCATCTACATACAGAGGTATGCGCAACTTTGTTATTTTATACGATCTTTGCTACAACCTTTTTGCTATTCTCCACATCATCAAAAACTGACTTGAGCGTCGGAAACCCCTTCCCACTTCGGCACTGACGCTTTTGTGTTGCAGAACCACATGGAGTCTTCACCCCGTTAGACTTTTCAGCCACATCCTTAGCTTGTCATCTTCTTCGCTTTCGGATAGGATCAGATTTGGCACCGTCTATGGAAAGTTCACCTGCATCCAAAATGAAAAGATGAAAAATGTTGGACGACTCACCACTGTAACGCTAACACAAGAAGAGTTGGAGATGCTCATAAATACTCAAGGTGCAAAAATGATACAACAAGAAGAAGAAGCAGCAGCTGTTGATGGTCGAGCGTCGAATGACCCTATCGTGTCATCGACGGGTTGCAAGTTGATCCAAGAGGTCGAGTGAAAAACTTTGCTATTCGCAAGCCAAACAACAAGTCGATCGACGCCTTCAGAGAAGAGTTGAACGTGCCAATCCATTACCACCATGTATTATTCCGCACGCCATCATAAGAGTAGGGCCGACGAAAAAATCACAAAGTTCCTCTTCAGAGGACACGCCCATCTGGCACAGACGGAAAGGAAAAGCACCTCGGCTCGACAACTATCTTAAGCAGATCAATAGGCAGTTCTCCTAGGAGATCCTGGACGACCAACTGCCATATCATTATAGACCACTGACGATCGAGGAATACACGGGAGTAACCAACCCCGAGGATCATCTGATTAAGTTCAGCAACATAGCCACACTCCACCAGTATACTGATGGACTCAAGTGCTGAGTATTTCTTACCACGCTCTTCAGATTTAAAGATTTCCAAACGGCTTTCCTTTGACACTTTACGAGCAGTCGCCACTATCAGAAGATGAATGTCAACATGTTCGCAATCAAACAAGGCCCAAGGAAGCATTACAGACCTATATTAAGAGGTTTAACCAAGTAGTCATAGAAGTTTCATTAGCCGCTCCGGAAATCCTAGTAAGTTCTTTCTCCCAAGGACTTATAGATGACGAGTTCTTTCAGTCACTCATTCAGAAGTTCTCGAGAAACTTCGATCATCTGCTTGGGCGGGCTACCGGTATATCAACGTCGAAGAGGCCTAGATGGCTCAGAAGAAGAAAGTAATACCCGAGTCGGTCGCTGTTCAGCGACCCCCACACACACCAACCTCCCAAGGGGCTCTGAGCGGGCACCGCGCAGCAACACTAAGAGCCCTAGACCCATGCAATTCAACATGTGGAGGCTGAGTGAGTGACGCCCACCAAGTCCCGACCATGGACCCTGCTATTTTGCAGTTAGTATCGCTCATTGACCCATAACACTAGAGATTGCTACCATCTCAAATCAAAGCCTCGCCAACAGGCTTCTCCAAGATTTCGCCATTAATCCCCGTCTATCGATCGTCACCATCACCGCCAATCTAGGGGGGAGGCAGCACGAGGAAGGAAGGCCGACAACCCAAGAGCATCGACAACAGCACCCGAGGAGAGATTACCAAAGACTCACTCAAGCATCTCCCGAGACGGCACACCCATCAGCTGGGGAGGAAGAGAATCACAGCAACGTAGCTCGGGACGACATAGGCATGATCGCGGGAGGCCCGACCGATGGCGATTCCAACGTGGCTCGGAAGTCACACTACCGACGCTTGGAGATACACGCTATCAGATGTAGCAAGGAAATAGCAGGACCTGAGATCAGTTTTGGTCCTCAAAACTTAGAGGAAGTAGAGATCCCTCATGATGATTTGTTAATCATCAAAGTGGTAATTACTAACTATAATATTTTACCGTACTTTTGTAGACACAAGCAGCTTAACAATGCGCAGTTCATGATTTGATCCTACACTTATCGCTCAGCAATGCACGATTCATGATTTGATCTACAAAAAAGAAAGAGAAATCAATTAGATTCAAAGATGGCAGGAAGAAAAAGGGCATACCCAAAGGGACGGGTAGCTGTGTTCGGATAGGGCTTAGCCCGAACACATACAAGACTCCCTCCAAGAGCAGCCTATGTATATGGTATTTTTGACCAGCCAGACTCACAACCACTTCGAGGTAGGTCGGCGTGCTTTGGTTCTCCTGAGCGGGGGAGGTTTTGATAATTCAATCTGCCAGCCAGTCGAAAAGATAGGCCGAATGGGTAAACAAACATAGAAATAATGTTCTTTCCAGTGTTCATTCGATAAGGGCATGGTTAAGCATGCTTTACATTAATGGCTAGGGATTTTAACGATTCTCAAGAAATTATGGTAACATCAGTGGCAATTAAAAGGCACTACGTGGGTTGAATGGTTGAAGCAGAGATCAGAAGGAAATTAAAATGGCTAAGTGTTGGTCATGACATCGCCGAGCAGCAACTATAAACTCTCGTGCAGTGAGCATTATAGCCAAGTGGCGACTATAAACCCTTGTTGGTAAAAATATAGTCTAACAATGGCTATAAACCCTTGTGCTAGTAAAAATCATAGCCGAGCGATGACTATAAACTCTTGTGCTAGTGAACGATATAGCCGAGTGACGGCTCTAAACCTCAGCACAGCTAGTCGGAGGCGAAGCAACTCTCGACAAGACAGTTAAGTGACACAACCAAGCTGTAACTTTAAACTCAGGGACGCCAAAGCAAGCAGAAAGAACAACAACGTCGATAGCCGAGCGGTGGCCCTAAATCCAAAGATACTCGGTCAGGAAAAAAGAGTTCTAGAACACACTAACTGTCCAGTCAGTCAGACTTACAGCCTCCTTCGACTAGACTTGAGGGGAAGACTTGTGATACGGTGATGAAGAGGGGTCCCACCAAAGATAGATCAAAGTCAAGAAGACTGGCTGATGTGAAGGTCAAAGTCAAGCAAGGTGTCAAAGTTGGCCAATTTAATCAATTATGGCCATATAGACGGCATGACCGAATGGACGAACAAGGGTAAGCAGATAGCACAAGATCAAGAGACAAATAGACAGTGCCTTCCCCGACCGCCGTGCTTGCTGAATGGCCAGAGTGTTCATCCGGGTAAAGGATGCCCCTATGTTGCACAAAGAAGCCGAGTGAAAGAAGATTTTTCAGTTCAATGCGACCGAGCGAGGGTGCCCCGGCCGAGAGGACTCCGATCGGCCTACAGTGGGACTCGCCTACATATCTCCTCGTAGCATTTTAAAGGTTTGTATCACTAATAACAGAGCATGTTCCGCAGGTAAATCATACTTTGGAAGCTTCCAGCCTATCACATCAAAGATATGCATGCTCACTTAAGGAAATGTGTCAGAGATATTTTTTGACTTATCTTTTCATCGGACACTTGGAAAAATATGTGCACACTTTGATATATGTGCGCAGATGCTACAGTGGAACTATAAAAAGAGGTTCTCATCTACAGGTGGAGCTATGCACAACTTTCTTATTTTATATGCTCTTTGCTACAACCTTTTTGCTATTCTCCACATTATCGAAAACTGACTTGAGTATCGAAAGACCAACGCTAAAAACCCTTTCTTAGCCTGGCATTAACACTTTTGTGTTACAGGACCACGTGGAGTCTTCACCCCGTTAAACTTTCAGCCACATCCCCAACTTGTCATCTTCTTCGCTTTCAGACAGGATCAGGTAAAAAGACTGATTTTTTATAAATAGTTGGTCTATAGCTTAGAAGGTCATGAGACTGTGGTTTTAGGACATGGTGATGCTTAGTGTCAAGTCAATAAACTAATACACTTGGATTGGATTCAATTAAAGTTATCTATGACAATCAATAGGTTTTGGCCAAAATTCAAAAGTATATAAATTCTGAAACTATAGCAGGAAGAGAATGTGAGGAGTGTAGCGAAGGTAATGTTGTTGTGCACAAGTGGTTATCAAACTCTAAGTTAAAGATATATCTTTGTGACAAAGACAAACTTTTTATAAACAAGTGGTCTATAACTTAGAAGGGCAAGCGATGAATTTAGGGTATGGTGATATTTAGGTGGTGTTTGGTTTAGGAGTTTAGGAATCAAGGAATGAAATAATAGAAATACATGGTGTTTGGTTAATGTGTTTGAGAATAAAAATTTTGAAACCATCCCTAAATAATTTGGAATGGACAAAACCGAATGAAATAGGTGGATTTAGAATTCATTCCCGTTTGGGAGGCTTTTTCCCCGATAAAAGATTTTCTTTTTTTTTGTGTTTCGTTTTTTCCCCTAAGCTTGACTTTGTGCGACAACAGCATCCTTGACTTCATACGACAACAGTGTCCTCTCCGGTGCAAGTCATCATAGGCTCTTCGAGTGTGTCCGCCGCCACCACCTCTTCAACTTTGACTTCCTCCCTTGCCACCACACTCCACAACAAGATAGGAAGGTTAAGGTAATTCTTAACCCTAAACCCTCTGATGAATTGCTTGCTATTTGTTTTGCTATTTTTTTTCTGAATTCTTAATTCGTTACCCATGAATATTGTCGCCTTGAGGAAAGTTTTATTCCTGCGGATTGTGTTGTGTTTACCTGATTGATCGTAGTTAGTGAGTAGATAGTGTATCAGAGAATTTCTAGATGATTCTTCATTTCCCTGTGGACAGTTAACTCTCAAATGCCTTTTACTCCGTTAATCGAATCAATTCACTATAGAAAAAGGATCATTGGTTATTTGTTCGAAGCAATTTCAGACAAGATGATTATCGGTACGGGTTATTTACTTCCTTTTTAAATGCCTTGTTGTGTCAAGAGGTATGATGAATTTTTCCTCAATTGTGTGTTAGTACTGAATCATTGGTGTTGGCATTCGGATTCGAAATTTATCCATCATCAAAACTTTAGAAAATGATATATTGGTTGATAATGAAATTTGAAATTATTTCTTGGAGGTTCTTGTTACCTATATTCGGTGGGCTCAAGCAAATAATAGTTTTGTTCCCTGAATTATAGTAACTTGTGTCATTGAAATATGAGAGGAACGTGGTGTTGAGATGTGATGATATGCTTGAGTTGCTATTTTATTATGCTTGTGATCAAATTTTTGTGATAATGTTAAAGGTCCTTATCCAAAATCATTATAAAAGTAGGATTTTTTTATCCCTTCTTGCATTCTCAGTGTTAATTGATTGTTGCATAATTTCTAAAGGTTTTTATTTGAGTTTTGATCTTGCTTGATTCTTGGAACTATTTTTCTTCAGCTTTTCTTTTTTTTTTGTCCCATTTGCAAGTCATCTCCTTCATATCTTGCATCAAGATCCATCTTTAGTGAAATTTCAAGCAAGTTTCTTTTTTTTTCTTGTCTTGTTTAGGTTAAAAGACTTTCTATTATGATACTGTCATTACAAATTATATTTTTTTTCCTGATTTTATTTTATACATAATTGATGGATTCAAGATGAGTGAGATTGGGGTTGAATTAAGTGACTTTTCTTATTGTGTATATAACCTCTTATGTTAATTTCTCTTTATTACTATGTAGAAGATAATGACACATATTCCTACTGCTAGTAGAAGACACAAAATCATTCGAAATATTTGGATTATAACATCAATGGTGAATGTGTTCAGTGTTGTATATATTATGTGGTACTGATTGTTGTTGCTACATTTGCATATTATGAGGCCTCCACTTAAAATCAAAGAAGAGAAAACACTTGAGAGAATGAATTGGGTGCTTAGACTCACTCAAGAATCTGATACTGCTTGTATTAGTGAGCTTCGAATGGATAGATGCACTTTTGGAATATTATGTGACATGATAAGAGATATTGGAGATTTAAAAGACACCAAAAATATGTCTCTACAAAATGTATTTGCTATTTTTGTATATGTTTTAGCTCACCATAAAAAAAATAGGACAATGAGTCTATTATTTTTGTGAAGTGGAGAAACTATCAGTCATCATTTTAATAGTTGCCTTCTAGCAATCTTGAAATTACATTCCATTTTTTTAAAAAAAATGAGTTCCTATTACTGAAGATTATCAAGACGATCGTTGACGGTGTTTAAAGATACTTTGCATTTGTATTTCTTAAAATTATAACTTATTGGAAACAAAAAAAACCACCTTATTTATTGTTTTTTCAAAATATTTAAATGACAAGGTTGTTTAGGTACTTTGGATGGTACATTAATTAAAGTTACACCTTCTTTTGATCAAAAACATCGATATCACACTAGAAAAGCAAATACAACTTCAAATATATTGAGTGTTTGTTGTCCAAACGTGCAGTTTATATATGTTTTACCTAGATGGGAGGGTTCTGGATATGATGATTGTGTGCTTAGAGATGCTATAATTAGGCATGATTGTTTTAAACTTCCTCAAGGTACAATTGGTCTTGCACTGGCTAGTTAGATTTTCAATATAAAACTTCATTCAAACTCATAATTAATGCAAAATATTTTTTTGTATTCTTGAAGGTTGTTATTATTTGGTGGATTTTGGATATTGTAATGTGGATGGATTTTTAACTCCTTTTCAAGGACAACAATACCATCTAAATGAGTTTCATGGTCACTGACCACATACAGTCGAAGAGTATTTTAATATGAAATATTCTAAGGCTAGAAATGTGATTGAGAGATGCTCTGGGTTGCTAAAAGGGTGATGGAAAGTATTAGCTCCCCCCTCATTTTTCCTAGTTAAAACTCAAGTGCATATTATGGATGGATTTTTAGCTCCTTTTTGAGGGCAACAGTACCATCTAAATGACTTTCACGGTCACCGACCACATACAGTAGAAGAGTACTTTAATATGAAACATTTTAAGGCCAGAAATGTAATTGAGAGATGCTTTGGGTTATTAAAAGGGCGATGGAAAATATTAGCTTCTCCCTCATTTTTTTCAGTTGAAACTCAAGTGTGTATTATTTTAGTGTGTTGTCTTTTACACAATCTGATTCGAAAGTACATGAGTTTTGATCCATATGAGTTGGAACCACTTGAAGAAGATGACATGGAAGATGAACACTTTGAAGATGATGAATATGACAAGTATCACCCCAATAGAAGAATGAACAACTTTAGAAATACGTTGACACTTGAAATATTTAATCATTGGAGACAGAGACCATATCCTTGACCATTTATGGGCAAGGGGATATGTTAATGATTTTGTTATTATATTTTCATGAATGTTTCAATATATTTGTCATGTTTAAGAAGACGACTATTCTGTGAACTTAACTGTTATTCATTTATTTCAATAATTTTCTTATTTTAGTTTATATATTATTTATGATCGAATAAATTTTGTTTCCTGATAAATTTGGTATCACATTTTATAGTTTCTTGTAACCATGGTCCTTTTTTACTCTCTTCAAGATATGGCTTGTGATCCTTCGTGGAAGATGGATGGTGGTTTTAAAAGCAATTACATGACTGAGGTGCATAGAGAAGGCTAAGCAAGATCCCTACCCTTACAAAACAAGTTACACCTCATCTTAAATCAAAGATCAAGTGGTTAAAGACAAGATTTCATATTATTAATGATATGTGTAGGCAAAAGTGGATGTCAATGGAATAATGTGGGACAAAAGCATGTGAAAAGCAATTGTTTGATAGTTATTGTCAAATAATTTTATATATTAGTGTTTAAAATTTTTTACTCTCTCAAATCTTTCATTTCATATTTCCTTAAGCTTTTTTCAATCATGTATATTTTCTATTTTACAAACTCACAAAAAGGAAAAAGGAATGTGAGATTTCAAATTTCCATATTTGAATCAACTTGAATTAGTGTATGGAAGGGATAAAGCTACTGGCGTTGTTATTCAAGGGTATGTAGATGTTATTCGCAATTTGGAAATTGATTAAAATGATGAAAGTGGAGGTGAAAATTTAGGCATATTCTATCATTCTTTAAATGAGTATGATGAAGACAATAATGTGTATTTTGAATAGAATCAAACCCAACTGCTTCACACAATACTGAAGTGACAAAGTCAGTTACAAAATGAAAACAACAATTAATAATTAGAGATAAAGTTGTTAAGAAAAAAGTCAACAGCGACATACTTGGATATTGGGACACAACTACAGACATGAACAATGGATTCCACGCTTTTATGGATGATTTTAATATAGATTTTGCAACCATTGAAAATGTCATGGCAAAAGAAAATTTACGAGGAAAAATAATTTCAGAAAGAATGAAAGATGTGATTGTTGAGCTAATGAACCTTAGCCTTCCTAGTGGTGATGTATTCAAAGTAGCTAATATATTCAGTCAAGATAAGGACAAGATTGATATGTTGTTCCATCTTCCTTCAGAGTTGCTAAGGAACTACGTGGTTAGCCTGCTCATCCCCTCCCCAAATATATAGATAATGGTGTTGGATTTTGTGAAAACTACTTTAGGGATGACTATTATACTGAATTTTGTGATAGCATTGCTGAGTTTTGTGATGATCTTACTGGATTTTGTAAAAATTATCTTAGTGATAGCTATTGTACTAGATTTTGTGATATAAGTGCTTATTTTTTATTGTATTATTGTGTTTGGTTTGGGAACAACTTTAGTAATAATATTACATATGACAAAATGAATTCTCTCTTTTTGATCTTGTTAGAAGCTTTCCTAGACATATTTGTGATAAACAAGAACAAAGATTGTACAGACTTAGATAGTACATTCATGCCAAAAACCATTCTTTCTTGTATTTCTTAAACAAAGATCGAGCGTAATTGGTTCCTAGCTCTATAAATTACAGTGAACAACTCAATATCCCAATTTTTATTCTTCCATTTATGTCAATTATTATATGCTGAAATGACACATCAAATTTGTATTTCCTTAAATTAAGTATGATCATATCTACACGCAAAAAACAGTAAGAATGAAAATCCAAACTTGAAAGAAAAGCATTTTCTTGCTTCCATGCATCTTGCTCATATGCAGAGAGCCATTTAATATTTCTATGTGAGGTGTGGCAAACTGGATAATAAGAAAGCCTACAAGAGCAGCTGTAAACATTATTTCTTTCTATAATCAAGTCATTTTCATTATGTTTTATCATGACGGTTGGGATTATGAATTTTCTTTAAAATATTATCATACCTTGCGTGATTTAGCTGTAGTGATGAATACTTTGCTCAGTACAATGTTAGTGAACTTTGAATCAATCGTCAATTATGTTTATGTTGTTTTCCATTGACCATAAATTTTAAATGGACGTCTGGTCATTAAGAATCGCGAATCAGAAAATAATTATCTTATAAAAATATTATGATTATTTTAAGAATAAATATAATATTTGTTGCATTTATATTTTTAAATCTTTGGCAAATCAAATAATAGTATTGGTAATCATACTTCATCAGAACTTATAAATCAAATAACAGTATTAAAATGACTAAATTTATTCTCATTCTAATATATTATCAAACTCATTTTTTATTCCCATTCCTATACCCAGACAAAATGCCTGTGAGAACTTATCGATGTTGAAGAGAAAAGGTATAGGATATGAAAGATGAATTAACTTTTATAAATGTTGGCGATTCGCTAGCCCCAGTATCTCCGTCATCCGTCCCTGGGCCAATATAGAGGAGATAAATATGGGTGATTACTAACCATTAGTACAATGACCAAAGCATAGGGAAGGCATGCTCAGACAACCCAAGTTTTGACTCCATGACCTAATATGGCAACACGTCATGCCTCAATCATCACATCACCCAGTATATGGGATCCTCTATCCCAATCCCTGTGTCTCATTCATTGATCGGACGAACCATATCAGATCATGCATCCTTGAGATCTAACATGATCTAATGTGATCCATTCGATCAATGAATGGGACATGGAACATAGAGAAAGTGAGACAGAGGATCCCATCTCATTGCCCAGAGGAGACGAATTAACTTTTATAAATATGGCAAAAGTTGATTCGCTCGCTTCTAGAGCCCACACCAATCCGTACTTAGGCTAACACAAAAGAGGTAAATCACGGGTGGCTACTAACTATTAGTACAATGACTAAGGTATAAATAAAGATATGCTCAGACATGTCAAATTTTGATCTCAGGACCTAATATGATAATACTTCATACCTCAACTATCGATATTGTACCACTCCGAGAGGCTCGGACTGAATTAAGGGGGTATTTGATTTAGAAGAATAAGGGTGGGGAATGACAATGACAATCATTGATTATCATTGTTAATATTTGGATTACAAGAATGAGAACACAAATAAAGGAATGAATCCTTATAATTGGACAATGATTCATTCCCATGTCTCCCCCCTCCCTCAATCAACCATTACTCTATTTTCAACAATCAAAATATTCTCTTATTTCAAAAATACCCTTGACCTAATACTAATTTTTCCCCTTAATATCAAATATTCCCGTGCTCCCCTTCACCCGCATCCCTCTGTGCCACAGCCCCATCTCCTCCGTCAGTCGGCAAAGTGGAAGCTAGTCGGAGTAGCTCTGGCGAAGGAAATTCGATGTCTGAGTCAAGTACACCATGCTACTGCCTTCGGTAGCAACAACCGTCACCTACAAAGTTGTTCCCAGACGGTTGTGCTGTCTCCTGCTCCCTCTCTCCCACTGCCACTTCCCCATCCTCCTCGCTAGAGAACTCATCCAAATGATGCTAAACGGACGACGACGACAACCCAAAGAACTTGGAGGCCATCAGATCTCCTAGGGTCATCCAATTAAAGGTCCTCCAGCCAGGTCATTGCTTTCGCCTCTTAAATGTAAACCACTGCTCAACAACCACCCCGGCTCATCTACCTATCCCCGATCGACAAATAACGAATTCGCAGCCTAATCAACAAAGTCATCGTCCCACTGACCCATAAAGATCTGGAAGAGGAAGCAAAAGCAATCCAGCTTTTATCACAACACTCGCTAGCGCAGCCGATGCAAATCATAAGTTTAGGTTCTTTTCCCTCAGCGAGAGCCGTAAGACAGGGGGCGAAATGACAAGAGGAAAGAGAGATGTGTCGATGAAAGAAGAAAAAGGGAAAAAAAAAAGTAAAAGCGCTAAAATTATCAATAAAAAAATCTTATATTGTAGTTATTTTTTAAGCCAAAACAAGTAAAATCTTATATTGTAGTTATTTAAAATGAAAAAATAAATTATTTTTTAATGCATTAACTAATAAGGATAAAATTGAAAAATTATTTGATTCCTATTGCTGACGTTGATTTAAACCAAACACTGATCCTGATTCTCATTCTTATTGACCCCATAATCAAACTCATTACCATTTCGATTCATAAATCTGAACCAAATGCCCCTTAACTTTTATAAATGATCATGTGGTGTCACGTCCCGAGGGAGTCCCTGCCAGAAGAAATTTCGACAGCATCTCACCTGTACGGGTGACAATATGAAACTTACTACATCAATCCAGATACCTCGACCAACACGGTCGGAACAATAACAATAAAAATAAGTCAAACACCCACACAGTTTAATAGTAAAACTAAACTAATGCAACGATAAGAAAAATCCTTTCAAATATCCTGCTCAACTACACCCATAAATCTCTAAACTTATATCCTACTCAACTACACCCATAAAACTCAAATCACGACGCAATAAAATCAACTCACCTCTTCTGTCGTCCAGGCAGACATGTAGTAAAACATATCCAATAAAACTCATCGACAATAAAGATAATACAATATTCATAAAGCAAAACCAGCATAAGTCCAATACATAGACAACTATATAGTAAGAAAAGAACAATGAAAAGGTCCATATGAAAATCTTCGAAATCTGGAGGGGGGGGACTAGTGACTGGAAATCCTCCGGACAGCCTCAACCTGAAAATAATATATCAACGAGGTGAGTCAACTCCTCAGCGGGTAACTACTGACATGCATAATAAGAAATATAATAAATAACACTAATCATGCGTACAGTCTTCTGATATAAGAAGGATAAATGCAACTGAAATAAATATGAGAACAACTGTACTAACTAGGACCTGGTGTATGGATAATAAACCAAGAGGTATCAAAATCCTGTATGCATGTTAAACATATGCATCCACCCAATATGCAACAAATATATGCAGCAAATACAAGCAATAAATGCATCAATACGTATGATGCCAATGACATGTCCTGGTCACCCCTACTGCCAGTCAGCCATCTCACACATGATGGTAAGACCGAGTGGGTAGGGTTGTGACAACCATGCACTCTGCCATCACTGCTCCTGATGAGTGACCGAGTGGACGGGATGCTGTCGGAGTACACCTATCCTCCTTACCCCAAATCATAAGTGGGGGAGCTCAATGCTCTCATCTCCCTGAGCCAGCCCAAAGGAGGGATCCCTGCCCTGCTATAACGCTGTGTCACACTACCCATGAGTGGACCAACGGAGCCCTTGATAGAGCAACCTACTACAACACACCCTGCCTGATAAAAACCACTAAACCATGAGTGGTTATGTGTACAGATTCATGTAACTGGTGATGTGCTCAACAATAATGGAGCCGACTATCGCATAGCATGCAATCATGCGAGATGGTGCATGATACTAAGCATGGGAATATCCTGAACCTATCCATCTCTACAAAATGTGTACCATAGGACAAAGAATCAAATCTAAGGTACACAGATCAGATAAGGTATAAAAACCTAGGTCCTGAACATACTAAGGCATGGTTATGTCACTACCTCTATAAGCATATGTAATCAAGTGGTACTAACATGAAATGCATAACAAGTAAACAAAAACAAGCATGTAATAGGTATCTGGTAGTGATAAACCGATGCAGATATGAAACATAATTATTACTACTTGTTAAAAACTACTATGCATATCAAGTGACATATCTAAAAAGACAAGTCAAAGTACCCACCTCCAATCGAAAAGTCTAATCCGGTCCAAATCTGACGTCAAGATACTCGTCTCGCGTCAAAATCCTGTGTCACCAATAGATATACTTTTATTTAGCTAAAATTCAAATGAATAGTTAAATAAAATCCTTCAAACTATTTAGGGCAAACCCCTAAACCATAAACATCAACCTACCTAAATTAAATCCAACGGTTAATTAAGGTTAGTTACTAAATCCCTAATCTACCCTTAGATTAATAATCCAAAAATAACTAACCTAAATTCCAATTACACATGAACAACTAATCATGTAGTCCATAACCTACCCACTTCAACACATATATCAAATCCCAACCCTTACCTCAAGTTCACAGCCGTTCTTGCTGCAGAAATCAAGCTGGAATCAAAGAATTGCTGCCCAACTAGGGTTGTTGGTTGCTGGAAGGAGTGACTGTCGGATCCAAGAACAACCCCACAATTTAGATCCACCGAAACCCTACACCTGCTGGACTAGATTAGAAGGGAAAAATAAAGGGTTCAACCAAACATTCCAAGTACAACCAACTCACCTTGCTGGCTGCGGTGGCCCTGCGCCGATGATGAAGAGCCTTTGCACCGGCGTGATCAAGGCCGAGAGGAGACAATGGGTCGAGACGCCAAGGACAGAGGGCAGAACCAAGGTCGCGCTCGACAATGGCACGTAGGGGAAGAACTAGGGCTCCAATGGCATCGACAGTAAGAAGAATCAAGGAACAAGGCTCAGTCGCCGATGCTAGGGCACAAGAGACGACGGCGCTGGGTCGGACCTGGTGGCATGCAACAATGATAGGAGGCGCAACGAGGTCAATGGGGTTGGCGATCTAGAGCAGAGGGGAGGCGCTCAGCACTGTGGCTCGCGGCGAGAAGGAAGACTAGGGCACGACGGTGGAGAGGCTAGGGCATCAGCGTCGGCTGTGATCGGAGGAAGATGATTGAGAAGAGGAATGGGATGGCTTTAAATCGTAAGGGGAAAACTGTCGCCGGTTAGGGCAAATCGGCGTGAGAGGAGGCTTGGGCACACGGGAAGGAGGCGGAGAAAAATAAAAGAAAAAGAAAAGAAAATAAAAAAAAGAAAATCAATATTTTCTCGTTAAAAGGGGTAGCCTAAACAAGCTTTCCTGGGACCCAATATTTATCCCCATAAACTCGTCATACGAGCTCCGAAAAATTCCCAAAAATTTTCTAAAAATTTTTGAAAATTTCCTTATGGTTATTCGCTCTTTTTTGGTATTTTACATTTGGTAAATGGTTCAATGTAAATGATTTTTATATATAATTTAGGGGTATAAATTCAGAAGAAAGAGTATTTAGTCCCTATACTTTGAAGAAATACCTATTCGATCAATATTATTCTGAAAAGTATTTTGATGAGTTTTTTTATAATTTAATCTTGACACTAACTCAGTTGTTCTTACATATTTTGAAACTGACACGATGAACAGTGACAAAATTACTATTGATCGTGCTAAAGCTTGGCTTTTAAATCTCTATTCAAACCCAGTTCAACAGTAGCTAGCTTCGGTTGGGTTTCAACGGTGGCTGGGTTATCGTAACTTAGTTCGACTTTCAGGCTGGCTGAACTTGAGCGAACCCAAGTGTGACAATGTATCCAACTTTTTATCTACAAAATCAAATTAAAACACACTAAGCACAAATCATGAATTAATAGCAATGAATTAGATTAGCTCAAAATATTCCTTGCTTAGCAAAAATCAACTCTCCAATCAATTTCCTAATCAAAATAATCTCCCTAACCAAATCATTCCAACAAAAATAGAACGTCACATGAACACACTATCAATGGGCCCTCAGCCAGACATTTCAGGTGAGGTCGAGGAGCATTTCCTATCTATCATTCCTGCCGAGGGGGTGGAGATGCCAACATTTACAGTTGAGAAGCTCTTTGGACCTCTTTTGACCTAGCTCTCGACCTCGACCCAACCCTCGACTTCGCTATCCGTAGAGGACCGACTTGCTAGACTTGAGGAGTCTTCTGTACAGATTTAGCAGTTAGTCTTGGAGGGTTTCACCTCTCTCCGGAAGGAGATGACCATCATATTTTGGCAACTAGATATACAGATGCAGTCAATACTTTAAGCTTTACAAGTGGCCAGTCAACCCCCACCTCCACTTGTTAATCATGGTCAGACCTGATTGTATTCAGTGCACTGTTATATATGGTGTATCTGTTTAAATTGATCTATATATTCAGCTATTTTTTTATCACTTTAGTTGGATAATCTAGGAAATACCTTTTTAGAGTAGAATATGTTTTTCCTTAAAATAATTTTCAAATAGTTTGTAAATTCTAGGGAAATTATTTGAGAATATGTTTTCTAAAAATTCTCATTTTCCTAGTATTTCAAAATATATTTTGGCCTTAATCTAGATCGCACACATAGAAAGCATGATTATATAGATCTAGGTAACGAGCATTTCACAAACACATTAAGTCTACCTTGATTGTGTATTCAAAAACTTAGAATGACATGAGATGCGTAAGTCTATTGTCTAGACTTCAGATGCTAATCCTAGTGCATCAACATATATAAGTCTTGGCGAAAAATACTAAAATTACAATGATCAACTTAAGTAATCCATTTTAGTCAAACACTAACTGGATTCACTTACTTAACTTGACTAATTACGTGAACACTGGTATCTTCTAATAGTGAGTTAGTAACTAACAATTAGACATTTAAGGATAATTTTAGATGAATATTATTTTTAAATAATGTTAGGTTCAGGGGGAGGATATTTGAAAACCGCTTTTGATTTTTTTTAAATTTTTGTTAAAAAAGTGTTTTTTTAAAGCATACTAAAACTTACTTCTAGAATATTCTTAAAACTATTTTGTTCAAAATTCTTTCAAATCTTTCTTTCAAAATTTATTTTAAAAAATACTACAAATCAAATGAAAGTGTTTTAAAATCTTCTTAAACATACTTTAAAAAAATACTTTGAAAGATGTTTTTAAAATACCTTGGAAAGTTTTTTGAAAAGTTTTATAAATTTCTTCAAAAGTTATTTTTTTTACTTTGAAAAATGACGTGTGTTTGAAAAACTATTTTGAAAATACTTCCAAAAATATTTTAGAAAGATAATTTTTAAAAATATTTTGTATAATTCTTGCAAAATTTATTTTTACAAATGGTTTGTTTTACAAAATCAAATTTTAAAATGTTGAAAACCTTTTGAAAAGTCAGAAAATTTCTGTCAAAATACTTTTGAAAATTTTATTAACTCTCTCTCCAATAGTCCTGCAAGTTTTTTGTGATTACTTTGAATAAATTATTACTTGCTTGTGTATTTATAATTTAATATGTTTATCTGTTTAGTTTGATGAATGTTAAAGGGGGAGGGTTAGAGATTAACTAAGAAAACCAAAGAAAATCTGAAAAACTTAACCCTAAAATGATAAAGAGATTAAACTTAATTGTTTAATTTTTCTCTTAAAATCATTTCTTATATATATGTTTTACATATTTTTTTCTAACTTTAACCCAGGTTGTTATTGCATCAAAAGGGAAAGATTGTTAGTGCATTTGACACCAATGATCAAACCTAAGTTTTGATAAATGACAAATGAATTAAAGTTAAATGTGTTGTTGATCTAACCTTGTTACCAAGTGTGCAGTGTTAACTAACTGACTAGTCAAGAGGATTTGACACAGAAAAGAAAGTCCAGTTGGATGTGCGATTCTTGTTGATGAAGTCCAGATGTGGAATTTTAGCAGAAGGTCAGAATGTTCGATTCCCGACAGAAGGACGTCCGGATGTGCAATTCCGACAGGAATACCTGGTGGGTCAGATTAGATGTCGAGGAGGTAACTTGACACTGATAAGTGAAGGTAAGTCACTGGAGGAGAGTAACTCAGTGAGGATGCGTTCCTGTTGAAGGGACAGTAGGCGTCGGTTCAATTTAGGTTCATTTCGAAAACCTATATTAAGACCCTAACTAGATCCTGGTATGGAGGGCAAGATCTAAGTCATAAATTAATCATATTATTAATGTGCTAGCCTTATTTTGTTAGTTAAATATTTCTATGTTGGACTAACACATTTTGCAGGGCAAAGGGAGCATAAAAGGCCTCGGGTGAACAATACCCGAGATGTCTTCCAGGCGACGAAAGACACCTTGAGTACTGTTCATGAAAGGCGCCTTCGAAAGCTTGGAAGACACCTTCCAACGAATAAAATTAGACTTTGTCAACGATAAGGAGTAAATTGTTCAGGATCAGATTTTACACATTAAAGGCACCTTCAATGCTATAGAAGGCGTATTCCACACCTTATAAAAGATCATCTCGGCCAAGGATTCAAAAACATCAATTGTACACACTTCTATGCATCATTTTGATATTCTGACTAGTCTAGCTTCCTGTTGCTACCCTACTACGATTCTGCTACATCCGGCTGCCTCTGAAAAGCCGTCCAACATCGAACTCAAGCTAACTGTCTACAAAGATTGTTGGGTAACGAAATTTAAATTCTATACTTAATTATTGCAAAAGGAAAGTGTAGCTTGTTACACTGTTCCAATTATTCTTTTTGTACTTGATCCTCTCTTCCGGTGGTTCAGGAAAAAGTTATTAGTGAATTACCTGTCGATAAGTTTGTGGGACTTAGATATTGAAGTAGAAGTTGCCGAAGGCTTCAAACTAAGTAAAACTGAAAGTGTCTTTTTACTCGTTTTTATTTTCGTGTTTAATTCTCTGCCGTGCATACTTTGTTTTTTAAAATAAAAAGAAAAGTTTTCGAAACCATGTGATTCCCCTCCTCGCCTCATGTGCGCCTCGATCCAACTAATAATTATGTTGGATTTTATGGAAACTACTTTAGGGATGACTGTTATGCTAAATTTTGTGACAGCATTACGGTCTTGTTGGATTTTATGGAAACTAACCATTGGTGTAGTGATTAAGGCATAGAGAAGACAGCTCGAACACGTCGAATTTTAACCCATGACCTAATGTTGTAGCATACCATATCTCAATCATCACACTGCCTAGAGGGGATGAATTAACTTTTATAAATGTGGCAAAAGGTGATTTGTTCACCTCTAGTTTACCCACCAATCTATCTCTATATCAATATAAAGAAGATAAATCATAAATAACTACTGACCATTAATATAATGACTAAAGTATAAAAAAAAACGTATTCAAACCTATCAAATTTTAATTCTATAACCTTAATATGATAATACCTGGTATTTTAACAATCGTACCCGTCTGAGGAGACTGAATTAACTTTTATAAATGATCACATGGTAAACGTAAATAATTTTTATATATAATTTAGGGGAATAAATTCAGAAGAAAGAGTATTTAGTCCTATAGAAATACCCGATTCGATCAATATTATTGTGAAAAGTATTTTGATGAGTTTTTCTTTTATACTTTAATCATGACACTGACTCAGTGATTCCTGCATATTTTGAAAAGGTGGTTGCAGTAGAAAAGAGGTGGATAAAAAAAGTTCAGAAGAAGTTCGAAAGACAAAAAAAAAAAAAGATCTCCTTAGTCTAAGACAGTGTTGTGTTATTCATTTAAGTGAAACCCAAACTGTTTTAGTATCTGAATTTGACTAGAGAAGTGACAGGGACACGACTTATCGAACAATTCAAATAAGTTGAAAATTTTAGAATAATAACAAGTGAAATGTGGTAAGGAATTGTGTAATAATTGGATGGGCCAAACAAATTAATTGAGTTAAATATTTTATTAAAGTGACTTGGACAAGTTAAATGACTAGAAACTAAGGTCCAAATTAGATGATCGAATATTTTGACTATATTAAATCAACTCTACAATGCTTGATTGAAATGGAAAGGCCATTGGATTCTTTTCAAAAAATGAATGATATTCAAAGTTTTTTTTCAGTAAAAAAAATATTTTTAATATTTTATATTTTCTTGTAACCCAAATAAACAAATACAAACACACAATGCTTCATATTTTACACATCTACATTGCTGCCCACAAACAAGCCAATCATATAGAAGGAATCACGCAATAATTATCTTATTTTCGGAGAGCACAAAAATATACTTTTCAATCCCCTCTCCACACCGCGTATTATTATATGATATTATTCTTTATATCCGAGCCAAACACCGCCTTCAACACACACTTCACAGACATGGCAGAGACGTGTGGCCATCGCCCTCTCTTCGCCACCCAGGCGGCGAGGGGAAGAACTGCTTACAGGCTCTACGCCAGTTCCATGCTCGTAGGTATTTGCCTGGTTTTAATCTACAGAGCGACTCACGCACCCGAAGCAGGAGAAAGCGGACGGTGGGCATGGTTTGGGATGCTCGCGGCGGAGCTCTGGTTCAGCTTCTACTGGATTATCACTCAGTCCGTGCGCTGGAACCCGGTCTACCGCACCACCTTCAAGGACAGGCTCTCGCAGTTGTAAGCAATCGATTTGAGTAGCTTTTTCATATATTTTTTTCGTTTTTTTCCCCCGCGCGTGTAGCGGATCGAGTTGGTACTGCTGGCCAACGGCGAATTACTGCATGCAGGGACGAAGCGGAATTGCCGTGCGTGGACATCTTCGTGTGCACCGCCGACCCGGTCGCGGAGCCGCCGGCGATGGTAGTCTCCACCGTGCTGTCCCTGATGGCGTACGACTACCCGTCGGAGAAGCTGAGCGTGTACCTCTCCGACGACAGCGGATCGGAGTTGACGTTCTACGCTATTTGTGAGGCCGCGCAGTTCGCGAAGCGTTGGCTACCGTTCTGTCGGAGACACCGGGTAGAGCCGAGATCGCCGGCGGCGTATTTTGCAGGGTCTGCTGAGGCTTCTGACGACAAGGAACACTCGGATATGAAGGTAGGACATGTTCTGTTCGGTCAAGTCGTGATTCATTTGTAAGAATCTCAAGTATTGGCTGTCTCAGAATCTGTTCAGAGAAATGGAAAGTCGGATCGAAGCAGTATCCATTCTTGGAAAAGTACCTAAAGAACAAAAAACACACAAAGGATTCTCGGAATGGACCTCAGACATGACATCCAAGAATCATCCACCTGTCGTTCAGGTACATTAACTCACTTCAATTGCCGGATTACTGATTCCTCTCATATTAATTTCACATGACGTCTATTTTTGTTTCCAGATTTTAATTGATAGCAGAGAGGAAAACTCAGTCGACATCGATGGAACTGTGCTACCCACCCTGGTGTATATGGCACGGGAGAAGAGACCGCAGCACCATCACAATTTCAAAGCCGGCGCCATGAATGCTCTGGTAACAACTCAAAACCTTCGAACAAGCATAAACCACAGGATTGATCATTTTGATGATTTCAACTGTTTGTATCTACTCAGTTGAGGGTGTCCTCAGTGATAAGCAACAGCCCGATCATCCTCAACGTAGACTGCGACATGTATTCAAACAATTCGCAGTCGATCCGAGACGCCCTCTGCTTCGTCATGGATGAAGAGCAAGGCCATGATGTTGCCTTTGTGCAATTTCCTCAGGGCTATGAAAATACCACCGACAATGACCTCTATGCCAATGCATTCAAAGCCATCAATTACGTAAGCACTCCAGTAGTAAATTGAATTTGATTAAGCCAATTTTTTTGAACTTATTTGCAATGTTGTTGGATGATGATTAAGGTGGAGCTAAGTGGGCTGGATGACTTGGGAGGACCTCTGTACATTGGAACTGGTTGCTTCCATAGAAGGAATACTCTCTGTGGAACAAAGTACAGTACGGAATACAAGGAAGACTGGAAAAGAATAACAAAGATGGAGAAGAAAGAAAGTGTCTCGATCCTGGAAGACACAGCAAAGTCGCTCGCCACTTGTATCTATGAATTCAACACTCAATGGGGCAAAGAGGTCTTTAATTCTCTACCACATAACTCAAATATGTTTCGATTTCACATCGGCTCATTATTCGATCACCTCAAATGGCAGATGGGATTGAAGTATGGATGCGCGGTGGAGGACGTGATCACAGGACTAATAATTCACTGCAGGGGTTGGCGATCCGTCTACTTCAATCCCGAGAGAAAAGGCTTCTTAGGAGCTTCACCCACGACATTACTACAGACACTGGTGCAGCACAAAAGATGGAGCGAGGGTAATCTCCAAATCGTCCTCTCCAAGTACTGTCCTCTGTTCTACGGCCATGGCAAGCTCAAGCTCGGACATCGAATGGGCTACTGCATCTACGGTCTGTGGGCTGCCAATTCCATCCCCACTCTGTTCTACCTCACAATCCCGTCTCTGTTCCTCCTCAAAGGCGTCTCGTTGTTCCCGGAGGCATCTAGTCCATGGTTCGCTCCCTTCGCCTACGTCGCCGTGGCTAAAAATGCGTTCAGTCTGGTGGAATCCTTTGTCAGCGGCGATACGTTGGTGGGGTGGTGGAACATCCAGAGGATGTGGATGCTGAAGAGGACGACTTCGTACCTCTTCGCCACCATCGATAACATGCTGGCGCTGGTGGGGGCTTCCAAGGCGGCGTTCGTGATCACGGCGAAGGTGGCCGAGGCCGACGACAGTGCGAAGAGGTACGAGCGGGAGGTGATGGAGTTCGGAACGACGGCATCGGCGGGGGTGATGTTTGTGATAATTGGAACGATGGCGTTGATCAATCTGGCGTGCTTGGTGGTCGGATTGCAGAGGGCAGTTGTGGATCAGGCGTTTGGAGGGCTCTTGATTCAGAATGCGGTGTGTGGGTTGGTGGTGGCGTTGAATCTGCCGATCTACGAGGCGATGTTCTTGAGGAAGGACAAGGGGAGGATGTCATCATCAACCGTGTTCGCTTCTGCGGGATTGTCTGTGTTAGCTTGTGTTCTTCCCGTGCTGTAGCTTTTTAAGTTAAGATCCGGACAGACTTTAACAGGCATTACAAAGTCTGATTACCTTGATACTACTCGAACTAATTGTGCTCTAAATTGAAGGTACTAGGTAATAAATTGACATAATACTTTCTACTCATTTATTTTATCAAATTATTTTTTTTAATAATTTCTAATTTTTTTCTCAGGATTATATTTTTAATCATTTTAAAATTAATCAGTTGCAATTCAAATACTCGAATTATAAAAAAAATAATAAAAATTGCCACACACCTTATTATCTGTTTGTCTTTTTTAAAGTTGTAAGATGGGTCAATCCGTGACGGGATAAGTCGATCTGTGATGGATCAATCATTTGGTGGGGCGGGATGGGTCAACTCGTCAATTTGGCGGGTTAAAAAATTTTCAAACCCAACTTAATCTAAGACGGATTGTAGGTTTGATGGGTCAACTCGTGAGTCTATTAATTTTTTAAAAAAATAAATAATAAATATTTCATATATTCAACGTTTTACTTCTGAATGATTTTATATTTTAAATATAAATAGATATAAATGAGTATTTATGTGGTATGTGGGATGAAAAGTATTATTTTTATTTTAAAATTATAATCAAGAAAGATAATAAATTGTTGTAAAACTTAGCTTACGTATGTTTCTTAATCCGCGGGTCAACTCAGGCCTATCGCGGGTCGACCTGCGTGGGTCGCGGGCCTAGGCGAGTCGACTCGCGATAAGCTTAGGTTGATAAAATTTTAATTCAATATATTTAAATTATTTGACGAGACGGGTCAATCGATCCAATCCAAATTAACTGCTTTAGTATTCGTAAGCGGCAGTTGTAAAACATCTCGAGCTTTTGTAGCAAAATATAACTGACAAATCAGTCCTGCGGGAACGGAAATAGGAGAATAATTTTAATATTTTTATTATTTTCCTGAGTTGGGTTTTCAGTGTTTTTAATCTTTTACATGGTTAGGATCTGGGACACATGTTTAATTGTTTTTCAAAATCTTTTGATTAATAATTTGTGATCGTGAATCAATAGAATCAACAAATTTAATAATTATTCATTGTATTAGTTGTATCGTAGTACGAAGTAGCGATTTTGAGAGATGGATGACAATCGGTCTGACTGGTTTAGAGAGGATGAAAAGATTGGATAGAGAAAATCCAATCTAATGCATAAACAATCACCGGACAAACGTGGAAGAGCAAGACGTTTATCAGATTAAGTGCAAGCGTGATAAGAAATAACCACTAGATTCCAGGTTTAGAACGTTGAACAAAGGTCGACGAACATAGTGTCGGTCTTAACGGAGCGACGATTTTAACACACTTCATATGTGTGTGATAGAAACTTGGATTCTCATGTGGAATCAGAAGCTTGTGATAATGGAACCGGTGGTACTTGAGTCCTGTACATATCTAGATAAGTACATGGAGCGTTAGAGACTAAAAATCAAGGAAGGGGTCCCTGACGCTAGTCCTCCGGCGCTCAAGTAAAGTCTTTTTTTCAACGAAACAGGATATACAGGAAGGAAGAAAAAGGAATTGTTGAAGATGCATGCGGATATATGCGTACCTTATCAATGATGATGACCTCCCTTTTTATATGATTCTGTTTGCCTTTTAAGCCTGCACATTGTCAGAAAATATCGGGTGTCAAGGCATGTCAAGTGAGGGAGGATGCCCGGCAGCCTCCCATTGGTAGGAGGAAGGTTCCATTTTTAGTGTATGGCAGAACACTGGAATATTCCCTGAGTCACGGCAGTTATTCGCTGACAGGATGTTACGATTATCTGACACTATTGTCGCTTAGTGTTATCCGTCCTGCCCAAGTTCATCCCTAGGTAGCTTGAGATGATTACCTAAATATGGTGTAAGGACTGAACTTTGATGCCCTAACCCGTATGCAATCAGCTAGGGGCTATCAAGGGACTACGCCTGATCGAGATGAAGAGAATGAGCTGTGTGGAACTGACCGGGAACCATCTGAGACTGTGACCAAGGACTAAGTCTGCATGGCTTGATCGGGGCAGAGCGGTCGAGGATTGTTTGGCATATGTGCCATATGTAAAGACTGAGCTTGGATAACCTGAGCAGTAGGTATCCGACCAAGAACAAGTTAAAACCTCGGCCCGGAGCTCAGCCCTGAGGACCCTACTTGTCTGTGACCGATCGGGAATTATATAGAAGGTGAAGTGGGGAAGTTGAACCGTCACCTCCCCTTGATTGTTGACTACCATATTCTCTTAACTATTGACTTTCTGGTATTATCGAATCTCCCATTTACGCACCGTATCACAACTTGTAGCAGAGAGGAAGGTGGATGCCGAAACTTCCATAGATGGTTCACATTCAAAGATCGTGAAGCTGAGGATGGAGCAGGGATTTCTCCAACTGCTGCAACCTTGATGTGATTAAGCATGCATGAAGAGGCCAACGCAAAAACTACCAAGGCTAGCCCTGCAGTAATTATCCGTGACCATCTGAGGGTTACTAATACAGATTGTTCCCATCTGAGCTTTTGTAGTTTTGCTTACGCTTCAGTGCATTTTCTGGAACTTTTCCTTCAAACACACTAGCTAGAAACTTGGAAGTGGCCCTAGCTATAGACGATGCTCCAAAATCGATAAGTTAGATGCGAGAAATCTTTAGTATATAACAATGAGCCGCATGAGTCGACTCTCACTAAGAATGTAACCTCTATATCTACAACTGCTTCAGAGAATCTTGATATGACTTCAATTTCAGAAACGGATCGGAAGTGGTGAGGAATCATCCACTGGATGTTATGTTGGGTGTAAAATTCGTTACAATTTTTATGATCGTCTTAGAAGCTTTGTTTCACATTTCTGAGTTTGTGCCAGATGCACAAGAACTTACAGTCAAGGTGGCTTGAGCAGATGATCTCAAGTTGTCAGCTGTTATAAGTCGATCTCCCAAGCTCTTTCAGAATACTGCCGGTGGTTGCATGAGCTGAGTTGATTGCAAAGTCGTCAAGTTTTTTGTCGAGAGTCAACGAGGAGCCAAGGGATTTCCCCGACTTGAATGGAACCAGAGTTGATACTTTGACGCGTCCAAGAGTCACCGACGAGATGACGAGAGATGTAACATGAACATCGAGTGGATGCCAAGTCTCGCAGGATGCGGTCTTTTTAAAACATACTCATTTCCTTCAGCTGTGCTCTAAGATTTAGATGAACGTCTGTCTCTCAAAATAAAATGACACAACTATAAAAACAACCTAGCACTGGTTGTTGTGGTGATCTAAACTTATACCTAAACACTATCACTATTTCTGCCGAGTAGGAAAAACGTATGGCAGAATGAAAAGATGAGGAGAACAAGTACTATCCATTGCTTCTCACGTCACAAACTCTCTTCTCAAACGACACTGTGCTCTCTTATTCGTCTTCACTCTACCTTTTGTGCAATGTGACAAACACGAGTTACGCTACATGTTCTCGAGTATGTCGAAGAGAATGATGGCAAAGTGTAACTGATTCACATGAGCATATCATGTTTTGACCGGTCCGTTATAAATAAAAGTGTTTACATAAAAATCCTTAGGTTGATATACTCTGGTCCTAGATTTTCATTTCATTTTGCTTTGAATCAGTCGTAAAGCCTCATTTTTTTATCGTGGTACTAAAATCTACAAGTCGTATTTCCATTTAAATATTTCTAACAATCCCCCACATAAATAGAAACAAAGAGTTATGATAGCCTTCGACAGTTGAGTCGAGTATAGGATAGATAGGTATTAACCCTTTGAACATTCCCTTGTAAATATCTGTTTGTTCACTAGTTGATCAGTGGACACGATGTCTGTGAACTATTCAGTTGGTATAAGCATTGACAAATCTTATCCAAGACTCTTCCTGATATAGCTCAGGTCTTATGAGTGTGTTCCTTGATCATTAACATGCCTAATTATGTGAGAAGCGCTAAGAATTGTGCCTCTAATTCTTTTTGAAGTGACCTAACTTCTTTCTCACATAGATGATCTTTCGGGAATAAATACTCTCCTATGATCATTAAAAGTGCAACATCTTACCCTGCATCCGATCACTGTTTCCTCAGGTTATTATCCACAGTGATTGTCTAGTTAGTTGTAATTAGGATGTCCCTTTGAACCTAGTTCTTGGGATCTTTAGTCAGCATAAGTTGAGTTTCCTTTGCACTAAACGCTAGCATCGACATTTATCTCAAGTCCATTCCTTTCGAGTAGCTTACAACTAACTCTCGAGTTAACCCTTTGGTTAGCGGATCCACTAAATTATCCTTTGACTATATATAGTCAATAGTGATAACCCCTATTAAGAGCAGTTATCTAATGATGTTATGTCTAGACATATTTGTCTAGACCTACCATTATATAAATAGCTCTATGCCCGACTAATTGTTGATTGGCTATCGCAATGTATGCATCTTCTAAGAATTGTCAAAACCATTCAGCCTCTTCACCACATTTGTCAAGAGCTATAAACTTAGAATCCATCGTGGATCTAGTTATTACGGCTTGCTTAGACAATTTCCATAAAATGGATGCACCTTCTAAAGTGAAGACATATCCACTGGTAGACTTAGAGTCTTGCATATCAGTTATCCAATTTGCATCGCTATAGCCTTCGAGCACAACAGTATTAGTGCAGGGAGCACTAGACGATCGAACCTAAGTTTTGATTATGGCAAAGGGCCCAAAGTTAAGGTTTCTTATTATCTAACAAGGTTGAATGAGCTTGCAGGAAAGTTTCAAGTGTTCTTAGGCAAATGTCCTAACTGTGGTTAGGCAAGGCAAAGTCTTGGTAGGTCTAGTACTTTGGGCAAAATCCTAGAGTCGGGGACTCTAGGTGAAAATCCTAGTGGTTGCGGACTAGGTGGAAATCTGGACGGGCCGTGGAGCGGACGTTCAGCATGAATACTTGAAGTCTCGGACACTGAGCAAAAGTCCAGACGGTATAGAGGACTGGTATGGCAAAAGGTAAACTCTTTTGAGAAGAGTAGGTGAGGACGCGTTCCCTCGAAAAGGGAACAGTAGGCATCGGTTCGACCAAGAGTTTCAGCGAAACTCAAAGTTAAAACTGGACAGTCCGAAGCTGTCAAATTCATAGTAAAATTTATATTCTGGATATTGGTTATTGCTTGAACTAACTTTATTTTGCAGAAAATAAAGTGCTAGAAAGAACTGGTCTGGGTGCCCGAAAGGGATCCAGGCGCCCAGAGCTAGTCCAGGCGCCGAACCTGGTCCAGGCGCCCAGACTTGATCCCAGCGCTCCGAATGTCAAAGTCTATCCCTTCGCCAGGTTGGAGCGCGTTGATTGGATGAGCTGATGTCACGGTCCAAGTGCCCGAAACAACCTATATAAGCAGCATTCAACTAAGAGACAAGAACACAACTTTGATTCGCAATTGCTTTCTTGAGCACTGCTCTAAAGACGTTCCTGTAACTCCAGGATGCGACTCCGACGATTGAGTGACGCTGCTCAGACGACCAAGCAACACAACTCTGATGATTGAGTGACGCGACTCCAACAACTGAAAGCACAACCTTCCAAATCCCCAGAAGTTATTGGTATACTTTTAATTACAGCACTTTAATTATAAAACTATTGTAATTGTCTTTTTAAAAGATTTGCCGAACTGATAGTGAATTGCCCAACAATCGCGGGCCTTGGAGTAGGAGCCGTCACAAACTTTGAACCAAGTAAAAAACAAACTATGTTAGCTTTGTTTGTTTTTTTCTATCTTTCTTTCCATTGGATTATCTCCGATTATGTTTTTTGAAATGAATTAGCCACGAGTGCTATTCACCCCCTCTAGCGCAACGATCCTACAATTGGTATCAGAGTGGGGCCACTTCGAATTGGTGAAACCACCATTCAAGCAATCTTTTTCGTGGTATTAGTAGTTTTATTTTTTTTTAGAGTCGATCGGAATGGGTACAGTTGCCTCATTCCGATCAGTTTATCACAATCGAGATTTCTTTCTTCTCAAAGTTAGTGCAACACCACTCGAGTTCATTTATTTAAATTCTTTATCCCGCACTACTAATCCAAGACAAAGTCTTGGTACAATTTTTTTTAATTGTGTGCAAGATTTCTGTAATGTCACACCAAGAAGGTTATAACACTGCATGTCCTCCCCTCTTCGGTGAATGACAATCGTTGAAAAATTATTATCGAGTCAAAGTACGCAGCGGAAAATAATAATGAAAACAATGCTAACACACCAAGTTTTACTTGGTTCGGAGTCTTCATCGACTCCTACTCCAAGGCCTGCACGTGAGAGTACTTTCATTGAGCAATCCACTAATAGTTCACAAAAGAGTTACACAATAAGTACAAGAACTATAAAATAAAGTTACCGACAACAAGGAAAATAAAAACTTAGTCCCAGGTTGTCGGAGAAGCTTCACAGCGTCGCAGGAGCGTCTTTGGAGCAGCGCGCAAGAAAGCAGTTGTAGAGAGAAGTTGTATTTTGTGGTCCTAGTGGAAGGCTACTTATATAGGCAATTCTGGGCGCCTAAATCCCTTCCAAGCGCCTAGACCTTGACGTCAACCATCCAATCAACGCGCTCCAAGCTGGCGACAAGATTGATTTTGGGAATTTCGGGTGACCAGATCCCTTCTGCGTGCCTGGACAAACTTTTCCAGTAGCCTATATTTCCTGCAATGAAGTTAGTCCGAGACAATAAAACTTATATTACCCTATAAAACAAGTGTTAGTACAATTATAGTCAAGAGTAGCAATTAGATTCTATTTCCTTGAGACCAGAATCTAGTCAAGATCTCAACTTAGATTTTCCAAATGGATCTAGGTTGGATTGACGCCTACTGTTCCCTCAAACGGGGAACGCGTCATCACCAAGTCACTCTCCTCCAGTGACTTACCTTAACTTACCGCTTTGCCAGACATCCGGTCAGCCTGTCGACCTGTCTAGACTTCATGCCAGCTATCCAGTCGGCCCGTTGACTAACCTGGACTTCGTGCCAAATATCCGGTTAACCCGTCGACCTATTTGGACTTTGTACTAGCTATCGAGTCAGCCTGTCGACCTAGCTGGATTTCTTACCAGATATCTAGTCAGCCCGTCGACCTATCTGGACTTCTCCTGCATACTTAGTTAAATCGTTAGATCACATTAAACCTAACTTAACTTACTTTGTCATTCATCAAAACCTGAGTTAGACCTTTGGTGCAGTCTGCACTAACAATCTCCCCCTTTTTGATGTAATGACAACCTGGGTTAAGTTAGGAAAAAATAATATGCAAAAATAAATGACATGATTTTTAAGTTAGTCTTGTTTTGATGTTATTCTAGGTATTTTGCTAACTTAATCCACCTAACCCTCCCCCTTTGACATTCATCAAAAAATAGGAATAGACAATACATGGAAAAAATTTGCTAAGTAAAGTAACAAAAAAAAACTTTGACAATAGAAAATTTTCAGGATTACTTGAGGGAGTTAAAAACAGCTTAGAAAATAAGTTAATTAACTTGAAGAGAATCTTTAAAGACATCTTGTAGAGTGATTTTTAAAAGGAAAAACTATATGTCAGGATTTCCAAAAATAAGATGATTTTGAAATTATTTTCCAAATCTACAAAGTTTTCAAAATATAAGATTTCCAAAAGATACAAAAATTTGATAGTTCTAAGTTTTTGTAAAAATAACTTTAAAGATTAGAAAATTTGAAATAGTTTTCAAAATATACTAATTTTTCATAAGGTTTCAAAAGAAAAGTTTTTGCAAAAATAACTTTAAGGTTAGAAAATTCAAAATTATTTTTCAAAATAAAAACAAGGAATATTTTGAAAATAGCTAGGTTTTTAAGATAACTTTTGAAAGCATTTGAAAAACGTTCTTCAAAAATATCTTTTAAAATAATATTTCAAAAACTTAAATAGTCGTCAAACTGATTTACAAAGTTATCATTTAAAAAGACTAAGGGTGATAAACTTGAAGTGTTTACAAACTTTATAGTTTTGAAAATGCTAGTAGTAAAAAAAAAGAAACAATTTTCAAAATAATTTTTAAGTTATTAATCCTCCTCCTGAACCTAACATTATTTCAAAATAGATAACTAAAAAAATATCCTTAACTGTCTAACAATTAGTTACTTACTAACTATCATATGATAGCAGTTTTCACTTGGTCAGTCATGTTAAGTTAATTTATCCAGTTAGTATTTGACTAAGCTGAAAAACTTAACCAGATTACTGTCAGTTTGGTATTTAATGCCCAGACTTGTATTGATGCACTGATATAAACATCTTAAGTCCAGGCAATTTGTCTATGCATTTCACCCCTTTCTAAGTTTAGCAATACACAAACAAGGTAGTCCTAGTGTGTTGGTGAGATGCTCAAGTCCTAGATCTATAGGAGCATGCTTTCTAAGGGTTTGATCTAGACTAAGGCTAAAAGTAATTTTAAAAAATCTAAAAATAAGGGAAGTTTTGAGAAAAATAAATAAAGAATTTCACCCTAGAATTTAAAAAAAAAAATTTTGAAAGCAATTTTGAAATTAAGAGTCCTAGTCTATTAAGCATATTCCTAATTATCGATGCAAGTTACTAAATTCACTTTCAGGGAGAAGTTTAGTGAATATGTCAGATAGGTTTGACTAGGACTCAATGTATTTGAGTTCAATGTCACCTTTACTGACATGATCCCTAATAAAGTGATGTCTAATTTCGATGTGTTTAGTTCTTAAATGATTCATAGGATTTTTTATTAAATTAATTGAACTAACATTATCAATTAATACTTTTGTATTTGTAAAGTTTAACTTGAAGTTTTTTAAAGTGTGCATCATCCATAATAATTGGGCAACACATTGTTGGAGCAATCCCAATGGTTCGTGGGACCATGTGTTTTGGTGTTTGGGCAAAGGGTTTAAGTTAGGTTTACCCTCGTTATTTGATATGTGTACTTGAGTTGTGCAGGACTGCAGGTGACACATTTGACTCAGGTTGACGGCTTCGGGTCCGATGAAGGATGGCATTGAGGACAAGCCGCGGGCTTGAATGCATCTGAGGGATCGTGGACAAGGCAGCAAGGACAAGGGCCGAGGGAAGCGACTTCGAGGCATACGCGAAGGATGGCATTGGAGACAAGCCGCGAGCTTGGATGCATCCGAGGGACGAGAGCCAAAGGAAGTAGGCTTGAAGGCAAGAGGTCAAAGCTGCAAAGAAGAGTCAAGTGAGTCGTGAGGGTCCGAGTGCGAGTGAAATGTACTCGGGATGGGAAACCCTAAGTTTAGGGTTGTACCGATCGGGTGGTGAGCATTACATGCGTGCCGAAATGGTTGGATCGGTCATTGGTCATGAGACCGATCGGTGATAGATAGCCGTTGAGTCTTGGTTGGTGGCACCGATCGGTGGTGCATGGACCGATCGGTAGCAGCAAATGGTGATTTCCCAACTCTATAAGAAGGAGCTTGGGATGGCCCACGAAATTAGACTTGGTTAAAGCCTAATTAGTAGTCTCTAAGTGCTCAAAGGTTCCCTTGTGTCCAAGTGTTTTTGGAGAGTGTTGTGGTGAGGTTTCTCCACCCACAAGGAGGTTGAGCTAGCCGGAGTTTGCCGGGGACTAATCCACCAACGGATTGAGGGATCGTCCACCTTACGGACAGCCGTGGAGTAGGAGCATCATCTCCGAACCACGTAAACAAACGTGTTAGCGGTTTGCATTTCCATTCTTGTATTTAGTATTTATCTTTCGTATTCGTATTTGTATTCTTTGTATTCCGCTGTGCTAACGAATACGTAGGAAGCTAACGATTTGGGGGTGCCGTCTATCCAACCCCCCTTCAAGCCGGCCACCGATCCTCCAACACACATTCTCCTATAGTTATATATTCTGCCTCAGTAGTATATAAGGCAACACAGTGTTGTTTCCTACTAAACCAGCTGACAAGTGATGGACCAAGTAGCTGACACCCACCACTTGTACTTTTACGGTCCAGTTTACAGCCAGCATAGTCTGAGTCAGAGTAGCCTATGAGTTCAAAATTGGATATTCTAGGATACCAGATTCCTACATTTGATGTTCCTTTGAGATATCTAAAAATTCTTTTGATGTTAGTCAAATGTGATTCTTTAGCATATATTTGGTATGTAGCACACATACTAATTGCAAATAAAATATTAGGTCAACTTGTAATTAAGTATAGAAAGCTATCTATGGCACTTCTATAGTATTTTATGTCATGTTGGTTTTCCATTTGGGTCATCATCTAAGATTGTGTTAGTTTTCATAAGTGTCTTTATTTCTTTAGTATTTCCCATTCTAAATTTGTTAAGTAATTCTTTAATATATTTTTGTTGATAAATATAATTACCTTCATTTGTTTGTTTAATTTGTAACCCTAAAAAGTAAGTTAGTTTACCTACTAAGCTCATTTCAAATTCTTGTTCCATTAGGGTCATAAATTCTTGTAAAAATTCTGAATTGGTTGATCCCAAAGATTATATCATCTACATATACTTAAGCTATAAAAATATCTTGCTTAATTGATTTGACAAATAGAGTTGGGTCAATTTATCCTTGATTGAATCCTTTGGAAATTACGTAAGAGGTTAACCTTTCATATCATGCCCTAGGTGCTTATTTAAAACCATATAAGGTTTTCTTAAGTTTAAATACATGGTCAGGATGATCTAAACTCTCAAACTCAGGTGGTTGACCTATATAAACTTTCTCTTTTATTAGCCCATTTAAAAGGTGGATTTTACATCCATTTGATAAAGTTTAAATCCTTTATGGGTTGCATAGCTAAGTAGTATTCTAATGGACTCTAGTCTGGCTACTGAGACATATGTTTCATCATAGTCAAGTCTCTCTACTTGACTAAACCCTTTAGCAACTGTTGGTGTAGCGGGGTCAGCAAGAGGGTGTTGGATCGAAAGCGCTAGAGGAGGGGGGGGGTGAATAGCGCTCGTGGCTTTCACTCTTTTTGAATTCGTAAAACTATCGAGTTATAAAGCAGCGGAAATAAATAAAGAGAACAATCAACACACAGAAGCACACCAAGATTTATTTGGTTCGGAGCCTAGGGCAACTCCTACTCCAAGGCCCATGCTCGTTGAGTGTTTACGTTGGGCAACAACTATAATCACGAAAGAGTATTACAAACTAGGTATAATTATGAACTGAAATAAACTTTATACCGACAACAACTAGATTGAAACTGCAGCTTCGGGTCGTCGGGATGTCGTTATAGCACTTCGGGATCGTCTCGTAGGCAGCTTGCAGCGTAAGGATTGCTTAGAATTCGTTGTATCAAGCTGCTGGTCGAAGTCCCCTTTTAAACAGTGCTAGAGGCGCCTCCAAGCCTGTCCGAGGCGCCTCCAAGCCGCTGAGTCGCACGCGTGGATTAGCGCAAACCTAGTCGCGCCTCATCCCTCTGAAGGCGCCTCCAAGCTGCTCCAAGGCGCCTCCAACGCCTGGTCCAACGCACCTCCAGCTTCCTCCGAGGCGCCTCCAACTCCTCTGGACAGCTGGCTTCGGCTAACACCCGAGGCACCTCCACGCTCCATGGAGGCACCTCGGACACTGTTTATCCGAGGTCTGAGTTGCTCCTTTGTTCCTACAAATTGTGTTAGACCCAAACACAAACCCTGCAAAACAAAGTTAGCACAGAAATAATATGATAGATAAATTTGACAGTCGTCGGACTGTCCGGGTCTGACTTCGAATTTCCAACCGGAAACCCTAGGTCGACCCGACGCCTACTGTTCCCTCTACGGGGAACGCGTCCTCACCTACTCCACTCAGGTGATTTACCTGTTTCCTTGCTCAGCGTTCGAAGCTTTCGGACTTTCTGCTGGACTTTCTCTTTCCGGCTGATCCAGTCTTTCACCTGGTTCGCGACACCAGGACTTTCCACCTAGGGTTACCCCCCTAGGACTTTTGCCTGAAGCTCTCGACCTACCAAGACTTTCCGCATAGGGTTACCACCCCCTATGACCTAGGGTTACCACCCCCTAGGGTTTTCCACCTTCCTAACCGTAGCTAGGACTTTCCTGAAACACTCAATCAAGTGCATTAGATCACAAAACAACTTAACTTTGAATTCCTTTGCCATTATCAAAACAATGGTCGATCGTCGGATGCTTCCCGCACCAACAGAGGGGAGGGGTAAATTGCCTACAAAATAAGAACTACCCTCCTCGTACTTTCAACTTTAAAAATAGCAACAATAATAAAAATAAACGAAATAGAAAATAAGTGACTTAGGAAATTAACTTGGTTACAACCTAGGTGGTTATTAATCCAAGGCGGTTGAATAGCTCTACTAGAAATGTCTCCTTCACTGTAGGCGGAGAAGTCTTTTTACACACTAAGAAAGCTCAGATGTTGCTAGGAATTGAATACAGAATTGAATGCTTAATTATTAACTCCAGGGGCCTTTATATAGCTCTTGGAAACTCCATCTCGAGTCTTGAGGGTGCCTCCAGCCGAGGCATCGGATAAAACTTTATCCAAATTCGAAACAATCAAGTAGACTGGGTCTAGGGCGCCCACAATGGCATTGAGGGCACCTTCAATGTTGAGGGCACCTTCAATGCTGTTGAGGGCGCCTTCAATGTTGAGGGCGTCTTCAATGTTGAGGGTGCCCTCAATGCTATTGAGGGTGCCTTCAACCTGCATGGTATAAATATCTTCTAGCTTCTCTTTTTCTTCTTCTTCCGAAGCAACGATCGCTTGAGTGATTTCGGCCAACCGAAATAGGGCTCACCCGAATCTAATTTTTGGCCTTCTCCTCGAGCAGGCTTCCACTTCGGCTTCTCGTCCCTCGAACGTTGCGTATGTTCTTCTCATCCACCGGTGTACTCTTCTGCAGCTCTTTCGTCCTTCGGATGCACCGAGCCCGTCAGCTCCCTTCCCGTGTCGTCCTTCTCACTAGCTGCATCTTCCGCTCGACTTCCTGCACTCCTAAGCTCCTGCACACTTAGACACAGGGATTAAAACCAAACAGGACCTAACCTAACTTGGTTGATTACATCAAAACAACCACGGGATTCAACAATCTCTCCCTTTTTGATGTGCATCAACCCAAGTTTAAGTTAGGGTAAACCAAACAAGTAATTTAAAGAAATTACAAAACTAACATTTCAAGCATAAAGTTTGCAATTAAAAATAAATTGCAATACTAAGTATATAATGAATTTATCTATCAAAATTTAAAATTTTAAAAAATAACTTGAAATTTTTTTTTAACTCCCCCTGAACTTATACTGACTCTCCTCCTTTGATTACATCAAAAAACAGGGGACAAATTTCCAAGTTAATGAAGTAAAGAACACACTCAAATAATTGTCTAAGTTAAAACAAACTTTTAACACTATTTTTAAGTTACCAAAAGTTTAAATAATTGACAAGAATTTTAAAAGCATTAACCGATATTTTATGCTTTATCAGATTGTCAATTAAATACGTAATTCAATAATCGACTTCCAGGCTGTGGCGAGGCACTAGGCCTTCTTGGTTATTGGATCATCAACCACTTCTAGACAAAGCCTTTTAAGGAATTTCAATATTTAATTTCTTCTGAAAGCCTTGATTAACAAAAGTTTTACTCTAGATATGATTTTGGAACCCAATAGAGGTTCCTTCCTACTGGGTTAGTCAAAAACTTCGGGGGTACATATTCTTTAGGAATTTTCCTAAGTTGACCTTGGTGATGTCTAATATACCAATTCAATTTACCCTAGATTCTCAGTTTTGATTTTTGAAATTTATTCAAGCATGCATGATTATTTTTCAATTTATCAATCTCTATCTTTAATTTTCCATTTTCTAATTTTAAATTATTATATAATTGTAGAGGACATGCTTTTGCTAAATTTAATTTTAATTCAGTATTTTCCTTTTCTAGTTTAAACATATCTTTAGTAAGACTTTTAATAAATTTAAAAGACCGCTTAGGAGATAAGGCACGTACCTCACTTACATCTATTTCTGATGCTCCCCCTTCATCGTAGCTTTCTTCTGATGATGATCCTCCCCCTTCATCTATGTTCATTTCTGAGCTGGTCTTATCTTCTTCTTGGTGGATTGCTGTTAGAGCAACTCCGGCGTAGGCTTCGACTTCAGATTCGGAGGACGATGAATCATCCCATGTGGCCTTTAGGGTCTTGTGTTTGGAGGTTGTTTGTCTTTTATCCTTGTCCCTTTTCTTTAATTTTGGACAGTCATCCTTGATGTGCCCTTCCTCGTTGCAGTTATAGCATCGGATCATCCTTCTGTTTCATTGATGCCTTCTTGACTGTGATTTAAACTTATTAGATTTAAGAAATTTATTGAATCTTCTTACTATTGGAGTCATTTCGTCTTCATCGATGGATGTCTCAGACTCTTGATCTTCCATTCTTGCTTTTAGGACAATGTTGAGGTTTATCTTTTCTATGTCTTTTGAATCTATAATTCGAGATTCGTGAAGTTCAAAAAGTAGAAAAAAGATTTTCTAGAGTACTTACCTCAAAGTCCTTAGAGATGTAGTATGCATCTACTAAGGACGCCCATTCTGAAGTTCTCGGGGAGGTGTTTAGCGCATATCGGATCGAATCTTGGTTTGTTACCGATTCTCCGAGGTTGTTTAGTTGTGTTATCAGTTCCTTAATTCTCGCTTGGAGTTGCGCTACCTTTTCATCGTTGTTCATCCGGAGTTTTGTCAGCTGAGTCCGGAGGATGTCGCGCCCTACTAACTTTGCTTCTGAGGTGCCTTCGTGGAGCTCCAAGAATTTTTCCCAGAGGTCTTTGGCGGAGTCATAGCTTATGATCTGACTTACCTCCTGGGGTGGAAAGACACAGAGCAGATGGAACTCTGCCATTCCATTGGCCACGAAATCAACTTGTTCCTTTTTCATCCAGTTGTATTCTTCCTTGTCTTTAGGGGCTGAAAAACCGTATTACATAATTATAAGAATATCAAATTCTATTTTGAAGAATACCTCCATTCGACGTTTCCATGTTGCGAAGTCTCCGTCAAATTTTGGGGGATGAATACTTGCACCGGTCATCGTCTTAATCTTTGTTGCTTCAGACGGCGGTTAGTCCTTCCGAGATGGTCTAGCTCTGATACCACTTGTTGGTGTAGCGGGGCCGGCAAGAGAGGAGGGGTGAATTGCCTACAAAATAAAAACTATCCTCCTCATGCTTTCAACTTTAAAAATAGCAACAATAATAAAAATAAATAAAGCAGAAAATAAGAGACTCAGGAAATTAACTTGGTTACAACGTAGGTGGTTGTTAATCCAAAGTGGTTGAACAACTCTACTAGAAACGTCTCCTTCACTGTAGGCGGAGAAGCCTTTTTACACACTAAGAAAGCTCAGATGTTGCTAGGAATTGAATACAGAATTGAATGCTTAATTCCTAGCTCCAGGGGCCTTTATATAGCTCCTGGAAACTCTATCTTGAGTCTTGAGGGCGCCTCCAGCCGAGGCATCGGATAAAACTTTATCTAAATTTAAAACGGTCAAGTAGACTGGGTCTAGGGCGCCTTCAATGTTGTTGAGGGCACCTTCAATGTTGAGGGTGCCCTCAATGCTGTTGAGGGCGTTTTCAACCTGCATGGTATAAATAGCTTCTAGCTTCTCTTTTTTTTCTTCTTCCGAAGCTCTGATCGTTTGGTGATTTCGGCCAACCGAAATAGGGCTAACCCGAACCTAATTTCCAGCCTTCTCCTAAAGCAGGCTTCCGTTCTGGCTTCTCGTCCCTCGAACGTCGCGTACGTTCTTCTCGTCCACCGGTGTACTCTTTCGCAGCTCTTTCGTCCTTCAGATGCACCGAGCCTGTCAGCTCCCTTCCTGTGTCATCCTTCTCGCTAGCTGCATCTTTCACTCGACTTCCTGCGCTCCTAAGCTCCTGCACACTTAGACATAGGGATTAAAATCAAATATGACCTAACCTAACTTGGGTGATCACATCAAAACTGTTGGGACCGAAATGTAGCTAGAGGGGGGGGTGAATAGCTCAGCGCGATCTCGTGCTTGTCGTTGCTTTGTTTCTTCGATGATGTGCAGTGGAAATACAAGAAAACAAACACACAATGCTAACACAAGGGATTTACTTGGTATCCACCTCAAGAAGAGGTGACTAATCCAAGGATCCACACACTCACGCACCCTCCACTATGAAAACGCTCCTTTCCGGTAACTACCGAAGGTGGAGAAGCCCTACAATACTCTCAATACAACAAGAAATAAAGAGAAGCAAATACAAGGGAAAGCTTACACGGATTACACAAGAAACTCTAACCCTAGCTTCTTCTTCTTGCTGTAGATTCGCCTCTTGACTTGGAAATGCTTCCAAGAACCTTCAAGATCTAGCGTGAGAGTGAAGAAGATCACTGTGGAGAACTGCTATGATCACTCGTAGAGTGGAATCGAAGAAGTCGTGCTGAAGAAACGCTCGCCAACGGCTAATATCTGCGCCAACAGTCGGATCCCAATCGATTGGATTGCTCTCAATCGATTGGGGAGGCTTTGGATCGATTGACCGATCGATCCAGAGCGCCTCTGTGCTCTTGGGAATTGCCTGGATCGATCGGCCGATCGATCCAGGTTTATTCCGCGAAATCGCAGCTCCCAATCGATCAGCCGATCGATTGGAGGCTCCCAATCGATCGACCGATAGATTGGGAGGTTTTCTGTACGATCGGGAATTCTCCCCAATCTATCGGTTGATCGATTGGGGAAGCCTTTATCGTGGGGACTCACCCAATCAATCAGCCGATCGATTGGGCATGAGCCAATCGATCGGCTGATCGATCCAGCTCCTTGTTTTTGCCCAAAACCAAGTCCAAAGTCCCCTAAACCAACATCCAGTCAACCATGACCTGTTAGTACATCATGCCTAGAATCCGACCACCCTTGACCTGCTAGGACTCTCTCACCAAGTGTCCGGTCAATCCCTTTGACCCACTTGGACTTTTCTCATCGTGACAAGTGTCCGGTCCTCTATGACCCACTTGGACTTCCACCATATGTCTGGTCAACCTTGATCCATCTGGATTTCCTGTGCCTGGTTTCACTTACCAGGACTTCCCTTCTGCCTAGCTTCACTCACTAGGACTTCTCCTCTGCCTGGCTTCACTCACCAGGACTTTCCTTACTGCCTAGCTTCACTCACTAAGACTTTCACCTAGCTTCACTCACCAGGATTTTCTTCTGCCTAGCTTCACTTACTAGGTCTTTCACCTGGCTTCACTCACCAGGATTTTCTTCTGCCTAGCTTCACTCACTAGGACTTTCCACGACTGTCTGGCTTCACTCACCAGGACTTTCTAGTCTGCCTAACCTCCCAGTTAGGACTTTCACCTGGCTTCACTCACCAGGATTTTCCAGTCAACCTTGACCTACTTGACTCTTCTTCACAATCTCCCCACATCAACAATTGCACCTGCAATCTCCATGTCTTGTCTCCATGTATTGTCAAACATCGAAATCCAAACATCAAGACTCAAGCTTGACCCAATTCAAGCTCAGTCAACCAGGTCAACCTTGACCTAGGGAATATTGCACCAACAAAAACAACCACGGGGTTCAACAACAACTAGTCTATCCTTGTTTTTAATAATCTCTCCATTTTCACTTAATTTATTTCTGAATACCCATTTTTTTCTATTATATTTTTATTTTTAGGTGGTGGTACTAAGTCCCAAATTTTGTTTGTCTCAAATTGGGCTAACTCTTCTTGCATAGCTATGATCCAGTCTAGGTCAAGTAAAGATCCAGCTATTGTTTTGGGTTTAATTTTTGAGATTAGGGATATATGAGTTAAGTTTCTGAATGATGACCTAGTCTGAACTCTTAGGTCTAGGTCACTAATTATTTGGTCAATTGTATGATTTGGGTGACTCTTATGGTTCTAGTAGGTTCATTCATTTGAGGTTGATCTTCTTCTTCTTGACTTAGATTTTCACTAGCCCCCTTGACTAGTGTTACTTTGAACAAAATCAATTGGCTGAATCTGGGGTTGTTCTAAGTTTTGGTTGGACTCTTCAAATTTTGCATTTGAGGTTTCTTCAATTCTTAGTGTAATTTTATTATATATTCCATAACCTCTATTGTTTAATGAGTATCCTATAAAGATCTCATTTTCTATTTTTGATATAAATTTTCCAAAGTGTTCTCTTGTATTTAGTATGTAGGCTGGACATCCAAATACTTTGAAGTATTTAATATTAGGTTGTTTGTTATAATATATTTCAAATAAAGTTTTATTATGAGTTTTATTTATTGTGGTTCAGTTTTGTACAAAGCAGGTTGTGCTAACAGCTTCTGCCCAAAAGTATTTTGGTAGGTTATACTCATTTAGCATTATCCTAGAGGCTTCAAGTAGGGTTCTATTCTTTCTTTCTACTATTTTATTTTGTTGAGGTGTTTTAGGACATAAATATTCGTGATGGTAACCATTTTCAAGGCAAAATTGGTTAAAGTTATGATTTTTAAATTCACCTCCATTGTCACTTCTAATTCTTTTAATTTTTAGGTCTTTTTCATTTTCAACTTATTTGTAAAAATTAGTAAAGATTTCAAATGTTTCATCTTTATTTTTTAAGAATTTTACCCAGGTGAATTCATCTATTATTACTAGGCAATATAGGCTTCCATTTATTGATTTTACCCTATGGGAATCAAATAGGTCTAAGTGCAATAGTTCTAGTATTGAATCTGTTTGAAGTTGATTAATTGATTTGTGAGTAGATTTTGTTTATTTTTCTTGTTGAAAAGCAGTACAGATTGTTGAGTCTAAGTTAGATAATTTTGGTAGGCCTCTAACTAATATATTTAATTTACTTAGATTTCTAAAGTTTGCGTGTGACATTCTTCTATGTCATAACCAGATTTCTTCTTTTTGTGTTAAGTAACACTTAAGTGAGGAAGAGGTTAGGTTAATTGCATAGATATTGTCCTTTCTAAACCCTTTTAGGCTTATAGTAGAGTTATCTAAGTGCTTAATTAAACATTTAGAGAAATAAACCTAACCTTATATCCAGAATCACACAATTGACTTATACTAAGAAGCTTGTATTTGAGTTTTTCAACAAGTAATACTTTCTTAACAATGAAATCAGTTTTGAGTTCAATATTACCTATCTCAATTACCTTGAGTTTGTCGTTGTTTCCAAAGACAATTATTCATAAGCTTTTGTAGGTTAATTGAATGAATTTAGTATGATCCCCAGTCATGTGTTTGGAGCAACTATTGTTCAATATCTACTTGGTTTCCTACAATAGGTAAGAGTTAACATTAGTTTTATTTTAAGTTAATTTTAAGTTAAATTTAAGTTAATTTTAATTTTAAGTTAATTTAAGTCAATGTAAGTTAATTTAAATTTTTAGTTAATTTAAATTTTAAGTTAAGTTTAATTTAAGTTGAATTTTAAGTTGATTTAGTTAAGTTAACTTTTAATTTTAATTTAAGTTTTAGATTAAGTTAAGTTTTAGTTAAGTTAATTTTTAATTTTAAGTTTAATTTATTTATTTTTAATTTAATTTTAAGTTTAAGTTTAATTTAAGTTTAATTTAATTTTTAATTTAATTTAATTTTAAGTTTAATTTAATTTTTAAGTTTAGGTTTAATTTAATTTTTAAGTTTTATTTAATTTTTTATTTTAAGTTTAATTTATTTTTTAATTTTAAGTTTTAAATTTAATTTTAATTTTAAGTTTTTAATTTAATTTTTAATTTTAAGTTTAATTTAATTTTTAATTTTAAGTTTTTTTAAAAAAAATTATTTTAAGTTTAATTTAATTTTAATTTCTTAGTCATTTCACCCGATTTATGTTTTCAATCAGTGAATCCTATAATTTTATGAGATGAGTTAAGTTCAATTTTAGGATTTAGTTTAATCTTGTGTTAGATTCAGGTTTAGCTTTGGATTCAATAAATAGACATTCTTTGAATAAACTTCTGGGTTATGGTGAGTCACCTATACATAATTAGAGTAACCATACTTTCGAGGTTTTTCCAAATAGTCTCATCCACTGAACTTAGTACAAAACATTGGTCTAACTAGTTAGGATTCGTAAGGGGTAGCTTCAGTTGGTTCCACTAAGTCAAATGCACCAGGTCGAAGCCATATCTTCTTAGTCATGCATAGACAGAGTTTCCCTAACTTACTATCATCCAAAAGTTCACCAGTACCGTAGGTCAAATTAAACTTTTGTCCCTTGTTACTCTAATCCTAATTATCCTGCCGAGTAAGTTATTTTTGGAGGTGTCAATTAGTTTGGAGCCTCCCCCTGAATTATTGATCTGGATTTCTTAAGTTTTTGTTTTAGGTTTATGTCGGTTACTTTTGTAATTATAATAGACTTGATGATAGTTTGAGTTTGAGTTGGTTCTGTAGTTCTTTCTATGATTTGTCTTTGGTTTAGTTGATTTAGTTTTATGTTTTGGACTTTGATTTGGTTATTTGATTTTACATAATATATTTTATTTTTGGGTATATAGTATTGGTTAATTCCTACTTGCGTGGTTAAGGGCACTTTTGGAACCCAATCTTTAGTTTGTGTTTTATTTTGAGTTACGAGTGATATGAATGATTTATTTATTGAACTGGACTTGTATCCAAGCCCAGATTTGTTGTATACAATTTTTTGATTGTTAAGGATTAAATCCAAGTTTTTAGATCTAGTTGTAAAATTTTCTAACACTCCTTTAAGTTTGTTAATTTCAATTTATAATGTTGAGTTTTCCTCCTCAAGTTTTACAACTTGATTTAGATTAGAATTTTCGATATGTTCCTTGAGGTGTTGATTTTCCTCAAGAAGTATTTTATTTTGATTTTCATTTTCAGTTAATTTTTTATTTAAGCATGCAATGATTTTGAAATTTTTTTGCTTAAATTAAGGTATACCTTATCGGAACCCTCTGAAACGAGTACGGACTCATGGCTCAATTCGAGTTCGGACCCGTCTTCCGATTCGCCTTTTGATTCTGATTCGCAGGCCATTAATGCTAGGTAACTTCGGTGCTTCTGTTCTTCAGTGTTCGATTCATCCGAAGATGATTCGTCCCACGTCGCCTTGAGTGCTTTCTTCTTGGTTTTGTCATTCTTCAGCTTGGGGCACTCGTTCTTGTAGTGCCCCTTCTTGTTGCATCCGAAGCAGGTCACGTTTTTTTCGTTAGGATCGGTAGTGGAGTTAATCTTTTGCAGATCATTTTTACTGAAGTTCTTCTTTCTCCTTATGAATATTTTTCTTACCAAGTTCACCAGGTATTCTTCGTCTTCTGGGTCTTGGTCAAACTCACCTTTAAGTTCAAGTTTGGTTCTTGACTTGTCTTTGGAGGAACCTGCAAAAAGGGAAATTCCTTTCTCGACCAGTTTTGAGTTAGTCTGTTCATGGAGTTCGAGTTCACAAAATAGTTCATCTAGCTTTAATTTGGAAAGATTCTTCAAAATCTTGTAAGCATCCATGATGGATGCCCACAATGCATTTTGAGGAAACACGTTAAGGGCATACCTTATCAGGTCGCGGTTCTCCATCTGGTGGCTGATCTTGTGAAACCCGTTGAGGATATTCTTTATCCTCGCTGGAGTTGACTAGCAGTTTCTCCTTCCTGCATTTTTATATTAAATAGTTTATTCATATAGAGGTCTCTTTTGGTTACCTTCGCGTTGCTGGTTTTCTTGTGCAATTCGATGAGCTTGTCTCACAGTTCCTTCGCATTTTCGTGTGGGTTGACGCGGTTCAGTTCTTCTTTCATTAACCTGCACTAGAGGGTGTTGAGAGCCTTGAAATCTATTTGGACTTTCTTCTTCATCTCCGGATTCCACTATTCCAGGTCCATCGGAATTTCGGTGTTATCGATCGGAGCCTTGTAGCCTCTGGTGATGCTGAACCACTGGTCAAAGTCGGTCTTCAAATAGATCTACATTCACTTCTTCCAATACGAGAAGTCATCACCGTTGAAGAGGGGAGGGCGGATAGTGTTGTATCCCTCGTTTTGGGCCATTGCTCTTGCACACAATAAAGAAAATTAGAGATGGTCACAAGACTTTTGGTCTTGGATTAGTAGTGTGGGATAAAAATAAAAATATTAAGACTGAATTGGTGGTTGCACCAAATCATAGTGGTATCTGCTCTAATACCACTTATTGGATCGAAAAGAACGCTAGAGGGGGGGTGAATAGTGATCATTGAAAAATCGTTATCGAGTCAAAGTACGCAACAAAAAATAATAACGAAAACAACGCTAACACACCAAATTTTATTTGGTTCGGAGCCGTCGTCGACTCCTACTCCAAGACTCACACGTGAGAGTGCTTTCGTTGGACAATCCACTAATAGTTCGCAAAAGAGTTACACAATAAGTACAAGAACTATAAAATAAAGTTACCAACAACAAGGAAAATTAAAATTGAGTCACGGATTGTTGGAGAAGCTTCACAGTGTCGCAGGAGCATCTTTGGAGTAGCGCGGAAGAAAGCAATTGCAGAGAGAAGTTGTATTTTGTGCTCCTGGTGGAAGGCTGCTTATATAGGCAATTCTGGGTGTCTTGATCTTTTCTGAGCGCCTGGACCTTGAGTCAGCCATCCAATCAATGCACTCCAAGCTGGTGACAAGATTGATTTTGGGCATTCCGAGCGCCCGGACCAACTTTTCCAGCAACCTTTATTTCCTGCAAAATGAAGTTAGTCTGAAACAATAAAACTTATATTACCCTGCAAAACAAGTGTTAGTACAATTATAGTCAAGAGTAGTAATTATATTTTGTCTCCTCGAGATCAGAATCTAGTTAAGATCTCAACTTAGATTTCCCAAATGAATCTATGTTGGATCGACTACTGTTCCCTTAAACAGGGAGCGCGTTCTCACCAAGTCACTCACCTCCAGTGACTTACCTTAACTTACCGCTTTGCTAGACATCCGGCCAGCCTGTCAACTTGTCTAGACTTCATGTCAACTATCCGGTCAACCCGTTGACCAAGTTGGACTTTGTACCAGATATCTGGTCAGCCTGTCGACCTATCTGGACTTTGTACCAGCTATCCAGTCAGCCCGCCGACCTAGCTAGATTTCTTGTCAGATATCTGGTCAGCCCGCAAACCTATCTAGACTTCTCCTACTCACTTAGTTAAATCATTAGATCACATTAAACTTAACTTAACTTACTTTTTCATTCATCAAAACCTGAGTTAGACTGTTAGTGCAAACTGCACCAACACTCAAGACGCAAGTCGAGATGTGGATAATCATCCAAGCAGGCCTCATCCTCCCACTCGATAGCATTGGAAGACCAGTATCATGCGAGAACTGGGACACAAATCTGATGAAGAAGATCGAGGCCGATGCTAAAGTAGCATGCACTCTCCAATGCTGACTAACCAAAGAAGAGCTTAATCGAGTCGGCCCATTCTCAAGCGCAAAGGAGTTGTGGTAAAAGTTGATTGAGCTGCACGAGGGAACTTCGGACATGAAGGTAAGAAAACTTGATTTGATATTAAATAAACTGTATAACATAAAAATGCAGAAAGGTGAATCGGTAAGCCAACTTCACGTGCGGATTCAAGACCTACTCAACGACCTTCACGCAATCGTTCAGAAGGTGGAAGACCACGATGTCATCAGGCATGCACTCAACGCCTTTCCAAGGAATACTTTGCGGGCATCCATGGTAGATACTTACAAAGTTTCCAAAGATATTTCCTTAATTAAATTAGATGAATTATATTCCGAATTCGAGCTTCACGAACAAACTAATACTACTCGGGTCGAGAAAGGTATTGCTTTGATTGTAGGAACAAGCAGAACGCGGGAGTGCCAGACCGAACCTGAGTCTGAAGATGAACTGGACTCAGAAGATGATGACGATGAGATAATTACTGAGCTTATCAATCTTGTACAAAAACTCTACAAGAAGAAGAAAGGATTCACTAAAAAGGACATCAAGAAGGCGATTCAGTCAAAGACAGTGCAACTAAATTCAAAATTCAAGTCTGAAGTAACTTGCTAGGCTGCAACAAAAAGGGGCACATCAAAGACAACTATCTGAACCAGAAGGAAATGAAGAAGTAATGGAAGAAGAAAACACTGCATGTGACTTGGGATGAATCCTCTTCAGAAGATTCTGACGAAGAGCTCGAACAGACGAGCTTCCTCGCACTTACGGCCCGAGAACAAGTTGACGAATTTGAAACTGAGAGCAAGTTGAAAATAGAGTCCGAGAGAAGCCATAGATCCGTATCCGTTTCCGAAGGGCCTAACCCCACTGTAAGTTCTTCTCAAATAGATAAACTACATAACTTAGTGAATTATCTCATGTGCAAGTTAGCTAAATCCAACATCCGGGCCAAGTTATTTCAAAAGGAGGTAACAACCCTTAAGGAAGTGACTAACCCAAGATCCTTGACTAAAACTATTCAAACTGAAACTTCAACTCAAGTTCAACAACTTGAGGAAGAAAATTCCAGACTAAAAAGTCAAGTCAAGGAACTAAAGGAAACATTAGAATGGTTCACCTTGGGTTCCAAGAATCTTGATTTGATTCTTAGAAACCAAAGAGTCGTATACAATTGATCTGGACTTGGATACAAGGCTAAACACAAATTTAAATCATATTTATCTTTTGGTAATTGTACCAATAGAAGAATAGTCCAATCATGGGTCCCCAAGTCTAACTTGATTAATCAAGTTAGACTTGGTCAATATTGGATCCCCAAGGATCAAATCCACTTCCTTGATAGACCCTATCGAGGCTATGATCCATGGGGAGCCAATAGAAAGACCATTTTTATCATTAGATAGACCTGTTTGATGTTTGTTTTATAGCTTTTATTATACATGCTTAGATTATGCTAGATAAGGACCTAGGCTTGATTCACACTTGACTAGTTAGACCTAGGATTTTTAGAAAGGAAATTAAATATTCAATTTCTTTGAAAGGCTTTGTCTAGAAGTGATAGATGATCTCATACCCAAGAAGGTCTAATGTCTCGTCACAACCTGGAAGTCAATCATTGAAATAAATATTTAATTGACTAATTATTAAACCTTAGACTAACTCAAATATAAATCAATCCTTAGATGATAATCTAAATTGAAGATAAAATTAACCATCTCACAAAAACTTATAAGGTTCTATGATTGACAATTTAGGAAAAAGTGATATAGACATAGGTAAAATTTAGATCAAACTTAAACAATTAACTCAATAAATCAAAATCAAACTTAAACAATTAACTTGATAAATCAAAATCAAAATTAAACAATTAAATTAATAAATCAATCAAGTTCAAACTTAATTCAAACCCAATCAATTAATTAATTACTTCAAGTAAGAATTAAAATTAAAAATAAATTAAATTAACTAATTAAATCAAATTTAATCAAGTATCTAAAATTAATCAATTTAAAATTAAAACATTAAGTAAAACTCAATCAACCATCTCACAATCACCCATAAGTATAACATGATTGACAACTTAAACTGGGTGAGATGGAGAATAAGGGGATGAACTCAATCAATCTATCTATAATCCTTTTGAATTGGACCCAAATCGAATATTTTATGTGTAGGAACATAATGATTTGGACTAATGGATATTGGATAGTGGATGCTCTAGACACATGACCGAAGATTGATTGAAGTTCACCAAGCTAAAATTAAAAAATCTAGGGTCAGTTGCATTCGACAACGATGAAACACTTAAGGTAATCGGAATAGGTAATATCAAACTAAGTTCTGATTTTTTTATTTGAAAAGTTCTATTAGTGGATAAATTGAATTTTAACTTACTTAGCATAAGTCAACTGTGTGACTCTGGGTACTTAGTAACATTTTCAAACTCCGAGTGTTTAATTAAAATTGTCAAAAATCCTGAAATTACACTTAAGGGAATTAGGAAAAAGAACATCTACACAATTAACCTACCAACCTCCTCACCCAAGTGTCTCTTAACACAACAAGAGGAGACTAAATTGTGGCACAGAAGATTGGGTCACACCCATATTAGACTCATTTAAAAAATGAGTCAAAATAGCTTAGTTAGAGGTCTACCCAAATTAAAAAATTTAGAAAATACAATCTGTAATGCTTGTCAACAAGGTAAACAAACTAAGTCAATCCATAAGTTAACCAACCTGAATCGAACTAACTCGATACTTGAGCTCCTACACCTAGACCTATTTGATTCACATGGAACCAAATCACTAAGCATAAACCAATGCTACTTTGTCATAATTGATGATTACTCAAGATTTACTTGGGTAAAATTTCTAAAAACCAAAGATGAAACTGTTGTTGTAACGACCCAACTCCTGGGTACTAAGCTGTGAGCTGGAAACGCTACATTAACTACTGAAGCTACTGTGCTGTACTGTGCGGAAACTGGGTAAAATAAAATTTCACTAACTGACTCTATTAAACTGACAACTGGTACACCCATGCTGTTATAAGGAAGGGTTCAAGACCTTTCCGGTTGGGGTATATGTGCTAAGGAGGATACTTGACCTCCCATCTGAGCTAGAACTCAAAGCTAACTTCCCAGCTAACTGCTGTTCGATCCACGGATCGATCAAACTTGCCGCGATTCTGTACCCTGCTGGATCGGTCTGCGGACCGATCCAGCAGAGGCTGGATCGGTCGGCAAGACCGATCCGTGTGTTCGGATCGGTCTGCAGACCGATCCGGGCACCTGGAGATGTTCTGTTCGATACTGGGTCGGTCGGCTGATCGATCCAGGGAGATACAGTAGGCTACTGTATCCATCTGGATCGGTCGGCTGACCGATCCAGGAAAAGGAATGGCACTGGATCGATCCAGGTTCTGATAGTCTGAAACGAAATCAGAATTTCTGATTTCCAGCACTGATTCGTGCCAAAAATCACATACACGAGCTCTAGATACATGAAAAACACTCTAGCATGTAAATACTAACATTCTAAACATGATAAACTAAACAAGGCATAGTTTACTAAGCTATAACACCTAGTAACAAGACTAAGTCATAAAACTAGACATGTTAAGTACTAAAACTGAAATAAAAGCGTGTAGATCCCAAGGATCTTTATTCCAGACCCCTTGCACACACACATCATCGTAGCATCGCCCTCCAGCCTCCGCTAGTCCACTTTTCTTTTACCGGTATCTGCAGTATAAGAAAAGTAGCATCTGTAAGCTAAGAAGCTTAGTAAGAAACCATCTACCTCACAAAAACATGCAACGATGCGATTATGTTTTTAAAACATGCTGTTTGAAAACTGAACTGAGCATGGCAACATGGCATGGAACTGAGCATAGCATACTGTATCTGAAACTAAGCAGGAATACTGAACTGGTCATGCATATACATCTAACTGGTCATGAACTCAAATCATGAAACTTAACTGAGATAATTAACTGAAACTGAAACTAAGTTAGTGTTTTCATCACTGATTATATATTTGGAAAAACTATATATAATAATAGATGAAAATACTAAACATGCTGCTGGGGCCCTGGCAACTGTACTTACTGTGCGCGCATCCCTACGAGACCCGGGATTGCAAGTTCCGAATCCAGCAGGGTTACTAGGTTATCTGAACCTAGGGATGACTGTGGGAGTCCAGCCCATGGATAGCTGATCCAAGTACAGTGCCATCTGAATAAAAGTAAAATACTGAATACTGTTTTATTTTACTTTGCTGTTCTAGGTTATCTGAACCTAGAGCTAGGTTATCTGAACCTAGGGGCTACTGTGAGAGCCCACCCAATGGATATCTGATCCATATAGCTGTAATAACTGATAATAAGCTGAATAAAATGTTTCTAATACATTTTTCATGCTGTTGGGACGCCTACTGGTGCATCCTACTGAACTGGGCATTCTACCGAATGCTTGGTGTGCACTAAAAGCACCCCTAAAACTGAAAACTGTAGAACTACTGAACTAATGTCAAAACTAACAGGCGAGAGCAATTATACTGCAGGTGAGGGGTTTCTTACCTCAATCGCAAGGTTTTCTTACGATTCTATCCGCTAGGTTTTCCGGAAAAACTGCTCCGTTCGACGAACCACTTACGTCCTCGCGTTCCTCTCGCGGAGAAGAACCGACTTCGTGCTGGTGTGGTCGCCGGAAAGTGAACACACGATCCTAGGGAAGGAACCCTAGGTCTCCTTTGCTTTGTTTGCTGCGCCGAGAGAAAGAAACGGGAGAGGGAGAGAAAGGCTTCGGTGAGGAGAGAAAATGTCGAACCCAAAAGAAAATAAACCCATCCCACTTAAGTTTTCTATTTATATCAAATAGTTATTTCTCCCAAATCAAATATAAATATATTTGATTTCCTATCCTTTCAGCACGGCCCTGCTGAGTTCACTTGGTTTCCGGAACACATAATAAGTCGTAGGCTCCGATGGGTCCCGGGTTCGATTCCCGCGTAAACCATTTTGCGACTTATTTATTTTTGCTACTTCCGGTACTCCAAAAATTATGTAAAAATATCCTAAAAATCTAGAGAAATCATAGGATATTTCTAAAATAAATTCGGGAATTTTTCGGGCTTTACAGTTGTGCCCAAAGGATGTCCACATATCTCTGCAATGACATGATATTATCCACTTTGGGCGTAGGCTCTCATGGCTTTGCTCTTAGTCTCTCCCCAAAAGGCCTCATGTCAATGGAGATATCCTACATCCTTCTAAACCCATGATCTTTACCAAATTTTTTAAATGTGGGACTTTGATTGAACCCCAACAATCCTCCCCTCAAACGAAGGACCACAATTACTCTTATGGTGCGGGCCTCCCCGCGAGCATCTGGTGGTCACCCTGACCTGCTCTAGTCTTCCCCACAAGCATCCGCACCCGGTCACCTTGACCTACGATGGGCCTCCCCGCGAGCATTTGTCACCTTGACCTGCTTCGGGCCTCCCTGTGAGCATCCGGTCACCTTGACCTATTCACCTCCCCGCGAGCATCTGGTCACCCTGACTTGCTCTAGGCCTCCCCGCAAGCATCCAGTCATCCTGACCTGCTCCAGGCCTCCCCGCGAGTATCCAGTCACCCTAACCTGCTTTGAGACCTCCCTGCCAATATCCGATCACCCTGGCATACTCCGAGCCCACCCTTAACTTCGTTCAAGGTCGCCCCACATGGCATCTAGTCCGGACCATGGCTCTGATACCAATTGTTGCGCCCAAAGGATGTCCACATATCTCCATAATGGCATGATATTATCCACTTTGGGCCTAGGCCCTCATGACTTTACTCTTGGGCTCTCCCCAAAAGGCCTCATGCCAATAGAGATATCCTACATCCTTTTGAACCCATGATCTTTACTAAATCTTTTCAATGTGGGATTTTGATTGAACTCCAACAGAAACTCTCAAAATCTTTTAGTCTTTTTGCAAGTTAACAGAAAATGAAAAAGACGTCAAAATCAAAAGAATTAGAAGTGACCATGGAGGAGAATTTGACAATCATAGGTTTAATGAATTTTGTCAAACAAATTGATACAATCATGAATTTTCATGTCCTAGAACTCCCCAACAAAATGGTCTAATAGAATGAAAAAAATAAAACACTACAAGAGGTCGCTGAACCATGTTAAACGAATATAACCTAAGTAATTAATTTTGGGCCAAAGCAATAAATACAACATGTTACATTTAAAATAGAATATTAATCAATAAATTTCAAAATAAAACTCCATATGAAATATATTATAATAAAATCCCTAACTTAAATTATTTAAAGGTGTTTGGATGTAAAGTCCACATATTAAACACTAAGGACTATTTAGGAAAATTTATATCAAAATCAACAACAAGAATCTTTTTATGGTACTCTACAACTTGTAGGACTTATAGAATCTATAACAAAAATATCATAAAAGTTGAAGAAACAACTAATGTGATTTTTGATGAAGAAAAATAATTTACCTAATTCAATAAATAAAAATATTAGTCAAAATACAAGAAACATAGAAGATGATGAAGATATTTAAATTAAACTTAAACCTAGAGAATCACAAGAACCAATCGTTGGCTCTAACATAAGACCTTCTAGAATAAGTTCTAATCATCCATTTGACCAAATTATGGGTGATCCAACCCTAAGAGTTCAAATTTGATCATCGTATAGAAACCTAAGTTAAATAGCTCTAATTTTTAAAATTAAACCAAAGACTATAGAAGAAGTCCTACCTGATCCAGACTGGATAGTTACAATGCAAGAGAAACTAGCTCAATTTAAAAGAAACCAAGTCTAGGAACTTGTACCTAAACCCATAAACAAATCCATAATTGATACTAAGCGGGTATTTAGAAATAAACTAGATGATAAGGATGAAATCGTAAGAAACAAGGCTAGACTAGTAGCAAAGGGGTTCGGCTAAATAGAAGGATTAGATTATGATGAAACCTATATGTAATGACCCGGCCCTTTGGCCTCTTGGGTGGCCCTTGCGGTGGCCCACTGGTGGCCCTTATGTCGTCGGCCCATTTGGCAACCTCTCATGTCGTCGACCGACGACCCTTTGGCCGTGCCGTTACTCACTAGGTCTTTCCACCCCTGGCCAGTGGATTTTTGCCTCCCCAGGATTCGAACTCTAGACCTCCAGACTTATGTACTAGAGTTTATGAATCCTGGTAGGCAAGTGACCCGACCCTTTTAGCCTCTTGGGCAGCCCTTGTGGCGGCCCAACGGGCGACCCTTATGTCGTCGGCCCATTTGGCGACCTCTCATGTCGTCGACCGACGACCCTTTGGCCGTGCCGTTACTCACTAGGACTTTCCACATATCTCACTTGGTTACCAGGATTCATAAACTCTAATACTTAAGCCTGGAGGCTTAGAGTTCGAATCCTAGGGGAGGCAAAAAATCCACTGACCAGGGGTGGAAAGTCTTAGTGAGTAATGGCACGGCCAAGGGTCATCGGTCGACGACATTAGAGGTCGCCAAATGGGCCGACGACATAAGGGTCGATGGTCGACGACGTGAGAGGTCGCCAAATGGGCCAAGAGGGCCGGGTCGTTATCTCACTTGGTTACCAGGATTCATAAGCTCTAATATTTAAGCCTGGAGGTTTAGAGTTCGAATCCTGGGGGAGGCAAAAATCCACTGCCAGGGGTAGAAAGTCCTAGTGAGTAACGGCATGGCCAAAGGGTCGTCGGTCGACGACATAAGAGGTCGCCAAATGGGCCGACGACATAAGGGCCGCCAGTTGGGCCGCCACAAGGGCTGCCCAAGAGGCCAAAAGGGTCGGGTCGTTACACTATATATCTGTGGCTAGACTTGAATCCATCAGGATGCTGATAGCCTATGCAGCATATAAAAGATTCAAGTTATATCAAATGGATATAAAATCTACATTCTTAAATGGGTTTATCAAAGAGAAAGTTTATATAAATCAACACCTAGGATTTGAGAATTTAGACCACCCAAACCATGTCTTTAGGTTAAATAAAGCCTTATATGGACTAAAACAAGCACCTAGGGCCTGGTATAAATGACTATCAACCTACCTAGTATTCAAGGGGTTTAACCAAGGACAAATAGATCAAATTTTATTTGTTAAAACCATAGAAAAAGACATCTTTATAGCTCAAATTTATGTAGATGGTATAATTTTTGGCTCAACTAATACTAAATTTTTAAAAGAATTTACTAAATTAATGGAAAATAAATTTGAAATGAACCTAATAGGAGAACTTAACTTTTTCTTAGGCTTACAAATAAAACAAACAAAAGAAGGAATATATATTTTTCAAACAAAATATGCTAAGGAATTAATTAAAAAGTTTGGAATGAAAAATTCTAAAAATATAAATACCCCAATGGCGACTAATGTTAAAATTGACTCTGACTTAGAAAGAAAACCAGTAGACTTGAAATACTATAGAAGTGCAATAGGGAGTCTACTATATCTAACTGCAAGTCAACTTAATATTCTATTTGTAGTTGGTATGTGTGCTAGGTATCAATCTTGTGCAAAAGAATCACACCTAACTAATGTAAAAAAAATACTTAGGTACATTAAGGGAACCCTAAGTGTAGGACTTTGGTACCCTAGGACTAGCGCATTTGACTTAGTTGAGAACTCTGACTCAGACTATGCTGGGTACAAACTAGATAGAAAAAGTACAAGTGGAAGCTGCCAACTTCTAGGTTAGTGCCTAGTAAGCTGGTCAAGCAGAATCAACACTATGTTACTCTATCCACTACTGAAGCAGAGTACATAGCAATGGGAGAATGTGCATCTCAATTTCTATGGATGATGTACACTTTAAAGGATTATCAATTAGATTATAAAACTATAAAAATTTCAATTGATAACATAAACTCCATTAACTTAACTAAAAATCTAATCCACCACTCAAGGACTAAACACATAGAAGTAAACATCACTTTGTAAGGGATCATGTAGCTAAGGGTGACATTATACTTGATTATGTTGAGTCTAAGTTAAACCTAGCTCACATTTTCACAAAACCCTTACTTAAACTTGAGTTCAATGCACTTAGAAGACAATTAGGTATGTGCTTAGTAGAATAGATTTTAATACTTTCAAAATTATTCCTTTATATTATTGCTCTTTCAAAAGTTATGATTTTTTTCAAAATAATCTTGGTTTTAAAATTCTAGGAAAAATATTTTCAAAAATCTAATTTTATTAGCATTTTCAAAAGATTGGGCTTAGCCTAGGTATCTACCCCTAGAAAGCATGCACCCTTAAGTTTTTGCTAGAGCATCTCACAAGCACACTAGGAATACCTTGCTTGTGTATGACAAACACTTAGACTGGTGTGAAATGCATAGGGTACTTCCTGTACTTCAGAATGCTTATATTTGTGCAGCAATATAAGTCTAGGCAATAAATACCAAGTTAAATTGATCAAGTTAAGTTATCCATTTTAGTCAAACTAACTGGAACACTTGCTTAACTTGACTAACCAAGTGAAAGCTACTACCTCATGGTAAACAGCTAGTGCCTAAAGGTTAGACATTTGTTTAAAGAAAAGTATATGTTTGTTTTTGAAGATTTTCTTACATTTGACACTCATGCTTTAACTCTTAGGACCCTAAACTTAAAACACTTAACTTTGGCATTAACCAAGGGGGAGTGACAAGAGCTAAGGCATTAAGTTAAATATTTTCTCAAAATTAAAGTTTCTTCTACTTTTCAAAATCTCAAATATCCTTTAATTTTTTTTATCTTTATAAAGCTAAATCTTTAGTTAAATTCTTTTTATAAAGCTAAAATATTTGATAAAGTAGTTTTAAGTATTTGAAAACATTTTCTTAGCTAAGTATTTTTACAAAGGATTTTTTAAAAAAACTAAGGAAATTTCAAAACTTAAATTTATCCAAGTTTTTTTTTTTTGACTAAGCTAAGTATTTAGTTAAATTTTTTTTTTCAAAAAATCCTTCTAAAACTAAGCACTTAGTTAAACTTTTTAATCTTTCAAAAGCTAAGTATTTTAAAATCCCTTTTAGGCTAAATTTGTTTAAAATGATAAATTCAAAGGGAGCTTCAAATTAAAATTTTGAAAGAAATTAAGAGTTAGTATTTTTTTTTTCTCTTTATTTTTTCTCTAAATTAGTATCTTTGTGATTATGTCAAAGGGGGAGAGAAAGTAAAATGTTAGAAAGATAAAGTTAAGTTAAACATATAACTTTTGATTAAGGGGGAGCATAAGGATTTTTTTTCAAAATTATTTTACTTATGCTTAAGTTCTGTCAATTATTTCACTTATGCTCATGCTTAAGTTCTTTACATTATTGTTATATTTCACTTAACTTTGAACCAGGTTGTCATAATAAAAAAGAGGGAGATTGTTAGTGCAGGGAGCACCGGACGATTGAACCTAAGTTTTGATTATAGTAAAGGGTCCAAAGTTAAGGTTTCTTGTTGTCTAACAAGGTTAAATGAGCTTGCAAGAAAGTCCTAAGTGTTCTTAGGCAAAAGTCCTACTGGATTCTAGGTAGGTGAAAAGTCCTAACTGCGGTTAGGTGAGGCAAAGTCTTGGCGGGTCGAGCACTTTGGGCAAAATCCTAAAGTTGGGGACTTTAGGTGAATATCCAGATGGTTGCGGACCAGGTGGAAGTCTAGATGGGTCGTGGAGCAGATGTTTGTTACGATTCCACAAGTGCATGGATTCGTCATTAGTAATAAAGATTATCGATCCCACGAGGATTGGTTATAAGCACTAGCAATGGTTCACTTAAGATTAGCTAGACTATCAATAGTTGTGAGTTATCCAAAGAGAAGAGAATTGGAAACGGAAACGAGAACTAGCAAAGAAGAAGTAATAGACTTGGTTTATGAAGAGTCCTAGGAGTTCGGTTTCATTGTGGTGGTATTGATGTATCACATTCTATCCTTTACTTATTGTCCATGTCACGCCCCGGAGGAGTCCCTGTCCGAAGAAATTTCGGCAGCATCTCCCCTGTACGGCGGACAATCTGAAACTTTCTACAATCACCATATACCTCAGCCACATGCGACTGGAATAATAAAACAATCACCACGCAGTTAATATCAATTTCAGCCTCTGGCTGACACAACCACGCAGTTTAATAGTAAACAAATAGAACAGTAATACGATGACTCGAAAACAACTCTACTCAACTACACTCGTAAAGCTCAAATCCGATTTTTCCCACTCCACTACACTCATAAAACACAAATCTGACAAACTCACCTCTTCTGCCGTCTAGGCAGGCATGGAGTAAAACATATCCAAATCATACCAAAATCCATCAACGATAAGAAACCATACAAGATCCATAAGTAAAACATTACAAGACCAAGACATAGTCTGATAGAGAAAACTAAAACAACAACTCGTGATTAGCAGAGGACTAGCACTACGTGCAATGGGGACTAGCGACTGGAACTGCTCCGGACAGCCTCAACCTGAAAATATCAACGGAGGAAGGTGTGAGTCCAACACTCAGCAGGTACAACTGATATACATAATAAAGTAAATAACAGACAATACTAATCATGCGTACGTCTCCTGAATACGAGAAGAATAAATGCAACTGAAACAAAAATAGGAGAAAACTGTACTAACCAGGACCAAGGTATAAAGGTAACAGGGTCGTCAAACCGAGGGTGTCATAATCCTGTATGCATGTCAATCATATGCATCCATATAAATTCAGCAAGTAAATGCAGCAAACACAAACAATAAATGCATCATGCATATGATGCCAATGACATGGTCACCCCTGACGCCAGTCAGACATCTCACACACAATTGTGAGTCCGAGTGGGTAGAGCTGTGACAACCGTGCACTCTGACATCACTGCCCCTGATGAGTGACCGAGTGGACGGGATGCTGTCGGAGTACACACATACTCCTACCCCGAAATAATAAATGGGGGAGCACAATGCTCTCATCTCCCGGTACACGATGACGGGAAGGAATCTCTACCGGCTAAGTCACACTACCCATGAGCGGACCAACGGAGCCAAACAAATTCCAACTGTCTGTCGGCTACAACGCTGCTACACTAAACCAACGGAGCCAAACAGAGCGGAACTGTTTGCCGGCTACCACGCTGAGTCACTAGACCAACGAAGCCAAACAGCAGAACTGTCATACACCTGTCTGATATACCACTAACCCATGAGTGGTAGTGTGTACAGATACATGTAACTAGCGATGTGCTCAACAATAATGGAGCAGACAATCGCACAGCATGCAATCATGCAAGATGATGCATGACACTAAACATGACAATATCACGAATAGCATAGCATGCTCTATACATAAGTATAAAATGTGTACTACAAGATAATGAATCAAATGGAAGGTACACAAACAGATAGGGTATCAAATAAACCCTAGATCCTGAACATAATATCTCATATGGTTGTGTCACTACCTAAAAGCATGAATGATCAGGTAAATAATAACATGCAGTGCATAATAAGTAAACAAACAAACATGTAATAGATCATGTAGTGACCAACCGAAACAAATGGAAGAAACACAATCATTGCTATATGTTAAACACATTATCATGCATATCAAAAGACATAAGTCAAAGTACCCGCCTCCAATAAGAAATGGTCCAATCCGATAAATCGAGATACTCGTCTCGCGTCAAACTCCTATGTTAAATCGCACAGTTTAGCTAATTTAATTATAAACAAATAGTTAAACTAATTTCTAATCCATACATCTGACCAAGCTATACATGATCGTCTAACTACAAAACATATTAGGTCCCTACCCCCTTACCTCGGTTCGCAGTCGTGCTTCGCACCGGAGTCCAAAGTTTACTGCTAGAATATTTCACAGCAAAGCCTTCCTCTCCCTCACAGCCCCTGAATGCTGATGCACAGCACACATCAACCTGCTGCAATCCTTCCCTACGATTTAGTTCAAGGTGAAGTCACGATAGAGATTACAAATACATCAACAATAACCTAATCTTACCTCAACAGGGACCTAGGACACAGAGGAAAGGCTCGGCAGAACCTGGTGGGCGGCAACAGTGAGGTGCAGCAATGCGACGACGGCAGTAACCTAACCTAGGGCACGACATAGTAAGGGAAGAGGTGGTGCTCTGCCGGGGTGCTCTGCCGTGCGGAGGAAGCCGAAACAAAAGGGTGTCACGGGCTGAGGTTAGGGCAAAGAGACGGCGTCGCTGTGGTGGCTTCGTGCGGGAAGAAGGCTCGGCTAGGGCACAGAGGAAACTCGGCCAAGGAGTCTCGGTAGCGGCACAAAGGAAGTCGGAGAGGGCTCGGCGACGTCGACTGCGCTGGCAGCTCAGAGAAGGAGACGGGAGGCGGAGGAGGGAAAGCCGGCACTGCTCGGCGTCGGCGGAGATGCTAGGGCTCGGCGGCGAGCCGGCACTAGGGCAGAGAGGGCTCGGTTTGGCTGTGCTCGCGTGTCGCCGGCGCTTGGACAGGGAGGAAGAAGAGATCGGCGCAGTCGGGGGTTGGCGTCGGCGCGCAGAGATCAGAAGAAGATGGAGCAAAAGAAAGAGACGTCGCAATTTCCCCTTAGCCGGCAATTTTGTACGCAAGGAGAGGAGAGGAAGGGCGCGGGCGGTTAGGGCATGGGCACACGGCGTCGAAGAGGATCGAGCACGAGGGTGATTCGGCGGGGAAGAAAGAAAATGAAAAAGAATAAAAGAAAAGGAAATATAAATATAAACATTTCCTCGTTAAAACGGGGTAGCCCAAACAGGCTTTCCCGGAACCCCATTTTATCCCCGTAAACTCGTCCATACGAGCTCCGAAAAATTCTCGAAAAATTTTCAAAAATTCCGGAAAATTTTCTTATTAATATTCGCCTATTTCCGGTATTTTATAGTCCATCAATATGCATTTGCCGGAAGCTAAAGTATATATTCTTAGGTACCAAATAAAGAGGACCCCTATGAAATCCTATTATGGTTAACCTCTATCACTAGGGCACTTCGATAGATCACGAGAACACTACTCTACTTGGTGTCACTAAGGATAGAGATAAGGAGCTTAATTTGGTCTCTTAATTCCTTGTGGAGGAGTTGTCTCTCCTTTCAAGGAAGTACCCTAGATGTCCGTGAACGGGTTACCCCTGTCACTAGGGCCCCTCGAGTATACGATCTAGGATATTCTCTCTACGAGATAGGCAATTCCTACACAATCAATCAATACGATATAGAGATCGAGTAGTCGAAACAAAGCAAGCGAAATCATCAAATGAAATAGAGGCAAAAGTATGAGTCTTACATCAAACCAATCCACAAATACTCCCTCATCCTAGAACAAGGAATCTACTCCATAGAAGCTGGAGAAAACCTGAAAGACATAATGTTAAACATACAATTCTCAATCAAGAAGAGAGGAAGAGAAAAGACGCTTGTCCAACGACAATGAGTGATCTTCGGATCCAATCCTTTGCTTCTGGAGTTGATGTGGTGATGAAGGATTGCTGGACGGAGGTCCTGGATGGCATGGAATGACACCAAGTCGATTCCCTCTCTAACGGCTTGCTTCCCGGCTCTCTCCCCTCGAGGAAAAGGGTTAAACCCCTTTTATAAGCTAGGGCACGGCTGCGACGGCACGATCGTGTAAGAATGGCACAGCCGTACCCTTTCTTGTCTCTGGCCGCACTGCACAGCCGTGCCAATTGGCACGACCGTGTGACCTTCGGGCTCGATTCCTGGGGCACGGTCATGCAGGGTTGCACTGTCGTTCCCTGCTTGGCTTTGGTCGTGGGGGGCACAGCCGTGCAAGTATGCACGGTCATGCTCTGATCTGCCTCTAGGTTGGCCGCACGACCATGCAAGAGTTGCACGGTCGTGCACTTCTCCTCTCCTGTTTGGCCCCACGGTCGTGCGAGGTTGCACGACTGTATTCTCTGGCTCGTTCCGATGCGTCGGCAATCGCTAATTTTACTCCGAAAGTTGTCCCTGTCAATACAAAACCAAACAAAGAGTAGATATCCAAACAAAAGAGTATATATGATGAGTGCATGATAAAAGAGGTGATCATGCAAAAAATATATACGTATAAAGCAAGTGAATGTGAATTAAAACATGCATAAACGATCATAAAATTTACGCACATCACACCCCCAGACTTGAACCTTTGCTTGTCCTCAAGCAAAAAACACTGCAAACTATGTTCATGAGCACCTGGCAGTGTTTCATAATCTCTAGTACATTCGCCTAACTCTATCAACTAGTTTCATTGATAAGCACGATTGTGGAGTAACCTAAGTATGGCCTAATCAAAAGTTCTTTGTACTCGGTGCAATAAGTAACTCAAACTCTTCAAGTTTCAATTTTCTGTCCTAGTTAAGTCGTCATACAATTGAGTTCCTAATGTTCCCGGTGATAGGCACTTACCTGCCGCACACTTGGTTTGTTTTCCTTAAATTACACAAGGTCTCAAACGATACTACTCGGAATCAAGAGAAACATAACATTCATTTCCCCAGTAACTTAACTCGGTCTCAAAGGGGTGAATTATTAGTTTCCACTCACGACAACTATTTTTTTTATCCCTTATTCAATATATATATATATATATATGATATGGGTTAGGTTTAGTAGATCCCCGGTGAAAAGGAGAAAGGAAATAGCAGAATTAAGCAAGCATAAATATTGGTTGGGGTAACATGCTTAAGAAAATATAGGTCAATATCGGCCGGGGTAACATGTTTAAGAAAATATAGGCCAATATCGACTAGGGTAACATGCTTAGGAAAATATAGGTCAATATTGGTCGGGGTAACATGCTTAAGAAAATATAGGTCAATATCGGCCGGGGTAACATGCTTAAGAAAATATAGGCCAATATCGGTCGGGTTTACACTTCTAAGATAGATAAACTAAGATTGTTTGAATTAATACATCTGAATGTATATTAGCATTGGGCGGACTTACATGATTACCTGGATGTGAAAAGATACAAAGCCTTACCAGATCTATAGTATATTATCAGATGATTAGGACGTATGTTGAACAATAGTAGTAACACACTCAGACATAACTTAAGTCCAATTTCGTTCGATACAAGTCATAGTATAAGATCGGACTATCTATAACGTAATAAAAACAGGATAAGTAGGTACGGACAATAAATATATCTCCATATAGTATATAAGACAGGGTGAGAACAAATATTTCAAGAATACTCATAAATAGCCTAATGAAGATATCTGTAGTATGTGATTGTATAACAGATTGGCTAATTTGGCGGGAAGAATGTTTCTGGACTCTTCTACAGGTACTAGGCGACAAAGAAGGTACATCTAGGGTACAAAAAAAGATTCCTTAAAGGTTATTTTTTGCAAGTACATGGTTGATGTCATCTCATAACAAACTTAACAAATCGGGGTCCCCTTCATGACTACAGAGGTTATATGAAGTGGTATAAAAAGGAGAATCCTCTCCGTTGGCCAGGTATGCTCTCGCTCACAACACACATAATCATCTATTGCAAACCCTAATTTTAGCTACTGTTCATCTTCTTCCTTCCACACTAAGAGAGATCACTTACTTGAGCGTCGGAGGGCCTAGCCAGGGATTCCCACCCCGGTCTTAGGTCACTGACGATAGTGTTGGTTGGTCTCTTTTACGCAGGAAGTCATCGGAGCTCCAGATCTTGGTATTTTTCACAAGATTCTTCCTCCTATCCTTGGATCTTTGCACAAGGAGGTGTTCTGTGACTTTATACTTCCGGATCTGCTTTGGTTTTCTCGGATCGGAAGTCCTCAGGTATTCTTCTTCATCCGAAGTACTCTCCCCAGCTTTCTATTTTGTCAAGCTTCTCAGACATGATCAAATTTGGCGCCGTCTGTGGGAACTTCACCTGAATCTGAGATTGCAAGATGGAAGACGCTGGAAAAATGAACCTACTCACTATTAGTCGGGAAGATCTGGATTTCCTTATTAACACTCATGTCCAGAAGGCTCTACAACAACAACAGGCTCATACTGGAGCTACCCTGCCAGTAGCTCATAATCCAGCGATCTCGACTACGGATCATCGGAAGGGAAGGGAGTTGGAAGAAGAAGATCGTGTGTATATTACTCCGGCCAATGCATCTCCAACTAGACGCCCTCACGCCTTCCTTCGTACCCCTTTCGAGCAGGGAGGACGAAGGCCTGTATTCCAAGAATCCTTTAGCGAGGCACCGAACAAAGAGAAGCGCAAAGCTAAGATGATGGTGGCTAGTGATAGCTCACCGAAAAGAATTATTTCTCCATTTTCTCATGGTGTACTAGATGATCCACTTCCTAAGCAATATCAAAATCTTCAGATCGGCGAATACATTGGAACCACAGATCCAGAGGATCATTTATTAAAATTCGAGAATATAGCATTATTACAAAAATTTTCTGACGGAGTGAAGTGTCGGATGTTCCTTACAACACTTAGAGGAGCTGCTCAATGTTGGTTCAAAAGATTGCCGGAAAATTCTATCCGAAGATTTAAAGATTTCAAGAAGGTTTTCTTACACCATTTTTCCAGCAACAAGAGATATCATAAAACTCCCTAGAGCTTATTCTCAATTAAACAAGGATCCAAAGAGGCCATTAGAGCCTACATCAAAAGATTCAATCAGGTAGCCATTGATGTACCCAATGCTACCACGGAGATATTAGTAAGTGATTTCTCTCAAGGCTTGAATGATAATGATTTCTTTAAAGATCTGGTGAGGAATCCTCCAGCCAATTTTGACTTATTAATTGAACATGCTACTGAGTTTATTAATGTCAAAGAAGCTCAGGCTGCACACCGAAAAGAAGATACCACTTCTTCTCCTGCTCCTATTAAGGAGAAAGCTCCTGCTCCTGTTCCTCCACCCAGAGGACCTCGAGTAATTCATCCACCTCATCATCATCCAGAATATCGTCCACAAGCAGTACAGCATGTGGAGATGCAGCAAGAAGCACCAAGAAAATGGTGCACTTACTACAAGACCAACAGGCATCATACAGAAGACTGTTTTATTTTGAAAAATAAGAAAGCAAATAGGGATCATTATCAAAGGCGAAACTACTATCAACAGCAATATCCCAGGCAGCAGAGTCCACTCAAGATAGAATACCGCCCGGTAGAACCTCAACAAGGTGTATTACCAAACTCGACCGATATAAATCAGGTGCCTGAGAAAACTCAGCCTGAGGCCACGATAGCCCGACAAGAAGAGAACAGAAGCAATGCCACTCGAGGTAGCATTAATATGATCGCGGGCGGGCCCACTGATGGAGACTCCAACAGGGCCAGGAAGCTACACGCCAGAAGACTTGAGATCCAAGCTGTGGGGTGCAGCATGGAAAGAGCAGCAGGGCCAGAAATCAGTTTTGGGCCCAAAGATCTTGAAGGGGTAGAAATACCCCTTGATGATGCATTAATAATTAAGGTTGTGATTGTTGGTTGCTACTTGGAAAACCTAGAGGTTCCACTGTACAAAAATTTTGTACAAAGGTCTGAACCTTTTCCTAGCTACCATGTGTTCTTTTAAATTAAATTTTGGATTGCCTGCGGAACTTAACACGTTTGATCCAAAACTTAATATATTCGTTCTTTTAGGTTTTGACTTGGGGCTCCTGCGAAACTTAACACGTTCGACCCAAATCACCTTAAGTTATTAATTCCATTAAATATTAATTTCCATAATTGGTTCCCAGTACTGACGTGGCGAGGCACACGGCCTTCTTGGATATGGGAGCAACCACCACCGACTAGACAAAACCTTTTATGGAAAGCTAATATTTAATTTCCTAAAATAACTTTAGGTTAACCGAAAAGAACAATCAAATCATAAGGAAAAATAAAACAAAAGAACACAACATCGAAAAACATATTCGAAATACTAGAATTGTAAACCTCTTGTATTTGGTATTATTTTCATAAATAACTAGTATGATGCGGAAAGGAAAAATTACTAGTTATACCTTCTAGAAAGACCTTTTGATCTTCTACCGTATTCCTCTTCTAACCTCGGACGTTGTGTGGGCAACAATCTTCTGAGATGAGAAACTACCAACCACCTTCTTCTCCTCCTAGCTAGGTTCGGCCACAACAAAGAAGCTTTACCAAGGATGAAGAACAAATCACCAACCAAGCTCCAAGGGATGCAAGCTTTCTCTCCTTCTTCTTCTTCTTCTCCAAGTAATATCCGGCCTCCACAAGATCTCCAATCAATAGGGATGATTCGGCCACCACAAAGGGGAAGAGAAGAAAAGAGGTTGGCCGGCCACAACACCAAGGAAAAGAGGAAGAGAAATACTAGAAGTTGTGTCTCATGAAGGCACCCCCTCCCCTTCTTTTATATTCCTTGGCCTTGGTAATTTAGGAAATTTAATTACAATAAAATTTTCTTAATTTTCCTTGACATGAATTAATTAAGAAAATTAAACAAAATTTCTTAAAACAACATGTCTTGGCCGGCCACATCAAAGAGAAGCAAATTAGACAAGTTTCAATCAACAAATTAAAACTTCCTAATTTGTTTCCGAAAATTTTAAAAATATAATTTCTCTTCAATAATCCCTTCATAGTTAATAAAAAGAAATTTCTATAATTTTAATTTTTTAACATGTGAATAATTTTTAAAGAGAAAATAAAATATTTCTCCAATCTACAAATAAGGAAAGAGATTTAATCTCTTTCTTTAATCTTTTGTAGATCCTTTTCAAGAGAGATATTTTAATTTTAATTCTCTTTAATAAATTATATCTTCCACATAATAAAAATTAAAATTAAAATTCTTTTTAATTTAATTATGGCCGGCCCCTCTAGCTTGGGTTTAAGCTAGGGCCGGCCACCCTAAACCATGCTTAGGCCGGCCCTAGCTTGATTCCAAGCTAGCTATTCCAAGCTAGCTTGGCCGGCCCCCTTTAGGTGGGTATAGAAGGTGAGTATAGGTGGGTATAGTAGTCTATAAATAAGAGGCTACGATAGGGACCGAGAGGAGGAATTGGTTTTGGTCTCCCGATAAAATTAAGCATCCCGTGTTCGCCCCGAACACACAACTTAATTTTATCAATAATAATTCATTCCACTAGAGAACTATTATTGAACTACCGCACCAATCCCAAATTATATTTTTGGGCTCCTTCTTATTATGAGTGTGTTAGTCTCCCTGTGTTTAAGATATCAAATGTCCACTAATTAAGTGAGTTACTGACAACTCATTTAATTAATATTTTAGTCCAAGAGTAGTACCGCTCAACCTTATCGTCATGTCGGACTAAGTCCACTTGCAGGGTTTAACATGACAATCCTTATGAGCTCCTCTTGGGGACATTATCAACCTAGTATCTCTAGGACACGGTTTCTTTCTATAATCAACAACACACACTATAAGTGATATCATTTCCCAACTTATCGGGTTTATTGATTCATAGAACTAAATCTCACCCATTGATAAATTAAAGAAATAAATATCAAATATATGTGCTTGTTATTATATTAGGATTAAGAGCACACACTTCCATAATAACCAAGGTCTTTGTTCCTTTATAAAGTCAGTATAAAAGAAACGACCTCAAATGGTCCTACTCAATACACTCTGAGTATACTAGTGTAATTATATAGTCAAGATAAACTAATACTTAATTACACTACGACCTTCTAATGGTTTGTTCCTTTCCATTTTGGTCGTGAGCTACTATTTATAATTTATAAGGTACTGATAACATCATCTTCTGCATGTGACACCACATACTATGTTATCTACAATATAAATTAATTGAACAACTACAAACAAATATAGATAATTTGACCAAATGTGATTCTTTATTCCAAATAAATGTTTACAAAAACTTAGGCTTTCAGTATACACTCTAACAATCTCCCACTTATACTAATGACTAAGCTGTCATATCTTCTACCATACATCTGATTCTCATTCCCTCCACATGACGATCGAAAGCTTTCGCTGGAAGGGCCTTAGTGAAATGATCTGCCAGGTTATCCGCTGATGCAATCTTGGCGATGACAACTTCTCCTCGCTTCACGATATCTCGTATCAGGTGGTACTTGCGCTCTATATGTTTACTTGCCTTATGAGATCGTGGTTCCTTCGAGTTTGCAACTGCACCACTATTATCACAATAAATTGTGATGATTTTGGGCAAACCAGGAATCACATCTAAGTCCATTAGAAAGTTCCTGAGCCATACTGCTTCTTTAGCTGCCTCAGAGGCTGCTACATACTCAACTTCCATGGTTGAGTCCGAAATGCATTTCTGCTTAACACTCCTCCATGAAATGGCTCCACCTCCTAAAGTAAACACATAGCCTAATGTAGACTTACTGTTGTCCCTATCTGATTAGAAATCTGAATCCGTGTAACCCACAGGGAGCAAATCATCTGCTTGGTAAACTAACATATAAACTCTAGTGCCTCTAAGGTACTTCAATATATGCTTTACTGCAGACTAATGTCCTTGTCTAGGGTAACTTTGATATCTGCTAACCATGCCCATGGAAAAAACAGATATTCTGTCTCGTACACAGCATTGCATACATTAGGCTTCCCAGAGCCGAAGCATAAGGAACTGCATTCATGTCCTTTATTTCCTTTAATGTCTTCGGAGACATCTCTTTTAGATAAAGCTACTCCATGCCTAAAAGGTTAGAAACCTTTCTTAGAGTTCTGCATGCTTAAAACGAGCAAGGATTTTTCTGATATATGAAGCTTGAAATAAGTAAAATATTCTTTTCTTGCGATCCCTTATTACTTTGATCTCAAGAATATATGCATTCTCCCAAGTCCTTTATATCAAATTGTTTGGACAACCAAACCCTTACTTCTGACAACATTTTGATATTGTTTTCAACTACCAAAAATGTTATCTACGTATAGTACAAGAAATACCACCACGTTTCCATCACACCTTTTGTATACACAAGACTTATCCGGTTACTAAATAAATCCATAGGTTTGGATTACTTTGATAAACCGGATGTTCCAAGACCTTGAAGCTTTGCCTCAGTCCATAGACTGATTGATCTTGCAAACAAGATGCTCTTAGCCCTTTGCAATGAATCCTTCTGGTTGCTTTATATGGATGCTTTCTTCAAGACTTCCATTAAAGAATGCTGTCTTGACATCCACTTGCCAAATAGATAAAAGAATCCGGATAGACTTAAGCATGGCTGCCAATGAAAAAGTTTCCTTTTTCATCAAGCCTTATTTTGAAAGTTTCTACCTTCCTGTCTATCCCTCTTTTCCTATTATAGACCTTTTTACACCCAAAGGCTTTTACACCATTTGGTGGTTCTATAAGATTCTAGATTTTATTAGAATATATATATTCTAATTCTATTATTCATTACTCTTTGCCAAGATGCTGCATCTTTATCTTGGAGTGCTTCGTTATATGTCCGGAGATCAGGTTCATGTCCTCCAGGGATCGAGTCCAAAAACTCTCCCAAAACATGAATCCTTTTAGGTTGCCTAACAACCCTCCCACTACGACGAGGCACTTTCTGCAATTGTGTATCATGTGTGATACGTGTTGCAGTTTCCTTGTGGTATCTCATCTTGTACAGTTGGTACTAAAGTAGACGTGTCCTCTCTTAGTTCTTCTGAAACAACTTTACTACTGAGTTTGTGATCCATTATATAGTCTTCTTCTAAAAACTGGGCATCGGTGCTAACAATGACCTTCTGGTCTTTAGGACTATAAAATAAACCTCCTTTCGTTCCTTTGGGATATCCTACAAACACTCGAACTTCTGTACGAGATTCTAACTTATCAGCATCTGGTTTCAGCACATGTGCTGGACTACCCCAATCCGAATATGTCTTAGACTGGATTTTCGCCCATTCCACAATTCTGTGGGAGTAGAAGAAACTGATTTAGAAGGCACTAAGTTCATAACGTATACTGCTGTTTTCAGAGCATATCCCCAAAACGAATTTGGTAATTCTGAATAACTCATCATCGATCTAACCATCTCCTTAAGAGTCCTATTTCTTCGTTCTGCTACACCATTCTGTTGGGGTGTTCCAGGTGCAGACAATTGGGATTGAATCCCGGCCTCTAATAAGTAATTCCTAAACTCTCCTAAGAGGTATTCGCCACCACGATCAGATCGTAGTGTCTTGATACTTTTACCTAGTCGTTTCTCCACATCAGCCTTGTATTCTTTGAACTTATCAAAGCACTCGGACTTGCGGCGCATTAGGTAAATGTATCCGTATCTTAAATAATCATCTATAAAAGAGACAAAATATTAAAAACCACCTCTTGCCTGGACAGACATAGGACCACACAAATCAGAATGAACCAATTCTAACACTTCTTTGGCTCTATACCCCTTGGCCTTGAACGACCTCTTGGTCATTTTACCTTCCAAGCAAGATTCACAAGTTGAAAAATTTTCCAACTCTAATGAACCCAAAAGTCCATCGGTTATTAGCCTCTGAATCCTACTTAAGTTAATATGACCAAGCCTTAGATGCCAAAGATATGCTTAGTTCATTTCCGAAGGTTTTTTTCTCTTATTTGAGTTAGAAGATGAGTTATAAATTTCCATGTTTTGCTTTGTGGGAGAAATTGGATTTAAAATATATAAATTGCCAACTAATGTACCAGAACAGATAATCACTTTATTTCTCTTAATAACTACATCGTTACTAAAGGAAACTGAATATCCATCTAAAAATAGTTTAGAAACTAAAATTAAATTCTTTCTAAAACTGGGTACATAAAGACAATTTCTTAAAACCAAATTTTTATTTCTACTAAAAGATAAGTAGACGTCTCCCACTGCAACAGCCGCCACCTTAGTAGCATTGCCCATGTAGACGGTAATCTCTCCATCAGTTAGTCGTCGGGTTTCCTGGAACCCCTGCAAGGAATTGCAGACATGATCAATGGCTCCTGTATCTACACACCAGGTGCTGGTAGATAACACCGCTAAACATGTTTCAACAACTAGAGCATGAGATATACCTTTGTTGTTCTGATTCCTACGAGGACAGTCCGCCTTCCAGTGCCCTGACTGCTTGCAGATGAAGCACTTGCCCTTCGGCTTCTTCATTCCAGCTTTAGGTCCTGTACTCTGAGATTTATTCACTTTCTTTGCTGAACCAACTTGTTTCTTCTTTTTCTTTCCTTTCGGCTTAGAAGTAGAACCATTTTCAACATAGTGAATATGAGAGTTGTGACGAAACAATCCTTCTGCTGCCTGAAGTTTTGTCAGTAGTTCCGCCAATGAATATACCCTTTTGTTCATATTGTAATTCAGGCGGAATTACTCAAAACTTCTAGGTAGTGTTTGGAGGATCATATCGATCTGGGTTTCCCCATCAATTTCTCCTCCAAGGATCTGTATCTCGTTCAGATAAGCCATCATCTTTAGGATATGATCCCTCACAGGAGTACCCTCTTGCATGGTGGCTGTCATTATCTTTCTCATGGCTTCTTGTCTAGAAGCCCTATCCTGATGACCAAAGAGTTCCTTGAGATTGTTCATAATATCATAGGCTGTTGGTAAATCTTGATGTTGATGTTGCAATACATTTGACATTGAAGCCAAAATGTAACACCGCGTCATCTCATCTGCTTTTACCCATTTCCTATGATATTCAATTTCCTCTTGGGTAGATTCATCAGTAGCTTCAGGACAAGGCTCAGTCAGTACAAATTTATAGCTTTCAGCAGTAAGGACAATGTCCAGGTTCCTTTTCCAATCTATGTAATTAGGCCCAGTAAGTCTATTCTGTTGAAGTATGATGGACAGTGGGTTGAAAGTCATCCTAAGAATCACAAATAACTTTTGGTCAGAACTCTAAATTTAGAATAATATTGATTCCTCAAACAATACTATTTTAAATTAACCAACACCTCAAACCACCGTGAATTTTGTATGCCGCGATAGTGTGGACGTATACAAATTCAACATTTGTAAAAGGGGGTTTTAACCCATTAATTTTATTATCTTGTCAACCTAACTTTTTGACAAATAAAATTAATAGTTGGTATCCTTTGGTCACACAAATAATAGCAGTGACTCCGATGGGGAGGATACTATTAGATGTGTCTAAGTGTATACTATTACTTGACAATAAGTCCATTAATAAGATTATGCCCCTTCCGATGGGGAAGATCACACGCTCCTAATTAACTTTCTATAGTCATCCAAAATGGAAGTCTGTTCTAGTGATCCACAAACAAGCTCATCCGATATGGAGGAAAGCACTCAGAGCCAACGCGCAAGCTTGTTTGCATCACTTACAAACCAGTAATGGAGACCATGGGTTTTACTTAAAAATCCCTCTCCCACTTAGTTATTTATAAATGAGGAATTTTAACTATGCTAGCCTACTAAACATGTATACTAACATGCACACACAGCACAATATAAAAGCAATAAATAGAAAATCTAATGTTCAACTATTATGACTTTTATCTATAGTTGTCCTCCGTGTGTTGTCATCCCAAGCTGCTGCCATATTTGGCCACCGCTACCGGGTCTAGCTGTCGCATCTATCTTGCACCTTGTTCCGCTGCGCCTCTGGTCCTTAGAAGGTTCCACGCTTTGCAAGATTCGATCCGCGACATAAATAGAATTATACAATATTGATCCTATATTCCATAAAAGGAATGTACATGTATCTAGATCAAAAATAAAATCCTAATAAAACTAAATACAGCTCCTGCTGTATTTTATAATACAATCATGCACACACATATAAATGCCCTTGACATGTCCAAGGGTCCAATCACACACATAAAACTATAAGCCATAATAGTTGGATCCTGCATCCACAAAGTTAGCACATCCTACTATTATCCTGCCTAAATTATGTATGACATGTGCATAATTAAACTAATACCAAATACACAGAGGCAAAATCCTAGCTCTGATACCAATTGTTGGTTGCTACTCGGAAAACCTAGAGGTTCCACTGTACAAAAATTTTGTACAAAGGTCTGAACCTTTTCCTAGCTACCATGTGTTCTTTTAAATTAAATTTTGGATCGCCTGCGGAACTTAACACGTTTGATCCAAAACTTAATCTATTCGTTCTTTTAGGTTTTGACTTGGGTCTCCTGCGGAACTTAACACGTTCGACCCAAATCACCTTAAGTTATTAATTCCATTAAATATTAATTTCCATAATTGGTTCCCAGTACTGACGTGGCGAGGCACACGGCCTTCTTGGATATGGGAGCAACCACCACCGACTAGACAAAACCTTTTATGGAAAGCTAATATTTAATTTCCTAAAATAACTTTAGGTTAACCGAAAAGAATAATCAAATCACAAGGAAAAATAAAACAAAAGAACACAACATCGAAAAACATATTCGAAATACTAGAATCGTAAACCTCTTGTATTTGGTATTATTTCCATAAATAACTAGTATGATGCGGAAAGGAAAAATTACTAGTTATACCTTCTAGAAAGACCTCTTGATCTTCTACCGTATTCCTCTCGTTGTGTGGGCAACGATCTTCCGAGATGAGAAACCACCAACCACCTTCTTCTCCTCCTAGCTAGGTTCGGCCACAACAAAGAAGCTTTACCAAGGATGAAGAACAAATCACCAACTAAGCTCCAAGGGATGCAAGCTTTCTCTCCTTCTTCTTCTTCTTCTCCAAGTAGTATCCGGCCTCCACAAGATCTCCAAGCAATAGGGATGATTCGGCCACCACAAAGAGGAAGAGAAGAAAAGAGGTTGGCCGGCCACAACACCAAGGAAAAGAGGAAGAGAAATAATAGAAGTTGTGTCTCATGAAGGCACCCCCTCCCCTTCTTTTATATTCCTTGGCCTTGGTAATTTAGGAAATTTAATTACAATAAAATTTTCTTAATTTTCCTTGACATGAATTAATTAATAAAAATTAAAAAAAATTTCTTAAAACAACATGTCTTGGCCGGCCACATCAAAGAGAAGCAAATTAGACAAGTTTCAATCAACAAATTAAAACTTCCTAATTTGTTTCCGGAAATTTTAAAAATAAAATTTCTCTTCAATAATCCCTTCATAGTTAATAAAAAGAAATATCTATAATTTTAATTTTTCAACATGTGAATAATTTTTAAAGAGAAAATAAAATATTTCTCCAATCTACAAATAAGGAAAGAGATTTAATCTCTTTCTTTAATCTTTTGTAGATCATTTTCAAGAAAGATATTTTAATTTTAATTCTCTTTAATAAATTATATCTTCCACATAATAAAAATTAAAATTAAAATTCTTTTTAATTTAATTATGGCCGGCCCCTCTAGCTTGGGTTCAAACTAGGGCCGGCCACCCTAAACCATGCTTAGGCCGGCCCTAGCTTGATTCCAAGCTAGCTTGGCCGGCCCCCTTTAGATGGGTATAGAAGGTGGGTATAGGTGGGTATAGTACTCTATAAATAAGAGACTACGATAGGGACCGAGAGGAGGAATTGATTTTGGTCTCCCGATAAAATTAAGCATTCCGTGTTCACCCCGAACACACAACTTAATTTTATCAATAATAATTCATTCCACTAGAGAACTATTATTGAACTACCGCACCAATCCCAAATTACATTTTTGGGCTCTTTCTTATTATAAGTGTGTTAGTCTCCCTGTGTTTAAGATATCAAATGTCCACTAATTAAGTGAGTTACTGACAACTCATTTAATTAATATCTTAGTTCAAGAGTAGTACCACTCAACCTTATCGTCATGTCGGACTAAGTCCACCTGCAGGGTTTAACATGGCAATCCTTATGAGCTCCTCTTGGAGACATTATCAATCTAGTATCTCTAGGACACAATTTCCTTCTATAATCAACAACACACACTATAAGTGATATCATTTCCCAACTTATCGGGTTTATTGATTCATCGAACTAAATCTCACCCATTGATAAATTAAAGAAATAAATATCAAATATATGTGCTTGTTATTATATTAAGATTAAGAGCACACACTTCCATAATAACCGAGGTCTTTGTTCCTTTATAAAGTCAGTATAAAAGAAACGACCTCAAATGGTCCTACTCAATACACTCTGAGTGTACTAGTGTAATTATATAGTCAAGATAAACTAATACCTAATTACACTACGACCTTCTAATGGTTTGTTCCTTTCCATTTTGGTCGTGAGCTACTGTTTATAATTTATAAGGTACTGATAACATCATCTTCTACATGTGACACCACATACTATGTTATCTACAATATAAATTAATTGAACAACTACAAACAAATGTAGATAATTTGATCAAATGTGATTTTTTATTCCAAATAAATGTTTACAAAAACTTAGGCTTTCAGTATACACTCCAACAGTGATAGCCAATTACACTATTTCTCATACCTTTATAGACACTGGTAGTTCTGTAAATATTATTTTCGAAAAATCGTTTGATCAACTGCAGATTGACCCAAGTGAACTTCAACAGATGGTGACTCCCCTGTATGGATTCACTGGTAATGAGGTACAACCGCTTGGCCAAATAAAGTTGGTCATATCTTTGGAGGAGGAGCCCCTAATGAGAACAAGAATATCTTACTTCATGGTGGTGGATGCCCCCTCCTCCTATAATGTGATACTGGGTCGATCGGCCTTAAATGAGTTTAGGGCGGTCGTTTCTACTTTCTGCCAGAAAATTAAATTTCCTGTTGATGACCAGGTAGGGGAAGTACGTGGTGATCAAAAGACAGCTCGTAAGTGTTATGTGGAGATTGTCAGAACTGAAGCCAGTGCCGCCCGAAAAATGCAAAGAATGAAGGTCAATGTCATTCAAGAGAGGTCACCTGTCCTAGTTTATGAGGAGAAGGAAGAAGTCCAGATACAAATCGGTCGACCTGAAGCTGTCACTTATGTCGCGGCCGATCTTGATCCTACGTTAAAAATAGAGCTGGTTCAATGCTTGAAGAAAAACAATGATGTCCTTGCTTGGACGACCAATGAAGTCACGGATGTTTCTCCTTCAGTAATGGAACATTCTTTACATGTCTTCCCAAATGCTCGGCCGGTTATGCAAAGAAAGAGGACTTTCAGTATGGAGCAAAATCAAATCATTAAAGAAGAAGTGGCTAAAATGATGGAGGTCGGATACATCAGGGAAGTACAATTCCCTAACTGGTTAGCTAATGTCGTCTTGGTCTCTAAACCAGGAAATAAATGGAAGGTATGTATCGATTTCCGAGATCTTAACAAGGCCTGCCCAAAAGATTATTATCCTTTACCCCGGATCGATCAATTAGTAGATTCCACGGCCGAGTGTGAATATATTTATATGTTGGATGCTTATCAAGGCTATCATTAGGTTCCTCTTGCTAAAGAGGATCAAGAGAATGTCAGTTTTGTGACATCTGAATGTGCTTATTGTTATAATGTTATGTCTTTCGGACTAAAAAATACAGGAGTAACTTATCAAAAACTTATGAATAAGGTCTTCTAAAAACATATTGGAAGGAATATGGAAGTATATGTCGATGATATTTTAATTAAGTCTCTTCATGCTACTGATCTCTGCAGGGATATAGAAGAAACTTGCGGAACATTGAGGCAGTATGGTCTCAAGTTGAACCCGGACAAATGTCTGTTTGGAGCAAAAGGTGGAAAGTTCTTGGGCTATATGGTGTCCGAACGGGGAATAGAGGCCAACCCAAGCAAAGTCAAAGCACTCCAAAACATGGAACCACCACACAATATGAGGGAAGCTCAAAGACTCACCGGTCGGATCACAACCTTGTCTAGATTTATCTCAAGATCGGCCGATCGTAGCTTCCATTTCTTTAAAATACTCCGGAAGGCTAACAAATTTCAATGGGATGAAGAATGCGACAAAGTCTTCCAAGAATTGAAATCCTTCCCGTGTTGGCTAAGCCTGTAGTAGGAGAAACCCTATGGGTATATTTGTCAGCCAATGAAAATGTTGTAGGCTCTATGTTAGATAAACAGGAAGGGAAAGAGCAACAACTTGTATAGTTTTCTAGCCATCTATTAAAAGGAGCCGAGTGTAGATATACTACACTCGAAAAGTTGGCCTATGCATTAGTGTTAACTGCTCGGAGGTTGCGTCCATATTTTTTAGCACATACAATTATTGTATTGACCAACAGTACTCTCGAGCGGGTGTTGCTTAATCCAGAGGCATCCGGTCAGTTGATCAAATGGACGATTGAACTTAGTGAATATGACATACAATACCAACCTCGCTCGGCCATCAAAGCACAAGCTCTAGCAGATTTCATCATAGAAGTTCAAGGTCCTGAAGAAGAGAGTACTTGGAAAGTTTATGTGGATGGATCTTCAACCAGACAAGGTAGTGAAATTGGTATTCTCCTTATATCTCCAAGGGAAGATAAGCTTCAACTTTCTGTCAGGCTGAATTATAGGGCCACTAATAATGAAGCAGAATATGAAGCATTGATAGCAGGGTTACAGGCAGCTCGGCATGTGGGGGCATCCCGGGTTTCTATTTATTCTGACTCTCAGTTAGCAGCCCAACAATTATCAGGTAACTTTAAAATCAATAATGATAAACTCAGGTTATATGCTGAGGCATTTGATAACTCCCATGCCCGACTCCAGTGCCCGACTGAGTGTACGAGGCATCCGGATTTATGTGACCGGTTTGTAAACTGCTCTTAGAAGTTATTTTAATAGAAATAGTTAGTAGCAATATTTGATACTGAATGGTTGCCAAAAGTATCCAAAATTGTCAATTTCAATATTGTTTCTAAAAGTTTATCAATAAGAGTGGTTTATATCAGCGGTTTATGCAAATCGATGCTAAAACTATATAATAGATGCAGTTTAAAAACCAATTCTAAACCACTAGAGCAATATAAGTAGTTTATAATAACACTTTACACAAGCTTCTGTTCTAAGAATCCAATATGAGCGGTTTGAAGATTTCTTCTAGAAGTTGGAGCAATATAAATAATTAGTAGCAGCGTTTTACTCAGAACCGCTACTAAAAGTAGCTAATATCAGCAATTTTAAAATTGTTTCTAATAGTTGCATCATTAAGAGTGGTTTATAGTAGAAGTTTTTTCGAATCGATGCTAAAGCTATGCAATAAGAGTGGTTTCATAATTGTTCCTAAAAGGGCAGGCAATAGAAACGGTTTAGTTCAAACCGATTTAGCTGGTCGATTTTCAAGAGTGGTATTAAAACCACTCCTAAACAACCGCTCCTATACGACGTGTAGATGTTTGCTTGTTCTTTTCCTTATTGTCTTTAGCTTTTGTATTCATATTAGTATTAGATTTTCTCTGTGCACTAATGAATACATATGAAGCAATCGATTTGGGGGCACCGTCTATCCAACCCCCCTTCTAGTCGGTCATACAAGATCCCCAACAGATACAACTACTGCAACACTTAAGAAAGAAATATCTGATACTCTTGGTTGTTATGACTTGCATATCCACAACATGCGGGGACAAGGATATGATGGTGCTAGCAATATGCGTGCCTCTTGAAATATATTACAAACTCTTTTCTTGAAAGATTGCTCATGTGCATAGTATGCACATTATTTCGTTCATTAACTTAAACTAGCATTAATTACAACTGCTGAAAAAGAGGTATCCATTTGGATATTCTTTTGAAAATTGAATTCTATTTGTAATCTCTTTAATGCATCTCCTAAACGTCATGCTAACTTACTTTCTGCTCAAAGAGTTAAAGTTACGCATATGGTAGCTATTGGTGAACGTGATACCGATAAAGGATGTAATCAAATTAGAAATTTACTATGGCCTGGAAAGACTCGTTGGAGTTTTAATTTTGACTCAATTTGTAACATGATTGATATGTATAGCTCTATGATTACCATGTTAGAAAACATGGTGTATGATGGGCCCTCTAACTCTATCTTTGGTGAAGCTAGTGGTTTGTTGATAGCGATAAAGTCTTTTGATTTCATATTCATATTACATTTGATGTAAAAGATAATGGGGTTAACAAATTTGCTTTGTCGAGCATTGCAAGAGAAATCTTTAGATATTTTAAATGCAATTAATTATGTTTCAACTACTAAAACTTTGCTTCATACTTTGAGAGAAGAAGGATTTGTTATTCTACTTAGTTATGTGAAAGAAGTTTGTGCCAAGTATGACATTGAGATACCTCACATGGAAGCTCGTTATAAATCTGCTACAGGTTGTTCTTGTCAACAAAATGATTTAATCATAGTTGAGCACCACTATCGATTTGATGTATTTACTTTTGCAATAAATTTTCAAATTGAAGAGCTTAATAGTATATTGATGAGGCAGTCAAACTTCTAAAGCTTAGCTATGCTTTAGAACCTAAAGAAAACTTTAAGCTTCTTAATGTTGTTCACATCTATATGTTGGTCCCCTGGCAGCCGGCAAGAGGGGGTGAATTGCCCTGCACAAAAAATGAACACTCTTCTCGATCTTTACAGCTTGATTAAAATAAACACTTACATAAAATGAATTAAGAAACTAATTAAAAATGAGAAAGATGCACAGAGATTTTACTTGGTTTGCGATCATGGGATTGCTAATCTAAGACGTTGGCAAACAGACTAAAGTCTCCTTCAGGCGAAAAAGCATCTTACAGCAGTCAAAGCTCACAATTACAAAGATAAACTCAAATGGAATCGTTTACAAGTCTTATATTATGTATTTTTCAGTGTTGTTTATCTTTGGGATCAGGGTTGTGTTTACAGCCCTGATCGGGGTGCCTGGAAGGGTTCCAAGCGTCTATACGTGGATAGAATTTTATCCACTTCGCAATGGATCGTACCACGTCGTGTTTTGATAAACTTTCCAGTCTGAGCGCCCGGACGGTGTTGGTCTGGCTCCCGCTGGGTGAGACACCCCGGTGATATGGGCGCCCGGATCGTCCGAGCACCTAGACCGAAGTCAACCTCCCTGTTGACTTTTTTATCCGGGCTCTCGCTCCGATTCTGCTTACTTGGGTACAGGTTTTCCACTCCGACTCCGCTTACTTGGGTGCTTTTGGTCATCCAGAATAGGGCTCATCCGAACTCATTTTCCGACCTTCTCGAGCAACCTTCGGCTCCGGCTTCTCGTCCCTCAGAAACATCACGCGCCTCTTTGTCGTCCGTCGGCGTACTCTTCTGCAACACCTTGTCCCTCGGATGCTCTGAGTTCGCCGACTCTCTCCTATGTCGTCCTTTTCACTAGCTACGTCTTTTGCTCGACTTCCTGTGTTCCTAAGTTCCTGCACACTTAGACACAAGGATCAAACCACCACAGGATTTATTATGATTTGGTTGACTATATCAAAACTACCACAAGGTACTTACACTATCGACTTGCTGAGAAATTCTATCCTCTTGATTTTGATACACAAGATTTGCACCACTTAACAATATAATTGGATCGCTATAAGATTGATGTTGTTGGCCATGCATGAAAGATTTCAGAATTTATCAACTATTTCTGAATTATATCGAAGATTAGTTACGTTGAAACAAATAAATCAAGAATGTACAAATTTTAATAACAGGTAATTTTTTGTCATTTGTTAGTTTATATATTATAACTATATCATTTACTTATATATTGAATTTAATATATTTATTTAATTAGTAGGTTGATTCGTTTTGTTTTAACTTTTCCCGCCTCTACAATAACAACGTAACGAGTATTTTTTGTTATAAAACTTGTTAAAACAATTCTTAATAAGATGGAAGAAGAGTTTTTAATAGATTCTATGGTTATCTATATTAAATAAAAATTAATTAAAAATATTGATAATGATATAATAATTAATGATTTTACTTGTAAGAAGCATAAAAAAATAACTTTAATAATATTTTTATCCTATGTTTTTTTTAATGTATTGAATATTAAATTTTTTTTTGTCATGTTTTTGAAAAACTATTATTCACATGTTTTTCCTATTTTATTTATATTTTTAAATTAATTAATTTTTATATCAATTCTAGTATAGGAGCCAGCCCAGATACCTTTGAATCTTAGCTACGTCCTCGGTGGGTTTCGTCAGGCTCAGCTACCATCACAGTTAAGTGGCTTGGGTATTGGAACTTGTACCTCTCCCAAGAAGATCCTTCGAGGGAACTTCAGTGGAATCCGGCAGTAATAATTCCTGAGCACGATGTTGGCGAGTATTAGAAGATTAAGCTTAAAGCATAGTAAATCAGGCCGTCTGAGATATCATAGAAGATCAAATAATAGGTATCAGTTGCATTTTTCTAATCACTTGAAGACTTGCAATGTTTTTAATGTGAAGTATTTAATTTTTTACTATAGTAATTGTCTCATTGATGATATAATTAATAATTCGAGGGCAAATTTGAACAGAAGAATAATATTATTCATCTTAATGATGTTATTATTTTACTAGTGAATTAGATTTTTAAAGATATTTAGTCTTTGCAATGTTTTTAATGTGCAGTATTTAATTTTTTACTATAGCAATTTTTTTTATTGATGATATGATTAATAATTTGAGGACGAATTTAAACAGAAGAATAATATTATTCTTGTTAATAATGTTATTATTTTACTCAGTGAATTAGATTTTTAAAGGTATTTAGTCTTTTACATAGTGTTTAATTGTCGAGAATATAGATTATTTAGAAAAGCTCTGAGGTGTAAATTATGTCAGTCAGCTGTCTTGATTATTCTTAGTAAGTTTTAATTATTCTTAATTGATTGTCTAAATCAGTGATTATGCTGTAAATTATTGAGCTGTAATTATACTGTAAATTATTATAAATACAATCTCAATAGAAGAGATTATTATTCCCTCAAATCATCTCTTTCAAGTTGGTATCAGAGCCCGGACTGCCAGAAGGTTTAACCATCGACTGTGCACAAGAACTATAGTCTGATTGAGTCATGTGGGTACAATATTGACCTCCTATATTCGGATCAAGAGAACCAGACACCAGGCAGAAAATTCTAGTTACGACTAGGCAAGGAAGTCCTAGTAGGTCGGGTGGACCGAGGGGCAGCAAGACCTGGTGGGTCGAGGATCAGACGTGGGAAGCCTGTGGTCCTTTGTTTGAGGGGGGATTGTTGGGGTTGCAAGGTTGCAAACATAGTCCCACATTGAAAACACATGGGAAAGATCATGGGTTTATAAAGAGAAAGATATCTCCATTGTCATGAAGCTTTTTGGGGAGAGCCTAAGAGCAAAACCATAAGGGCTTAGGTCCAAAGTGGACAATATCATGTCATTGTGGAGATATCTAAAATTCTTTTCGATCCTACAATTGGTATCAGAGTCATCCTTCCCTGTGGTATCACATCCTGCCCAGATAACCACCATCAAGCTGAACGGCGACAACTTCTTACAATGGTCTCAATCAATGAGAATGTATATTCGGGCCAAGGAATGATGGGCTATTTAACGGGTGAAAAGAAAACTCCATCGGAAAAGACCCAATGTATGCTACATGGGATGCCGAAAATTCCATGGTAATGACATGGCTCGTAAATTCCATGGAAGAGGAGATTGGCACAAATTATATGTGTTTCCCTACGACATATGAATTATGGGAAAATATAAATCAGATGTACTTTGATTTGGGGAATCAGTTCCAAATCTTTGAGCATATGAGTGGAAGAATGTTGAAGATGGACAATACCATAAGAAAATAGTGGAAGATAGTCGTATCTTCAAATTTTTGGCTAGCCTCAATATTGAGTTCAATGAGGTAAGAGGAAGAATCATTGGTAGGAGACCACTACCATCCCTCAGTGAAGTCTTCTCCGAAGTTAGAAGGGAGGAGAGTCGGAGGAATGTTATGCTTGGCAAGAAAGGACCTACGACTATCATTGAAGGTTCTGCCCTTACCTCAACAGGCTCAAACATACGCAGAGGCACTGCCAATCTACGTAAATCAGAAGAAAAGTCAGTTCTGTGGTGCGACTTTTGCAACAAGCCACATCACACCCGAGAAACCTGCTGGAAAATTCATGGCAAACCCACCAACTTTAAAGGCAAACCAGGGGAGAAAAATGGGCGTATCTTTCCCACTGCGAATGAGGCAATGACTACTGCCAGCACCATCACAAAAGAGCATCTGGAGCAACTTCTAGCACTGTTAACTTCAAACCCATCATCCAGTACTCCTAATGTTTCTGTGGCGCATATAGGTAACGAAATAATTGCTTTTTCGTGTGGTTTCGGAATTTCTGGTCCATGGATAATTCATTCTGGAGCATCTGATCATATGACCAATTCCTTGAAATTGTTAAAATTATACTCACCCTATCCTGAAAATAAAAAGGTTAAGATTGCAGATGGAAGTTTTTCACCTATTGTCAGAAAAGGTTCAGTCCAAATTTCTGAGAATATAGATCTTAAGTCTGTTCTCTATGTACCTAAACTTACATGCAATCTTCTTTCAGTCAGTAAATTATCCAAGGACTCTAACTGTCGTGTAGTTTTTTGTGACTCTCATTGTACCTTTTAGGACCGGAGCTCGGGGAAGACGATTGGCAGTGCTAAAATGGTGAATAGTCTTTACTACTTTGAGGACATTTTACCTAGTAAGGAAATTGTTCAAGGACTTAGAAGTATTAGTTTTCTTTCTATTTATGATCAAATAATGATTTGGCATTGCCGTTTGGGCCACCCTAGTTTTTCATATATGAAACATTTATTCCCTGATTTGTTTAAAAATATGAACCCCTTAAATTTTCAATGCGAAAGTTGTATTCTTGCAAAAAGTCCTCGTAAAACATATGTCTCTAGACCTTACCTTAAATCAAAACCTTTTTACTTATTCCATAGTAATGTGTGGGGACCCTCAAAGGTAACTACATCATCGGGACAAAAACGGTTTGTAAGCTTTACCGATGACCATACTCGACTCTGTTGGGTTTTTTTGATGAGAAACAAAAATGAGGTTGAAATTTTTTTTAAAGAATTCTACAATTTGATTGAAAACCAATTTTAAACAAAAATAAGTATTTTGAGAACAGATAATGGCACAGAATATTTCAATCAGTCTGTAGAAATTTTTTTGAGACAAAAAGACATCTTACATCAATTAACCTATCCTGATACTCCAGAACAAAATGGAGTCTCTGAAAGAAAAAATAAGCACTTACTTGAAGTTGCTAGGGTCATAATGTTTTACATGAATATTCCAAAGTACTTGTGGGGAGATGCAATTCTAACAACAACTTATTTGATTAATAGGATGCCTACTAGAGTTTTAAAATACATCAATCCGTTGCAATGTCTGAAAAAGTACTTTCCTGAATCTCGCATCAATTCTGATTTACCCCTTAAAGTATTTGGTTGCACCGCTTATGTACACATACCTAAGAGATCACGGTCAAAATTAGATCCTAGGGCAGAAAAATGTGTTTTTATAGGCTATGCTGCAAATCGCAAAGGCTACAAATTCTTTATTCCTCTAAAAAAAAAATGGTTCTTTGTAACAATGGATACCACTTTCATGGAAACCATACCATATTTTACCAAAAATTTGATTCAGGGGGAGAATCTAAGGGAACCAAATTTTTGGGAGATAACTAGAACTCTTCCAAATTTGGTTATTGACCAGCCTCCAAAATCTTAAAATGAAAATAATGGAGAGTCCGAACCCATAATTGTCAACCATGAAATTGATCTATCAGAAAAGGAAATACTTCGAATGGAAAAAAACCGAAATATTCTTGAACCTTTGGTTTATTCTAGGAGAAATGTCCTTGGAAGAAGTAGAGATGAATTGACCATTCCAGCACAAGCCTCATTGGAAGCCCCGGGCGAAGGAACTCTGAATACTCCAGATACCTCTTTTTCCCCTAACTCACATGAAAACTCCACTTTACCTATTATTCTTGAGTCTACTAGTCCAACCTCAATTGTTCCGCAAGAAAATGACCTTGACAACCTTGACCTTCCCATTGCTTTTCGAAAAGGTACCCGAATATGTACCAAACATCCCATTGCCAAATACATAACCCATGACCATTTATCCAAAACACATAAGGCATTTACTATTAATATTTCAAAACTTGTTGTACCTAGAAACATTCAGGAAGCACTGGAGGACAAGGATTGGAGATTAGCAGTGTTTGAAGAAATGAATGCCTTAAAGAAAAATGGTACTTGGGAAATTGTTGAAGCACCTAAGGATCAAAAGATAGTAGGGTGCAGATGGCTCTTCATTATAAAGAGTAAACCAGATGGGAGTGTAGAAAGATATAAGGCAAGGCTTGTAGCAAAGGGCTTTACGCAGACATATGGAATAGATTACCAGGAAGCATTTGCTCCTGTCGCAAAAATTAACTCAATTCGAGTTCTTCTGTCACTTGCGGTCAATCTCAAATGGCCCTTATATCAGCTGGATGTTAAAAATGTCTTCCTAAATGGAGATCTAGATGAAGAAGTACTTATGAGCCTCCCTCTAAATGGAGATCTAGATGAAGAAGTACTTATGAGCCTCCCTCTAGGTTTTGAAAGAAGATTCGGAGTCGGAAAGGTGTGTAAACTGAAGAAGGCCTTGTATGGTCTAAAGCAATCCCCAAGGGCATGGTTTGAACGCTTTGGCAAAGCTGTGAAGCGACTTGGTTATGTTCAAAGTCAAGTTGATCACACCATGTTTTACAAACACTCAAAGGAAGGTAAAACAACTGTGCTTATTGTATATGTTGATGATATCATCCTAACAAGGAGTGACTACAAGGAACTTGAAGAACTTAAAGGAAAGCTTGCAAAAATGGTACTTGGGAAATTGTTGAAGCACCTAAGGATCAAAAGATAGTAGGGTGCAGATGGCTCTTCATTATAAAGAGTAAACCAGATGGGAGTGTAGAGAGATATAAGGCAAGGCTTGTAGCAAAGGGCTTTACGCAGACATATGGAATAGATTACCAGGAAACATTTGCTCCTGTTGCAAAAATTAACTCAATTCGAGTTCTTCTGTCACTTGCGGTCAATCTCAAATGGCCCTTATATCAGCTGGATGTTAAAAATGTCTTCCTAAATGGAGATCTAGATGAAGAAGTACTTATGAGCCTCCCTCTGGGTTTTGAAAGAAGATTCGGAGTCGGAAAGGTGTGTAAACTGAAGAATGCCTTGTATGGTCTAAAGCAATCCCCAAGGGCATGGTTTGAACGCTTTGGCAAAGCTGTGAAGCGACTTGGTTATGTTCAAAGTCAAGCTGATCACACCATGTTTTACAAACACTCAAAGGAAGGTAAAACAACTGTGCTTATTGTATATGTTGATGATATCATCCTAACAAGGAGTGATTACAAGGAACTTGAAGAACTTAAAGGAAAGCTTGCAAAAGAATTTGAAATCAAGGACTTGGGAGTGTTAAAATACTTTCTTGGTATGAAGTTTGCAAGGTCCAAGGAAGGTATATTTGTCAACCAACGAAAATATGCCCTTGACTTGCTGACCGAAACTGATATGTTGGGATGTAAGTCAGCTGAGACACCTATGGAGCCTTACGTCAAACTACAACCAGCAGCGGCAGAATCAGTAAGGGAAAGGGAGCACTATCAAAGACTTGTCGGAAGACTGATTTATCTATCACACACTCGATCTGATATAGCATTTCCAGTAAGTGTAGTTAGCCAATTCATGCACTCGCCTAGGTCTGAACATTTCAACGTTGTGTATCGAATCCTAAGGTATCTGAAGAGAACACCCGGTAAAGGCCTTCTATTTAAAACCCGGGGACATCTACAAGTTGAAGCTTACACTGACGCAGACTGGGCAAGAAGTCTAACTGATAGAAGGTCTACATCGGGATATTGCTCGTTTGTGGGTGGTAATTTGGTCACTTGGCGTAGCAAGAAACAAAATGTGGTAGCTCGAAGCAGCGCAGAGGCTAAGTTTAGAGCCTTAGCTCATGGGATATGTGAAGTTTTGTGGATCAAGAGATTATTATTGGAATTGAAGATATCAGAGTCGGCACCAATAAAGATGCACTGTGACAACAGAGCATCAATTTCAATTGCACACAATCCAGTACTTCATGATCACACAAAGCATGTGAAAGTCGACAAGCACTTCATCAAAGAAAAAATAGACAATCATGTGATTAGTGTGGATTATATCCCTACCATTGAACAGGTAGCTGATCTACTTACAAAGGATCTACACAAGAGACAATTTGAATGTTTAGTAAGCAAACTGAGTATGGAAGATATTTTTAAACCAGCTTGAGGGGAAGTGTCGAGAATATAGATTATTTAGGAAAGCTCTAAGGTGTAAATTATGTCAACTAGCTGTCTTGATTATTCTTAGCAAATTTTGATTATTCTTAATTGAGTGTCTAATTAATGATTATGCTATAAATTATTGAACTGTAATTATACTATAAATTATTATAAATAGATTATTATTCCTCAAGTCATCTCTTTCAAATTTAATATATTTAAACACATGTATTATTATTATTTTTAAAGCTTTTGATTAATACAAATTTACGACCATAATATTTCTTCCCAAACATAATATTTCTTCCCAAACGTCAAATTTAATCATCTATTTTAATCAACATATTTACAAAATTATTTCCGATATTTATGTCCAAATCCAATGATTTGATAATTATTCACTGTGTCAATCAGAAATTAAGATAACTGCGTAATAGAATTGATAACCCATTAGATACAGTGTCACCAATTGGACATCATATTGTTAATTACAAGAATCATTTAATCGAAAACAAAGAGGCAAAAGAGACTTCGCTTTGTGTATGGAAGCCTATAAATAAAGCAGCTTCACAATTTGTAGTGGAAGCCTCTGTGCAAGTACATGACAAATAAAAGAATGGATAAGAGTTTCCAACCACCTCGGGCAGCCTCAAAAGGCCGTACAGAATATACATTGATACGACGAAGCCAGGAGCGCAATGCCCAACTAACCATGAGTTTTTTGTCTCTTTGAAGCTTCTGATGGCAATTCAGCCATCAGCCTCGCCCTATTGTACCCCTTTGCTTGCTTACCAGAAACAAGATCTTCCATGTCCTATGAGCATTTACAGGAAACATGATATGATAAGCTCAAGCATCACTCATCCATGGAAATTCTGTGGATATTAACACAAAATCTTGCTGCCATGCGGTGAAGTGAAAAGAAACTATGAGGCTATACCTTATTGGTAGTACAAGATGTGGATGCAGCACCAGACCTTCTCTCAACTGCTCGCTTGCCAAGATTAATTTGCACAGCTATATTTGCTTGTGATAGATCTATGCCCGAACTTTTCAATGCCTTAGTCAATGTATTCAACAACCTATTTTTGTGCAAGGGATGCAAAAAATAATAAATAATAAGTACATCGTAAATTTGCACTCTAGATTTAGAGTTGAATCAATTGAATGCTTTCTTGCTGAAAGTATCATCGATTGAAACACATGTGCATGCAGAAGATTGAAGGACAATAAATCATGCTTGTGAACCAAGATGAAAGAAATCTACAACCATAAGATGAATGAAAAAAATAGGTAATAAATTCAGGTTATACTCACTCATGGGAATAGGCAGTAGACACATTAATTGTGCCCTCATCAATTAACAGTTCCTCTTTTTCATTCAGGCTCTGATTGATCACAGCACCATCAGCAAGGCTGCACGATTCCGACCATCCACATTGATCTTGAGATGTGGAGTTATAGGCTTCAAAGGGCTGCGACTGGGATTGAGTAGTATTGGTTTCTCTTTCTAGAGGGAACAACTTCGTCTGCAACAAATTGTGAGTGCAGGCCAGATTGTTCACAGGATTGGTGGTAGTTTGTATTGTCTTGTAAGAGATGCCACCAGAAACCACACATGTTTTTAACGGATTATGAGTGCTTGATATCAGAGTAGGACGTGCACCAGCAATTTTAATTTCATTGGTTTTCTCGGAAACTACATGTGCGGGAGCAGCAGAATCATTGTTCACAACATGAGAGACCAATAAAACATTCGCAGGAGCTTGATTGCTGTTCTGTTGTAAAGATAATTTCTAAACAACAAAAAAAAGACAGAGATGAGTAAGTTTATCAAAACCAAATTTGTCAAAAGCACAAACAAACAAACAAACAAACGGTAGACAATGTTGTTACAAAATGAATGCTACAGTTTGCTGAAATGACAAAGACTAATGTCTGCCTTCACCATATCTAGAATCACTACAAGATAAGGCATAGGAAACTATAAGATCCAGAATATGCTTTTCTTGTTTTATTGAAGCTTAGGTAGACACCAACCACACAAGGTTATCCAAGAACTTTGTGGTTCATGTTTGCCATTTGCAATGAAAACTAGTTTCACCTATGATAGATATGCTTAGTAGAGATTGATGAAATACACCTTTTTGATAAATTCAACCAAATTATTGTGACATGATGATAGAATTCTGAAGCGAGTAGGATACTTATTTTGGAGGAAAAGTGACACAAAAGAAGATACTTAGCCAGTTTTCTAGACCAAAATTTCAGATTTTCAAATTAGACTGCTTGGTCAGAGTACATAAAAAGGTTGCTCAAACTGTAAACCAATTGCCTAACCATTAAAGATACAATGGCTATGCTATTCAGAGTTCAGATGCACCAGGCGCGCATCAGAGAACAAAGCAGCTTAGCTTTAAGGCTCTTACCCCAGGCATTAACTTCACATCATCTTGACTGCATTCTGGGTATGACAACTCATATTTCTGCACCTTCTCTTGCAAAAAACGTATATATTCAATGACCTAAAAAAAGAATTCTGGAATGAGTCAATTTAGAATTCGGAAATTTACTGCTGAAGAAAAGAATTATGTAGATATTCACATGAAATCATACCTCTAGAAGAAATGATGCTTTATCTCTCTTCTGATCGCTGTGAGGTATGACCCCTCGGAGTATCTGAAATCTGCATGGATGAATGTAAATAAATACAAGCAGTAAATTCTCAGACATGCATTGATATGCATGAAAGGTGTAAATGGATTGAAGATTTACAAAATACCAAAAGCCTTACATCAACATGTAAAATAACGGATAAAGTAAAGATTTGCTATCCAATTTAAAACTACAACAATTAGTAGCAACTGGCAGTTATTCGTTATCAATATCAAAATTAAGTTAATCTGAAATTTGTCTCCAATTTGATAGCATCATCCATCTTTCTCACTATTTTTCGCTGCAAGGCATATCCTGTACCAAGATTTAATCAGAAATTTCTGTCTCCAATTTTGAAAACTCAAATTAGAGATCTTAAGTCTTGGAAAATATTAAAGCAATCATATGGTATGCCAAATAACACCAACCAAAGAGCCTAGTTATTAAGAATATTTAAATAAATAGGAATATATCTTAATAGGCCGAGAATATCCTAAATTACGAATGTTGACACGGACCAATATTTTAATTTGTCAATTCCGTTCCATATCTTTTCTTTTTAGACTGGCTTACCTGTCATTGATTCTGCTTCTCCTTCTTTGTTCAGTGGCAGAATGCTTTGACCGTGGGGTGTTTGGCCTTTGATCATGGCAGGTGGCATTTGCCTCTAATTTGACAGTCAAATCTACAACTCCAGAAGTACAAAAGAAACAGCATCAGAAAACTATGCTCCAAACAAAATCCAATAGAAAATGGAAAACTGAGTTTTGAAAAGAGGTACCTTTATGAGAGGAAGAACCTTCCCGCTTCCCAAACTCGTCATCGTTCAACTTATTGTAGCCCCGGATGGGTATAGAAGTAGCTACTTCCATCAATTGCTTTCTCTCCGAAGCTAGGTCGTTTCTATCACAAGAGAACCAAAAACTTACGATAGAAATCTTAATTCAAATGAAAAAAATGGAAGAGTTGAGTAATGAAATTGGATTACAAACCTTCCGGAGGTGGCTATGTCATCGTTGGTACCAGCTGCAGAGATACGTCCAGAGCTGCCATGGGCCGTAGTGAAATGGGACGGCCACTTCCCTGACAAGATAAACACACAATGTGTCAAATATAATACTTTCAACAAAAGCTAAAATATAATTAGAAGTGCAAGGATAATAAAACTACATGTTTAAATATCAGAGAGAATGATAAAGAAAGAGAACAATGAGCTAGACTGTAACGATGATAAAGATAATGTTTTAATGCTTCTTATTTAAAATAAAATGATCAGAACAAATAAGTTGTAAATATAATATTTTGTTCGTCCTCTTAATGTTGGGCTCCAGCCTATCCAATGTCAACTTGTCAATCTGACTAGATGCGGATCCTCGTAGCCATCAAATTATCATATGGTGCAACCTATCTAAGTTCCAATCATTTGTTAAAAAAATACTCTGATTTCTGCACGTTCAAAGTGCCCAACATGTTGTTGTTGTACTGAAAATTATACACCTCTTATGACCTTTGTTAATATCAGCTCTTGTTTTCCTTCTAGATTGGTGAGTCATTATACACCTCATGATAAAAGTATAGTGTGCAGCTCAGCCCCCACTAACACTCCTTAGCCATGGTCCATATGGTGAAGGGACCGATCAAGGTTTCAAACAAAAACATACAGATATACATAGTGATGGCTAACAATAAAATACTTTATTAAAAATATATAGAGACCTTTGTACTCAATCATATCCAATTTGATTTGATTAGATCAAACTCTCGGATTACACTTGAGAATGTAAAATATTAAATTTTTAAAAATGATTTATTTTAAAGCACAGAAAATAATAATAATAATAAACTAGTGAATTTTTATAATTTTCACTCTTAGAAATCCCTTTCTATTTTTTTTTTTAAAAAAATGATTAGATTTGAGATATAAAGAGTTCGAAAAAAACAAAAAGAGGTGAATTTTCTAATAGATTGTAGATGTAAAAAATTTTCTCTTTTTTCATAAATCAAACTCTACTTGGTTTCTTTGTAAATCACTCGCCTATGTGTTTTAGATATGTCAAAAAAAAAACGTTTTCGAGGAAAAAATTAAAGATAGAGGCACCTGTTGAAAAAAATTACCAAAACAAGAAAAAAAATGCAATATTAATATTAATTACCTCTTGAAACAGGGTCTTTCTCATCCGGCAGGGTGTAGGAGGCGCCGCCGGCGAAGGAGCCGTAGCTGGTGGTGGTGCTCCGACTGCCATAATCGGGTTCGGGCTTAGCCTCGAACACGATCGGGAAACCTCGCGCCGAGCCGGACGCCTTCAGGGTCGCAGCGGTATCCGCCACGTGGTTGACGGTGTGCGTGCGCACGCCGCCAGGGAGCATGCGCTCCGACTGCCTCAAGCCGGTGATGGCCGCGGGAACATCAGGCACGTCACAGCCACAGCCTTCCTCCTCAAGCGGCCGCAGGAAGTCTCGCGTCTTCAAAAAGAAACCTAAGAATATAAATAAAGCATAATCAGCAATCTACGAATTTTAAACATAATCAGGGGGACAAAAAACTAGAAGTCCGACCTTCCATGACTCATATTCATTGGTCTCGCTCCTCAAATCATTGAATTGGGATTTCAAAGTGAAATTTTAAGAAAGAACTAAAATTTTTAGATTTATGCGATTCTTTTCAGTATATGTTGCTGCAACAAATCAAGCAGTAGAGCAAATACCTTGGGAGGAGGGCCTAGGATCTGGGAGCTGGAAAGACGAATCGGAGGAGCAAATCGAGAGGAAATCATGCGTTACTTTCTTCCCTGAAAAAAAAATGTGACGATTAAAACTCAAAAGAGTCATCAAACAAAATTTTCAATCTGTACCTTGGAGCTCCATCAATCTTTTTTCCACTCCCCAATTTATAGTAGGAAGTTCATGAAGAAACAGGAGAATTATGCCGACTCTACGCTCTCCCACAAGCCAAACCTCGAGCTCTTGCCAAGCCTCTCTCCTCTAAGATCGAAACACACTGCTACGATCGAAACCGGAGACTAAGAGATGCAGAATCCGAATTCCAAACACATTCGGCAGAGGAGAACAGATCTAATCAAATGAACTGGTGAAATCTGGATAGGCAAATTGAGGACGAAAGGGATCGGTGTGCTTCTCCTTGCTGAGGAGAAGACAGAGAGGCTCCGCGGAGATCTTAATCCGCCTCCTCGCTTTAATATACTATTGCTTTTCTTTTTCTTCTCCATTTCTTTTCCGCCCTCTCGCTTTCATTTATCCACTTCCACTCCCGCCCTTTCCGTCGCTGATAACGCCGTCGCGGGGGACAAAACGGCGGTTAGCCCTGCCGTCGCCTCGTGAGCCGTTTCTCATGCGGCCGTAAAAGAATCACAGCCGGGCGCAACGAGCAATCGTACGGCCGAGATCTGCCGATGGAAGCGAAGTGAATTTGGAACGCGAATCACGTGACGTACGGCGGTTGACTGCGGTTGGTGGTGGCCGTGAAATTGAGTTTAATGACAGGTGATGATTAGGCGCTAATCCCGACCCCGGATAAAGTAATTGCAGGCATTATTAGATACTAATAGAATTTAGTTTATTAGGAGAAAGAAAGGATTAGATTAGAGATCGACAGCGGAGCATGGTGGCGACATCGGAGGACGACGCACTGGCCACTCAATTGCTGGGAATCTCCACCGGCTAAACCTTTTTTTAATTAATTAAGCTTCTCCATCGGTTAAAATCCAAAATGACATCAGTGAATGGTTAATTAGTCATTAGAACGAATCCAAGCGAGCCCCACATAATGCTGACAGAAGGGCGTGCGGTTGCGCAGAGGGAAGGGACCTGAGCATGGCACGTCTCACGAGACATGTGACAGTCTAAATCTGTCTCAGGCCTAGACATTTTAACGTGTGGCAGTAACTTTTTAATTGTCCCGTCTGAGCTGATGCATCTAACGGGCAAACACTTGATATTAACACTGAATGAGGTTTTAACAAAGGAGTTGAGAATTTAAAAATGGAAAGATGATTTGAGAAGACAAACAGGTACAGAGATGAAGATTCCAAGAAGCAACAGCATGCGCCATGTTCATGAATGGACACAGCCAATATCTATCTAGCAATCTATGTACCGATATAATAGCCGACACGCAGACGAACGCTTTAGCATTGGAAAGAGAAAGATGAGTAGTTAATTAATTAGCAGAGGTGGGTGATTCAAAGTCCTGTCGATGGAGTATAATATATAAGAAGTAGTTTTTGTTTGAATCCGTGGACATTCTCTTTTGAGGTATCCACTTAGGGATCCGTAAACTATCAATAACCCGCTCTTTTGTTGGCTTAATTAACACTGTGAGTTTGCGCTGATCTCGTTGGGGGAGGCGTATATGGGAGATTTAAGATACTGTCGTTATCGTTTCTTTACTGACACGCGTTGCTAATCGGTTGGTGGATGAGTCGGTGCCACGTGATTAAAAAATTTGGAGCATCGCCTCCATCACGTGGCCAACTCACGGCGGTGGCCTAGTGGGCCCTTTCGCCTTGAAAAATGAAACTCCAGGCGCGCATGTGAAGCGAGGAGGAGCTACCCAAGTTATCTCTACCCGCACGCCGAGGCCCGAAAGAACCCCTGGCTCAGCATTCACCCTGGTCGGGACCCACATGTGTCGCGTCGTAAAGTTGAATCGGGTAATTGCGGTAGCCGTCATGGAATGGGGGGCCTTGGCGCCGCTGGGCACGTGAGGATGGTGAGGGCGAGCTGTGGTCACGTGAGGCCCATGCCTTCCCGCGCTCGCCACATGGAGGCCGCGGCTAGCGTGCGCGGTGGTCCCCATCTCTCCGCCGAAGGGTGCTCTTGTCGTGTAGCGGTGGGAGTAGACGGTGATGACTTCCGTTTCGCGGGCGTCCCCGGCTGCCGTTAGGATTCCACGGATTTCAACCTGTTTGTTGTATTCTCGCCTTCCACGACAATCAGCGTCGCCGGAACTTCACGTGCGATCAAAAAGGAAGGCTACGATCGGGATCCAACAATAACTTATGGAACGCCATAATAGAACGGGGCACGTGCACGGGCGGCAGAGAGTGTCCTCCATGGGCCCGGGCTAGCGCGTGCAGCCGTGACGTGAGGAGTGAGCTCGTCGACACCGCATGCGATGCTGCTCCCGTGTCTCGACGGAGGCACGGATCAGCAAGCGCCGAGTGATGGAGAACGCGGTCTCGATCGGGGCTGAGAACGCGGATCCTGTCCCGATCAGATAAGAAAAAGATCACGCACTCCCTCCGTCATGTGCCGAGTGGGACCTTGTGATCACGACGCGTCGCCATCCGGCGCGTGGTACCGAACCACATTGTCGATCAGTGGACGCCCTCCTCACGTGACCCACCCTTTATCCGCCTCTTTCTCCAGCCTCATTCGATGCGGACGCGAGCAGGACAGGAAGTGGCCCGCCGATCATTCGACACGCGTTGCCGATGGGCATCCATCAGAGACTGTTCTGCTTCCACCGGTCTTTTCACGTCCCTCTCCTCTTTGCACATTTGAAAACACTTTTTCAAAAAAAACAAAATAAAATATATTTTAAAGCAATTTATTTGCATTTAACATATCTAACGGGGGCACATGAAACACGTGAGACTTTCTGCAGACGAGACGCCATGGCCGGCCCCATGTGGGCCTTGGGCTAAGATGTAGCCCGACTCAAATTGTGCCAGACCCGATCGACCTATGGGTAGTCCAGTACAATTGAAGCTCTGTCAGCCCGACGCAGTTTTAAAATACCTCATGGTTTAATAACTTTTTTTTAAAAAAAATAACAGTTTATTAATGTGAAAAATATTTTTAATAAATTTATTTTATTGTTAATTTTTTTATGATTTAAAATAGTAATTTAGATAGATTGAAATATATCTTAAGAATAATGCGACAGTAAAATGAACATTGGAAAGCATTTCGACGTGGGCAGTCTCTCTCCCTCCCCATGTTGGTTTTTTTATATAAAAATAAAAAAAATTAAAAATTACGAAGAACAATGGGATTTTATGACTTATTAGAGCCAATCGTATCTAAAGCTGGCTACGAATATTTACGTTATATATTTAAATTCTCTAAATGAACGGTTGAAATAGAAAAATCTTTATAAACTGCTCCTCTTTAGAATCAGGGGAGATGGCATGATGATTATGTGACGTCGATATTAACCATGAAGAGTGATATAGGTTATAACGAGCGGACTTAGAAGATGACGTGACGGTTAAGATCAATGCAATGTGGTGGTCAAGGTTAAGGTGACGTGATGGTCAAAATCAAGATGACGTAACAGTCAAACCCAAAGAAAAAAAGCATTGTCCACTTGACTTGATTGTTCGTCTAGTGCTAAGTCTAGCCCGACCTAGTTGCAAGCCGGGCGGGATAAGGCCGACCGATCCTTGGGCCAGTCGAGCATAAAGAGTTCTAACATTTTACTCATGAACTAAAAAGATAGCACGCCCAACCGGATCTAAAGATAGCCGACCTTATGGGTCGGTCGGAATATTTGACCCACCCTACAATCTATCAACCATATATATGGTCAGAATAAGGGTTAACCTCCACGAACCTCATAAACCTCTCTATGCATACTCGGCTAGATACAAGGCCGGTCGAGCTTAAAACACTTAGTTTCATATTGATTCCCAAATGGATTTTTTGCACACAGTTCATCATATGATTTCTCAAATAGATCTTTAGCACACCCATGGCATCATGTCATTTTTAGAATGGATCGCTAATATTATGCAGAACATAACTGAGCAACATGCAAACACTGATATAAAGGTGGTCGGTCTTATAGGTCAGTCGAAATATACACAGTGATGTGGATATATCTAGAGGGCTTAGAGGGAATTAGGGGAAAGAGAAGGGGCAATTTGGTCAACTCTCTATGTAGGGCTTTAAGGAGAAGGGGGCTAGTTGGGGAGGCTACCTTCTTCGGTGGTTTTCTCCCGCCGTCAAGCACGCCGAGACAACCTTTGACCTCCACCGGTCACCGAGCAGCCGCCCTCCGAGGGTCGCCCCATGTCGTCTGATCCTCCTTCTTCTTTCTCTCGCAAAGGGTGATTGGGGGGTTGGGTGGTCCGCTGCCTCAGAGGAAAGAGGCTGACACCATCAACCGAGTCAGGCACCAACAGACGGCGTCGACATCGTCCCCGTCGCGGAGGACTCCCCTCTCGACGATCTCCCCTTTGTAGCCTCCACCTCATGTTTCTTCTTCTCTATCGCGACCACACCCACTATCGCAGGGACCTCAGGCACGCTACCTCCCCTGTTGTAAGCTCCTACTTCTCTCTCTCCCGCGTCCAGGCGACCTCCAACGACCATCGGCTTCGTAGCCAACCTTTAGCCTCTAGCGGCCAACACCACCCTTCGTTTATGCTCCTGACACGTAAGGACGCAACCACCGACACATGTGAACACCACGTCTCTTCTGTTGGCCACGCCTTCACGCCACTACCAGCGATGGGCGTCTCCACCAGCCACCCATTTCTCTCTTGTTGGGACCGATTATGTAGCTAGAGAGGGGGGGGATGAATAGCTCGGTGCGCTCGTCGTGCTCCTCGTTGCTTGTTTCTTCAAGATATGCAGCGGAAAATACAAAGAAACAATATACACAATGCTAACAAGAGGATTTATTTGGTATCCACCTCACAAGAGGTGACTAATCCAAAGATCCACACACTCACGCACCCTCCACTATGAAAACACTCCTTTATGATAACTACCAAAAGCGGAGAAGCCTTTACACACTCTCAATACAATAAGAAAGCAAGGGAAGACAAATACAAGAAATATGTTACAAGATATGCAGTTGAAACCCTAACCCTAGCTTCTTCCTCTTATTGTAGTCACGCCTCTTAACTTGGATGTCTCTCCAAGATCCTTCAAGAACTGGTGGTGAGAGTGGGAAACGCTGTGGAGAAGCTGCTGTGAAGATCGGAGCTGAATAGTGTAAGAGTTGCTGAAGAAAGAGCTCGACAACGGCTTTAATCGACGTCAATGGTCGGATCTCGATCGATTGGATTGCTCTCAATCGATTGGGGAGGCTTTGGATTGATCGGTTGATCGATCCAGAGTGCCTCTGTGCTCTTGGGAATCGCCTGAATCAATCGGCTGATCGATCCAGCCTTTATCGCGCAGAATCACGACTCCCAATCAATCGCCCGATCGATTGGGAGCTCTGGATCGATCGACCAATCGATCCAGAGCTCTTCTGTTCACGCGACACTTCTCCCTAATCGATCCACTGATCGATTGGGAGAAAGCTTGTCGCGGAGACTCACCCAATCGATCGGCCGATCGATTGGGCATGTGCCAATCGATCGGCTGATCGATCCAGCTTCTTGTTTTTGCCCAAAACAAGTCCAAAGTCCCCTAAACCAACATCTGGTCACCTATGACCTGTTGGTACATCATGCCTAGCATCCGATCACCCTTGACCTGCTAGGACTCGCTCACCAAGTATCCGGTCAATCCCTTTGACCCACTTGGACTTTCCTCCTCGTGCCAAGTATCCGGTCAATCCCTTTGACCTACTTGGACTTTCCACCTCATGTCAAGTATCCGGTCAAGCCCTTTGACCTACTTGGTCTTTCCAACACCATGCCAAGTATCCGGTCAATCTCTTTGACCTACTTGGTCTTTCCAACACCAGATGTCCGATCAGCCTTGATCCATCTGGATTTTCTCGTGCCTGGTTTCACTCACCAGGACTTTCCCAATTGCCTGGCTTCAATCACCAGGACTTTCTTCTGCCTAGCTTCACTCACTAGGTCTTTCACCTGACTTCACTCACCAGGATTTTCAACTGTCTAGCTTCACTCACTAGGTCTTTCACTGGCTTCACTCACTAGGATTTCCATCTGCTTGGCTTCACTCACCAGGACTTTCATCTGCCTAGCTTCACTCACTAGGTCTTTCACCTAACTTCACTCACCAGGATTTCCTTCTGCCTAGCTTCACTCACTAGGTCTTTCACCTGGCTTCACTCACTAGGATTTCCTTCTGCCTAGCTTCACTCACTAGGTCTTTCACCTGGCTTCACTCACCAGGATTTCCAGTCAAGTATCCAGTCAACCTTGACCTACTTGACTCTCCTTCACAATCTCACCACATGAACAATTGCACCTGCAATCTTCATGTGTTGTCTATATGTATTGTCAAACATCGAAAACCAAACATCAATACTCGAGCTTGACTCAATCCAAGCTCAGTCAACCAGGTCAACCTTGACCTAGGGATATTGCACCAATAATCTCCCCCTTTTGATGTTTGACAATACCACTTTTGTGTTAGGCTAATCCCATAACCTCAACTTCTTTCATGCCAATATATGAACGAGGATTCCCTTCATCCTTCCCTTTTTGCCATAGGGTGATGCACATTCTCCCCCTATTTAGGGAATGAAGGCCTAACTTAAACCATACATTCTCCTCCTATTGGCACACATCAAAAAAAAACTCTTCCCCTGAAGAGTTACTCACCGTTGTTCACAACTTTACTTGTTGTTCACAACACGATTCAAATAAAGGTCTCATACCCTTTATTTTCATCAAAAACTCATCCTTGAGTATATACCACTTGATATATTCACTTGTTGTATACAACTTCACTCGTTGTCTTAACACACGATTCAAATGAAGGTCTCATACCCTTCATTATCATCAAATGCTCATTCATAAGCATGCACCACCTGGAACAATGAAGATATCCACTCTCCATTTGTAGTCAAATACCCAACCTTGAGTATTTTCACGAAAGAAGGTTAACCACCTTCTAAGATGTATGAAAATTAAATTTTCATGTTCTTAAAGAGTAACTCCCCCTAAAGACATGGTTGTGACTTCTGTCATTGCACCAACAACGACTTGGAATCCCTAAAACTTTAGGAAACACAAATTTAGAAGTTTTGAGGTTCAAAAATTCAATATTGAAACTAAACCTCAACCTAAACTTCTACTTAGTCTCCCTTAACCAATCTATCCTTGTTTTCATCATGAAAACTTCCCCTAAATGTATACAAATATGTTTTGAGGGGTTAGGAATGGTTCCCTAGACTAAAAGGGGTTCAAAATGCTGAAATCAGGCATTCCCAGCCAAAATCAGCATTTCCAATTGATTGGAGTTGGGTCCCAATCGATTGGAGTTGGGTCCCAATCGATTGAACATGCTTGAATCGATCCACTAATCGATTCAGGAGGGCTGGATCGATCGGTGGATCGATCCAGGAAGCTTCTGTTCGCAGAAACTTGCTCTCAATCGATCGCCCGATCGATTGAGACCCTTCAATCGATCGGGTGATCGATTGAAGCTCTGAAATTGCTGAAATTTCATTTCAGTCTATTTCAGAAACCCCTAGAAAATTCTACAAAATCTCAAAAATTGTGAAAATTGTTGTAGACATTATTTAGGGCATATACTATCAAGGAAAAATAGTTTTCTAAGAAAATACTTCATATTTTCCAAGATTGACACAAACTAGAAAACTTATAAAAATTTTAGTGTTTTCTTCTAATTTATGTTTAACTTTTCAATGATGAGTACTATCAAAAGATAGACTTCACCAATGTTTTCCAAAATATTTTTGAAATCATTTTCAAAATCAATTTCCAACCATGTTCTTTGGGCTCAATGCACATAACTTGTACATTAGCTTTCCCAATGATTGGAAAACACATAACTATGTGTTTGATGAACCTAAAACTCACAAAAATGCACTAAATCAACATCTTGAATTTTGTTTATCATCCTAGCATCTCACTTGTATTCAATGTGTACTAAACACATACAAGTCACCTTATAGTTCTTGTGAGATGTAAAGTTTTGGTTTTGCCCTAATCTAGGGATCATGCATATCTACCTAGGCATTTAGAGGTTATGAACATCCACCAAGTATGTGATTTGTTAATAAATGTCATTTGTCCTTAAATTTTAAGGAATTAAAATAATGCATGATATGTTATGGCATATGATGCAGATATTGCTAGAGGGCAGAAAAAGAATAAGGGGGAAGAATGAGGGTAGTTTGGTCTTTTGGCATAGGAAGGGTTTTTGTTTTAAAGGGATCACCGTTCATCCTCAAAGAGGGGCCGCCACCGAGAACAGGGGAGAAGGAGCGTTCTTCTCTTCGCCGCCAAGCATAGGAGGAAGTCTGGTCGCTTCTCCTCTCCTCTCCTCTCGCCTGCAGAGATCTTCGGCCGTCGCTTCCCATCTCAGGCACAACCTCCACGTGACATCGCCTCCGCCGCCAGCGGGCTTCCTGTCGCCGCCAGCGGGCTTCCTGTCGCCATCTCCACATGCTACAACCACTTCCGGCGGATGCCGTAGTTAGCAGGCGTCGCCGACTTCGCGTCCAGCGGACGCAGCCACCTTCGGCGGACGCCAAGGCTTCCTCCTGAGGCTGCCAGCGCCTCCCGCCGCTACTGTCGCCACCCGCCGCCGCGTCCAGCGGGTGTAGTCGCCCCCGGTGAGCGCCAAGGTCTCCTCCAACGGATGCCGGTGCTCCTCCGACTGCTGCTGGTACTCCCCGCTGCTACTACTGCCTCCAGTGGCTGTGGATACTACCACCGACACCTCCAGTAGTCGCCGACATCACCCTCCAGAGGCTGTCGCCACCGGCATCTCCCGCTGCGGCCACTGCCGCAGCCGTCTCCGGCCACCAGCGCCGTCATCTCGGGCGGCCACTGCCACAACCTTCTTTGGCGGCCAGCGCCATCGCCTCCGGCGTCTACTGCCGCAGTCGCTGACAACTCCTGGCAGCAGTCGTCACACTCCGAGCATCCGCCGTCTGAGGACTCAGGTATCGTATTATGCATATATTTCGACCTGCGAGCCGAGAGTGTGTTCGGCCTTCGCGCCGCTCTTGTATCCCGGCCTGCGAGCCGATGGAGTGTTCGGCCTTCGTGCCGCTGTTGTATTCCGGCCTGCGAGCCAAGGTTGTAGTCGGACAGTGCATCATCCTACGGATCCATATCGTGTCCGGCTCCGAGCCACTGGAACTAGCTACTCACCAGGCGAACATTTATCTAGGATTCAGGGCCGCGATGACTCGGTCAGTATCCCGATCAGCTTATCCATCCATCCGAGGGTGCCCCCTGGGGCCAGGGTACGTTCTCGTACTCGTTGCTTATTTCATTGTGCCACTATTTATTCGACTGCTTATGTATTCATGGGATCCGCCTCAAGCACCGAGGTACCAGAGACCGGGGCAACCTGGTCGCTGGCTGCAAGTACGGTTGACCGGAGGATTTCTGAAGACTCGGTCAACACAGGAGACAGCTCTTCAGCCGGGTCATGGGGATGCGGTGAACCTTCCAGACACGTCGTGACAGCAGGTTTGTCTTCTCAGCTTCCCGACAGGATCAAATTGGCGTCGTCTGTGGGAACGCACCTGGTCTGGAACGTGAAGACGGACGACCCGGAAAGTTCCGACATCCTCATGGCCTTGAGGGGTTTCGACGAGTATATCGTATCCTCCTCACTCCACGGATATTTGGGAGTCAAGAAATTGAGTCAGAACCTTTGTTGGTCTGCAGGTTAGTTTTTCAGCTATATTCTCTTTCGGTCATATAATTTATCATAGTTTCTCGACGAGGACTCCCGTGCCGATTGGCCGGGTTTCCATCACATCCGAGCCACCGGCTCGATGGCAAAGGCTCCCGAGCCAATTGGTCGGGCGTGTCTTATCCGAGCCCTTGGTTCGATGTCGAAGACCCCGTACCGATCGGCCGGGCGTATATTATCTGAGCCATCGGCTCGATGTCGAAGACCCCGTGCCGATCGGCCGGGTGTATATTATCTGAGCCATCGGCTCGATGTCGAAGACCCCATGCCGATCGGCTAGGCGTACATTATCCGAGCCATCGGCTCGATGTCGAAGACCCCGTGCCGATCGGCCGAGCGTACATTATCCGAGCTACCGGCTCGATGTCGAAGACCCTGAGCCGGTTGGCCGAGCGTATATTATCCGAGCCATCGGCTCGATGTCGAAGACCCCGTGCCGATCGGCTGGGCGTACATTATCCGAGCCATTGGCTCAATGTCGAAGACCCCGTGCCGATCGGACGGGCGTATATTATCCGTGCCACCGGCTCGATGTCGAAGACCCCGAGCCGGTCTGTCGGGCGTATATTATCCGAGCCATCGGCTCAATGTCGAAGACCCCATGCCGATCGGCCGGGCGTACATTATCCGAGCCACTGGCTCGATGCCAAAGGCTCCCGAGCCGATTGGCCGGGCATGTCTTATCCGAGCCCCTGGCTCGATGTCGAAGACCTCGTGCCAATCGGCCGTGCGTATATTATCCGAGCCATCGGCTCGATGTCGAAGACCCCGTGTCGATCGACCGGGCGTACATTATCCGAGCCATCGGCTCGATGTCGAAGACCCCGAGCCGGTCGGCCGGGCGTATATTATCCGAGCCATGGGCTCGATGTCGAGGACCCCGAGCCGGTCGATCGAGCGTATATTATCCGAGCCATCGGCTCGATGTCGAAGACCCCGAGCCGGTCGGCCGGGCGTATATTATCCGAGCCACCGGCTCGATGTCGAAGACCCCGTGTCGATCGACCGGGCGTATATTATCCGAGCTGCGTGCTCTAGAGTCGAACCGGCGACTATAAAAACCCCGGCTTGAAGACCGTCGAGTGGTGACGTTAAACTCTAGAGTCGAACTGGCGACTATAAAAACTCCGGCTTGAAGACTGTCGAGCGGTGACGTTAAACTCTAGAGTCGAACCGGCGACTATAAAAACCCCGGCTTGAAGACCACTTCGTGGACCAATTCCTCGGATGTTCTTTCTTCCCCGTTCAGGGTCGAGATTATCAGAGCGTGTATCTCCCCCGTTCGGGGTTGAGTGACCGGCTTATCAGATATTTTATCTCCCCCGTTCGGGGTCGAGCGTTCGTCATTGCTCTCGGACCAGCTTCAGTTATTTCATCTCCCCCGTTCGGGGTCGAGAGATTATTACTGGTCTCGGACCAGCTTCGGATATTCTTTCTCTCCCATTTGGGGACGAGCTTATCAGAGCATCTATCTCCCCTGTTTGGGGTCGAGGTTATCGGATCTCCTATCTCCCCTGATTTGGGTTTGAGTGATCATCACTGGTCTCGAACCAGCTTCGGATATTCTTTCTCCCCCGTTCGGGGTCGAGCTTATCAAAACATCTATCTCCCCTGTTTGAGGTCGAGGTTATCGAATCTCCTATCTCCCCCGATTCGGGGTTGAGTGATCATCACTAGTCTCGGACCAGCTTCAGATATTTTATCTCCCCCGATTTGGGGTTGAGTGGTCATCACTGGTCTCGGACCAGCTTCAGATATTTTATCTCCTCCGATTCGGGGTTGAATGATCATCACTGGTCTCGGACCAGCTTCAGATATTTTATCTCCCCCGTTCATGGTTGAGTGGGCTTCACTGGTCTCGGACCAGCTTCAGTTACTTCATCTCCCCCGTTCGAGGTCGAGTCACTATCATATATTTTATCTCCCCCGTTCAGGGGTCGAGCAGTCTTAGCGAGCATCTATCTCCCCCGTTTGGGGTCAAGCAATCTTCGCGAGCATTTATTTCTCCCGTTGGGGGTCGAGCATTCTTGGCGAACATCTAACTCCCCCGTTCGGGGTCGAGCAGTCTTCACGAGCATTTATCTCCTCCGTTCGGGGTTGAGCAATCTTCGCTGGTCTCGGACCAGCATATCGGGTCTCATATCTCACCCGTCTGGGTAGAGATGTCTTCATTGGTCACGGTGCATCAGAGCAGCTTATCTCCCCCGTTCGGGGTCGAACTATCTCCAATGGTCACAAACGAGAGTATCTCCGCTGGTTTCGGACCAGGATATCTCACGGGCTCTATGCCCGCTCGGCTAAAGACTTTCGCGTCTGTGCGCCTCTATTTCTCAGGCTACGCTTCCGTTCAGTTCACGGGTGAGGCGTCCGTTGGACATTGTCCGCCCGACATCTATTCACCCGATCGATACTGTTCCGATCGCCCGGTCGGCATCTTCTCGGTCGCACGTTCGGCATCGTCCACCCGACATCTATTCAGCTGATCGACATCCTTCCGATCGCCTGATCGGCCTCTTCGCGATCGCACGCTCAACAATCGCTCGCTTACCAGTATACAATGAGTTCAGCGATTTGACTTTAACATCGAGAGCGGTTCAGCCCTTTGCGATAGACTGTCCAATCAGTCGGACTAGCACCTCCTTCGACTAGACTTGAAGGGGAGACTTGTGATGCAGATATTGCTTGAGGGCATAAAAGGAATAAGGGGGAAGAAGGAGGGCAGTTTGGTCTTTTGGCATAGGAAGGGTTTTTGTTTTAAAGGGATCACTGTTCATCCTCAAAGGAGGAGGAGGAGGGGGGGGGGGGGGAGCGTTCTTCTCTTCGCCGCCAAGCATAGGAGGAAGTCTGGTCGCTTCTCCTCTCCTCTCGCCTGCAGAGATCTTCGCTCGCCGCTTCCCATCTCACGCACAACCTCCACATGGCGTCGCCTCCACCGCCAGCGGGCCTCCTGTCGCCATCTCCACATGCTACAGCCACTTCCGGCGGACGCCGTTGATCCTGTCTGAGAAGCTGACCGAGATCCGGAAGAAGGAAACCCACTGTAATGACGAGGAATAATGCCGGTGAAACCTCGACCAGAGAAACCCAAAGCGGATCGGAAGAAAACCAGAATCACCGTAGGAAATCTGATAAATAGGAGGAAATCCCCGTCCGAATAGGAGAAAACCGAATTTTCAAGCTCCTGAAGCTCTCTGCGCACAAGAGACCAACCAACACTATCGTTAGTGACCTAAGACCGGGGTGGGAATCCCTGGGTAGGCCCTCCGACGCTCAAGTTAGTGATCTCCCTTGATGTCGAGGAAGGAAGAAGAAAGAAGATGAACAGTAGCCAGAAAATTAGAGATGTCCACTTACCTAGCCCATACCTTTGTCCATGGCTGAAGAAGCAATTGCTCCTTGGTATGTCCATATGTCTTCTATCTTTGATAAGAATGCTAGATTATCCATCCGTCGTCAATATGAAATTCCTAAGGAATATAAAATCATACTCCCAACACCGAAGGATCGACCTCATCATCCCCCTGATAATTGCGTGACTTTTTTCAGGGACCAGTTGATAGGGGGCTTAAGGTTCCTCATTCCTCCTTTCTTAATTGAAATAAGTCGATATTTTGATCTTCCTTTGCAACAATTTGCTCCTAATGCATTTCGTTATCTATGCGGTACTTATATGTTGTTTCGTCTACGAGATATTCCTCCTACTCCTCAAAATTTCTTCATGTTTTCCTACCCCAAGCTTTCAGAACCTGGTGTCTTCTTATTCCAGTCAAGAACTAGAATGGTCCTTTTTGGAGATATGCCATCGTCTCTCAAAGCCTGGAAATCTCGTTTTTTCTTTTTAAAGTTTCCGGGACCTATTCCTTGGTCTCATGCTTGGAAATCTTTATTGCCTCCCTTACCCGATGTTAGAGAGTTTCATCTCTTTCCTACTTTTCCCATTCATTGTGAGAAGTTATTAGGTCATCGGCTTTCGATCCCGAAATGGTTGAAGGTCGAGCTTCTATACCTATTTGGTTTAAGCCCTGTCAAACTTGATACTCGCATTTCCTTAGGTAACGCCTTGTTCCTTTATTTTTGCTTATAACTGGCTAAATTATTTCTCTGTTCTATACAGTGGAGAGTTTCTATGATGCTTTGATTGATGAAGAAATACGCGTGGAAGAAGAATTGCTTCGTGCCAAGGAGGCCGAATTTCTGGCCGTTATCGGCCCTCCACCCTCAATTGAAGAGTCGGCTCGCTTAGCCGACATACCTAGCTCTTCCGGGCTTCATGAGACTCCAGGAGATTCTTCTAGGGATCCTGCTGCACAGATCCCCCCTGATCCTGCTCCCGCTATTACGTCTCCTGCAGCTGTTACTGTCTCCCCATCTGCCTCTATTTCTCTTATCGAGCTTACATCCCCTGGTAGCTCTGATAAACCCATAACTGAGATTTCTGTGGGCAAGCGTCCGGGACGCAAGCTAACCAGGGCTCCTCCTCCAAAAAGGAGGCTCATTCTTTCTGCTGATGAGCCTGCTTCATAAGATTTTGTGTCGACTGGCCTTCTTTCCGATGAGCCCACATTAGCAGAACTTTATCCTTCCTTGAATTTTCCTACCTCTCCTTTTCCTAAAACTAGTACTTCTGATGACGTTTCTTTTACTTTTCCTTTGTCTATTCCGACTTCAGGGTCTCTGCCCTCTTCGCCTTCTTCTTACTTGGTTTTTGCTCCACCATCTATCCCTACTTCTTCCTTCTCAACTGGCTCTTCTACCATTCCTGTTCTTCCTATATTATTAGGGGGGGGGGGGGGGGGGTTCTTTCGCTAGTTCTTGGGATGAGGTGCGTCCGTCCCCTCTTTGAGGGGCTTTCCATTCCTGAAGCGATTGACCGCTTTTTTAATAAAGAGAATAAGGTATGTTTACGTACTCCTGCTTTCTGTTTATGAAGTATAGTCTTACGGTTTCGAATATGCTTCCAGCGGTGGCTGGAGAACATGGGTTTCTCCCGACTATTGCACAATCTATACATTGAGAACGAGAAATTGAGATCGGAGAACAAGGGGTTGCGACAGCAGATTATCGAATTGTCTTCTGCCGAGTTTTCTGCTGCCGCCAAGAAGCAATTTGAAACTCAAATTTAGAGCCTTGAAGCCCAATTCAAATTGGTTACGGACCTCAATCAAGAGCTAACCTCAAAACTTGGCGAACTAAAAGAGAATTATGAAGCAGAATTGAGTGAAAAATTGAAGGCCTTGCAATTAAAAGAAAATGAGGTGGCATCTCTAAACAATTCCCTTGATTTAATAAAAGCTGAAGCTGCTGCTAGGGAGAATGAACTGAAAACCTCTCAGATGGCGTTAGTGGTTTATAAGGAGCACGAAGATGTTCGTTACACAGAACGAGCCACCGCCATGATCGAATCTACTAAATTCAACCGGCCGGTTGTGAGATCCATCTTGTCTGCTTTTACGGCAGGGGCCAAAGGAGCAATTCGACAGTTGGAAGAGGAGGGCTACTTAGCACGCGTTCCTCCTCTCAATTTCTTGAACCGTCGCAGACTCATTGAAGAAAGACCTCCTGATTTGTACCCCAAACTAGTTCTAACTCATTCTCCAGTGGTTGTAGAGAAGGGGAATTAAGGTTTTACAAACTTACGTGAATCTGAATAGTCTCTTTTGATTGCTGATCTTATTCAAATTTTTGGATAATTTGTTGGTTTCATGTACGTGTACTAAATGCTACTTAGCTTGTTAGTGTCCAATTTTTCCCTATGACCCATTCTTCACTGACCCGGTCGATATATGTATAAACATTGGTAAGTACCGTCCGATATTTCGGAGATACCCCCAATTATCCTCATTCTTTACTGACCCGGTCGACTTAGGTATAAGCATTGGTAGGTATCGTTCGATATTTCGAAGATACCCCCAATTATCCTCATTCTTTACTGACCCGGTCGACTTAGGTATAATCATTGGTAGGTATCGTTCGATATTTCGAAGATACCCCCAATTATCGGTCGATTTATTAGGATGGTTCAATTTAACCAGGTTGTTTTCATTAATCAATATTCGAGGCTTGACCCGTGCTTTAAACCTATTAATTTATAGTATTAATTTTTGTTTTGTCTCATCAAGTTTCTTCAAAAATTATTTCTAGGGAAATTTTACGTTTTTTCCGAGGTAGTTTATTTGACTTCATCTCTTCCCCTTTATTCTATGATATTATTACCTTTTATGACGCTTGACATTCTGAGCACCTTTTATTTCCCTTTCGTATCTTATGTTTAGATGTTTTTGCATAGGACTAGAAAAGGGACAAGGGTTTACGGAATCTTATTCTGCTTCCCTCCGTCCATCTTTTCGCTTCTCAATTCCTCTTCTTTTGACCTTCTCTCTTCATGGCGGTTTCTTCTCCGGCATAGTTCCTCTCTTGCTCTTCCGACCTCACAGATACAGAAGAAGTGGACTTACAGGCAACCTATGGTTTTCCCTCTTACATTGTCCGCCCTGCTCCCCATGAGGGTCCTCACCTTCCTCCCTTAGACTGTATCTCCATCTTCAGGGACCAAGTCCTGCAAGGTTTCAGATTTCCTCTTCACTCCTTTTTTTGTGAGGTTAGCCGTTATTTTGCTATCCCGCTAAACCAGTTCGTCCCTCAATCCTTTTCCATTCTAGTGGGCTTCATTGGAGTATCCAAACTGTTAGATTTCTCACTGTCTCCTCGTCTTTTCCATCATTTCTTTATCCCTCGTCGGGTAGATGTTGGTATTTTTAAGTTTCAGTCTCGTCCCAAAGACATTCTATTTAATCGTATTCCCCCTCAAGGTGAATGGTATAAAATTTTTATCTATATGCGTCTACCTTCTCCCCCTCCTTTTCCTATTCAATGGATACATGATCTGCCCTCGCTTCCTGACACTCAAGGTCTTCTCAATGATCCTTCTGTGGCCTCTGCCTTGCCTAAACTGCGGGGAGCGAAATTCAGTTTACCGCATCTAATTGAAGAGGGCTTAATGTTTCCCTTTGGGATAGGCAACATTAACACTCCTTTGGATAGTTCCTTTGGTGAGTATAATTATTTTACTTCGCCTTTGCTGATTAGTATATCTCTATAACCATGATGTTTATACTCTGTTTTTCAGCCGATACTATTCTTCCGGCTCTTATGTACAGGAATTCTGCTATGACCAAGTCCTTTATCAATAATCTTGGAGAACAATGGTTACTGGCTCGCCAATCTGATCCCCATCCCTCTACCTTGGGCTTGCTTTATGAAGAAGAACAACAAGCAGAGGGTGTCACACTCATGGAAGAGGAAGAAGAAGAGCCTTTTGTCACTTTAGTTAAAAAGCCAAATCTTACCAAGAATTCTCCCTTTGGTGATTTCTTTGGTACCTTTGTACAAACTCCTCTTGTTCCGGCGCCTATTTCTTTTGAAAGAGGTAAAGCACCGATGACTCCCACCAATATCATCTCCAATCCTGCCCTTCGAATGATGAGGCCTGGTCTGCTTATCTCTTCTTCTTCTACTGTTTCAGCTTCTCCTGCTCCTGCTTCTGAGATGGCCGCTATCTCTCCTGTGCCTTCTACATCCTCGGCATTGGCCTTGCCTCCTTTGGCTTATAGGCCTCGAGCGAAACGAACACCTTGCCGGAGATCTTCTCCCATTGTCAGCCCTTCAACCGTTAGTGTTTCCACAATTGTAACAACCCCTCCTGCACTACTACCTTCTGTTCCCTCTAGCTCCTACTCTGCTCCTCCTGCTTTTACTATCCCTTTTCCTCATATTGCCTCCTCTTCTTCTCCATCTCCGGCTTCCTCTCGTCCCCCTCCTTTATTTAGAGTGGCTGCGGGCTTGCCTTCTCAATTGGGACAACCTTCTAGTCCTCATGGCTATGGTACTTTGCAATTGCAAGGTTTATTGGCTGAATCTTGGTCACAAGGTTATGAACAATTGCGAGGCCTTAGTCTCCCACATCGAGTGGATCGCTATAGTCGTCAGGCAGTGGCTGTAAGTATTCCTAGTTATGTGTTTATTAGCTTTGTAACTGTATCTTTAACCTACGTTATCCTTTTATTTAGTTTCTAGCCACAAGTCTGCATATCGATCAGCTGCTCACAGCTAAAGATCATGAGAACACTAAGTTGAAAGCTCAACTAGAGACATTGAAGGTTGCCTCACCTTCTTCTAGTAGTGATAGGGCTCAGTTGCAAGAGCAGGTGGTCTTGCAAAATCAACAATTGGGAACCCTGAAGCAAGCATTGGAGGAATGTCAACAACTGCTGAAAGACAAAGAGCTTGCTAGGAAGACGTTAGAATTACAGGTGGAGAGACTGCATTCAGGTCTTCGATTGGAGATCGCTTTAAAAGAGAAAGCTCTCTTAGATGCTTCTCAGAAAAGTTTTATCTTAGAGAAAGTAGAGAAGCTTTATAATGCTTGTCTTTCTGACCAAGCTCAGGACCTGGCTTCTCATGATTTCACTATTCTACAGGAACAAGAACTGAGGAAAGCTCAAGATAACGAATTATCACTGCTCCAGAAGGAATTGGAAAAGCTAAGATCGGAGAAGGATGTTTTAAAAGAACAAAACTTAAAACTGCAAGCTGATTTCTAGCGTTATAAGGAGCAGGAAAAGAGTCGATGGGAAGAGTGGCGGCAAGCTTACTTAAAGTCGCCAGCATTTGCCCGGGAATTTGTTCGTAGGATAGTGGGTGCGCTAAATCATTCCGTATCGGGGGTTCTTCAACAGCTAAAAGAGGGTGGATATTTACCCAGGGAACCTCCCCTTTCCTTCATAAATCGTCGCAGGCTTAATGAAGAACTACCCTCAGATTTGAAAGGCCCTTTCCAGGATGTTTAAAGAAGGTATTCATAAAAACTTGTAAAGTAAGAATTGATAATGAGCAAAAAAGGTGCAATTGGTACTGAGTAACTAAGTATTTGCAAGGTATAAGGAAATTCTAACACTTACTTGCTTATTCTTCATACATAGTTTGAGAATACCCCTTTTGGAATGTTATTGCTTGCTGAGTATAAACTCTATTAAGAAATTCCTTGTTTATCCTTCAAAGCGGAGCCTTATCTTGATGGGTTCTTTTTTCCAGTAACCTCCCGTGTGCTTTGTATTTCCCCGAGGATGAATAGTCTCGGTCGAGACTGGATATGAAATTGTATAAACTATTGGCCTCCAAGCTGAATATAATATCCTGGACGACTTTTGAGTAAATATTTTCATTTTCACATATCTGGGCTCCTCTATGGAATCCCCTTTCGAAATTAGGCTTCGAAACTAGAAGATTCTCTGATTATTTATATCTTGCACGGGTTCAGAATCTTTGATCTCTTTTATGAAGACTCATCTGATGTATTTCATATAATTTCTCGATGGTTCTGCTTCATATTGGTTTATAGTCTCCGGCTTCTCCTATGAAGGCTCGTTCGGGTTGCTTCATGGGATTTTGCCGATCGACTTTGGTCTGTCTTGGTTTATAGTCTCCGGTTTTTCCTATGAAGGCCCGCTGGGTTACTTCATAGAATCTTCCCGATCGACTGTAGTTTATAGTCTCCGAGTTTTCCTATGAAAGCCCGACCAGGCTACTTCGTAGGCTTTTCTCGATCGACTTTGATCTATCTTGGTTTATAGTCTCCGGTTTTTCCTATGAAGGCCCGCTGGGTTACTTCATAGAATCTTCCCGATCGACTTTGGTTTATAGTCTCCGAGTTTTCTTATGAAGGGCCGACCGGGTTACTTCATAGGCTTTTCTCGATCGACTCTGGTTTGTCTTGGTTTATAGTCTCCAGTTTTTCCTATGAAGGCTTGCTGGGTTACTTCATAGAATCTTCCCGATCGACTTTAGTTTATAGTCTCCGAGTTTTCCTATGAAGGCCCGACCGGGTTACTTCTGTTGGGTTTTTCGGGCCGCGAAAACCGCTTTTCGCGTCGCGAAAACCCCGAATCGCCCAAGCCACGGATCTCGTGCAAGGTAAAACTTTCAAAAAATACGAGTACGAGTTTAAAACACGATCGACTCTTAGATCTACGAGGGAAAAATATTTACCCTTGATGCGTGCCCTTCGTAATCCCGCAACGTCCAAAGGTAGCCGAATCTCGAGACCGTCAAGCGAACGGTCCTCTAGCGGTATCCACACGAACAAGGAGTGGTCTTCTACCACTCAAAGATGGAGAGGAGAACCCACAAGTGTGCTAGCACTTTCTAGGGCTCTCGGATTGGATCTAAAAGGTGAGAAAGGAGAGAAGGGAAAAAGGAACTCATACACTCCTCTAGGTACTCTCCTTTTGTGACCTTCACACCACCTAGTTGCTTGGAATCAACTCTCACTTCTTCTCCACCATGAAGCCACGACCAAAAGCAAGCTTGAGAGAGGGAGAAGCACCCAAGGAAGAAGAAGCATTGAACACCATTCAATTTCCACCAAATGAAACATTCTCCTCACTTAGTGTGGCCGGCCACACTAGTGTAACTCCCACATTAATGTGGCCGACCACATTAATGCATTTGGTGTGTAACCTCCATGAGGTGGCACACCATTAAATGAGGAGATGATGTGGCTAATGATGTGGCTAGATTGGTCATACCAAGTAGGATGAGTCAACCTTCATGATGATGTGGCAAGACATCAAGTCAAACTTGATGTTTCAACTTCCATTTGGTCAAGTCAAACATGACCAATTTTCTTCCTTGTTGAGTTAAATCCAACCTTTGATTCAAGTCAATTTTAATTTAATGAATCTCAATTCATTAATATAAATTGACTCATGAATCAAATTTAAATTAGACTAATTCAACAATTGAATCTAATTGAGTCTAACTCAATAAGTCTAATTTGAATCCAATCTTTGATTCATCATATGAATCTAATCCTATTGGTTCATCATATGAACCTAATCTCCATGCACATGTTCTTTGTGTGTGACCCAATAGGTTCTTGTAACGTTGGCAATGTTATAAACTCCTTTAAAAACATAAGCAATGAGCGGCATCTAGCAATACATCATTGCTACCCAAGTTACAAGAAATGTTGAGATCCAACATCACCTTGTGACTACTAATTGTGACTCCTCACAATATGTGACAAGTGTCCTTCTATCCTAGACATCTAAATTGATCAATTTGAGGCATAGACCGTGTCATCCTCTGACCAATCTAAATCTTGAACTCCGAGTAGACTCACTCAATCAAATGAGCTCAATATCTCATATTGACTCATTTAGGTATGGCCATACACTTCGTGGTCTCACTCTATCAAGAATATCGATGTCTCTCCCGTCATATAGGAGGGATAGATCCCATCTACATCACTCACATCCCTCTGCATAATTTGTTATATACCCAGTAATCGCCTTTATAGTCTACCCAGTTACGGGTGATGTTTGACGAAACTAAAGTACATAACTCCTTATGTAGGGATCCATGGTGACTTCAGGTCTAAGGACTAATAGTCATACTAATAGCCACATGAGAAAGTATATGACACTCATATAACGATCCATGATACTTTCTCATGGCGGGTCATTCAGTATACATTCTCTAATGCATACCCATGTGTCAGCTTGATATCTCTATATCCATGACTTGTGAGATCAAGTCATCGAGCTGACCTACATGCTAGTCTTATTGTATTAACATTGTCCCTGAATGTTAATACTCGACTAGGAATGATTTAGAGTAGTATTCCCTATATCATCTCACTATCGATTCAACTAATCGATTGATATAGGTATGAACGTTCTACTCAAGGACGTTACTATATTTATTTTATCTGACACTAATACAAATAAGCATAATAACCAAAAACCAATGCCTTTATTAATATACAAAAATATGATATACATGAGTCCATACAATCATCAAATGATTGGCTCTAGGGCTCTAACTAACAATCTCCCACTAGCACTAGTGCCAATCAGTATAGGCTCTAAGGCCTAATGACCTAGTGTGGCCATCATGCTTTCTCTGTGCCAAAGCCTTGGTCAAGGGATGTTGCTAATGGTTGCAAAGCTTCACATCTCCTTCATATTCTCTCGTCTTCAATGAATGCCTTCCTTAGCTTGGTGGAAAGAGATAAGTGCTTTAAGCTGTTATAGCTCCTTGCCCTCTCTAATTACCTGTGAAGACAACACCAAGTATTGTCAAGTTTTAGGATCCACGTCAACTAATGAGAAGAATGTACTTATTGTAGAACAAAACTTTGGAACTTATTGGCAAGCCGTCACGATCCTTCCAACAAACTTCACGAGATTGCGATCTATAGTCATCCCGGTCGGTCTGGAAGCTAGCATCACTGTAACCCTTTACACTAGCTCATCATTGCCTCCATATATCAAGAAATATTCTTTAGTCCTTCTTAAGTACTTAAGAATATTCTTGACCGCTATCCATGACTTTCACCTGACTGGTATCATCTCGTCATGCTCAAAGCATACGAGACATCGTGCCAGTACATAGCATGGCGTACATGATCGATCCTATGGCTGAGGCATAAGGGATCTGATCCATGCGGTCTCTCTCCTCTCTAGAAGAGGGACTTTGAGTCTTCGAAAGACTCACGCTATGTGACATCGGCAGAAATCCCTTCTTGGAGTTCTGCATGGCAAACCGAAGGAGTACCTTGTCAATGTATGTACTCTGACTTAGGCCAAGCAATCTCTTAGATCTATCTCTATAGATCTGAATCCCTAGAATGTGGGATGCCTCACCTAAGTCCTTCATTGAAAAGCAACTCCCTAGCCAGGTCTTAACAGACTGAAGCATAGGAATGTCCTTCCCAATGAGTAGTATGTCATCCACATACAATATGAGGAAGACAACTATGTCCCCTACAACCTTCTTGTAGACACAAGGCTCATCTTCGTTCTTGATGAAACCAAACTGTTTGATCGCATCATCGAATCGAAGATTCCAGCTCCGAGAAGCTTGCTTTAGTCTATAAATGGACCTATGCAGCTTGCATACTCTGCTAGTATGCTGTGGATCTACAAAACCCTCAGGTTGTGTCATGTACACATCCTCGAGTAGGTTTCCATTCAGAAACGCGGTCTTGACATCCATCTGCCATATCTCATAGTCATGGTAGGCTGCAATAGCAAGCATGATCCGAATGGACTTAAACATCGCTACTGGAGAAAATGTTTCATCATAGTCAATACCATGAATCTGCTTGAAACATTTAGCTACTAAGCGACCCTTATAGATAAGTCCATCCATGTCAGTCTTTCTCTTAAAGACCCACTTACACCCAATGGGTTTTACCCCTTCAGGTGGATCAACCAAAGTCCATACTTGGTTGGTGTACATGGATTCCATTTCGGATCTCATGGCCTCTAGCCATTTCTCGGAATCTGGTCTCATCACAGCTTCCTGATAGGTGGTAGGCTCATCCTCTATGAGCATAACGTCATCATGGTCAGACAAGAGAAATGAGTATCTCTCAGGCTGACGACGTACCCTATCAGACCTGCAAAGAGGTATGTCTACTTGAACTAGTTGTTGTTCCTCAACTCCTTGTGGAACAACATCATCCACAACACTTTGTGGTTCCAGTTCAATTTCCATCGAGGCATCAGTGCTATTGTTCACATCTTGAACTTCTTTAAGATCGAACGCACTCCCACCAGTCTTTCTAGAAACAAAGTCCCTTTCTAGAAAGACCCGAGTCTTCCACAACTACCTTGTGCATGGAATGTGAAGTAATATCCCTTAGTTTCCTTGGGATATCCGGTGAAATAACACTTGTCGATTTGGGTCCTAATTTGTCCGAGACTTGACGTCGAACGTAAGCCTCACAACCCCAAATCCTCATGAAAGACACCGGGCATCTCTCCCACCATATCCTATATGGTGTCTTTATCACGGCCTTGATGGAACTCGGTTGAGAATGAAAATGCCGTGTCTAGAGCATATCCCCATAGATATGCCGGAAGATCCGTGTGACTCATCATAGACCGCACCATATCTAATAAGGTACGATTCCTCCTTTCGGATACACCATTCCACCGTGGTGTTCCAGAGGAGTGAGTTGGGATAGAATCCCACACTGCTAAATAGTCACGAAACTCATGGCTTAAGTATTCACCACCTCGATCTGATCAAGTATCTTAATACTCTTGCCAAGTCGGTTTCTACTTCATTCTTGAATTCTTTGAACTTTCAAAGGATTCAGACTTATGTGTCATCAAGTACACATAACCATATCTCTTGAAGTCATCAGTAAATGTGATGAAGTATCTATAACCGCCTCTAGCAGCAACATTGAAAGGGCCACATACATCACTATGTATGAGTCCTAACAAATCAGTTGCTCTCTCGCTGTGCCCACTAAAGGGAGTCTTGGTCATCTTGCCTCGTAGGCATGACTCGCATCTCATATGATTCAAAATCAAATGAGTCCAACAAAACATCCTTATGGAGCTGGGATAAGGGATTGTCATTAATATGACCTAAAGGCCAGTGCCGGAGGAAGGTTTGGATCCGGTCATTTGACTTGAACGTCTTGGTATTCACGTTATAGATAGGGCTCTCTAGATCTAGAATATAGAGTCCGTTTATCGAGGTGCACTACAATAGAACATATCGTTTAAATAGACGGAACAACATTTGTTCTTTATTATAAACGAAAATCCTTTCTTGTCCAAACAAGAAACGGAAATTATGTTCTTAGTCAAGGCAGCACATAACAACAATCATCTAATTCTAGTACAAGCCTGAGGGAAGAGATAGATGATAAGTTCCTACAGCAATAGTAGCAACTCGTGCTCCATTGCCTACTCGTAGGTCTATCTCACCCTTCATCAATGCCTTGCTATTCCTCAGGCTTGTACATTAGTACAAATGTGCTAAGCACATCCGGATATCTAATACCCACGATGAAGAAATAGAGAGGTTGACTTCTATAACATTTATACAAGTAGAAATCTTATTTCTCTTCTTCTTAAGATCTTCCGTATTCTTTGGAGTTCCTCTTCCAAAGGCCTTGCTTGTCCTTGATATAGGTGACAAAGATGTTCAACCATATCGTAAGCGCTCATCAACTCATGTTGAGCTCCGAGTTCATGGTTGTGAGCATAAGACAAGACACATCTAATGCGTCATCTTGATGCTTCTTGTAAGCATCTCGGTGTGCTCGCGTGGCAGTCAGAACGTACAGCTTACGTTCTTGGGTGAGAACTATTCTCGTGGTCCTGTGACCATCCCAGAAATTTGCTCCGTTGAGCGGGTCTCAGAGAGAAAATGTTCGTATTTGACGTCATGGTTATCTACAACAGAAAATTTGCAGAAATAAATATCATATTCTTTAAAATCATTTAATTAGGCCTTTAATTAAATGATGCTCCCACTGAATTCTATAATTCTTGTGGGACAAGATCCACATCATACTAACCCTTGAGTTAGCTTTGGCTAATACGCCCAAGGCTTAGTATGATCGGTAGGTAACGATTACCAATTACATCTCTATGCAACTCTTGTTTATAAAATCAATATCCGCATTTATATTAAAACTCGAGTTAGCTTTGGCTAATACGCCCGAGAGTTAATATAGATGTGATTTTGATCTATCTTTTCCAACCGTTGGAATAATGCCTATAGTTGACTCGATCCAACCGAGTAACTAGGAATACTCAATCTAATTGAGTTTGTATTCACCCATGCGTTGATAGGCGGGACCAAGATTGTCCCTCCGTACCCTACCAAGATAATATGTATTGCTCTGCTTTGGCAGATTCAACAATACGAGGTAGTGATAGGTATCACGGCACGGTTAGGCATTTAGAGTTGGTTCGATCGAGATCTAATCTAATCGAAAAGGATGCATCTTGTGCACGACTTAGATCTAATCTAATCGCAAGGGTGCATCATGTGCACGACTTAGATCTAATCTAATCGTAAGGCACTAATTAATTAATTACTTATTAAACATGCATCACATACACAAGCAATTAATTAAATTATTTGTGATTTAGTCATGGCCCTACTACGATCTTCTCAAGCCAATGAGAAGATCGAATGGTCAACAGCTTCTCCAAGCTCCTCCCTTTGACCACCATGTGTTGCTCGTGCCCGCCTCGGAACTCCGTCTCGTGTGGACCCTCCACCGCTCCAATTTGTACATTACAATTTGAAACTCGAATTACATTCGAGTCTAAATCTAATTTACAACAAGAATATAAGAGAAGGCACGACGCGCAGGTCGCGAATACAATACAACACTCGCAAACACATAACGGCACGCAGGCCGTATTATGAATTACAACACAACCAATCATATTGGATTTTTGGGCCATGACTATCACAAAATTAATATATAATTCAAAATTATATATTTTCATAATTTTCTATAGTTTTAAAAATAATTTTTACAATTTTTACGAGTAAAATTTCCCGGCGGCCCCGTTTAGCGATTTCGGGCGCAATCGCGGAACGGATCCCCTTGCGGGGCCCAAGGGCAGCGCCCCTACCCGCGATCTAACCATCACGAGGGTTCGTTTGCGATCCGACAGCGCCTAAACCCGCTGTCCCAAAACGATTTGGGCTGAGACATTGCCGTTTCGGAAAAATCTTCCCGGCGGGTTCGTTTTAAGCGATTTCGGGTGCGATCGCGGAGCAAATCCCCTTGCGGGGTTAGGGGTAGTACCCCTACCCACGATCTAACCATCGTGAGTTGCTCCTTTGCGATCTAATGGCACCCAAGCCCGCTGTCCCAAACGGATTTGGGGCGAAACGAAGCCGGTTTTGAAAGATCTTTCCGGTAGCCGAAGCCTACAAGTGCCGAGACACTTGTGCTTCGCTTCTACGGAAAAATTACCCATAAAATCATAAAAAACTAATTTTTACAGAAAATCACAGAAGGTTTTTATTTTTCATAAAAATAAAAACAAACTCGTACAAGCCTTGCACGTGGCTCTGATACCACTGTTGGGTTTTTCGGGCCGCGAAAACCCCGAATCGCCCAAGCCACGGATCTCGTGCAAGGTAAAACTTTCAAAATACGAGTACGAGTTTAAAACACGATCGACTCTTAGATCTACGAGGGAAAACATTTACCCTTGATGCGTGCCCTTCGTAATCCCGCAACGTCCAAAGGTAGCCGGATCTCGAGACCGTCAAGCGAACGGTCCTCTAGCGGTATCCACACGAACAAGGAGTGGTCTTCTACCACTCAAAGATGGAGAGGAGAACCCACAAGTGTGCTAGCACTTTCTAGGGCTCTCGGATTGGATCTAAAAGGTGAGAAAGGAGAGAAGGGAAAAGGAACTCATACACTCCTCTAGGTACTCTCCTTTTGTGACCTTCACACCACCTAGTTGCTTGGAATCAACTCTCACTTCTTCTCCACCATGAAGCCACGACCAAAAGCAAGCTTGAGAGAGGGAGAAGCACCCAAGGAAGAAGAAGCATTGAACACCATTCAATTTCCACCAAATGAAACATTCTCCTCACTTAGTGTGGCCGGCCACACTAGTGTAACTCCCACATTAATGTGGCCGGCCACATTAATGCATTTGGTGTGTAACCTCCATGAGGTGGCACACCATTAAATGAGGAGATGATGTGGCTAATGATGTGGCTAGATTGGTCATACCAAGTAGGATGAGTCAACCTTCATGATGATGTGGCAAGACATCAAGTCAAACTTGATGTTTCAACTTCCATTTGGTCAAGTCAAACATGACCAATTTTCTTCCTTGTTGAGTTAAATCCAACCTTTGATTCAAGTCAATTTTAATTTAATGAATCTCAATTCATTAATATAAATTGACTCATGAATCAAATTTAAATTAGACTAATTCAACAATTGAATCTAATTGAGTCTAACTCAATAAGTCTAATTTGAATCCAATCTTTGATTCATCATATGAATCTAATCCTATTGGTTCATCATATGAACCTAATCTCCATGCACATGTTCTTTGTGTGTGACCCAATAGGTTCTTGTAACGTTGGCAATGTTATAAACTCCTTTAAAAACATAAGCAATGAGCGGCATCTAGCAATACATCATTGCTACCCAAGTTACAAGAAATGTTGAGATCCAACATCACCTTGTGACTACTAATTGTGACTCCTCACAATATGTGACAAGTGTCCTTCTATCCTAGACATCTAGATTGATCAATGTGAGGCATAGACCGTGTCATCCTCTGACCAATCTAAATCTTGAACTCCAAGTAGACTCACTCAATCAAATGAGCTCAATATCTCATATTGACTCATTTGGGTATGGCCATACACTCGTGGTCTCACTCTATCAAGAATATCGATGTCTCTCCCCATATAGGAGGATAGATCTCATCTACATCACCACATCCCTCTGCATAATTTGTTATATACCCAAGAATCGCCTTTATAGTCCACCCGTTACGGGTGACGTTTGACGAAACTAAAGTACATAACTCCTTATGTAGGGATCCATGGTGACTTCAGGTCTAAGGACTAATAGTCATACTAATAGCCACATGAGAAAGTATATGACACTCATATAACGATCCATGATACTTTCTCATGGCGGGTCATTCAGTATACATTCTCTAATGCATACCCATGTGTCAGCTTGATATCTCTATATCCATGACTTGTGAGATCAAGTCATTGAGCTGACCTACATGCTAGTCTTATTGTATTAACATTGTCCCTGAATGTTAATACTCGACTAGGAATGATTTAGAGTAGTGTTCCCTATATCATCTCACTATCGATTCAACTAATCGATTGATATAGGTATGAACGTTCTACTCAAGGACGTTACTATATTTATTTTATCTGACACTAATACAAATAAGCATAATAATCAAAAACCAATGTCTTTATTAATATACAAAAATATGATATACATGAGTCCATACAATCATCAAATGATTGTCTCTAGGGCTCTAACTAACAACTTCATAGGTTTTTCTCGATCGACTTTGATTTATAGTCTCCGAGTTTTCCTATGAAGGCCTGACTGGGTTACTTCATAGGCTTTTCTCGATCGACTTTGGTTTATAGTCTCCGAGTTTTCCTATGAAGGCCCGACCGGGTTACTTCATAGGCTTTTCTCGATCGACTTTGGTTTATAGTCTCCGAGTTTTCCTATGAAGGCCCGACCAGGTTGCTTCATAGGTTTTTCTCGATCGACTTTGGTTTATAGTCTCCGAGTTTTCCTATGAAGGCCTGCTGGGTTACTTCATAGAATCTTCCCGATCGACTTTGGTTTATAGTCTCCGAGTTTTCCTATGAAGGCCCGACCGGGTTACTTCATAGGCTTTTCTCGATCGACTTTGGTTTATAGTCTCCGAGTTTTCCTATGAAGGCCTGCTGGGTTACTTCATAGAAATCGACTTTGGTTTATAGTCTCCGAGTTTTCCTATGAAGGCCCGACTGGGTTACTTCATAGGCTTTTCTCGATCGACTTTGGTTTATAGTCTCCGAGTTTTCCCAGGTTACTTCATAGGCTTTTCTCGATCGACTTTGGTTTATAGTCTCCGAGAAGTTCCGTCCGGGTTGCTTCATAGGTTTTCTCGATCGACTTTGGTTTATAGTCTCCGAGATTTCTTGACCGGGTTACTTCATAGGCTTTTCTTGATCGACTTTGGTTTATAGTCTCGAGTTTTCCTATCGACCGGGTTGCTTCATAGGTTTTCTCGATCGACTTTGGTTTATAGTCTCCGAGTTTTCCCACCGGGTTACTTCATAGAATCTTCCCGATCGACTTTGGTTTATAGTCTTCGAGTTTTCCTATGAAGGCCCGACCGGGTTACTTTATAGGCTTTTCTCGATCGACTTTGGTTTATAGTCTCCGAGTTTTCCTATGAAGGCCTGCTGGGTTACTTCATAGAATCTTCTCGATCGACTTTGGTTTATAGTCTCTGAGTTTTCCTATGAAGGCCTGACCGGGTTACTTCATAGGCTTTTCTCAATCGACTTTGGTTTATAGTCTCCGAGTTTTCCTATGAAGGCCCGACCGGGTTACTTCATAGGCTTTTCTCGATCGACTTTGGTTTATAGTCTCCGATCGGGTTGCTTCATAGGTTTTTCTCGATCGACTTTGGTTTATAGTCTCCGAGTTTTCCTATGAAGGCCCGACCAGGTTGCTTCATAGGTTTTTCTCAATCGACTTTGGTTTATACTAAAGTATAATACTTGGGCTAACCTCGTGTTGGCTTGTAATTCCTTGAGGGGAGCTGAATAGACCTTTAGGATTTCCCCCTATTTTACTGCTGGAAAAATAAAAAGGAGGCTTCCCCTGATACTTATCAATTCACATGAACCATATTTATCTTCTGTGTCAATATTTATCTTGCTTGACTTTCATCAAAGAAACAAAGTACATAAACTGCAAGTATCTCAATTCGCCTGGGAATTCCAATAACTGTGAATGTATTTAAAGTAATATGATCCAATCAGGCTCGATAGGGTTGCAAATGATTAGCGCTCCAAGGGCGTTCCAACATTCTTCCTTCGGCATCTTGGAGATAGTATGAGCCTGACGCGAGCTTTTCTATTACTTTATAAGGCCCTCCCCATTGTGGTGCTAACTTGCTGACATCTCCCACAGGTTTAACTCGTTTCCATACCAAATCACCTACTTGGAAGAATATGGGAATGACCCTTTTGTTATAATTCTGTCTTATCCTCTGTCGATATGATATAAGACGAGTAGCAGCTTTATCCCTTATTTCCTCGATCAAGTCCAGCTCCATAAGTCGTCTGTCTCTATTATCCTCATCATACAATTGTCTTCTGTTAGACTCTACTCCTACCTCAATGGGGATTACTGCTTCTCCTCCATAGACTAACTGGAAGGGAGTGATTCCTGTAGCTTCACGAGGCGTAGTACGATATGCCCAGAGAACACTGGGTAACTCGTCTACCCAGCTACCTCCGACATGATCTAACTTAGTTTTCAGTCCTCTGATAATCTCCCTATTAGTTACTTCTGCTTGCCCATTGCTCTGCGGGTAAGCTACAGAGGTGAAGGCCTGAGTAATCCCATAACTCTGACACCAGTCTAGGATTTTATCGCCTTGAAACTGCCTTCCATTATCAGAGACCAACTTATGAGGAATGCCAAACCGGCAGATTATATTTTTCCATAAGAATTTAATGACCGCGTCCTCTGTGATTCTAGCAAGTGGTTCTGCTTCCACCCATTTAGAGAAATAATCCACAGCCACCAACAAGAACCTCCTCTGTGAAGCAGCCATAGGAAATGGACCTACTATGTCCATTCCCCACTGATCAAAGGGACACGAGACTATAGAGGTTCTTAATAACTGGGTAGGGTGATGTAATATATTCTGATGCTTTTGACAAGAAATACAAGTTCTTACCAGTTTAGCGACATCTTCATGTAGAGTGGGCCAGAAATATCCCGCTAAGAGGATTTTACGAGCCAAAGATCTTCCTCCTATATGATTACCACAAGAACCCTGATGCACCTCCTGTAAAATAAATTGTGTGTCTTCTGTGTCTACACACTTGAGCAAAGTTCTGGAAAAAGCCCTTTTATATAATTGTTCCCCCACCATAGTATATTGAGCAGCTCGCTTCTTAAATACCCTGGCTTGTTCTGTATCTCTCGGAAGAAGACCTTGCTGTAAATATAATATAATTTGAGCTCGCCAATCACCCTGAATTTCTATATCAGTCTGTCTTTCAATAAAAGAAATTAATAGGGTCTATTCCACTGGTCGATCAAGACTCCATGGTATTACAGCAGAGGCTAATTTAGCTAATTCATCTGCCACCTGATTCTCTGATCGAGGAATTTTTTGTATGCTCACATCTTGAAATTGAGACTTCAACTTATCGAATGCCTCGGCATATAACTTAAGCCTGTCATTATTGATTTCAAAATTACCTGATAATTGTTGGGCTGCTAGCTGAGAATCAGAATATATAAGGACTCGAGCTGCTCCTACATGCCGAGCAGCCTGTAAGCCAGCTATTAGAGCCTCATTGTTGGTAGCTCTGTAATTTAATCTAATGGAGAGTTGAAGTCTGTCTTCTCTCGGGGATACAAGAAGAATACCGATTCCACTGCCTTGTCTAGTTGCAGAGCCATCCACATAAACTTTCCAGGTATCTTCTCCTTCTGGGCCTTGAACCTCTATGATGAAATCTGCTAGAGCTTGTGCCTTGATGGCTGAGCGGGGTTGATATTGGATGTCATATTCCCCAAGCTCGGTTGTCCATTTGACTAACCGTCCTGATGCCTCTGGGTTGAGCAATACCCGACCGAGAGTGCTGTTGGTTAAAACAATAATCTCATGTGCTAAGAAATATGGGCGCAACCTCCGAGCAGTCAATATTAGAGCATAAGCCAGCTTCTCTAGTGTAGTGTATCTACACTCCGCTCCTTTTAATAAATGACTAGAAAAATATACAGGTTGTTGCTCTTTTCCTTCCTGTCTGACTAATACTGAGCCTACGGCGTTTTCATTAGCCGACAAATACACCCACAGAGTCTCTCCTGCTATAGGTTTAGCCAACACAGGGAGGGTAGCTAAATAATCTTTCAACTCCTGAAAAGCCTTATCACATTCTTCATTCCATTGGAACTTATTAGCCTTTCTGAGTATTTTAAAGAAATGGAAACTACGATCGGCTGATCTAGAAATAAATCTAGACAAGGCTGTGATTCGGCCTGTCAATCTTTGAGCTTCTCTCAGGTTGCGGGGTGGCTCCATGTTCTATAGTGCTTTGACCTTGCTCGGGTTGGCCTCTATCCCTCGTTCGGACACCATATATCCCAGGAATTTTCCTCCCTTCGCACCGAACAAACATTTGCTTGGGTTCAACTTGAGCCCGTACTGTCTTAATGTTTTGCAAGTCTCCTCTATATCCCTGCACAGATCAGCAGCTTGAAGAGACTTAATTAAGATGTCGTCAACATATACTTCTATATTCCTACAATCTGCTTTTGAAAGACCTTATTCATATGCCTTTGATAGGTTGCTCCTGCATTCTTTAGTCCAAAGGGCATAACATTATAACAATAAGTGCCTTCAGATGTTATAAAACTAACCTTTTCTTGATCCTCTTTGGCCAAGGGGACTTGATGATAACCTTGATATGCATCCAGCATGGAAATATATTCGCATCCAGCAGTAGAATCAACCAGTTGATCAATCCTGGGTAAGGGATAATAGTCCTTTGGGCAGGCTTTGTTGAGATCCCGAAAGTAAATGCATACTCGCCATTTATTCCTGGGTTTAGAGACTAATACCACATTAGCTAGCCAACTTGGGAATTGAACTTCCCTGATGTATCCGGCCTCCATAAGCTTAGCTATTTCTTCCTTGATAATCTGATTCTGTTCCGCACTAAAACTCCTCTTTCTTTGCATGACTGGGCGGGCATCCGGGAAGACATGCAAGAAATGTTCCATAACAGCAGGAGAAATGCCCGAAACTTCTTTACGAGTCCCGGCAAATATATCGTTATTCTTCTTCAAACATTGCACCAACTCAGCTTTAAGATCAGGATCAAGATCGGCTGCAACGTAGGTGGTAGCTTCTGGCCGTCCAGTCTGGATTTGAACTTCTTCCTTTTCTTCATAAACCAGGACGGGCTGCTTTTCGCGAATGGCATTAACTTCCATTTTTTGAATCTTCCGGGCGGTGTTGGCCTCAGTTCGAATGATTTCTACGTAACATTTCCGGGCTGTCTTTTGATCACCTCGTACTTCTCCAACCTGATCCTCCACAGGAAACTTAATCTTTTGACAGAAAGCAAGGCAGGCCGACACAATATCACATTATAAGAAGATGAAGCATCTACTACCATAAAACAGGATCTCCTAGTCCTCATCAGGGGTTCCTCTCCTAGAGAAATGGCCAATTTTATTTGACCCAAAGGTTGCACTTCATTGCCTGTGAATCCATACAGAGGAGTTGCAATCGGTTGAAGTTCACTGGGGTCAATTTGTAGCTGATCAAAAGCCTTTTTGAATATAATGTTGACCGAGCTACCAGTGTCTATGAAGGTACGAGCGATGGCATAATTGGCTATCACAGCTTTGATGATCAATGCGTCGTCATGAGGTATTTCTACCCCCTCTAGATCTTTGGGCCCAAAACTTATTTCAGGACCGGCTGCTCGTTCCATGCTGCATCCTACTGCATGAATCTCCAATCTTCGGGCATGTGCTTTTCTGGCTCTGTTAGAATCCCCATCAGTGGGTCCGCCCGTAATCATGTTAATATTACCCCAGCATTGTTTCTATTCTCTTCTGATGAGTCATTGTGGTTTGGAAGGTGCTTTATCCGATACTTGGTGCCACCGGGTATTGCTTCTTGGTTCCATCCGGTGATATTCCGCTTGGCGGATGCACGGATCTTGTTGTCGGTAATAGTTACGCCTCGATAGCGCTCTTTATACAAAGCCATCGAGTGATGATCGCTAGTTTTATGATAAGTACACCATCTCCTTGGTACCTCCGACTGCATCTCTACATGCTCCGATTGTCGATGAGGTGGATGAGTGGTTCTAGGTCCTCTTGGTGGGGGTACTGGTGGAGCCTTCTCCTTCGCATGAGTAGGAGAAGAGGGAACACTTTCTTTCCTACGAGCAGCTTGGGCTTCTTCTACGTTAATGAACTCAGTGGCACGTTCAATCAGGGAATCAAAATTAACAGGAGGATTTCTTACCAAATCTTTAAAGAAATCATTATCATTTAAACCCTGAGAGAAGGCACTCACTAATATTTCAGTAGTAGCATTAGGTACATCTATAGCTACCTGATTGAATCTTTTAATATATGCCCGGATGGATTCTTTAGACGTCTGCTTAATTGAGAACAGGCTCCACGGTGTCTTATGATACCTTTTGTTGCTGGAGAAATGATGTAGAAAGACTTTCTTGAAATCTTTAAATTTTCGAATAAACTTTTCAGGTAACCTTTTGAACCATCGCTGTGCTGCTCCCCCAAGAGTAGTGAGAAACATCTGACACTTCACTCCATCGGAGAATTGTTGCAATAAGGCTACATTCTCAAATTTTAACAAGTGATCTTCCGGATCTGTGGTTCCGGCATATTCTCCAATTTACAAATTCTGATATCGCTTAGGAAGTGGGTCATCTAATACACTTTGTGAGAATGGAGAGATGACCTTTTCTGGTGAACTATCACTAGTTATCATTTTAATCTTACGCTTCTCTCTGTCTGGCGCCTCACCAGAGGACTCTTGAAACACATGCCTCTTACCCCCTGGATCCAAGGGAGTGCGAAGGAAGGCTCGTGGACGCCTGGTTGGAGAAACAATAACTGGAGGAAAATACAAAGGTTCTTCTTCTTCCATTTCCTTGCCTTTCCGATGCTCAGTAGTTGATATCGCCGGATGATGAGCCGTCGGCAGAGTGGCCCCAGTATGAGCTTGCAATGGTTGTTGTTGTTGTTGCAGGGCTTTCTGAACATGAGAATTAATGAGGAGCTCCAAATCCTCACGACTGATAGTAAGTAGGTTCGACTTCCCAGCTTCTTCCATCACGTAGTCTCAAATTCGGGTGAAGTTTCCCACAGACGGCGCCAAATTTGATCCTGTCTGAGAAGCTGACCGTGAAGGAGATCCGGAAGAAGGAAACCCACTGTAATGACGAGGAATAATACCGGTGAAACCTCGACCCGAGAAACCCAAAGCGGATCGGAAGAAAACCAGAATCACCGTAGGAAATCTGATAAATAGGAGGAAATCCCCGTCCGAATAGGAGAAAACCGAATTTTCAGGCTCCTGAAGCTCTCTGCGCACAAGAGACCAACCAACACTATCGTCAGTGACCTAAGACCGGGGTGGGAATCCCTGGCTAGGCCCTCCGACGCTCAAGTTAGTGATCTCCCTTGATGTCGAGGAAGGAAGAAGAAAGAAGATGAACAGTAGCCAGAAAATTAGGGATGTCCACTTACCTAGCCAACGGAGAGGATTCCCCCTTTTATACCACTTCATATAACCTCCGTAGTCATGAAGTGGACCCCGGTTTGTTAGAGTTCGTTATGACATCAACTGCGTACTTAGGGAAGATGATTTTTAAGGAATCTTTTTTGTACCCCAGATGTACCTTCTTTGTCGTTTAGCGCCTGCAAGACAAGCTGAAAGCATATTTCCCGCCAAAATATATATTCTCTATCATGAATTATTCTATTCGGTATATTCATGTATGATTCTCCTTCATGTGCCTTCTGTTTGTATTTTTGTTATGTTAAAAAATAACATTTTATTCAACATGTTTCTAAGGTATTCATTGAAGGAACTATGCGGGTTCTTTGCTCGAAAGAACCCTCTTGACCGATATTGGTCTATCTCTGCTTCAGAGTATGTAGCGGTCGTTATTGGTTTACCTTCATACGACAAGCATGTGTCGACCGATATTGGCCTATCTTCGTTTGGTAGGCATGTATCGACCGATATTGGCCTACCTTCGTTCGGTAGGCAATCGACCGATATTGGTCTATCTTTGCTTTGGAGTGTGCATCGGTCGTTATTAACTTACCTTCATATGGCAAGCATGTATCGACCGATATTGGCCTATCTTCGTTCGGCAGGCATGTATCGACCGATATCGGCCTGCCTTCGTTCGGCAGGCATGTATCGACCGATATTGGTATATCTTTGCTTTAGAGTGTGCATCGGTCGTTATTAACTTACCTTCATACGGCAAGCATGTATCGACCGATATTGGCCTACCTTCGTTCGGCAGGCATGTATCGACCGATATTGGCCTACCTTCGTTCAGCAGGCATGTATCGACCGATATTGGCCTACCTTTGTTCTGAAAGTATGTTTCGGCCGTTATTAACTTACCTTCATATGGCAAGCATGTATCGACCGATATTGGCCTATCTTCGTTCGGCAGGTATGTATCGACCGATATCGGCCTACCTTCGTTCGGCAGGCATGTATCAACCGATATTGGTATATCTTTGCTTTGGAGTGTGCATCGGTCGTTATTAACTTACCTTCATACGGCAAGCATGTATCGACCGATATTGGCCTACCTTCGTTCGGCTCTTTTCTTCCTTTTCTTTCCTCATCTGAAGACCCCCAAAACCTAACCCATATCAGCCGTAATTAGCAAGCGTCGCCGACTTCGCGTCCAGCGGGCGCAGCTGCCTCCGGCGGACGCCAAGGCTTCCTCCAGAGGCTGCCAGCGCCTCCCGCCGCTATCGTCGCCTCCCGCCGTCGCGTCCAGCGGGTGTAGCCGACTGCTGCCGGTGCTCCCCGCTGCTACTACCGCCTCCAGCAGCTGTGGATACTACCACCGACACCTCCAGCAGTCGCCGACATCGCCCTCCAGAGGTTGCCGCCACCGGCATCTCCCGCTGCGGCCACTGCTGCAGCCATCTCCGGCCACCAGCGCCGTCGTCTTAGGCGACCACTGGCACAGCCGTCTTTGGCGGCCAGCGCCTCCGGCATCCAGCGCCTCTGGCGTCCAGCGCCATCACCTCCGGCGTCCACTGTCGCAGTCGCCAACAACTCCTGGCAGCAGTTGTCACACTTCGAGCATCCGCCGTCTGAGGACTCAGGTATCGTATTATGCATATATTTCGGCCTGCGAGCCGAGAGTGTGTTCGTCCTTCGTGCCACTCTTGTATCCCGGCCTGCGAGCCGATGGAGTGTTCGGCCTTCGTGCCGCTGTTGTATTCCGGCCTGCGAGCCGAGGTTATAGTCGGACAGTGCATCATCCTACGGATCCATATCACGTCCGGCTCCGAGCCACTGGAACTAGCTACTCACCAGGCGGACATTTATTTAGGATTCAGGGTCGCGACGACTCGGTCAGTATCCCGATCAGCTTATCCATCCATCCGAGGGCGCCCCCCCCCCCCCGGGGCCAGGGTACGTTCTCGTACTCGTTGCTTATTTCATTGTGCCACTATTTATTCGACTGCTTATGTATTCGTGGGATCCGCCTCGAGCACCGAGGTACCAGAGACCGGGGCAACCTGGTCACTGGCTGCAGGTACGGTTGACCGGACGATTTCTGACGACTCGGTCAACACAGGAGATAGCTCTTCAGCCGGGTCATGGGGATGCGGTCAACCTTCCAAACACGTCGTGCCGACAGGTTCATCTTCTCAGCTTCCCGACAGGATCAGCATACATCAAAAAGAGATAATTTTCAAAAGAAAATTTCCTATGACTACATGATGTATGTATGACATGACATGGTATTTTTTTTTATGTTTTTCATACAAAAATAAACATGATGTCATGACATATGATGGGCAAACAAAGCATGACAAGTTTTAGCATTAATGAAATATACCTAGATTTCCTATCTAAGTATTCTACAACCTTAGCTAAATTAAGCTTTAACCTAGATTGCCCACTATTTCCCAAGAAAATGTCAATAATCCAATTTTGACATTTCTTTTGTTTTTCCTAATTTTTACCAATTTAAATTAACCATATTCCTCAAATTTTGGCACGATTTTCTCTTTTAAAGAGTAACCACTTGAAATAAGGCTTAGATTTGCTTTTTACTTTCCAATAAAGTGCCAAAATCCCAACTTGACATTTTATTACACTTAATTTCTTGTGCCAATCAAGCTTATATCAATTTTCTCAACCTATGACACATTTTACCCTTTCCAAGAGTAAACCATTTATCCTTATCATTTTCAAAGGTTAACAATAACCTTGAAAATGCTCTTGGAGTGCCAACTTCATCATAATTGGGTTAACTACCCTTTCAATTAGAGTTGACACTCTCTAACCCATCTAAGGGGTAGAGAAAATGCTCCTAGGAACCCAAAACCTATTGGTGCTCCTTGGATGCTCTAGGTATTCACTAGTGATAACTTCCCTAGATACCTTCCTAGTGACCTTGTTAGGCTTTTTAGAAACTTTGGTCACATTTCTAAGTCAACTCTAGGGATTTCTTCCCTAATGACCTTTGTGACTTTCTTGGACTTCTTAAAAGTCTTTGTCACATCTATTGCAAAAATACTCTTAGGAATAACTTTCCTTGTATTTTTGACTTGACCCTTAGACCTAGACTCGGTTCCATAGCTATATGAAACTCTATGGTAAGAAATTACATCATTCTTAGCCTTTGGTTTGTATCCCGAACCTCTATGGCCATTGGATGACTTTTGTTGTACTCCTAGACCTAGGTTTTTCTCATTTTGCCCTTTTAGGATATTTTCCATCCTTTTTAGGGTCTTTTACATTTTATCAAGTCTTGACCTCAAGACTTGATTTTCTATCATTAAATCCTTAGGTTTTGGTTTTTCAATGAATCCATGAGCAAATTTATTTTTAGGCTTGTAACTAAAAACTCTTAGTTTTCTTGCTTAGATTTTCATCTACCTTCCTAACCCTAGGTGTGGTAGTCTTAGTATGAAAAGCTACATGATTTTCCTTAAAGCTATCATGCTTTCTATTCTTATGGTAAATAACATTAAAATGATAAAAATTAGAACTACCATGCTTTTTACCATTATTTAAAGGAGTAGGCTCAATAAATAATACCTTTCTTTTTACCTTGGAGGCTCCCCCTTGAGTTGTGCTTTCTCCATGAGCCTTGACCGCTTTCTTCCCCTTGGGATATTGGCTCCTATAATGTCCCTTTTGATTGCAAGAGAAGCACACAATGTGCTCCTTGCTCTTCTTTGTTGCGGGAGCGGTCTCCTTGGGCTTCTCCTTGCCCTTTGGTGCCACTTGGCCCTTCTTCTTAGCCAATTTGGGGCACTTGCTCTTGTAATATCCTTTTTCCCTACACTCAAAGCAAATAATGTGATTTTTATTTTTAATTGAAATGTTTATACCTTCATGTGTAGGGATGACATCTTCTCCTTTTGATCCGGAGGTAGAGGCTTCTTCTTGATCCGGCAATGATGCTCCTCTAATAGATTTGACTTGACTTGTGGAGGTGGAAGCTTCTTCATCCTCTTCTTCTTTTGACCCGGATGTGGAAGCTTCTCCTTCTTCTTGATCCGGCGTCACCAAAGGTTGCTCCCCCCCCCCCCAATCCTAGAGGCGGAGGCTTCTTCATCTTGTATGTGAAACAAAGAGTATGCTCCCTCTTTGCCCTTTTCATTTAATTCCTTTGAAGATGAAGCTTCTTGGACTTCTTCTTCGGAAGTTGAGCATCTCTCTGTTGGGGTTGCAAGGTTGCAAACATAGTCCCATATTGAAAACACATGGAAAAGATCATGGGTTTATAAGAGAAAGATATCTCCATTGGCATGAGGCCTTTTGGGTAGAGCCCAAGAGCAAAACCATGAGGGCTTAGGCCCAAAGTGGACAATATCATGTCATTGTGGAGATATCTAAATTATTTTCGATCCTACAATTGGTATCAGAGCCCGGACTGCCAGAAGGTTTAACCGCCGACTGTGCACAAGAGCTATGGTCTGATTGAACCATGTGAGTACAATATTGACCTCGAACAAAGAAAGTGGGGGCTCCTATGTTCGGATCAAGAGGACCAGACACCAGGCAGGAAGTCCTAGTAGGTCGGGTGGACCGAGGGGCAGGAAGTCCTAGTTGCGGCTAGGCAAGGAAGTCCTAGTAGGTCGGGTAGACCGAGGGGCAGGAAGACCTGGTGGGTCAAGGATCGGACGTGGGAAGCTCATGGTCCTTTGTTTGAGGGGGGGATTGTTGGGGTTGCAAGGTTGCAAACATAGTCCCATATTGAAAACACATGGAAAAGATCATGGGTTTATAAGAGAAAGATATCTCCATTGGCATGAGGCCTTTTGGGTAGAGCCCAAAAGCAAAACCATGAGGGCTTAGGCCCAAAGTGGACAATATCATGTCATTGTGGAGATATCTAAATTCTTTTCGATCCTACACTCTCAACTTCGGAGTCCTCTTCCTCTTGATCTTGATCCAATGAGTCACCCTCTTTGGATTCTTCTTGAATTGGTACAGTAGAGGGGATCTCATGAATCTTGGTCAATTTGCTCCATAGCTCTTTGGCATCTTCAAAATCTCCAATTTGCTCCAAGATGTTGCTCGGCAATAAATTGACCAAAAGCTTGGTCACTTTGTCATTGGCCTCACATCTTTGGATTTGGTCTTGGCTCCACTTGCTCCTCTTGAGAATTTTGCCCTTGGAATTTGTTGGAGCTTCAAATCCTTCCATTAGAGCAAACCATTGTATCTCCATCATCAAGAAATTCTCGATCCTTGATTTCCAAAGATCGAAGCTTGTTGAAATAAATGATGGAGGCACCCTTGTATCGAATCCAAGTCCGTCTTGGAATTCCATTGAAGTTGAACTTGATAAAATCTTTGACTTGAAGAATTTTACTCCAACTTCTTCACCCTCTAGGTCTTTTCCCTTTCCGGCGATGATTTCGGTGAAGAGCAATCTTGCTCTGATACCACTTGTTGGGACCGATTATGTAGCTAGAGGGGGGTGAATAGCTCGGTGCGCTCGTCGTGCTCCTCATTGCTTGTTTCTTCAAGATATGCAGCGGAAAATACAAAGAAACAATATACACAACGCTAACAAGAGGATTTACTTGGTATCCATCTCACAAGAGGTGACTAATCCAAGGATCCACACACTCACGCACCCTCCACTATGAAAACACTCCTTTATGGTAACTACCAAAGGCGGAGAAGCCTTTACACAGTCTCAATATAACAAGAAAGCAAGGGAAGACAAATACAAGAAATATCTTACAAGATATGTAGTGAAAACCCTAACCCTAGCTTCTTCCTCTTGTTGTAGTCATGCCTCTTGACTTGGATGTCTCTCCAAGATCCTTCAAGAACTGGCGGTGAGAGTGGGAAACGCTGTGGAGAAGCTGCTGTGAAGATCGGAGTTGAATAGTGTAAGAGTTACCGAAGAAAGAGCTTGACAACAGCTTTAATCGACGCCAATGGTCGGATCCCGATCGATTGGATTGCTCCCAATCGATCGGGGAGGCTTTGGATCGATCGGTTGATCGATCCAGAGCGCCTCTGTGCTCTTGAGAATTGCCTGGATCGATCGGCTGATCGATCCAGCCTTTATCACGTAGAATCGAGACTCCCAATCGATCTTCCGATCGATTGGGAGCTCTGGATCGATCGACCAATCGATCCAGAGCTCTTCTGTTCACGCGACACTTCTCCCCAATCGATCCACTGATCGATTGGGAGAAAGCTTGTCGCGGAGACTCACCCAATCGATCGGCCGATCGATTGGGCATGTGCCAATCGATCGGCCGATCGATCCAGCTTCTTGTTTTTGCCCAAAACAAGTCCAAAGTCCCCTAAACCAACATCTGGTCACCTATGACCTGTTGGTACATCATGCCTAGCATCCGGTCACCCTTGACCTGCTAGGACTCGCTCACCAAGTGTCCGGTCAATCCCTTTGACCCACTTGGACTTTCCTCCTCGTGCCAAGTATCCGGTCAATCCCTTTGACCTACTTGGACTTTCCACCTCATGCCAAGTATCCGGTTAATCCCTTTGACCTACTTGGTCTTTCCAACACCATGCCAAGTATTCGGTCAATCCCTTTGACCTACTTGGTCTTTCCAACACCAGATGTCCGATCAGCCTTGACCCATCTGGATTTTCTCGTGCCTGGTTTCACTCACCATGACTTTCCTAATTGCCTGACTTCACTCACCAGGAATTCCTTCTGCTTAGCTTCACTCACTAGGTCTTTCACCTGGCTTCACTCACCAAGATTTTCAACTGCCTAGCTTCACTCACTAGGTCTTTCACTGGCTTCACTCACCAGGATTTCCATCTGCCTGGCTTCACTCACCAGGACTTTCATCTGCCTAGCTTCACTCACTAGGTCTTTCACCTAACTTCACTCACCAGGATTTCCTTCTGCCTAGCTTCACTCACTAGGTCTTTCACCTGGCTTCACTCATCAGGATTTCCTTCTGCCTAGCTTCACTCACTAGGTCTTTCACCTGGTTTCACTCACCAAGATTTCTAGTCAAGTATCCAGTCAACCTTGACCTACTTGACTCTCCTTCACAATCTCACCACATGAACAATTGCACCTGCAATCTTCATGTGTTGTCTATATGTATTGTAAAACATCGAAAGCCAAACATCAAGACTTGAGCTTGACTCAATCCAAGCTCAGTCAACCAGGTCAACCTTGACCTAGGGATATTGCACCAACATCTCTATCGTCTACAACTGGTCGACCATGCATCTAGCTTCCCCCGGACGGCTAGACCTCCTCCTTTCGGCCTCAGATGCTGCACTGCCTCTCCTCTCTAACTGACGACGCCAAGCAGATCTCCGATCTCCCCCTCTTCCTCGCTACCCTCACGGTTAGTCGGTTAGCCAATGCCATCCTCCAAGTCGTCCACACTATAGCATGCTTTCGACGCTGATTCGATATCTAATCCACTGTTGCGTTCAGGCCTTCAAGCCACTATTCCGGCCATCGAGCCGCTATGTTTCAGTCTTCGCACTACTATTCTGATTGTAAGTTGTGGATATTATCTGGCCTTCGTGCCTTTATTACATCCCGGCCTGTGTGTCGCTGTCATATCTCGGCATGGTTGCTGATGTCATATCCCGGCTTATGTGACGTTGTCGTATCCCGCCCTGCGTGCTGCCTTTCAGATCCATGCCACATCCAGCTCCACGCTGTCGATCCAGCTCTTCATCCTGCTCGGAGTTATCTGCTCTTCCGGGTTACGACTACTTGAGCAGCATCCCAACCAACTCACCGATCCACCTGAGGGCGCCCCCTGGGGCAGGGTATTTTCTCTGTACTCACTCTACATTTATTTTATTACTATACATTTTAGTCTATTACTTATATATTCGTTGGATCTACCTTGAATCAGAATATCGCCACTGGTCTCGGACGAGAGTATCGCCACCGGTCTCGAACCAGAATATCGCCACTGGACTTGGACTGGAGTATCGCCATCGATCTCGAACCAAAGTATCGCCATCGATCTCGGACCGGAGTATCGCCACTGGTCTCGGACCAGAGTATCGCCACCGGTCTCAGACCAAAGTATCGCCACCGATCTCGGACCGGAGTATCACCACTAGTCTCGGACCAGAGTATCACCGTCAGTCTCAACCAACGACCTCCTGGTCAGGCTCCAGACTCCCATCCCAGCGCGAGTTATAAACGAACATGCTCTCGCGACCAACAGTCTCCCAGTCGGGCTCCAGACTCTCACTCCAATGCTAGTTATAAGTGAGCATGCTCTCATGCCTCCAGACTCTCGCCCCAACGCGAGTTATAAGTGAGCATGCTCTCACTCCTCCAGACTCTCGCCCCAGCACGAGTTATAAGTGAGCAAGCTCTCATGCCTCAAGACTCTCGCCCGAGTGCGAGTTATAAGTGAGTCTGCTCTTATGCCTCCAGACTTTCGCCCTAGTGTGAGTTATAAGTAAGCATGCTCTCACGACCAACGCCCTCCTGGTCAGACTCTCACCCTCAACTACTAGTCGGTCAGGTAACTCCCTACTCAGGGGCTCGCCTCACTCGTCGCTCTGCCCCGCACTCATCACACTTGTTTCACCCGTCGCTCTGCCCGACACTCACCATTCACGTTTTCGCTCATCGTTGTTGCTCGATCGGCACTCACTACTCACTCGCTATTTTGCCTGACACTCATAATGTTGATTGCTACTCGGAATACCGTTCTAGTTCCCCTGTACAAAAATTTGTATAAGCATAGAACTATCCTAGCTACCCATGTGCACTACTGAAGTTAAATTTGGATTACAAACGATGTTTAATATTATTAATCCAAATTGTCCTTCAGAAGTTAAACTTGGATTGGAAACGATACTTAACATTTTTACTCCAAGTTTAACCGATGTGATCTTCCTAAGTTAAATCATATTACAGAAGTTATCAAATATCTATTTCAAAAATCGACTTCCAGGTTAAACATGGTGAGGCACTAGACCTTCTTGGGTTTGAGATCATCTACCACTTCCTAGATAAAGCTTTTCAAAGAAATCGGATGATCCGGCGGTAAGAATGGGGGACCCACAGATGGGGTCCCGTCCGAGCGGAGCCAGAGATTACCCAGCCAAAGGTTTGGGTTTCCGACGCCAAAGCAGAAGAACCGGAGCCGAGTGGCCGAGCAGAGGTGTCCGCTCGGCCGGAATCGTGGCGAGGGAACAGTGGTTAGCCGAGCGGCCTATTCGCTCGGCTCGGGATATGATATGTCAGCAAAGACATGATGATTAGACTGTACGCAAGATGACACTAGTAAAGGCCCCACCATCACGTCACGGAAAGGTTGATACAGCAGCAGTATGGTCTTATGGATGCCCTTCTGACAGGCCCACACCTAGGCATGGTCGAAAGCAGGTGATTGTATCAACAGTATGGTCTTATGGATGCCCTTCTGACAGGCCCACACCTAGGCATGGTCGAACGCAGGTGATCGCTTCGATTGGTGTGCCCAGGCTCCTTCGAGAGGTCTATATAAGGCCTCCATTTCTTCAACCGGAGGTACACAAGTCTACATTTTCTGAGCCGTTTTCTTATTCCCTCGCCTAACTTGAGCGTCGGAGGGCCGTCGCCGGGACACCCCCCCTCAGCTCGGTTTTGTTGCAGGTTCGCCGGAGCACTCGGACCCTGGTTCGGACAGGATCAAATTGGCGCCGTCTGTGGGAACGCGCCTGTATCCGAGCGGAATAGATGGACGAAGCTGGACGACCTCACCGTGATGCTCTCCCAGGAGAAACTCGATGCTCTAATTGAGGCAAGAGCAGATAAGCTCGTGGAGCAACAGAAACAGAAGGCTCAAGCTGAGCGGATATCTGAGCGGCCCAGGAGGAACGATCGGAGAAGCATTAGAAATGGGGGCAAAATAAGGGTCCGACCAGCACTCAAGTGGGAGTAACTCCTGCACCGATATCGGTCCGACGAGGAAGCCATGATGAGTTTCGACAAGTATATATATTCTTCATCACTCCACGGGTATTCGGGAGTCGAGAAATTGGGTCAGAACCCTCGCTGGTCGGCAGGTCAGTTCTTCAGTTATCCTCTTTCCGTTGTAAGATTTATTATAGTTCCTCGAGCTAGAAGCCCGTGCTGCTCGGCCGGAAGTATATTAGCCGAGCCAAGAGCTCGATGGGAAGCCCGTGCCGCTCGGCCGGGAGTATATTAGCCGAGCCCCGAGCACGATGGGAAGACCCCGTGCCGCTCGGCCGGGAGTATATTAGCCGAGCCCCGAGCTCGATGGGAAGACCCCGTGCCGCTCGGCCGGAGGTATATTAGCCGAGCCAAAGTCTCGAGGATCGAAGGCCCCGGATCGTTCGGCCGGAGGTAAATTATCCGAGCCAAACGCTCGAGTATCGAAGGCCCCGTACCGTTCGGACGGAGGTATATTAGCCGAGCCAAAGGCTCGAGGATCGAAGGCCCCGGACCGTTCGGCTGGAGGTAAATTATCCGAGCCAAACGCTCGAGTATCGAAGGCCCCGGATCGTTCGGCCGGAGGTAAATTATCCGAGCCAAACGCTCGAGTATCGAAGGCCCCGTACCGTTCGGACGGAGGTATATTAGCCGAGCCAAAGGCTCGAGGATCGAAGGCCGGTAAATTATTCGAGCAAAATGCTCAAGGACGAAGGCCCAAGCCGTTCGGCCGGGCGTGCGATATCCTTGCATCGGCATAAAAAACCGAAGGCCCCGTACCGTTCGGACGGAGGAAGCAAAAATGATGAAAGATGACAAACAGCTTCGCCGGACGGCAGAGTACAAATTAGCCTCAAAGGCCGACGAGCTCCGTCGTTAAAGATCGAGAGCCGCGCCGACCGGCTATAAATATCCGCGCCGACGAGCTCCGTCGTTAAAGATCGAGAGCCGCGCCGACCGGCTATAAATATCCGCGCCGTCGAGCTCCGACGTTAAAAATCGGGAGACGAGCCGGCGTCTATAAATCCCCGAGCGGAAGACCGACGAGCTCCGTCGTTAAAGATCGAGAGCCGCGCCGACCGGCTATAAATATCCGCGCCGACGAGCTCCGTCGTTAAAGATCGAGAGCCGCGCCGACCGGCTATAGCCGGCGAGCTCCGTCGTTAAAGATCGAGCCGTACCGGCTATAAATATCGCTACCGACGAGCTCCGTTAAAATCGAGACGAGGCCTATAAATCCTCGAGCGGAAGACCGACGAGCTCCGTCGTTAAAGATCGAGAGCCCCGACCGGCTATAAATATCCGCGCCATCGAGCCTGACGTTAAAGATCGAGAGATGAGAGCGCGCCGACGAGCTCCGTTAAAGATCGAGAGCCGACCGCTATAAATATCCGCGCCGTCGCGTCATTAAAGATCGAGAGCCGACCGGCTATAAATATCCGCTAAATCCGGCCGACGAGCTCCGACGAGCAGCGCGTCTATAAATCTCCGCGCCGACGAGCCCGTCGTTAAAGATCGAGAGGATAAACCATCCGAGCAATACCGACGAGCTCCATCGTTAAAGATCGAGAGTCGCCGACCGCTATAAATATCCGAGCGCGTCGAGCTCCGACGTTAAAGATCGAGAGGCGAGCCGGCGTCTATAAATCCCTGAGCGGAAGACCGACGAGCTCCGTCGTTAAAGATCGAGAGCCACGCCGACAATCGGCGAACCGACGAGCTCCGTGTTAAAGATCAAGAGCCACACCGACCGCTATAAATATCCGCCGACGACCAGCCCGTGCGTTAAAAATAGAGGATGGCGTCTATAAATCCCCGAGCGGAAGACCGACGAGCTCCGTCGTTAAAGATCGAGAGCCGCGCCGACCGGTTATAAATATCCGCGCCGACGAGCTCTGTCGTTAAAGATCGAGAGCCGCGCCGACCGTCTATAAATCCCCAAGCGGAAGACCGACGAGCTCCGTCGTTAAAGATCGAGAGCCGCGCCGACCGGCTATAAATATCCGCGTCGACGAGCTCCGTCGTTAAAGATCGAGAGCCGCGCCGACCGTCTATAAAAACCGAGCGGAAAACTGACGAGCACCATCGTTAAAAATCGAGAGTCGGTCCGGCGACTATAAATACCCCGGGCGGACGAACGAATATCAAAGAATAAGAAACCGCGGAAACCACAAGTATTAAAACATTTAGGCCCGCTCGGGCTTTGGTCCTTCGATACTTGGCGTTTGTTGACTTCACACAGGCTAGATACGTGCAGAGCGAGTAGGCCCTCCCGCTCGGACTTTGTTTAATGGGTTAAGCTGATCGGCCGCGTGATGGAGAACACTTAGAGCATGACTAACTCCAAGCATAAACGTTAAGCAAACAGAAGAATATTATGGATAATGATCAGGAAGACGCAAGCAAAGACATAATTGCATTAAAGGGAAAGCATGTCGGACGGCAAGTACAAAAAGTTGCGCTGGGCGTAAGAAACGCAAAAACAAGATAGAGACGAGGAACACTCTTCACTCGGGGTCTTCGAAGTTGAAGAAATCGTCCGGAATGTCGTCTGTCATGGCCGCCAGATCGGAGGCGGGAATGTGCATTCCCGCAGGAAGGTGGCCACCCTTCTTCAAGTAGGCCATAGTGACCTTAACGGCCTCGGCAAAGGTTGAAGAGACGCTGCCGCCAAATTTCGTGCCAAACCTCTCCGATCGGAGGTAATCTTGACGTGCAGCAGCCAGACGACTCGGCTCCTCTTCCTTGTACTTTCTGAGCGCCGCCCGGGAGGCAATTAGTGAATCTTAAAGAACTTTCTGGTCCACCTCCGCTTTAGTGCGTTCAGCTGAGCGCCCATCCCGTTCGGTAGTTAGTTGGGCTTCCAGCTCCTTAGATCGCTGATCTAGGGTTCGGACTTCAACTTTCATCTTGTCCAGATCAGCAATCGCCCGCTTCTTCCGGCTACTGGCGCACTTCACGTCTTCGTCGCGCTTCTTCACCAAGCCTTCAAGTCGAGCCACCTCTGTAGCCAGGTCGGCGGCCTTCTTCTGTTCGGCCTCGCGGGCTTGTTTCTCCCGCTCGGCCGATGGACCCCCCGAGACTTGAAGCTTTTCCATAAGATCCTCCAGCTCGGCCAGTCGATGGCTAGTGGCGATTTGCTCCAATCTTGTAAGAAATAATAAAATCAGGAACGAAGCAGTGGCATGCACGGAAGAAAAATGAACCTACAGGTGGCTGCTGCATGTGGTTATCGCCGAGTCGCTTGGCGTCATGAGGCCACCGAATCTGGCCCTCGAAAGTTTGGCCGGACCCGTCAAGGTTATTTCATGAACGGGGCTTGATGGTCGATCGGCAGACAATAAATATTCCTCCGACGAGAATCGAAGGGTAGTCTTGATGGTCGGGTGGCCAGCCTTCAGCCGCGGTCGCCTGGCGAGGACTCCCTATGGTTGAAGTTTCGCCCAACCGTCGTGGCGGCACAGTCCGTGGAGGAGAGCCGGAAGGGCATGCGGTGGGCGAGGCCTGGGGTCCTGATCTGCGGGCGTGTGATCCGGAGGCGATCTCGATCGGGCGCTGCGGTTCCCTCGGGGTCGTGAAGGTGGACTCTCTTGACGTTCCATGGAACTTCCGTGGTGAATCCCGGCCTGGGGACTCGGCTTGGGTGGAGCAGAGAAGCAGATCCGCCTCAACCTCCGTTGAAGCGGGTGGTGACTTCTGTTTGGGCGGACTGCGTCCCCCCCTCTCCTGTATCTCGGGCGGCTGGGGATAAGACCCGCTCGGCGAGTTCTTTATTTCCACGGCCTTCAATTTCAGATGATTGGTAGCCTTGGAGCGCCACATGACTTCAGCTGCGGTGGAAGAAATTAAAATCAGTTAGACAAAAAGGCAAATGGAGTAAAGAGTCCTTACCCATGCGGTGGGGAGATTGGCGAACGGGAGATAATCCAAAATGTACAACACCCCTTGAGAAAAGTCGATTTTATCTGCATGACGGACAAGCAATTTCGCATGAAGGTAGGCGGATTATCGAATTGAAACTCAATTTGAGCTCCTACTGGCAATGATCCGCCATTTGGTTGAATCTTGTCGGAAGTCGTATATAGAAGAAGAACTCCCTCCGGTGCTTGTTGGAGGTCGGCATGTTCTCAAAAATTTGAAGTCTATTCTACTTTGGAAAATAAAGTACCCAACTCGGATTGTTTGGGATAGAAGAAGTAGTGGAATATTTTGGGGTCAAGTGGGATACTGTGCAACCTAAAGAGGACGACAACCCCGCTCAGTAGCCTAAAGGAATTCGGCACAAGTTGGCCGAGCGGGATGCGGAAATAATTACAAACTTCCAAAATAAATGGATGAGTAGGAAATCTGAGGCCGCCGGAATTGGTCCAGAAAAAAACAAATAGTACCGATCGGCGGGTTATTGGGCCGATCGGTCGGCTACAACTATTTCATGGTCGTGCGGGATCCGTAGGTCCTAACAACGCCGGGCGCGCTCCTCATCTAACCTACTCTCCATACTCATATACCACGGACCTTGAAAGCGGGTGCAGAAGTGCTCGCCATGACTAAAGAAGGGAAGGAAGCCTAGCAATACTCGGAAACAAGGGGACGAGAGAAGAGAAGAGGCTTACTGAGGGAAGATCAAAGGAAAGAAGCCCAGGAACTCGAAAACCACCGGAAAGCAAGCACTGGGAGTCGTCGGAGTAAGCTAGCAGCAGGCAGCTTCGACAGAGGAAGTGCGGCGTGAAGGCCAGAACAAGGGCTTTATACAAACGAGACCGCTCAACCTCGTCCGTCGGATGAAGGGCACAAGAGACGAGGTTATCATCTAGCCGTTCATTTCAAAACAAAGGGCGTCCCATCGTACGGAGCGTCACCGCCACTAGAGACAAGCCACCTGGCGCTCTGTCACCAAGCGCAATTAATGCGCCCATACCGCGCATGCTTCGGCTTAATGAAAAAGACTTGCACGATTTTCAAGAGGATTTAGACAAGCAAACATCCACGTTGGGCGCCAAGGCATACAAAGCGAAGAGCCGAGCGGATAAATTTGGCATGAGGGCCGAACGACTCAAGGGATATCAGCAGCAGCGATAAGGCGACGACCGCCCGCTCGGACACACAGTCTAGTCAGTCGGACTCACTGCCTCCTTCGACTAGACTTGAAGGGGAGGCAAGTGATCCGGCGGTAAGAATGGGGGACCTACAGATGGGGTCCCGTCCGAGCGGAGCCAGAGATTACCCAGCCAAAGGTTTGGGTTTCGGCCAGCGTAAGAACCGGGCGAGTGGTCGGCGAGTGTCGCTCGGCCGAGGAGGATAATGGCCGAGCGGAGGTGTCCGCTCGGCCGGAATCATGGCGAGGGAACAGTGGTTAGCCGAGCGGCCTATTCGCTCGGCTCGGGATATGATATGTCAGCAAAGGCATGATGATTAGACTGTACGCAAGATGGCACTATTAAAGGCCCCACCATCACGTCACGGAAAGGTTGATACAGCAGCAGTATGGTCTTATGGATGCCCTTCTGACAGGCACACACCTAGGCATGGTCGAAAGCAGGTGATTGTATCAACAGTATGGTCTTATGGATGCCCTTCTGACAGGCCCACACCTAGGCATGGTCGAACGCAGGTGATCGCTTCGATTGGTGTGCCCAGGCTCCTTCGAGAGGTCTATATAAGGCCTCCATTTCTTCAACCGGAGGTACACAAGTCTACATTTTCTGAGCCGCTTTCTTATTCCCTCGCCTAACTTGAGCGTCGGAGGGCCGTCGCCGGGACACACCCCCCCGGCTCGATTTTGTTGCAGGTTCGCCGGAGCACTCGAGGATCCAGCAGGGAGCGCCACATCCCCAGCGTCCATTGACCCTGGTTCGGACAGGATCATCGGATATTTAACTTCTTACAGTAAACTAGATTTAACTATAGAGACCTCAATAGAAACACAATATCGAAACATGAAATCGAACAATAAAATCGATAACAAAAACGATAACTTAAAACCGATAACCTCTTGTGTTTGATTTTTCAAGATCTATACAAAAGATGAACTAGTTATGATGCGGAAACTAATAACTAGTTATACCTTTTGTAACTTATAGACCTCTTGATCTTCTATTGTATTCCTCTCCTTCTCTTGGACGTCGTGTGGGCGACGATCTTCCAAGATGAAATCCATCCAAGCTTGTCACGCCCCCAGAAGAGTCCCTGTCCGAGAAAATTTCGGCAGCATCTCCCCTGTACGGCGGACAATCAAAAATTTTCTACAAGCACTAAATACTCAGCCACAGGCGGCTGGAATAATAACAGTAAATAAAATCAATCACCACGCAGTTTATATATGTATTCAGCCTCTGGCTGTCACAACCACGCAGTTAATAAAATAAACAACATAGTAATACTCTGACTCGAAATCAACCCTACTCAACTACACTCGTAAAGCCCAAATCCGATTTTTCTTACCTCTTCTGCCGTCCAGGCAGGCATGTAGTAGAGTAAATCCAAATCATACTAAAAGTCCATCCAACGGAAAGATTCCATACAATATCCATATGTAAGTCCAAAACAAAACTAAAATAAAGTCTGATAGCGAAAAGCTAAAATGAAACAACTCAAAAACCAGCAGAGGAGTAGCACTACGTGCGGTGGGGACTAGCGACTGGAACTCCCTGAAAATAACAACAATGGAGGCGGGGTGAGTCCAACACTCAGCAGGTACAGTTGATATGCAAAGTAAAGAAACAACACCTAGCACTAATCATGCGGACACCTGATAAGAAAGATAAAATGCATCCGAAGTAAGCGGAGAATCTTGTGTCACTTGTCCCTGAATATAAGGTCAAGCAGTCCGAGGGATATAGGAATCTCAGATGCATGTCAAACATAGGTATCCAAACAATATGCATAAATACAGCAACCACAAACACAAGCAATAAATGCATCATGCATATGATGCCAATGATGCGTCCTGGTCACGCCAGTCGATCATCTCATACAAAAGTGAGGCCGAGTGGTTAGGTGTGACAACCGTGCACTCGTCGTCACTACTCCGATGAGTGACCGAGTGGACGGATCTTGTCGAGTACACCTATCCTCCTACCCCAAATCATAGATGGGGGCGAATGCTCTCATCTCCCGGTACTCAAAGACGGGAGGAATCCTGCCAGATAACACGTTGTGTCACACTACCCATGAGCGGACCAACGTAGCACTACAGAGCCCTGCAACACACTCGGCTGAATCGACCACTAACCCATGAGTGGTGGTGTGTGCAGATCCATGTAACTGGCGATGTGCTCAACAATAATGGAGCGGACTATCGCACATGCAATCATGCAAATGGTGCATGGCACTAACCACAAGAATATCCTGACCTAATCCACATATATATAAAAATGCATCAAAGGTCAACGAATCCAAAACAATCCAAAGGTATACAGAAGGTATAAAACCTAGGTCCTGAACATGGTCAAGCATGGCATATCACTACCCCTATAAGCATGTATAAACAGGTAAAATATACCTGAGATGCAAAACCAATCAATCAATCAAGCATGTAAGATTTGGGTAGTGATTAACCGAAACAGATAAGAAACACAATTAATGCAACATGTTAATTTAATTACTAAGCATATCAAATGACATAAGTCAAAAGTACCCGCCTCCAATAGGAATGTCCAAATCCGACATCGAGATACTCGTCTCGCGTCAAAATCCTGTATCCAATAAATACATTTTTATTTAGCTAAAATTCGAATGAATTGCTAAATAAATCCTTAAAACCATTTAGGGCAAAACCCTAAATAATAATCATCAACTTATCTAAATAAAGTCTAACGATAAATTAGGGTTAGTTACCTAATCCCCAATCCACCATTAGATCAATTCCAAACTACCTAATCCTATCAATCAATCATCAACAACATAATCAAAGTAAAACCCTAAACCTTACCTCAGTTCACAATCCAAATGACTGCAGTGAAAAGTTGCTTGCTGCTGAAAAATCCTCCACACTACCAGGATCAAAATAAAATCCACAACAACAATTAAATACCCTATACTATCAATTAGGCAGCACCCATAACTCTGTAAATCTGAGCCTCAAACCAAAAATACCTAAATTTCCTTACCTATCTCGTAGCTGTGTTTGTTGATCCTCCACAAAGAAGGATTGATCTATAACAAATAAGAATATCCAAGTTCTGATCTTAAAGATCACTGCTCGGAAGGAAGGAGGGCGTCGGAAAGGGCACCGGCAGCATCATAGAATCGGCGGCTGTCAACAAGACAGTGCACAGTGGCGATTGGCAAAGGCTCAACTATGGCTTGCTTCTTCTGTGCAAAGGACGACTCCGAGAAAGGAAGACAAAGCCTGCCGTGGTGCTCGGGTCAAGAGTCGGCGGCGGTCGGAGAACTCTCGGTGGCTGGCGGAGGAGAGGAGAAGAGAAGAAGGTGGTCGGGCGGCACCGGGTGGCTAGGGCAAGCAGAGGAGAGGAGTTTGGCTCAGGCAGGCGGTCGGGCGGCGGTGCTAGGGCTCCGGCAATGAACCGGCCGTCGGCGCTCGGGAAGAAGAAACCGCCGGCCGGCGGTTAGGGCAAGGAGGAGGAGAAGGCTCGGCGGCATCGGGGAGATAAGAGAGAACGGCGAGAATGAGAGGAATTAAAAGAAATAAGATAATAAATAAGAAAAGGAAAAAGAGATAAATAAATAAATCTTTTCCTCTCTTAAATGGGTAGCCCAAACAGGCTTTCTCGGGGCCCCGTTTTTATCCCCGTGAACTCGTCCGTACAAGCTCCGAAAAATTCCCGAAAAATGTCCAAAAATTCCGGAAAATTCCCTTATTCATATCCGCCTATTTCCGGTATTTTACAAAGCTTTTTCCTTTGCTTCCAAGATCCGGCTACCAACTAACCTCCAAGGGATGCTAGACAAAAGAGCTTCCTTCTCTTCTTCTTCTCCTTCAAGCAATCGGCCACCAAGAGATCACCACACTAGATGCCGCCGGACACCAAGAGAGAACACAAAAGGAGAAGAGAAAAGGACAAGGGCCGACCACCAAGGATTGGAAGAGAGGAATAGGAGATGTTTTTTTTTTCATGAGGCACCCCTCCATCTCTTTTATAATCCTTGGTCTTAACAAAAAAGGAAAGTTTTAAACATAATTAAAACTTCCTTATATTCCTTGCCAATGACTAAAAAGGAAAGTTTTAAAATAAAAAATTAAAACTTCCTTTAATGCTTGTCATGGTCGGCCCTACACATGTGCTCCAATCAAGGAAAGTTTTAAACATAAAATTAAAGCTTCCTTATTTATTTCCGGTAAGAAATTTTAATAAAAAATTTCTCTTTTAAATCTCTTGTTGGTTATAAAAGAAAATTTTTATAAATTAAAATCTCTCTTTTAAAACATGTGGATGGTTATAAAAAAGGGAAGTTTTATCAAAAATTAAAAATTTTCTTTTAACTACAAATAAGGAAAGATATCAAACCTTTCTCTTAATCCTTTGTAGGAAGCTATAAAATGAAAGATTTTAAAATTTAAAAACTCTCTTTTAAAACTATGGCTTACACAAAAGGAAAGATTTTAAAATTAAAACACCCTTTTATTTTAATATGGCCGACCACCTAGCTTGGGCTCCAAGCTTGGCCGGCCATAAACTTGGCTCCAATCCTTGGCTTGGCCGGCCCTAGCTTGGGCTCCAAGCTTGGCTTGGCCGGCCACCATAAGATGGGTAAGAAGCTTGGCTTTAAGTGGATATAAGGCTTTATAAATAAGAGGCTACAATAAGGGCCGAGAGGAGGAATTGGTTTTGGTCTCCCGATGAGCTTGAGCTTCCCGTGTTCGTCCCGAACACCCAACTCAAGTTCATCAATAATAACTAATGCCACTAAAGAGTTGTTATTGCACTACCACACCAATCTCATATTACAATATGTGCTCCTTCTTATCATGAGTGTGTTAGTCTCCCTGTGTTTAAAATATCGAATGTCCACTAATTAAATGAGTTGCTGACAACTCACTTAATTAATATCTTAGCTCCAAGAGTAGTACCACTTAACATTATTGTCATGTCGGACTAAGTCCACCTGCAGGGTTTACATGAAAATCCTTATGAGCTCCTCAAGGGGACATCATCAACCTAGATTACTAGGACACAGTTTCATTCTATAATCAACAACACACCATATAAATAATATCATTTCTCAACTTATCGGGCCTATTGATTTAACGAACTAAATTTCACCCTTTGATAAATTAAAGAAATAAATACTAAGTACATGTGCTTGTTATTATATCAGGATTAAGAGTACGCATATCCATAATAATAGAGGTTCTGTTCTTTTATGCAGTTAGTATAAAAGGAACAACCTCAAATGGTCCTGCTCTATACACACATAGTTTACTAGTATATGTAGTCAAGATAAATTAGTAACAAATTACATTACAACCATTCCAATGGTTTGTCCCATTTCATCTTGGTTGTGAGCAACTATTTATAATTTATAAGAAACTGATAACATGATCTTCTATGTGACACCACACACCATGTTATCTTCAATATAAATTAAATGAACAACTACACTTAGCATATAAATGTAGACATTTGACCAATGTGATTCTTATTTCAAAATAAATGTTTATACAAAAGCTAGACTTTTAGTATACACTCTAACAATCTCCCACTTATACTAAAAGACTATGTTGTCATAAACGCTGCCATATATCTTATTCTCGTCCCCTCAACATGTCGATCAAAAGCTTTCGCCGGAAGAGCCTTAGTGAAAGGATCTTCCAGGTTATCTACTGATGCAATCTTAGCGACAACAACTTCTTCTCGCTTTATGATGTCTCGTATCAGGTGGTACTTGCGTTCAATGTGTTTACTCACCTTATGGGCTCGTGGTTCCTTCGAGTTTGCTACTGCACCGCTATTATCACAATAAATTGTGATGATTTTGGGCAAACCAGGAATCACATCTAAGTCCATCAAAAAGTTCTTGAGTCATACAGCTTCTTTAGCTGCCTCAGAGGCTGCCACATACTCAACTTCCATGGTTGAGTCTGAAACACATTTCTGCTTAACACTCCTCCATGTTATGGCTCCACCTCCTAAAGTAAACACATAGCCTGATGTAGACTTACTATTGCCCTATCTGATTAGAAGTCAAAATTCGTGTAACCCACATGGAGCAAATCATCTGCTTGGTAAACTAGCATATAATCTCTAGTCCTTCTTAGGTACTTTAATATATGCTTTACGACAGTCCAATGTTCCTGTCTTGGATTACTTTGATATCTGCTAACAATGTCCACGGTAAAACAGATATCCAGTCTCGTGCATAACATTACATACATTAGGCTTCCTACAGCTGAAGTATAAAGAACTGCCTTCATTTCTTCTACCTCTTTTGATGTCTTAGAAGACATCTCTTTAGATAAAGATACTTCATGCAGAAAAGGTAGAAAACCTTTCTTGGAATCTTGCATGCTAAAACGAGTTAGGATAGTATCGATATATGAAGCTTGGGATAAACATAACATTCTTTTCTTGTGATCCCTTATTACTTTGATCCCAAGAATATGTCCGCATTCTCCCAAGTCCTTCATATCGAATTGCTTGGACAACCATACCCTTACTTCTGACAATACTTTGATATTGTTGTCAACTAACAAAATGGCATCTACGTATAGTACAAGAAATATCACTACATTTCTATCACACTTCTTGTATATACAAGTCTCATCCGGATACTGAATAAATTCATAAGACTAGATTACTTCATTAAACCGGATGTTCCAAGATCTTGAAGCTTGCTTCAATCCATAAATAGACCGATTGAGCTTACACAGTCCATAAATATACAAGATGCTCTTTGCCCTTTTCAATAAACCCCTCTAGTTGCTTCATATGGATGTTTTCTTCAAGACTTCCGTTAAGGAAAGTTGTTTTAACATCCATTTGTCAAACCTCATAATTCATATGAGCATCAATAGATAAGAGTATCTGGATAGACATAAGCATAACTACTGGCGAAAATGTTTCCTCATAATCGATTCCCTCTTTCTGAGTATACCCCTTCGCAACAAGCCTTGCTTTGAAGGTTTCCATCTTCCCGTCTGTCCCTCTTTTTCTTTTCTAGATCCATTTACATCCAATAGCTTTTACACCATTTAATGGTTCTACTAGCTCCCAGACTTTGTTAGAATACATAGATTCTGTTGGACCCCGTGGTAGTTTTGATGTGATCAACCAAGTTGGTTAGGTCCTGCTTTGTGTTTGATCCCTGTGTCTGAGTGTGCAGGAGCTTAGGAGCGCAGGAAGTCGAGCGGAAGACGCAGCTAGCGAGAAGGACGACACGGGAAGGGAGCCGACGGGCTCGGTGCGTCCGAAGGACGAGAGAGCTGCGGAAGAGTACTCCGGTGGGCGTGAAGAGCATGCGCGACATTCGAGGGACGTTAAGCGGGGACGGAAGGCTGCTCGAGGAGAAGGCCGGAAATTGGGTTCGGGTGAGCTCTATTTCGGTTGGCCGAAATCACCCAAAAGAACGGAGCGTCGGAAGCTGAAGAAAGCCAACGCAAAATAAACTGAGCTGGATAAAACAGCTCAAGGCGCCTTCACCTGCCTTGAAGGTGCCTTCATCTTGAAGGCGCCTTCAAGGCTGATGAAGGCGCCTTAAGCCTGGTCAAATAGACCGTTTACGCAGCGGATAAAATTTTATCCGCTGACCGAGCTAGAGGCGCCTTAAACCTTGTTGAAGGCGCCTTGGACCCTCGGGATAGGATTTCCAGGACCTATATAAAGTCTCCTGGAGCTAGGAAAGAATAAACAACTCAAGCATCCAACTTGTAATCAATTCCTAGCAACTAAGTGAGTGTTCTAAGTGTAAAAAGGCTTCTCCGCCTACAGTAAAGGAGATTATGCTATTGGAGTTTTTTCATCGCCCTGGATTAACAACCTCCTTGGTTGTAACCAGGTTAAATTCTGTTTTACTTTACTTTTCTGTTTTATTTGTATAGTTGCTATTTATTGAGTTGAAATCCGAGGAGGGTATATTTTATTTTTGTTTTCAGCAATTCACCCCCCTCTTGCCGGCCTCCGCTGCACCCACAATTGGTATCAGAGCCTGATCGCCTCAGAAGGACTAACCGCCAACTGAAGCACTACGATCAAGACGATGATCGGAGCGAATATATATCCCCCGAAGTTTGACGGAGACTTCGCCACATGGAAGCACAAAATGGAGGTATTTTTTAAAACTGAATTTGACATTCTTTTAATAATGAAATATGACTATGCAGTTCCAAAAGATAAGGAGGAAAACACCTGCACGAAAAAGGAACAAGCAGATTTCGTCGCCAACGGAAAGGTTGAGTTCCATCTACTTAGTGTACTGCCACCTCAGGAGGTAAATCGGATCGGAAGCTACGACTCCATGAAAGATCTCTGGGAGAAATTCCTGGAGCTTCACGAAGGTACCTCCGAAGCAAAGCTAGCCAGGCGCAACATCCTCCGGACCCAGTTGACGAACCTCCGGATGAACCAAGGCGAGAAGGTAGCGCAACTCCAAGCGAGGATCAAAGAGCTGATAACTCAACTCAACAACCTTGGAGAAGAAGTAACGAACCGGGACTCGATCCGGTACGCGCTCAACGCCTTCCCGAGAACTCCCGATTGGGTTTCCTTAGTAGATGCATACTACATCTCTAAGGATTTCGAGGTAAGTAAATTAGAACAATTGTTTTCGACTTTTGAACTTCACGAATCTCGAGTTTCAGAGCCCAATGGAGTAGAGAAGACCAGTCAGAACATAGCCCTAAAGGCAAAAGTAAACGGTTCTGACTTCGAAGCCTCAGTCGAAGAATTCGAAGCGGCACTACTGGTAAGACGCTTCAATAAGTTTTTCAGTACTAACAAATTTAAATCGCAGAGGCATCATCGAAAGAAGAGGACGGTTCGTTGCTACAACTGCAACGAAGAGGGGCACATCAAAGATGACTGCCCAAAGCTAAAGAGAAAGGAGAAGGAAAAGGAAAAGTCAAAATACAAGAAACCAGAACCCTCCAAGCACAAGAACCTGAAGGCTACTTGGTCAGATTCATCATCCTTTGAGTTAGACATCGAAGAATTCTCGGGGTTAGCGCTAATGGTGAACCATCAACCAGAAGAAGAATCAAACTCAGAGATGAGCATGGATGAAGGGGGAGGTTCATCAGAAGAGGAAAGTTGCAGTGAAGGGGGAGCGTCACTGAGTCAGGTAAGTAAGGTACGCAATCTAACCCCAACTCAGTCTTTTCGCTTTATTAAAGCACTTTCTAAAGAGTTAGATCAATTAGAAAAAGAAAATGAGCATTTAAAATTAGAAAATGCAAAGTTGAAAAATGAAATTGAAAGTTTGAAACATGATGCATGCTTAAATAAATTTCCAAACTCAAAATTAAGAACTTATGGAAAATTGAACTGGTACATTAGAAACCATCAGGGTCAACTTAGAAAAGTGCCCAAAATTTATGTACCCCCTAAATATCTGATTAATCCAGTAGGAAGGAACCTCTATTAAGTTCCAAAATCTGTGCTAAATTAATTTCTTTTAAGTTAAAAGCTTTAAAGTGAGAAAATTAAACATTGAAATTCTTTATGGAAGCTTTGTTTAAGGAAGTTGTTGTTGCTCCGATAACCAAGAAGGTCTAGTGTCTCGCCACGACCTGGAAGCTGAAATATTGAAATAAAATGTTTAATTAACTTTCTGAAAAAGTATTAAAATCAAGAATTAAATAATGCTTTGAAAGTTTATCAAACATTTTTTTAAAATAAAAAAAAAATTCTTTTACTTAGAAATTCTTCTTGAAAATTCTAACTTAAAAATTTCTTTTTTATTTTAGTTAGAAATTTTTTTCTCCTGGAGAAATTCTAAAAAACTTCATTTGACTTAGAAATTTTTTTTGGGAACGTTCAAAAAATTTAGTGTACTTAGAATTTTGGAAAATTTAGTTTAACTAAGAAATTTTTTTTGTGCTTCGAAAATTTTTCTGAAAATTCAATTTAACTTAAAAATTTTTTGCTAAAATTCATTTTTGCTCAGAATTTTTTTTACCTTAATAATTTGCTTAATATTCTGTTATTTGGTACCCCATTTTTGCTGTGATCAAAGGGGGAGAAAAAGGTACAAGTTTAGGGGGAGTTAGGAAAATTAGAAAATTATTTTTTTTCATAAAATTAAAATTTTCACTAAAGTGTGTTGCAATTTTATTTATTACAAATTTATGCTTAATTATGTTAGTTTAGTCATTTCCTTTAAAATTACTATTTATGTCTATTTTAACCCTAACTTGAACTTGGGTTGATGCACATCAAAAAGGGGGAGATTGTTGGACCCCGTGGTAGTTTTGATGTGATCAACCAAGTTGGTTAGGTCCTGCTTTGTGTTTGATCCCTGTGTCTGAGTGTGCAGGAGCTTAGGAGCGCAGGAAGTCGAGCGGAAGACGTAGCTAGCGAGAAGGATGGCACGGGAAGGGAGTCGACGGGCTCGGTGCGTCCGAAGGACAAGAGAGCTGCGGAAGAGTACTCCGGTGGGCGTGAAGAGCGTGCATGGCGTTTGAGGGACGTTAAGCCGGGACGGAAGACTGCTCGAGGAGAAGGTCGGAAATTGGGTTCAGGTGAGCCCTATTTCGGTTGGCCGAAATCACCCAAAAGAACGGAGTGTCGGAAGCTGAAAAAAGCCAACGCAAAAGAAGCTGAGCTGGATAAAACAGCTCAAGGTGCCTTCACCTGCCTTGAAGGCGCCTTCATCTTGAAGGCGCCTTCAAGGCTGATGAAGGCGCCTTAAGCCTGGTCAAATAGACCGTTTGCGCAGCGGATAAAATTTTATCCGCTGACCGAGCTGGAGGCGCCTTAAATCTTGTTGAAGGCACCTTGGACCCTCGGGATAGGATTTCCATGACCTATATAAAGGCTCCTGGAGCTAGGAAAGAATAAACAACTCAAGCATCCAACTTGTAATCAATTCCTAGCAACTAAGTGAGCGTTCTAAGTGTAAAAAGGCTTCTCCGCCTACAGTAAAGGAGATTATGCTATTGGAGTTTTTTCATCGCCCTGGATTAACAACCTCCTTGGTTGTAACCAGGTTAAATTCTGTTTTACTTTACTTTCTTGTTTTATTTGTATAGTTGCTATTTATTGAGTTGAAATCCGAGGAGGGTATATTTTATTTTTATTTTCAGCAATTCACCCTCCTCTTGCCGGCCTCCGCTGCACCCACAGATTATATTTCTGAATTCATTACTTTTTGCCAAGATGCTACATCTTTATCTTGGAGTGTTTCGTCATATGTTCGGGGATCAAGTTCATGTTTACCTGGGATCAAGTCCAAAAACTCTCCCAAAAACATGAATCTTTCAGGTTGCCTCACAACCCTCTCACTACGACGAGGCACTGTCTGTAGTTGTGTATCATTTGTGATACGTGTTGCAGTTTCTTGTGATATTTCATCTTGCACTCTTGGTACTAAAGTAGACGTGTCCTCTCTCATTTCTTCTAGAACAATTTAACTCATGGGCTTGTGGTTTATTACATAGTCCTCTTCTAAAAATCGGGCATTCGTGCTAACAATGAACTTTTAATCTTTAGGACTATAAAACAAACCACCTTTTGTTCCTTTAGGATAACCTATAAATAGGCAAACTTCTGTACGAGATTCCAACTTATCAGCATCTCCCTTCAGCACATGTGTTGGACGACCCCAAATTCGAACATGACTCAGATTAGGCTTACACCCGTTTCATAATTCTGTGGGAGTAGAGGGTACTGATTTAGAAGGTACCAAGTTTAGAATGTACATTGTCGTTTCTAAAGCAATTCCCAGAATGAATTTGGTAATTCTGAATAACTCATCATCGATCTAACCATTTCCATAAGAGTCATATTCCTTCATTCTGCCACACTATTCTGTTGGGGTGTACCAGGTGCAGACAATTATGATTGAATCCCAACCTCTGATAAGTAATTCTTAAACTCTCCTTAGAGGTACTCGCCACCACGATTAGATCGTAGTGTCTTGATACTTTTACCATGACGTTTCTCCACATCAGCCTTGTACTCTTTGAACTTATCAAAGCACTCAGACTTGCGGCGCATCAAGTAAATGTACCCATATCTCGAATAGTCATCTATAAAAGAGACAAAATATTCGAAACCACCTCTCGCTTAGATAGTCATAGGTCCACACAAATCAGAATGAACCAATTCCAACACATCTTTTGCTCTATACCCCTTGGCTTTAAAAGGTCTCTTAGTCATTTTTCCTTCCAAGCAAGATTCGCAGGTTGGAAAGTTTTCCAACACTAATGAACCCAAGAGTCCAGGGCCAACCCTGGAGGAGGGCGGCATTGGGAGATGGCCCTGGGCCCAGAATTTGAGAGGGCCCAATTTTTTTTTTAGTATTATGTATTATAGGCATGTAATTGGGGCCTTGGGTAGTTAGGCCCAAATTCATATTTCAGAACCTTTTGATATTGTCTTTTACTTTTATCTTTTTAGGCATTTAATTGGGGCCTTGGATAGTTGGGCTCAAATTCAGAACCTTTTGATATTGTCTTTTACTTTTTATCCTTTTAGGTTGCAATTTGCAAAGTGGTAAACAAATGAAAAATTAGGGATTTAGGACTGCCATGAAACAATTGGAAGGTATAATCTTATTTTTTGAAAAGTATAGGAATAATGGTTTTGGTCCAAGTTTGACTATTACTAAAAGTTTTGCATCATATATGAACATAGAGTCAATATTTACAACAAAGTGTCATATTTTTAGGAAAAATAATTTAATAAAAGAGAGGACGATGAAGTTTCACTATCAGAATCCTTTAGAATTGATTATTTTGTTATTGTTGTGGACATGACGATTGCTTCTTTAAAATGTAGATTTGAGCAAATGAAAACTTTTGAAAATATATTTGATTTTTTATTTGATTCACAAATGTTAAGAACTTTGGACGAAGATGAATTGCGAAAATGTTGTGTCAATTTAAAATCTACTCTTAACTCATAACAACTTATCAGATGCTAAGTTAGATGATTTATTTATCGAATTAAAAAATATTACAAATGACTTTACCAAATGTAGTAATGTCTACAATTGATATTCTTGAATTTGTTTAAAGTATAAATTATTATCCAAATGTTGTAATTACTTATAGAATCTTGTTGACTATGCCTTTTACGGTAGCATTGACTGAAAAGAGTTTTTAAAATTAAAATTATTGAAAACATATATGAGATCATCAATGTCACATGAAAAATTAAATGGATTTACAATTTTATGTATTAAGAAAAATATTTTGAAAAATCTTGAAACTGATAATATTATAGATGATTTTACAAATAGAAATATCAGAAGAAATTGTTTAGATGAATTGTATATTATTAAAAAAAATTAACCTTTTTTCTTTCGCCCCGGGCCTCCTGAGTCGAAGGACCGGGGCTGCAAGAGTCCATCGGCTATTAGCCTTTGAATCATACTGAAGTTAATATGACCAAGTCTTAGATGTCAAAGATATATTTGGTTCATTTTCGAAAGTTCCTTTCTCTTATTAGAATTAGAAGATGTGTTATTAATTTTTATTTGTTACTTTGTGGGAGTTATTGGATTTAGAGTATACAAATTCCCAACTAATGTTCCAAAACAGATAACTACCATATTTTCCTTGATAACCACTTTGTTATCAAAAGAAACAGTATATCCATCCAAAAACAGTTTAGAAACTACTACTCTTGACTATAGGCATCAATCCAACTTAGGTCCATTTGGGAAATCTAAGTTGAGATCTTGACTAGATTCTGGTCTCGAGGAGACAGAATCTAATTACTACTCTTGACTATAATTGTACTAACATTTGTTTTGCAGGGTAGTATTAGTTTTATTGTCTCGGACTAACTTCATTTTGCAGGAAATAAAAGCGGCTGGAAAAGTTGGTCCAAGCGCCCGAAATGCCCAAAATCGATCTTGTCGCCAGCTTGGAGCGCGTTGATTGGATGGCTGACGTCACAGTCTAGGCGCCCGAAAGGGATCTAAGTGCCCAGAACTGCCTATATAAGCAGCCTTCCACCAGGAGCAAGCATAACAATTTCTCTCTACAACTGCTTTCTTGTGCACTGCTCCAAAGACGCTCCTGCGATGGTGTGAAACTTCTCTTACAACCTGCAACCCAAGCATTGTTTTAGTTATTATTTTCCGCTGCGTACTTTGACTCGATAATGATTTTTCAACAATCACTATTCCCCCCCCCCCCCTCTAGTGTTCTTTTCGATCCAATACACTCAAGAATCAAGGAGCTCATCACCAGACTTAGAATCTCAGAGAAAAGGTAACCAACAGAGATTCGCTAAGGTATGCACTTAACGCATTTTCTAAGACTCCAGAATAGTCAACCTTAGTAGATGCGCATTTCATCTCTAAGGATTTAGAGGTAAGAAATTTAGAAGAACTTTTTTCAACTTTTGAAATTCATGAGTTAATATGTGCAAGTCTAAAGAAGGAATCAAGGCAAAACATTGCCTTAAAAGCTAAAACGGATGAACTAGATTCCGAGACATCACTTGACGATGACGAAACAACGTTAATGGTAAGAAAATTTAAAAATATTTAAATCTAATAAATTTAATTAAGTGCAGGGTATAAAAAGAAAAAGAAAAGTAAGATGCTACCAATGCAAAGAAGAAGGACATGTCAAAGATAACTGTCCAAAATTAAAGAGCAAAGACAAGGACAAGGAAAAGAACAAGAAGCCAGCTTGGCCTAAGTATAATCTAAAGGCGACGTGGGATGACACGTCATCTGAATCAGAGATAGAAACCCTATTTTTGGTTCCAAAATCATACTTAGATTAATTATTTTTTGGCTTTTAGACAGAAAGTTAAATATTTAATTTTTTTAAAAAGGCTTTGTCTAGAAAGTAGTTGTTGCTCCAATATTTAAGAAGGTCTAGTGTCTCGCCATAGCCTAGAAGCCAATTATTGAAATAAGTATTCAATTGACTAACTGGTAAGCAATTATTTGTTATAAAAATAATTTTTCAAAATTTTTTAGAAATTATTTAGAAGTTAATTTTTGTTGAGAAAAATAACTTTATTTGTAAAAATATTAAAATTTTCTGAATGTTAATTTTTTTTTGATAATTCCAACTTTATATTATCTGACTTATATATGTTAAACTTTTTTTACATTGATAAATCCAAACTTAAACTTTAATTTTTCCTTTAGACTTTTGTGTTAGACCTTCCAAGTAATGTCTTTAAGGTTACCCTATTTTTTATGTGATCAAAATGAGGAGTAGTAAAGATTAAGTCTAAGGGGAGGGTAGTACAATTTTTTAATTTTTGTACTTGCAAATTTTTTTACCTTCAAAATTTGAACTGTTATTTTATTTATGGTTTACCCTAACTGAACTTAGGGTTTGTTCATATAAAAAAAGGGGGATTGTAAGTACCCGTGGTAGTTTTGATGTGATCAACCAAGTAAAGTTATGTCCTGCTGATATTTAACTTCTGTGTCTAAGTGTGCAGGAACTTAGGAGCATAGGAAGTCGAGCGAAAGACGCAGCTAGCGAGAAGGACGACACGGGAGAGAGTCGATGGGCTCGGTGCGTCTGAGATATGAGGTGTTGCAAAAAGAGTATGCAGGTGGACTAGAAGGAGGCGCGCGGCGTTTCCGAGGGACGAGAAGCCAGAACAGAAGTTTGCTCAAAGGTCAGAAGTTAGGTTTAGGTGAGCCCTATTTCGGATGACTGAGATCACCAAGTGGAGTCGGAGCCGAAGTAGAATACCTAGACCTAAGCAAGCGGAGCCGGAGCGTAAGAACTTGGACCAAATAATAGTTAACATGATGTTAACTTGGGTCCGGGCTCCTGGATTGAGTCTAGGTGCCCGAAGCAAGCTTTTATCCGGAACACGGTGTGGAGCGTTTAATTTCAGTGTGACGGGGATAAAAGTTTATCCCCTCTCAGGCGCCTGGAACCCTTCTAAGCGCCTCGACCAGTGCTATAAATATAGTCCTGGTCCCAAAAGATCAGAACAACGCTTGTAATTTATTTCTTTCCAATCTTGTTCTGTAACGGAGTGCTTTAATTGTTGTAAAGAGGCTTCTCCGCCTAAAGGAAAGTTTAGTGCGCTTTTATCTTCCTTGAATTAACAACCTCCCGGTTGTAACCAAGCAAATCTGTTGTGCCTCTTATTTTTTTCTCTTATTTTTGTTTATGTAAGTGTTAAGTATAATTAAGCTGTAAAAGTTTAAGGAAGGTTCATTTTTATTTGCAGGGTTATTCACCCCCCCTCCAGTCGACCGCCAAGAGACCAACAGAGGGTATTAGAAACCTTAAGAAGCCATTTGCTAGCTGGCTCTAGAAACAAGTGATGTAACCTAGTGGTGGCTTGTGTAGTCGGTGCTCCAACATTGAGATCCGGATCTTGTGGTTGAAGGGGATACCATAAGATATTCAGAGTTGCATTTCTGCATCTCTCATGTATACAGTCCGATGGGACTCATACCAATGGTTTGAGAGGTTACCTATTGGAGATGGAAGGAAAAAAGATAGTGAACTTTTTGTACTGGCTAAAGTAGAGGAAGGCAAAGAAGGCGGCGAAGACGAAGACGCAGGCAGAAATGAATGAAGGTGAATTCTCTTTTGGATAACCTAATAAATCTTGGAGCGACATAGTAATCACATCAGCCCACCAAGTTGTTGGATGACAAAAAGGGAGTCGCAAGGTCTCTACATAGTCGTCGGATCAATCAATCGAATGGTTATGATCACAACATAACCTCTCCCAATCAAATCTCCATAGTGATAAGTTACAAAGTGAACACCAATCTTCGAGACAATTCGAACCCAACCATCACATGCAGAGAATAGATAGGCACCAACATGCCACCACTGATGGATTTGGAGTCATGTTAGTAAAGGCACTGTCGCACACCTCTGTAGTTAATGCGATAAGGTGCTCCCGTAGCCCGAAGCGGATACCGCTTACCACCCATTAATACAGCGGTAGGTATTCCAATCATAAGAGTGATATGCACCTCAGGATATAGCTGAGTTGGTTATCATATGACATATTTGCATAATAATTAAACAAGGGTTGAATTCCAACGAATACCAAGGAATTACCCTCCTATATGATGGCTAGCTTTGGTTTCCTAATTTACTCGCTCCTAATAGTGTAGGATAGTCTTGGGTGGTCGTCAAGGTGACAAATTTCACCTTTTGTATAATAAGGGTGATGCACACTCTTGTGTATCACGCCCATTGAATACAATGTCTTCTGTCCTAGGTGACCTAGACTCAGCTAGCTGTACTAGAGAGAGGTCTACACCTCAGCTTAAACATGTGAAAAAGGTGATCTCGAAAGGCAAATGACAACTCAATATAGTACAATAAGTTAGACTACACCTCCTTCAATTAGATTTGAAGGGAAGACTTGTGATGTAACAAAATTCAGCCTCCACGCGTCCCATGGAGTCAAAAGTCGTGCTAATCTATCAATTAAAGTCAAGATGGGTCACACATGACCCGAAGGGAATTTGACTTTGCTCAGATGAGACTCGGGTCTGATTGAACCGACTCAATAAGCTCATCCCAAAGATTCAAGTTTGGTTAAGTACAAGTAAGCTATAGGGGCTCCTATCTCAGCTCCCGATCCTGACACCCGTCGGGGTCTTAGTCATCGACATGGCTCCTGTCTCGGCTTCAGATCCAAACCTCCTCCGTGTCTCAAGCCTTAATCTCCAACATCCACTCTGGCTCAATTTCAGATTCTGGCACCACCTACCTGCTCGGTCTCAATCATCGACATCGTTCTTGTTTTGGCTTCAGATCCAGATATCCTCCATGTCTCAGGCCCTTATCGTCGACATCCACTTTGGCACAGTCTCATATCCCGACACCACCTACATGACTCGGTCTCAGTTGCCAACATCGCTTATGTCTCAGCTTCAGTCACTGGCATCCACTCCGACTCAGTTTCAGATTCTAGCACCATCTATGTTCGCCCCTAGTCGCCGACACCACTTCCAGTACAGTCTTAGATCTTGGCATCTCATCTCAGCCTCAGTCACCAACTTCGTCTACTCTCATGGTCACTCAACACAAACTTTAATTCCTTGTTCCTTCATTATTAGATCAAGCTTACACTCTACGTGGCCTATTAAAGGCATGAGAGTGACATGTTGTTAAGGAGGCCGCTTAACCACCCAATCATTGAAAATCATTTCTATGCAAATACTACAGAACATGTGTCATTGGATGAATGGAGAAGCAATTATAAGATTATTAGACTTGGTCTCCTTGATATTGTTGGATCGAAAAGAATTTAGATATCTTCACAATTACATGATATTGTCCACTTTGGGCCTAAGCCCTCATGGTTTTGCTCTTAGGCTCTACCCAAAAGGTCTCATGCTAATGAAAATATCTTTTCTCTTTATAAACGGCTTCCCATGTCCGATCCTCGACCCACCAAGTCTTCCTGCCCCTCGGTCCACCCGACATACTATGACTTCCTTGCCTAGCCGCAACTAGGACTTCCTGCCTGGTGTCTGGTCCTCTTGATCCGAACATAGGAGCCCCCACTTTCTTTGTTCGAGGTCAATATTGTACCCACATGGCTCAATCAGACCATAACTCTTGTGCACAGTCGGCGGTTAAACCTTCTGGCAGTCCGGGCTCTGATACCAATTGTTGGATCGAAAAGAATTTAGATATCTCCACATGGTTTTGCTCTTGGGCTCTACCCAAAAGGTCTCATGTCAATGGAGATATCTTTTCTCTTTATAAACCTATGATCTTTCCCATGTGTTTTCAATGTGGGACTATGCTTGCAACCTTGCAACCCCAACAATTCCCCCCTCAAACAAAGGACCACGGACTTCCCATGTCCGATCCTCGACCCACCAGGTCTTCCTGCCCTTCGGTCCACCCGACCTACTAGGACTTCCTTGCCTAGCCGCAACTAGGACTTCCTGCCTGGTATCTGGTCCTCTTGATCCGAACATAGGAGCCCCCACTTTCTTTGTTCGAGGTCAATATTGTACCCACATGGCTCAATCAGATCATATCTCTTGTGCACAGTCAGCGGTTAAACCTTCTGGCAGTCCAGACTCTGATACCAATTGTTGGATCAAAAAGAATTTAGATATCTCCACAATTACATGATATTGTCCACTTTGGGCCTAAGCCCTCATGGTTTTGCTCTTGGGTTCTACCCAAAAGGCCTCATGCCAATGGAGATATCTTTTCTCTTTATAAACCTATGATCTTTCCCATGTATTTTCAATGTGGGACTATGTTTGCAACCTTGCAACCCCAACAGATACCTCCCTCTCCAAACATGTCATCGCTTAGTGAATGACGAGACAACTAACGACTATCAGATCTAATCCCCTTTACTAGCTCATACGAGGAAGATGGAGGAGCATGCTCTGCAGTAGCTGAAACCCTAGACATGGTAAGTGCGATCCCTAATTTTGAACTCTCTACAACTCCACCAAGTTTTCTTCTTTTTCTTCTTCTCCATCTCTTCTTCTTGCATACTACCTTCAGCAAACTCTAACTTGAGTATCAGAGTGGCCTACCAGAACTCCCGGGTGCCAGTCTAACTCTCTGTTGAAGTGCATTTTAGGGCTTCTTCATCATCCACACTAATAATCTCGAGGGAATGCATGAGGTGGACTAAATGAGCCTCCATTAGTACTTTTCGATCTATCCTAATGGTTAGTGAAAATTTTTTATAGAATTAAATCGGCCAACCTTAGAATTAATGAGTTCGAATAATTGAATACTTGTACCACTAAAATAATAATACATCCAAAAAGTAATTAGTTTAGGGATGATAATTTTACCAGAACTCGATGAAGGATCTGACATCCGACCCGAATGGAGGAGGGTATGGAGGGACTATCAATACCCGATACCCGACTTGAATACCCGATTAAATAATATATATACATATATTAAAGAAAATTTTCTTTTTCCAAAATCAACTTACTATTTTTTTTGTTGATATTAGGAAGAGACTATATAGATATTTAATCTATTTTTTAATTATATATATATATATATATATATATTTTAATAGGTTGTTAATTTTAATATATTTTTGTTAAATGATAATAGTTGGATAGAGAGAAGAAAAATTATAACTATAGAAGATATCATTATTTAATGGATATAAGTATATCCATATCGTATATCCGATGAGTATGAGTACGAAGGATATAGAATTCGATCCGAACCCGACCCATTGTCATCCCTAAATTAGTTATTTAAAAAGCCGGTTTATTTTTATTGGAGGCATAATGAAATAAACCGAAGCCCTTCTCCTTCTCCGACCCCCTCTTCCCTGCTGCCTGTTTCGCCCGGTCGCCGCCGCCGCCACCGCCCACGGTCCACCTGCTGGCGACGCCGTCCCGACGCCTCCATCCCTCTCGAAATCCAGTAAGCGGTGCTTCAGAAGAAGATAACAAGTGGAGGGGAGTGTTGATTCTTAATATGTCTCGGGGGCTATCCTCTTATCTCTAAGGTAAATAAGCAGCTAACTCCATGATGTCATGCGGTCGCCCCATTTTCTATCACTCACAATCACTTCTCAGTTGCTCTCTATCTTTCGGCCCTCGCAGGCACTGCCTCGCATCCGCTGCGCCCCTTCGCGTGGTTGGGGCAGTTCGTTATAGAATACTTTGCAGTTCTCGTTCTTAAAATATTTCGGGTTCTAAGAAAAAGCATATCTTGGATTCCTGAGTATCACATTTTGTTTCTTTACTATATCTCCTCGGTGATCAAAGTCCAGAAAAGCATGCATAGGTGTCGGTTAGTAGACCATTCTTTTGCTCTATGTTGTTTGGAAAAACGCCTCCAAAAAAATTTCATCTGGGATGCATTGGGCATAATACTGTATCAAATTTTATTTTTGAGTTTCAGAGCTAGAATCACTCGGCAATCACTTGCAGATTTTTCCAATTCATGTGAAGTACGGAAGAGGGTAGGCTGATTTCCCCCTATTTTTCTTCTGTGAAGTCTTATCAATGTCACTGATCAATTTCTCTAACAGGTTCGGAAGAATGGAATCGATTTAACAGAGTCATCTCATGCGTTCTCATCTTCTAATGGTATTAACTTATCATTCTGTATGATATGTTATACTGTTATAGAATGTGGTTCCAACTTGACGACTCATGTAAATATGCTTCTTTCAACAAACCACGAACAACTGAATTGTGCACATTGATGTCAGTTAAGAGAAACGAGGCACTAATCTTTGTGAAAAAAAAAGGTTTTTATTTTGTTAAATTACCATAAAAGTACTTTTGTCATTCCGTGAGGGAAAAAAACACTTCCATATGGTGCTTTGTTCAAAGCTCTATATGGATGAACTAATAGATACTGTTAATTACCTATCTAGATTTACATCGACATTCAACCTAACCCGGTGTATTTTTGCATAATTATTGTTCCAAATTACAATGTTAAATCCAAACCATGCTACCCTGACGCCGGGCAGGATAGCAATTATGCTGATGAGAAAGCGGAATTGAGGAGAAGGCAAGAAGAGAAATCACCAAGAACAAAGAGAAATCAGAAAAAAGGAAACTTTATTATCAATAGAGGAGGATCTCTCAAACATCTAAACAGGTGTTTATATGAACTCTAGATCCTAACACTCAAAAAAAGAAATAAGTCCTAATATACATATCTTGATTCCTATCTTGTAAGGAAAGGAAAGAAACTTTACCGGAAAAGGAAACATTCATAATAGAAGGCAATTATTAAAACAAGATGCTAACATAGACAACCCATGACCCATAAATACCAAAAATACCTTAAATACCATAAAAATGAAAATTACTAAAAAAAAACTAAAAATAGTAAAAAATTCTTTGGATCCTCCAACTTGGGTGGGCCTAAACGGTTGATTTTGGACCCGAAACTTGGTGGTTACGGTTCCCCTAACAAACGTAGATCTTCGAATTCTGCACGTGTGATCGCTGACAGAACCTGATTTCGAGTTCTGAATCAAAAGTTATGTTCTCCGGAAGATTGGGTCCTCCTATGTTGGTCTGCATCATACCCCTAACTATTTGGCTTAGATACATTTATCTTATTCATAAGTTGAACTTTGTTCAAGGCTATGTTATTAGCAGTAAAGATTTCACAGATCATTTTAATTGCAATTTTCTATTTTCTCCTTCTACCCCTCACCTCTCACATGGTCACACCTTCAACTTTAATTAATTTAATATGTTTATTCAATTGTACTATAACCTGCTGTTTTGTAGATCTCAGTACCAATCTTTTGGGTGACCGTTTGGGTACTAGATTGCTGCAGCTGCAAGTTATTAATGCACTTCGGAGGGGAGATAACCAGCAAGCCTCCAAATTTCTTTTAAACCTTGGTGAAGTGAAGGACTACTTAAATCCCAATAGTTTTTCTTATATTCTGGAATATTGTGCATCCAAGGGTGATCCATTGGTAATGATTAATTTTAAAAATTCTTAATTTTAAATTCAATGTGTCTTTATTATTTGTTATAGAATCCAACTGCACCTTTAGCTATGTGTAAAACATAACTATCTCTTAATTTTGACATTTCTTCAAGGCTGCATTCACCTAGTCAGTCTCTGGATTTTAGTGGGGGTCATAGTTTCCTTTGTTTTAGGATCCTAAAGAGTGTTTATGCATAATCTAAGAATTTTCAGGAACCTTTATACCACTAATATATTCTTCTACAAGTACATTGGGATAGCCTGGAATATGTTAATAGAGATGTATAGTTTTTTTTGGGGGGGAGTAGTTTAACTGTCAGAGGATCAGGAAAGAGAGAAGGGAACTGGAAGCGTATACATACTGCTGCATGCTTAACTTAAACTGCAAACCTAAAAGCATGCTCAGCCTCAGTTTGTTTATGAGTTCAATACTGTGTAGTTTGCAATTAGGTAGAAATGCAAAAATTATCCACGGCAATGCTGAAATACTAAGTCAAAATTTTGATATACAAATCCATTAAAGACTACAGATCAAACATTCTTTTTTTTTTTTCCTTCAGGGTTAATAGTATTTGTGTATATGCATGCTAGATTGCTAGGTCAGGAAATTTGTTTGGTTCCCTATACCTTCTGCTGACAGAGCAGATATATTTTTTCTTCATTTTCTTATAAACAGTTTGCTGATAACTAGCATTATTTCCCATATTTTGTTCTTATTGGTGGTCTTATTGTTTAGTTTGCTATGGAGACATGGAATATGATGGAGGAAAAAGATATTGCCTTAAACAAGAGAAATTGTAGCTTCATACTTCAAGCTTTTAGTAAACGAGGATACATGGAGCAGGTTTGTTTTGATTGTGGTTATTCTATCACTGTTATTTACTATGGTGATAAAGAAAATTGTTTGTAAAGATATAGAATTTTTTACCCAGAAAATGTGTAATTGTTATTTAAAATATGATCTCTTTATTTTTAGCAAAAAATAATCCTCCTTTGTAAAAATATTTTAGAGTTCATAAGACGGAGGCAAATATGCTATTTTACTTTTCTTTTCATTTTCCAGTTTGTCTTTGTTATGGAAATGGATAATTGAATTTTTTTAAGCTATGCAAATGCAGTTCACAAGAAACTCTTTCCTTCAACAATTTATAGTTCATTTCTATGGCGGTTCAGATTCCAAACAATGTTACTGCCCAGATAGCTATTCCTAGGAATATATGGAAAGCTGGAAAATCTACTCCTATGATTGAAATGGGAAAAATATGGAAAGCATGTTCCTTATTATTCCCCTAGTTGATTTCATGTCTCTCACAATTTTCTTTTACTACATTTTCACAACTGCAGAATGCCAATCTAAGCCTAAATTAGAAAAACTCATATGAAGATGTATATGCTGTTGGTGGGTATCCATTTTTTTTCCCTTTTAATTGGCGTTGGCTTTCCTAGGCACCAAATGTAGGTGTTGGGTTTTTTCTGGGCACCAAATTTAGTTGAATATATCCTGAGCCACTCCCATCCATAGTAGTAATTGTTTGGTATTTGATCTGACTTTCTGGGGTTTGATTTCTTCAGTCCTCTAGCTGGTTCAACTAAATGGGTATAACAAAATGGATTTTTTTTTTTTTTGCCAGAAATGTCAGTATTTGAGGAATTGTTCTCTTTTTATTTCTATGATTATTAGAATACCACTTTAGCATTCAGGATCATCCTGAGACGGTCACATGCTTGTCTGCTGCTGTTGTCTGTCCTTTCTCACTGTATATATTCCTTTATAAACTTTATCTTGAGCATGATTCTAGAAGTCATTCATCATCTTTTACAGAAAATTTTCTTGCTCAATTATTCACTTTTCATAGGCATTTAGCTTGCTTAATTCTCTTGGGGAAAATGATCGGGTGCATTCTTCACTGCCAATGTTTAATCTTTTCTTAAGTGGATGTTGGAGTTCGAAGAGCTTCAATTATGTTAACCATTGCTTGGGGCTGATGGAAACACAACTTGTTGGCAAGTCTGAAGTAACCTACTGGGAACTTCTTAAGGTTAGAATTTGATCTGAATGGTTTTTATGAGAACATGTAATAGAGTAGCATGAATTATATCTGTGACATAATGATCTAAAATTTAGATGTTTACTTGGTTGACTTAATAATCAATCATGCAGTATGTTCAAGTGTCTGTTTAAATTCTACTTTAACAAATGAAGGATGTTTAACTGTGCTTGAAGTATCTACAGACAGTTATATGGTATATTTTGATACATCAACAGTTACTTCTTGGGCTTTTTTCCCATCCCAGGCCCTTTCTCTTCTTGCTTTCAAGCAAAGTGAAACCTTTTGTATTGTCATTTTGGTCTTTGATATTTTATCATTATTTGTCTGCTGAATTTGCATATCTTCTTGGTCTTTTGTCCATAATGACAATACTACTAATTTTCATAAATTTTCCAATTTGATGATAATACTGCTAATTTCAGTAAAATTTCCAATTTTACCATCTACTCAGCATAGAAATGGTTTCGATAGACTATAGTTTTTAACTTGTTTAGTTTGTCTGATTTTTATCATGATCTTCCCTGCATATATATATATGTTTTTTGATAGAGTCTAAAATGCTGGTTGTTGCATGAACTTCCATCAGTGTTATTCTGATTGTAATTGCCAGTGTATGAATGGATGTGATTTTCTAGACAAGCTGAGTGCTTAGATTATTTGTTTATTCTTTATTATTTGATCATGTTGACGGGTTATTATATGTGGTACTTCATATCATTTCTGTATTATGGGTGGATGGACAGTCACATGCTCATGTCTAAGTCTCTTTGTCACGCTTGGAATGATATCAACTATACCCTGTCTCATCTTGTTGGTGATGTATGCAATCAAAGGCTGCATTGCATCATTGATCTGAGTCTTCTCTGGTGGTTTTGCTGAACAACCTGTTTCAGATGTGTTTTGTCTGTTCCTCAGGCACTTATACCAATGCTTTATAGTTGAGTAAATGTTTAATTGTTGCATCTTCGTATTGGCTTCTGCTACTGGTGCTTTGGATGTTCAATTGCTAATTCTAAAAGGTTCTTTAGCTTGCAGTTTTGCAGAGAAGTCTATCTTCAGTTCATGAGATCTGGAAGGACTATGCTAGATATTACAATCCAAGTGCAATAATGTTACGGAAATTTATTTGGTCCTTCAGTAGGTTAGGTGATCTTGAATCTGCAAATGCTGCCTTAAAACATCTAGTTATGTTTGCAAGGCAAGGTAGTGCTTGCCTTTCAAAATCTGCTTCTGGACAATATCATTCATCAGGTTTAGATATCCCTATTCCTTCAAAGGACAAACTATGTGAGAAGGTTTTGTTGGACAATCCAACTTCCTTAACCCACAGCAGAAAGCCTGAGATAAGTGTAGGTTTGGAAGCTAGCCTGGAGGTATTGGATATGAGACATAACAATGACAATAGGAATCTTGAATTAGAGAAAATTTTTGATGGTCAATCACAATCTGACAAAGTTGATGCACTTGTATCAGGAACCCTAATAGATCAATTAATAAGCAAGTCAGGGAAAAGTAAATTCATTTCAGAGGCACATGAAATCATTGATGATGCTGTTCTAAACAACCTAAGTTTCAAAGACAAGCAAGAAGCTTTTTGTGATCCCAGAACTGAAAACATGAAACAGATATCGAAAAGGTTCTCCCATCCACTTATGAACTTGTTGAGATGGTCTTTTAATGACATCATACATGCCTGTGCAGAATTGAATAATTACCAGTTGGCTGAGCAGCTATTTTTGCAGGTACAGCCATCTGTCATATTTATACTTTTGTTATATTTTAATTTCTTGGCTGTGAAAGTATTTGTTGTTTTTGCTTCTTTGGATGTGATTTTTTTGCTGCTATGTATTCATCTACCTTTATAGATTGCTTTGGTTCTAAATGTCAAAAAAATTTCTACTTGAGGCATATGTTTCTAATATAGACCATTTGGTACAAATTAAAAGTCATTGATAATGTATATATTACCTCCTAGTCTAAGATGGTTTAAGTCTTTTTAGTGAACTTATATTTACAGCCTCTGCAGTTGGTATCAATCAAGATCCGCAACCATGATTCTGATAAATATGATAATTTGTTAATAATGCAGTAAGATTACCTTGATAACCAGTCTGATGTATTTCCAGTAGAGGACTAAAATTGTGAGTTTATGTTAAATAGAAGGTATGACAGTGCACACAGAATCTTTGCAGACTGTTTAGCTGGGTAGCAATATCGAATGAAGAGTTGAAGTACAGGGAAGAGAGCCTCTCCCTCCTTTTACTTGAGAGAAATTGGCAAGAGAAAGAAACAGATGAACTAATAATGTTACCCTATTTGAGCTGACATGTTAGGCGCCAAATACAGTCTGTTTCATTGATAGGATATTTTATTAAACATTTTCAGATTTCTGCCAACTAAATTTTCTCCCACTTCTCCATTTTTTATAATCTGTACTTTGCCCTTAAACACAAATGATCTAGTTATAACTCAATTTTCTTTATTAAACTGAAGATCTTCCTTTCAACAAATTCTAATCTTAAAGTAACCACAATATTAGAAGCAATGGTTGAATGAGGTGATTTATTGGAGCCATTGGTGTGAGTAAAACTGCATGCTGACTTAATGAAACTTCATACAAAACCATGATATATATTTAACTACTTGCTTAACATATTGCTTTGAGCATTGCTAGAAAATTCTTAAGAGATGTTTTGTATTTGGCCATTATAAGTTATGTTTATTGTTATTACTATTTGAATGTGCAAATTGTAGTGTTTCTTGTTCTTTGGTTCAAATTCAGAATATTTCATGCATTGTAGAATAACTTAAATTTGAGTTTCAGATGCTTTGGAAGTCACAAATTTCATCTTAGTGTCTCATTTCTTGTATTACTGATATTCACGTATTTTAGAAATTTTTGGTTCACCTACACGTCTATTGTTTTTCTTTCTAAAATTCAGCATTAATTGAGTTTATATTTTTCTGTAGATGCTTGACATCGGGTTGAAACCTTCTAAACATACATATGATGGCTTTGTTAAATCTGCCATTGCAGGAAAGGGAGTTGAATATGGCATGAAAGTGGTATCTACCATACTGTCATTTATTTTCAGACTCAGACATTGTTTGGGTCCTTTGTAAGTTGTTTCAACGTTTATTTAACTTGCTATTTCTATGCATTATTTTCCAGCTCAAGATGATGGAGGAAATGAACATCGAACCATATAATGATACTTTTGCAGTTCTCTCAATTGGTTATAGCCGAAATTTTGAACTGGATTTGGCTGAGTTCTTTGCAGATAAGATATCTGTTTGCCTACCCAAGTACATGTATACCTACAATTCTTTGTTTGCTGCCTGTGGTATCATGGTAACCAGGTTCTTCCTGAAAATGTTAATATTCAATGCATTTTATTTTCTAATTATTTCCTATGTTTCCTTTTCTTTTTCTTTATATCTAACTAAGCCTCTTGTATCCTTTACCTCAATAAGTAGTATACGGTTAAAATATTTATATCATACTAATGCATATTTGATTGTTTTTCATTTTAGAGACAACCCTGATATGGTTACTGAAAATCTAGTTAGTATTGAAGTTATTCCTCTTTTACCTTTTTACTTCCATCCATTAACTGTGGTACTCCACATATGCCCCAAGTTTTATCATATCTTCATAACCATGATTATTTCTTTCTTTTCCACTTGTTACTGCAAGTTTTAAAAAAATTTGTTATGCCATCAGTAAATGCACATTTCTTGAATACACTTTCTTCCAAGTTGTGCTCTTCAAGTAATTGGCGTTTCTATTTTTGTACATGTTCTCAATATTGTATGTGGGTTTATCATCAATGGTTAATACCATGCTATATAGTAATAGAATGAGATACTTCTGTTAATGACTGGTTATGCTAGTCCCAATCATTGAATTGTTGGGAATTTCAAATTGTTTACAGATGCTGGTCCAGTAGCTACTTGATTCAATACATCTTTGAGAATTAAGATCTAAATGGACAGAGGAGTTACACCAATTGCTAGAATAATAATGACATACCCAGTTGTTCTAACTATAGAGGAATTAAGTCAGGCGAATCTCACTATTAAACTTTGGGAAAGGCTAATTGAACGAAGACAATAGGTGAAGTGATTATATTGAATAATCAAACTTGTTCTAATTTTGGATGGATAGCAGTTGATGATAGTTATTCAATAAGATATTTGAGTTAGAGAGGTCTCGGAAATAGTTTGGTTTATTGCTTACAGAGAGTTGAGAAGGTAACTAGATAATATTGTGGTATCTTTGGAAAATAAACGAGCATCAAATGTGATAGAAACATATCATGTTTTTGTCATGGGGTGTGCATTTAATGAATTTCCTTAGACTTAACACTAAATATATGAAATATAAATTCGATGGCACAAAGAAATTTAGTGGAATAGTAAGTTGGATGGACACCCTCAGATCTAACACTAATGAGAAATTAGTGAAGGGGTTATTCATATGATAAAGAGTGGATGATTGGAATCGATGCTGAAGTTCTGTTTGATGTTATGTGCCCTTCAGGTTGTTGGACAATGTTCCACTATCTGTTTCAACATTTAGCAGTAAGTTTGTGCAGTATTGATGGAAAATATTTAGATTGATGTATGAGATGAATTAAAATTAATATTATTCCCAGGAAATTAGATGTAACTTGCATTGATGATAAAGGAGAGAAATCAAGTTTTGTGGTATTGATAGGTTGAAGATAATAATGAAACAATTAGAGTTGAAGGTGTGAATAGAATCATAACAAAGTACACAATTTTTTTTTGAAGAGGTTCAAATGGTATGGATTTTACTAACAATATTACTTCTCATAGGCAACAATAGGATAATATTCGTGTATTTGACCTCAAATTGTTGAGACATATTGCCTGTATTTGTTATCTAACCAACTTGTTTACTACACTACTGAAATGACAGATAAACTAGCTCCGACAAGGATTACTTGACAGCGCTTTATAATAGTTTGATTCATTTGTTCAGAGTTCTGCTCATGTTAGATCCTTTTCTATTCAATATGTTTCATTAGTGAATGCTACACTAGGTTAGATCAACACTCCAACAATGCAACTGCCTGCCTGGTGTGTTGAAGAAGGCTTCAACTTGGTTATTATCCAAATTCTTTATTTACATTCTTCCCATGTAGGGTGAACCAGAACGCGCAGTTCGTCTTCTTGTGAAGCTCAAGAAACTGAACATGAAGTTAAATATTTCAACCTATGCACATATGTTCTCATTGTTTGGTACTGTCAATGCCCCTTATGAGCAGGGAAATATTCTTTCCCGTCTTGATGTTTCCAAAAGAATAAGTGCTATTGAGATGGATATGGCAAATAATGGAATCCGACACAGTTATACATCCTTGAAGAATTTGGTACTTTGTTTTCTTTTCCTGCCTACTGCTCCTTCATAACACAAACCAGATTTGCATCTTGATATACCATTATATTACATGATTCTGATTGGACTGCTAAGTTACATCAAGATAGTATTACAAATGTTTAAAACATAGTGGACAGATCTGTAGTCAAAAAGATAATTGATAATTTTGTATCATGATTGTAATTCCAATGAACACGATCATGAAGGCGCCTGCTATCAATTGGTAAGAAACCTTGGAAGCTGTTTCCAAGGTGTTAAGTTCAATACCAATCTTTGCCTAAATAAGGCTTGATTCCATATGCATGATATATTCCAAAAAAAAACAAATGAACAATCTTGTCCAGGCTTCCTTGTGTATATTATATTTAAAAAAAAAAAAAAAATCATTATATACTGAGATAGAAGAATTGTTCTGTGCAAATAGATATGTACCTGTGGGGTGAATGATGTACAGACATTACTAAAAAGTATTTAATTTGTAGTTCTTGTGCAAATCTTCATTGAATATTTTTTTTAAAAAAATAACTACGATAAAATCTGATTGTTATTTTCTCAAAAGAACCTTTTGTGTTGTGGTAATTTGGAATGTTGCAGGTTCCATAATGGCCTGATGTAGATCCTGGTACCCTCATTTTTTATTTTCTTTTTAATGGTTTTCTTTTTCTTCTTTAACAAACAGGCATTTGCATTCCTTCATATCCTGGAAAAACAATTTTTGATGGGCAGTCCTATTTTCCTCATAATGTAGGCAGTCTAGAGAATATGTTTTTAGAATGTTGGGAAAGAAATATGAATGATAAGTGAATTATAATATTTTCTTTGACTATTTGCCCTTGCCAAATAAAAATTCCGATTTCTTTTCTTTTTGAAAAGGAATTTAAACCTTTATAACCTTGAAAATGTCACCCTTCTGGCTTCTGTCATTGTATTGGAAATTGTAGGCAATTTAGCTTTTCATTCCTCCAGCTATGTATTTTAGTACAATCTGGTTTGGCATTTTTAGTACTGAAACCTTGTTTGATTGCTGTATTATTAGTTGCAGAGGTCTTAACTTTTTGTATGTATAGTTTGTTTGAGTAGATTTGGGTGGTTGACCACCTTGGATAACTTTTATTCTGCAGATTAAAGCTTTAGGAGCTGAAGGCATGATAGAAGAAATGCTGCAGTATCTAAATGTTGCCGAGAACATGCTATGGCAGGCAGATGGTCACCAGAAAACTGATATGTATAATGTTGTACTGCATGCACTTGTACAAGCAAAGGAGGTATCTGGGATGATAGCGTACAATCCTATTTTCATCCACTCTTTCTGAATGTACTTTTCCTTACATAAATATGCATAAATATCCTATTCTCTCAGTTTCACAAGGCAATTGAAGTCTTCAGAGGTATGAGATTATGCAGTTTTCCTGCTAATGTTGGAACATACAACATGATGATAGAATGCTGCAGCGTTCTTAATAGTTTCAAGTCTGCTTGTGCAATTCTTTCCTTGATGATACGCGATGGTTTCTGCCCACAGATTTTGACTTTTACTGCCTTGATTAAGGTATGATCTTGTATTTTTATATATTTATTTTTGTTTTGAGAGATGAATAAATTGCGCTGAACACTCAACATTTGTATTGCCAAAACTAACCAATAGCTTTGTTAATTGACATCTCACGATTATGTTGTATTTAAGGGAAAATATAAATTTCGATAGTTCACCAACTCCCATGTGATAACTTCATGCATCCTGAAGAAGGAAACCCATTGGTTCCTAGTCTTCATATGTTTTACTGTTTTATTATTGTTCCATGTAGGCATCACATTGATTACTGAAGTTTCTATTGAGACCCTATCATTGCTTTGCAAATACTACCTGAAAGTTGATTTGGAAGAACTTTAATCATCAGAACTATAAAAGAAAAGCTTTAGGAAGATAAGAACATTTTCCCTAATCTAATTTTGTATGGGGAATCTTAACAGGTTCTTCTAGCAAATGAAGATTTTGAAGGAGCTTTTAGTGTTTTGGATCAATCAAGGTCCGAAGGCATTCAGCCTGATATCCAGTTTTTTAACACAATCCTTCGGCAAGCATTTATAAAGGTATTTTGATGTCAGTCAAATATCTCCACTTTCCCCTCACATTTCAAACACTCAGCTGATGAGTCAAAATATGGTTGTTTTTTTCAGGGTAGAATTGATGTGATAGAAATTATAATCGAGACCATGCATAGAGATAAAATAAGTCCTGATCCATCTTCTCTATGGTACACATTCACTGCATATGTAGAGAATGAATTCCACAGCACGGCTATGGAGGCACTCCAAGTGCTGAGCATGCGGATGATCTCTGAAGATTCTGAGATTCTTCAAGAGAAAAGAGATACTTTTGGGCAATTAATACTTAGTGAAGACTCAGATGTAGAGCTACAGATTGTTCAAACAACTTTTGAAAAATCACAAGAATTTCTTGCAACTGCTCTAATAAACTTGAGGTGGTGTGCTATCATGGGTTCTTCCATATCATGGAATCCAGAGGAAAGTCCATGGGCGAAAAGGCTCGCCAATTTAGTTTCTTCTTGAATGTAATTTTTGTATGTTTTCCCCCTCGTCTAAGGAAATAGATAGGGCATTTTCAATTTAGAAGTTGTTATATAAATAAAATAAATGTTAATTGGTGAAAGTGCATAACCAAGTTTGTAAAAGTGTAGACAAAGATCACAAGTTGTAACAACTTCACGAGAAGACTTCAGTAATGAGTGTTCAGCTTGTACCGTTGAATAAGATTACAGAATCTAACAAAAGAGCCAGCGATCAGCAAAAGGCTCAAGGTAATCTTTGGCATCATTGTGATGCTAAAGTTCACTTTTTTGTTTCAGAAAAAAGAGTTTTGCTTTCTCTTATATGTTCAGTTTCCTCAGACAGATGGATCGGAGATGGGATGATTTGTAGAGTCGAATACTTGTCACCACGGTTCAAAATTTCGTTCTGTGTCGGGTGGAACGGGTGAAATTTATTGTTCTATTTGCACATCGAAATAGCGAAGATTTCGTTGTGTCCGTGCGCTCGTCGTCACGTGATAGCATGGGCAATGTTGCCAAACATTTCCGGTGCCGCTAGAAGCGTCGCGGAGCGTCTGAAGTGTCGTGGGCACTAGAGGTTTCGCAACGTGGCACTTCTAGCGGTGTTGAAAGCGTCATGGGATGCTTCCAACGTCGCTGGAAGTGTTGCTAGACGCCTCCGGTGCCGCCGGACGTGTTCACGGGGGGTCGGAGGCATTGCGGCCTCGCGTGCGAGTCGCGGGCGTCGGTGTCAGGTGTGAACTTACTGTGCAAAATTAATATTACTATTTAAATAATTCACACTACCACTTAATTGTGATATTTTAAAGAGGCTTTCATAACCCCTACTTAAATTATCCTAATAAAATATAAAAAATATATTTAAATTTTTTAAAAAATTAATAAATTTTATTAAATAATATTCTGAAATTATTTTTACTATTTTAAAAATTCTAACAAATCAAATTTATATTCTTATATATATTTTAATTATTTTATATTTTTTACTATTTTAATGGTTAATTGATATTCTATTTTTTTACTATTTTAAATATATATTATTTAAATTATTTAATGGCCAATTACTTCTTTTTAAAAAAAACTATATATAATTATTTTTTATAACAATATTAAGTTGTTTAATAATGGAGAACTTATATAAAATCAATATATAATTTATTTTTAAATTATACAAAATAAATATATTTATCTAATAATTATTATATATAAATAAAAAATACCGAAACTGTATCGACATGGTACGATTTGATACCAAAATTGTATTATTTCGATTTAGGATCGAAACCTTGGCATACTATACATTAGAACATGATTATCGAAAGGATGACCTGCTGAATGTTTTTTTTTAAATCAAAATTTGATCCATTCAAAAGAAAATTGAATATGAATTGAACTCCTTATCTATTTCTAGTACCTAATCTTTTGCCTCTTTCATGAAGCGGAGCAATGGTGTAGCGGATCGAATTTCGATACAAGGTTGATTTAAGAACGTTGAATTGATCGACTGTTGATAGAATGCGCTTGTGCATCCGTGGAATTTAGCCCGATGAAGAATTATATGGATAAAACAATTCTGTACCGCATGGTTTGATTGGATTTTTCTTCGTGTCATTTTCAAGAAAACAAATCATTACTGTTGAAGGAATTAAAGGTTCGTGGTTCTTTCGTAGGACATCTTCAGAGAATTCTATTCTCTTGTTCCGATTCAACTTTCCGACCAGTTTATTGAACTCTGCATGTAGTTGATTCGTATATAACAATCAAATTTTTGCAGCGGAGTCATCTGATAAATCTGTTGAAGTCATGAGGAAATTCTCAGAGCAGTATGCTCGTCGGTCAGGAACATACTTTTGTGTTGATAAAGGAGTCACTTCTGTTGTTATAAAGGTAACTTTGGATTCGCTGTTGTTATAAAGGAATGAAAGTTTTCACGAGGAGGCTGAAGACTATATCTAGTGAGGTTGAACTACACTTTGTAATCTTTTATCTTTACTTGTGTCAGCATTGCTAGTTCAAAAGGACTAAATAACTCTTTTAGCCAACAATAAAATAAGTTTGAGGTTTTGTAGATATAGTTGGAATTATGTGATGAAGAGAACACAAACTCAGAAGATGCTTCGATGTCACTCAGGCATTCTAATCACATCAAGAGCGAGAAATCTCATATACGGGAGTAAACATATTTCATCTGTTGAATGTTCAATGCTCACTAATTTTTCATTTTTCATTTACATAAGCTGCTCATATATGGTTCAAGATCCATGTAGCAAATCCTAAATAGTCTGGCGTGCTGCCTTGTTTTTTTTTTTTTGTTATAATATTTGAAAAATCCAGTTGTGGTTTGGGTTTGACAAACTGTGAGGATTGAGAATCCCTCTCTTAATGTTCATGATTGACTTATGAGAGTCACTTCTGTAACCTGTTAAAAATTGATGTTACCCAACCTTTTTGATCTCCTACTATGCATGCACTGCCAATGTGTGTGATGCCAATTTTGTTTTGCAACATTATGAGTGTGTGGTCTATGCCCATAGAATCATTCAGTTTGAATGTTTGAATTTTGTAATATCTGGTTCTCATCCACAGCTCTACTTCATTCACAAGGATGTTTGTGGACAGATGTAGGAAGTAGCGTAACATCTCCTTACCAATAAAAGTGAATCAAAACCAGTTAACAGGAATCAGCTGATGGCAATGTGAATGAACAAAATGCAATGAATGCTTGAAGCTTGTTTTCATAGACGACTTTATTTCCTTTCATAATCTATATCACAGTACTGGAACCTTAGTAATGGAACAAATTTGTGTTTATCCCATATCTGATTAATCTTTTGATGTTCACATGTTCTTGAGAAAGTTAGTTCATATACATTCTCGTAGTTACTATTAGGATATCTTAAAATATATGGTACATGCTCCCAGGACGTAGCACATACAGTGGGCACATGACATCTCTGGCATAATGACCAGGGATCGATTCTCAGAAATTAATGACGTAGGTTTACCCCACCATACACTTGACGTCTGTGTACCTGCATGTACCTCCCTCCATATGCGTAGGGTCGGCACTAGGGGGACCGTTAATGTAGCGGATCTACATTTGAATATATGGTGCATAAATCTTTTGTATGCTTCCTTATCTTTTGTATATGTTTCCTTTTTATCTTTATCTCTTTATGATGTATATAAATACACCTTGTATCATTATTCTTAAATAGTGAAAATATATTCTCTCAATACCTTTCACATGGTATCAGAGCCTCAAGCCTACGTCATAAACCCTAATCCTAGCCATGCCTAGCTGTCATCGCGTCACTGTCACTGCCGCCTACCCTCTCTCTCAAGCAGTCGCTCCTATGGATGCACCTGCGACCGTCTCGATCTCCTTCAATGTTTCTGCTCATGTGCCCTTGAATTTGGCTTCATCCAACTATCTTTCATAGTGTCTACAGTTCACGACCCTCCTCACTGGTCATGATCTGCTTGTCTTTGTTTATGGTTCTCACCCCTATCCGGACAAACTACATACTCTCAACGGTGCTTAGACTCTTAATCTTGCATATCATGTTTGGATCTATCAAAATCAACTCATACTGAATGATATTATTAGATCTCTTTCTCTATCCTTCATTTCGTTCATTGTTGCTGCTTGCACATCTCGTGATGCTTGGAACACTCTTGCTCTCACTTATGGCATGCCCTTCCTTGGTCGTATTACATAACTTCACAATTCGATCAAAGACTCTCGATCTATCACTGAATTTATACAGTTTATCAAATCCAAGGCTGATGAACTGGCGCTCATGAATGCCCCTCTTGACATTGAAGATCTCACCATCAAAGTCCTTCATAGTCTTGATGATGACTATAAGGAACTCGCAGATGTCATTCAAGCCCGGGACACTGCAATCTCGTTTGAGGAACTCCATGAGAAGCTCCTCAATTATGAAGCTCATCTTGCCACTCATTGGGATACACAAACACTCTTCCAACAACTGCTCACCCTGTTTCTCGATCTGCTGCATCCTCACGTCGACCGACTTATCCACCTACCGCGGCTCATCCACCCAACAGTGCTCATCCCATTAGTCCGTGGTCCTCCCAACCGCAGCAGCAGCCACCCTCTCCAGCGTAGGGACAGCGTGTCTCACGCCCATATCTTGGACATTGTCAATTATGTAGTTGTCAATATCATTCTGCTCAATGCTGCCCTAATTTTTTGTATCAGCTCACTCCTATCCCTGTGCCTCCCATTGGCTCGTCTCATGTTGTTTATGGACCATTTGCCTCGTCGGTCACTGCCTACACTATGACATCACCCTCTTCATCTGATTGGATCATTGACTCTGGCATCACCCATCATGTGACTTCTGACCTCTCCAATCTCTTTCTGCATGCTCCGTATGTTGGATTTGATAGTGTTGTTGTCGATGATGGTGTTAGACTTCCCATTACATACACAGGTTGTCTCTTACCACCCTCTACCCCTTCTTCTTTAAAGTGTTCCAATGCCCTTTGTATTCCATCAATTAACAAGAACCTTTTGTCCGTCTCCCAATTCTGTAAAACTAATGATGCCATTGTTATTTTCTCTTCCTCTAATTTTTGGGTCAAGGATCTGTTGGATCGTGAAGTTTCGCTAGAGGGAGAGGGGGGGGGGGGGGGGGGATAGAGATGATAAAAATTTAAGAGTAAGCGCAGCGGAAAAGATGAAATTGAAACAACGCTAACACAGGAACCAATTTTACTTGGTTCGGAGCCTTTGGCGACTCCTACTCCAAGGCCCGCACACGAGGGTGCTTTCGTTGGGCAATTCACTAGCAATTCGAATAATCGTTTTACAATTGAAAGTACAGTTGCTAATGAAAAAATAAAGCAGTACCGACTGAGGAAGAAATCAAAAAGAAAAGAGCGCGTTGTCGGAGCTTTGCGGCGTCGCAGGAGCACAGAAAAGCAGATCGTCAATTCGGAGTTATATGAAGCTCGGGGCGCCCCGGATCCCTTCCGGGCGCCCTGGTGGGACGTGACAGGTCCAACTAGTGAGCTCCACGTGGCGACGACGTGTTTGGATAAAAATCGCCTCCCGGGCGCCCGGACCTCGGGGCGCTCGGACCACCTTTTTTCAGGGAGCATCTTTCCTGCAAAACAAGGTTAGTCCGAGGTAAATATATAAATTATAACCTGCAAAACAGAGTGTTAGTTCAGTTCATAGTTTAACAAAAAGAAGTATGACTTAGATTCCGTCTTTCCGAAAACGGAATCTAGTCACGATCTCGACTTAGATATCCGAAATGGGTCTAAGCCGGATCGACGCCTAATGTTCTCTTCCTGGGAACGCGTCCTCACAGTCACTCCCTTCCAGTGACTTACCTTTACTCACCTGCCAGACGTCTGGTCAGCCCTTCGACCCGTCTGGACTTCTTGCCAAGCGTCCGGTCAGCCCGTCGACCCGCTTGGACTTCTCGCCAGGCGTCCGGTCAGCCCGTCGACCCGCTTGGACTTCTCGCCAGCTATCCAGTCAGCCCGTCGACCTAGCTGGACTTCTCGCCAAGCGTCCGGTCAGCCCGTCGACCCGCTTGGACTTCGTGCCAGACATCCGGTCAGCCCGTCGACCTGTTTGGATTTAGCCTGCACACTCGTTCAGAGTGTTAGATAATGACAAATCTAACTTAACCTGATTTGTCATTCATCAAAACCTGAGTTAGACCGTTAGTGCTAACCGCATCAACAATCTCCCCTTTTTTGATGGAATGACAACCTGGCTAAGTTAGTGAAAAAAAATATGCAAGTAAACAAACAAGCATGATTTTTAAGGTTTAAGTTAGGTTTTAAATTTGACATTTTATTTCTCTAACTTAACCACCTATCCCTCCCCCTTTGACATTCATCAAACAAGGACATAAGTCAAACACTCAAAAATATAGAATACAGTCAAAGTTAAAATGTAAGAAATGATGTCAAGTTAGCTTGGGGGAGTTTAAATTTTTGAAGACTTGTTTAAAACATTAGCTTTAGCTTTTAGAAAATAGCTAAGTTTTGAAAAAGTAGCTAATTTTTAAAGATCATTTTTGCAAAATTAATTTAATTTTCAAAAATGACTTTGCAAACTCAAAGAGAATCAGAAATTTGAAAAGCTAATTTTCCAATATAAGTATATAAGTTTCAAATTTTAGGATCAAGTTTTAAATTTTTCAAAGTACGTTTCAATTTTGAAGTATTTTTCAAACATAAGTTTTCAAAATCAAAATTTTAAGGCTAAGTTTTCAAAACTAGATTTATCAAGAAAATTTCCAAACACAAGTTTTAATTTTGAAACACTTTTCAAACTTGAAAAATCAAAGATTTCAAAGCTGAATTTTAAAAGATATTTACTTTTCAAAACTGATTAGAACTAAGTTTGCAATAGATTCAAAATCTTAGTTTATAAAATCTAATTGAAGAATTTAGTTTTATAAAAGCTAGTTTTAAAAAAATTTTAAAAATTTGAAACATAAGTTTTCAAGATTAAGGATTTCAAAGCTAAGTTTGAAAAAATCTTCTTTTCAATACTGATTAAGTTTGTAAAAATTTAAATTTGAAAACCGAAATTCAATCTGAAAACTGAAAGAAAATTTTAGAAAAGATATTATGTTTAAGGTGGAGAAAATAATTTTGGTGTTAAATGTGAAAATGAGTTGATTCAATCCCCCCCTAAACCTGGCATTATGAAAAATATTTGCTGAGAATATTTAATATAAGATTTTCAAAGTAATTTTTTTTAATAAATTGAGGTAGAATTTTCTAAAGAGATTTTTTTTAAAAAAAAACAACACTTAAGGAGATAATTTAAAAAAAAAATAAACCTCCCCATGAATTTGATACTCCTTTAATTTATTAATCCTCCTTATTTTATTACTCCCCCTTAATATAGTGCTAAGGTTTGAGTGTGTTAAATTTCAAAGCCTTAACATATTTTTCTACTTGAGTGTTCTAGGGGATATAGTAACACTTATATTATTTACATAATTATCTCTTTATCCTTAGTATAATTGTTTATTTGAGTTTGATTAATCAATAATTAATTTTAGATTCAGGTGCTTAAGCTTCAGTTTAAGGTTAAATAGGATTAAATTTTATTAATTCAGTAACAGTTAACCATTATCAATTATTTATTGATTAATTTTTACTTGATTTAATACTTAGCAAAATAATTTAAATTTCGTATTAATTGATTGAGTTGGTCAACGAAAATGTTAGTTAATTTCTTTTTTTATTAACTTCCTTTTAAGTAGGACTAATTTAGTTTGAAGTTAGCATGAAGTTGAAATTATTAAACACAGTTAAGTAAGATTTAATTCAAGTCAATTTTAGTTCTCAAATAAAGTTAGACTTAAATAATTAAGTTCTACTTATTAATTACATAATTAAGTTTAAAGTTTAAGTTAATGGAATTTAAGTTTTTAAGTTAGGTGTCTAAGTTTTAATTTTTTTTTTTATTATTATTATTTTTAAGGGATTTCTAAAGCAGTGTTTAAAAGGATTTCAAAATGATTTTCATAATATGTTTAATGGCAAATAACATATGTTTAATTCAGTTTTGATTTTAGATTTAAATTAATATTAGTGGTTAATTTAAGTTTAAATTTAATTTTAAGTTTAAGATAAGTTTCTAAATATTAATTGTAATTTCAATATTAAGTTTTAATTTAGGATTTAATTTTCAGTTAAGTTAAATTAAGTTTAAAAATAATTTTAAGGTTAACATAATGTGTAAGGTTAAAAATAAGTTTAAAGTCAAAATAATAATTTTTAAAGTTAAAATATATATATATTTTTTTGGTTAACAAAATTTTATTAAAGTGAAAAATAATAATTAAAAGAAATTTTTTTTAAAAAAAATTACTTTAAAAGAGTTTTTAAATAAGTTTTTTTAAAGAATTTTAAAATAATTTTTAAAATGATTTTTAAAATGGTTTTTAAATAATTTTTAAAAGAGTTTTTTTTTATAATTTCTAAATAAATTTTACAATGATTTTTAATAGGGTTTTTAAATAATTTTTAAAAGAATATATAATAATTTTTAAAATGATTTTTAAATGTTTTGAAAATAAAATTTTTATTTTTTAAACAATTTTAAAAATAATTTTTAAAAGCTTTTTTAAAATGATTTTTAAATGTTTTTAAAATAAAATTTTTATTTTTAAAATGATTTTACGGTTTTTAAAATAATTTTCAACAGAATTTTTAAAAGAATTTTTATAATGATTTTAAAAGTTTAAAAGAATTTTTTAAATGATTTTAAAAATTTTTTAAAATAATTTTTAAAGAATTTTTTAAAATGAGTTTTAAAAGTTTTTAAATAATTTTTAAAAGAATTTTTAAAATGATTTTTAAAAGTTTTTAAAAGAATTTTTAAAAGTATTTTTAAATGATTTCTAAAAGTTTTTAAAATAATTTTTAAAAGTTTTTAAAATAATTTTCAAAGAATTTTTAAAATGATTTTTTAAAAGTTTTTAAAAGAATTTTTTTAATGATTTTTTAAATTTTTTAAAATAATTTTTAAAAGAATTTTTAAAATGATTTTTAAAAGTTTTTAAAATAATTTTTAAAAGAATATTTAAAATGATTTTAAAAAGTTTTTAAAATAATTTTTAAAAGAATATTTAAAATGATTTTAAAAAGTTTTTAAAATAATTTTTATTAAAATGATTTTTAAAAGTTTTTAAAAGAATTTTTAAAATGATTTTTAAAAGTTTTTAAAAGAATTTTTAAAATGATTTTTTTATTGTTTTTAAAAGAATTTTTAGAATCATTTTTTAATGTTTTTAAAAGAATTTTTAACTTAATGTAATATTTATGTTAAAATAATTTTTAAAGTTAATTTAAAATAAATTTTTAAAGTTAATTTTGAAATAAATTTTTATATTTAAAATAAAATTTTAAAGTTGATTTTAAAATAAATTTTTAAATTTCAGGATTTAATTTTAATTTTAATTTATATTTAATTTTAAATTTTAAATTTTAATTTTAATCTTAAATTTAATTTTAATTCAAAATTTAATTTTGATCCTTAATCATCTCACCTGATCTAAATTTTCAATTAGAGAATTCTATATTTTTGTGAGATGAATTTGATTTAATTATAGAGTTTGGTTTAACTTTGTGTTAGATTAAGGTTTAGCTTTGAGCTCAACAAATAGGCATTCTTTGAATAAACTTCTGGGCTATGGTGAGTCACCTGGACATCATTAGAGTAACCATGTCTTCGAGGTTTTCCAAATAGTCCTATCCACTGAACTTAATACAAAACCTTGGTCTAACTGGTTATGATCCGTAAGGGGTAGCTTCGGCTAGTTCCACTTAGCCAAATGCACCAGGTCGAAGCCATATCTTCCTAGACATGCATAAACTAAGCTTCCCTAACGTACTATCATCCAAAACTTCACCAGTATCATTGATTAAGTTAAACCTTATCCTTTATTCTAGTCCTAATTACCATTCCGGGTAGGTTTATGTTTGGTTACCCTGTCGGGTAGGTTGACTTTGGTTACCCTACCAGGTAGATTATTTTTGGAGGTGTCAGTTATTCTAGAGCCTCCCCCTAAATGATTGATTTTCCTTTTAAATTTTTTAGTTTTAGTTAAGATTTAATGTTTAATTTGTAATTTAGATTTAAAATTTTAATTTTGAATTAATTAAATTGGTCAAATTATCCTTCTTTAAGAGAGTGTATTTATTATTTGAGTTTTATTTCCATTTTAATTTTATTAAGTTAATTGAGTTGTTTTTATTTAATGGATTATCGTTAATGAGTGGGTTTTTATTAATTTTTAAATTTGAATTAATTAAATTATATTTCTTTTAAAGGTTTATCTTTTAATCTTTTATTAACTGTTAATTTTAAATTTTCAGATTATCTTTGTTTAATATGCTATCTTTAACATTTAATTTTAAATTTGTTAAGTTTATTTTTGATTTTATCAGAGTGTTTGAGTTTATCCTTATATTTTCTTTATCTTTTAAGTTGATATAATTAGTGAAATTTATTAGATAAGTTTTATCTTTAATATTTAATTTTTTGTTAATTAGATTATCTCGAGTTTGGATAAGATTTTCTAGATTAATATTATCTAGATTAAATAATTTATTAATTTTATCTAGATTAATATTGACTTTGTCATCTTTTTTGTTTGAATTTTCAAATTTGTTTAGATTTAAATTCGAATTTTTAGATTTATTAATTATTTTTAGGTTTTCTGTATTTTCTAAATTAATTATATTTGTTTTATAAGAAAATATCCTAGGGGTATTTTTATGTATTTTCTGAATTAGTTATGTTTGTTTTATCAGAAAATATCCTAGGGGTATTTTTGCAAGTATTGTTATGTACACTATTTTCACATATATACTTTCAGACATATCCAAATTAACATGCACATATTTTAAACTACTACTAGCAAGGGTGTTTTGGTAATTATTATTAACCTTGAGCGCAACCCCTAATTCAGCAGGCTTCTCCGTTGGATCTGACTCGAGTTCGGATTCGATTTTAACTTGATCGTTTGACTCCAACAGCTTCTCGTGAAGCTTGATCAACTGGGTTCAAAGCTCACACGCATTCTTGAACTTTTCTAGTCTGTATAAAACATTGCTAGGTAAAACACTACAAATAATTTTACTTACATTTTTGTTCAGTTCCGAGTCCTGAGAGGGTTTTCTCAATATTAGCACATAATCGAAATCAAAACTTCAAAAATAGTTTTGGAGGGAAAAAACGAAAGACGTAAGGTTTTATTTTAAAGACAAACAATATCTATTTTTCTTTTAAAAAGAACCCCCCTTGCTCGATTGGTGGTTGCACTAATTCAGAGCGGTATCCGCTCTGATACCACTTGTTGGATCGTGAAGTTTCGCTAGAGGGGGGTGAATAGCAATTATAAAAATTTCGACAAGAATAAGCGCAGCGGAAAAGACGAAATTGAAACAACGCTAACACAGGAACCAATTTTACTTGGTTCGGAGCCTTTGACGACTCCTACTCCAAGGCCCGCACACGAGGGTGCTTTCGTTGGGAAATTCACTAGCAATTCGAATAATCATTTTACAATTGAAAGTACAGTTGCTAATGAAAAAATAAAGCAGTACCGACAGAGGAAGAAATTAAAAAGAAAAGAGCGCGTTGTCGGAGCTTTGCGGTGTCGCAGGAGCACAGAAGAGCAGATCGTCAATTCGGAGTTGTTGTTGAAGCTCCACCCCTGCCCCTTCTTTTATATGAAGCTCGAGGCGCCCCAGATCCCTTCCGGGCCCCTTGGTGGGACGTGGCAGGTCCAACCAGTGAGCTCCACGTGGCGACAACGTGTTTGGATAAAAATCGCCTCCCGGGCACCCAGAAGGGATACACCTTTTTCCAGGGAGCACCTTTCTTGCAAAACAAGCTTAGTCCGAGGCAAATATATAAATTATAACCTGCAAAACAGAGTGTTAGTTCAGTTCATAGTTTAACAAAAAGAAGTATGACTTAGATTCCGTCTTTCCGAGACCGGAATCTAGTCACAATCTCGACTTAGATATCCGAAATGAGTCTAAGACGGATCGACGCCTAATGTTCCCTTCCCGGGAACGCATCCTCACAGTCACTCCCTTCCAGTGACTTACCTTTACTCACCTGCCAGACGTCCGGTCAACCCTTCGACCCTTCTGGATGTAGGTCCCTTTGGAGGCCGGCAAGAGGGGAGGGGTGAATTGCCCTACAAAAATTAAACCAAAAACCCTTCTCAGATATTGAACTAATTTAAAAGACACTTGTAATAATAAAACTAAGAGACTAAAAGAAAAGAGCAGACACAAGAGATTTACTTGGTTTGCAATCAGGGGATTGCTAATCCAAGGAAAATAAGCGCACTATCTGTTTATCTCCTTCGGGCGGAGTAGCTTCTTTACAGCATTGACAGCACAAATAAAAGAAACAGAATTGAAAGCACAGAGAAAACTGATTACAAGTGAGTTAAATGATCTGTGCAAACCAATGCTATATTTATAGCACTGGTCGGGGCGCCCCGAAGGGGTTCCGGGCGCCCTGGGGAGATAAAACTTTATCACCCAACGTTCAGATCGAGTTTGACTCGATTTGGTCAACAACTTCGGTCCGGGCGCCCCGGTCAGCTCCGGGCACCCCGGCCCCCAAAAGTCAACTCTGGTTGACTTTTTCCGTCCGGTCGCTCTACTTAAGTTCAACTCGTCTCGATCCGGGTCTTCAACTCCGGCTCTGCTAGCTTGGGTGATCTCGGCCATCCGGAATAGGGCTCACCCGAACCCAAGTTCCGGCCTTCTCCTCGAGTAGCCTTCCTTCCCGGTTTCTCGTCCCTCGAACGCCACGCACGTTCTTCTCATCCACCGGTGTACTCTTCCGCGGTCACCTCAACCCTCGGACGCACCGAGCCTGTCGGCTCTCTCCCGTGCCGTCCTTCTCGCTAGTCGCGTCTTCCGCTCGACTTCCTGTGTTCCTAAGCTCCTACACACTTAGACACAAGGGTTAAACAAACGCAGGACCTAACTTAGCTTGTTTGATCACATCAAAACACCTTGGGGGTCCAACAATCTCCCCTTTTTGATGTGAGCAACCCAAGTTAAGTTAGGGTAAACATATGCAATAAAAACAATTTATATTCAAATAAATCCAAATATTTTTCAATTGAAAAATTATATTACCACCCCCTAGACTTAACATACTTCTCCCCCTTTGATCACATAAAAATTGGGGTTATAAATAAGTCTAAGGTAAATTTAAAAAAAAAATTAAAATGTCTAAGTAAAGTCACTCTTCAGAATTTTTCTTTCGAAAAAAAATTTAAGTAAAACATTTTTCAGAAAAATTTAAGTAAAATTCTTAGTAATTTTTTTTTTAAAAAAAAATCTTAAGGTAATTTTTATAAAAAATTCTAAGATAACTTTCATAAAAAAATTCTAAGTCAATTTTCATAAAAATTTCTAAGGTAACAATAAAAAAAAAATTCTAAGTCAAGTTAAAATTTTTTTAAATATTTTCTAACACAAATTGAATAACTCTTTTAAAGCATTAAGTAATTTAAATTAATGCTTTTTCAGTTAGTCAATTAAACTTTTCATTTCGATACTTGGCTTCCAGGTCGTGGCGAGGCACTAGGCCTTCTTGGTTATTGGAGCAACAACCACTTCCTTAGACAAAGCCTCATAATGAAATTAGTTGTTTAATTTTCTTGTTGAAAATGCTAAGTCTAATTTTAATTTTAAATTAAACATGCTTTCGGAACCCAATAGAGGTTCCTACCTACAGGATTAACCAAGTATTTCCTGGGTACATAGTTTTTTGATATATTTCTAATTTGACTTTGATGAAATCTATAATACCAATTTAAACCTCTATAATTTCTAAAAGTAGAAATATTTGAACCATTAGATTTTTTCAATCTTTCAATTTCTTCCTTTAGTTTTTCATTTTCAATTTTCAATTTATCAAAATCCTCTATAAGACATGATTTTGTCAAAATTCTTTTTGTTTCTAAAATTTCATTTTCTAATTTGATATTTTTATTTTCTAATCTATACATGGATTTAGCCATTGCCTTAATGCCAAAGTAAAGTTCATCAGGGGGTAAGAGGCATACCTCACTTACCATATCAGACTTGAAGCCTGAATCTCCCCCTGCTTCGCTACTTCCATCTGAGGTCGCTCCCCCTTCATCGATGCTGGGTTCTGATGTACTTTGTCCTTCGTAGCTTGCCATCAGTGCTATCCCTGCATATTCTTGAATCTCGGACTCAGATGATGAAGTGTCGTCCCAAGTGGCTTTTAGGTTCTTGTGTTCCTTGGGTGTCTTCATTTTGTCCTTCTTTAGTTCTGGGCAATCCTTTTTTAAGTGTCCTTTTGACACTGGTAGCAACGCACTTTTCTTCTATTTCTAGGATTCTTTTTATTCTGCATTTCTTTAAATTTATTAGCTCTAAAAAACTTTTTAAAATTTCTTACCATGTACGCTTCCTGATCATCCTCTGAGTCTGACTCGGGTTCATCCCTTTTGGTTGCGTTTAGCGCAATCATCTGGCTTGATTCCTTTGTTCCTGCACACCTGGTTTCATGCAATTCAAGAGTGGAGAACAGTTCTTCCAAACTACTTATCTCCAGGTCTTTCGAAATGTAGTAGGCGTCGACGATTGATGTCCATTCTGAAGTTCTGGGAAACGCGTTGAGTGCGTAGCGTATTGTTTCCCGATTTGTTACCGTTTCTCCGAGGTTCTCGAGACCAGTAATCAGTTCTTTTACCTTTGCGTGTAGACTGGCTATCTTCTCACCTTTTTCCAGTCGGATGTTCATTAGCTTGTTCCGGAGGATGTCTCTTCTAGCGAGCTTCGCTTCAGACGTGCCTTCGTGGAGTTCTAGGAATTTCTTCCAGAGTTCTTTGGCAGATGAATAGCTTCCGATGCGGTTGACCTCTTGAGGCAGCAACACGCTCAGCAGGTGGTATTCCACACGGCTGTTTGCTACAGACTCATTTTGCTCCTTCTTTGTCCAATGGCTCTCCTTTTTCTTCTCCATCTTGATTCATCGGAGCTACAAAACCATATTTCATAATAAACCGAATTTCGAAATCAGTTCTTAGGAATACCTCCATACGTCGCTTCTAGTCTGCGAAGTCCCCCTCGAATTTTGGTGGAACGATGCTTGGTCCGGCCATCTTGTTGCTTCGATCGGCGATTAGTCCTCCTGAAGCGTCTTGCTCTGATACCACTTGTAGGTCCCTTTGGAGGCCGGCAAGAGGGGAGGGGTGAATTGCCCTACAAAAATTAAACCAAAAACCCTTCTCGGATATTTAACTAATTTAAAAGACACTTGTAATAATAAAATTAAGAGACTAAAAGAAAAGAGCAGACACAAGATATTTACTTGGTTTGCAATCAGGGGATTGCTAATCGAAGGAAAATAAGCGCACTATCTGTTTATCTCCTTCGGGCGGAGTAGCCTCTTTACAGCGTTGACATCACAAATAAAAGAAACATAATTGAAAGCACAGAGAAAACTGATTACAAGTGAGTTAAATGATATGTGCAAACCAGTGCTATATTTATAGCACTGGTCAGGGCGCCCCGAAGAGGTTCCGGGTGCCCTGGGGGGATAAAACTTTATCCCCCAACGTTCAGATCGAGTTTGACTCGATCTGGTCAACAACTTCGGTTCGGGCGCCCCGAAGGGTTTCGCGCGCCCCGGTCAGCTCCGGGCGCCCCGGACCCCAAAAGTCAACTCTGGTTGACTTTTTTCGTCTGGTCACTCTGCTTCGGTTCAGCTCGTCTCGGTCCGGGTCTTCAACTCCGGCTCCGCTAGCTTGGGTGATCTCGGCCATCCGGAATAGGGCTCACCCGAACCTAAGTTCCGACCTTCTCTTCGAGCAGCCTTCCTTCCGGTTTCTCGTCCCTCGAACGCCGCGCACGTTCTTCTCGTCCACCGGTGTACTCTTCCGCGGTCACCTTGTCCCTCGGATGCACCGAGCCCGTCGGCTCTCTCCCATGCCGTCCTTCTCGCTAGCCGCGTCTTCCGCTCGACTTCCTGTGTTCCTAAGCTCCTGCACACTTAGACACAAGGGTTAAACAAATGCAGGACCTAACTTAGCTTGTTTGATCACATCAAAACACCTTGGGGTTCCAACACTGGACTTCTCTCCATGCGTCCGGTCAGCCCGTTGACCCGCTTGGACTTCTCGCCAGGCGTCTGGTCTGCCCGTCGTCCCGCTTTGACTTCTCGCCAGCTATCCGGTCAGCCCGTCGACCTAGCTGGACTTCTCGGCAAGCGTCCGGTCAGCCCGTCGACCTGCTTGGACTTCGTGCCAGACATCCGGTCAGCCGGTCGACCTGTCTGGACTTAGCCTGCACACTCGTTCAGAGTATTAGATAATGACAAACCTAACTTTACCTGATTTGTCATTCATCAAAACCTGAGTTAGACCGTTAGTGCTAACCGCACCAATAGGATCCTTGCACGGGGGTTATTCTCCATCAAGGTCTACTTAAAGGCGGTGTCTACTCTTGGTCTGCATCCATTCCTTATCCACCACTGGTGGTTTCTTCTTCTATTGTTTCTCTCCCTATCTGACATAGTCGTCTGGGTCACCCGTCTGCTCGAGTCTTACGTCAGTTAATCATGTCTAAGTCATTGTCTTGCTCTGCTTCTTCAGTTCGTCATTTTTATTGTAATTGTTATCAATTCAATAAAAGTCATAAATTACTTTTTCATGACTCATCGCTAAAGGGCAGCCTGTTGCATGAAGCTCCCACCATGCGGGATTCCAGGGAAGAATCTATTGTACACAACCTTACCCTACTTTTTGTAAGAAGCTGTTTGCAGGATTCGAACCCATGACATTTTGGTCACATGGCAACAACTTTACCATTGCGCCAAGGCTCCCCTTCTTCATGACTCATCGCTCTCTTCACAATTTCTCCTTGATCTAATATTTTCTGATGTTTGGACTTCTCCGGTTCTCTCATGTGATGGATATAAATATTATGTTATATTTGTTGATCATCACAGTAAATATATTTGGTTATATCCCTTAAAATATAAATCAGATGTCCTTTCTTTATTCCGATGTTTTAAGTCTTTTGTCAAGAAATAGTTTAATCGTCCTATCCTCACCTTATATATTGACAATGGTGGAGAGTTTCTTGCACGCAAAGAATTTCTTAGTTTGCATGGAATCTTTCACCTAACTACTCCTCCTCATACTCCTGAACATAATGATTTCTCTAAACGTTGTCACTGTCATATTGTCGAAACCGGTCTTGCGCTTCATCATCAGGCGTATGCTCCTACTCAGTTTTGACCCTTTGTCTTTGCCACTGCCACTTATATAATTAATAAACTACCCAAACATAATCTTTCCTACAAATTTTCCTTTGAGTGTCTCTTTACCTCCCTACCAAATCTCTCCAAACCTCACATTTTTTGTTGACTACTATCTTTGGCTTCGTCCCTATGCTTCTCATAAACTTGCACATCGATCTTCACCTTGTGTCTTCCTTGGTTACTCTTTTATGCAGAGTGTCTATTTGTGCTATGAGTTCTCTTCTAGAAAAATCTTTGTCTCTCATCATGTTATTTTTGTTGAGTCTGAGTTTCCTTTTGCCAATGGTGGTTCTAGTATTGGACTCTTTCCTAGAGCACTACCTAGATGCCTCTGTTGGATTCCTATGCCGGTGATTCTTCACATATTTGCTCCTTTAACCCATGTCCCATAACACCGGTTGTTCACCAACCAGTCTCTACCGAGCCTCCACATGCTAAACCTTTCCCTGCCGAACCTCCACCTGTGATGGTCCTAGTGTTGGACCCTTTCTTGGAGCATTGCATAGTATGCCTCTGGAGGATTTCCATGCTGCTGATTCTTCACCTATTTGCTCCTTTAACTCATGTCCCATACCACTGGTTGTTCATCAATCAGTCTCTACTGAGCCTCCACTTGCTGAACCTCTCCTTGTTGAACCTCCGCCTATCGTGCCAATCGTAGCAATAGCTCCACCCTCACTTGCTCCTCTAGTTAACCTTGCTTCTAGCTCCAACACTCATCCTATGGTGACCCATTTCAAAAAACAATGTCTTCAAGCCTCATCCTCACTTTGGTCTCACAACTATCATTGACACTACTCTGTCTGAACCTACAACACATATTGTAGCTCTCAAGAATCCCCGCTGGCGTGCTTTCCTCTATAATGGAACTTGGAATCTTGTCACGTTTGATACCTCTCAGAATATCGTTGGTTGCAAGTGGATGTTCCGGCTTAAGTGAAAGTCTAATGGCTCTGTTGATCGCTACAAGGCTCATCTAGTTACTAAGGGATTTCATCAGCATCCAGGTTTTGACTATACTGGCACTTTCAGTCATGTGGTAAAGCCCACTACTGTCCGTCTTCTCTTATCTCTTGCTATTTCCAAAGGGTGGTCTCTTCGTCAGATGGATGTGAATAATGCATTTCTTTAAGGTCAGTTGGATGACTGTGTTTATATGGTTCAGTCGCACGGGTTTGTTGACTCTAATTTTTCATCTTATGTATGCAAGTTGAATAAAGCAATTTATGGTCTTAAGCAGGCGCCACATGTCTGGAACACTGCACTTCATCATTTTTTAATCAGTATTATCTTCACGACCTCTCTTGCTAATACGTAGTTATTTATTTTCTGCCCTGAAGGGATCACTATGTATCTACTTGTTTATGTCGATAATCTAATTTTACAGGGAATAATGCTGGCGCCCTTCAAGGATTCATCAATCAGCTGGGTGTTCAGTTCTCTATCAAAGATCTGGGAACCTTATCTTATTTTTTAAGTGTTGAAGTTGTTTCTTTTCTAAGGTCCTTTGCCTCTCTTAGAAAAAAAATATCTTCTTGATATTTTACCAAAACCAACATGGCAGACTCGAAACTTGTTTAAACGCCTATTGCCACATCAGCATCTCTGCACTTTTCTAACGACTCCCCTCCTATGGATGCTACTTTGTATCGTTAAACAATTGGTAGTCTGCAATATCTCTCTTTTACTCGACTAGATATTGTCTTTGCTATTAACAAACTATCTCTCTTCTGGCGGTTGTCAAGCGTCTATTGCGCTACCTTAATGGTACACACTCTTATAATTTGATTCTCTGACGACACTCCTCTCCCTTTTTGCATGCCTATTGTGATGCAGATTGGGTTGGTGATATTGATGATCACATGCCCACTAGTGTTTATATTGTGTTCCTAGATTCCAACCTAATTTTTTGGAGCTTCAAAAAGTAGGGTTCTGTTGCTCGCTCATCTATTGAGGCTGAATATCGTGTCATTATCTCTATTATTGTAGAACTACAGTGGGTTCGATCTCTTCTTGATAAACTGGGTGTGGACACTGTGGCCTCTATTATCATTTTGTTCGTGAACTGGTTCAAAATGGTAAAGTTGGTGTCTCTTATGTCTCCTCGCCTGACCAATTAGCTTATGCTTTGATGAAACCATTTCCTAGTGCTCGATTTCATCTTCTCTGTTCCAAGATTGGTGTCTCTACCAGCTTATCATCTTAAAAGGGTCTATTCAAATATGTTAGAATATATGATGCATAAATCTTTTATATATATTTCCTTATCTTTTATATTGTCCACTTTGGGCCTAGACTCTCATGTCTTTGCTCTTGGTCTCTCCCTAAAAGGTCTCATGCCAATGGAGATATCATGCATCCTTTTAACCCCATGATCTTTACCAAATCTTTCCAATGTGGGACCTTGATTGAACCTTAACAATCCTCCCCTCAAATGAAGGACCGCAATTACTCTTATGGTCCGGACCCCCTCGCAAGCATCCACATCCGGTTACCTTGACCTACTCTGGGCCTCCCCGCGAGAATTCGGTCATCCTGACCTGCTTCGGGCCTCCCTGCGAGCATCCGGTCACTCTGACCTATTTGCCTCCCCGCAAGCATCCGCACCTAGTCACCTTAACCTACTCCGGGCCTCCCCGCGAGCATTCGATCACCCTGACTTGCTCGGGGATTCCCCACAAGCATCTAGTCATCCTGACCTGCTTCGGGGTCTTCCCTACAAGCATCCGGTCATTCTGACTTACTTGAGCCTCGCCGCGAGCATTCAATCACTGTGACCTGTTCCGAGCCTCCTCGCAAACATCCGATCACCCTGACCTGGTCCATGACTCTGATACCATTTGTTGTGTCCAAAGGATGTTCACATATCTCCATAATGACATGATATTATCTACTTTGGGCCTAGACCCTCATAACTTTGCTCTTGGACTCTCCCCAAAAGACCTCATGTCAATAGAAATATCATGTATTTTTTTTAATCCTATGATATTTATCAAATCTTTTCAATGTGAGACTTTCATTAATACATTGTATTATTATTCTTAAATAGTAAAAATACATTCTGTTAATATCTTTCACCACCGTTACATCTTTACTTTCCGTAGTTAGTTATATTGCTGACACACTGTTTTTTTTCATTCATACTATCCCTGTTTACATTGCATTGAATTATCATTTTGTTCGTAAACTGGTTCAGAATGGTAAAGTCCGTATCTCTTATGTCTCCTCGTCTGACCAGTTAGCTAATGCTTTGACAAAACTATTTTCTAATACTTGACTTCATCTTCTCTGTTTCAAGATTGGTGTCTCTACGAGCTCATCTCATCATCTTAAAATAGTCTATTAAAATATCTTAGAATATATGATGCTTAAATTTTTTATATATATATTTCCTTGTGTTATATACGTGTTCCCTTTTATATGTGATATATATAAATATACATTGTATTTAAGAATTAATACATTATATTATTATTCTTAAATAGTAAAAATATATTCTTTTAATATCTTTCACCACCGTTACATCTTTACTTTCCATAGTTAGTTATATTCCTGACACACTGTTTATTTTCATTCATACTATCCCTGTTGAAGAGATCAAGGAAACAACATCAAACATGTAACTATTTTTGCTGCAGCACGAAAATTGTGGTACACAAACTGATAGAAAATTAGAAGATGCCCCTGTGCCGAACATTGCAAGTTCCACGATCATAGTTTTTCCGATGGATGAGCATCTCTGAGTATTGATATCGTACTTCGATACTACGTACGAGGAGGCAATATGCTGAAATGTGAATGTTAGAAAAAAAAAGAGCGAGTTTTCTGATCCGTGCCCTTTCAATTGACCTTGTAGATGTTCAGGCTTGGTGAGGATGTAACTTCCTTGCTTTCTTGCATTTCAAGATTCGACGTTCCACTCACCATGAATTTTTTCCCAATAAAAAACTGAAACGCAATTTGTTCTTTCATGGTCATGCAAACTCAATGTCATTTTCTCTGTAAATTCTCAAACTTGAAAGTGCTGCGAGACTTAAGTTAGTCAATGAGAAAACATCTCATCACTTTTTGAATACTAGTTGATTCAGTATGTTTGTTTATTTTCAATTCAGATCCTCTGACTCTATTGTCCTCAATTTTTTATGTTTTCGTATCTCATTATCGATCGGACGGATCAGATTAAATTTCAAAGATATTTTACACATGACGAAAATATTGTACATATTTTAAAGATATCATAATATCTTGAGATTTAATTTGATCCATCCGATCGAGAATGAGATACGAGGATAAAGAAAAATGAGATCAGTAGGTCTGCACTAGTTTATTTTGGTGTTGACTGAGTAAATTTAAGTATATTCTATTTATTGTTTATATGCAGCGGCCGACTTGTTGGATCCATTACCAGCGGCGGTGTAACCGCTCCGAAACGACACCAACCAATCCGAATTCGCCAAACTGTTGCCATCTTCAGCGGAGGGGCCTTTCGTCGGAGCCGGCGCCGTCTCCTCATCGTCCTCCCTCCTTATCGCCCGAAGCGTTTTCCTAGCCATTCTTCTCCGGACGTCGTCGCTCCCCCCCTCTGCCACCCTCATTAGCAACTGCTCTGCCTCCGCTGCCCTGGCCAAACGTGGAAACCTGTATCGGTCCCGGCTCATTCCAAAGAGAGCCGCTACGCAGTGCTCCTCCATTGCCACCGCCGCGTCACTTCTCTTTAAGGCCACCACCGCCGGGACAGCCTCGGCATCCATCAGCGCGCTGCGCCCCTCACTGCAGGCCGCCAGGTGACTAATCACCCTCATCGCCAGTCGTTGCAGGCCAGGGCCCAGCCTCCGTGGCGAGGCTTGAATCGCTGTCGCTGTCTCCTCCTCTCCACCCGCCGACGCAACGGCGAGAAGCGCACGCACAGCACCGGCGCTTTGTGCGATCTTGGGACGATTAGGATCTGAGAGGGAGAGGTAGTAGAGTGCCTTCCCGGCGTCGCGACGAGCGCGGAGGCCGGCACTGGAAGGGCACGCAAACAGGACAAGCAGCGGCGGGATGGCGCCTAGGGAGCCAATGATCACCCTGTTCTCTTCCTCAAGAGCAAGACTGAAGAAGGCGGCGGCGGCGTGCTCTTGGGCCTCTGGCCGGCCGTGCCTGAGCACGTCTATGAGCGGCAATACCACACCACAACGCACAATTGAAACTTTATTGTCTGGCTCCAGCGACAGGTTCACGACGACGGCGACGGCGTTAATCTGGACAGCGGCACAGCGAGAGAGGACCATGGAGCGGAGGGCAGCGAGTAGCCTGCGGCTACAGAGTTTGATCCGGCAGAAGCGATCCTCTCTGGTGGCATGGCGGAGGAAAACAGCTATGAACTCCTGCTCCTTAATGTCGTCCTCCGTCAACTTCGCCAGGACCTCATCTTCGAAAGCATCGATTTCGGAAATAGTAGGAGACAAAATGTCTGAGGAAGTCAAGATCGCAGATTTTGTATTCTCGATCTCCACGGAGGGAGAGGATAAGGAAGAGGAAGAAGTGTGATAAGTTGAGGAGCTGGTGGTGGAGGGCAGCGAAAAAAAAGGAGAGTTTTCCTTGAAATTGATATATTTTTCACTCGATTTCAACCCCAATTCGTCGTCTTCTTTAATCAGTGATCTAGAAGATGACGCTGAAACTTTCAAGTATTGATCCTTTTTGTTCTCCAGAACGAGACGGAGCGAGCTCGTCCGCAAGACTTTATCTTTTTCTTTTCCACCGCGATCACCGGAAGCCAATTCACCAGGAGGAGAACGAGAAGCAACCCCGAGAGTGGAAGAAGGGGAATCGGGGCATATGAGGTGGCCGACTAGGGCGCGGGCGGCGTCGGGAGGGATGGGGAGAGGGCGGGGGAGACCACGGCCCTCGCTCCAATGGAGGATGGCGGATTTGAGAGTGACGTTGGGGATCAGCACGGGCGTCGAAGAGGGCAACGAAGTGACGGAGGAAGAAGAAGGGTGTTGGAGGGAGAGTTCGGGAGGGACGATGCCGAGGTCGAGGCAGGCAAGGATGCAGCTCCGCTCGAAGGTCCACCCTGTGGTGGCGAGGACGACAGGGTCCCCCATTATTGAGCGCGAGAGGGGGCACAGGAACTGCTCAGGCGCTGCCTCCGCCAGGTCGGCAACAGCAGCGGGGGGAGACGACGATCAGCAGGTAGCGGAGAGCTTGCAACGCGGACCGCGGCTTTCGATTTAGCTTTGACTGGCTAGTCATCGAGCGTCGACGCGCAAGGTCCGTCAGTCATTAGGATTCGAATCTCACTATTTTAAACACTATTTTAGAGATTATAGCCGTTCATAATTTACTTCTTTAAATTAATCTTAAAATAAATTCGGAAACACTGGAACCAACCTAATTATTTTTTACCACCATAAATGAGTCTAATGAATGGCCGATAAATAATCTGAGTTTATAAAGTATAATGTAATCTGAGATTCGAAGAAGTCTGTCCATAACTTCTATAATTAATTTTTTTTTTAATTACCACATAAGGTCTTGAGTCGAAACTCGGTATGATCGAACATAACCTTCCTCATATTTTGACCATTTGCACTAATGACTAATAGCCATCCGTGATTTACCTCCTCCGTGTTAACCTAGAGACGAATTTACGAGAGTGCTGGGGACGAACGAATCATTTTTTTTTTCCACATAATTAATATTTTTTCAATTGCTAGCATGTCTTTAATTCTACTATGACATATTCAATTCTCTAAAAAAATTTCATCGTGAAGAAAAATTTAAAAAGTATTTATGGAGGTTCATCTGCATTATCAACATTTTTAAGTTTACTTTTGACGGAAAAAAAAAACAATCAATTGTAGTTAAGATTCAAATATTATATTAACTATCGACTAACCATTAGATTATTATCCTAGGCCCATTAGCAACATATTTAATTTTTATAATATTTTTTAAAATGGGTAATAGTACAAGTTACGACGAGCCAACACAGAGGATGATATGACAACTAGTCATAATGATGTGGAGGTCAAAGCTTCGAAAAGAGAACATCTCCTCACCTGGCTTTGATTGATCACCTAGTGTTAATGTTCTTAAATCCAACTCGACCGAATTACAAATCGGCCTGGGAGAGGAGTTGAACGCCTAAGTCGATCGACTCTGGTGACTGTGGTGCCTTATGGAGGATCGGCTCCTATAGTGTCCTAAGGACGGTTAGCTCTTGAAACCGACCGAGATTAAGGACGGTCGGCCTTATGGGCCAGTCGAAATGACTAACTCACCCCACAATACACCAACCGTAGGGTATGGTCACAGGGAAGGATAAACTCCTTACTCCATGCAAGTCTCCCTGCACACGCCCGGGCAACCTTAACTGTCGATTGCCTTATGGGGTTTCCATGTGGTAGTATGTGTTAGGACCTTCGGATGCGGCTAGAGAGGGGAGGTGTGAATAGCCGACCCCAAATTCACGTTTCTTCCTACAATTTTAGTTAGTGCAGCGGAAATAAAAGATAGAAACGAAAATGGAGAAGATCAAACCTCAAACGCGACGATATAACGAGGTTCGGAGATGATACTTCTACTCCTCGGCGTGTCCGTAAGGTGGACGAATCCTATCAATCCGTCGGTGGATGAGACCCCGGAGAACCGGCTAATAAAAACTCCTTCTGGGTGGAGAAACTTCGCCATAATCTCTCTTGCAACAGCAAGATTAGCGTACAAGAAATACAGCAAGAAGCCAAGAACAATATGAATGTAAAAACACTAGTTTGCTTGCCTTCTTGTCGACTGTTGATGAAGCAGCAACTTCACGCCAACAACAGCAGCAACTGATCAGTTGGAGTCCAGCCGAGGGAAGCTCACACGAAGCTTCAGTAATGGAGAGCTGAGCAAAGCTCTGATCGCAAGGAACAATAAGGAGCAAGAAGCCGAACAGTTCCTGTAGAGGCCCTTGATTTATATAAACCTTACATGAACCTGCGAAGAAGAAGAAGAAAGAAGAAATCTAGCCGTTGTATCTCAACGGCTAGACCTGGACCGATCAGGCTCCACCATGATCGGTCCAGGACTGATTTGATCGGTCAGGGGACCGATCAGGCCCTAGGCTAATCGGTCCCCAGACCGATCCCAACTCTCTGTGAGAGTTGGTTGTGATCCCTGATCGGTCTGTGGACCGATCAGGCCCTAGGCTGATCGGTCCCCAGACTGATCCCAACTCTCACAGAGAGTTGGTTGCCAGAGCCCTGATCGGTCTGTGGACCGATCAGGCCATTTCTTCTCCCAATCTGTTTGGTTACTGATCGGTCACCAGATCGATCAGATGACCCAGTGTTTCATTGGATCGGTCAGCAGACCGATCCAATTTCTCAGCCTTAAACCTAAAGCCTTTTTGATCTAGAGAATGAGCTACCGAGCCCTCTCTAACCTAGTCCGGTCCAGAGAACGAGCTACCGAGCCCTCTCTGACCTAGTCTGGAGAACGAGCTACCGAGCCCTCTCCAACTTCGTCCGGTCCAAAGAACGAGCTACCGAGCCCTCTCTGACCTAGTCCGGAGAACGAGCTACCGAGCCCTCTCCGACTTCATCCAGTCCAGAGAACGAGCTACCGAGCCCTCTTTGACCTAATCCGAAGAACGAGCTACCGAGCCCTCTCCGACTCCATCTAGTCCAGAGAACGAGCTACCGAGCCCTCTCTGACCTCCCATGCCAAGCTTCCATACTTGGACTTTTCCCCGTGCCAAGCTCCCTGCTTGGACTTTTCCCGTGCCAAGCTCCTTGCTTGGACTTTTCCGTGCCAAGTCTCCATACTTGGATTTTTCCCGTGCCAAGCTCCCTGCTTGGACTTTTCCATGCCAAGTCTCCATACTTGGACTTTTCCCGAATCAGGTCAACACAAGTCGGGTCAACCAGGTCAACCTTGACCAAAGGTTGCACCCACAATCCCCCAAGTTCCTATTCTTGTCAAACATCAAAATACAACTTCTCTATTCTTGTCAAACATCAAAATATACCTCGAGTCAGGTCAACTCGAGTCGGGTCACCCAGGTCAACCTTGACCTAAGGTTGCACCAACAATCTCCCCCTTTTTGATGTTTGAAAAAAATCATAATCAAGTTAGGTTAACCCGATAACCTAACTTAGGTTTTCCAATAGTTCTCCAATGTTCTTCTTTGAACATTCTCTGAGCATTCTCCCCAAACTCCAATGTTCTTCCTTGAACATTCTCTAGACATTCTCCCCCTTTTTGACACACATCAAAAAGAGTGAATCAAGGTCAAGAGTTTCTTCCTAATGAAAGTCCCATACCTTTCATTGAAACCCTTAATTTCCCCCTTGATACTAAAGTCAACAATCAACTTAGTGATAATCTCATATCACTCATCCTCAGAAATCTCGACGAGTAAAAACTCCCCCTAAAGGTCAACTCCTCCTTGACCATTGCACCAACAATGTCTTGGAGAGTTTCAACCCTTTAGAAATCTAAAACATCAACTTCCACAGCTGAAATTTCAGACAACAGTCGAAAATCAGCATTTTGGCACGCTCTGATCGGTCACCAGACCGATCAGACTCCACTGGATCAGTCACCAGACCGATCCACACTTCCCTGGATCGGTCCAGTGACCGATCCAGACATCCCTGGACCGATCAGGATCTCCTCTGATCGGTCCACGATTCTCTGATAAGATTTCTGATTTTTCTCCTGAAATTCAGAAACCTCTAAAAAATTACAGAAAATTTCAAAAATTATAAAATTTTGAGGATACATTCCTCATAACATATATTATCATGAAAAAATAGTTTTCTATGAAAATAACTCCCATTTTTTAATCTTGATACAAAGTTCGAAAGACTTTGAAATAGCTCAAGGTTAATCTATCTTTGTATCAACTTGCTCAATGATGAATGCTATCACTAGAAAAGCTTCATCAAGGTTTTTCAAATCAATTTTGAAATGATCTTAAACCATTCAATTTAGGACCACAATCTTAGGGCTAAATGTACATGACTTGTACACAAGTTTTCCCTATGATCCTCAAATTCGAATTAGGCTCATCTAGGTACAAGAACTATGCACCTTGATCCTAACTCATAATCCTAATATCTCACACACATCTAAGGTGTATCAAACACATCCAAGTCAATTTTGATGTGAGATATGAGTTTAGGTCATCTTAAGCTAAGTTCTCATGCATTTTCTAAACAACAATTTGATCTCCATATCAAATTGTGTTTCTATCCTTAACTCAAATTAATTGATCATAAATGCAAGAGATGATGACATGGCATAAAATAATATCATAAGTGGAAATATGTGTCAATGTCATGATGTCATGACATAAAGTATGAAACTTAAATAAGGCATGACATATAACTAACCTAAGCATTATCATGACATTTCAAATGATAATAAAATAAATATGATGTCATGACATGGCATATGACAAACAATGTATGACAAATAACATATAAAGGAAAAAAAATACCTAATTCTAGCCTTTGTTGCCATTTTTGATAATTTTGATCATTTTGCCATAAATTCTATATTCCTAAGTGTAATAGACCTAAAATCATATACTAAGATTTTTAGATCACTATGTGCCAATTAGATTGACCCTAGAAAACTCCTCAAATGTGGTTGGCACATCCTAATCACCATAGGAATAATTTTTAATTTCATTTTTAAGGCTTGATTACACCTCGAAAATTCCTAAAATGTCACCTTTTGCCATGAGTAGGTTAACTACCTATCCAATTAAGGTTGGCACACCCTAAACCATCTAGCGTGAAGGAATCACGCTCCTAGGAACCCAATACCTATTTGAGCTAATTGGGTTCACTAAATATTCACTAGGGATGACTTCCCTAGCAACCCTCCTAATGACCCTCCTAGGCTTTAAAGCCTTGGCCATTTGGGACTCATCAAGATCAACTCTAGGGGTGACTCCCCTTGTGACCTTGGTGATGGTCTTCTTAGCCCTAGGTCTTGTTCCATAATCGAATGGAACATTATGGTAAGGAGGCTTGACCACTTGAGACTTAGGTTTGTGACCCAAACCTCTCATGTCCTTGGGCTTTGATTTTTGACCCTTAGACCCTAGAGTTGACTTCTCCAAATTCTTAAGAGTCTTTTCTAAAGTGTCAAGTCTTGACCTCAAGACTTGATTTTCCTTCTTTAATACCTCAAGCTTTAATTTTCCATTTTTCTTTGAGGTATTCCTAGGCATATGTCTAGTTGTTTTGGGATTCCTATCTAGGTTTTCCTTAACCTTAGATGAGTTAATTCTAGGGTTGACATTTCTAGTATTGTCCTTATCTAGGCTAACATGTTTGGCACCTAAGCACATGTATCGGTTTCTATGGTTATCATGCTTATCATTATTGACAATTGCAATAAAACTACTAGCATGTGTCTTATTAGAATTGCAAGAATGTGCCTTAAAGGATACCTTAGGGTTTGCCTTAGCTCCTCCCATAGATGTGCTTGGTCTCTTGTCCTTGTGAGGTTGCCTCCCCCTTGGACATTGACTCCTATAATATCCCCTTTGCTTGCATTGGAAGCACACCACGTGCTCCTTGCCCTTGCGTATCGGGACTCCGGCTTCCTTGACTTTTGGTGCCGGTGGAGTCTTCCTAATCCTCTTTGGACATTTACTTTTGTAATGCCCATATTCCCTACACTCAAAGCACATTATATGTAATTTACTTGAAATTAAGTTGCTTGAGTTACCTAGGGTTGAGAATGGATATAAGCTCTCTCCTTCATCCCTTCCGGAGGTAGAGGCTTCTTCTTCTTGCTCCAATCTTGAGGAAGAATTCTCCTCCTCTTCTTCCTTAGATGTTGAGTAGCCCTCAACTTCTAATTCCATACCTCCATGATGTGAGCTACTTGGCTCACTTGACTCCTCTTCATGACTTGAATTGGAGCTCTCCTCATGGAACTTAGCCAAGTTGTTCCACAACTCCTTGGCATTGTTGTATCCATCTATCTTACACAAGATATCATTAGGTAATGAAAATTCAAAGATTTTCGTTACCTCGTCGTTGATTATGGATTGGTGGATTTGTTCCTTCGTCCACTTTTTCTTCTCGAGAGGTTCTCCTTCTTTATCCACCGGAGGAATAAAACCTACTTGTACACAATTCCAATTTACTAAGTTAGTCATAAGAAAATACTTCATTCTTACCTTCCAGTACGCGAAGTCGTCGCGATCGTAGAAGGGTGGAATTGTGATGTCTTCTCCAAGTTGATCCATTCTCTAGCTCGTGCTCCCCCGGATGTTAATCCGACGAAGAGCGATCTCGCTCTGATACCACTTGTTAGGACCTTTGGATGCGGCTAGAGAGGGGGGGTGTGAATAGCCGACCCCAAATTCACGTTTCTTCCTACAATTTTAGTTAGCGCAGCGGAAATAAAAGATAGAAACGAAAATAGAGAAGATCAAACCTCAAACACGACGATATAACGAGGTTCGGAGATGATACCCCTACTCCTCGGTGTGTCCGTAAGGTGGACGAATCCTATCAATCCGTCGGTGGATGAGACACCGAATAACCAGCTAATAAAAACTCCTTCTGGGTGGAGAAACCTCTCCACAATCTCTCTTGCAACAGCAAGATTAGCGTACAAGAAATACAGCAAGAAGCCAAGAATAATATGAATGTAAAAATACTAGTTTGCTTGCCTTCTTGTCGACTGTTGATGAAGCAGCAACTTCATGCCAACAATAGCAGCAATTGATCAATTGGAGTCCAGCCGAGGGAAGCTCACACGAAGCTTCAGTAATGGAGAGCTGAGCAAAGCTCTGATCGCAAGGAACAATAAGGAGCAAGAAGCCGAACAGTTCCTGTAGAGGCCCTTGATTTATATAAACCTTACATGAACCTGCGAAGAAGAAGAAGAAAGAAGAAATCTAGCCGTTGTGTCTCAACGGCTAGACCTGGACCGATCAGGGTTCCACCCTGATCGGTCCAGGACTGATCTGATCGGTCAGGGGACCGATCAGGCCCTAAGCTGATCGGTCCCCAGACCGATCCCAACTCTCTGTGAGAGTTGGTTGCGATCCCTGATCGGTCTGTGGACCGATCAGGCCCTAGGTTGATCGGTCCCCAGACCGATCCCAACTCTCACAGAGAGTTGGTTGCCAGAGCCCTGATCGGTCTGTGGACCGATCAGGCCATTCCTTCTCCTAATCTGTTTGGTTACTGATTGGTCACCAGATCGATCAGATGACCTAGTGTTTCACTGGATCGGTCAGCAGACCGATCGAATTTCTTAGCCTTAAACCTAAAGCCTTCCTAATCTAGAGAACGAGCTACCGAGCCCTCTCTGACCTAGTCCAGTCCAGAGAACGAGCTACCGAGCTCTCTCTGACCTAGTCTGGAGAACGAGCTACCGAGCCCTCTCCAACTTCGTCCGGTCTAGAGAACGAGCTACCGAGCCCTCTCTGACCTAGTCCGGAGAACGAGCTACCAAGCCCTCTCCGACTTCATCCAGTCCAGAGAACGAGCTACCGAGCCCTCTCTGACCTAATCCGAAGAACGAGCTACCGAGCCCTCTCCGACTCCATCCAGTCCAGAGAACGAGCTACCGAGCCCTCTCTGACCTCCCATGCCAAGGTTCCATACTTGGACTTTTCCCCGTGCCAAGCTCCCTGCTTGGACTTTTCCCGTGCCAAGCTCCTTGCTTGGACTTTTCCGTGCCAAGTCTCCATACTTGGACTTTTCCCGTGCCAAGCTCCCTACTTGGACTTTTCCGTGCCAAGTCTCCATACTTGGACTTTTCCCGAATCAGGTCAACACAAGTCGGGTCAACCAGGTCAACCTTGACCAAAGGTTGCACCCACAATCCCCCAAGTTCCTATTCTTGTCAAACATCAAAATACAACTTCTCTATTCTTGTCAAACATTAAAATATACCTCGAGTCAGGTCAACTTGAGTCGGGTCACCCAGGTCAACCTTGACCTAAGGTTGCACCAACAGTATGTTTGTGTATCCGTCTGGTTATGAAGTCGGACAAGTTCATACGCCCCGACCATATAGAAAGTCGGCTGAGCATAACACAGCCCAACTTAACATATTAACCGAACTGCTCAGAACGTAGCTTCATTTCCCAGGACAACTCATTATAGGCCTGGTCGGATAAAAGGACGACCAAGCCTATAACACTTGGCTTACATTACTTCTCAGACGTATTTCTATCAAGGCATAGGTTATCATAGGAATTTTCAGGAAGTAGCGAGCACCATATTATTTCTTAGATGGACTTCCAACATAACCAAGACATTATATTATTCTCCGAAGTAATGTCTCAGAGCTACGCAAAATATAACCAAGCAGCTTAATATCGAAACAAATATGCGCAGAATATAACCGAGTAGCTTAAGGCCGAGGCAAATATAAAGGCGACCAACTTAAAGACCGACTGAGATATACTCAACAAACAATAACGTAACAAGGTAGCTGGCTTAACAACCGACCAAGATATACTCAGCAGACAACAGCCTAGCAGAGTGGCGCGCTTAACGACCGGCTAAGATATACTTAGCATATAACATCTTAACAGCCTGTTAGAATAACAATCATGTGTAAGAGAATATTCTCCTGGAACCTTCTTCAGGGACCCTCTTGTATCCCGTCAGCCAATCATTTATAACAACATATTTCTTCATCAGCTTCAATAATAACAGAAGTTATAAACGACAAAAGAGGTACACATGTGGGTAAAAGGAAGATTCCATTAATAATTATTACGCATTGTCTAACAAACTCTGACGCACTTTGTCATCTCATGATTGTAAAGTTTTTGAGAGATGGTATATAAAGGGAGAGTCCTCTTCGTGGTAGAGGTACATTCTCTGAATATCTGCAACTTTACTCTCGTATGCACGTTCTTATTGCTCTTCATCCACTCGTCAGGATTTGTACTGATTTGAGCGTCGAAGGGCCTTCGCTAGGGATTCCCCCTGGTTTCCAGGCGTTAATGTTTTATTGGCTCATCTCCGTGTGCGCAGGAGCAGAAGGGAGCTTTTCTATGGAGTAAAAGGTCTTCTACCAGTCAACCACTAATCCATCATACCTAGTGCGTCATCTCTGTAGCTTTTAGACAGGATTAAATTTGGCATCGTATGTGGAAAACTTTCGCTTGAATATGGGAATCATAGATGGAGGAAGCTAGAAGACTTACTATCATTATTTTGATACAAGAAGATCTAGATTTGCTCATTAATGTCTGAGTGCATAAATTATTGCAACAACAAGTGGCTATCGGTGGCACCTTGCCACCACCTAATCTCGTCGCATCAACAACAACCCACTAGAGGGAGAGAGGAGCTCGGGAGAAAGGCTTGCACGAGCGTCTCACTCATCGACTCCTCACCATCGTGCACTTTTTCACTTGGGCCAGGAAGGATTCCACCACGAATCCTTGGGAGAAGCGCCTATCCGAGAAAGGCGAAAGGGAAAAACTCCAGCAAGATGCAGGTCCTCCAAAGCAATTAGCATCCCGTTCTTTCAGAAGGTACTAGAAGGCAAGCTGCCAAAGTATTATTAAATTTCGGCGATAGGGGAATACTCAGGGTTAACTGACCCTGAGGATCATCTCCTTAAATTTTAGCATATTGTCCTTCTTCATCAATTCACTAATGGAGTAAAGTGTCGGGTGTTCCTCACCACATTCAACGGCTTGACACAAAGGTGGTTTAAGCGACTACCCGCTGAATCCATTGGTAGCTTTAAGGATTTTTACAAGGTTTTTCTTTATCACTTTGCCACCAGTCGACGCTACTAAAAGATTCTCCTGAGCCTTTTCTCACTCAAACAGGGGTCCAAGGAATCATTGAGGACTTACATTAAAAAAATTTAATCAAGTGGCTATGAATGCCCCTTCAGCCACTACCGACATTCTGGTAAACCCCTTTTCCCAAAGACTCATTAATAATGACTTTTTGGTCTCCTTGGTTAGGAGACCGTTAAGAAATTTTGATCATTTGCTGGACTGGGTGACCAAATTCATCAATGTCAAAGAAGCATAGACCCCTCGAAGGAAGGAGGTCACCGCACCAGTTGCAACTCCAGCGTATGAGCACAGAGCATTGCCTGCCCCTCCACCTAGGGGACCCCGAGTGGGTCCTCACTCCTCATCAAGAACCACGGTCCTAGATTGTGCAGTATGTGGAGGTCGAGCAAGAAAGATACCCCGAGCCCTGATAACTAGCATTTTATTGATTATTTTGGCTCTTATTCTTAATATTTTTACCTTCTCACATACTTAATTTTATGATTATATTAATATTTATGAGTAGAATCTATTTTGGACTTAATTATAAATTTTCTATAAATTATAAAATTTGATTTCATATTTTTATGTGGTTTTATAAGAAATTCAAAGAGCCATGAATTCGGGTCGAGTTGGATCGAATTTGACTTGATTTGGAGTCAAATGGAGGAGATCAAGCTGAATTAATATGAACCTTTGATCAAGATCAGCGAGATCCTGCCCCTTCAATCAGATCAAGTGATCCACCCTTCCATCTTGATTTAAAGCGATCTGGATCGTCTATAGAGATCATCCTCATCCAAAGAAGTAGAGCTCTAATTCAAACTCACTCTTAAAGCCCAATTTTGAAGCCCAATTTCATAACCCAATTTTCTTGCTCTTATTGGATTCAGATCCCTTTCCTTACCCAAACTCAAAACCCATTAAGAAACTTACCCCTTTTCACTCACACGGACGAATAGTGGAGCCCTCATCTTTGATCTAGTTCGCGATTTTCTCCTTCTCTGCGCGTTTCTGCAACTAAGGCTCGCGATCCCCGTGCCTCTCTTCTTCCTTTCTTTTCCCCACCGGCCGGTGGCTGTTCCCTTACCTTTACTACCACTGGTCGGCCAATCACAACCCACCATTTCCTCTTCTTGATTCCAACAGCAATAACAGTAGCTTTCTTAGGAAGCGGCAAGCTTTGGCAATGAGTTCCGACCAACTCCACCTCATCGGAGGGGTTCTCCGATGTGACCTCCATCTTCCGACAACCTTCCAAAGTTCTTCCACTTGGGGTTCTGGCGACAGAGCAGAGAGAGGTCCGACATCCCATCACAGTTCGGTCAACTTCCATCCAAGGGGGTTCTTCGGTGGAAGATTCGTTCATCCCATCATCATTGTCGAAGAAAGCAGCAACTGGCAGTGAACTCCTGTCCACCGGTTTTGGGGGTTCTGAAGTCGGGCCCTTGTATGGCGGCGAGAATAGTCATTGGTATTGGAGGTTGATGTGTGAATTGTGGTTGGAACACTTAGTTTAATTTTGTTCATTTGTGTTTATTAATTGTGGTTGAATGCTTGTATTGGACTTGACTTTTCATGTTTGAATTGCATCTACTATGCTTAAATAGATTCACGGACACAACGTATTCGATGCATTGCTTTAGCCATTAGTTAGATTTAATTTGATGTATTTTAGTTTGTTTAATTCTTGTTTTATCTCGTTCTTTCAATTTCGTTAAGTTCTAGTTTTGATTGAATGCAATTAGGATAGATTAGTTTAGGTTTTATTTCATGCTTTAGGTTTTGTTACATGCTTAGTTTCGTTAATGCTTTACTTCATGTTATTTTTATTTTCTACAATTGTAGTTAGGATAGACTTAGCTTTTATTACTTAGATTGTCTTTCATTTATTAGATTAGGTTTTATTTAATATTTTGCTATTTCCTTCCTTAGTTTAAGTGTGTTGATGGTGAAACCATAGTGTATATTGACAATACATTGTAGATTAATTGTTGACACTTAGTTAGATTTCATTCCAGCATTAGATTAGTTTCCTACTTGCTTTACTTTTCATTTGTTAGATTTATAATCAAAATCTAAAACCCCCATTTTCATATTAAATATCCTAAAAATATAAATAACTTATGATCCTAAGTTTATCACTTACTGTTACATTCGTTGGTAGACCACCCCAGTCATTTTTATGCTACATTAGTGTAGGAGGTGTTTGGTACTTCATTGTTGTTGCACATTTCACAATAGAATTGGGTCATAATCAAATTGGTGCATTGCCAAGGAAAAGTAGCAGTGTTTGATGATCTTAGGATTGTTTTTCTATTTTCTCTCTTTTCTTGTTTCTATTTTTTATGGTTGCAAAAATTCAAAATATTGTTAGGGGCTTAATTATTTCATCTCTTGTATGCACACTTTTAATCTTATATATTTTTCTGTGTCTTTTGATGGTATTTGTATGAGTGTTTCAGGTAAGACCAGGAAATTTCTTCTATATCATTAGCAGTTCCGAATTTTCAGTGTGATCAAAACCTCATATTTGATGAGTAAACTGGAAAACATTGAAAAGACTCTCAGAGAGCTTTGGGTATCGGATTTGCCAGTTGATTCATTCTGCATTCATTATCTTGATTTAGAGACAAACTTCGAGTTATGAAAAATTGTTCATTTATTACCGAAGTTTCATGGATTATCTGGTGAAGATCCCAACAGATATCTGTAAGAACTAGATATGGTGTGCTTTTCATGGAACCCATTTGACATATCAGGAGATGATGTTAGACTTAGAGCACTTCCATTTTTTGTAGTAGATTCAATTAAAGATTGGTTGTATTGTCTTCCACCCAACTCTATCACCAATTGGATCGAGATGAAGAAATTATTTCTGGCGAGGTTCTTTCCTGCTTCTAGGATTGTAGCTATTCGGAGGAGTATTTATGGAATTCAACAATTTACAGGAGAATCGTTTCAAGAATATTGGGATAGATTTAAAAGGTTTGTTGCTAGTTGCCCTCAGCACCAGATAAGCGATCAACTACTGATTATATACTTCTACGAGGGATTGCTTCCCATGAACAGGAGTATGGTTAATCAGCTAGTGGAGGGGCTCTAGTTAACAAGACATCTACTCAGACCAGAGAACTTATTGAGATTATGACTACAAATTATCAGCAGCATGAGACTAGACCGATGATTACTAAAAATGTTCATTCCTTTGCCAATGTGCTCCCTACCAGAATCCAGTATTATCAGCCTGATCGTCAGTCTTATCAGATCCATCAGTAGGACAGGTATAATTTATTTACAGGATTCAGGTATGGGAACACACAACAAGGGATTTCTAAGTGGCCTCGGTATTATCAGCCTTACTTTCGGCACCATCAGCATGAGCAGCATTTTAGGGAGCAATCACAGCAATTGTGGCAACAATAAGAAACATAATTCCAGGAAAGAACACATTCATCGACACAATTACAGTTGCTATCAGATCAACTTACTGCATCAATTCCTGAGGAGATGGATTGTAGAGTTCGTGATATTCTTGACTTTGATTCTGCTACTCTACATGACTCTTCTAGTTTTTTATATTGTGATTTGTAGTTGATTCTAATATTGTTGTTGTTCCAGATATTCTTGATATTGCAGGTGTTATTGATAATGATGGAAGTGTAGGGGAGACCCAAGAATCACTTCCTTTGACTATTCTATCACCCGTGACAACTAAGCCAATTGAGTCTGTTATCGTACTTAGTGATGATGGAAGTGTAGGGGCAACTCAAGAATTACTTCCATTGATTGTACCTGATCCAAAGCCAGATCTTTTACCTGATCAAGATAATGTTGCATTCACTATTTTAGACCCTCCAGGTACCTATCCAGATGGTAAGGTTAATGTCTCTTCTGAATTCTTAGAAAATTCCATGGAGGTAATTCTTTCTAATTCTATTGAATATGATATATCTATTGATTCATGCTCTGTTTATATTGGTATTGTTTATAATCCATCTCACATTACATGAGTGCAGGAATTGCATCCTCTTTTTAGTGCACAGGATTTCTACAAACATTTCATTTGTAGTCAATCACACAAGGATGCAGTCTACCAAATGAAGAAGACCCTAACACTGTATGCAATAATGAAACTTCTGGAGTGGACACTCCAGCTGAATCGTCTTCGGCCACTGGAGAAAATTTTTGAGGAGTCGATGATGGAGGGAGTGGTCTTCACTTCACCTACATTCATTCCACTTCCAGATTGGCTTCTGGAACTGAATCGACTCCGACCACCAGAAATTCAGGGGAGTCTGTTCCATCTTACTTTTTTTTTTCTTTCTGCTTATATATATGTCTTTACTTTCTTTGCTTTGTTCGCGTTATTTGCTTTTACTTAGTTGTTCATTTTTAGTTTGTCTTGTCGGTTTTCGTAATAAATTCCCTATGCATTCTTTTTATCATCTAAGAAATTGTGAAAGTTAGTTAAATTTAATTGTCAAATTTGATGATTTATTATCATGATTGAATTCTTGGATTGCATGTGATTACAACTTGATGATGGATTTCATGTTGGTAGATTGAGATGATAATTTTTGATATACCTAGTGAGGATATTTTTGAGCCTATTATTCCTATTGATGTGTGATGCATTCATGGTTAATATTACTCTAGAACTTGCTTAATTCTTTCGAGACCATATTATTATAGGATTGCATGATTTTTATGAAGGCTATCTCACTTTCTTTTATTCATTCCTTTTGTTATCACATGTTTCTTGAATAAAATCCGTATCATTTATCATATTATTCTTTTCTCTCTTCATTTATTTCCATTTATTTCACACTCTTGCTCTCCTGGGATGTGGATATTTTTGGATGTTACATGATGAGTGTTTTGTCCGAGACAGACAAAAATTTAAGTGTGAGGAGAGAGAAATAGCTTAATGGAATTTAGGGGAAGCATAGGTGAGTCATGCTAGATCACCATAGGTAAACCATGCTATTTATCTTTTTATTTGAGCTATTGATAATGTTGTATAGTGATGCACAACATGTTGAAAAAAAAAGTGAAAAAAAAAAAAGAAAAAGAAAAAAAAAACAAATCAGAAACAAAAACAAGAGAAAAAAATCAAAAACATAAGAAACAAAAGAAAAAAATAGAAAAATACTTTTGACATGTTGTGCTATTTTATATTCCTTTGTGATATAATTTTTAGAAGAGACCATCTTTGTTGTAGCAACATTGAGATTTTATTGTATATCATAAGTGGTATTTTTATTGAAAAGCTATAGTAGAGGTTGTCTATATGTTTATTGGATTTATGAAAAATTTTAACATGTGATATTTTGTATTCATTTGTGGTAGAATTTTTATGAGTGACAATCTTTATTGTAGCGACATTGAGATATTATTGTATATCATGAGTGGATTTTTATTGAAATGCTAGAGTAGAGGTTGTTCACATGTTTATTGGAGTTGTGAGAGCTAGCTTGAAAGTTTGGATGAGAAATCTTTTTGGGCATTGTTTACTTATACTCATCTATGTAACACTCCAATATATCCATGTCTTCCACCATTACCTTACTTAATCTTTCTTATTGTTTCTCTTACACTATCATTTGCCTGATTCATGTTTGCCTTACATTTCAAATAATGCCTTCATTATTTTATTATGCACTCTTATGTATATAGTGGTTGAGATTAGAAGCAAAGAAAACATATGGTAGTGCATGAACCATGAGTAGCTTGAGTGAGCTCCACTATTGTATGTATATGAGAGGAGAGCCACCATCACTTTCCTTGTGAGGTTATTTTATTATCATCCTCAGTTTATCTATTGTGGATTGAAATTATCATATTTATTAATTAGTATATGAATTGAATCCATGAATCCTTTGGTCATTTGAATTGGGCAATCCTAGGTAATTTTCTTTCACTATTTTCTAAGCATAATTGAGAATTGCTAGGGGAATACATTTTTAGTTATCTTTCTTGTTTTGTTGAATCACTCAAGACGAGCAAGAATAAGTGTGGGGGAGTTGATAACTAGCATTTTTATTGATTATTTTGACTCTTATTCTTGATATTTTTACCTTCTCACATGCTTAATTTTATGGTTATATTATATTTTGTGAGTAGAATCTATTTTAGACTTAATTGTAAATTTTCTACAAATTATAAAATTTAATTACATATTTTTATGTGGTTTTCTAGGAAATTCAAAGAGCCATAAATTAGGGTCGAGTTGGATCAAATTTAGCTTGATTTGGATTCCGGTTGGACGATTTAGAGATGAATCTTGATAGTGCAATAATCCTTCCGGTCAGTCGTGGGCCTCCTTCAAGTTGCAGGGCGGGGCATGTCTTGTAATGCCTTCACTTTGCTCAAATTCACCTTGATTCTCCGTTCGATGATGATGTATCCGAGGAAACGACCACTCTGTGCTCCAAAAAGACACTTGTTCAGGTTTAGCTTTATTTCATATGCCCTCAAAATTCAGTAAGTTCCTTCGATGTCTGTACAAAAGTTAGCAACTCAAAGGGATTTCATTAATATGTCATCGACATATACTTCCATGTTGTAGTTGATCTACCATCGGAACACCTTATTCATCAGTTTCTGGTAGGTGGCATTGACATTCTTCAATCTGAACGGTATGACGTTGTAACAGTAAGTCCCATCGGTCGTGATGAAGTTAACCTTCTCTTGATTCTCTTGGGCGAGCGACACTTGATGGTAACCTTAGTATGCGTCGAGCATGTAAATCAGCTTGCAACCCACGGTGGAGTCCACTATCTGGTCTATCCTGGGCAGGGGATAGAAGTCCTTCGAGCAATCCTTGTTCAGATAGCGAAAGTCGATGCAGACTCCCCATTTGTTGTCCGGTTTGGATACTAGCACAACTTTAGCGAGCCAGCTTAAAAACTAAATCTCACGAATGTGCCTGGCTTCCAGCAATTTTTCTATCTTCGCCTGGATGATTTGGTTCTGCTCCGCACTGAAGTCCCTCTTTCGTTGCTTTACTGGCCGATTGTTCGATCGAATGTGAAGCTCATGTTGAGCTACACTTGGGGAGATGCCTGGGAGCTCATGGGTCGACCAGGCAAATACATCATGATTTTGCCTAAGGTAGGTGACCATCTCTGCCTTCTTCTCCTCTATCAGGTCAGCGGTGATGAAGGTGGTGGCCTCTAACCGACTAAAGTGGATTTGGATCTCCTCCTTTTCCTCATAGACCAACAAGGGAGGCTCTTCCCTGATGGCGTTTACTTCCATGCATGGAATCTTCCTCGAGGCTCTTGCTTCGGACTTGGCCATCTCGAGGTAGCATCGCCTAGCGGCCTGCTGATCGCCTTTAACTTCGCCCACCTTGTTGTCTACCGAAAACCTGATCTTCTGGCAGAAAGTGGACACCACACCTTCAGACTCGTTAAGGGTCAGTTGACTTGATATAACATTGTAGGTGGGTAGTGCGTCCACCACAATAAAGTTTGTGGTCCTTGTCCTCTTCAGCGGCTCCTCTCCGAGCGATATGACCAGCCGAGCCTGGCCAATCGACAACACTTCATTGCCTGTGAACCCGTAGAGTGGGGTCCTCATCAGCTGCAATTCACTTCGGTCAATTTATAGTTCGTCGAATGCCTTCTTGAATATAATATTCACTGAGCTTCCTATATCAACAAAGGTTCGGTGAATAGTATAATTAGCTATTACCGCTCGGATGATCAAAGCATCGTCATGAGGGATCTCCACTTCCTCCAGGTCTCAGGGGCCGAAATTGATTTCGGACCCCACGGCCTTCTCCTTGTTGCATCCAACAACATGTATTTCTAGACACTGAGCGTGCGACTTCCTCGCTCAGTTTGAATCACCATCGACCAGTCCACCGGTGATTATTCCAATCTCTCCCTGAGTGACATTGCTCTTGTTTTCTTCCTCTCGAGCCGAGGGTCTGTTCCGTTCAGCAGAAGCTCGAACCAGACTTGTGTTGTTTTTCCACTGAGGCTGATGATGGTGTCGTTCAACCATCATTCTTCCTTCATCCCTTCACCTGGTTGATCAGTGCCTATGGCGTCGATCAGGAGATGGTGATTGACGGTGAAATCCCCATGGAGCCGGTCTACTTGTAATTGGTGTCAGGTCATAGAAATCATGCGTGTTGTGTGTCACCGATTGGTAGAAGGAGCAGAACAATGGCGTAAATGACTTACCTTTTACAGTTTTTGGGCGATTGACTGCCACATGTTGCATGACATGCGTTCTGGGCTTCTGGTGTTGCTGTGCTCCTCCTTCTTGGGGCCCCTTAGGTGGTTGATTGTTGCTCGATGGTCGCCGCTCAGGCGTCGTTGCAGGCTCGGTAGGTGCCTCCTTTCTTCTCACCACTTGGGTCTCTTCCACATTTATGTATTCTGTGGCCCTCCTGAGCAGGTGGTCGAAGTCCTTCGGTGGCTTCCAGATGAGTGAACGGAAGAACTCTCCTTCTGTGAGCCCCTGGGCTAATGCGTTCACCAATATTTCAGATGAGATCGATAGAATATCCATGACCACCTGGTTGAAGCGTTTGATGTAGGGCCTCAATGCCTCCTTGGGCCCCTACTTCAAAGAGAGCATATTAACATTCATCTTCTAGTAGCGGCGACTACTGGCGAAGTGATATAAGAATGTCGCTCAGAAGTCTTTAAAGCTATGAATTGATCCATTCGGTAATCTCCTGGACCAGCATTGCGCACATCTGGAGAGGGTCGTGAGGAAGACCCGACACTTCACACCGTCAGTGTACTGATGAAGTGTGGCCACATTATCAAACTTGGCCAAGTGATCATTCGGATCAATCGTTCCGTTGTACTCTCTGATCGTTAATGGGGTGTAGTGTCTTGGCAAAGGATCATCTAAGATCCCTTGAGAGAACTGTTGATTAATCTGCTCGAACGAATCATCATTCCTTGGTGCTTTCCCTTTATGCCCATCTCGAATGGGCGCGTCGTCCGAGGAGGATCCTCCTTCCTTATACGTTGGCCTAGCTCCTCTGATGGAGTGTGGAACAATGCTCGATAGAAGGGGACCATCATATTGGGCATGTCTCCGTATTGCTGGTCGGCTTATTACTCTATTCCCGAATTGGTACATGCTCCGTTCAATCTCCATATCTAGCTTGATGACTCACTGCTGAAATTGCGGGCTCCTGTACCTTGCGCTTGGCTAGCGCTTGTTGCTGTTGTTGTTCCACCATTTTTTGCAGCTCAGACTTGTATCAGATATCTAGCTCCTCCTTTGTCAAAGTCATCGTGGTGAGTTATCCAACGTCTTCTATCTTCGCATTTCGGATGAAGGCTATCTTCCCAAAGACGACGCCAATATGATCCTATCTGAAAATCGAGAAGATGGCTGGCTGGGGATATGGTTGCTGCGTTGACTGGATATAGACTCCGCTCTGCTCTGCAACACAAGAAACGTCAGTACCAAGCCAAGGAAGGGGCCCCCGACATTGGCCCTTCGATGCTCAAGTTAGTCACCAGAAAGAGGAAAAAGACGGAGCAACAGTAGACATAGGTGTGAATTGTGAATAACGCGTAGCTCCGTCGGTGTATGGACCCCCCTTTATATAGTGCCCGGGTAGGCGACGTGAACACTTCTCGAGACGTGAGCATGTTCTCCAATTTGTCCTATGAAAGGACCTGTCAGGAAAGTGCCTATGACACCATACCTTAATAGGGCATGCATATCCCTGACAAGACAGTAGAAGCTTCCGTCGTACGATCCGCTTGTTGACTATGCCTCGTGTCAGCGACATTATTTCCCAAAAGGATATTGAAAGATACGATAATAATCTCGCTGTTCGGCCGAGCAAGGTGAACGATCGGCTGGGACTTTTCATCTTGGTCGGCCTATGCTGTTTTTCCTTGTGGTGACTGGGTATAATAGCTTGTTATTGTCCGACCGGACTAACGCTCTGGTCATCCCAACGGTCCTCTGCTCCATGACGAGCGCATCATAATCTTAGATGTACGAGTGTTCTACTTGGACCAGTCCTTACTGGTTGGATGCCCTTGTCAAATCCTTTACTCTATACGAAAGGTCAATATCCTCTATAAAGACTTCCAAACAATAGAGTATAAAAATATGATTATTACTCCCTTAACTTAGTGAATTATGATCTACTCAATATGCTATGGATTGTACACTTACAGACACCAGAATATTTTTCAACAATGTTATAAATCACAACAAGGATTGCTATGGAAAAATTAATGACACATATCCTTTTACATATTGATAGCATCCCTCTCGAATGGTTAAACACTAGAATCGAACCAGTAAAACACTTGATCATACTTCAAATTGAAGGTTTAATTAAAGACAATGAGTTTTCAGAATAGACAGTATATAATAAATCAGATCAAGATACTAATTAGATATCTTTAATCCCATTAAAAAAGCAACTTTGACACTGAGAGCAGCTGTCTAAGGAGACACATGGGATGAGATAATATGATAGACTCGTAAGATTTTCTCCTATTAGGAGAAATCAATATAGAAAAAAGTTACTGACCAAAGGAAATAGGAATCCCATTTTTTTCCTTTTTCAATTATAACTAAGCACGTCACTTTAGTCCATTAAAAAAAACAAAAACAAAAAGCGGAATGGGAGAAGCACTCACCATTGTCTACCACCGCTTCTAAATTAGCCGGCGTTTGGATCCATTGAAGAAAAGAATATTGATAATCTAGCAGAGGACTAATCAAGATTCTCCGATTTTTCTTTGTCTTCTCAATGTACTCGGGTTGAGTCAACCTATCTTATCTTATATTCTAATTTTTTTTATGTCTTCTCAATCTACTCACGCTGAGTCACCCTGTCTTATCTTTTGGTTATGTAAGTTTAATAACTTCTGAAGTCTGGAGGCTTGACAGACGTTTATATAAGGATCCTCTATAGTATGTAAAAGACTGGGACATCAGCGCAAGAAGAAGAAAGGCTATCCGAAGGATATGTGTGCTATAAGTTTGTAAGTGTTTAAGTTCTTGTAACATAACTAGTCTGTACGCTTTCTATAAGTCTTTAATTTCTCATGTTTTGTTGTAATTTCCTAGATTCCAGTTTGCAATAATTAGTCTGTAATTTTTGACTTTGTAAGAATGGCAGCTTAATTTGTTTTCTAGGCCAAAGGAAAAACCCTGTTTTCTCACCTTATGTCAAAAATCCTCAATCTTTATCCAGGTATATATTTCTATAGAAAGGTAATTATCTAAAGAAAACGAAATTGCTGTGATTTTTCACATTTGTGAAATCTATGTTGGCTCTAAGTTGGGTAGCAAGAATTGGTAGCTCGCTATAAGTCTTAACTTTGCTAGGTAAATGTGAAAACCTAAGGCTTAAGATTTTTGAGGCTTGTTGAAATTTATGTAATTTGTACTCATGATTTAACTTAGATTTTGATAAATAATAAATAGATTAAAATTAGAATATTTATGATCTAATTATTTTACTAAGTGTGCAGGAGTTAATGGATTTAGAGAACCTGACACTAGACTAAAATCCAACTAAGTCCGCGAGACCCGATAGTTGGTGCGAAGTTTAGATAGGTCCACGGAACTTGATATCTGGCGGGAAGTCCAGTTGGGTCAGTGGGACCTGACAACCGGTTGAAGTTTAGTTGAGTCTGCGGATCTGACAACTGACTGGAAGACACGGTGGGTTAAAAGTAAGTCAAGCGACTGTAGTTGGTAAGTAAGAGGTAAACAACTGGAAGAGAGATCCAGTGAGGACACATTTCTGGTTGAGAGAACAATAGGTGCCGGTCCGGCTTAAGTCCATTTGGGAAACCTAAACTGAGATCTTGTCTAGATCGTGGTCTCGAGGAGACAGGATCTAAGTACTACTATTACCTTATTGTGTTGAGTTAACTTTATTTTGCAGGATAATTTTTTTTTTGCCTGGGCTAACTCTTTTTTACAGGAGAGATTGAAAAGAATGTCCGAGCGCCCGGACCACATCACCCGAGCAGCCTGGCTAGGCATCCGGGCTGTCCGGGTGCCCAGAGCTGGTCCAGGCACCCGGACTAGAAAAGTCATCTAGAAGCTGAATTGAAGCGCAACGACTGACCAAACTCATATCAACTGAGACAGGATCTAAGTACTACTATTACCTTATTGTGTTGAGTTAACTTTATTTTGCAGGATAATTTTTTTTTTGCCTGGGCTAACTCTTTTTTATAGGAGAGATTGAAAAGAATGTCCGAGCGCCCGGACCACATCACCCGAGCAGCCTGGCTAGGCATCCGGGCTGTCCGGGTGCCCAGAGCTGGTCCAGACACCCGGACTAGAAAAGTCATCTAGAAGCTGAATTGAAGCGCAACGACTGACCAAACTCATATCAACTGTTCAGGCACCCGGAAGTGGATAAACTTGACGGATCAAGATTCGACGAGAGATCACCATGTCTGTAATGGTCCAGGTGCTTGGAGGGGTTCTAGGCGTCTGGAATGAGCCTATATAAAGGCCTTCAACCATCAACTTCAGAACAACATCTACTGAAAGTTTCATTCTTGTGCACTGCTCCGAAAGGCTCCGACGATACCGAAAGGCTGCTCTGAAGTTCGAAAAATGAAAGACTTCACATTTCCTTTATGTTTGTCGGTAACAATTAATTTCAGTTCTTTTACTCAAATCATTTTGTAACTCGTTTTTGAATTAATAGTGATTGTCCAACGAAAGCACTCATCAAGTGTGGGCCTTCGAGTAGGAGTCGTCAAAGGCTCCGAACCAAATAAAAAATTACCTGTGTTAGCATGTGTTTTTATTCTCTTTCTTTTTCGTTGCATGACTTATTTTAAATTACGATTTTCAGCAAATACTATTCATCCCTTCTAACATCTTTTCTAACCAACACTTAATAGGTGAAGTTATCTGGTGAAACCAAAAATGAGAAAAATATTTTTCCAAAGTACCTAAAATCATCCTAATTCAATTACTTTTTAAAAAACTTATTCTTGTTCAATAATTCACTGGTTAATATTTATTATTATTATTTATAATTACTATTCACAGTTTAAAATACCGGAAACCTCCATCGGAGTTACTTAAAAACTCAACATCCAACTTCAATCACGAAGCAAATATTCAACCAAACATCCAACTTCGCCGCGAGAAATAATTAAAAATTGGTATAATATATATATATATATATATATATATATATATATATATATATATATATATATATATATATATATATATATATATATATACGAAGCAAATATCCAACCAAACATCCAACTTCGCCGCGAGAAATAATTAAAAATTGGTATAATATATATATATATAAAGGATGTATGGCGTGTCTAGTTACCTGCCTTAGAAAGATCTAGTTGTCACTAATCACCTAGATATCCTTCTATGGTATTATATTGACCAAAAAATACAGATTGTCCAATAATACTCTTATTGATCATGTTATAAACCATGCATATTGTTCTCTATGCTAATTGATCAAGTTTAAGAACTTAAAATAGGCTCTACATATCAAAGCATGTGACTAGGACTACAAAAACCTCGTCTTTGTGAGGAACAATCTATTTGCTGTGCTGAGCTATGCTATGCGTATCCTTCATAGCATCACGCCTAGTTTTGTTGCCGATATTAGTTTCATGTATAATAGGATTATCTTGAGAACACAAGTTATTGTTTCATGGATAATTAATTTGTCTAGTGTTCTCATGTATCATTGATTTTGTAGTATAAGCTAGTGTACGTGGAAAATCATGGCCTGAAGTATTATTTCAATTGTAAACTACCCTATACGAGTGTGCATCACAACCATGTGGCAAAAGGCGATTTGCTTGTCTTCAGCGTCCCCGCCAATCCGTCCCTAGGCCAGCATAGAGGAGGTAAATCACGGGTGACTACTAGCCATTAGTGTAAATGGTCAAGACATGGGGAGGTTATACTCGGTCACGCTGAGTTTCGATCCCAAGATCTCATATGACAACACCCCATATCTTAATCATTGCACCGTCCCGAAGAGACGAGTGTGCATCACAACCATGCTTCTGTGCAAGATCAGTCCGATATAATATTTGCCTACATTTCTTCTTTGATATTTTATGTAGCTTTTTGAATTTGATAGTATAAATTAAAAATAATGAATTAAATAAAAAAATATACTTTTTAAATTTTTATTCTACCTGTTTAAAAATTTATTACCGTCCGAACTTAACAGAAAGAGTAGCATTTTAAAAATAAGAGAAATGATTTGAGAATTATGAAAATTAGATTCATGGATCATGATTAGATCACATAAAGGCCGGCCGGCGGGGTGCACGGGGCCATGTCAGGCTCCGCACGGGTCGATTTCTTATTGGGCCATTGGCCTGGAGTTGTACTGCACACGGCTCCATGCCGAGTCAGCTTAGACTGCACCTCCAATCATAATACATCTTTTTTTTCTCAAATAGCTCAATTGGTACAGTTCAGTGCCGCCGTTCAATCCTATGCGGAGGTGCTCTACTTCTTTCTAGCCAACAGAGAGCCGAAGCCAAATTCGCAAACTATTGTGCTTCTCTCTGCTCATCTGTCGTTGGACCAGAAGAAACAAAATGACGTCGTGTTACATGGAGGGAGGGACGGCGCAGAAGTGTCAGATGTGTGATGAGGATTGGTGGTCCGGCGGAGGGTCGACGGCAAAGCTGCCGATGAGTTTGCTTACGGTCCCTCACTGCAGAGGAAACTTTAAGGTACTCGTAGATATAACCTCCTCCTATTCTCGACGGCATTCGAGGTGCTTGAGAAAATTCGTATTAGAAAAAAGTTAATTTTTTTACAAGTATTTTTAATCAATCTTTTTTAAATCATGACGATGATGTTTAGTGTCTCAGAGGAAATTTGTGTGGGACTTAGTGATTCAAGTGTTGGACAGTGTGAGTTAGGTTTGTCGACAACTAGCATTGAGCCAATTTAGTAGATCAATTCAGCATTTAATACATGAATATTGCCAGACATTAGTTGAGTTCCCGGTAGTGAGGCACGGGATAATCATGTAAATGCATATGATCCAATTTTAGCATTTACTGATAATTTATGTTTAAACAGTGACTGATATATAAGCATCCAATTGTGGCAGTACAGTTGCAGAATTCTAGGCCCACGGGACTCCAGATCACAGCATGAATCATTGTGGATGAATAAATGAAATGTTTCCATCATTATAAAACATAAACCAATGGAATATAGCTTGTCTCATCAGGTTATGTTTGGGACAGCAGAAAAGAAGAATAGCTTTTAGTTATGGGTGGAATGGATCACTACCAGATACTTCTCTAATGATTCAGTATGGACTAGACATTTCCTGAGGGGGACTTGCATAGAAGTGTATCACCATCTTGTTAGGAACAAGCAAGCCAAGTGGCTATGGACAGACCTTTTTTATTTTTTTTATTTTTTTGTAGAAGAGTAACAGTTTGTTTATAACAAGGCAGTTTGTGGGACTAATCAGGGATCCAGTTACAGATCAAATGAATTTGCTTCTAATAATATATTCTGTTTCCAATAACAGTGTGATAAATGGTGTAAAAGGAAGTTATTTATCTCAACCTATGCAAGTACATGCAACAGATGAAAATTTTCAAGATAGTCTCGGACAATACATGGAACTAGCTCTATCTTAAGGTTTTTTCCCCCTTCATTATCTGTGTTTTTGCTAACAATTAATGGTGTTCCTGAATGCAGGCCCCAAGTTGAATGAAGACCAGTCAGAATGAGATTTAAAAACAGGTACGTGTTAGCTGCAGTATAAAACCCAAATCATCTCATATGGAATCCAGATCCTGTTTATTTCAGTGATGTCTGAAACCCATTCTGACTGATCCCTGCCTCACTTGGATCACTCTCTTATGGAATCTGGGCTGAGCACTTCAGAATGTATGGAGCTCACTCATGACCATTCTTTGTTTTTTAATTTGGAATTTTTTGGATGCATACCAATTATTGTTCTGATATCTGCCACTGGGCATGAAATTATGAGGTCTTATCTTATGTAATTAATTGCACAGAATCAAATGGATATAATTAACAAACGAGCTCTGGGCATGAGTTTCTTCATTATTAAAAACAAATAAAACAGAGATACTTTTCTCCAAATAAATGAGGAAAATACTCTTTTATTTTACTTAATTCCTTTGCTTTTTTTTTTTTTTTCTTATTTGCGTGCAGGCGAGCAGAGGTAAGAGACTAGTGCGTCGCATGAAGGTAAACTGCCGGAAAAAATGGATATTCCGAGTCTCTGACAATATTAACGTAAATGGATACTGCACAGGAAGAAACAAACACAAACCACAAGAACTCCCAGTGGCAGTCAATTGGTCGTCACATGCACCATGGTAAATTACATGTCTACAACAAGATGAGTGAAAATGGAGATATAAATTAAACAAACACACACACAATTGAGTGAGATACGATAGTGACTTTCACCATATTCTACGAGTTACAAAGAAAAAGACTTTGACGTGATTTTCAGGTAAATTTATCTTGGCAACTATATAAATGCACTCTTGGTGGGAGCAGACGTTGTAAATTGCTTCTCAGCTCCTGCTTGGTGGCTTATACTTACCGTCTAGCTCTCTCTACTGTGACTGTCGCGTACTTGAGTCTCTCCGTCTCGTCTCCACCGGGCTCTGGTCCTCCGCGGTGATGGAAAAGAGATGAGGAACCGGCATCCTCTCCCGCCCACCATGCCGCCCTCTCCCTCGGCCTCCTCAGGCTGCTTCGACCTTCTCTGCACGGAGGGCACAGGCGAGTTCACCAGTTACCGTGACAACCCCGACGAGTCCGTCGCCATAGAGGGGGAGCCGGCGTTGGGTGCGACCGAGGTCGGTTCGGTTCTGTTCGAGGCCGAATCGCTAGACCCTGCGGCACGGCGTGACGCCGTCGACTGGATTCTCAAGGTTATATCTCCGGCGCAATTGTGCAGCCTAGAACTGTCTTCTGTGTTCCCATTAACATGCGCCGAGTCAGATTAACGAGCGTCTCGTTGGGTTTCAGGTGCGTGCTTGTTATCGGTTCCGCCCACTGACTGCGTATCTCGCCGTTTCCTACATGGATCGCTTCCTTGCTTCTCACCGCTTGCAGGTAGATCGATCTTCATCTAATCAAACGGCCACCAATCTGTTTTTTTCCCCTTAAATATTTGGATTATTGATGATGATGAAGTAAATACATCTTAATGTCGACTCATTTAACTGCCTGCGGTAGTGATCAAAGTGACAGAGTTTGCTGAATTATGAGAGAAGTATTTTAGGATTGGTTGAATGTAAACTGTTGCTTGGGCTCTCGTTGCTTGTTATATTTTAGCTCCATGGGTAATCTAATGCTTGTTGCATCCCAATGCAGCAAAACGGATGGGCACTGCAACTTCTATCAGTAGCTTGCCTCTCCCTAGCTGCAAAACTGGAGGAAACACTGGTCCCAACCCTTTCGGACCTGCAGGTGATTGAAGTTGATGCTACCATGACCATTGTATATTTACCAAGCATTCATAAAAAATTGAAATTTTTTTAGGTGGAGGATGCAAAGTTCATCTTCGAGCCTCGTGTTGTGTTTCGCATGGAACTTCTTGTGCTCTCTGCGTTAAATTGGAGGCTTCAGACTGTGACTCCCTTCAGTTTTGTTGATTTCTTTGCTTATAAGATATATTCTTCCAGTAAGCGAGCAAGAGTCTTGGCTTCGAGAGCCACACAAATCATATTAGCAGCAATGCCGGGTAATATTAAAAAAAAACGTCTTTGTCGTACCAATTCTAGCAGATGTAGTGCTTTGTTTTCAACTCTGTGTTGCAACAGAGATTGACATCACAACTCATTGGCCATCGGCCCTCGCTGCGGCTGCCATAATCCGTGCAGTGGATGGGACTCGGGATCTAGCCGTTTTCAGTCCTACAATTGCAGCATCATGGTGCGCTGGACTGACTGAGGTAACTGATATTGATGATCACTAGTTTTGATTCATAAACTAATGGATGGCTGCATCAATTCAGAGTTTCAAATTTGTCTTTTTAGGAAAGAATCTCCAATTGCTATGGAATTATGCGACAAACTGTTATCGAAGGAAGGCTAAGAAAGTCTCCAATGATTCTTTCACAGCACAGGGTATCTAGTCCATCTAAGAGGGATTCTAGGATCTCATCTTCCTCCTTATCTCAACCAACGAAGAGAAGGAAGCTTAACAAACACAATCGCCATTGAGTAGCTAGTGGAATGACTCTGCTGGAAATAAGAAAGCAAGGTATTGTATAACGGTTGAGAATCATATTGGTTTGGCAGATTCTGTAATATTTTGTGCAGGAGTTTGGTTTGTTTCCGTTCTAGTGTGGAAGGCTAGGATTTTTCTTCTTTTCTTTTTAGTCATTATAGTTGCTCCATTTGTTGGCTCCTATTATTTTGTGTGGTGCAAGTGTGCAAAATATATGTATTCCTTTCTGATGACTGTGGGGACTGTTGCAAATAGAGAGTGCATTGATTATTGGAAAGAAGAGAGCCAGCTCACGTACAGTTCTTGTTGTAAAAATAGTTAAAATCAATATCCAAGCAGGATAACAAGGTAACTGATGACGTTCCAGATCTCACACTGTTCCATTGTTCCTGGTCAAACTCTCTGACTCATCCTCAGTCTCAGCACAATGTGCATGATGAGAGCTTTCTTTTTGTTGTTTTGTTTAGGTCTTGCTACTTGAGCATTGTGAAGTATGAGTCTCATGCATGATGCGTGTGTGTTTCACCTCCAACATGCTTGTCAGCCTGAAGTGACAGTCATCTTGAGGCTGTGTTTCTGGAGGTACTGCAAATGCTTTCATTTTTTATAATGAGCCATTGGCCATTCAAAGAATGTATTAAAATTTGCAATATAAGAACTGATATTTCTTTTTTATCCAAGCGAAAATAAAGGACATAATGAATCAGCAGCAGTTCAATAATGAGTAGCTATCTAGTAGTAGCAGTAGTAGCTCATTAATTAGTCATATGTTTGGCCCTCAGATAAAGCATTGGGTGAAGAACTGCTGTAAAAAAATTTCAGGCTGAAGCTAGACATCAATGCATGCATTAGATATTCGAAAATGTAAGCCTATGACATCTAAAAAAGGACAAACATGTGAAGAACCTAAATCTGCTGAAAGCTTTTGTGATCTGAATTCTGGACCACTCTTGCTTCCTACTTTGTTATGCAAGCTAAGAAGCCATACAATCAGCCATCAGCTGTGTTAGACACCAAAAAGCAGCTGCAAACTCAAAAAATCTCTACTCCCAACCTGTTAACTTCACCAAAGTATACATTAATCTTCCTTTATACCTTTGACAGGAAAATGGTTAATGTGGACATGGAGTCGTCGCCCATATCTCTTTTAGATATTAATCATTATCTCATAAAATCTGTGATTGCAGATGAAATCATTCTGCTATAGTGGCAGTACCTTTGTGGGGGACGGTAACATGATGCTTGGAGAAAGAAGATGGATCAGGCAGAGGAATCATGAGAGTTGGTCGGAATGCGTCCAACCAACACAGCTCAAGAAATATGCTACGGTGTCGGGCGTTACACCTGATTGCCTGCGTTGTTAACGAACTTGAAGACTGTGTTGAGATCCACATCATCTGCAAGAAAACAAACATATCTGTGCGCAATTGAAAACAGTGTGGGACCTTGACACTTTACTGAATCCTCACGGTACATAACATCTAGATTAGGAGTTGTGTTCTACGGTACCTTGATTTCTTTCTGTTCTTCTATTTGTATTATCCATTTTCATTATTACTCTTTATGACTTCCTGCGTCATCCCTACGACTTGTAGATTCACTGGTCAATGGGGAACCGTTCCCTTGAACGAGCAACATGGAACAGTAGCAGTTGTCTTTCATACATCATTCAGACAATATCATTATTGTTTTATTAATTGTATAATCGATAGAATAAGCTCGTAGGCTTCTAGAGTTATATGAATGAATGAGTGGGAAAAGGTAGGTGAAGATTTGCTTTCTAATCAGACGGGAAAATTCAAACTAAAGTAAAATCAAATTGATCTTATGTCATTTGTCTGAATCTTACTTATATTGCAGCTGTAAAGCTGCCTCGGACAAGCAAAAGTCTTTAGAGGAGGAAAAGTGTTGGATTGTTGAAGAATAATGCATACATGGGATGAAAAATTCAATAACTAGTCAAGGATGATGATGGTGGTGGTGATTCAACTGCTACATAGAAATCGCTCAAGTTTAATGCGTGTATCTTATTACCTAGGACGTGTCACTTGACTAGCCCTACACTTTGAGCTTTCTCTTTCCAATTATCATAACTTCAGCTGTTAAAATTGAAAGTGGTGGACAGATTCCCTCATGCCTGACATGCTTCCAAATGAGTGAAAGAGAAGAAAATTTTCTTTTTTCTTGAAAAAAAAGAGAGATGATATTCTTCGTTTTTCCTTCCTTTTCCATCCTAAATTCACCATACTTTGTTTCTTATACAATCTCCTAGATTTCCATCGCCTTTTGGAATTCTCTTTGGCCACAAAGCAAGGAATCATAAGAACCAGCCCTAAAGCTAAAGGCTCTTTACCACTCAACACTTCCTTAGCCTCCTTTCTTTCTCAATATTTACCTAAATGTTACCGTGTTTTGATAAAGGGTGCTTCAAACTTTTGTTCTCTGCAAGAACTATCAATCTCATGTTCATGGTGCTGGAGTAGGTCCTGAAATAATGGAACCCAAAAGTCAGCATAATGTTAACAGGTCATGCAGATGAATGATGCCCCGCTGTTGTTAATTTTATTGCGGCAAAACGCTCTGAAGCAACCATACATGTTCTTTCACTAAATAACCAAAGTGAACATGAAGTAAATATCTGCAATGACTCTGCCCTGCATTAAGAAGGATGAAGTTAAGGTCTTGTTCATAATCATCACTAGCCCTTATCTCTTTGCCTGTCAACTAGTTAAAGTCATCCCCTGCCTTTTTTTCTTTTGGCTTTTCCTTTTATTTCTGGCATGATGGTGCGCAGTTGAAGAAGACGCTATGATGGCTGTGGGGAAACGCAAGTTTGGAGAAGTGATAGGTGACAAAGACATGCCCATTGTTGGTGATGAAAGAAGCTTTGGAAGAAAGTAATTAGATCATGTGTACTTTGTGTTCCAAATGATGGCGAAGGCTGCGTAAAGTAGCTTGGATTAAGATTTCCACATAAACAAATAGACATTAACAAAGATTATCATTATCTGTAACAAAAACTAGTATTTTTTTTCTGATCTAAAAGACTAAAAGTGTTCTTTTGAAGTGTACTCGGCATTGTATCATGCATGTGGTGGGCAAACCAAATTTGCAAGTATATTTTAAGCATCAATTCAAATTGTGCCTGGCCAACGGCCCATATCGTCTGATTGGGCCGGGTTCACTCCTAATCCGACCCACCGACTCGATTTTGTGAGTACTTAAAACGAGGCGGTCCATTTTGGGAGAGTAGCTTCGATGACGAGGCTTTGTTGTGTTGGGCTTCGGCCAATTTCTTCGTCATTTCTGCCGTTCGCATTATCCGAACCTTCTCGGTTTCGCTTCGCGATCCGACGTCTCGCTCGCTTCCCTCAGTGGCCGATCGGCCTCTCCACCCCTTCTCCTTCGATGAATGTGGCGATCGGTACATCCGCTGGAAGTACTTGGCGAGCGGCATGGCAGCAGCCCGTCTACCTCTACCCTGATCCCATCCCTGAATTCGCCAAAATTGTAAGCTTTTTGTGGTTGATATTGTTTTTCCATAGCTTGTTCCTTTCTCATTTTTTTGGGTCTGAAAAAGAAATAGTAATATAGGAGACGCGGAAGTTCGAGGACGAGCTCCGGAAAAAGCTTGTGAAGAGCAAAGAGGTCTTCAGAGACGACGTGGACGAAGTCGTGAAGATTTGCGCGGAGGTGATAGTTTTTTCCTAACAAATTAGAACTTCATTACTTATGTCTGTTAAGAGTGCAAATAGCATTACTCTGGAACTCAGCGAATTGTGATTGGGTGAATTGATTGTCAGCTGAAATTATAGGTGTAATCTGACTATGCATTTTTACCTTGTCGGCCAGTTCCAAATGGAGAATATACCCTCGTGGTCAAGATTATGAAAATTAAAATGTTATCGAAGTGAAGGAAATTGGAAATAGATTTATTGTGCGAAATTTCATTCTAGGATTAAAATAAGATTCTAATTGTCATATGTGCTGATGTCTCTCAAGCATGGTTATATAGTCAAAACAAAAGAAGAGATTCTTAGTGGCTAATTAGTAACGATGCACTGAAATAATTTGTATTTGGAGGAGATTTAAGTGGACTCGCAAAGGAAGTCTATGGGAAATGCACAATTATAAATGTAGGTTTTGAATTTGGGGAAAGTGATGAAGAAGCAAGTGGGCTGCAAAATTTTGAATTTTACATCTTATCATTTTAAAATTGTTAGTAATTTTAAGAAGAAGAAGCATTTCAGAAATTTTAAGAGGGACAATTATTACGGATAAATATATATTTTCTTTACTAGGATGGTAAATTGAACTATTTGTATAATTGTAAAGTGTTGAGCTAATAAACACTGACTAAACGGTCTTAGATATAGGACTTAAAAAACGTAAGAAGAAAAAAAACTTATTTCTATTTTTTAGACAAAGTAAATGACTAAATTTTACTGTCAATATTATGACTTTTTAAAGATACAATGAAGAAAGAAGCTTGGAATAAAGTTTTGATGAAATTGATGTTATGCGGACTTGGATGGAAAATAAGAGAAAAAAATATAGCAAGCTTGTAAAGGTAGAGGAGTTGAACTGAAAAGGAAAGTTAGAGTTTTAGCTATCATAATATGATAAAGAAGGGGGTGGTTAAAATGAAAGAAGCATCTAGATTGTTGTGTGATCATCATAGTCTTTTAGACTAAGAAGAAATGGAGAGAAGCATTTGGATGTAGCTACAATACATGGTAAAATATGAGAAAATAGGCTAAGATGCTATTATTACGTTCAAAGACAACCAATAGATTCTATAGTTGGAAGAATTGCACCAATAAAAAGCAAGGTAAAAGAGGTAGAGGAAGCTCAAAGAAAAATTCAGCATATGATTTTATTGGTAGTGTGTTTCAAATAATTGTTTATTGGTAGAGAATCAACTTGTAGATAAAATTTTTACCAGCATTTATTTGGTTTACTCTTTCCAGATATTCAAGGACTTCTTAGAAACAGAGTATGGAGGCCCTGGGACACTGTTGGTAGAACCTTTCACTGACATGTTACTTGGATTAAAGGTGAATAAACTTTCTGGAGCTGCTGTCGCAGCAAGGGCGGCTTTCTTGTGGGCACAAAACTGCCTCGACCAGGATTGGGAAATATGGAACTTCCAACAATCCCACTGATCGTTGCATTTACATATTTTTTTTAGGCATTCTTGATAAATGAACAAGAATGCTGTAATCGTAAAATGTAACTTGATTCTGACTTAAAGAATAAAAGCCAGTCATCTTTTGCATTTCCCAGTCTACATTCTTCCAATCTATCCATTGGTTTGTGATTATTCACCTCATATTCACTAAGATTTCTGAATCAGGTAAATTTGACTTCTAGTATCACTAGAAATGCAAATACATTCTCTATCAATTCTAGTTCATGGTTACATATATTTTCCTTACTGAACTCTGAAGAATCATGCATCAACTGTTATTGGAAGTCTATCTTCACAGACAGGTCATCTCTGACAACATTACCCGATAACTCAAATTTTTATAGTATGCATTAAACTATTCATGAACACACCAGCCACACAAGATTAGCTAATGGTTGAGATCTATCTGTGAATTCTTTCAAGATTTCATTATATGTTTTCTAAACTGTTGCTCAACTAGCTTGGCATTTCTGAAATGCTCTTCAGCGAAGGACGCCATTGTCTGCCTTTCATTGTCATCTGTGTATTCTTTAGTAGATCCTTTACTTGCCTTGTTGCCTGTTTAATTCAAACAAAATAGTGTTAAAACGAATTGACAGTATTATTCCTAAATTCAACCTAAACGTATTCTATACATCAGTAAGGGAGACTTATATTCGTATTTCAAATTTCATGTTTGTTTCTTTTTTGTTATCTTCAAACTGCTGATTTGTTGACAAATTAGCATCGGTTGCGTTGAGCAGTTCATTAGTTGTGTTCTTCATGATTGGTTGACCATTTTCTGTTTCATGTATAGATCTGGGATAATTTTTTCATTGTTTTTTATTTGCTTTTTCAATCTACTGATTGATTTGGTCACAGTGGAAATCTCTACACTAGCAGTTGGTATATCATGAAATACGCAAGGATAATTTTATAGCAAGTAGCAACAGTTGTAGCTCATACCTCATGTCTTATTTGTGAATGCTCCTGTTTTTCATCTCCGTTCTGCTTCTGCTGTTGATGTTTCCTAATCAATTCAGTCTGGCTTTTGCTCAGCTTCTCGTGCTGCCTTTGGCTCAGAGCTCTGGCGACTTCTGACCAAGAAAATCCCCACATACGATCGCCCGTTAGTTCGCCCCGGAAGACTAGAAAACGGTAATTAGCACGGCAGAAGAATAAAGGCACGAGAAATAAGAACCTCGAGAGCTGATCAGCCGGTATACTTGGCCGAGCAGAAGCATTTCCTTGGGCTTTAGCAGCTTCACCCTAGTAATCCGGATGCCGCTGCCATCCTGCCTCTCATCTGGCTGGATGTGGAGGGTGACCAGAGCCACGTGGTAGCCCGGGTTGCTCTTCATGACGTTGGCAGCGCTCGTCGGCCAGAGTAGCCTCTCCACCTTCCCACCAGGGTGCTGGATCACCACGGCCGTCGTATCCACTGCCTGGCAATTCCCCATCCTTCTCTATATTGCCTTTCCCTGCAGTTGAGTGGTAATTTAGCACACAGGATTGAATGGAGAAGCGTGGCAGGGAAGAAAGGAATAGAGAAAGGAGCATTCAACTGCAGCTGCCTTGTTTGAGTTGTCTTATTTAATGAGATAGAACGAGGTAAAAGTGGCTCAATACTCCATATTATAGAATATCCTCTTGTACATATACTGCATTTCAATCTGTTTTTTCTTAAAACAAACAGGGAGAATGAAAACTTCCGTCTACCTTTAAGAACCTTCCACGTGGCATGATGTCACTAGTGGGCCATTATAGTATAAGAGCAGGTAAGCGCGCGTGTTATACGTTGCAGGCCATGAAGGAGAGGAATCATAACATCTCCTGCATGCAGGGGGCGTGAGATTCTTCATGCCATGGGAGTGTGAATGTCAGTGGGAGTGGCCACGTTATACCAAGAGAAGGTAAGTAGACTGTTGTCACTGATAGTGATATAACATTGTTGGTTTCTTCGCTACAGCCAGCTTATGGAATGGGATATGGAGGGCAAAGGCTGCAACTACCTTTCTGTGATGGTCGCTTGCCCACACTTGAACAAACCTTATCTTGATCTGTGGCGCTAATTAAATTGGTGCCGTGAGCCTCAGGTAACAGTTATCAATAGTTTGTTTCTGCTTGTGTTGCATTAACAGTAGTAATATATTGCTTCACGAAGTGGTTTTCTCTCCATTTAATCTGACTAGGGGCACATGAGTTCAGCTGCAGTAACCAAATGGTCCAACTTGACCCACCCCTTTCTCCAGTCCATGATTGCCCTATGTTGTGGCATGAAATCGGTGATTATGGTCGATGTCCCAAAGTAGGGTTTATTAATTAACTAATGCACCAGTTTGATTAGTTTAATGCACACATTCGAAAGATAAATGTCCGTAGCATGCTTACATGTCAGCACCAGAATTTGATCATGTTCATCAGCAAAGAAAAATTACTAGGGACGGCAAACTTTAAATAAATAAGGTATTACTGTATTAGCAAGGCTCGAATCAGTCATATCAACCTCCACTATCTTATTATAAAATGGTTGTTGGTTGTGCTTGGGCATTGAGTGCTCCCAGTATTTTAATTTTCTTGTTTGTATTCTGTAGGAAAAAGGGGACTGCACGGCAGACAGAATGGCTTGTTGCATGTAGATAACCACCACCTGAGAGTTGAAGGTATGATGCCTTCAAACCTTCAAATGCTAGCTTGTATGATAGCCCCTCAAGGATTATTTTTTCTTCAAAGCACTACTCTTCAGTCCAGTGTCAATACCCCTTCATTTAGTTCATAAACGGACTAAACGCCATTAAGAGGTCATTTGAAATGTTGGAGTTATCACTGTTCATTGGATTTATCTAACAATCGAGATTAAGACACCCTAAGCATATAATACTTGCTTTGTTCAACTACGAGCAAGTTGTTGCTCCTCTTTTGTCCTAATTGTCTGTTGTGAGAATACAGTCGAGTGCCAATTGTCATCTTGTTCCTCATTATCCTCCAGAGCATGTGAGGACGCCATTTAATCAGGGTGAGGGGCCATTCTGACTGGTTCAGAATATTCCACATCTCATTTAAATAAAATGCCCATGAGTCAAGTGATGAATGTACTAAATTCTTTTTTTTTCCTTTACCAAAGAGTAAACACAGCATAAAACTGTCGATTGGATGACGGATTATTCTGGAATTGTGTTGATCATAACAATTTCCTAGTTCATTTTGGCCTGAGGAATATTTGCTTTTGTCTGAGCCCCAATTTTGAAAGGAAATAATTCATAGAAAAAGAATAAAAAATAAATAAATACATAAAGAAGTAGAATTGTCTCTCCGGTCGTTTGTTTGGATGGAAGAAAGCAAACCTAAAGCAGGTAAAATCATCAGCTCCTTAGGACAAATGCAACACAAGTACTACCAACCGTGTCAGTCCACAGACATGGCTTCGGTTTCCTTCATGTCCTGCAACAATTGTGATGCCTGTCTGCAAATCACAGCTTTAGTAGGTCGTTTGAACAAGATCAGTTTTCTTAAACTTGAACCAGCCTGGGAGGCAGTGTGCTGGTCCCTAAATCTGATCAGACCAACTCGATTGGCTTCTGGTTCTTAGATTAACTGGTTGAAGTCACCCGGTCTCGATTTTGAAAACAATTGATTAAGAGAGGGCTCATGATTTCGGGGCTCCATGATGCATCATTCATTTCAGCTACTGTTAGCTTTTGTGCACTTGGAAGCACCATTATTGCAGGCTTGCATTTGCCAGTTGCCACCATGGAAATTTGAGATTTCAAGTGCAAAAGTTAGATTTCTTTATGCAAAAGAGCATCCGCATGGCTGAGTTATTCAGTAGGAATATTTCGTTTTGATCTTAATAAAGGGGGGAAAAATTGGTTCTAAGTCTTTAGCCAAGTAAATTCATCCCCCTGCCCCTATCTATAATTAATGTGTTTAAGAATTCGTTTTTGGTTGATGGGTTTGGAAATGAGGGAATGAAATGATAATAAAAGATAGTGTTTGGATTATGAATTTGAGAAAGACAATTTAGGAATAATTTTTAAATTTATGGGAATCAATTAAATCTATATAACTATATGAGTTTTATTCTCATTCTCATTCCACCTTACTATTAAATACATATTCATAGTCATTCCTATCATTTAACCAAACATCATTTGATTCTTAACCGAGAATAGTGCAATTAAAATTAGGATTTTAAGTCATTTGAAAAGGATCCATTATTTTTTTTAATATATATGTTGATATGTTTATTGACACCACATACTTATGAGTATGATACAGATTCAACTATAATCTCCTTTTTTTAATCTAATGTCATGTTAAATTTAAGTTGATTGATTCATTTAACTCATCTGACCTCCCAACTCACCAATCAACTTAGCCTATTGACTTCAACTCCAGCCTAATTTGCTCGCTGTGATACATGATTTTAAAGTTTATTGAAAATTGTCTTTAAGAATAAATATATGGAAAATAATTATTTCTTGATTCAAGGAATAACTAGATATTGCTTGTTGATTGAAGGGAAATCTTTAACAGAAATATCCATTAAGGCACATCCGTAGCATAACCAAGAAATTGTTGGGCTGCAGAACAAAGCATCGTTCTCATGTGTCACAACGATAATCAGTACGTGGGCTTACACTGATTGAAAGAACTCGTTGGGATGGTAAACAAGCCGTCAATTTAGATTAGGTCTATTGAATTAATTCATCCCATCAAATAATTTAAATAGATTAGGTTAAAATTTTAATAATCGTGGGTCTAGATGAGTCAACTCACCTAGGCTCGTGATCTGCACGGGTTGACTCACGGTGGACTTAGATTGACTCATGGGTTGAGAAAAAAAAATTCCTTATACTTAAAACTAAAGTGGAATATTGTTTTTTGATATACTGGAGTAGTCACTAGGTTTTAAGTCAGTGTACATGTATTATCATCCTATTTTATTGTATTACGTCCTCTTTGTTGGAGTTTAGGGGTTTGGGGTTTTGTTATGTGGTCAGCAATTCTTGCATGTGTTTTGCTGGGCGAGCGTCACCCATTCATAGCATACCAGAGTTGTCTATGTGTCATTACCCTTCCTTTTTATTGACTAACGATTGTTCGACCCTCTTTTCTCACATAACTCAATCTCATTCAAATCCTAATTTTCGATCGATAGTGGTGTTTTTGCACGTCTTGACTAGGCCAAGCTAGGTTGATTTTGCAAGCAGATACATGGGCACATTACAAATTGAAACAAAGGAATATGTGGAATATTTAAATGATCCATCATCTTGTTGATTCAATGATACATTTGTCTATTTATGACCGAACAAAAGATTATTAGAGGTGGAAGCTAATTGAATATTTATTTTATAGAAGCGTAATATTGTTTAAATTTTTGATAAACATGTTAGGAACTCAATCCAGAAGAGTAGATTTCAAACTTTAAGAACTAGTATGAGTTTCTATAACTCAACAATAAAAACATTCTACATCATGATAAAATTGGTTCATATCATCTCCTTGATTTTTTTGGAGAATTTTTTATTTTTTATGTATTTTTTTTAGACTCGTGGATTGATCCGTATAATTTGTGATCTGTTTTGAATCAGACTGAAGATTTTCTAATCCATCAAAATGAAAAATCAGGTAAATAGTCGATCCATCATGAGTTAGTCTATCCTGTTATGAATTGATCCATCTAATAGTTCTAAGTATAAGACGGGCCATTAAAGATGAAACTCTTCAGGTGCGTTTGGTTTGCACCGTTTTCATTTTCATTTTCTGGAAAACGCGTGTTTTCTAGAAAACAGAAAACGACTTTTTGTCATTCTCTGTTTTTCTAGAAAACGATAGCCAAATTTTTAGAAAACGCGCGCGGAAAACGCAAACCAAACATCATTTTCCAGAAAACGCGCGTTTTCCAGAAATGAAAATGGAAAATGCGCGTACCAAACGCCCCCTTCTTTTCTCGAATCACCCTCGAAGGATCGAGATCTCGTTGCGCGACTTCTGCCGTTGTTGAGAACCTGTCTTTCCTTACTGTTTTGTCGTGTCTCTTTAAGAAAAATGCCATAAAACCGGACGAATGATTTGAGCTAGAGAATAGAAACACAGTCAATATGTTAGCCAACAATTTTGTTTTTACAAAAAATGAAGTAGAACTTGAATTCCAAATAGAATGAATATTTTCAACATCAAGTGCATAAATTATATTTTAAATTTATTCCATAAATAAATTAGAGATTAATTGAGCAACATCTTGTAATAATAATAATAATAGAGGACGAGAGAGATGGATGTGATTTTTCATATGTCCATCTTGTCTTGGTGTGGATTGGATCATAACCGGTTATTTATATGATAATTTATCATCCAAGTATCAAGACTATGATAACTGATTATTCAAGTATATTCATTGAAGTATTGTAAAACAGACAAACCCATGAAAATGGAGAATCGTAAGATAAGACCAACAACACCTATACATACCATGACAAAGTGAATTGCTGCTGATCCTGTTCGGAAGCTGAGATAGATGGAAGGTCGGTAGTGTGGTTGGAATGTTGACTGAGTTACCATGACCTAGAAGGAGAGGAAGGTGATGAGATGTCTTCTATGTTGACTGTCACTGAACCCCCAAAAAAAGAGGGCTGAAGGTGTTCGAAAGTCTTCGGTCCATGGTGCCTACAAGGTTGTTAGAAACAGACCAAGGACTATCTCGGTCCTCCAACGCTCAAGTCAGTTTCTGGTGATAGAAAATAAATAGTATTGTAATGAAGAACATAAAGACCGGATGTAAAGTCTATAGGGGATCGGTGGCCGGGTAAAAGGAGGATTGAATAGGCAGGTCCTCCCCCCAGCCCCCCCCCCCTCGATGGATTAGTCCCTGACAATCTCCGGCTAGAAGTTTCTCCTTCTCGGTGGAGTAAACCTCTCACAAAGGTCTCTTCCTCTTTACAAGATGAAACTTAGGTTTGGAGAGGAAGAGAAGACTTGGAAGCTTTGGGCAAAGACTTAGGAGTTATTCAACAAGCATGAGTAACCTTCTTCGTTCCCCAAAGCTTTCCTTAAATAAGAGGAGAGAGTTGATCATCATATCAACTCAACCCGACACTAGTCGACTGATCCATGCATCAGTCGACTGGTGTGACCGTTGGACACAGCCAACGGCACTCCGCAGAATCTGGGATTCTGCTAACGGCCACTTACTAGTCCTGGGACCAGTCGACTGGTCCCCGTAGCCAACGAGCACAAAAGCATTCTGTGCCTTCTGTGAAATTGGATAAGTCAGCTGGTCAAGTACCAGTCGACTGGTCCATTACATTCACACACACTCATCCTTTCCGGAGTCGCCTTTGAAGCCCTCTTCCTCAACCTTCGTCCCTCAGATGCACCCGAGCCCGCGGCTCCTTTCCATGCACCCTTCGCGTTGCCTTGAAGTCTACTTCCCTCAGCTTCACTCCGTTGCTCCTCGTTTGGCGGCCCCTCGAATATCTTCTACTATCCTTCACCGACTCAAGGATCCGAGCCTTAGGATGAGCTTCCCAAACTTGGCCGCACCAAGCTCCTCATGTGTGTTTCACCAAGTCCTGCATGACTCAAACACACATATCAAACCAATATGAAAGCTTAACTTAAATTCTTTGACACACACATCAAAATCATGATCATACTGATCAAACCTAAGTCAATTGCACCAACAAAGCCTACCAGACCTGCATGAGTAGACCAAAAATGGCACGGAACTAGAGGTGATGGCGTGGAGCTTGAGGTAATGGCATGGATCTAGAGGACGACGCAGAGCCAGAGGAAAGCACGGAGCCAAGGGAACCTAGTAAATAGACGAGCCAATGAAAGGCAGGGATGCTGATGGCGGAAGAACTTCAAGCTGGAAATCAGGAGGAGGTAGGTGAGATGTCCTCATCACCGGAAGAGCTTGCGTAGAGTGAAAGAGTGGAGGAGGGGTTAGAATGAAGACCGGGTTGCCCCGGTCATCCACTCCAACGCTCAAGTTAGATGATGCCAAGAATAAAGAAGATGAACAGTTCAGAAGATAAGTGAATATAGTTAAGAGTCTCCTCCCTCCCCTCTCTCCCCTCTAGCCCTACGAGGCAAGGCTTTTTGTAGGAAGGTCATGCCAAGACAAAAGATGTTAGAGGATCATAATATCTTTGCCTATGTGTCAAAGGGTGTTGTCCCGACAAAAATATCAGAGGTCATGTGACTCTTATCTAAGTATCAATAAATAAGATAAAAGGGTTGATGGACCCAGTGATCAGCTCTGCCATACTCTACCAGGTAGACTGGTCGGTTCGGTCAGGAAGACTGGTCGGTTCGGTCAGGAAGACTAGTCGGCTCGACTCGGCCAGGGAGACTGGTTGGCTCGACCAAGCCATGAAGACTAACATGTCGGATACTTTACTTTACCAGGAAGACTGGCTGGCTTGACCTTGCCTAGAAGATTGACAGGTTGGATGTTGTACTTTGCCAAGAAAATTGGTTGGCTAGACCAGCCTTGGAAGACTGGCGGGTCGAATACTCTGCTCTACTAGGAAGACTGGTTAGTTCGACCCAGCCTAGAAGACTGGCGGATCGAATGCTCTACTCTGCTAGGAAGACTAGCTGGCTTGACCCAGTCTGGAAGACTGGCGGGTCAGATGCTCTGCTCTGCCAAGAAGACCGGCAGACTAGACCCGGCCTGGAAGACTGCGGATCAGGTGCCCTGCTCTACCAGGAAGACTCGCTGGCTAGACCACACCTGAAAGGCTGGCGGGTCGGATGCTATGTGTTAATGCATTTGGCACTAATGATCAAACCTGAGTTTTGATGAATGACAAGTGTATTAAAGTTAGATATGTTATTGATCTAACCTTAGTATCGAATGCGTAGGATTGACTAACTTGACAGGTCAAGAGGACTAGACACCAGGCAAGAAGTCCAATCAGGATATTTTATTCTCGATTGACGAAGTCTAGATGTGAAATTTTGGCAAGAGGTCGGGATGTTCAATTCCCGATGGGTTAAAGTCTAAATGTACCATTCCAGCAGAATGTCAAGATGTTTGATTCCCGATGTACGAAGTCTAAATGTACAATTCTGGCAAGAAGACCTGGTGGGTCAGATTGGACATCAAGAAGGTAACTTGACATTTGGTAAGTGGAGGTAAGTCATTGAAAAATGACTTAGGGAGGACTCATCCCATTTGAGGGGATAGTAGGCGTTGGTCTAATTTAGGTCCATTTTATAAACCTAAATTGAGGCCCTGACTAAATTCTAGTATCAAAAAGACAAGATCTAACTCATAAATTTATATAAATTGTTCATACATATATTTTTGTAACTCTATATTGTAGAGACAAATGTAGACCTTTGAATTTTGCATATATGACAATTGACAGAGCTTGATTTTGAGTTCGGAGTCAAAAGTTATAGCCTCCAAAAGATTGTTGTGTCAAACCAACAGTTGGAGGTGCCTTGAGCTTACTGGAAGGCACCTTGAAGAGCTTTAAAGGTGCCTTCCAGAGGATAAAACCCAAAGTTTGCAGATTTTATCATCATCGAAGATAGGGGATAAAATTTACTTGTGGATGCACCTTGGAGGAGGTTGAAGGCCCCTTCCACAGCCTATATAAGCTCTGTTTGAGTAGCATTCAAGATACAACTCTTGTACAAGCTTCTATGTGCCCGTTTAGAGTTCCAACTGCCCCAGCTTCCTGCTGCCGCTTTGCTACGACGCTGCTACACCCGACTACTGCTGAGGAGTCTTCCGACACCGAGCCTGATCCAATCATTTTCGAGGGTGTTGGGTAATGAAATTTTAATACTGTACTTAATTGTTGCATAAAGAAAAGTGTAGCATATTACACTATTTCATATTCTTTTATTGTACTCGATCTCTTCTTTTGGCACTTCCAAAAGAGATATTTAGCGGATTACCCGACGATAGATCCGTGGGAATTAGGTCTTGGAGTAGGAGTCTCCGAAGGCTTCAAACCAAGTAAACCGAACACGTGCTCTTTTGCTTGCTTTTCTATTTCACTTTCTTAGTTTTCAGCTGCGCACTTTGTTTTCAAAATCGAAAAAAAATAAATTTTTGGAAATCACGTGATTCACCTCCCCCCCCCCCCTACGTGCGTCTTGATCCAACACTCTGCTCTGCCAGGAAGACTGGCTGGCTATACCTAGCCTGGAAGACTAGTTGGTCGGATACTCTATTCTGCAAAGAAGACTGACTAGCTCAACCCAGCCTGGAAGACTTTTAGGTGATAGACCCAATTTTTTCATGAAATGAGTATCAAAAAAAGTAAGTGACCAAATTCATTTTGCACTAATGTAGCATAGAGATAACTCGAGTCGTCTCCCAACGAATGTTGCAATGATGTATCTCAGGATTGATTTGTTATTGCTTTTGGATTTTTTTTATATGAAAAATAGAATTTTTGGATTTTGTTGAGTTCTTAAACTGACAAATGAAAAGTAAAGTAAATAATTAAACTAAACCTAATGCAATAGAAGGAAATCTTAACTAATCATCAATAATGAATCCATAATGTAATGTCACCTTACGCTATAAAAATCATTATCCACAGGAATGCAATAGCAAGACAAGTATGAAATTAAACTAACCTAACTAATACATATTGAATTGAACAGAGCTAAACATAATAGAATAAAAAAAAAGAACAAAACCAGAGCAAAACAGACTTAACTCCTCTTAATACCAAGAACGTGTAATAAAATCCAACCATTCTTCATATGGAAGGAGATCTATCCAGGTCCGTGAAGATGAATGCCATAAAAACTAGTAATACTAAACAAGAACAAAATCTAATCAGATTTAATCAATTACTAAAACAATAAATTCGAATCCAGATAAACAAACACTAGAAAATAGCTCAAGAACCAAGCACAAACATCAGATTCAGATCTCTACCCAAGGAATTAGCAAATATTCAGATAAATTGATGACAAGGAAAAACAGATATAAACTTCATCTAACACTATCAATTCGAGTCTATGTAACCGAATAGGCAAAAAAACAGAAACTAAGCTGAAAATTAGAAAAGCAAAAATGTAGAAATGAAATTTGGGAGAAGTGATGAAGCAAGGTGAGCTGGAGGAAACCCCAAGCACTCACAGAATTGGACGAAGATGTTCGGACCTTACAGATGATGAAAAATTGATCAAATTAGATGATCTAATCCAATGACACAACTGAAGCTAGAAATCGATGCAGAAATCAAAGGGATTAGAAGCAAACACTTCTAATCGTTCAGATGGGTGCAGAGCTTCAAGGAAGAAGATCATCGGCTAAAAGATGAAGAAACCAGATCAAATCCGCTTGCTTCTCTTCTTCTCTGCTTCTTCTTCTTCGCATGAAGTCACGACAAAGTTGGTGATCAGTGATGAATCAAAAGGTTGAAGTGGCGTCGCCATCTAGTGATAGGTGGATGATGATCGGAGGAAGGGAAGCGACCTTGACCTCCGTTCACCGCTGACGGTGGAAGGTGGATCGGAATCACCAGAGCAGGATCACACCCACCTCCTCTGTTCTGACGCGATTACGGTAAAAATATATGAAGCCACGAAAATAGTATTGTAGCTTCTCATTTGAACACATCTCAAATCTGAACGGATGGTGGAGATTCTCCAGATCTAGATCAACAGTTGGATCATTTCCGATCTAGATCAAAATCTTCAGATCTTGATATATGGTAATGATCTACTCTTCCTTAAGCTTGGATGGATCAAATCATGATAAATGACTCAGATCTCAACATATTTTTGGATAAACGGTTCAGATGGCTTCAGAGCTTGATCTCCTCATCTAAGTCTATATTCAAGCTCAATCCAGGTTGATCAAACTCAAGTCTTTGCCCTTTGATGCCTATAAGATCATATTCGAATACTAACATTAAGTGTCGCGATAATGAGATAGTTTGTAATTAAGTCCAAGAATAAATGTAATTCATGAAATGTCATGTAAATATGAGTTTAACATATGAGAACATCGTAAAAGCATACATTTATGAATCAAAATATTGTAGTAAAATCATGGTTATCAGCGGGTCGGGTGCTCTGCTCTACCAGGAAGACTAATTGGTTAGATCCGGCCTAAAAGACTGGCGGGTCAGATGATCTGTTTGCCAGGAAGACTGGTTGACTTGACCCGGTCTGGAAGACTGACGGGTCAAGTACTTTGCTCTGTCAGGAAGACTGACTGACTAGACCCGACTTAAAAGACTGATGGATCGGATGCTCAACTTTGTCAAGAAGACTGGTTAGCTAAAGACTAGATCAATCAGCTCACTCAGGAAAAGATGATGATTTCTCTTGACTTTAATCCAACTTAACCGTTTTGAATTTTTTTTTTCCCTTGCCCTCGTGGCAGCTCCACTGCTCGCCTTATCAGCTCCAAATTTACCTGTCGAAAAGAAGAAGAACAACCATTCAGCTCCAGGGATGAAGACACTATTTGGTAACTCAACATTAAAGGCATGTTTACTCAAGCCAAATTAACATTAGAAGCATGTTTCTCTCCTCCCGTGGTTTATGTCTATCTCTTTTGTATGCCTACTACAATAACTAGCACATTCATTCAAAACATAAATGATTTTAAACTATATAATTTAAATAGATTACTAAGGAAGGAAAAGAAGATCATGAATCCTGCAGAAATTTGCACAACTCTCCGGCTGCCAACAAGTGTCAAAGCTAGCAAATCAGCATTTTCGCTACAAAGACATTAATGATGTCTTAAATCCAATGATAAGACAATTCTTGACTCTCATGGAAAAGCTGAAGGGGAGTCACTGCATGAGCAAAATCATACACTAATACTGATGAACCAATATGTAATACATGCATCCAATAAGATACAAATTCCCTAGAATAGAAAAATCAGTGCTTGTGATTCCCTAAAAGTCAAAGGAAACTTTGTCTGAAATGAAACAGCAATGTCTGGACTACTCTAGCTTTGTCATCCTAAAAGAAAGGTACAACTCAAATGTATAGAATATAAAGTGAAAAATGATCATTGGCTTGATACTTAACCAAGCAAAACTGTTTCGGTTGAGCAGAAGATTTGTATGTGATAATGAGGAACAAGTGCAGTGGGGATGATAACTGTGGCTCCTAGCTAGCTAGCATCACCAGGTTTAGGTTAGCTTAAGATTGTTTCATCGCGTCAAGTTGGTCAGGGAAAGAAACGGGAAGAACATTAGCAAATAGCAAAACAACATCACTGCATGAACAAATTCAAGAACCCTGTTCTATCTTTTGAGTCACGATTGAAAGAAAAAGGGAAACCAAAGGTTTAGGAGCAATTTCTGTGAAAACTTTGATAAACCAAAGAGAACCAACCTACTTAGAGGAGTTGGAACAATGATTCCCGAGAAATAGAACTAAAGGTGAATGACAAATGAGTGGAAGGAAGAACAGTAATGAAATAACTAACTCCAATTGAAGGGTGACTAATGATGCAGAAGGGACATCGGGAAACTATTCCTTCGCTGGATGTGGCACCAACTCGTCCTGCTTCTCCTTTTCCATTTTTTTTTCTCTTATTTTTTTCTCTCTTTATACGTGTTTTATAACCCAAAAGAAAATAGTATCGCATCCAATTTGATAATAGGAAGAGTTTAATATTATCACTTTTGTTTCTAAATGAAAAAATATTCTAACACCTAATGTGACATTGGGGGAGATTTAATGGTATCACTTATATCCTAAATATAAAATAATCTACACATTGTAATACGAAGTAGAGTTACCTGTCAAAATTAAAGAACCCAAAGTTCCATGTGTCTTTATTAGTATTGTAAATGTTCTTTTGACAAAGGGTTGACTCCAGACGTCCCACACAAGCAGTCTCATAGTTATCTATATAGAAAAACAAATAAAAAAATTAAGTAAATTATCATGTGGAAAGATATTTCTCCCAACTTTAGTGGCATTGTAGATGCTTATGCTTAAAATCATCAAAAGATAAGTCATCGATGAACTATCTTCTATGTTGATAGAGTCACTCAATCTCAGAGTCGGCCCTAGGCCAGGGCTACTAGGGCCCTTGTCCAGGCCCAAAAATACTAAGGGCCAAAAAATATAAATAAATATATATTTTTTAATAAAATTTTTATTCTTTCTCACCCTCGCGTTTCTCGTCGCATGTTGCCGAAGCCATCTCCGAAGACCGAAGCGATGAAGCCCTAGCTCTCTCGACTCTCACTTTCGTGACGATTCTCCTCGGCTGCCATCCTCACCGACCCCAACGTCTCCAGTGCCTTTAACCTTACCATCGAGAGGATATCACCAGTGTCGATAACCTCAACGGCTGCTCCTCCAGTCCTCCGGTCAGTAATCATTTTTATCGATTTGGGCAACCACGGTCCGTGACCAGATCTCGATTCTTCGCCTAGTTAATTAGGGTTTTAATTTGTTGTTTGATTAGACAATCGATTAGGGTTTGTATATCTAGATTTTATCAAAATTTCAACTTTTACTTTTCAATTTGCAATTTTACATCGAAATTGTTCAGTACACCCCCCTTATCAAACCTCCTTACTCCCTCTTTCACAATCACTCAAGATTAGTAAGAAGAGCAATATGAGGAAGGATGCTCTTGTGGTTGTTATGGTGGCGCAATCACAGCCCTATGGGCACATCACAAGCAGAGGAAAAAAATGATAAGGCGAGAGGCATAATTGATAGAGAGAAGAGGGAGGAGGTGAATAGTAAGATTAGAGCTTTTTCCGTCAATTGAGGAGGGAGGCAAAAAGGCCGTCTTCTTCATTGAAAAGAAGCAAGGGAAGACCAATTCCAAGAAGCTGCTCCCCTTACCGTCCGTGAGGCCCTCAATGAGAGAATCACTGTCATTCCATCAGCTTAGTATTGCCCCCTTATCAAATCAAAGGAAGAAAAAAAATCACCTAAGTAAATACAAGTCAAGAAAAAAAAGAAAAAAGCAAAAAACGTGTTAGATTGTTTTTTATTAATTCAAAATTTTAAAATTTACATACTAATATTATACTTCCATTTTCCGTCCATAATCAAGATGTCTCTTCCACCCTATTTTTTTTTCTCTTATCCATTTAGATACAACTTGCAATATGCTATCATATTTTCTACTTATTATTTCCTCAGCTATCGACTAGCTCTGACCATGGACAGCGACCCTTACTCCTCTTGTTGTCATCCTCCTATAATATCACCTTCCACCTCTACCTTGCTTACTCATCCCCTTTCTCTTTCACCGCTGACAACCATGACCACTCCTCCATAGCTAGGCCCTTGCTCACGTAGGTATAGTTGTCTACATGGTTGCCCTGGCTCGTGGCTTCACCAATTGGATTGATATATCCTCCACCTGGTGTACTCTTAGATCGATGCTGAAGACGATCATCTATGGATTGAGATCTTACGTAAGATGCTCAAGAATGACCTCACGTTGCGCTTGTAGATTGACTACCTCTACCTCATCATCGGCAACAACTCTCTAAAACTAGCGTCAAGGGCTAGCCTTCCATCAAATATCTACGAATTAAATATCATTACTACTAAATTAATTTAACAATTCATAAATAATAAAAAATGCATTCAATAAAAATTTTAAATTAGGTAAAATATAAGAAACGACGAGATGGTAATGCGCTCAAGCGAAGTGAATTTGGACCTCTTCTACAGTAGACTCAACTAACTCGAGATCGGATCGATTAGCCCAACTCAGTTTTAATTCCTGGATCCGTCCCTAGTAGTTGGTCACACTTAGTAGGCTCCTGATTAAGAAAAATAAACAGATATCAACAAATGGATTTGTGTGTGTGTGTGTGAGATGCAAGAACTTTCTTATTGGTTTACTTTAAAAAGCCTTGGCTTCTAGTTCTTTATTCTCTTCAGATGGATTCTTTTAGCTAGTAAATGATAAGTAGATTAACTAAGTTTTCATGTCATTTAGCTAGTTAAATTAATGTGCTTGTATCTTTAATTGCATGAATAAGGTCCCAACTTCTAAACAATTAAATTGTTGTGTTTTTTTTTATAAACCTGCAGGATATTCGTGTTAGGTCTTATATAAGTGGATTTCGAATCAAAGAAAAATTCTCCATATCAGGTTTTATTGTTCTTTGTTTATTGCTTATTGTTCATAATTATCTATCATCATGAAACAACTATCTGGATATCAAAAAAGACAAAAAAAAAAAGGGGGGGGGGGAAGGAGATAGCCCAAAGCTTAAGAGGTTCATTGAATAAATATTTTAGTAAAGAATCATATAACACAACAGAAAATTTAGATCAGATTTTAAGTAATGAATCAAATGCAAACGAAGATTTTATTGGAAATAATAATGATGAATATGAAGAATTTATTAGAAACGAAAGTGATGAGAATGAGAAATTTGTAGAAAATGAGAACGAAGATAATACAGATCTTAATGATTTGAATGAAACTAAAATTGGCAAAACTAAAGATATTGATAATTGTTGTGAGGATGAGCGTACAAATGAATATCAATGTTCGACACCTAGATATGATATAAACATATTTGATCCAAGAGTTTGGGATAACTTTGATACAAAAATGAGAGATTTACTTGTGGAAAGAGGTCCTAAAAGAGAAGATATTCTTAAGTTTCTTTTAGATAAAGAATCTCGACACTTTTCTCATACTTACTATGTTCAAATGTTACCAAATGGTGAGATTCATGATCGAAAATGGTTAGTATATTCGAAGGAGTTGGACAAAGTATTTTGTATTTGTTGTAAGTTGTTTAAAGTAATGCACATCAAAAGTAATTTAGCAAAAGAAGGCGTTAATGATTAGAAACATTTATTTGACAAACTTAAACAACATGAAAATAGTGTTAAACACCTCACTAATCTGAGAGCCTTTGTTGAACTACAAATGAGATTAAAGAAAACATTGACAATTGATAAGGAAATACAAGAACAAATTAAAAATGACACAAAACATTGGAAACATGTTATACTAAGAATAGTTGTTGTTGTCAAATGTCTTGCTATACATAATTTGGCATTTCGTGGTACACATGATAAAATTTATGAAGATGGTAATGGTAATTTTTTAGGTCTACTTGAAATGATTGCATATTTTGATCCAATAATGCAAGAGCATTTTCGACTCATTCAAGATAAAAAGATTCATTATCATTATCTTAGTCATAAAATTCAAAACGAGTTAATATCTCTTCTAGCTTTTAAAGTCAAGAATGGAATAATTAAAAAAGTAAAAGCGGCAAAATATTTTTCAGTAATTCTTGATTATACATTGGATGCAAGTCACAAAAAACAAATGACTCTCATATTAAGATGTGTAGATGTTTCAGATACAACAATTAAAATAGAAGAGTACTTTTTAGAATTTATAAATGTAGAAGATACAACTAGTTTAGGTCTTTTCAATGAATTGCAAGTTGTTTTACAATCTTTAGAACTTGATATTGATAAAGTGAGAGGGCAAGGTTATGATAATGGATCTAATATGAAAGGCAAAAATCAAGGTGTGCAAAGAAGATTGCTTGACATTAATCCTAGAGCATTTTACATGTCATGTGGTTCTCATTCTCTTAACTTAGTTGTTTGTGACATGACAAATTCTTGTGCTAAAGCAAAATCATTTTTTGGAGCATGTCAATGTATACGTACATCGTGTTCTCTAATTCAACAAAAAGATGGAATATTTTTCTTGAATATATTGATGGATTAACTTTAAAATCATTGTCAACTACAAGATGAGAAAGTCATATTGAAGCAGTCAAAACAATACTATCTCAAGCTTCCCAAATCAGAGAAGCTTTGTTCAAATTAGCAGAAATAAATGAAGATGGTAAAATAAGTAGAGACGCTGAAACTTTAGCATCTGGTGAACTTTCAAGTTTTGAATTTATATTAAGCCTTGTTATTTGGCATGATATTCTGCATAAAATTAACTTAGTTAGCAAAAAATTGCAGTCTGAGGATATGTGTCTTGATGTTGCTATAAAATAATTGTCTAGTCTTGTTTCCTTTTTTGAAAAATATAGAGAAAATGGTTTTGCTTCTACTATGGTTGATGCAAAAAAATAGCATTTGATATGAAAATTGAGCTTATATTTCCTATAAAACCTAAAATTTGTAGAAAGAGACATTTTGATGAAATTGCTAACACTGGAAGAGAAAATCAATCACTAGAAGAATCTTTTCGAATATATTATTTTATCTTAGTGGTCGATATTGCTCTTGGGCAATTGAAGAGTAGATTTGAACAATTGTAATATTTTGAATCTATATTTGAGTTCTTGTATGATGTTGTAAAATTAATTTCATTAGATGATGACGAATTGATGAGTTCTTGTGTTAATCTTGAAAATACTTTAAGAAATGGTGACACTTCTGATATTGATACAAAATATATGTTGTCAGAACTACAAGTTTTGCAAGTAATATTACCAAGTGAATCTTATGAAACAAATAAAAAATGATCTTCCATTCAAATATTAGATTTTTTAAAAGCAATGGATATGTTTCCAAATGTGATGATTGCTTATAGGATATTATTGACAATACCCGTGACAGTGACATCTGTCGAAAGAAGTTTTTCAAAATTAAAATTAATAAAATCTTATTTATAGACCACAATGAATCAAGATAGACTAAATGGATTAACAATTTTATGCATTGAAAAGAATATTTTGGAAAACATTGAATATGATGTTATTATTGATGATTTTGCCTGTAAAAGTGCATCACGAATACACTTTAAATGAGTTACCTTTGTGTTTTTTTGCAGGTGTATTACAACAGATAATTTAATTATATCATTTGCATTCACTCTCATTCGCACTTGTAGGTAAACATTTTGTAACTTACGAGTACATGTGACATTGTATTTATGCTCTTAAAGTGATCATAAGTCATAACAACTCCAGTACTTATGCTAATTGGTGCTACTCATACTCTTTTTCTTTTGATGATTAGATCACTTGATAGTTTGATAAATTAATACTTTTTTGTTTATTGTGGCTTTCAGAGGGAAATGGTGGAGCATTTTCTGTGGTGGAAATTTTGTTTCAAGGAGCATTCTTTTTATTGGAGTATTCTTGATATGCTCTGATACAAAGAGGTTTTATTCACGTCAGATTGGGTAGCTCTTCTTTTGGCGGTTGCCCGGCTGGAGTATGGATGTTGCAGTGGGTATCTTGCAAGGAGGAGAAGCTTATTTACAGAATGTGCCTAGAAGGGGTTGGATTGAAGTTGTGATGTTGATGGTTTATGATCTGTTGTGCAGGAATGTTGGTATGATGTGCTATGTTTATAGTGGTTTTTTGTATTAGTTGTTGGAAATTTGTAAAGGTTGGTTTTTCATGTCTAGCACTTCCCTCTTATCAGAAAATGTGATGTTCTGATAGTGTAGGGGTTTATGTATTTGGTTGGTTTTGTTCTGATATGGGTTAGTATTTTATATGTTTTGATTGTTAGATACTATTGTTGTTGGAGTCTAATGTTATGGTTTCTAAAGAAGGTGGAGCAATGTATATTTTTTAAAGGGTTGTATATGTGGCAGATTCATTGAGCAAAATTTTATTTGGTGGATTTCTAAAGGGTTTCTTTGTAACTGGGAGTTCGGAAAACATACCCTGTGGCTGTGTTTTATTTTGATCAGAAATTGATATTGATTTATGGTGTTGTTGGGTTTTGAGCTGCTGACTAAATTTGTTGATGAAGCTTTAATGTGTAAGCTGATTTTTTGGGAGAGTTGGTTGATTTCCTACGTTATGTATTGGTGATGTGGTGGTTATATATTGGTGGTGTGGTGGTGGTTCTGAAAGTTCTATTGTGTTCTGAAAGTTTGGAGATTTTGGTGTATTCTACATGTTTGGGATTTCGTTTTCTGAGTTTGAAGGCTTTTGCTGAGCGTTCATTGTTGGTGGTTGTATTTCAAGGAAGAGGTTGAAATCTCTTGGATTTGTTAGAGTATTTTTGTTAGAAAATATGTAAATAAAGTTTATTTTATATTGTGTTCTTGGAATGTAAGTATGGAGAGAATGATTTTTGTTTGGAATACATGTTAGTATGTGGAGTCCTTGTAAATTGTAGTATAAGATCAGGTTTGACCCCCTCATTCTATGGTTCTTTTTTCATATATGATTTTTTTAATTAAAGAAAAGTAGTGCTCGTTAGATAAAATTGGGGCATAATTTATAATTTCGCAGGGCCTTTAAACAATAAGGGTCGGCTCTGCTCAATCTTCAAGGAGAAGGAAGGAGGGAGCCAGATCAATTGAGGCACCTGCCATGCTTGAGAGGGAAAGAGAGAGTTAGAATGAAGGCTGAATGTGTCCTGGCTCATCTACTTTGACCTTCAAGTCAGTGTTTGATTGGGGAGGTGCAGCCTCGGCCCAAAGGTCGGGCAGTCGGTCGGGCAGTCCTGGGCGACTGCCCAGGGTCCAAAGGTTGGGAGGGGCCCAAAATTTTTAAAACTTGTTTATATGTTATGATATTATTTTTTAGAAATTAGGTTAACTTTTCTTCATCTGCACAGTGCACTCCTTGCAAACCTTCCGCCGACACGTCTGCATAGCTATGCTTTCTTTCATAGCAAAATCAAATTGCTAACTTGTTGCAAACTTGTTGCTCCTTTCTCATATTCTCTCTATTTCTCTCTTAGATTTTTTTTTATAATTACACCGCTCTTCTTCCTTTTTTATTTTTGTTTGCTCTCTACTTGCGACTCCACGACGGCGAGGTTGCGCCTTTGTGGCTTTTGTCTCTGCTCTACACGACAACACCTCCTGCACGCAGCGTTGCAAGGGCCAAGGAGCGTGCAACTTCTGCCGTGTAGAGCACCTCCTGCAGTGACACCTGTTGGTTAGTCCTAGGAAAATGTACCGGTTCCACTGTACAAAAATTTTTGTACAAGTGTCGAACCTTTCCTTAAATAACCTATTGTGTTCTTTAGAATTTAAATTAGGAATCGCAGATGGAACTTAACATCATTGATTCCAAATTTAACTTATCTGTTCTTAATGGTTTAGATTTGAGTCGCAAACGGAACTTAACACTATTGATTCAAATCCACCTATGTTATTAATTCCATTAAATATTAATTTCCAAAATTGGCTTCCAGGACTTCATGGCGAGGCACATGACCTTCTTGCATATGGGAGCAACCATCACCGCCTAGTCAAAGCCTTTTAAAGAAAGCTAATATTTAATTTTCTTAAATAACTCTAGGTTAACCAAAAAGAACAATCGAATCACAAATTCGAAAAAGAAGAAAACACAAACTCAAAAAATAAATTCGATAAACTAGATCTAATTGCCTCTTGTATTTAGAATTCTTACAAAGAAAATAACTAGTATGATGCAGAAGAAAACTACTAGTTATACCTTCTCTTTGTAAGCTAATGACCTCAAGATCTTCTGTCGTATTCCTCGCCTCACTTTGGACGTCGTGTGGGCGACGATCCTCCAAGATGAGCACCACCCAAAAGCTTCTTCCTCTTCTTCTAAAATCCGGCCACCACCACCACCAAGGAGAAGAGAGCAAAAGGGAAAAAAGAAGGGAGAGGGAGAGGGTCGGCCACTTGAGGTTCTCCAAGTAAGAGAATAAGAATTGTATCTCATGAGGCCTCCTCACCCCTTCTTTTATATTACTTGCCCAAGGCAAATAAGGAAAAACTTTTTACAAAAAATAAAATCATCCTCTAGTTTTTCCTTTTTCCTTTTTATTTTTCCTTTTCTTTCCTCTTGATTGAATCAATCACCAATTTTAATTTTGTGATGATTTTTTATTTTAATTATTGCCAGCCCCTTGCTTGGGCACCAAGCAAGGTGGTCGGCCACCTCATCAAGAGAAAAATGGAAAATATATTTTTTAAATTTTTACAAGAAGAAATCCTCTTATAAAATTTACAAGCTCTCTTTCCTAAAGTAGGAGTTAAAAAAGGAAAGTTCTAAAAATTAAAACCATGTTTTAAAATTTAAAACTTCTCTTATAAAATTTTCTTTTTTAACATGATGATAGAAAATTTAAATTTTAAAACTTATCTTCCTTTTTTTTCTTAAACCATGAGGATGGTTAAAAAAGAAAAGTTTTAAAACTTTTAAAACTCTCTATTAAAATATGTGGCCTAATTCAAATAAGGAAAGTTTTTAAAATTAAAATATCTCTTTTAAAACTTATAGTTTTCTACAAAGAGAAGATTTTAAAAATTCAAAACAACCCTCGCTTTTTGAATTATTGTGGTCAGCCCCTTCATGCTTGGTCACCAAGCAAAGGGTCGGCCCCTATAGAAGAGGATGTGGCTGGCCCTTGCTTGGTCACCAAGCATTGGATCGGCCCACTTCTTGGACACCAAGAAGAGCCTTACATTTGGATGGACTTGAGGCTATAATAAGGCTACGACAGGGACCTAGAGGAGAAATTGATTTTGGCCTTCCGATGAGCTTGAGTATCCCGTGCTCGCCCCGAACACACAACTCAAGTTCATCGATAATAACTTATTCTACTAGAGAGTTATTATCGTACTACCGCACAAATCCCAAATTACATTATGGGCTCCTTCTTATCATGAGTGTGTTAGTCTCCCTGTGTTTAAGATAACAAATGTCCACTAATTAAGTAAGTTACTGACAACTCACTTAATTAATATCTAGATCCAAGAGTAGTACACTCAACTTCATTGTCATGTCGGACTAAGTCTACCTGCAGGGTTTAACATGACAATCCTTATGAGCTCCTCTTGGGGACATTCTCAACCTAGATAACTAGGACACAGATTCCTTTTATAATCAACAACACACACTATAAGTAATATCATTTCCCAACTTATCGGGTATATTGATTTATCGAGCTAAACCTCACCCTTTGATAAGTCAAAGAAATAAATATTAAATATATGTGCTTGTTATTATATTAGGATTAAGAGCACACACTTCCATAATAACTAAGGTCTAGTTCTTTTATTAAGTCAGTACAAAAAGAACTTACCTAAAATGGTTCTACTCAATACACTTAGAGTGTACCAGTGTAATTTATTAATCAAGATAAACTAATACTTAATTACACTACGACTATTTTGATGGTTTGTTCCTTTCCATCTTAGTCGCGAGCAACTATTTATAATTTATTGAGAACCGACAACATGATCTTCTGAGTGTGACACCACACTCCATGTTATCTACAATATAAATTAATTAAACAATTACATTTAACAAATAAATGTAGATATTGACCAATGTGATTTTTTTATTTCAAAAATAAATGTTTACAAAAGCTAGGATTTTAGTATACACTCCAACATAGCTATGCACAGTGCACTTCTTTTATGTACCTTCCGCCGACACCTCTGCATAGCTATGCTTTCTTTCATAGCAAAATCAAATTGCTAACTTGTTGCAAACTTGTTGCTCCTTTCTCATATTCTCTCTATTTCTCTCTTGGATTTTTTTTTATAATTACACCGCTCTTCTTCCTTTTTCATTTTTGTTTGCTCTCCTCTACCTGTGACTCCGCGACGCCGAGGTTGCGCCTTTGCGGCTTTGTCTCTGCTCTACACGACAACACCTCCTACACGCAGCGTTGCAAGGGCCAAGGAGCGTTCAACTTCTGCCGTGTAGAGCACCTCCTGCAGCGACAACAAGGTTTTTGAAGTCTGAACCTGGCTTGCGTTGCGATTTGCGAGTTGTGACGGTTGACGATTGTCATCTACAGACTACAGATCTACTCATCTTCTGATCTTCTTAATCCAAGTGCAATTATTCCAATTATTTCTTTTATATTGAGTTGATTTAAATTATAGTTTTGCAATTGTTGTGGTTTTGTGCATTATAAATTTATAATATGTTGCCTAAAAAACATATTTCTAGATGTGAAAAAAGAAAAACAAAAAAAGACTAGAACAATTAAGTGAATCACAAAGAGGTGCTCTTAATAAATTCTTTGTTAAAAGATCAAGTTCTAATGAAAATATAGAAAATTTAAATAGGGACTATATAGATGAGTTTAAAGAAATATATGATGTTAACAAGGAGTCTAATGAAATTCATGAAGTTAATGATGAGTCTAATGAAATTCATGATGTTGATGAGGATAGAGATAATTTAAGAGAGCATGAAAATGTTATAGTAGATAATGAGAATACCAATATTGATAAATAATTTATTCCTCCACTTGATATATATGATTCAAGGAATTGGGATAATCTTGATAATAATGCACATGATATTTTAGTTGAAAAAGGGCATATAAGAGAAATGAACCTCATATTTCCTTTTGATCACTCCTCTAGACATTTTTCAAGTAGTCATTATTTTAAAAGGTTAAGTAATGGAGAGGTAATAGATCGAAAGTGATTAGTATACAGTAAACATGTAGATAAAGTTTATTGTTTTTGTTGTAAGTTATTTAAATCTGAAAACAATAGAAGTTCTTTAGAAAATGATGGGTTTAGAGATTGGAAACATATCAGTGAACGACTTAAAGAACATGAAAATTCTATTGAACATATAACTAATATGAACTCTTGGAAAGAATTGAAAATGAGATTAGATAAAATGAAATAATTGATAAAGATCTACAACGAGAAATCTCTAAAGAAAGAGAGTGTTGGATACAAGTTCTTACAAGAATATTAGCAATTGTAAAATGTCTTTCTAAACGTTGTTTGGCTTTTTGGGGATCTAATGAGCAACTATATCAAGAAAGTAATGGAAACTTTTTAGGGTTAATTGAAATGATTGCTGAATTTGATGTTGTGATGCAAGATCATATTAGACGCATTCAAAATCATAAAATTCATCATCATTATCTTGGTCATAAAATTCAGAATGAGTTGATTTCTCTTTTAGCTGATAATGTTAGAAGTATTATCATTAAGAAAATTAAGGAGGTAAAATATTTTTCAATAATTCTTGATTGTACTCCAGATATAAGTCATTAAGAATAAATGACTTTTATAGTACGATGTGTTAATATGTCATCTAGCAATGTGAAAATAGAAGAGTATTTTTTAGAGTTTCTAAAAGTTAATGATACATCTGGTTTTGGACTTTTTAATGAATTAAAAAATGTGTTAAAATCACTTGATCTTAGTATTGAAAATATTAGAGGTCAAGGTTACAATAATGGCTCTAATATGAAAGGAAAACACCAAGGAGTTCAAAAAGGTTACTTGAAATAAATCCAAGAGTGTTATACATGTCATGTGCTTGTCATAGTCTTGATTTGACTCTTAGTGATATGACGCATTCTTGTGCTAAAGCTGTTTCTTTTTTTGGGGTAGTCCAACGCATATATACAATGTTTTCAAGTTCTCCTAAAAGATAGAAAGTTTTACTTGATAATGTGAAAGGATTAACTGTCAAATCTTTTTCAAACACGTGTTGGGAAAGTCGTATTAAAAGTGTTCAAGCTATTAGATTTCTAGCTCTTGAAGTGCGAAGTGCTTTATTAGAGTTATATAACATTTGTGATGATGTAGAGTCTAAGAGTGAAGCTGAAAGTATAGTTAACTCAATTGAAAGTTTTGAATTTTTACTTGGTATGGTTATTTGGTATGACATTTTATTTGCTATAAACATGATAAGTAAGAAGTTACAATCAAAGTCTATGTGCATTGATTCTGCTATGAAACAATTAGATGGTGTAATATCATATTTTGAAAAATATAGGAATGATGGTTTTGCAAAAAATTTGACTATTGCTAAAAGTCTTGCATTTGATATGAATATAGAGCCAATATTTTCAATGAAACGTCGTATTTTTAGAAAAAAATAATTTGATGAGAAAGAAGATGATGAAATTTCACTATCACCTGAAGAATCTTTTAGAATTAATTATTTTGTGATTATTGTAGACATGCCAATTTCTTCTTTGAAAGGTAGATTTGATGAAATGAAAACATTTGAAAATATATTTGGTCTTTTGTTTGATTCGAAAACATTAAAATCATTAGATAATGATGAGTTGAGAAAATGTTGTGTTAATTTAACATCTACTTTTACACATGACAATTCATTAGATGTTGAGTTAGATGATTTGTTTACAGAATTAAAAATATTACAAGTGACTTTACCAAACGAGATAATGTCTACAATTGATATTCTTAATTTTGTAAAAAATATAGATTGTTATCCAAATGTTGCAATTGCTTATAGAATATTGTTAACTATGACTGTTACCGTAGAATCGGCTGAAAGGAGTTTCTCAAAATTAAAATTGTTAAAAACATACATGAGATCAACAATGTCACAAGAGAGATTGAATGAATTAGCAATTTTATCTATTTAAAAAAGATATTTTAGAAAATCTTGAAATTAATAATATTATAGATGATTTTGTGTCTAGAAAAACTAGAAGAAGTCATTGTAAATAATTTTTACTTTATTAAAGAAAAAATTGAGGACCTATTTTGATTGTTTCGCCTCGGGCCTCCTGAATGTTAGGACCGGGGCTAGGGAGGCGGAGAAGATGAACATTAAAAATATATTGGTGGCTTGTGAATGGTTATGTGTGCGTACCTTGGTCTGTAAAAGTAGACTCTTTTTATAATAATGTTGGAAAGGAACAATACTTTTTTCCTCATTAATTATACATCATATTAGAAGAGGAAAAATGTCGCATCATATCATTGTCATATCATACTGTTATGTCACTTACGTTCTATATTTATAGAAGATCTTGTGGGATCACATTTCTATAATCATACTGCCCCATATATTCTGACAACTCATGCGCTATTCCATGTACTACACCAACCCACTTGTTAGGCCAACCCACATAATACTGTGATAGTTGGACAGGGATGGCCTGTTACGCAAAGGGGTGTCGGATTGAGAGGGGTATCAAATTAGTGGGGCTAAGAGGATCGTCGGTTGGGATAGTTAAGCCAACCGAGCAGGGCACTCGGATCGGTGGAATTGAGCTAACTGAATGGGACACTTCGATAGAGGAAGTTGAGCCGACCGAGGAGGGGAGCCGCTCGGATCAATGGAGTTGAATTTACTTTAACCTATCTTGACTTTGACCTATCTTTTTTGACCCCACTTCAATCAGGCCATTATCTTCTTGGTACACGTGGAGGTCTCTAATAACATCCATATCAATAGAGAACAGTGAATTATTGCTGAAGAGTTTTATAAATTCTAGAAATCATATATTAACTTTTGACGAGTTTATTAATTATATGCTAACATTATGTATTAATCAAAACACAATCATAGTTTCATATTTACCAAAGTACAGTGACTAAAATATATATGGGTAATGTGCTAAATGGTCAGAATCTGACCAATCAGAATATATACATGCATATGTATATATGGGTATTTTAGTAATATTATATATATATATATATATATATTACATGTATATATTTTAATTGAGAGATAAAAATTTCTAACTGGCCAGAATTTATATATACCTCTTCCTTAACCCTTCTCTTGAACCACATGCATGCATGTCAAACTAGTCATCGCCCTAACCACATGAAAAAGTCGAAGCATGAGACCCATCAAGGTGTCTTGCATCTTAATCTACGTACATTTTTGTTGGAACCCCTCAGCCTCCCTCAACTTTCGCACCCTAATCAAAAACATCTTAATGACTAAAAAGACCTTCAATTAATATAATACGGGCAACATTCCATCTCTATTCGTTCATAGTCTTTTTTTTAATCAATGATTTTTTATTTTTTTTAGTTGTTAAGGTGTTTTGGCCCAAATACCTTAATGCATCAATTTGTTTTTAACTAAAATGTCTTAATAGTTAAAGGGGCTCAAAACTATGTTATCATTGTATTTCTCCTAGTCTCTTAAACAAACGTATTTCTTATCTTTCTACATGATTCTGTATTCTTTGCGTGTATTTCTGATGGCTTAAAAAAACTATTGATAGTGTTTCTAGTATTTATCTATGATTTTGAGTCTTTTTTAACTATAAAGGTATTTGGCAATGATAAAAAAAAAAACTTAAAATCATGTCATATATAGGTACCATTATATCTTTAAAAGTTTTCTAATAGTATTTTAATTTTTTCTATTATTTTGAGCCCTTTTAGTCATTAATATATTTTGGTCAAAATATCTTAATGACTAATTCAAAATCATTACTTTTTTATTAGTCTTCTAATAATGTTCCTATTTAGTATTTCATTATTTTAAGCTCTAATTAAGTTGTTTTGGTAATTAAAATATATCTTGATGGCTTAAATGAATTTAAAATACTATCATATGAAAACCATTGTATTCTTACTAATCTTTTCATAGATTTTTTGGTCAGTTTTGAGCTTTTTTGGCACCACCACATCTTAAACTTGTAACATATGATTGTTATTACATCCTTAAAGTTTAATTTTTCAGGTCATCAACTTAAGTTTTGGTCAAAATATTTTGATGATTATTATATGTTATGATTTTGATACTTTATAGTAATGACTGATCTTTCTTTGCTATATCTATTGTAATAAGTTTGCAACCCTAATCTAAAAAAAGGCAATAAGGAAATATTTAAATGATCATTGTAATTTGTTAGGACATCAATTTGCTGCTTCCTTTTTCTTTTAAAGGACGAGAAGTTTCCTGTCCAAATTTATCACCATTAAATACGGGTTTCAATTTTAGATACCAATTAAAACAAAATAAAACAATGAAATTTGCAGGAAGTTATATTTGATTTCCTAAATTTAATCTGTGCGAGACAAAATTGTAAACAAAGAATTCTCCAACCTAAACGATCGATCTTCCTTAACATACAAACCTTAACCCTCTGCCTTGCCCGGTGATATTTCAATGCGTCCTGCGCCATATGAACAGGGCAAAAGAGCCTTCCACGAGGAATCAGGCATGGGATCGATGAAGACCAGGTCGTTCCTGAGCTTAATCGTCTCTTTCTCCGTCCTCCTCTTCCTTTCCTCCCTCTTCTCCTCCAATCCCTTGACGGTCATCTACAACGGAAGCTTCAAACTGTGGCACCCGTCCGCCGGCGACCAAACCGTCATCAGTACGTGCATGGCTTTGTGTTTTTTATATGCACAATTGCAGGATCCGGTAATCTTGAGCTTTATTCCTTGATCTTCAGACGACGATTGCGATTTGTTCGAGGGGAAGTGGCTGAGGGATCATGGCGGTCCGGCTTACACTAACCGGTCGTGCCGGATACTGCCGGAGTCGCAGAACTGCGATAAGTACGGGAAGGATCAGGACTTTGTGAATTGGCGGTGGAAGCCGGCGGAATGTGATCTCCGGCGGTTCGACCCGGTGGCGTTCCTGGAGGCGGTGAGAGGAAAGACGATGGCGTTTGCTAGCGACTCCGTCGGCCGGAACCAGAAGGACTCACTCGTCTGCCTCTTGTCTCAGGCGAGTATCGGTATCATTGTATCAATGCCTGCCCGCATTAATTAGATTACAGAGATTTATCTCGCCCTTGAAATTATTATCTGACTAATAATTCTGTTCTGATAAACAGGTCGAGTACCCACTGAATCTAAAAGGTGACAAAGAAGAAAACCAGATCACGAATTGGTACTTCCAGTCCTACGATTTCACCCTCATGCTCTTGTGGACGAGATTTTTAGTGCAAGAACAAGAGAGAGTGGTCAATGGAACGGGAACAGGGGATTTTGATCTGCACCTGGACAGGGTTGACACTAACTGGACGGCAAAGCTTCCATTGGTGAACTACCTGATCATCTCCAGTGGGCACTGGTTCTTCAGAAACCTTTACCTGTACGAAAACGGCAAAATCATAGGGTGTGTCTACTGCGGCCAGGCGAACCTGACCAACTACGACTTCACCTACGCGATTCGAAGGGCCTTCAGGACGGCTCTCCAGTCCATCGACAGGTGCGAGGAGTGCGAAGGGCTGGTGACTTTGGTGAGGACATTTGCACCTGCACACTTTGAGCACGGGGCATGGAACACTGGAGGATATTGCAACAGGACCAGGCCATTGAACGAGACGGCGGTCAGGTTGAGTGGCACGGACTGGGAGGTCAGGAATGCTCAGGTGGAGGAGGTGGAGAGGTTCAGAATGGAGAAGACGAAATGGTTTGGAGTTCTAGACGTGACAAAAGCCATGTTGCTGAGGGCAGATGGGCACCCGGGGTCGCACTGGAACAACGACTGGAACAGAGGGTTTAATGACTGCTTGCACTGGTGCTTGCCGGGTCCTATCGATACCTGGAATGAGATGTTATTGGCATTGTTAAGAAAAGGATTCTCAGATGTTTAAAATGTAGCAGATAGCTCAAATCTTTGTTTTTTTTTTAATAGTTTGAAACATGAGACGGATCCCGAGGATTATGAAATGAAAGGATCGAGAAATTAATTAGAAAGATTTTTCAAATTGAGATACTCAACTGGGGAAGAAGAGAGCCAAACAAAGAAATATGAACCTGCAAACTTAAATGTTCAAACTTTTCTTAATTGATTAGTTAATCTAGAAGTGTTTCCTTCAGTTAGATCACCACAGAGAAGTTAGACAGTAAATTGAATTAAATGAAAATTTGATTCATTTCGTATCAATTTTCTTTGGCTTTTTCAGAATCAGAACATATGTCATTGATGAGGTGATAACATAAAAAAAAAAAAACTTAGATACGATTGAGATTCCATTACTTGTAAGCAAACACAATCTTTTAAAATAACATTTATTACCACAAGTTACTGATTTGGATATTTAGAAAGAGAGAAAAAAATAAAGAAACCAGGCTAATGATTAAAATTAAGGATAATACAGATGATGAAATAAAGTAAATCTGATCACGTAATCGTGTAGACAGACACCTGTCAATTTTTATCGTTTACTCCATTATCATGGTTAAAGAAAGGACATTGGGTAAGTCAAAGGCGTGTTGATTTTGGATTGGCATGAGCTGCGGGTCACACGTGGCAGTTCCGTGCACCGCAAAGATCTGCAATGATTGACGGGAAGCGGTTGGCCGCCCAGTTACTTGCCGTGGCACCCATAGGAACTCGTGTCTCCGGTGGAATGATGCTGGATCCGCCGTCTATCAAGAAAACCGATGGTTGAGGGCCGCCGTCGCATAGGAGTTTGTGTGCGCCATTCGTACCGGAGATCTGGTCCACCCGAGAGATGGCCTCGCGATCACCGCATGACGCGTGGCCGGTCTGATGACAGCCCGCGTAATTAATTAGTAGATCGACCGCATGTTTCAATATGCGTCCGGAGAGCTATAAACCTATCCCATCTCACCCGCTGGGTCTCGCCGTCTCTCTCTCTCTCTCTCTCTCTCTCTCTCTTCGCACCATCTTCAATCTCGGTTGCCGATATTCTGGAGGCCGCCGGCCGGATGCGTTCAATGCGTCAGCTGTGAAACCCCTTTTGAATTTTAGATTCTAAAACATCAGGCAGGAGTTTTTCTTCTTCTTCTTCTTCTTTTTTCTTTTTTATTTGGATTTCTCATCCTTGACGCTTCTCTTGCGGATTTGTAGGAGTTCAGCGTGAAAGATATTTAATTTCTTGTTGTTTCTCTCCTAGCGATTTGATTTCGAGGCCTTTGGTGAAAGGTTTATTGCGATTCACAGGTATATTTCTTCTGATTGGTATTGTCGGCATTCATTTCTATGAAGCACGATTATTTGCTGAAGTACAATTTACTTTGTCAGTAATAGGAGGAGTTTGATCTGTTTCAGCAAAGTTATGCTCTTGGTTAGTGGGTTTGACGATTTGAAATTGTTTCGGGAGATTCGTGGGGCATTCTCCTCTAAGCCATTTCTCAGTGTGAGATCGTTTTGAGAACGGGATTAGTAGTACTGTGATTCAGCCAAGTCAGGGTTTTCACGCTAGCAGATAACTACTATGGGTTTCCCACGTTTCTCTTTATGGATTTGGGGCGAGAAAGATGATGAATCTCCCAATTCGGCACTCATCCCTCGTGATTTTCCTTCAGGATTCAAGGAGTCGGATTACTTGAAGTTTCCACCAGGACACAGGGCAATGCCGAATTGGAGAAGAAATAAGAAAAGGTTGCAAAGCCACGAAGAAAGGCGGATAGACAAGGAGTATGACACTGTTCTTGTTCCCTCAGATGGTGGATGCATGTCAGGGTCTGAGTCTGATGATTCTGACTGGTCTATTGGTTGGTTGGAACCTCATGGACCCGAATTTGAGAGCGACTCTGAAGCTCAGAACAGTTTTGCGGTCTTGGTGCGGTGTTATGGGCGCGGCCGCAATGAGCAGGCAAAAAACTCTATAACTCATGTCCTGGGTACCCTCAGCCATATGGATGATCATCTTTCAGGTGAAAAAAAATAGTTGCATCTTCTTTGGTATATATGATTCTTTCGTCATGTTGCTTGAAGTAGTTTGCCTGTTTGAGATACCATCCCCTCTTCCATGCAATTTTGTTTCATCCATCTTAACCTAAATTACATTTTAGTTTTCTAGTACATTATGTTTGATGGATTCAACTTTCATTTTTACCATGTTATGTTGGCCACATCATTCTAGTTTTCCTAAATTTTGTTAGTTCTCAATGCCAAACATGCAACTCTTGGCTTGTTTTTGGTTAGGGCTTGATATAATATGCTAAGAAAATACTAGAGAATTTCATTAATGCGTAGACATCATGATTTTCATCATCCTCACCATCAAGTTGTAGGAATCCCAATTCATTGATATGATAGGTAATTTCATATAGTCATATAAGATTTTTCTTTTAATTAGACAAAGGAATGTGAGTATATTCTTTACATATAATTGTGATTGTTGCATATGTACCATATAGAGTAGCATGTTCATAAATTGATATGCATGTCTGTACTCTCGGAAATGCTATTGTTTGGTTCACTTGTTCTACGTTTAATAATATCATTTGTATGCTTGACCAACACTGTTTTCTCAGTTATGGTTTGGTTATGTTATTTTCTTGTTGCTTAGAGTACTTAAATTTTACTTCTCTTACTAGTTATCGAAATTTGCTTTACAGCAGCAACTTCGTTTCCTTCTTTTAGGATGCATTGATATATACAAGACAATCTCTTGAATATTCTATGCGCTACTTACTGACCTGCTTCTAGTTGTATTGATGCAGATGGCAACAAGCGTATGGAGGAATGGCTTTCTTCTCTTTGAAGCACCTGACTGTAAGTACTAATTGATAGCTTGGCCTGATGAGGTGTGAGAAAAAAAAATGCAAATGACGACGTTTAATGTGAAAGTAATAGAATCGTGAAGCATTAATGGGGTTGTCTTGTGCATAAGCTCTCGCCGGATAACATTTGCTTGGTAGTATCTTTGAAGGAAAGAAGTTCATTCTCCGGAGCTGCGGTTTAAGTCAGAAATTGTAGTGTTACAGGATAACATTGTTCGGTGTATCATGTCGAAAGCAAAGCAATTGGAGAAGTTAATATGGCTTTGTGACCTTCCCAAGGTTCAAATCCTCGTTGCAGGGAATGGTTGTTATGGATCATTTCATTCTTTTTGCTGTGAATATCACCTTATTTTCCGTATCCGGTTTGGAATTCCCACCATTCCGAATGTGCATGTGGTTGTGAATAATATAAATACCAATGTAAATATGACTCTATCCTGAGGAGATTTTGTTGTAAACATTGTGCTTTAGGGAAGGCCAAGTTCCAAAACTATTGTAAATTGTAATCGATGACAGGATTCTTATTCCTATATATGCAGTTTGCAGATTTTGTTGTAAACAATTTTATTTTCCCCGACAAATACAATCAACAGAGAAAGTAAACAGTTTGATTCCCAAGCAATCCAACATACATAGGACTTACTACACACGTCCAACAACATCATCCACTCACAGACATAATGAATACTAATGAAGAAGATGAAGCAACAGCAGGTGGAAACCAAGCTATATATATCATGCTTTCGACTGCTAAACGTCAACTTGATCGTTGGAGCTTCTCAAGGGAGGAGAATTCTTTCCACACAATCCAACCAATTCTCCAGCTGGGCTTCCTCCTGCTTCTGGTACTCTGTCACGGCACTGCCGGGATAGTAGTTGCAGCCCCCGTCGCTCACGTCGTCCTGATCAGAATGTAGACCTGTCTCACGCAGTCCCATGCAGTGGTAGCTCTCAGGGAGGATTAAAGGCTGCCGGCTGTCCGCCACCAAGTGATGAGTATCTACTTCATCCATCGCATTATTTCCGCCGCTGCCTGTGCTCAATAGATCGTCCACCTTCTGCTGGATGCTCAGGTTCAGGGCGATTATCTTACCACTAGATGCTGCCTGGTCATCCGGAGTGAGACTAGTGACTCCAGAGACTGCACCCTGTTCATTTGCTTGCAGCTTTTCTAACAATAAGTTGACCTGTAAGACGAAACTACTGGGTGGATAAAGTCAAAGGCCAGATTATCTCAATTGGCAGTTCAAGCTAAAACCATCATCCTCAACTGCCTGACGTTTCGTTCCTCTAGCCAACAGGATTCAATTTAATAAAGAGCTTAACTTTTTTTTTGCAAAGAGACCATAACTGGTGATCGCCAGACAAAAGTATAAAAAGTAAAAAAAGGAAATTATTGAACAAAAACATAGAATATTTTCTTATAATTATTTTCCATGAAACGCAAAATTGAAATGGAACAATAGAGGGCGTAAAATGCTGATGATTCTCCTATCTTCCTATTTCATCCAAGACCTATTGATTCAGATGACAATCAAACATATCAAATTGTTCCTACAAATCATTTTAACTTCAAAAATTTTATGCATTCTAGTATTACGATAGGTTTCTTAGTATGATTTTAACCCTATTGGCTTTCAGTTCTCAATTCAACTGTTGAATTAATCCAACCAAGTAAATTTCTAATTAATATGTGGTCAAAACAACCAAACAGTTGACCTAATGTATGTAAGAGTTTATTCTCAATTGAAAATACAAAACGCAATGGCTAATTAGGTTGACAAAATAAGGGAAATTTCAGTGTCTCTATGAAAACCCCGTTTTCTTATTATGAAAGGGACTAGAGACTGTGATCATATGGACGAGGCTACAGACTCTGCATCATATAAACGTTAATTCTACGTTCTACAGTGATTAGTGACACGGTTGCACGACTAAACAGCTATGATAAATAGTGAAGCTAACACAATTTAATGAATCATGCTCGGGTGAACAGTTGACCTGGTATTTCATTATTTTTTTAAATACGAGAAGTATTGACAATTTGACAGTTTACCAAGTCAGCAAATTGGAATAGCTTGATCAATAAAATATTTAGATACGGAAATGAAACTGATGTAGGAAGAGAGGGAGGTGGTTCACCTGTGAACGCAAGCGGCTGTTGTCCTCCAGAAGGGCATCGTGGTCAAGGAGGAGTGCGTCATAGGAAGCCTTGAGACGGTCGAAGTCACGCTCCACCTGTTGGTTCTTCCACCGGGCACGGCGGTTCTGGAACCACACAGCCACCTGCCTCGGTGGCAACCCCAATTTCTTAGCCAGCTCGCTCTTGCGTTCCGGCTCTAGCTTGTCCTCCTCCTCGAAGCTCCGCTCCAACATTTGTATCTATTTCACTCCAAAACTACATCAACTTGATTTATATATATGTTTATCAAATAAAAAATTGCAAATTCTTATGTATAATTGAAGTAAAACTACTTTATCCCCATCGTTTATCACTACTATGTACAGAAGTCAAACGCCCAAACGAACTTCCCCAATCTCATTAAAAAAAAACATAATTTTTCAGCAAAATTCAGATTGGTTCATGAAGTATGACTGTTATCTCAATTTAAGAATTCGTTTTGTCTCATGGGCAATGATTTCGTCTCAATTATTTTTGTTTCTTTCTTCGAATAGACGGGTTGATCAATTGTTCTAATAACCAATACGTTTATCCACCCTTTTTACGAATCCCGCTTATCGATGGAGTAATTTAGAAAAAGCAGAATTGTTTACTTGCTCCGAGGTGAGGCGGCGCTTCTTCTCCGGCGGAAGCACCTCATAGTACTCCTCGTAAATCTCATCCGGCGACGTGAAGAACGGGCGGCGCTTGCTTGCTCTGCCCTCCTCCGCTATCCCTACCACAGCCGACCAACAAAAAAAGAAACACTCGTCAGTTGCATCGGAACCCAAATCTAAAGCCAATTCATCAAAGGAGAGGTAGAAGTTATTACCCCCAGAGCCCGAGTTCGCGCTGCCCAAGAGTATCAAGCGGCCGCCCGGAGAAGATGAGGAAGCGGAAAAGCAAGAGGAATCGAAGATCAGACATCCGGAATCCATCCCCATCACTCGAATCTTACGATCGACGTCCAGATCTAGATCCCAGAGAAGGTATCCCTTCCCGTTCACTCGCTGCTAGCTAAAGGTATGTACTATTCTCCCTCGTTTCTTGATCCGGCGATCGATCGAAGTGGTTAGGTTTATCAGTCTATAAGAAGAATAAAGCGACGACGGAGACGGTCTTGTGGCGGAAGAAACTGGTACTCCACAGAAGACGACTCGAAGATTTCATCGGGGTGAGAGAAAATCCCATCATGCAGCTACAATTTGAAACAGACTAGGGCAAGGAGAGGAAGAACGAGAAGAAAAAGATTCTCCGCCACCACTTCCTTCCGGCGGAGGCTCGCCGGAGAACGCCTCAGATCGGGGAGAAGAAAGAGAATCGGACGCAGATGCTCGGCGGGAGGAGTGAGGAAATCCGCCGGCAAGCCGGAGATTCCAATGAAATGGGTATTTCAGTAAAGCCACACCTTCATTTCGTAAAGTTGGGGGCATCGAAGGCCCAAGGGGTCGGATTTTATAAAGAAAGTCGCAGTGCTCTGACGGGATTGCCCCTTGGCTTGTTTCGGGTGAGAGAGAGAGAGAGAGAGAGTACGGCGTTATCCGGACTACGGAGGTTAAAGCCTGATAAAGGCCAGATGTCATCACGCCGCCGATAGTTGGTAATCCCATAACGGTGGATGACGGTGCCGTTGGAAAGAGGTTGATAATGACATTAATAAAAAATTAAAATCATTTTATAAAAACTACTAAATATTAAAGGGCATTTTAAAAATAATCCAATCAATTAATTAAGTGAAAATTAAAATGAGGGTGCTTTGCAAAATATCTTATTAAATATTAAAAAGCATTTAAGAAATAAAGGACTTTATTTATTAAATAAAGTTAATTTATAATTCCACTTGGCATGTGGCAAGACGTGGACAACTTTTGGACATCACATCCTTGATAATTGACCATGTCTTATTAATTTAAATTATCACATATTCTTGCTTCTTAGATGAGTAGTAGTAGTATAATGTAAAAAAAATGGTTTCTCACTATTTGAAAAATATAAAATAAGATTGAATTTTTTTTTCTCTTTAAAATCTGATATAAATATAACCGTTTAAAATGAAACTATTATTATTCCATGAAGTTATGGGTATTTTAGATATATAAAAAGAGATGTGTGATTTGGAGAAAGATAGATAGAGTTCTTTGAGTAAACTTTAGCCTTGGATCTAGGCACAATACTATTGAATAAAGATAGAGAAAAGAAAATTAAGAAAGTTACAGATGTGAATAGACCGATACAAAAATAGAAACAATTATATAATTAGTTGTAAGTTGAACTATGATTAAATAAGACAGTATAGCCAATATCTTACAGTTGTTGACATCCTCTGCCCCTTCTCCTCCAACTAAAGTTGCTTAGATGTTTGCATCAAACACAATGATGAAATAATCAAAATGTCTAAATGTTTTTAGATATTTGGAATCTGATCGAATCGATTCATATCTACTCCAAGGTTTATGTAAACAAACTTTCTGATATGATGCTGTATATAGTTCCAGGAGAGGATTGTGAAATTCCTCCTGTTTACTACTGCTGCTGCTGAGCGCATTCATGGAGAGATCATGAATGAGCTAGGAAGGATCCGTGCTTCCTGTCGTCCAATTTGGAGAAGGTAGTAGCTAGATTGCTAGAGCATTTGACTTTTAGATGCCCGTATCACGTTTTTGGGTTGTTTTTGTCCTTTTGTAAGGAAAAATAAAAAAAGTCAGATGGTTTCTGAGTTGGATTAAACCAAATGAAAGAAAAGTCTACTGGCTCGCCATTGGCCATGAAGGTCTTAATCCGTGCCTCCAACTTTCTGCAGCATTCAATATAGGTGGTTTACCTTTACCATGAGGGGAACTTTAAGGGTGGAGAGAAGAGATACGATTTCGAGGATTTCTTCCTCGTTTATTCCAGGACAAAGAGTTTACATGATTAAGCTGCAACAATAGAAGTTGCTTTGTGGATATATAGCAACTTGTAATAACAAGACAGCAAGTACAGTTCTAGCGATTAATTTCTTATTCATGTTGCTGTCGAGTATTGATGATGACGACGTTTTTGAATAGTTGGATTCAGGTGGATTACCTTCAAGAAGTGGACGGCGAATATGTCTAATCGGAGAAGATTGCTCAGCATTTAAAGGATTTTTTTTACATAATTTAGCTAACCGACTTTTAGAACCGATTAATTTTAAAATGAGCTCATAAAAATTTTCTAGATCATCAAAATTAATGAGAAATCATTTATAATGACTTAGATCGCATCATTGGAGGACTGCATCATAGCCAAGGCTTAGCATTTAAAATGTTGGACTTGGAATACCAGTTATTAACTTTGTATTCGTAAGTTGGGGAATTTGTGATTTTACATTTTTTTTCAATTTCATAACAAACTAACACTTTATTTTTTGTAACTAAATCGATCGAGGTTTCATTTGATCATAGAATCAAATTCAACCATGAAGAGCATTATTACCGCCTATGCATTTTTACGGTGCATATTGTGATTTTAGTCTTCTTCAATGAAATATGCTTCGCAAAACAGAATTGAAATAACGTACAACTAGGCGTAGTTATTCAGAAAAAAGGGCACATCAACGGCATACAAAAGCTGAGTTGGTTATTTAAAAGACACGCTGATACCTGATGGATAGTATGGCTGATTTTATTGTAGCATAACATAACTGTATAATGAAGTACAAGACAATCAAAACATATTAAATCTCACTTGCCACAAATATAAATAAAAATTAACAATAAATAGAAAGAAAAAAAAAAGGAAACCTCATTTTAAATCAACCCATAATCATCATGCTTGACTGGCTACAATTAATTCATACCAAATAACAAGGTCTCTCAAAATATTGTCCTAATACAGTCACTGACCTTTGGCACAAAAAGGAAATTTGAAAGCATGATAAGACGAGAGAAATTCTTTTTAAAAAAATGGAGCCTAGGACTTTGATTTCATTGATAAGCCTGTTTCAACTTTCTTAATTTCAAAAATCAGCATCCTCCACGTTTTGAGGACAAACATTTCTGCCTCATCATCTAATATAGACTGAAGCATTTCTAGCATTGTGGATGCTTGCACGTGATCTTTAATACAGGAAACAATATAGTCCACCAAAGTGGCCTCCTCTTCTCCAAGGAACTCAGTTATCTTCTTTGAGATCCAAGGTCTCATCCTCTCATGCAAGTGATGCTGCAAAGGGCAAAGTATACATTTATCAATAGCAGAGAGCATAGTAGAAGAAAAAAGGGTAACTTTATGCCAGCAAAAATGTAACCCTTTTTATGAATCTTCAGGGAACTATATCTCATTTAGCAGAATAGCATTCAAACAAATTCAACAGCTTAGTACACTACCCTATGGCATTCAATACTAAAAAAAACATTTGAATCCATAACACTATCATATTTTAAAATTCATAAAAGAAAGCATTACCTTGTCATAAACATCCCAATTAATTTCATAGACAAACAGTTCTTCTTTTGTTTTTGGAATCATATCAATCAACTGCTTGGCATCCAATAATTTCTTATTTCCAGTTTTTGGTTTATCTTCTCTGCCTCTTTCCCGATCAATATTCCTATTATGCATCTTCTCCCTACTTTCATCTTTTGAACGGCTACTCTCATCATCATTCCAATCTCGATCTCTCAAATTCTGTTTGCCACTAGAACGTCTGCTCCTTTCCCTATCTGTATCAGCCTTCGCATCTTTTGGGTTGGCACCAGATATGCGCTTGGCAAATTCAGCAGCAGCCGCCAAATTTGATTGTGATCCAGATGCATTTGCCTGGACAGCCTGTAATTCTTCAGTTGAATAATCAATTGGCACAAGAGGTCTCATTTTTTTCTCATCCAAATCCTCATCATCCTCTTCATGGAAAACTGAAGGGACAGTAGTACGTTTTCCTGAGCCAATTAACCCAAATCCAAGCTTCCGAGCTGGAGCATTATTGTTCTGCTTTTTGTCTGAAACTGCAATTGGCGCCATCATATTCAGATCATCACCACTGCTGTTTCCAGAAATGGCATCAACTGTGGTAGTAAAAATAAAACATTTGTTATAAATAGCATGCTTACGCTTAAAATGAATCCATAGTAAACAAAGGAAGTAAAAGTTTACCATCATTAAGACCATTTCTAGAAACATCATTAGCATGACTGGACTCAATATGCTTTCGTTCAAAATTCTCATCTTGCATAGCAGTTTCATCCTCCGGAGTAACCTGATCAAGTGACTTTGACTCGAGTTTTAGTTGCTTTGTCACAAGTTTAGGTTGTTCCTCTGTCGCCCTCCTCTTGGCTTCAGCAATTTCTTCCTTTTCTTTCAATCTGTCTTCAAAATCCTCTTCCTTTTCATGCTGCCTTTTTCTTCTCTTTTCCTCAAGTAAACTAGTTCTACGCCTTCTTTTTCTTGAGTCATCACCATCATCACCACTACTTTCATCTTCCTGCCGCACTATCTCTTTCCACCGTTCCCGCTCTCTTTCTTTCTCCCGTTCCTTTTCATATTGTCGCTGGTATTCTTTCTCTCGTTCTCTAGCTTCCCATTCTTTAAGCCGGTCCTTGTACAACCGTTCTACTTCCCTTAATTCCCTTTCCCTTTCCCTTTCCCTCCTAACTTTCTCTCTTTCTCGTTCCCGCTCAACTCTCTCAAGCTCCCTTTCTTTTTCCCGTTTCAGGTCACGTTCCCTATCTCGTTCTTGGCTCCTACTATCATGCCGCTTTGATCTATCAGGAGTCTCAGGCTTGTCACTTTCAGTTGCTGGTTTGTTTTCACTCATATTGTCATCGTCGTTTTTTTCTTCAGCAGCATCTGCATGAAAGTTCTTCAGTCAACATTAGCCGGAACAATAAGATAGAAAGCATCAAAAGTTATGTAGTTTGGGAACTTATCATACCACCTTTCATTATATCGATATCAGAATCCCCATCCTTCGATTTGGAAGGTGTGTCAGAAGTAGATTTAACAGTTCCATCAACCAGCATAGGTGGAGGCAACGGTTTGCTCTTTAATCTCTCTTCTAACATTCCTGTAAGCTTTTCTAGAGCAACTGCATCAAACTCACGATCTTCATCTGTGACTAGACCAAAACTCTTGTTTCCCACTTGGTTTTCTTTATCTTCAGAATCTTTTTTGGTTCCTTCTTCCATTGGATTTGCAGACTGTCCTTGCTTTTCAGTACTTTCTTTACTATCCCTTTCATTTGCAGGATCTCCAGTTTGTGCTACTTCCTGCTTCTCTGTTTCAGCTTTATTTTCAACATAACGCTCAAGATATTCCCTAGTAGCTTGGTTAATGTTCAACTGAACAGGTATGAGAAAGCATTAAATGAAACCACGAATTGCACTATTTGAGCAGGGAAAAAAATATACGGAGACTGATAAGCACAAACACAAATGCTTCATTCAATATTGATTAGAATTTGAGAGCATCTAAATAAGAAAAAGATACCCTGGTCGTTTTAAATTCCTAAAGTCAGCTTAAAGAATTAGAAATTAGAAATTTCATACTCAAAGATCAATAAATTTAAAACATAATTTCAAAATGTATCATGTATCTAGAACATTTAAGAGAGAGAGAAAAAAACAGAAAACAATATTCCGGTTCAGAGATTAATATGAAGCCGTGACATTGTTCATGCCAGTTTGCTTCTCTGTAGTTGTTTAGTTGGAAGGGCTTAGAGGGAAAGTATTAAGTATAGAATGCAGAAGAATATAAGATTTGTAGAAAAAGCATCTTCCTCCTAGTTGGAAGGAAAATATGTCCACCAAACTGACTTCCCTTTGATCCATAAGATCAAACAACTGTGGTCAATAGCAACTCCTTAAGAAACAGATCATAGGTTATAGAAATGCAAAGTATCAGATAAGCAACATTTTCTTAATTTCAGAACTGAACTCCCAGAAATCTATGCCTAAAAGCAACTGATAATCAATGAAATCAAAACAAAAGGAAAGTACCACAGGTGTACAACTCTTTCAAGTTCAACAATCATTATTTTTCTTGGAAATTCACATAGCAAAAGCATCATTTAAAATCGCATTATGTTTCATTCGAGCGAAAGATTTCGTTCCGCCGGCAGACAAGCACCAGCACAGGCACGCTGTTAGAGTCCCAAAACCAGAATCTTAGCTGGCACAGGCACTGGCACGTTGCCCCCCTTTGTTTGTTTGTTTACTCTTCTTAGCTGCCTCCAACTTACCTTGTAGGGTGACTAAAAGATCTTCATGATGGAACATGGTCATCTCATTCCAATACATTACAACTTTCCCCTATGTTTTCAACCAAAAAACTCCCAAGACTATATCTACACCTCCCAATTCTAATACATATGCCTCTGTTTTCAACTCAAAAGTTCCCAAGCGAATGCATAACTCAGGACACTTCCCTTTAGTAAACACTTTATGCGCATCACCAAGTTTAATTCCCAATTTCCATATCTCTTGCACCTTCAATATGAGAGCTAAAGTTAGTTGAGAAATAAAATTATGGCCGGCTCCACTATCTATAAGCACCACAATATCAATCCCTATTAATTTGCCTTCTAACTTCATGGTTCTATTGTCATTTGTACTCTCTGAATTCGTACCCAATAATCCCCATAAATTTACACTCCAACTCCTCATCTTCTAAATTCTCTACCTCAAGACCCACTATCTCACCGCCATATGAATTTAGATAGTGTTTGGATTATGGATTTAGGAATGACAATTTGGGAATGATTTCCAGATTTATGGGAATCAACCAAACCCATATAACTAGGTGGGTTTCATTTCCATTTCCATTCTCATTCCACCTTATTATTAAACTCATAGTCATTCCAGTCATTTAACCAAATGCCGCCTTAATCTTTCATTTTCTTCTAACACAAATAACTTCAATTGTTTCTCAGCACATTGGTGAAGTGGGTGGAATTTTTCATCACATTTGAAACATAATCCCTTTGCCCTTCGTTCCATTAATTCTGGGTAAGAAATAGTATGAAACCCTCTCTTATCTCCTTCTCCTTTTCGTGCTGTAGAGGCTAGGAATAAAGAAGGATTTCTATTTGATGCAGAACCTGCGTTACTAGCTTCCTTAGAGTCATGAATCTTATTGAAACCCCATCCTGATGTTGTTATGCCCATTTGAAAAGACTAACCCAATTTCTTTTGAATTGAATTAGGCCCTACATATGGTCAAAAACTGTCCCGCCCTCGTCGAAATTGCTCCATAACTTCTCCTTCCCCAGAGTTTTTTGTGAAATCTCCCCATCCTCTAACAATTCCTCTTCAACATCCTTTGCCATGCACATTAATTGCCCTCTAGACAATGGATTTAGCGTTTGAACTCTTCTTCGGATATGAAGTTGTAATTCACTTATGAAATAGCCAATATACTACTCTTATCAAGACATGGAACTTGTGAAGAAACCAACTCAACGGGGTTCAATAAATTCTTCCACATTCCCAATTTGTTTTAATGTTGCCAATTCTTCAAAAGGATTTTCATGTCTACACCTTCCATAACGAGCAATGAGAACGCATTTAAGTTTTTCCCAAGTTAGATTAACTTCAATCTCCTTAAGATTAAACCAATGAATGGTGGGGCCTTCCATACTTAGATGTGTCAATTTGACCTTAACTTCATCAGAAGTATTCTAGACTTTAAAATAAATTTCAGCCCTAATAATCCACGCCACTGGATTCCAACCATCAAACATTAGTAATTCTACTTTCTTAGCAGACATCATGTATTCCTCCAATTGATCACTTTAATGTTCTCGAGGCTCAGATTGAGATGATCGATCAGCAGAAATGGATGCTCCCTTCAATGGTGTTGCTTCAACCCTTGTTCCTAATTGCTTGCTAATCTCTTGTAAAAGAGAACCATGTTGTTATACTTCAAACATCAATACTTGCATAATACCTCTGATTTCTTCCATACTTCCTTCTTGCGTCGCCATCCTCTCTTCCAAAACATTGACCCCATTTGAAATTTTGGCATTCCTTCTAAGCATACAACCCCTCTTACATCCAGTAGGTTAGACCAATGTTAGAGTCTCAAAACCAGAATAAAGAAACGCATAGAATTATTAGGGTTAACACAAACAGTACAACAAGAACACTCAAATCTGATAGAGAAACTCTTCCACCGGCCAAAGACAATAATAATTCTTAGATCCCTTCCCCACTAACTTCCCACCAACTTATAACCCACACACACATATTCTAAAACATGAAAACATAACTGCCACAAAGATATAACTAACTCTCCAATATAAACGGCCTACTATATATTAATGCCGGTCAGCTCCTTTTGTGTTTTAGCCCTCCTGGACTATACAATCCATGTTTTGAGCTTGTTTCCCCCATGATCCAGATGATCATCATGTTTCCCCCATAACCTAGGTTCACATCTAGTTTCTATCACATGCCTCCGATGCCAGGTGCACCGAGGCCCCACGACGGACGTGCGGGCCCGACAATGCATCTGGACGCGTCACACTATCCTGGCGACGTGTCTGGAGGCATCATGCTAGCCCGGTGAAGCGTCAAAATGCCGGCGACGTGTCACGGAACAAGTGGGCAAAACAATGAGGGCAAAGGTTTTAACTTAGGTTTAATTACATAACTGAAGTTAATAATTTTAATCCACTCCTAGTTATATGATTGGGATAATTTAGATAGGCTTAAAATCCTAATAAAATTACCCCATTATATATATATATACAAATTTGTTACGCTGTGGACCTTCCGCTACGGACTCGTTCGGACCAAACTCGAGGCACCTTCGTTATTTTTTTTTATTTTTTATGATGTTGAGGCGCCTGGATGTAATATTTTTTTGTTTATTTTTTTTAGCTCCCGGGTTAAGCCAATTAGATTGTCTTTAAGGCTTAGGGATTGGGTTATAGTGTTCAAACTAAAAAAAAATTAGGAGCTCATGGAGTATATATTTACGATGCCTAATAATATTTTAATTTTTTTAGCTCTAGGATTAAGCCAATTAGATTTTACCTTTGAGGTTTAGGGATTTAGTTATAGTGTTCAAGCTTAAAAATATATAACTAAAAAAGAATTAGGTACTTACGGTATTTAGGGTTTTAAGATTCAGAAAAGATTAAAAAATTAAAAAAAATGAATTGAGACGCCTGGATTTGATCCAAGCGCCTCAACGCTATTTAAAAAAAATTTTGCCCAAGGCGCCTCCAATGCATTGGAGGCACCTGGGGCGCACACGAATTTGTAAGAAACGGTCCACAACATATCAATTCTATATATATTTTTTGATTATATTTTTTATTTTTAGTTAATATATTTTATATTTAAAAAATACCAAACTATGTCGGCATAGCACAATAAGTTACCGAAACTGTATCGTTTCGATCGGGACTGAAACCTCAGTACGGGTCGAGATTTTAAACCATGAGCAAAAGTGATGGGGAAATAAGAATAATAGTTGCAACACAAGTTAAATCCTAATAAATGTATTAAATATTTTGGGGAGTAAATATACATATAGCATAATTTGAATGAGGATAAAAGAACTTGAGACATTCCAACGTACTTATGACAAAAGAAAACTTATATCCAGCAGATCGTACCATCAATTCTTGCCCATCTATATTCAACTTGCTCAGTAAGCGTAAAGAACGAAGAACTCCTTCTGCAGATTCAAATTCACAAAATCCAAAGGCCTTAAGTGTACCATCAGAAGGATCTTGTGCCCTTTTCCAACTCTTTACAGGTCCACAAAGCTTGAAAAAAAAAGACAGCAAATTTTTAAAAGAGGCATAACAAACTGACTTTCAAAATTCAAATATAAATAAATAATCCTGTAGTCTATAAGTTGAAAAAAAATATATGTTCAGAAAACTTACTGTGAGAATTGAAAGGAGAAATTCATTTTCTACTGTGGTTGCAATCTTGCCAACATAAACAGTAGTTTGTGGCTTCTCCATTGGTGTAGAAACTGGAACAATAGGCCTGACAATAGGAGTGGCTACCGGTGGCAGCCCCCAGATACCTGGAATTGGAGGCCTAGGCATCGGTGGAATCACACCAGTCGGGGGAAATGGACGTGGAGGAAATATAGGGCGAATCATCGGGTAAGGAGCTGGATAGCGGGGCATTCCTGTAGAATAACAAACAATATCTATGCCAACATGTCAAATAGTACCCTTAACTTGTGAACAAAGTTAATCAAAACTCATAGCATGCTATCTTATAATCCAAGTAAAATTATCAATAGCAATTAAAGTTTTTTTCCACACAATGAAAACATAAAAGGGATCTCACCACAAAGATAGCAAATACCAGCAGCTGTGTGGAAAACCTGGGGGAACATTCGAATAAAACAGAAATTGTTTCATGAAAACTGAGATGTGGAATTGAGGTTACCTTATCCATATTCTCCCATATAAACTTCAGAAGTTACACCATGAATTAAATTGGCTGAGCTCAGGATCAAGTCAATGTGCTATTCAATTTGAAAGCACTAAAATTTATCACTACAACTTATCCTACTTAAGAACAATGAAAACTAGATTGTTTGAGAAAAAAGAATAGCACTTGAGCACCCAAAAAATCTCAAGAATGGCAACAACACTAAAAACATGAAGAAGATCATAGTACCTTAGTAAAAATGATGCAACCAGCACCCAGATGATAACATGATCCACTGATGTCAGATTTAGAAATCCATGACAAGCGCAAGGGAGATTCATCCAACAAAGTGATTGTATGTAACATAAAAAAGCACAATCACTGACCAAAATTTGTTGTTTCTGTATCTGACCTAATTACCAACTTGGCAGCAATACTTAATACACAAACTGGTGGTATGAATCCAACATAATTAGACAAATTTAAGCATACCAACGTAACTGGAAGTCATCTTCTAAGAACTGGAAGAGGAAGCCTGACGATCATTTCACCTTTAATCATTGGATTGGGCTGTAGGAGAAAATATCAGATCATTGCTATTAAATGAATCCAATTCTAACCTACCTATAGGTTCTCTTCTTTTCCATCTCCAATATACTTGTCTAAATTAATGACCTTACTAAACGCAATAATCAATTAACATTACCATATCACCTAACAATTTATATCATTCACACAACAGAAAATGATATTGGAGATCAAGCGAAATTTAAGACCAGAAATCACCCCCCTCCAACAATGCGCAGAATAATTTGAAGTGCTAAAATTTTAAGTTGTACGAAATAAGAGGAACACTACCAACGGGCAAGTATAGGCAATTCAAACGTAACATAAGCAACGCTAGGTCATAACTGAATACAGCAATCCATCTTACAAAAATAAAAATAAAAAGATGTGCACCGAGACGATAAGAAAACCTACCCGGAGGAGGCATCGCCATCGGACCCTGAGGAGGTACAGCCATATAACCATTTCCAACTTGTGCATACGGCATCGGGGCTGAAGGCTGACCAGGAGCAACTTGGTAGGGAATACCAGACCGCAGAGGCAGAACCGCGCCCGGAGGCGCTCCAGGAGGCATGGCCGAGGCAGAGGTGGAGACGCCAGGCGGATGGATGCTGGGGGGCTGTCCCATCGACGCGAGGAAAGCAGGGTTCTGCGCCATGGGGCTATTAGCCCCAGAATACTGAGGAACAGGAGGAGCCCCAAGGGGCCGGAAGGAAGGCACGAAGGATGGGACAGCTGGAGGAGGCGGAGCTAACGGCGCCTGATTAGGGATTGAGTTCGGAGTGTTGGAGGCGTCAGCAGGAGCAGGAATCGAAGCGGCTGGGGGAAGAGAGACAGGAGCCGAATCGAACGAGGCAGAGGACGGTTGGTTGCCGGCGTCGGAGTTTGAGTCTAGGGTTTGGGAAGAAGAAGGGGAGACCACCGCCATGAGGATCAGTGTCGAGAAGGCAGTAGAACGCGAACGATTTGGTGGAGGAGGGACGTAGGATGCTTAACCCGAACCCTGCAGAAGAAAAGCCAATTGCTTTTGTTCGGACCGGACCGGGGATAGGAGACGGTTCAGTGAAGCTATTTTTAATCAGTGCTGTTACCTATTTCAACGTCCAAAATTGTCATATTCCATCCTCCCTAATCGTCCACCGGATTTTGAATCTTCAACGCCAGTAGGACATTCAGGACCAACTCTTACCATCCCTCAATCTAAAATTTTCCATTATCATGGATATAAACCGGGAAATATAGATAGATGTTAACGGATGGCACATGTTACAAAATTTTCAAAGTCCCTACCTATAATATTTTGAATGAGATTTGAATATCCCCAAGGGTATGATATCGTGATAGGACATTCAGGTTGTCATTCAAATATCTGAGATTCAAACCCTAACTATAATCTATTTGTAGAAATTTTTCTTCTAAATAGGGGACGTAATTAAAGGATACTGGACTTCTGAGTTGATCATCGCGTGCGCTTCTCGATTTATCCTGATGATCAATAGAAAATTTTCATAGATCTGATCGATCACTTTAAAAATAATCAATGAGGTTGACTGTAATTATTAATTTTTTTTAATGAGATTCGAATTGTCACCTTGAACGAACCAAAGGGAAAACAAATAAATCAGCTAATATTCAAACTCCAACAAGCTAATTAAAATTTTGTTTCTCCAAACACACATTTTGTCTTTATTTTAAAAAGCAGAAGTAAAAAAACAAAATCCATCTCAAGGTCTCTATTTTACACTAATAACCACAAAATAAAAGTGTCATGGTCATTTTAATGTGCTGGAAAATGAGGGCGGTATCATCACAAGCCACACATTTGTATATAACAGCCACCAAGCAACGCTAAGCTCTGGCCTTCATCATCTCCTTTCTCATCTCTTCTTGCTCCTTGCTTCAGGTCTCTCTCTCTCTCTCTCTCTGCTTCATTTACATATTTCTGAGTATTTTTTTCTGTGCTTGATTAATTATTAAGTATTTGATTATGTTTGAATCTTAATTTTGGCACAAGGTAGAGGGAGAAGATGGTGATGATGAGCCAGCAATTAGAGAGGCTTGTGGGCAGCCTCAAATCAAAAATCAAGTCACTGAAGGGGAATAAGAAGCCAATCTACGGCAAAATGGACAAGACAGACAGCATGAGGGTGGAGATCAGAAGCAAGAGAGCTCAGAAGCTGATAGCCAAGAACCTCAAGATGGCAGATTCCATGGTTAACAACAACAACAAAACCTTCATCTTTTGACAAAGTACTATTAGTATAATAATTAATACATAGATAGCGTCCCATGTATATTGTTATTACTTCCATCCACCACGAGGACTGATTTCATGAGAGGACCAATTGATATGGTGGCTCTGTGTTTTTACAAGTTTTTGTTTCTGTAAAATTTCACATGAAATAGTTTTCAAAAGTGATGTTGGGTTGAGGCCGTTCTAGCTAGCATCGGTTGAGGAGTTTCTACTGTAAGATTGCCGGTCTTGGAAGCTAAATCTGTCATAGTTAAATAACTACTTCAGTAGCTGAAAGAACATGTGAAGCTATGCTGCCTTAAAGTTGCTACTAGTAATGGAGGCAGCAATGACTTAATGCCATATTACTTTAACTCAACTCATAATTATATTTTGTTGGAATCATAGTCAAACAAGAATAGGTATATCATATCTGCTTGATTATAGTTTTTGCAGCATCAAGACATGCTAATCCCTGAAAAAAATGCGAGATTTCATAAGGATAATCTGTTAAGGTATAATATTGAATAAGGTAGAATTGAGTTTTCATTTTGCTATTTGTGCTTGTGTGCTTGAATGGTCCATTGAGTTTTGGTCTACTTGTCTTACTTTTTTTTTTTTCCATGTTATAATTCAATTTGATTTCCTGGGCAATTAATTCCAGTATAGAGACTTCTGGTTGGAAACACTTAACCAACTTAGGGCTAGTTTTTCAATATCTTTGAATAATAATTACTAATTTAGAAGACTTTAGAATTTTCGTAGCTAGGAAGATAGCGTACTTAATTGGTATCGTCTAGTCAACACAACTGTTAAGCGTTACATTTTTCTCTTCGTGCGGGAGTAATAAGGGGATGCCCCGTGGCTAAAGATAATTGTTCTTTTATATATATATATATATATATATATATATATATATATATATATATATATATATATATATATATATATATATATCGGAAATGTTAGCCTGCGGTGCTTATGCTGCGACATCGGTGCGATTTAGTCCACATATTCCTGATCGGTCTCTGGACCGATCAGGGAACCTCCTGATCGGTCACCAGACCGATCAAGGAGGTAACCGCACCAAAATCGCAAGAAATGCACCGCAGGAGATCATTTCTCTCTCTCTCTCTCTATATATATATATGGTGACTCTGTGCCACTCAAGACTTCATGCCTCCCTCCAAGGATGGAGCCATGTTGTTGGCTATCCGAGCTGTAGCCCGGGGGCCAACAACGATGGAAAGCTGATTTTCTCGAGGAGCAAAGGAAAAAAAACTAAAAAAATAGAAAGTTGGCCCGCATGATGTTGGCGTCGACGTCCACACTAGTGGTCCATAGTCCAAGTAGATCATCCGAGCTGACTCCACCAGTGTCCATGTCACTCCCGACACTATGCCGCCTTAACTCCGAATTATCTCCACCTTCATACTTGTACCGTTCTCGACTCCATAGGTGAAATAGGTAGCCGTTGCTCATGGAAGATTCAGACAACGTAACCGTTTCATATGGAGAATCGTAAGAAAACATAATTATTTACTCTGAGTAGATGGTGTAACATAGACGAGAATTGAGGAACACAGAGAGAATATGAAGGGGCAAACAGGTACGTGCACACGCATCCCCAATCCTAAATCATTCTTCTTCTTTCTTTGTCCTCTTTTTGAAACTTATTTAAACATCAGAGTGATTGTGTTAAGAAATCCTGACCATCATTTTAACCCTTTTCATCTAGTCTTCTCCCATCCAAGCTCTAACAGATCTTTCTACAAAGTCTTATTGACATCCACTCACAGGTGACATATGCGTTGGCGTTCATATATATACAGGATCATCTCTATTACTAGATTCCTCCTCTGTGAGAATTGGAACGTTCCTACCAGACCAATGGCCGTTCATTTATCTCTTTCTCTAGAATCTCAAAGCGATCTTAGGACACGCTGTACCTTTCACTGGAATCGTGTTGACCAGGCCACAGAATTATAATTCCTCAACCAGGAGTTTTTTTTCCTTCTAAATTCACTAATTGAAGTTGACTTTTTGGTTTGTGCTCTAATTAAGATGGTACACGTCGCAGCATATTGTAAATATTTTTTTTTTTGGTTTTTTGTTTTTCTTTTAAGAAAAGCACAGATGAGGATATTATAAAACTAGTAAATTATCCTAGCAACTGTGGATTATATTTCCTCGACAACAGATAACTTGCTTTAGCCCATCAATTTCATATTTACGTAATGGCTTCTCTCCATTTTTCTCCCTCACGAGTATTTGCTCAAAGTGACTTTTAATTAGGATTGAAATGAAAGAGATGGCATCCACAAGATATAAGCGTTTATTTCAAATCATTATATAGCAGATGACATTCAAGCATCATTAAGTTGCCCCTCAACTCCGGCGTAAGCTTGCAATGGATCTTCATGAAGATCTGGCCCACCTTCAGCCAAGAAGCGGAAGAGTATGTAATCAGGATATTTGTAAGGCCTAAAACGTAAAGGATGCTCTTCATCCATCATCTCTCTCGGTGCCTGAAACAGGATCTCATCCTTTGGCCGACTATTGAAAATTGCACAGTATCTTTTTTGGTGGCCAGTAACTCTCACACGATGAAGAGTAGCAGGCAGCCTCCCGTTGCTCCAAGCCTATACAATTCACTTGTGTATTATGAAAAACAAGTCTGATCAGGATTGAATTGTTGTTGTTCTGTGGTATGAAATGTACATACCTGAAATGCTTCCCCAAGCATGACAGTGAAGGAGTTTGGCTGGGGCACCGGCCGAATCCATTCTCCATCCCTTGTCTGCACCTCCAGGCCATCTACTTCATACTGGCAGATTACAGTAAGAATGTTGGCATCAGCATGTGCCTTCATATTGACCTTTGATTCTTGATCGAATGGAATTCCATACTCTGTAAACCGAACGCCATGAATAAGTGATTCCACCAGAGAATCATAATGCTTTTCCATGCCCATACTTTGCAAGATCATCCTCACAACCATCCGCTCCAACTCCTGGACTTGCTTAGCAGCTGTCCAGACAGCGTTGCTACGTAAATAAACAAAACTATTAGGATTTTGGAAATTTTTACTGAAATAATAACAGTAATGGTGAGACAGGCTGGTACCTGAAGGTGGGATTCCCGTCAGGCCACATGAGGGAGGTGAACTGCTGGACGCTGTGGAGGGTGGGGGAGTCCTCGATACGCAAGCTATCGATGGGCGAATGGGGGCTCTGGCAGAAGTAACCGTGGTATGGCAATCCCACGTACTCGTTCCTAATCTTGATCTCCCTTGGAAGTTTGAACAGCTCAGGCAACACACCGCGGAAAAGTTGGTCCTTGGCGCCCTCGCTCACCGCGTCGTAGATGGCCTCAAAGCAGCCGAAGGACTCCAGGGCTGACATCACCTGCTCACGAGCAGCGTCCCAGCTCCCGCCGCCGGGGCTGCTCAGCGACAGCCCGCGGAAGTCAACACTCGGAATCCGGAGGTGGTTTCCATCAGAGGCCATTGTACTTCCTTGCATCAGGCTTCGGCGATTGTTGCCATTTTATAGTGCATTGAAAGGATGTGGGTCAGAGTAGGTACAATCTCTTGACCACAGAATTCGTACCATATATGGTATATAAATATAATTATAAAATAAAAAATAAGAAAAATATATAAAGTAAGAAAATTATAAAATAAGTATTTTCTAATAATAATTATTTTTTAATAATTAGGAAATAAATAAATATTTTCTAATAATAATTATTCTTTAATAATTTTCTCTAATAATTAGGAAACAAATAAGTATTTCTTAATAATAATTATTTTTTAATAATTAGGAAACAAATAAATATTTATTAATAATAATTATTCCTAATACATTTGGTGTCCCAGAAATTTCTGACATCAATCTTGCTGCAAGTAGCAAACAATCGAGGTCGAGAAAGTGACTTAGTAAGTGCATCAGCCAACTAATCCTCATCAGAAATATGAATAACTCGTAGTTCAGAGGCCTATAATAACGTTGAGGAGAAGTTGATGCTGATGGAGCCAGAGAATATGATCAAGATTCGCCTGAGAGAGCGTGACGTCTGTAGGCGTTATCTACGCAGAGGGGTAGGGATGTGAGCCATCAACAAAACTCAGTAAGTCATATCCGAATAGAAGAGACGTGAACTGCAAGCGCCAGGCAGAGTAATTGGAGATGGTGAATTTCAACGGTGCTTGAGCATTGATGTTAAGAACCACAAAGGCGGAAGGTGAATCATGAGTATTTGTGAGAGATAGCCAGCGAGTGACGTCGCTGTCGACAGCCATTATAGAAGGCGACTGGTGGATATTGTGGAGAAAAGAAAAAAAAATTATTGTTAAGCTTAACGCTCTGATACCATGTTGACGATAGAATTCGTACCCTTTATTAATGACAATATGTGGTATATAAATACCATTACAAAGTGAAAAATAGGAAAAATACATAAAATAGGAAAACATATAAAATACTAGAAAACAAATAAGTATTTCTTAATAATAATAATTATTCTCTAATAATTAGGAAACAAATAAGTATTTTCTAATAATAATTATTCTTTAATAATTAGGAAACAAATAAGTATTTCCTAATAATAATTATTTCCTAATACAATCGCTTATGACAACCTGTAATGTTTATAAAGAGTGTCTAGTAGTCCCGGAGCTACGCGGAAGGATATTTTATTGTGACATCCGCAGTTCAATCCGTAATTAAGGTGTATTTATAAGATCTTTTATCTAAATGAAATATATAATCATGGAATGCGGACTTCTGGATCATCTATTACAAGTACTTCTTGATTTATCCTAACAATTAATTAAAAAAATTTATAGAGATGAAGAAATCCTCTAAAATTCAGTAATATTTGATTTATTAATTAATTATTTTTTTTTAATAAAGAGCGTCCAATATCTATCTCGCGTAGCTAGATGGGAGATTATAAGGGAAGGATGTTTGGGATAAGTATTATTGTCTTTTTCTTCACAAAGAGTGTCCAGCATGCAACAATTGACCGAGGACCTTAATTAATTTTTTAAATATATTTTTAATTTTTTTTAAAAAAAATATAGATCAGATGCGCCCAGCCCAAGAGTTGTGTCCAGCATGTAGGCTGACCCAAACCATAACAAGCACAGTCTAAACTAGGAGAGTGTTAGAGTGCATACTAAAAGCCTAGTTTTTTGTAAACATTTATTTTGAAATAAAGAATCACATTGGTAAAAAAAAATTTACATTTATATGTTAAGTGTAGTTGTTCAATTAATTTATATTGAAGATAACATGGTATGTGGTGTCGCACACAGAAGATCATGTTATCAGTTCCTTATAAATTATAAATAGTAGCTCACGACCAAGATGGATAGGAACAAACTATTTGAACGGTCGTAGTATAATTAGGTATTAGTTTATCTTGACTATATAATTACACTAGTACACTTACAGTGTATTGAGTAGTACCATTTGAGGTAGTTTCTTTTTATACTAACTAAATAAAAGAACAAGACCTCTATTATTATGGAAGTGTGTGCTCTTAATCCTGATATAATAACAAGCACATATTTAGTATTTATTTCATTAATTTATCAATGGGTGAGATTTAGTTCGATAAATCAATAGACCCGATAAGTTGGGAAATAATATTACTTATAGTATGTGTTGTTGATTATAGAAGGAAACTGTGTCCTAGTGATCTAGTTTGATAATGCCCCCAAGAGGAGCTCATAAGAATTGTCATGTAAACCTTGTAGGTGGACTTAGTCCGACATGACGATAAGGTTGAGTGGTACTACTCTTGGAGCTAGATATTAATTAAGTGAGTTGTCAGTAACTCATTTAATTAATGGACATTCGATATCTTAAACACAGGGAGACTAACACACTCATGATAAGAAGGAGCCAAAAATATAATTTGGGATTGGTGCGGTAGTTCAATAATAATTCTTTAGTGGTATGAATTATTATTCATGAAATTAAGTTGGGTGTTCGAGGCGAACACGAGAAGCTTAATTTCATCGGGAGACCAAAACCAATTCCTTCTCTAGGTCCTTATCGTAGCCTCTTATTTATAAAGCCTTATACCCACCAAATACCCACTTCCTACCCACCTTAAGGTGCCCGGCCAAGCTAGCTTGGAGTCCAAGCTAGGGCCAGCCAAAACAAGGCTAATGGGTGCAAGTTAGTGGTCGGCCCTTGCTTGGAGCTCAAGGTAGGTGGGGCGGCCAAAATAAAATAAAAGTGATTTATTTTGTAAAATCTTTCCTTATGTGGAAGCTATGATTTTAAAAGAGAGTTTAAAATTTAAATCTTTCCTTTTATAGTTTTCTACAAAAGATTAAGAGAGAGATTAGTTATCTTTCCTTATTTGTAGTTAAAAGGAAAATTTTAATTTTGGAGAAAACTTTCCTTTTTATAAATCATCCACATGTTTTAAAAGAGAGATTTTAATTTATAAAAGTTTCCTTTTATAACCAACCATGAAGGGAATTTAAAAGAGAAATTTTTATTTTAAAAATTTTTGGAAACAAATAAGGAAGTTTTAATTTTTTTGTTTAAAACTTGCCTTATTTAGAAGCTTTGAGGTGGCCGACCATAAGAGAGATTAAAAAGGAATTTTAATTAAATTTTCCTTTTTATTCAATAGCAAGGAAAATAAGAAAGTTTTAATTATAATTAAATTTCCTTATTTGTTATGACCAAGGATTATAAAAAAGAGGGAGGGGGTGCCTTCATGAGACAAACAACTCTCTTCTATTCCTCTCTTTTCTTCCTTGATGTGGCAACCCCTAGTCTTCCTTTTCTCTTCTTCTTTAGTGGCCGGCGACACCCTCTCTTGGAGCTCTTGTGGTGGCCAGATCTTGCTTGGAGAAGAAGGAGAGAAAGGAGGCTTTGATCTATCATCCCTTTGAGCTTGAATGTTGGTGGCCTAAACTTGCAAGGAGGAAGGTGGTGGTGGTTCTCATCTCGGTAGATCGTCACCCACACGACGTCCGAGATAAGAAGAGGAATACGATAGGAGATCAAGAGGTTGCTGTTTACAAAGAAATGTATAACTAGTAATTCCATTCTGCATCATACTAGTTTTCTTTGTATGAATTTTGAAATACCAAACACAAAAGGCTTATGATTCTAGGTTTCGAATTTACGTTTCAATTTGTGTTTCTTTTCTTTTTCGATCTTGTGATTTGATTCTTCTTAGTGGTTAACCCTAGGGTTATTATAGGGAGATTAAATATTGAATTTCTTTAAAAGGCTTTGTCTAGGCGGTGGTGGATGATCTCATACCCAAGAAGGCCTAGTGCCTCGCTATGCGGTCCTGGAAACCAATTTTAGAAATAAATATTTAATCAACTTTGTAACATGGGTGGACTTGGATTAATAATGTTAAGCATCGTTTGTGATCCAAGTCTAAACCTCTAAGAACAAATAAGTTAAATTTGGAATCAATAATGTTAAGTTCTGTTTGCGATTCCGAGTTTAATTTCTAAAGAACACAATAGGTTGTTAGGAAAGGTTCGACACTTGTATAAAAATTTTTATACAGTGGAACCGGTACGATATTCCGAGTAGCAACCAATAGAGAGATGGCCCATGATACGATCGAATTTATCAAGTAATCAATATTCTTGATCATAAGAAAAAAATAATGCCCACTTTCAATTATCATTTTAGCAAAGTTACTTATCCTAACTAAGATGACTGAGATTGCCAGAGGACAAGCCATCAGTGATATGGATCTGAGGTTGACAAAGTCACCATGAACTAGAGGAAGGTGAGACTGTCAAAAGAGCTTGCTGATGCAGGATCAATTTAACATGACTCCTTAAACTTTAAAGGGACATAACTTTTGATTTGAGACTCAAAATCATGCTCTGTCAAATCTCATGCGTGCAAAATTTAAAGATCTACATTTGATGCAGAGATTAGGACGAGCCAATGTTAACGATCCGCAAGTGTACGGATACGTTGTCAGTAATAAAGAAAGATATCGTATCCATAGGGACTGGTTATAACCACTAAAGATATCTCAACACGAATTAGCTAAACAACTAATCAATTGATTTATAAAAACTAAGTGCAACTATGAAAAGTAAAGCATATAAATAAAAGCATAGAAACAAGAATAAGGGCTATGATAAAAGGATGTTCTAAGAGTTTTGGTTTCTTTATAATGCTATTCAATGTAAATGATCTACCAAATCTTATTCCTCAATTGTCCATCATTTGTAGAATGTTGCCGATTCTCTCTTGCAATAGACAACCGGCTTAGGACAAAAATCTATATCTTAATGTGATCAATTAGGAATGATTCCTATGATATCCTTACACGGGCTTGCCTGTCACGAGCATCCCTCGGATAATCAACATAGAAATTCATTACTTCTCAACCATATCAAGGTATAAAAGATTAGCGGACACAATCTATCATTCCCCCTTGAATGACCTTATTTCACCTTCAAAATTATCCCTCAATCGTTCTTACATGAGCTTGTCTGTCACGTATGTCCCTCGGATAATCGAATGAGGAATTACCTCTACAAAACCCACAAGATACTCAAACATTCAATCAAGTATGGTAATTAAGTCCAATTACAACAATCTACACAAGATCAAATAGATATAAACAAGACAAAATCATAGAAATAGGAAATTGGCAAATCCACAAGAGTTTACATCAAATCATATTACAAATACTCCCTCCATCCTATAACAAGGAGATCTAATCCATAGAACAAGAAAAGAAACCCAAAGACAAGAAGATCACAAGCATCTTGATCCCAAAATCCAAGAAGAGAAAGGGAAGAAAAGCTTATCTATGATAAAGAAAGGTCTTCGGATCCAATCCTTGATCTTGGAGTCGATTCGTTGAAGATATGCCCTTAGATCGCTGAAAAAATCCCTTTAAGAAGGTGGGGAATCGCCCAAATCTTGTTTTCCCCCAAAAGGGAGAACTCCCCTTTCAAATGATAAAAGAACCCCTTATATAGATCAGGGCTTTTAGGCGCCACACGACCCCGAGACCCGACCGTGTAAGGCTCACACGACCTAGGTCATTCTCTTCACTGCCCATCTCACATGGTCGTGTGATGCACACGACTGTGACATGTTCTGCCACTGCCATCCTTGCACGACCGTGTAGATCTACATGACCTGTGTTGCCTCCAGCTCTGGAAATCATGCACGGTCGTGTCTGAGACACGACTAGGGTTTGTTTGGCTTCTGGGAAAGTTGCACAGCCGTGTAGATCTACACGACTGTGTACTGCTTTGGCTCTAGAAAGTTTGCACGACCGTGTAGATATACATGACCATGACTCTCTTGGCTTCAAAAATTGGCACAACCGTGTGATGCACACACGACCGTGGCCTTTTCCTTTTCTGCAGAAGCTACACGGGTGAGCATCATCACATAGCCTGGACATTGCCCTACTCTGCCAATGCTGCATGGGTGAGCATCACCACACGACCTAGGTCACTCTCCCAGACATGGTCGTGTGGCACTCCAAGATGGTGTCTTCCTCCTTTTGTTAGCTTGCAGATTTGGCCTCGATCATAAATTCTTCTCCAAATATAACTCCTATGTACATAAAATGCACAAAAGTAGATCTCCGAACAAAAAGAATAAATATGCTAAAAGCAAAGTTGGAAGTACGAAAATGCATAGATAAAGCATGCACAAAATATGTGAATGTGTGTCAAAACATGCTAAACAAGTGTATACAATCTACACACATCAGCCAACCTTGCATGAGTTAATTGCCACGGTGTAGGTCAAAGTTAAGACGGTCAATGCCAGAGTTGCAAGGCTCGTCCTAGCCCAAGCAGGGGTGGCTGCATTAGCCGATCTGATATATATTGGCCGCTCGGGTATATATTTACCGCTCGGATGTACACTGGTCGATCGCCCTAAGTGTGTCTGGTCGGCTCGGGCGGGGCCGACCAAGACATCCGTTCTGTGCGGCGTATGACCTAGAGCAAAATAAGAGGAAGAGAAAATTAATAGAACACTCCATCATTAATGAAGCCAAGGCAAAAGGAAACACTCCATCATTGAATGCTAAGCAGCTAAAACAAAGTTGCCTTCTGCAAGTAATTAATGTCATTAAATAGAAGAAGATGGAAGGTCACAGAGAAAGGTATAAAAGACAGGGAAGTCTCATATCTTGGCAAGATTTTCATTATCTATTCTGCTCTATTTTTCTCTTCCTGCCTGTTTCTGACTTGAGCATCGGAGGGCCAACGCTAGGGACCCCTTCCCTGGTTTTGGTTTTGCTTTGCAGAGGATCGAGAGGAGCGAGGTCTTCTTCTCGCCAGCAGAGCCGTCCCATTCCCGACTTTCCAGCTTCAAGGTTTCGGACAGGATCATTTTGGCGCCGTCTGTGGGAATGTCACCTGTATCCGAACAAGAAGATGGAAGACGCTGGATGATTCACGACGGTGGCATTGATGCAAGAAGAATTTGATATGTTGATATAAGCCCGAGCAACAATGATATTGTAGCAGCAACATGCATTATCTGAGCACCAGGTACACAAGCCTGCAGCATCCGTGGCAGGTCATTAGGATGATCGGGGGGACCGAGCAGAGCAATTTTCTGCTCTGGAACCAAACAAAAGGCCGATTGACACATATGGTGAGGCCCCTAATGTGCCAAACCCATTCCTCCATCAAGCACCGATCTGGGCTCCATCAGAAGAGAAGGTCCGAGCGGATATATGTCGGGGATCTTCCTCGGATGAGGGGCCCAATTGTTAGTTAGAGCCTTAGAGCCAATCATTTGATGATTGTTGTATGGACTCATTGTATCATATTCTTATATATAAATGCATTTGGTTTTGGTTATTATGTTTACTTGTATTGGTGCCAAATAAACTAAGTATAATAGCGTCCTTGAGTAGAAGGTTCTTACCTATATCAATCGATTGGTTGAATCGATAGTGAGATGATATAGGGAACACTACTCTTAATCATTCCTAGTCTAGTATTAACATTCAGGGACAATGTTAATGCAATAAGACTAGCATGTAGGTCAACTCGATGACTTGATCTCACAAGTCATGGATATAGAGATATCAAGTTAACACATGGGTATGCATTGGAGAATGTATACTGAATGACCCGTCATGAGAAAGTATCATGGATCGTTATATGAGTGTCATATACTTTCTCATGTGGCTATTAGTATGACTACTAGTTCTTGGACCTAAAGTCACCATGGTTCCCTACATAAGGAGTTATGTACTTTGGTTTCGTCAAACGTCATCCGTAACTGGGTGGACTATAAAGGTGATTACTAGGTATGTAACAAATTATGTGGAGGGATGTGAGTGATGTAGATGAGATCTATCCCTCCTATATGACGGGAGTGACATCGATATTCTTGATAGAGTGAGACCACTAAGTGCATGACCATGCCCAAATGAGTCAATATGAGATGTTGAGCTCATTTGATTGAGTGAGTCTACTTGGAGTTCAAGATTTAGATTGATTAGAGGATGACACGGTCTATGCCTCACATTGATCAATCTAGATGTCAAGGATAGAAGGACACTTGCCATATTTTGTGAGGAGTCACAATTAGTAGTCACAAGGTGATGTTGGATCTCAACATTCTTGTAACTTGGGTAGTAATGATATGTTGCTAGATACCGCTCATTACTTATGTTTCTAAATGGGTTTAGAAGTATTGCCAACGTTACAAGATTTATAGGGTCACACACAAAGGATAATTAGATGGAGATTAGGTTCATATGATGAACCAAGAGGATTAGATTCATGTGATGAATCAAATTGGATTAAGAGTAATCCTAATTGAACTAATTGAGTTGGACTCAATTTAATTCATGTGTTCAATGAGTCTAATTTAGATTATGACTCATTGAATCAATTTAATTAAATGAATTAGATCCATTATATTAAATTGGCTTGAATCAAATGGTTGGATTTGATCAACCATGGGAGTTATAATATCAAGTTTGACTTGACTTGAGAGGAAGAAGAAAAGTCAAGTTTGACTTGACTATATGCCACCTCATTTGTGAGTTGGCATTAAGTGGCCTAATGATGATATGCCACATCATCATGTTTAGCACATGTGTGTGCCACCTCATGAAGGTTACAAATCTCCTCTTTAATGGCCACATTAAATGAGAATGGAGGTTACAACTCCAATAGTGGCCGACCACTTATGGTGTGGAATGGAGTTGATTTTTTATTCAAGGCATTCATTCCTCCTTCTTCCTCTCTTCTTAATCTCCCTCCCCTCCTCCTTGGCCAAACCATCTAAGGTGCTAGCACACCTTTGTTTGGTCTTCTCCACTTAGTTTGTTCGTGTGGATACTTCTAGAGGATCATACACTTGACGATCTCGAGATCCGGCGAACAGTTGGACGAGCGGGATTGTGAAGGGCATCGCATCGAGGGTAAATCTATTAACATGTAAATCTAGTGTAGATCTAGGGGTTAGAAACTCATACTCAAAATTTTACGAAATTATTTTACTTTGCACGGATCCGGTGGCATGGGAATCAGGGTTTCCGCAATGCGAAAAAGCAGTTTTTGCGGCCCGAAATTCCCAACAGTGGTATCAGAGCCACGTGTGAAGTCTTGTACGAGTTTAATTTGTATTTTTATGAAAAATCTCAGTTCTGTAATATTCTGTGAATTTTCTATTTTTATAGTTTTTATGGGTAATTTTCTCGTAGAAGCGAAGAACAAGTATTTAGACACTTGTAGGCTTCGGCTACCGAGAAGCTTTTTCCGAAACGGCAAGGTTTCGTCCCAAATCTTTTTGGGACAGCGGGCTAAGGTGCTGTAGGATCACTAAGGAACACTCGCGATGGTTATATCGCAGGTAGGGGTGCTGCCCCTTACCCCGCAAGGGACTTCGTTCCGCGATTGCGCCCGAAAATCCGCTAAACGGAACCGCCGGGAATTTTACTCATAAAAATTGTAAACATTGTAGTAAAAATTACAGAAAATTATAGAAAATATATAATTTAGAATTATGTATTATTTTGTGATAGTCATGGCCCAAAAGACCCAAATTGGATTTAAAAAAAATGTGTTGTAATTCATATTACGGTATGCGCGCCGTCATTTGTGTTGTGTGTGCTGTATACGCGACCTGCGCGTCGTGCCTCTCTTTTATTCTTGTTGTAAATTAGTTTAGACTCGAATGTAACTCGAGTTTCAAAATTGTAATGTACAAAATTAGAGCGGTGGAAGGTCCACTCGAGACGGAGTTACGAGGAGGGCGCGAGCAACACAAGGTGGTCAAAGAGAGGAGCTTGAGAAGCTGTTGACCCTAGGTTGACCATCCGATCTTCTCATTGGCTTGAGAAGATCGTAGTAAGGCCATGACTAATCACAAATAATTTAATTAATTACTTGTGTGTTTATATGTGATGCATGCTAGTATAGTAATTAATTAGCGCCTTAACGATTAGATTAGATCTAAATCGTGTACAAGATGCACCCTATCGATTAGATTAGATCTCAATCGCATCAACTCAAATGCCTACCATGCCATGATACCTATCACTACCTCGATCACATGTGTTGTTGAATATGCCAAAGCAGAGCAACACATATTATCTTGGTAGGGTACGGAGGGACAATCTTGGTCCCGCCTATTAACGCATAGGTGAGTACAACTCAATTAGATTGAGTAACTAGTTAACTCAATTGGATCGAGTTTAACTATAGGCATTTTCCAATGGCTGGTAGATAGGTCAAAATCACATTTATATTAACTCTTGGGCGTATTAGCCAAGGCTAACTCGAGTTTTAATATAAATACGGATCTTGATCCTATAAACAAGAGTTGCATAGAGATGTAATTGGTAAATTGTTACCTACCAATCATACTAAGTATTGGGCGATTTAGCCAAAGCTAACTCAAGGTGTAGTATGATGTGGATCTTGTCCCACTTGAATTATAAAATTCAGTGGGAGCATCATTTAGTTAAAGGCCTAATTAAATGTTTAAAAGAATATAATATTTATTTTCTGTATTTTTCTGTTGTAGATTACCATGTCGAACACGAACACCTTCTCTCTGCGTTTTGTCCTTGATAAGGACAAGCTCAACGGAGAAAATTTCCTGGACTGGTACAGGAATCTGAGAATAGTTCTCACCCAAGAACGTAAACTATACGTTCTGGAGCAGCCCATTCCGGAGGCTCCTCCTGCCACTACCACGCGAGCTGACCAAGATGCTTACAAGAAGCATCAAGATGACGCATTAGATGTGTCATGTCTAATGCTCGCGACCATGAACTCTGAGCTTCAGAAGCAACACGAGTTGATGGGTGCTTACGATATGGTTGAACATCTTCGTCAACTGTATCAAGGACAAGTGAGGCATGAGAGATTCGAGATCTCTAAGGCACTATTTTAGTGCAAGATGTCAGACGGGGCTCCTGTAGGTCCATATGTACTCAAGATGATTGGGTACATAGAGAACCTACAGAGGTTGGGGTTCCCACTTGGCCAAGAGCTGACCACTGACCTGATCTTACAGTTCTTGCCAGATATCTATAGTCAATTCGTTCTAAATTATAACATGAACGAAATTGATAAGCCACTGCCCGAGCTGCTTAGCATGTTAAGAACTACTGAGCTCAATCTTAAGAAGGTTAAGCCCAACTTTGTTCTGATGGTTCAGAAACATAAGGGCAAGGGCAAGCCCAAAGGCAAGGGAAAGTCCCAAGCCAAGGGCAAAGGCAAGGCACTGAAGCCTAAAGGAGGGGTCGCCAAGGATGCTACCTGCTTCCACTGCGGTCAGACTGGGCATTGGAAGAGGAACTGCAAGGTGTACCTGGAAGATCTTAAGAAGAAGCGAAGTGAGACTTCCACTTCAGGTATATATGTTATAGAAGTCAATCTATCTATTTCTTCATCATGGGTATTAGATACCGGATGTTCTTCTCACATTTGTACTAATGTGCAGGTGCTGAGAAATAGCAGAGCATTGACGAAGGGCGAGGTGGACCTACGAGTAGGCAATGGAGCATGGGTTGCTGCTGTTGCTGTAGGAACTTATCATCTATCTCTGTCCTCTGGTCTTGTATTAGAATTAGATGAATGTTGTTATGTGCCTGCTTTAATTAAGAACATAATTTCAGTTTCTTGTTTGGACAAGAAAGATTTCTCTTTTATAATAAAGGACAAATGTTGTTCTGTTTATTTAAAAGATATGTTCTATTGTAGTGCACCTCTGATGAACAGACTCTACATTTTAGACCTTGAAAGTCCTATCTATAACATAAATACCAAGAGGTTCAAGTCAAATGACATGAACCAAACCTATCTCTGGCACTGTCGCTTAGGTCATATAAATAATAAGCGCTTATCCCAGCTCCATAAGGATTGTTTGCTGGACTCATTTGATTTTGAATCTTATGAGACGTGCGAGTCATGCCTACTAGGCAAGATGACCAAGACTCCCTTTAGTGGGCACAGCGAAAGAGTTACTGATTTGTTAGGACTTATACATAGTGATGTATGTGGCCCTTTCAATGTCACTGCTAGAGGCGGTTATAGGTACTTCATCACATTGACTGATGACTTCAGTAGATATGGTTATGTGTACTTGATGACACATAAGTCTGAATCTTTTGAAAAGTTTAAAGAATTCAAGAATGAAGTATAGAACCAGCTTGGCAAGAGTATTAAGATACTTCGATCAGATCGAGGTGGAGAATACCTTAGCCATGAGTTTCGTGACTATCTAGCTGAGTGTAGGATTCTATCCCAACTCACTCCTCCTGGAACACCATAGTGGAATGGTGTATTTAAAAGGAGGAACCGTACCCTATTAGATATGGTACGGTCTATGATGAGTCACACAGATCTTCCTATATTTCTTTGGGGCTATGCTCTAGACACGGCAGCTTTTATACTCAACCGAGTTCCATCCAAGGCCGTGATAAAGACACGATATAGGATATGGACTGGGAGAGATGCCCAGGTGTCTTTCATGAGGATTTGGGGTTGTGAGGCTTACGTACGACGTCAAGTCTCAGACAAATTAGGACCCAAATTCGACAAGTGCTATTTCATCGGATATCCCAAGGAAACTAAGGGATATTACTTCTACATTCCCAGTCAGCACAAGGTAGTTGTGGCAAAGACTGAGGTCTTTCTAGAAAGGGACTTTGTTTCTAGAAAGACTAGTGGGAGTATGTTCGATCTTAAAGAAGTTCAAGATGTGAACAATAGCACTAAAGCCTCGATGGAAGTTGAACTGGAACCACAAAGTGTTGTGGATGATGTTGTTCCACAAGGAGTTGAGGAACAACAACCAGTTCAAGTAAACATACCTCTTCGCAGGTCTGATAGTGTACGTCGTCAGCCTGAGAGATACTCATTTCTCTTGTCTGACCATGATGACGTTGTACTCATAGAGGATGAGCCTACCACCTATCAGGAAGCTGTGATGAGACCAGATTCCCAGAAATGGCTAGAGGCCATGAGATCCGAAATGGAATCCATGTACACCAACCAAGTATGGACTTTGGTTGATCCACCTAAAGGGGTAAAACTCATTGGGTGTAAGTGGATCTTTAAGAGAAAGACTGACATGGATGGACTTATCTATAAGGGGGGTAGCTAAAGGTTTCAAGCAGATTCATGGTATTGACTACGATGAAACCTTTTCTCCAGTAGCGATGTTTAAGTCCATTCGGATCATGCTTGCTATTGCAGCATACCATGACTATGAGATATGGCAGACGGATGTCAAAACCGTGTTTCTGAATGGAAACCTGCTCGAGGATGTGTACATGACACAACCTGAGGATTTTGTAGATCCACAGCATACTAGCAAAGTATGCAAGCTGCATAGGTCCATTTATGGACTAAAGCAAGCTTCTCGGAGTTGGAATCTTCAATTCGATGATGCAATCAAACAGTTTGGTTTCATCAAGAATGAAAATGAACCTTGTGTCTACAAGAAGGTTGTAGGGGACATAGTTGTCTTCCTCATATTGTATGTGGATGACATACTACTCATTGGGAAAGACATCCCTTTGCTACAGTCTGTCAAGACTTGGCTAGGGATTTGTTTCTCAATGAAGGACTTAGGTGAAGCATCCCGCATTCTAGGCATACAAATCTATAGAGATAGATCTAAAAGGATGCTTGGCCTAAGTCAGAGTACATATATTGACAAGGTACTCCTTCGGTTTGCCATGCAGAACTCCAAAAAGGGATTTCTGCCGATGTCACATGGCGTGAGTCTTTCGAAGACTCAAGGTCCCTCTTCTAGAGAGGAGAGAGACCGCATGGATCAAATCCCTTATGCCTCAGCCATAGGATCTATCATGTACGCCATGCTATGTACTCGTCCTGATGTCTCGTATGCTTTGAGCATGACGAGCAGATACCAGTCAGATCCAAGTGAAAGTCACTGGATAGTGGTCAAGAATATTCTTAAGTACTTAAGAAGGACTAAAGAATATTTCTTGATATATGGAGGCGATGACGAGCTAGCTGTAAAGGGTTACAGTGATGCTAGCTTTCAGATCGACCAGGATGATTATTGATCGCAGTCAGGGTTCGTGTTTTGCATAAATGGTGGTGCTGTGAGCTGGAAGAGTTCGAAGCAGGACACAGTCGCTAATTCTACAACAGAGGCCGAGTACATTGCTGCATCAGAGGCAGCAAAGGAGGCAGTTTGGATCCGCAAGTTCATCACTGAACTTGGGGTGGTTCCTAGTATCGCTGACCCTATTGAACTCTATTGTGACAACAATAGAGCTATAGCATAGGCTAAGGAACCTCTCTCACACCAGCTTACCAAACACATACTACAGCGCTTCCATATCATTCAAGAGATCATTGATAGAGGAGATGTGAAGATTTGCAGAGTACCCACAGAGGCTAACATCGCAGATCCCTTGACCAAGGCTTTGGTACAGAGAAAGCATAATAGTCACACTAGGTCATTAGGCCTTAGAGCCTACACTGATTGACACTAGTGCTAGTGGGAGATTGTTAGTTAGAGCCCTAGAGATAATCATTTGATGATTGTTGTATGGACTCATTGTATCATATTCTTATATATGAAGACATTTGGTTTTGGTTATTATGCTTACTTGTATTGGTGCCAAATAAACTAAGTATAATAGCGTCCTTGAGTAGAAGGTTCTTACCTATATCAATCGATTGGTTGAATCGATAGTGAGATGATATAGAGAACACTACTCTTAATCATTCCTAGTCGAGTATTAACATTCAGGGACAATGTTAATGCAATAGACTAGCTAGCATGTAGGTCAACTCAATGGCTTGCTCTCACAAGTCATGGATATAGAGATATCAAGTTGACACATGGGTATACATTGGAGAATGTATACTGAATGACCCGCCATGAGAAAGTATCATGGATCGTTATATGAGTGTCATATACTTTCTCATGTGGCTATTAGTATGACTACTAGTCCTTGGACCTGAAGTCACCATGGTTCCCTACATAAGGAGTTATGTACTTTGGTTTCGTCAAACGTCACCCGTAACTAGGTGGACTATAAAGGCGATTACTGGGTATATAACAAATTATGCGGAGGGATGTGAGTGATGTAGATGGGATCTATCCCTCCTATATGACGGGAGTGACATCAATATTCTTGATAGAGTGAGACCACTAAGTGCATGGCCATGCCCAAATGAGTCAATATGAGATGTTGAGCTCATTTGATTGAGTGAGTCTACTTGGAGTTCAAGATTTAGATTGATTAGAGGATGACACGATCTATGCCTCACATTGATCAATCTAGATGTCAAGGATAGAAGGACACTTGTCATATTTTGTGAGGAGTCACAATTAGTAGTCACAAGGTGATGTTGGATCTCAACATTCTTGTAACTTGGGTAGTAATGATGTGTTGCTAGATACCGCTCATTACTTATGCTTCTAAATGGGTTTAGAAGCATTGCCAACGTTACAAGAACCTATAGGGTCACACACAAAGGACAATTAGATGGAGATTAGGTTCATATGATGAACCAAGAGGATTAGATTCATGTGATGAATCAAATTGGATTAAGAGTAATCCTAATTGAACTAATTGAGTTGGACTCAATTTGATTCATGTGTTCAATGAGTCTAATTTAGATTATGACTCATTGAATCAATTTAATTAAATGAATTAGATCCATTATATTAAATTGGCTTGAATCAAATGGTTGGATTTAATCAACCATGGGAGTTATAATGTCAAGTTTGACTTGACTTGAGAGGAAGAAGAAAAGTCAAGTTTGACTTGACTACATGCCACCTCATTTGTGAGTTGGCATTAAGTGGCCTAATGATGATATGCCACATCATCATGTTTAGCACATGTGTGTGCCACCTCATGGAGGTTACAAATCTCCTCTTTAATGGCCACATTAAATGAGAATGGAGGTTACAACTCCAATAGTGGCCCACCACTTATGGTGTGGAATGGAGTTGATTTTTTATTCAAGGCAATCATTCCTCCTTCTTCCTCTCTTCTTGCTCTCCCTCTCCTCCTCCTTGGCCGAACCATCTAAGGTGCTAGCACACCTTTGTTTGGTCTTCTCCACTTAGTTTGTTCGTGTGGATACTTCTAGAGGATCGTACACTTGACGATCTCAAGATCCGGCGAACCGTTGGACGAGCGGGATTGCGAAGGGCATCACATCGAGGGTAAATTTCTTAACATGTAAATCTAGTGTAGATCTAGGGGTTAGAAACTCGTACTCGAAATTTTACGAAATTATTTTACTTCGCACGGATTCGGTGGCATGGGAATCGAGGTTTCTGCAACGCGAAAAAGTGATTTTTACGGCCCGAAATTCCCAACACCATTCAGAATGCACGTAAGGGGAAAGTGCCAAGGAAAAGAGAATCGCCCGAACGGGTCAATCAATAGTTCTCGTAGGGGATTCTGGACGAGCCTCTGCCGAAATATTACAACCCGCTGATGATCGAGGAATATAATGGAACGACAGACCCCGATGACCATTTGGCCAAGTTTGATAACGCGGCCACACTTCACCAATACACTAATTGGGTGAAGTGTCGAGTCTTCCTCACTACGTTGGCTGGATCGACGCAAGGATGGTTCAAACGATTGTCGAGCGGCTCAATCCATAGTTTCAAGGACTTTCGAGTGACCTTCCTACATCACTTTGCCAGCAGTCGTCGCTACCAGAAGATGAGCATAAACTTGTTCTCGCTCAAGCAAGGGCCCAGGGAGGCATTGAAGGCTTATATCCAGCGCTTTAATCAGGTGGCAATGGACATCTCGGCCATCTCCTCGGATGTGCTGGTGAATGCCTTCACACAAGGGCTCACTAAGGGAGAGTTCTTCTGGTCGCTCATTCGGAAACCACCAAGGGACTTCAGCCACCTACAAAAGAAGGTCAACGAATATATCAATGTGGAAGAAACTCAGGTGGCAAGAAAGAAGGAGACACCCACCGAGCAAACAAACAAAGTTGAACGACGTCAGCCGAGCTATCATCAACCTTCCAAGGGACCGCGATTAGGAGCTCTGCCACACCAGGAGGCCAGGACACAGGTCGTACAGCATGTGGAGGCCGCTCGTCCAAGAGGTAGGCCGATGTATTACTCCTTCCACTAGTTGCCAACATACAGTACCCGGGACTGCTATGATTTAGCGGCAAGTAGATCGCGTGAGTACCACCGCCGATTACCACATTCCGACCGACGACATTGAAGACGATCTGCAGGGCGAAGGAAGGAGGAAGGAAGGATGACTGAGCCACACCATCGACTGCCAAGGAATCGAGGCCCCGACCGAGACTTTGCGAACAGGGTAGAACTTCGGCTCAAGATGAGAACAGGAGCAACGTTGCTAGGGGAGAAATAGCATGATCGTCGGAGGGTCAGCCGGTGGTGATTCCAAACCGATGAAGCCGCACGCTCAACAACTCGGGGACCACGTAAGGAGCCGTAGTGAAGTGCATGAGCAGATATATATCTGTATAAGCGCATGTATGCCTTTTGGATGCAGGAAGGATATGAATAAAAATGAAGTACTCCAGACTCTTGAGCTGGTCGTCTAAGTTAAAAGTTGAGCAGTGACTATAAACTCTTATCTACGTATTTCAATGGTCGAGCGGCGACCTTAAACCCCTGTCTTCACCGATGGTCAAGCGATAACCTTAAAATCCTGTCTTCACCGACGGTTGAATGGTGACCTTAAACTCCTGTCTTCACCGACGATCGAGCGGTGACCTTAAGCCCCTATCTTCATCGATGGTCGAGCGGTGACCTTAAACTCCTATCTTCACCGAAGGTCGAGCGACGACCTTAAACCCCTGTCTTCACCGACAGTCGAGCGATGACCTTAAACCCCTATCTTCACCGACGATCGAGCGGTGTCCTCAAACCCCTGTTTTCATCGACGGTCAAGCAGCGACCTTAAACCCCTGTCTCCACCGACGGTCGAGTGGCGACATTAAACCCCTGTCTCCACCGACGGTCGAGCGGCGACCTTAAACCCCTGTCTCCATAGACGATCGAGCGACGACCTTAAACTCCTATATTCATCGATGGTCGAGCAGCAACCTTAAACCCCTATATTCATCGATGGTCGAGCAGCAACCTTAAACCCCTGTCATCATCAACGGTCGAGCGGCAACCTTAAACCCCTGTCGACATCAACGGTGACCTTAAAACCCATCTACGCTATTAAATGGTCGAGCGATAACTTTGACAGATTGATCGGCTAAGAATATAGATAAGCCATTACCGATCGAATGAGCACAAAAACACACTTGCGCGCTACAAACAATTGACATAAATACAAGTCGAAAATGGCAAATGGCCAGAAAGGGACAAAAGAAAATGGTTCGGCAGGCGGACTCATGTTAGAGTGTATACTAAAAGCCTAACTTTTGTATAAACATTTATTTAGAAATAAAGAATCACAATGGTCAAATATCTACATTTATTTGTTAAATGTAATTTGTTCAATTTATTTATATAGTAGATGACATGGTGTGTGGTGTCACACACAGAAGATCATGTTGTCGGTTCTTTATAAATTATAAACAGTTGCTTGCGACTAAGATGGAAAGGAACAAACCGTTGAAGTAGTCGTAGTGTAATTAAGTATTAGTTTATCTTAACTAATAAATTACAATAATACACTCCAAGTGTATTGAGTAGGACCATTTTAGGTAAGTTCTTTTTATACTGACTTTATAAAAGAACTAGACCTTAGTTATTATGGAAGTGTGTGCTCTTAATCCTAATATAATAACAAATACATATATTTAGTATTTATTTCTTTGACTTATCAATGGGTGAGATTTAACTCGATAAGTCAATAAGCCCGATAAGTTGGGAAATGATATTACTTATAGTGTGTGTTGTTGAGTATAGAAGGAATTTGTGTCCTAGTTATCTAGGTTGAGAATGTCCCCAAGAGGAGCTTATAAGGATTGTCATGTTAAACTCTGCAGGTGGACTTAGTCCGACATGACAATGAAGTTGAGTGGTACTACTCTTGAAGCTAGATATTAATTAAGTGAGTTGTCAGTAACTTACTTAATTAGTGGACATTCGTTATCTTAAACATAGGGAGACTAACACACTCATGATAAGAAGGAGCCCATAATGTAATTTGGGGTTGGTGCGGTAGTGCAATAATAACTCTCTAGTGGAATGAGTTATTATCGATGAACTTAAGTTGTGTGCTCGAGACGAATGCGGGATACTCAAGCTCATCAAAAGGCCAAAACCAATTTCTCCTCTAGGTCCCTTGTCGTAGCCTCATTAAACCCTCAAGTCCATCCAAAGAAAGACCCATCTTGGTGTCCAAGAAGGGGGCCGGTCCATTGCTTGGTGACCAAGCAATGGCCGACCACATCTCCTCTCAAGAGGGCCGACCCTATGCTTGGTGTCCAAGCATAGGAAGGGCCAGCCACAATAATACAAACAAGGAGGGGTGTTTTTGAATTTTTAAAATATTCTCTTTGTAGAAAACTACAAGTTTTAAAAGAGAGATTTTAAATTTAAAAACTTTTCTTATTTGAATTAGGCCACATGTTTTAAAAGAAAGTTTAAAAGTTTTAAAACTTTCCTTTTTTAACCATCCTCATGATTTAATAAAAAAGAAGAGAAGTTTTAAAATTTAAATTTTCTATCACCATGTTAAAAAAGGAAATTTTATAAGAGAAGTTTTAAATTTTAAAACATGGTTTTAATTTTTAAAACTTTCCTTTTTTAACTCCTACTTTAGGAAATTGAAAAAGAGCTTGTAAAATTTTATAAGAGGATTTCTTCTTGTAAAATTTTATATAAAAAAAATATATTTCCTTATAGGGGCCGACCACCCTTGCTTGGTGCCCATGCAAGGGGCCGACCAATAGGATTAAATCATCATCCAATCTAATCTATGATTGGTGATTGATTCAATCAAGAGGAAAGAAAAGGAAAAATAAAAAGGAAAAATAAAAAGGAAAAAGGAAAAACATGAGGAAGATTTTAATTTTTGTAAAAAGTTTTTCCTTATTTGCCTTGGGCAAGTATTATAAAAGAAGGGGAGGAGAGACTTCATTGATTAATGAATTCTTTTTCTCTCTTTTCTCTAGTCTCCTCCTTAGGGTCGACCCCTAGCTCTTTATCATGCTAGGGCCGGCCACATATTGCTTGTGGTTCCTTTAAGTGGCCGGATACAAGAAGGAGGAGAAGAAGAAGAAGAAGAAGAAGAAGAAGAAGAAGAAGGCATCTAATTCTAGCCTCTTGCTTGTGCTCTCTCATAATGGCCGGATCTCTCCCCTTCCCTTTCCCTTGCTCTCTTTGGTTCCTAAATTGGTGGTGGTGGCCAGATTTTAGAGGAGGAAGAACAAAGCTCTTTGGGTGGTGTTCATTTTGGAGGATCGTCACCCACACGACGTCCAAGGCGAGACGAGGAATACGATAGAAGATCTCAAGGTCATTAGCATACAAAGAGAAGGTATAATTAGCAATTATTTTCCGCATCATGATAGTTATTTCTTTTTGTAAGAATTTCAAACACAAGAGGCATTAGATCTAGTTTTTCGAATTAGTTTTTCGAGTTTGTGTTTTCTTCTTTTTCAAATTTGTGATTTGATTGTTCTTTTTGGTTAACCTAGAGTTATTTAAGGAAATTAAATATTAGCTTTCCTTAAAAGGCTTTGTCTAGGCGGTGATGGTTGCTCCCATATCCAAGAAGGCTATGTGCCTCGCCATGCAGTCTTGGAAGCCAATTTTGAAAATTAATATTTAATGGGATTAATAACATAGGTGGATTTGAATCAATAGTGTTAAGTTCCGCTTGCGATTCAAATCTAAACCATTAAGAACAGATAAGTTAAATTTGGAATCAATGATGTTAAGTTCCGTCTGCGATTCCTAATTTAACTTCTAAAGAACACAATAGGTTATTTAAGGAAATGTTCGACACTTGTACAAAATTTTTGTACAGTAGAGCCGGTACGATTTTCCTAGGACTAACCAACAATTGGTATCAGAGCTAGGGTTTGCCTTTGTGTGTTTATAATTCAAATAGGTTATGCACATGTCATACATAATTTAGGCAGTATAATAGTAGGATGTGATAACTTTTTGGTTGTAAGCTCCAACTATTATGGCTTATAGATGTTGTGTGTGATTGGACCCTTGAACATGTCAAGGGCATTATTGTGTGTGTGCATGATTGTATGTAACTAATACAGCAGGAGCTGTATTAGGCCTAGGATTTTAGAATTTTATTTTTGATCTAGATTTCATGTATATTCCCTCGTGGAATATAGGATCGACACATGTAAAATTCTATTTTTGTCGCCGATCGGATGCTTGCGAAGCGTGGTACTTTTGAAGCACCAGAGGCGCAGCGGAATAAGAAGCAAGATGGATGCAACATCTCGACCCAATGGCGGTGGCTAAAGATGGCAGCAGCTAGGGTTGGAGCACACGGAGGACAGTGATGGAAAATGCCATAATAGTTGGAAAAATAATTTCCATATTTATTGCTTTTATTTACTGTGATGTGTATGTATGCATGTGATGTATGTTAGGATAGTTTAAAATTCCTCACTTTAAATAACTAAGTTGGAGAGGGATTTATTTTAATAAATTCCATGGTCTCCATTACTGGTTTGTAAGTGATGCAAACAAACATGCGCGTTGGCTCTGAGTGCCTTCCTCCATATATGATGAGTTTGTTTGCGGATCACTAGATTAAACTTCCATTTAGGATGACTATAGGAAATTAATTAAGAGCGTGTGATCTTCCCCATCAGAAGGGGCACAATCTTATTAATAGACTTAGTGTCAAGTAATGGTATACACCTAGACACGTCTAATAGTATCCTCCCCATCGGAGTCATTGCTATTATTTGTGTGACCAAAGGAAAACCAACTATTAATTTGTCAAAAATATAAGTTGACAAGATAATAAAATTAAACCCCCCTCTTACAAATGACGAGTTTTTTATACGTCCACACTATCATGGCATACAAAATTCACGGTGTATGAGGTAATTTTATTTGTCAGGATGACAATAAAAATAAAATTAATGGGAAAAACTCCTCTTACAAATGTTTGGTTTTGTATACCTCCACACTATCGTGGCATACAAAATTCATGGTGTTTGAGGTAATTTTATTTGTCATAAAGATTTATTGACAAGATAATTAATGGGTAAAACCCTCCTCTTACAAATGTTCGAATTTGTATACGTCCACACTATCGTGGCATGCAAAATTCCCGGTGTTTGAGGTGTTGGTGAATTTAAATAATATTGTTTGAGGAATCAATGTTATTTTAAATTCAAAGTTTTGACCAAATATTTGATCAAAGACAGACCAACTATTAATTTTATTTGTCATAAAGTAAGGTTGACGAGATAATAAAATTAATGTATAAAATCTCCTCTTTGATTTTGTATACGTCCACACTATCGTGACATACAAAATTCACGAGGATTTTAAGGAGTTGGTCTTGACCAAATATTTTTGTGATTCTTAGGATTTTAAATGTTAGTCAATCCCCTAGTTGTTATACTATAGAAAAGACTTAGTAGTCCCAATTATAATGATTAGAAATAGGACTTGGACATTAAGGTAGACTGTCTTCTTAGAACTGAGAACAATATAGGTGTATTTAATTCATTAGTTGTTGAAACATGTTTAGTGGTGTTATCTACCAGTACCTGGAGTGTAGATACAGATGCCACTAATCATGTCTGCAATTCATTGCAGGGTTCCAGGAAACCCAACAACTATATGAAAGAAAAATCACCGTCTACATGGGCATTACTGCAAAAGTAGCAGTTATTACAGTGGGAGATGTTTATCCTCTGATAGGAATAAAAAGTGGATTTTGATAAAATTATCTTTACATACCAAGTTTAGAAAGAACTTGATTTCGGTTTCTAAACTATCAAAGAATAGATATCTGTCTATAATAAACTTGTTATCTGTTCTGATATATTGGTTGACAATTTATAATCCAATAACTCCCACGATGCAATAAATGGAAATTAATAACATATCTTCTAACTTTAATAAGAGAAAGCAACCTTCGGAAATGAACCAATCATATTTTTGGCATCTAAGGCTAGGTTATATTAACTTGAGTAGGATTCAAAGGATAATAACCAATGAACTCTTGGGTTCATTGGTAGTGGAAATCTTTCCAACCTGCGAGTCTTACTTGGAAGGAAAAATAACCAAGAAGCTTTTAAGTCTAAGGGGTATAGAGCCAAAGATATGTTGGAATTGGTTCATTCTGATTTGTGTAGACCTTTGACTATCCAGGCAAGAGGTTGTTTCGAATATTTCGTCTCTTTTATAGACAACTATTCAAGATAAGGATACATTTACTTGACGTACCACAAGTCTAAGTGCTTTGATTAGTTCAGAGAGTACTAGGCTGATGTGGAGTAACGTCAAAGTAAAAGTATCAAGACACTATGGTGAAATCGTAGTAACAAGTACCTCTTAGGAGAGTTTAGGAGCCACTTATCAGAAGTCGAGATTCAATCCCAACTAACTGCACCTGGTACACCCCAACAGAATGGTGTAGTAGAAAGAAGGTATAAGGCTCTTATGGAATAATTAGATCGATAATGAGTTATTCAGAAAATTACCAAATTCATTTTAAGGATATACATTGGAAACAGAAGTAAACATAGTACATTCTAAGTCAAAACTCTCTACTCCCATAGAATTATAGAATGGGCATAAGCCTAGTCTGAAGCATATTCGGATTTGGGTGGTCTAGCACATGAGAGACACTGATAAGTTGGACATGAGTTCACTTGTTTGTGAGTTATCCTAGAGATTTATAGTCCTTAAAATCGGAAGGTCATTGTTGGCACCAATGCCCGATTTTAAAAATGACTATACTATGAACCACAAGCCCATAAATAAAAATTGTTCTTAAGGAAATTAAAGGACATGTCTAACCTAGTACCAACCGTACAAGATGAAATATCACAAGAAACTGCAACACGTATCATAAATGATACACAATTGTAAAAAGTGCCTTGTCGTAGTGGGAGGGTTGTTAGGCAATCTAAAAGATTCATGTTTTGGGAGAGTCTTTAGACTCAATCCCTGGTGGACATAAACCTGATCTCTGGACATATGACGAAGCACTCCAAGATAAAGATGCAACATCTTTGCAAAGAATACAGAATTAGAATATATATATTCTAATAGAGTCTAAGAGCTTATAAAATCACCAAATGGTGTAAAAGTCATTGGGTGAAAATAAGTCTACAATAGGAAAAGAGGGATAGACAGGAAGGTAGAAACTTTCAAAGCAAGGCTTGTTGAAAAAAGAAACTTTTTACTGGTAGCCATGCTTAAGTCTATCTGGATTCTTTTATCTATGAGATTTAGCAAGTGGATGTCAAGACAGCTTTCCTTAATGGAAGTCTTGAAGAAAACATTCAAATAAAACAACCAGAAGGGTTTATTGCAAAGAGCATCTTGTGTGTAAGCTCAATCAGTCTATGGACTGAAGTAAAGCTTCAAGGTCTTGGTACATCCGATTTAATAAAGTAATCCAGACCTATGGATTTATTTTATAACCGAATGAGTTTTGTGTATACAAGAAGTGTGATGGAAACATGGTGGTATTTTTTGTACTATATGTAGATAACATTTTTGGTAGTTAGAAACAATATCAAAGTGTTGTCAGAAGTAAGGGTATGGTTGTCTAAACAATTCGATATGAAGGACTTGGGAGAATGCATATATTCTTGGGATCAAAGGGATCGCAAGAAAAGAATATATCTGAAGCTTCATATATCGAAACAATTCTTGCTCGTTTTAAGCATGCAAAACTACAAGAAAGGTTTCTTACCTTTTTAGCATGGAGTAGCTTTATCTAAAGAGATGTCTCCGAATATATCAAAGGAGATAGAGGAAATGAAGGCAGTTCTTTATGCTTCGGCTGTCGGAAGCCTAATGTATGCTATGCACGAGATTAGAAATATGTTTCGCCAAGGACATAGTTAGCAGATATCAAAGTAACCCTAGACAAGGATATTGGACTGCGGTAAAGTATATATTGAAGTACCTTAGAGGCACTTGAGATTATATGCTAGCTTACAAGGTAGATAATTTGGTCCCTGTGGGTTGTACGGATTTTGACTTCCAATCGGATAGGGACAATAGTAAGTCGACCTCGGGGTTTTGTGTTTACTTTAGGAGGTGAAGTCATAACTATGGAAGAGTGATAAGCAAATGTACTTTTTTAGACTCCACCATAGAAATTTAGTAAGTGGCAGCCTCTGAGGCAGTCATAGAAGCTGTATGGCTCAGATACTTCATGATGGACTTAGACATGTTTTCTGGTTTGCCCAAAAATTATTACAATTTATTGTAATAATAGTGGTGCAGTAGCAAACTCAAAGAAACCATAAGTCTATAAGGCAAGTAAACACAATAGAGCGCAAGTACCACCCAATACGAGAAATCGTATAAACGAGGAGAAGTTGTTGCCGCCTAGATTGCATCAGGTGATGACCTATAGATCCTTTCACTTAGGTCCTTAAGGAAAGAGCTTTTGATGGGCATGTTGAAGGGTTGGGAATCAGATGTATGACAACATTTATGGCAGCATAGTCTTTTAGTATAAGTGGGAGATTGTTAGAGTGTATACTAAAAGCCTAGCTTTTGTATAAACATTTATTTAGAAATAAAGAATCACAATGGTCAAATATCTACATTTATTTGTTAAATATAATTTGTTCAATTAATTTATATAGTAGACGACATGGTGTGTGATGTCACACACAGAAGATCATGTTGTCGGTTCTTTATAAATTATAAACAGTTGCTTGCGACTAAGATGGAAAGGAACAAACCGTTGAAGTAGTCGTAGTGTAATTAAATATTAGTTTATCTTAACTAATAAATTACACTGATACACTCAAAGTGTATTGAGTAGGACCATTTTAGGTAAGTTCTTTTTGTACTGACTTTATAATAGAACTATACCTTAGTTATTATGGAAGTGTGTGCTCTTAATCCTAATATAATAACAAACACATATATTTAGTATTTATTTCTTTGACTTATCAATGGGTGAGATTTAACTCGATAAGTCAATAAGCCCGATAAGTTGATAAATGATATTACTTATAGTGCGTGTTGTTGATTATAGAAGAAATCTGTGTCCTAGTTATCTAGGTTGAGAATGCCCCCAAGAGGAGCTCATAAGGATTGTCATGTTAAACTCTGCAGGTGGACTTAGTCTGACATGACAATGAAGTTGAGTGGTACTACTCTTGGAGCTAGATATTAATTAAGTGAGTTGTCAGTAACTTACTTAATTAGTGGACATTCGTTATCTTAAACACAGGGAGACTAACACACTCATGATAAGAAGGAGCCCATAATGTAATTTGGGATTGGTGTGGTAGTGTGATAATAACTCTCTAGTGGAATGAGTTATTATCGATGAACTTGAGTTGTGTGTTCGGGGAGAACGCGGGATACTCAAGCTCATCGAAAGGCCAAAACCAATTTCTCCTCTAGGTCCCTGTCGTAGCCTCATTAAACCCTCAAGTCCATCCAAAGAAAGGCCCATCTTGGTGTCCAAGAAGGGGGCCGGTCCATTGCTTGGTGACCAAGCAATGGCCGGCCACATCTCCTCTTAAGAGGGCCGACCCTATGCTTGGTGTCCAAGCATAGGAAGGGCCGACCATAATAATACAAACAAGGAGGGGTGTTTTTGAATTTTTAAAATCTTCTCTTTGTAGAAAACTACAAGTTTTAAAAGAAAGATTTTAAATTTAAAAACTTTCTTTATTTGAATTAGGCCACATTCCACATGTTTTAAAAGAAAGTTTAAAAGTTTTAAAATTTTCCTCTTTTAACCATCCTCATGGTTTAAAAAAAAAAAGAGAAGTTTTAAAATTTAAATTTTCTATCACCATGTTAAAAAAGGAAATTTTATAAGAGAAGTTTTAAATTTTAAAACATGATTTTAATTTTTAAAACTTTCCTTTTTTAACTCCTACTTTAGGAAATTGAAAGAGAGCTTGTAAAATTTTATAGAGGATTTCTTCTTGTAAAATTTTATAAAAAATATATATTTCCTTCCTTATAGGGGTCGGCCACCCTTGCTTGGTGCCCAAGCAAGGGGCAGGCCAATAGGATTAAATCATCATCCAATCTAATCTATGATTGGTGATTGATTCAATCAAGAAGAAAGAAAAGGAAAAATAAAAAGGAAAAAAGAAAAACATGAGGAAGATTTTAATTTTTGTAAAAAGTTTTTCCTTATTTGCCTTGGGCAAGTATTATAAAAGAAGGGGAGGAGAGACTTCATTGATTAATGAATTCTTTTTCTCTCTTTTCTCTAGTCTCCTCCTTAGGGCCGACCCTTAGCTCTTTATCATGCTAGGGCCGACCACATATTGCTTGTGGTTCCTTTAAGTGGCCGGATACAAGAAGGAGGAGAAGGAGAAGAAGAAGGAGAAGAAGAAGAAGAAGAAGAAGAAGAAGAAGAAGGCATCTAATTCTAGCCTCTTGCTTGTGCTCTCTCATGATGGTCGGATCTCTCCCCTTCCCTTTCCCATGCTCTCTTTGGTTCCTAAATTGGTGGTGGCGGCCATATTTTAGAGGAGGAAGAAGAAAGCTCTTTGGGTGGTGTTCATCTTGGAGGATCGTCATCCACACGACGTCCAAGGTGAGGCGAGGAATATGGTAGAAGATCTCGAGATCATTAACATACAAAGAGAAGGTATAATTAGCAATTGTTTTTCGCATCATGCTAGTTATTTCTTTTTGTAAGAATTCCAAACACAAGAGGCATTAGATCTAGTTTTTCGAATTAGTTTTTCGAGTTTGTGTTTTCTTCTTTTTCAAATTTATGATTCGATTGTTCTTTTTGGTTAACCTATAGAGTTATTTAAGGAAATTAAATATTAGCTTTCCTTAAAAGGCTTTGTCTAGGCGGTGGTGGTTGCTCCCATATCCAAGAAGGCTATGTGCCTCGCCATGCAGTCCTGGAAGCCAATTTTGGAAATTAATATTTAATGGAATTAATAACATAGGTGGATTTGAATCAATAGTGTTAAGTTCCGCTTGCGATTCAAATCTAAATCATTAAGAACAGATAAGTTAAATTTGGAATCAATGATGTCAAGTTCCGTCTGCGATTCCTAATTTAACTTCTAAATAACACAATAGGTTATTTAAGGAAAGGTTCGACACTTGTACAAAATTTTTATACAGTGGAGCCGGTACAATTTTCCTAGGACTAACCAACAACTCATTCATTGATACTTAAAAAAAAACTACAAACATGCAAGCAGGCTCACTCGAGAAAATCTAAAACATTATCGGGCAATGACCCAGCCAGCTTGTCCCGATAATGACCTTGCTAGTCAAAGTAATGGGAAGGTAGCCACCATCCTTTAGTTGGTAAATTGTCCTGTTGATAGCAAGGTCAAACAGCCGGAGTGCCCGATCGACCACCTTGTCTTTAAAAGCATCCGAACGGATGTAGGCCTACTTCATGAGCTCAAACTAGGATGACTCGGCTCCCTGATAAGTCTCTAAGACCGCTTAGGAGGCCTGTAGTGTTGGACTGCTGGGCCGGCTAGAGGGGGGGGGTTGAATAGCCTGCAAAAATTAAAGCAAAAACCCTTATCGAACTTTCAACAGAATACACTACAACATTTTTCACCAATGGCAACGTCCAAAAAATGTGGCCTAAAGTATAAAAACCGTTGCCTTTTCTTTAGACAATGGTATTTAAACCGTGGTATAGTCAGCCGTTGCCTTTTGTTTAGGCAACGATTTTACTAATAATTCACAACACTATAAAAAAAACCGTAGCCTTTGATGAATATAGCCAACGGTTTTTTAATCATTTTATGGCAACGGTTTATGACCGTTATCTATGATAGCAACAGAAAAAACCGTTGCCTTTGATTGCAACATAGGAAAAACCGTTGCCTTTGATTGCAACACAGGAAAACCATTGTTATTGATAACAACAGAGGAAAACTGTTGTCGTTGATAGCAACAGAAAAAATTAATACTGAAAATATACCAATTGAAGAAAATTATACCAATTAAAGAAAAACATGCTCAAAATATATTAATCATCTACATACATATTGAAGAAAATTAATTACGTTGTTATCCAAAACAAAATATTATAATACTCAAACAAATATACTAATTAACAAAGTATGCATCATCTTCATCCAAATTTGTCTTAATATTTCTCTACCTTAAACTTAAATCTTTGCACACAAAATATAAAATCATTTGTCATCTATCATTACTGATCAAAACATTTAATCTGCATCCACATTTGACCTTCATCCACTATCAGTACTTGTACTAAAAAATCAAGCTATATAGCATCATCTTCTTCCGCTTCTATGTTCAACATTTGATCTTCATCCACATGATCACCATCCATATTAGGATCCTGTATATAAAATCTAAAATATTAAGACCTCACCAATCATCATAAATAATAATTGAAAAATCATAGCTACTAGAGAGTTATAAATGTTGAATAAATTATTAGATAAATGTTGACTCATGGTGATGACATGACTCATGTTGAACGGCATAATTGGATTCATACTGATAACTGAGAAAAATACACAGAAACTAAAATGCATAAAAGAAACAATCTGATATCACAGGGGTGAGTGAGCACAGAAGTAAAATGCATAAAAGAAACAATCCGATATCACAGGGGTAACTGAGAAAAATACTGATGACATGACTCATGTTGAGTGAGCACAGAAGTGTTGTCAATAAGAAAAAATAGGCATGATATCATATCATAAACGCAATATTCTTTTGTCATCGAGTTATAGATTAGGTCCATTTGAGTTCTTGATACCATCATCTGCATTGGATAGGGGTCAGGCATTGGAGGTAGTAGCGAAGTGAATAGCATACAGACAAATCGGATAAGAAACAACAGATTGGTGCTTGCCATCATCAGGGAGGAAAAAAAATCAATCCTAGAGGGAAGTAGTAGTTAATGGAGTCTGGAATCAAATAGCAGAATAGAGAATATTAAACTACAATTGCAGACCTTAGATTAGCTGACTACCACAAAAGATTGTATTCCTCAAACTCGAGTTGGCCACTGTTAAGTTACTAAAGTCTCTGGGTCCATCAATGTCTTTGGCAAAGCATTAGACATTCGCACACCACAAAGCCTTGCTCAAGTCTAAGAAAAGGCATTTAATTATAGAAAATATTTATAAAAAAACATATGTATAGCACAAAAAAGGAATATTGTAGAATTACAAAGAAAACATTAGGTGCATAATGAGAACTGATATTATCTAACCCACTACAGATGTTAGTTTGGTGCACATTCAATGCTTGTAATGTGACACTCATAGCATGACCAACCAAATCTGTGTATATATTACTGGTTATAATTTGCATGTCTCCTTGCATTGCTTCTTCTAGGCCTGTGTTACTGTAAGTGAGTCTTTAAACCAATTCAGAGCCTAAAATGATACCTAAGGTCAGAGGTAGAATATCACACACATACTAGGGCATCCATAATATGGTCCGGTGACGATGCCTTGCATCATGAAGATTCAGACTCAAATCCTAGTACGTCAATGAGTTCTTAGCCCAAACCTAAATTTCTATTTGCCAAACCCTGAGCAGGTGTCTTTGTTTGATTACACACATTAATTACCAGGCAAGAATAGGTGTCTCCTAGAGGAAAAGATGTGCCAGTATAGGTTAATACCCACAACTGAATTTGACTATTTACATTTGAAATTTATCACGTGATTATGTATAAAAATAGCTTAAAATCAGTACAAAGTAATTATCGCAAATGTAGGGGTGGTAAAAGATGCAACATTTTGCAAAATAGATCCAGCTATCTGTTCCAATTTTCAAACACAGTGAAAGTCAAGACCCTGAGTTAGTCAGGTATACCAAGGACAAGATATGAAGATCTAACTAATAACTAAATTTGGAGTCTATTGAAGGATGCAATAAGTCAAGAGGTTACGTGCAATAAGTCAAGTTAGACAGGTATACCAAGGATGCAATAAGTCTATTGAAAAAGGGAATTACCACAAGTTATGCCTTGAGTGCATAAATATTTGAACAAATTCCAAAAATATTTATTTAATATGAACTTCATTTTTACCTTGGGATTATTTGGAGCATGATTAGATGTGGATGAACATAGACCACTATTAGCATCACATGGAGATAACAAAGCTGCCAAAGACTCCATGTCTACTCTTGAGTCATTTTGATTTAACATGGTCCTTAGAAGAAGTTGAAATTTTTGCTCCATTGCCGCCATCTCTTTACTATGTTTCACCTCCATCTCTTCATGTTTTGCTTCTATCTCGTGCACCTTATCAGTTAAATGTTTGACTTCATTAGCACGCTTTTTCTCAATTTCTGCTATTTCTTCATTTCTTTTTAAGAGTGTAGGTGTTGTAGTTCTTCCATAGCATCGCACTCTCCCTGGCTTCTCTTTGCCAAATACATTCTTAAAAGCCTCAGTAGAAGGTACACCAGAATTTTCAATCAAGTCTTGAAGTTTTGTCTATCAATTGTACAAGTAATGTTAATTATGATAGTGAATAATTACATTTGACATGTAAAGCGTAGAGAAACACTTACAATTGCATTATTTGTTTCTTGATCTAGTTGTTTTCCTTTCTTACTCTGTCGAGTTTCAATGAACATTTTAGCTTGAGAAGGAGACTCTTTATCCTCCTTGCTTGCACTCTGCAATAAGAAAACAATGATTTAAGCACTAAATTTAGGCCAATTTAAATGTATGCTTATAACAAATAGAATAGAATACCAATCTCTCCTTTATACAAGCAAAACTTATAGGCCCTGCACGGTGTCTCCATTTTTGCTGAGCAATATTTTTAGCATTTTGATCACTTATTTCCTAAATTCATCAATGAAAAATGAATTTTATCAAACATGAAAAATATAATATAAAATATTACTTAATTATAAAAATATGTATCTCACTTGAATGGTTTCAAGTCTCCAATAATCCACGGACACTCTAAAATGTGCTTCTGGTATGTCTTGAGGATGATTTTTCAGCCGCTCGCGCATGGTTGTATACTCGGTGAAATGATTTTTCTTAATCCAACATTTATGTCGCCTCCAAGCATCATTTATAATACCATACACAGCCTTCTCCCCTTTTTCTGGAATGATGTATTCTTGCTGCCAAGAAAAGTAATGCAGTTATAAAGATCTAATTGATAAAAATACTAAAACACACATGTAGTAGAAACACAAAAATAAAAAAGTTGATACATTGATATAATTCCATATGTGTTGTTTGTTTGGTATAGCTTTCCAATTTGTGTAAGTAAGAGGACACAAATCTGCACTTCTTGCTATTGTTCCCAAGAAACTACTAAGTTGAGAAATTGTCTTCTGGTCTGGTCCAACGGGTTCTCCTTCTTTATTCAAGATGATTTCTTGTCTATCATTTATTGATCGTTCATGAACTTTTTTACACAATGTCTTTCCCCGTTTTCTCTTCGATGTTGCCCCTAATTAACTGTAACGACCACCCTTCTTACTACTACTACTCTCTAAGGATGACCGTTATTTAACTACTAACTCTACTTAACCGGTATGATTAAAAATCACATGGAAACCCTACCGAAAAATTTCGACAGAGTCTCCCCTGTTCCGGTGACCTTATTCAACAATACATGCAATATATACTCAGCCACAAGCGGCTGGAACACATATCAATCAACCACGCAGTATAATAAATCCAAAATAAAGAAAACAACACAAGAAATCATCACACAAGATTACAATTCTTCTACTACGTCCTAATCATATCAAAATAACAAATACTATCTCAAATACTCCTAACATAGCAAAAGACAATAAAAACTAAACTAAAACTTCTTTCCTAGTCCCAAGGCTTCCATAGTCCTGGCATCACACATCCTTCGAACACCTCCTTGTCGCCTTCCTTTCTATATCTTTTCCTTTCCTGTATCTGCAAGAAGAGGAAGTGTAGTCTATAAGCAAAATTTGCTTAGTAAGCGCTATCTAACTCACAAAATCTCGATATGCATGTATATAAATAAAAACATGCTAAAACTGAATGCTAACATGTAAAGCTACTCATGCTCATACATAGCAAAAGAATCATACTAACTGAAATACTAAACATGTATAGCTAATCATGCTCATCTACTAGTGAAAGAAACATACTGAAAGGCTAAACATGTAAAGTAAATCTATACAATCATGCTAGCATAAAGAACTAAGCTTACTGAATTCTAAACACCTTCTGAATCTTATTTCACTTGTTTAAAGACTTATTCTTTAAATACTTTATACTTATGTAAAACTTTCAAAAACTTATACTTATAATACTTCAAAATAATAATCATCTTCTTTTTGGGCCCGACAACTGTGCTTTTTCTTTTGTAACGACCTGACCCATTCGGCGGCCCATTTGGCGACCCTATGGTCGTCGACTGTCGACCGTCGGCCGAGCCGTTACTACTAGGTTATCTAAACCTAGGGACGACTATGGGAGCCCAGCCCAAGGACAGAGAGTCCAACACAGTGTCACTGATAAAAGTAAAATACTTGTTATCTTTTAATACTTCTATGTAATGTCTCGGCATTTTCTTTAGCACCTTGTGTGTCAAAATCCCTAAAGTCTTGACTTTGGGATTTACTTAAGGCCTTGGCCTTTTCTTTCTTTTCTTTATATTTCTTATACTTTTCTTTATCTTTCTTATACTTTTCTTAAACCCAAAAATACTGTTAGGGTATTCTTCGTATACATCTATGAATGAAACTAATTATGTAACACATAATCATGCATAGAATACAAAAGAAATCTGCACATATAATACTTATCAAAATCTGCAAGTATTACTTATGAAAATCTGCTTATTAAAAAGAAATCTGCATACCTGCTAAATTCATTACATCAATTCAAATCATCTTTAGTCTCAATTCAAAGGATCCAGTGCATAATTAGCATCTAGAACTTGTTATATATACAAAACCGTATGCTTACAGGTTGAGGAATCAATTCACATAGCAGATGGGAACTACTCAACAAGACTTGAGCCGAATGCCAAATCTTTAAATCTAAAAACTAGGGTAAGTTCTTTCTTGGCAAATGAAAACTGCACTAAAGAGAAATGCATTGTTCTAAGAACTAAAACTAAAAACCATACTAAGCTTCATGGTTGTTCCTGTTCAGGTTTAACAGAAAACTCTATAGCAGAAATGCTATAATCCACAAAAACACTAACCTGCATGCTTAATTTAAACCGATCATCTTCTTTCTTTCTTTAGGGTTCATGGCAGCAAGCATAAACATGTTCCTAAAGAAAATTCTAGTAATACTAAGTTGTGCTCATAACTCTAATCTAATACATCTGTACAGGAATGCAAAATTCAAACCTCCTTCCACCAGCTAACATCTCTGTAAGATTTTCAAACAAGCAGTTGGTATGCAGAAAACCCGGCAATTAAATCCTCACAGAAGAAACTCAAATCCAAGTTCATACATAGATGAATCGATTAACACAATACCACAGGGAAGCTTCTAAAGAACATCAGACCTTTCTAAACCAAAACACTAGCTAAATTCCGAAACTTGCAGGACTCATGTGTAAACGAACATGCCAATTAGGGTAACAAACAGGAACCCCAAATCAAAAGCTGAATCAAAGCTTGAAGAAAACTAAATCCGAAACCTAAATTCACAGCAACAAATCACCTACAATTTATCCCAAAACTTTCGGAAAAAGAAAGAAACAATCGGAGCTATCCTACTGCAGGTGAGTAGCAACTTACCTATCCTTGGACTCAAAACCGGGAAGAGGAAGGGTTCTAGGGTTCGGATAACTCGATCTCTTGGTCTCTTCTTGTGCTCATGGCTTCCTTCTTGACGAGAGGAGCTCGATGGTGAGAAGACTTCATAGAGAGGGGCGCTCGCCGGCCGCCGGAGACGCCGCAGCGCCGCGCGCGTCGGGAGATAAGGGGAGAGGGAAAGGATTCGGGAAAAAGAAAAACTTAATTCTTTTCTTATAACTAGGGTTTCAATCATAACATATATATATATCTCGCACCCTTACCTTTTCACGAAATACTCGCGGAAGAGTTTGTAGGATCGAAAAGAATTTAGATATCTTCACAATAACATGATATTGTCCACTTTGGGCCTAAGCCCTCATGGTTTTGCTCTTGGGCTCTCCCCAAAAGGCCTCATGCCAATGGAGATATCTTTTCTCTTATAAACCCATGATCTTTCCCATGTGTTTCCAATATGGGACTATGTTTGCAACCTTGCAACCCCAACAATCCCCCCCCTCAAACAAAGGACCATAGGCTTCCCACGTCCGATCCTCGACCCACCAGGTCTTCCTGCCCCTCGGTCCACCCGACCTACTAGGACTTCCTTGCCTAGTCGCAACTAGGACTTCCTGCCTGGTGTCTGGTCCTCTTGATCCGAACATAGGAGCCCCCACTTTCTTTGTTCGAGGTCAATATTGTACTCACATGGTTCAATCAGACCATAGCTCTTGTGCACAGTCGGCGATTCCGGGCTCTGATACCAATTGTAGGATCGAAAAGAATTTAGATATCTTCACAATAACATGATATTGTCCACTTTGGGCCTAAGCCCTCATGGTTTTGCTCTTGGGCTCTCCCCAAAAGGCCTCATGCCAATGGAGATATCTTTTCTCTTATAAACCCATGATCTTTCCCATGTGTTTCCAATATGGGACTATGTTTGCAACCTTGCAACCCCAACAATCAAGTCTAAGAACAAGCCTAGAAACAAAAATGCTCATGAACTTAATGGAAAACCAAAAACTAAGGACTTAGTGATGGAAAATCAAGTCTTGAGGTCAAGACTTGATAAAATTGAAAAGACCCTAAAAAGGATGGAAAATATCCTATTAGGGCAAAATGAGCATAACCTAGGTTTAGGGGTACAAAAGTCATCCAATGGCCATAGAGGTTTGGGATACAAACCAAAGGCTAAGAAGGATGTGCCCTCTTACCATAGAGTTCCATATAGTTATGGAACAAACCCTAGGTCTAGTGGTCAAGCCAAAAATGCTAGGGAAGTCATCCCTAAGAGTATTTTTGCAATAAACGTGACTAAGACTTCTAAGAAGTCTAAGAAAGTCACAAACAAGGTCACAAGGGAGGTTATCCCTAGAGTTGACCTAGAAAATGTGACCAAGGCTTCTAAGAAGCCCAACAAGGTCACTAGGAAGGTATCTAGGGAAGTTATCCCTAGTGAGTACCTAGAGCATCCAAGGAGCACCAATAGGTGTTGGGTTCCTAGGAGCATCTTCTCTACCCCATAGATGGGTTAGAGAGTGTCAACTCCGATTAGAAGGGTAGTTAACCCAACTTTGAGGAAATTGACACTCAAGGAGCATTTTCAAGGTTTTAGTTAACCTTTGAAAATGAAATGGACCTTTTTCTTACTATTTGAAAGAGTAAAATGTGCCTAATGGTGGAAGAATTGATTTTAATCTTAAATGGCACATATTGGGAAATTCATAAGAACTATCAAGTTGGGATTTTGGTATGTTCTTAGGCAATTTAAGGCAATCCGGACCTTAAATTTAAAAGTGCTACTCTTGAGGAAAAATGGAATATGCCAACATTTGAGGACATGTTTATTTTAATTGGCATAAATTAATCAAGGGAATAAGAAATGCAAACTTAGGCTTTGGCATTTTCTTGAAGCACTTTAGGGCAATCTAGGTTTAAGTTGTAAGTTTAGCTAAGACTTTAAGGATACTTAGATAGTTAATCTAGGTATACTTTATTTATGCTAAACCTTGCCATGATTGTTTGCCCATCATATGCCATGACATCATGTCTATTTTTGCATTCATGTTTTATTATGAAAAATCCAAAAAATACCATGTCATGACATTCATACATCATGTAGTAATAGGATATTTTCTGTTGAAAATTATTTTCTGTTGATGTATGCCATAACATAATCATGCATTAAGTTTAATTCCTTGTAATTAAGGACAAATGGCATTTAACGACACTTATTGACAAGTGACATCCTGGGTGGATGTCTAATATTTCTAAAATGCCTAGATAAATATGCATGATCCCTAGATTAGGGCAAAACCAAAATCTACATCTCACAAAGACTATAAGGTGACTTGTATGTGTTTTAGTGCATATTATATACAAGTGAGATGTTAGGATGATGAACAAAACTCAAGATGTTGATTTAGTGCATTCTTTTGAGTTTTAGGTTCATCAAAACACATAGTTATGTGTTTTCCCATCATTGGGAAAGCTAATGTACAAGTCATGTGCATTATGCCCAAGGAACATGATGGGATATTGGTTTTGAAAATGTTTTTAAAATGTTTTTGGAAAACCTTGGTGAAGGCTATCTTTTGATAGTAATCACCATTGAATAGTTAGACACAAACTTGAAGAAAACACTAAAGTTTTGCAAGTTTTCAAGTTTGTGTCAATCTTTGAAAATATGATGTATTTTCATAGAAAGCTATTTTTCCATGATTAAGTATGCCTAAATAATGTCTACACGAAATTTCATAATTTTGGATTTTGTAGAATTTTCTAGGGTTTCTGTTGACTGAAATGGAATTTCAGCAACTATCGAGTCTCGATCGATCCATGGATCGATTGAGTTCTGAATCGATCCATGGATCGATTCAACGGCAATTCCCGCGAAGAAGCTCGCTGGATCGATCAGCCGATCGATTCAGGAGTCTGAATCGATCGATGGATCGATTCAGAAAGGTTCAATCGATTGGAACCCAACTTCAATCGATCCAAGTTGCTGATTTTGGCTGGGAAGGCCTGATTTCAGCATCTTTGAACCTCTTTGAGTCTAGGTAACCATTCCAAACCCCTTAAATACATTTGTATACATACAAAGGGTGTTTTCATGTTGAAAACAAGGATGGATTGGTTAACGAAGACTAAGTAGAAGTTTGGTTGACGTTGTTTCAAATTTTGAATATTTGAACCTCAAAACTTCTAAATTTGGGTTTCCTAATGGTTTAGGGATTCCAAGTCATTGTTGGTGCAATGACAGAAGTTACCACCATGTCTTTAGGGGGAGGGACTCTTTAAAGACATGAAAATTATTTTTCATGAACCTTGGAAGGTGGTTAACCTTCTGTTGTGAACTTGCTCAAGGTTGCGCATTTAAACTTGAAATGGGGAAAAATGGGGAGTGGATATCCTCATTATTTCAAGTGGACACTCATGTGGTAGATAATGCTCAAGGTTGGGTAGTTGTCTACATTGAGGGAGAAGTTAAGGATAAATGAAGGGTATGGGACCTTCATTATCGTGTTGATCACAACGAGTGAAGTTGTGATCACGATGAGCAACTCTTCAGGGGGAGAGTCTTCAACAAATGGATTTGTTGGAAGTGTGCCCAGAATTGGAGCATAGGTTGATGTGTGTCCAACGATGGGTTGATGTGTGCCAATAGGGGGAGAATGTATGGTTAAGCTTAGTCCTTCATTACCTATGGGAAGGTCATAGGGGGAGAATGAAAGGACTCATGAAAGGGAGTAAGTTAGGCTTTCATTACCTAGAGGGAGTTTGCCCTCTTAGGGGGAGAATGAAGAGCTTAATTTATGCTTTCATTACCTAGTGGCATGAAGAAGGAGGCTATGGGATTAGCCTAACTTACATGTGGTATTGTAAGTGATAGTGTTGGTATTGTCAAACATCAAAAAGGGGGAGATTGTTGGTGCAACATCCCTCAGGTCAAGGTTGACCTGGGTAACCAAGCTGAGTCTTGGTTTGGATTTAGATGTTTGACAATAAGATATTGATTGAAGAAGAGTCAAGTAGGTCAAGGTTGACCGGATACTTGACCGGGAAGTCCTAACTGGGATGTTAGGCAAAATGAAAGACCTAGTGAGTGAAGCTAGGCAGTTGAAAGTCCTGGTGAGTGAAGCCAGGCAGAAGGAAGTCCTAGTGAGTGAAGCTAGGCAGATGGAAATCCTGGTGAGTGAAGCCAGGTGAAAGTCCTAGTGAGTGAAGCTAGGCAGATGGAAATCCTGGTGAGTGAAGCCAGGTGAAAGTCCTAGTGAGTGAAGCTAGGCAGATGGAAAACCCTAGTGAGTGAAGCTAGGTGAAAGTCCTGGTGAGTGAAGCCAGGCAAGGGAAAATCCAGATGGATCAAGGATGATCGGACATCTGGTGTTGGGAAGTCCAAGTAGGTCAAAGGATTGACTGGATACTTGGCATGAAAGAAAAGTCCAAGTAGGTCAAAGGGATTGACCGGATACTTGGCACAGAGAAAAGTCCAAGTGGGTCAAAGGGATTGACCGGACACTTGGTAAGGGAGTCCTAGCAGGTCAAGGGAGTGACTAGATGCTAGGCATGACATACCAACAGGTCAAGGTTGACCGGATGTTGGTTTGGGAGGTTTAGGACTTGGTTTTGGACAAAAGCTCGATCGATCGTGTGATCGGACGCACAATCGCAGCAAGCTTCGATCGATCCGTGGATCGATTCAGAGGTCCCAATCGATCGCTGGATCGATTGGGAGGCAGTCGCGATAGCGCTGATCGATCCGGATCGATCCAGCGCTTCGAGCAGGCGCTCGATCGATCCGTGGATCGATCCAAAGCCTCCCCGATCGATTGGGAACATTCGAATCGATCGGGATCCGACCGTTGGCGTCGTTTATAGCTGCAGGCGTTCGATGGCTGCGAGCAGAACTTCTCCGATTCACTCCAGAGCTCTCGCCAACTCCTCCACAGCGCTCACAAAGCTTAGATCGCCAGTTCTTGAAGGATCTTGGAAGCTCTCCAAGTCAAGAGGCGGATCAAAGCCAAGAAGAGAAGCTAGGGTTAGGGTTTTGTACTCATTGTAAGCTTGTAAGCTTGTATTTCTTGTATCCTTTCCCTCTCTTCTGGTATTGAGTATTGTAGGGCTTCTCCACCCTTGGTAGTTACCACAAAGGAAAGTTTTATTTAGTGGAGGGTGTGTGTGTTGGTGTGGATCCTTGGATTAGTCACCTCTTGTGAGGTGGATACCAAGTAAAACCAACCGTGTTAGCGTTGTGTGTTTCTTTGTATTCCGCTGCGCATCACTTTGAAGAAACAAGCAACGAAGCAACGACGAGCGAACGCGACAAGCTATTCACCCCCCCCTCTAGCTACTTTTGGTCCTAACAGAGTTGGTTGGCTGCGGTTTTGACCAAGTCAAAAGCCCCGGGTTCAATTCTCGGCTGCTACCTCTTTTCTTCCTTTTATTTCTATTATCTAACTACGGCTTAAGAATATTTCGCACCATATATATTTAACAAAACTTGCTTAGCTCAGTTGGTTGGCTGACCTTGGTTAAGGTCTAGTTCGGTCCAAGATCTTGAGTTTAAAACCCAACCTTAACACTTTTTTTTTAAACTTCTTCCTCTTGGTAAAAATACCAAACGAACTCCAAAAATTACATAAAAATACTCTAAAATTTTATAAAAATCTCTAGAATTTTTCTATAACATTTCTAAATATTTTTAAATTACTTTTAGGACTCTAATTGAGGAAATTTGGGGTGTTACATTAACATTACAAATAAACAAAAAATTTCATATTTTCATAATGTCTAAAATAAGCAAAGACACTTAAAACACAAATGAGTTAAAATCAAAAGTTGATATCCCCTTAAACTAGAAAAAATGTTACCTTCGGTTGTATTGTCATTAGTATCCTCATCTTCTTCATTTTCAAAGTTGATATCCCCTTCAACTTCTTGTTCTATGTCATTTTCTTCACTCTCTTCATCTTCTAATTCCTCTTCTTCAAGTTGATCCCTATGGTTATTAATATATTTTTCAAGTGATATAGCAGGACACTTTGAAGTAGCCTTTGGCTTCTTAGAGGCTGGTTGTTCTTCCGTAGATCCTTGACCATGATCTCCTATTGTATTTCTCAGTTGTATCTTCAAATTATTTGGACAAAATCTGTCATTTTGGTCATCAATCTTCTTAGATGATTCAGGTTGGACTAAAAATGCATGGTTATCAAGGTCTTTTTGACTTGGAATGTAAGTAGATCCTCCAACTTCGACTTCACTTCCAGTGCCTAAGGATTGCCTCATATGGTCTTGCTTTTTGTGGTGTGTTTAAGTAGATCTTCCTACTTGGACTGCACTTGCAATGGCTAATAGCTTCTTCCTCTATTCTTGCTTTCCATGTTGCATCAAAGTAGATCTTACTTCTAACTTTTCTTGCTGCATTCTAATTTCTTGAACTGCACTTGTAGTGCTTAATGGCTGCTTGCTTTGGTCTTTCTTTTGATGTTGTATTTGAGTATTTCTATCTTCTTGGACTACACTTGCAACAATAGAATTTTTCCTTGGCTCTTGATTTGAAGTAGATTCTTTGTTTTTCTTCATATTTTTGGCACCTTCTTGAATTGCACTTGTAGTGGTCAATGGCTGCTTCCTTTGGTCTTTCTTTTGATGTTGTATTTGAGTATTTCTAGCTTCTTGGACTGCACTTCCAGTCGTAGAATTTTTCCTTGGCTCTTGCTTTGAAGTAGATTCTTTGTTTTTCTTCATATTCTTGGCACCTTCTACTTTTACTTTATACAGTTTGAGCAATTCAGCACTAGACTTAACTTGAAATTGATGAGGTTCAATATCAATTCTCCTGTTCATTTTTCTAAAAAAGGAAAAAAAACCAAAAGCACATAAAATGATTAAAACAATAACATAACAAGTGAGACAATGTATGAAAAATTAAGAACAAAAGCACTGGAATTAAGAACAAATTTCTGTAAACAAAGAGATTGGTGATACTATAAGATAAATAATATACTGAAGGATCAAATTGTCTCCAGAGAACTTAGGGAAATGAGACTGAGGAAAACAACTAGTGAGCCAACCAAGGAAGCATCTCTATACTGAAGGATCAAATTGTCTTTATACAGAAGGATCATGCCTTGAGCATACAAGTACGATATAAGAAGAAACAAAATTCTCATACCCTTCTGATCATTTCATACGCAGTACGAATATTGTCATTGTGATATTAAACAAAATTCATGTGCATTTGTATGTTTTATGTACCGAGAAAAAAGAAATCATCTCTGTGATTGAAGGATCATGTCTTAAAGTAATAAAGAAAAGTTTGAAAAGAAACCAAATCCTCATACACTTATGATTTAAAATCTGTTGGATTTTTCGGGCCGCGAAAATTACTTTTTCGCGTCGCGGAAACCCCGAAACCCCCATGCCACCGGATCCGTGCGAAGTAAAACTTTTGAAAACATTACGAGTACGAGTTTTATGCTAGTTCTAAACTAGATTTACAAGGAGAAAACCTTTTACCCTTGATGCGTGCCCTTTACGAATCCCGCTCGTCCAAGGAAGTGCCGGATCTCGAGATCGTCAAGCATACGATCCTCTAGAAGTATCCACACGAACAAATGGGTGGAGAAAAACTAAACAAAGGTGTGCTAGCACCCTTGATCAGCCACGGCAAGAGGAGGAGAGGGAGAGCTTGAGGAGAGAGCTTGAGGAAGAAGAAGATGGAATTGCCTTGAATGAAAAATGAAATCCATTCATTACTAAAGTGGCCGGCCACTCTTGGATTGTAACCTCCATTCACAATTAATGTAGCCATTAAAGGAGAGTTGTAACCTCCATGAGGTGGCACACACATGTGCTAGCCTTGATGATGTGACACATCATCATTGGCCACTTAATGCCAAGTCACAAATGATGTGGCATAAAGTCAAGTCCAACTTGACTATTCCTCTTCCTCTCAAGTCAAGTCAAACTTGACTTAATCTCTCTCATGGTTGATCTAATCTAACCATTTAATTCAAGCCAATTTAATATAATGAATCTAATTCATTTAATTAAATTGATTCAATGAGTCATAATCTAAATTAGACTCATTGAACACATGAATCAACTTGAGTCTAACTCAATTAGCCCAATTAGGATTACTCTTAATCTAATTTGATTCATCACATGAATCTAATCCTCTTGGTTCATCATATGAACATAATCTCCATCTAATTATCCTTTGTGTGTGACCTTATAGGTTCTTGTAACGTTGGCAATGCCCCTAAACTCATTTAGGAGCATAAGTAATGAGCGGTATCTAGCAACACATCATTACTACCCAAGTTACAAGAATGTTGAGATCCAGCATCACCTTGTGACTACTAATTGTGACTCCTCACAATATATGACAAGTGTCCTTCTATCCTAGAGATCTAGATTGATCAATGTGAGACATAGACCATGTCATCCTCTGACCAATCTAAATCTTGAACTCCAAGTAGACTCACTAAATCAAATGAGCTCAATATCTCATATTGACTCATTTGGGCATGGTCATGCACTTCGTGGTCTCACTCTATCAAGAATATCTATGTCGCTCCCGTCATATAGGAGGGATAGATCCCATCTATATCACTCGCATCCCTCTGCATAATTCGTTACATACCCAGTAATTGCCTTTATAGTCCACCCAGTTACGGATGACGTTTGACGAAGCCAAAGTACGTAACTCCTTATGTAGGGATCCATGGTGACTTCAGGTCCAAGGACTAGCAGTCATACTATATGGTGTCTTTATCACGGCCTTGGATGGAACTCGGTTGAGTATAAAAGTTGTCGTGTCTAGAGCATAGCCCCAAAGGTATGTCGGAAGATCTGTGTTACTCATCATAGATCGTACCATATCTAATAGGGTATGATTCCTCCTTTCGGATACACCATTCCACTGTGATATTCCAGGAGGAGTGAGTTGGGATAGAATCCCACACTCAGCAAGATAGTCACAAAACTCATGGCTAAGGTATTCTCCACCTCGATCTGATCGAAGTATCTTAATACTCTTACCAAGCTGGTTCTGTACTTCATTCTTGAATTCTTTGAACTTTTCAAAGGATTCAGACTTATGTGTCATCAAGTACACATAACCATATCTACTGAAGTCATCAGTAAATGTGATGAAGTACCTATAACCGCTTCTAGCAGCGACATTGAAAGGACCACATACATCACTATGTATAAGTCCTGACAAATCAGTCGCTCTTTCGCTGTGCCCACTAAAGGGAGTCTTGGTCATCTTGCCTAGTAGGCATGACTCGCACGTCTCATAAGATTCAAAATCAAATGAGTCCAGCAAACCATCTTTATGGAGCTGGGATAAGCGCTTGTCATTTATATGACCTAAGCGACAGTGCCAGAGATAGGTTTGGTTCATGTCATTTGACTTGAACCTCTTGGTATTTATGTTATAGATAGGGCTTTCAAGGTCTAGAATGTAGAGTCCGTTCATCAGAGGTGTACTACAATAGAACATATCTTTTAAATAAACAGAACAACATTTGTCCTTTATTATAAAAGAGAAACATTTCTTGTCCAAACAAGAAATTGAAATTATGTTCTTAGTTAAAGCAGACACATAACAACAATCATCCAACTCTAGTACAAGCCCAGAGGGCAGAGATAGAAAATAAGTCTCTATAGCAACAGCAGCAACCCGTGCTCCATTGCCTACGCGTAGGTCCACCTCGCCCTTTGCCAATGCCCTGCTATTTCTTAGCGCCTGCACATTAGTACAAATGTGAGATGCACATCCGGTATCTAATATCCATGATGGAGAAATAGATAGATTGACTTCTATAACATATATACCTGAAGTGAAAGTCTCACTTCGCTTCTTCTTAAGATCTTCCAGGTACACCTTGCAGTTCCTCTTCCAGTGCCCGGTCTGACCACAGTGGAAGCAGGTAGCATCCTTGACGACCCCTCCTTTAGGCTTCAGTGCCTTGCGTTTGCCCTTGGTTTGGGACTTTCCCTTGCCTTTGGGCTTGCCCTTACCCTTGTGTTTCTGAACCATCAGAACAGAGTGGGGCTTAGCCTTCTTAAGGTTCAGCTCAGCAGTTCTTAACATGCTAAGCAGCTCGGGTAGTGACTTGTCAATTTTGTTCATATTGTAGTTTAGAACGAGCTGACTATAGCTATCCGACAAGGATTGCAAGATCAGGTCAGTGGCCAGCTCTTGGCTAAGTGGGAATCCCAACCTCTGTAGGTTTTCTATGTACCCAATCATTTTGAGTACATATGGGCCTACGGGAGCCCCATCTGACATCTTGCACTGAAATAGTGCCCTTGAGATCTCAAATCTCTCATGTCGCGCTTGTCCTTGATACAGTTGACGAAGATGTTCAACCATATCGTAAGCGCCCATCAACTCGTGTTGCTTCTGAAGCTCAGAGTTCATGGTCGCGAGCATTAGACAGGACACATCTAATGTGTCATCTTGATGCTTCTTATAAGCATCTTTGTCAGCTCGCGGGGCATTGGCAGGAGGAGCCTCCGGAATGGGCTGCTCCAGAACGTACAGTTTACGTTCCTGGGTGAGAACTATTCTCAAGTTCCTGTACTAGTCTAGAAAATTTGCTCCATTGAGCTTGTCCTTCTCAAGGACAGAACGCAGGGAGAAAGAGTTCGTATTCGACGTCATGGTTATCTACAACAGAAAATGCAGAAAATAAATATCATATTCTTTTAAATCATTTAATTAGGCCTTTAACTAAATGATGCTCCCACTGAATTCTATAATTCATGTGGGACAAGATCCACATCATACTACGCCTTGAGTTAGCTTTGGCTAAATCGCCCAAGACTTAGTATGATCGGTAGGTAACGATTTACCAATTACATCTCTATGCAACTCTTGTTTATAGGATCATTATCCGTAGTTATATTAAAACTTGAGTTAGCTTTGGCTAATACGCCCAAGAATTAATATAAATATGATTTATGTCCTATCTTTCCAACTGTTGGAAGAATGCCTATAGTTGTACTCGATCCAACCGAGTTAACTAGGAATACTCAATCTAATTGAGTTTGTACTCGCCCATGCGTTGATAAGCGGGACCAAGATTGTCCCTCCATACCCTACCAAGATAATATATGTTGCTCTGCTTTGGCAGATTCAACAACACATGTAATCGAGGTAGTGATAGGTATCACGGCACGGTAGGCATTAGAGTTGATGCAATTGAGATCTAATATAATCGAGAGGGTGCATCTTGTACACGATTTAGATCTAATCTAATCGTTAGACACTAATTAATTACTAATCATGCATCACATACACACAAGCAATTAATTAAATTTATTTGTGATTAGTCATGGTCCTACTACGATCTTCTCAAGCCAATGAGAAGATCGGATGGTCAACAGCTTCTCAAGCTCCTCCCTTTGACCACCTTGTGTTGATCGTGCCCTCCTCGTAACTCCGTCTCGAGTGGACCTTCCACAGCTCCAATTTTGTACATTACAATTTTTAAACTTGAGCTACATTCGAGTCTAAACTAATTTACAACAAGAATAAATGGAGAAAGGCACGACGCGCAGGTCGCGTATCAAATATACAGCACACACAATACAAATGACGGCGTGCAGGCCGTAATACGAATTACAACACAAATATACCGATCCAATTGGGCCTTTTTGGGCCATGACTATCACAAATTATACATAATTCTAAATTATGTAATTTCCATAATTTTCTGTAATTTTAATACCAATTTTTACAATTTTTACGAGTAAAAATTTCCGGCGGTCCCGTTTAGCGGTTTTCGGGCGCAATCGCGGAACGAATCCTCTTGCGGGGCCAGGGGCAGTGCCCCTACCCGCGATCTAACCATCGCAAGTGTCCCTAAGCGATCCTACAGTGCCTTAGCCCGCTGTCCCAAAAAGTTTTGAGGCGAAACCTTGCCGTTTCGGAAAAAACTTCTCGGTAGTCAAAGCCTACAAGTGTCGAAACACTTGTGCTTCGCTTCTACGAGAAAAATACCCATAAAAATTCTAAAAATCATAAAATTACAGAATGTTACAGAATCTATATTTTTCATAAAAGTACAAACTAAACTCATACAAATCTTCGCACGTGGCTCTGATACCACTGTTGGGTTTTTCGGGCCGCGAAAACCGCTTTTTCGCTTCGTGGAAACCCCGAAACCCCCATGCCACCGGATCTGTGTGAAGTAAAACTTTTGAAAACATTATGAGTATGAGTTTTATGCTAGTTCTAAACTAGATTTACAAGGAGAAAACCTTTTACCCTTGATGCGTTCCCTTTACGAATCTCGCTCGTCCAAGGAAGTGCCGGATCTCGAGATCGTCAAGCGTACGATCCTCTAGAAGTATCCACACGAACAAATGGGTGGAGAAAAACTAAATAAAGCTGTGCTAGCACCCTTGATCAGCCACGACAAGAGGAGGAGAGGGAGAGCTTGAGGAAGAAGAAGATGGAATTGCCTTGAATGAAAAATGAAATCCATTCATTACTAAAGTGGCCGACCACTCTTGGATTGTAACCTCCATTCACAATTAATGTAGCCATTAAAGGAGAGTTGTAACCTCTATGAGGTGGCACACACATGTGCTATCCTTGATGATGTGACACATCATCATTGTCCACTTAATGCCAAGTCACAAATGATGTGGCATAAAGTTAAGTCAAACTTGACTATTCCTCTTCCTCTCAAGTCAAGTCAAACTTAACTTAATCTCTCTCATGGTTGATCTAATCCAACCATTTAATTCAAGCCAATTTAATATAATGAATCTAATTCATTTAATTAAATTGATTCAATGAGTCATAATCTAAATTAGACTCATTAAACACATGAATCAACTTGAATCCAACTCAATTACTCCAATTAGGATTACTCTTAATCCAATTTGATTCATCACATGAATCTAATCCGCTTGGTTCATCATATGAACCTAATCTCCATCTAATTGTCCTTTGTGTGTGACCCTATAGGTTCTTGTAACGTTGGCAATGCCCCTAAACCCATTTAGGAGCATAAGTAATGAGCGATATCTAGCAACACATCATTACTACCCAAGTTACAAGAATGTTGAGATCCAACATCACCTTGTGACTACTAATTGTGACTTCTCACAATATATAACAAGTGTCCTTCTATCCTAGACATCTAGATTGATCAATGTGAGGCATAGACCGTGTCATCCTCTGACCAATCTAAATCTTGAACTCCAAGTAGACTCACTAAATCAAATGAGTTCAATATCTCATATTGACTCATTTGGGCATGGCCATGCACTTCGTGGTCTCACTCTATCAAGAATATCGATGTCGCTCCCGTCATATAGGAGGGATAGATCTCATCTACATCACTCACATCCTTCTGCATAATTCGTTACATACCCAGTAATTGCCTTTATAGTCCACCCAGTTACGGGTGACGTTTGACGAAGCCAAAGTACGTAACTCCTTATGTAGGGATCCATGGTGACTTCAGGTCCAAGGACTAGTAGTCATACTAATAGCCACATGAGAAAGTATATGACACTCATATAACGATCCACGATACTTTCTCATAGCGGGTCATTCAGTATACATTCTCCAATGCATACCCACATGTCAACTTGATATCTCTATATCCATGACTCGTGAGATCAAGTCATCGAGTTGACCTACATGCTAGTCTCATTGCATTAACATTGTCCCTGAATGTTAATACTTGACTAGGAATGATTAAGAGTAGTGTTCCCTATATCATCTCACTATCGGTTCAACTAACCGATTGATATAGGTAAGAACCCTCTACTCAAGGATGCTATTATGCTTAGTTATTTTGCACCAATACAAGTAAGTATAATAACCAAAACAAATACCTTTATTTATATAAGAATATGATACAACAAGTCCATAATACAATCATCAAATGATTGGCTCTAGGGCTCTAACTAACAAAATCATTTCTGAAATCGGAGGATCAAGTATTAAGCAAAAAAAAATAAGAATCGACATCTGACGTTGAAGAGGGCTTTATGCAACTATTCCAATGCCAAGATTCCTGTTTATCAACAATTTACATTAGTTAGAAACTCTCAAGATTGGTTTAATTCCCAATTTTTGTCATAAAAGAGGAATATACAAATGCTTCTACCATAAGAATTGACACCTGATGTTTACAAAGGCAATAGCTATGAATCATAATGCCAATCAACTTTTAGCAAGCTAAATTAAACAAAGAATACTATGGAAGAACTAATCTTCCATGAACATAACATGTGTAAACATGCACCAAAGGGGAGAACAGGTCCGCTTGGAGGCAGGGATACACACATACTATAAGACCCTTCAGTATATTATTTTCCTTAGTCTCAATTCCTTGGTGTAACTTCTAGCAACTAGCAGGTTGAAGATAGGTGTAACTGTTGGTTGCTACTCGGAAAACCTAGAGGTTCCACTGTACAAAAATTTTGTACAAAGGTCTGAACCTTTTCCTAGCTACCATGTGTTCTTTTAAATTAAATTTTGGATCGCCTGCGGAACTTAACACGTTTGATCCAAAACTTAATCTATTTGTTCTTTTAGGTTTTGACTTGGATCTCCTGCGGAACTTAACACGTTCGACCCAAGTCTCCTTAAGTTATTAATTCCATTAAATATTAATTTCCATAAAAGGTTCCCAGTACTGACGTGGCGAGGCACATGACCTTCTTGGATATGGGAGCAACCACCACCGACTAGACAAAACCTTTAATAGAAAGCTAATATTTAATTTCCTAAAATAACTTTAGGTTAACCAAAGAGAACAATCAAATCACAAGGAAAAGAAAGAAAACAAAAGAACACAACATCGAAAAATATATTCGAAATACTAGAACGTAAGCCTCTTGTATTTGATATTATTTCCATAAATAACTAGCATGATGCGGAAATAAAAATTACTAGTTATACCTTGTAGAAAAACCTCTTGATCTTCTACCGTATTCCTCTTCTAACCTCGGACGTTGTGTGGGCAACGATCTACCGAGATGAGAAACCACCAACCACCTTCTTCTCCTCCAAGCAAGGTTCGACCACAAAGGAAGAACTTCACCAAAGAAGAAAACCAAAATACTAACCAAGCTCTAAGAGATGCTAGCTTTCTCTCCTTCTTCTTCTTCTTCTCCAAGTAGTATCCGGCCACCACAAGAGCTCCAAGGAAGGGAGAGAGGTTCGGCCACCACAAGAGGAAGAGAGGGAGAGGATGGCCGGCCACACCAAGGAACAAAAGAGGGAGAGAAAATAATAGAGGTTGTATCTCATGAAGGCACCCTCACCCCTTCTTTTATATTCCTTGGCCTAGGCAAATTAGGAAATTTAATTACAATAAAATTTCCTCAATTTCCTTGACATGATTTAATTTAGAAAAATAAAATAAATTTTCCAAATCAATCTTCAATGGTTGATAAAAGGAAATTTCTATAATTTTAATTTTATCAACATGTGAATAATTTTTAAATAAAAAAAATAAAACATCTCTCCAATCTACAAATAAGGAAAGAGATCTAATCTCTTTCTTTAATCTTTTATAGATCTTTTACAAGAGAGATATTTTAATTTTAATTCTCTTTAAATTATATCTTCCACATAATAATAAAAATTAAAATTAAAATCCCTTTTTAATTTAATTTGGCCGGCCCCCACTAGCTTGGGTTCAAGCTAGGGCCGGCTACCCAATAATATACCTAGGCCGGCCCTAGCTTGGTTCCCAAGCTAGCTTGGCCGGCCCCTTATTGGTGGGTATAGAAGGTGGGTATAGGTGGGTATAGAACTCTACAAATAAGAGGCTACGATAGGGACCGAGAGGAGGAATTGGTTTTGGTCTCCCGATAAAATTAAGCATCCCGTGTTCGCCCCGAACACACAACTTAATTTTATCAATGATAATTCATTCCACTAGAGAACTATCATTGAACTACCGCACCAATCCCAAATTACATTTTTGGGCTCCTTCTTATTATGAGTGTGTTAGTCTCCCTGTGTTTAAGATATCGAATGTCCACTAATTAAGTGAGTTACTGACAACTCATTTAATTAATATCTTAGTCCAAGAGTAGTACCACTCAACCTTATCGTCATGTCGGACTAAGTCCACCTGCAGGGTTTAACATGACAATCCTTATGAGCTCCTCTTGGGGACATTCTCAACCTAGTATCTCTAGGACACAGTTTCCTTCTATAATCAACAACACACACTATAAGTGATACCATTTCCCAACTTATCGGGTTTATTGATTCAACGAACTAAATCTCACCCATTGATAAATTAAAGAAATAAATATCAAATATATGTGCTTGTTATTATATTAGGATTAAGAGCACACACTTCCATAATAACTGAGGTCTTTGTTCCTTTATAAAGTCAGTATAAAAAAAACGACCTCAAATGGTCCTACTCAATACACTCTGAGTGTACTAGTGTAATTATATAGTCAAGATAAACTAATACCTAATTACACTACGACTTTCTAATGGTTTGTTCCTTTTCCATTTTGGTCGTGAGCTACTGTTTATAATTTATAAGGTACTGATAACATCATCTTCTGTATGTGACACCACATACTATGTTATCTACAATATAAATTAAATGAACAACTACAAACAAATGTAGACAATTAGACCAAATGTGATTCTTTATTCATAATAAATGTTTACAAAGCTTAGGCTTTCAGTATACACTCCAACAGTAACTTCTGACAACTAGCAGGTTATCATTGTAACTAAAACATATATGTAACTAATGTCAATTTAAATGAAAGGAAACGAAATCAACAAATTAAAAATGTTGTAAGTCTATCATAAGAGCTATTTTTGTAAAGTTACTTTTCTTATGGTAGAAGAATGTTGAAGTTTCTCAAGTCAAGAAGTAGCGAAATTGTCAGGACACTAACGTATTTTATAGCAAAAAATAAACCACTAAGAACATGACCTTTGTTTTTAGGATGGGAGCTTGCTAGAGAGGTGAAACTACTCAATCATCTGGCCAATCAAAATGCAATCTGGAAAAAAAAAATCTTGGTTTGCAAAAAATAAACACACTCACCTACTTCAATAATGTCACGAGGTCACCACCAACACAATACTCTAGAACCAGCCAAGTTGAATAGTAGATATTAGAAATTTAGAACAAATAAAGTAAAGAAGCTATTTGAATAGCATATAAGCAAATATTAGCAATTTAGAACAAATAAAAGATACTCATTGTGTTTAAATGTCTGGCGCAAAAAGTGACAAAATCAGTACAGATAGACTAATTAGTTACTATTGAATTCACAAAATAAAATCAGTACAGATAGACTAATCCATGGATTCCAACAAAGTGGCATCAAAATCTAATTCATCTTCGGATTCCACCATATTTGAATTAAGCAATGGATTTTCAATAACCATCGCCGGCATATCATCCCTGACCAACTCGACTTCATAATTGGAATCAACTATAGCTAGATTTACAGCATGATCTGACGACTCGCTTTGATTTAACTCCTAGGCATTTGAATTTATATCATCTTTCATATTAAAAAAGTCTCGTGGAACGGTCTTCATAACATATTTTCTATTAGCATCAAAAGGATCTTCAATATAGAAGCATTGGTGGACCTGAGAAGCCAACACAAAAGGATCATCTACATAACATCTCTTATTGAAGTAAACACAAGTCAACCCATACTTGTCGTCCTCAACTTCATACCAATCACATCAAAATAACACAAATTTAGAACTACCATAGTAGTCCAGTTCAATTATTTCAATAATTGATCCATAGTATGCTATTGGTTTTGTTGTTGGATTTTCATCTTTAGTGCTAGCAAAGCTTTGGGTCACTAACACCATCGAAACACCACTATTTTGTGTCTTGCGTTTTGCATCACGTTGCTTTGTATAAAACCGGTAACCAGTAATGACATAGCTAGAAAAACATCTTGCATTGTATTTGGTCCTCTAGATAGCTCCTTAAGGTGGTCAGGTGTTGGTTGCTACTCGGAAAACCTAGAGGTTCCACTGTACAAAATTTTGTACAAAGGTCTGAACCTTTTCCTAGCTACCATGTGTTCTTTTAAATTAAATTTTGGATCGCCTGCGGAACTTAACACGTTTGATCCAAAACTTAATCTATTTGTTCTTTTAGGTTTTGACTTGGATCTCCTGCGGAACTTAACACGTTCGACCCAAGTCTCCTTAAGTTATTAATTCCATTAAATATTAATTTCCATAAAAGGTTCCCAGTACTGACGTGGCGAGGCACATGGCCTTCTTGGATATGGGAGCAACCACCACCGACTAGACAAAACCTTTAATAGAAAGCTAATATTTAATTTCCTAAAATAACTTTAGGTTAACCAAAGAGAACAATCAAATCACAAGGAAAAGAAAGAAACAAAAGAACACAACATCGAAAAACATATTCGAAATACTAGAGCGTAAGCCTCTTGTATTTGGTATTATTTCCATAAATAACTAGCATGATGCGAAATAGAAATTACTAGTTATACCTTGTAGAAAACCTCTTGATCTTCTACCGTATTCCTCTTCTAACCTCGGACGTTGTGTGGGCAACGATCTTCCGAGACAAGAAACCACCAATCACTTTTTTCTCCTCCTAGCTAGGTTCGGCCAACAAAGAGGAAGCTTCACCAAGGAAGAAAATCAAAATACTAACCAAGCTCCAAGAGATGCTAGCTTTCTCTCCTTCTTCTTCTTCTCCAAGTAGTATCCGGCACCACAAGAGCTCCAAGGAAGGAGAGAGGTTCGGCCACCACAAGAGGAAGAGAGGGAGAGGATGGCCGGCCACACCAAGGAACAAAAGAGGGAGAGAAATAATAGAGGTTGTGTCATGAAGGCACCCTACCCCTTCTTTTATATTCCTTGGCCTAGGCAAATTAGGAAATTTAATTACAATAAAATTTCCTTAATTTTTCTTGACATGAATTAATTGAGAAAAATAAAACAATATTTCCCAATTAACTTGAGATGGCCGGCCACATCATTGGAAACAAAAGAGGACAAGTTTTAATCAACAATTAAAACTTCCTAATTTGTTTCCGGAAATTTTAAAAAATAAAATTTCTCTTTAAAATCTCTTCATGGTTGATAAAAGGAAATTTCTATAATTTTAATTTTATCAACATGTGAATAATTTTTAAAGAAAAAATAAAACATCTCTCCAATCTACAAATAAGGAAAGAGATCTAATCTCTTTCTTTAATCTTTTGTAGATCTTTTACAAGAGAGATATTTTAATTTTAATTCTCTTTAAAATATATCTTCCACATAATAATAAAATTAAAATTAAATTTCTTTTAATTTATTTTGGCCGGCCCTACTAGCTTGGGTTCAAGCTAGGGCCGGCCACCCAATAATATACCTAGGTCGGCCCCAAGCTAGCTTGGCCGGCCCCTTATTGGTGGGTATAGAAGGTGGGTATAGGTGGGTATAGAACTCTATAAATAAGATGCTACGATAGGGACCGAGAGGAGGAATTGGTTTTGGTCTCCCGATAAAATTAAGCATCCCGTGTTCGCCCCGAACACACAACTTAATTTTATCAATGATAATTCATTCCACTAGAGAACTATCATTGAACTACCGCACCAATCCCAAATTACATTTTTGGGCTCCTTCTTATTATGAGTGTGTTAGTCTCCCTGTGTTTAAGATATCGAATGTCCACTAATTAAGTGAGTTACTGACAACTCATTTAATTAATATCTAAGTCCAAGAGTAGTACCACTCAACCTTATTGTCATGTCGGACTAAGTCCACCTGCAGGGTTTAACATGACAATCTTTATAAGCTCCTCTTGAGGACATTATCAACCTAGTATCTCTAGGACACAGTTTCCTTCTATAATCAACAACACACACTATAAGTAATACCATTTCCCAACTTATCGGGTTTATTGATTCAACGAACTAAATCTCACCCATTGATAAATTAAAGAAATAAATATCAAATATATATGCTTGTTATTATATTAGGATTAAGAGCACACACTTCCATAATAACTGAGGTCTTTGTTCCTTTATAAAGTCGGTATAAAAGCGACCTCAAATGGTCCTACTCATACACTGAGTGTACTAGTGTAATTATATAGTCAAGATAAACTATCATCTAATTACACTCGACCTTCTAATGGTTTGTTCCTTTTCCATTTTGGTCGTGAGCTCTGTTTATAATTTATAAGGTGATAACATCATCTTCTGTATGTGACACCACATACTATGTTATCTATAATATAAATTAAATGAACAACTACAAACAAATGTAGACAATTAGACCAAATGTGATTCTTTATTCATAATAAATGTTTACAAAGCTTAGGCTTTCAGTATACACTCCAACAATCTCCCACTTATACTAATGACTAAGCTGCCATATCTTCTACCATACATTTGATTCCCATTCCCTCCACATGCCGATCGAAAGCTTTCGCCGGAAGGGCCTTAGTGAAAGGATCTGCCAGGTTATCCGCTGATGCAATCTTGGCGATGACAACTTCTCCTCGCTTCACAATATCTCGTATCAGGTGGTACTTGCGCTCTATATGTTTACTTGCCTTATGAGCTCGTGGTTCCTTCGAGTTTGCAACTGCACCGCTATTATCACAATAAATTGTGATGATTTTGGGCAAACCAGGAATCACATCTAAGTCCATTAGAAAGTTCCTGAGCCATACTGCTTCTTTAGCTGCCTCAGAGGCTGCTACATATTCTACTTCCATGGTTGAGTCCGAAACGCATTTCCGCTAACACTCCTCCATGAAATGGCTCCACCTCCTAAAGTAAACACATAGCTGATGTGTAGATTATCCTATCTGATTGGAAATCGAATCCGTGTAACCCACAAGGAGCAGATCGTCCGCTTGGTAAACTAGCATATAATCTCTAGTCCTTCTCGGTACTTCAATATATGCTTTACACCAGTCCAATGTCCTTATCTGATATCTGCTGACCATGCCTACGGCAAAGCAGATATCGGTCTCGTATATAGCATTGCATACATTAGGCTTCCTACAAGCATGAACCGCTTTCATGTCCTCTATCTCTTTTGATGTCTTTGGAGACATCTCTTTAGATAGAGCTACTCCATGTCTAAAAGGTAAGAAACCTTTCTTGGAATCCTGCATGCTAAAGCAAGGATTGTATCTATATATGAAGCTTTGGATAGACACAACATTCTTTTCTTACGATCCCTTATAACTTTGATCCCAAGAATGTGTGCACATTCTCCTAAGTCCTTCATATCAAATTGTTTGGACAACCATACCCTTACGTCTGATAATACCTTGACATTGTTGCCAATTAACAAAATATCATCTACGTATAGTACAAGAAATACCACCACGTTTCCGTTACACTTCTTATATACACAAGACTCATCCGGACTTTGAATAAATCCATATGACTGGATTACTTCATTAAACCGGATGTTCCAAGACCTTGAAGCTTGCTTCAGTCCATAAATGGACCGATTGAGTTTGCACACTAGATGCTCTTTGCCTTTTTCAATGAACCCTTCTGTTTGCTTCATATGGATGTTCTCTTCAAGACTTCCATTAAGGAAAGCTGTCTTGACATCCATTTGCCAAATCTCATAATCCATATGGTGATGGATAAGAGTATCCGGATAGACTTAAGCATGGCTACGGGTGAAAAGGTCTCCTCATAATCGATTCCCTCTTTTGAGTGTACCCTTTTGCAACAAGCCTAGCTTTGAAGGTTTCTACCTTCCCGTCTCCCTCTTTTCCTTTGTAGATCCACTTGCATCCAACGGCTTTTACACCATCGTGGTTCTACAAGCTCCCAAACCTTATTAGAGTACATGGACTCTATTTGAATTCATTGCCTTTTGCCAAGATGCATCTATATCTTGGAGTGCTTTCTCATATATGGGGATCGGGTTCATGTTTACCCGGGATCAAGTCCAAGACTCTCCCAAAACATGAATCTTCAGTGCCTCACAACCCTCCCACTACGACGAGGCATTCGTGGTTGTGTATCATGTGTGACACGTGTTGCGTCTCTTGTGGTACTTCATCTTATATTGTTGGTATTGAAGTAGACATGTCCTCTCTAAGTTCTTCTAAAACAACTTTACTCGCTTGTGATCCATTATATAGTCTTCTTCTAAAAGCGGGCATTGGTGCTAACAATGACCTTCCGGTCTTTAGGACTATAAAATAAACCACCTTCGTTCCTTTGGGATATCCTACAAATACGCGAACTTCTGACGAGATTCTAACTTATAGTGTCTCGTTTCAGCACATGTCCTGGACTACCCCAAATCCGAATATGTCTTAGGCTGGTTTTCTCCCATTCCACAATTCTATGGGAGTAGAAGAAACTGATTTAGAAGGTACTAAGTTCGGAACATACACTGCTGTTTCCAGAGCATATCCCCAAAACGAATTTGGTAATTCTGAATAACTCATCATCGATCTAACCATTTCCATAAGAGTCCTATTCCTTCGTTCGCCACACCATTGGTGTTCCAGGTGCAGACAATTGGGATTGAATCCCAACCTCGATAAGTAATTCCTAGACTCTCCTAAGAGGTATTCGCCACCACGATCGGATCGTAGTGTCTTGATACTTTTCCTAATCGTTTCTCCACATCACCTTGTATTCTTTGAACTTGTCACACTCGGACTTGCGGCGCATTAGGTAAATGTATCCATATCTTGAATAATCGTCTATGAAAGAGACAAAATATTCAAAACCTCCTCTTGCACGGACAGACATAGGACCACACAAATCGAGTGAACCAACTCTAACACTTCTTTGGCTCTATACCCCTTGGCCTTGAACGGCCTCTTGGTCATTTACCTTCTAAGCAAGATTCACAAGTTGGAAAATTTTCCAACTCTAATGAACTCAAAAGTCCATCGGCTATAAGCCTCTGAATCCTACTTAAATTAATATGACCAAGTCTTAGATGCCAAAGATATGCTTGGTTCATTTCTGAAGGTTCTTTTCTCTTATTAGAATTAGAAGATGAGTTATAAATTTCCATGTTTTGCTTTGTGGAAGAAATTGGATTTAAAGTATACAAATTGCCAACTAATGCACCAGAACAGATAATCACTTTATTTCTTTTAATAACTACATCGTTACTAAAGGAAATTGAATATCCATCTAAAAACAGTTTAGAAACTGAAATTAAATTCTTTCTAAAACTGGGTACATAAAGACAATTTCTTAAAACCAAATTCCTATTTCTACTAAAAGATAAGTAGACGTCCAACAGTTGCCACCTTAGTAGCATTGCCCATGTAGACGGTAATTTCTCCTTCAGATAGTCGTCGGGTTTCCGGAACCCCTGCAAGGAATTGCAGACATGATCAGTGGCTCCGTATCTACACACCAGGTGTTGGTAGATAACACCGCTAAACATGTTTCAACAACTAGAGTATGAGATATACCTTTGTTTTGGTTCCTACGAGGACAGCCCGCCTTCCAATGTCCTGCCTGCTTGTAGATGACAACTTTAAATCCCGTACTCGAGATTTATTCACTTTCTTTCTGAACCAACTTGTTTCTTCTTCTTCTTTCCTTTCGGTTTAGAAGTAGAACCATTTTCAACATAGTGAATTTGAGCATTGTGACGAAATAATCCTTCTGCTGCTTGTGTCAGTAGTTCCGCTAATGAATAAACCCTCTTATTCATATTATAGTTCAAAGTGCTCAAAACTTCTAGGTAGCGTTGGAGGATCATATCGATCCGGGTTTCCATCAATTTCTCCTCCAAGGATCAGTATCTCGTTCGGATAAGCCATCATCTTTAGGATATGATCCTTACAGAGTACCCTCTTGCATGGTGGTCATTATCTTTCTCATGGCTTCTTGCCTAGAAGCCCTATCCCGATGACCAAAGAGTTCCTTGAGATTGTTCATAATATCATAGGCAGTTGGTAAATCTTGATCTCGATGTTGCAATACATTTGACATTGAAGCCAAATGTAACACCGCGCCATCTCATCCGCTTTTACCCATTTCTATGATATTCAATCTCCTCTTAGGTAGATTCACCAATGGGTGCATCAGGCATTCCTCTAAAGATCATATTTATAGCTTTCAGTAGAAAACAATGTCCGGTTTCTTTTCCAATCTATGTAGTTTGGTTCAGTAAGTCTATTCTGTTGAAGTATGATGGACGATGGGTTGAAAGACATCCTAAGAATCACAAATAACTTTTGGTCGGAACTCTAAATTTAGAATAATATTGATTCCTCAAACAATACTATTTTAAATTAACCAACACCTCATAACAGTGAATTTTGTATGCCACGTTAGTGTGGACGTATACAAATTCAACATTTGTAAAAGGAGGTTTTAACCCATTAATTTTATTATCTTGTCAACCTAACTTTTGACAAATAAAATAATAGTTGGTATCATTTGGTCACACAAATAATAGCAGTGACTCAGTTGGGGATGATACTATTAGATGTGTCTAAGTGTATACCATTACTTGACACTAAGTCCATTAATAAGATTATGCCCTTCCGTTGGGGAAGATCACACGCTCTTAATTAACTTCCTATAGTCATCCAAAATAGAAGTCTATTCTAGTGATCCGCAAACAAGCTCATCCGTTATGGAGGAAGGCACTCGAGCCAAGCTTGTTTGCATCACTTACAAACCGATAATGGAGACCATGAGATTTATTTAAAATCCTCTCCCACTTAGTTATTTATAAATGAGGAATTTTAACTATGCTAGCCTACTTAAACTTGTAAACTAACATGCACACACAGCACAATATAAAAGCAATAAATAGAAAATTTAATTTTCAACTATTATGGCTTTTATCTCTAATTGTCCTCCGTGTGTTGTCATCCCAAGCTGCTGCCATATTTGGCCACCGCCACCGGGTCTAGCTGTCGCATCCATCTTGCTCCTAGTTCCGCTGCGCCTCTGGTCCTTAGAAGGTTCCACGCTTTGCAAGATTCGATCCGCGACATAAATAGAATTTTACATTTTTGATCCTATATTCCATAAAAGGAATGTACATGTATCTAGATCAAAAAAATAAAATCCTAATTAAAACTAAATATAGCACCTGCTGTATTTTAATACAATCATGCACACACATTAAATGCCCTTGACATGTCCAAGGGTCCAATCACACACATAATAACTAAAAACCATAATAGTTGGATCCTGCATCCACAAAGTTAGCACATCCTACTATTATCCTGCCTAAATTATGTATGACATGTGCATAATTAAACTAAATACCAAATACACAGAGGCAAAACCCTAGCTCTGATACCAATTGTTGGTTGCTACTCGGAAAACCTAGAGGTTCCACTGTACAAAATTTTGTACAAAGGTCTGAACCTTTTCCTAGCTACCATGTGTTCTTTTAAATTAAATTTTGGATCGCCTGCGGAACTTAACACGTTTGATCCAAAACTTAATCTATTTGTTCTTTTAGGTTTTGACTTGGATCTCCTGCGGAACTTAACACGTTCGACCCAAGTCTCCTTAAGTTATTAATTCCATTAAATATTAATTTTCATAAAAGGTTCCCAGTAGTGACGTGGCGAGGCACATGGCCTTCTTGGATATGGGAGCAACCACCACCGACTAGACAAAACCTTTAATAGAAAGCTAATATTTAATTTCCTAAAATAACTTTAGGTTAACCAAAGAGAACAATCAAATCACAAGGAAAAGAAAGAAAACAAAAGAACACAACATCGAAAAACATATTCGAAATACTAGAACGTAAGCCTCTTGTATTTGGTATTATTTCCATAAATAACTAGCATGATGCGGAAATAGAAATTACTAGTTATACCTTGTAGAAAAACCTCTTGATCTTCTACCGTATTCCTCTTCTAACCTCGGACGTTGTGTGGGCAACGATCTTCCGAGACGAGAAACCACCAATCACCTTCTTCTCCTCCTAGCTAGGTTCGGCCAACAAAGAGGAAGCTTCACCAAGGAAGAAAATCAAAATACTAACCAAGCTCCAAGAGATGCTAGCTTTCTCTCCTTCTTCTTCTTCTTCTCCGAGTAGTATCCGGCCACCACAAGAGCTCCAAGGAAGGGAGAGAGGTTCGGCCACCACAAGAGGAAGAGAGGGAGAGGATGGCCGGCCACACCAAGGAACAAAAGAGGGAGAGAAAATAATAGAGGTTATTCCTCATGAAGGCACCCCTACCCCTTCTTTTATATTCCTTGGCCTAGGCAAATTAGGAAATTTAATTACAATAAAATTTCCTTAATTTTTCTTGACATGAATTAATTGAGAAAAATAAAACAATATTTCCCAATTAACTTGAGATGGCCGGCCACATCATTGGAAACAAAAGAGGACAAGTTTTAATCAACAATTAAAACTTCCTAATTTGTTTCCGGAAATTTTAAAAAATAAAATTTCTCTTTAAAATCTCTTCATGGTTGATAAAAGGAAATTTCTATAATTTTAATTTTATCAACATGTGAATAATTTTTAAAGAAAAAATAAAACATCTCTCCAATCTACAAATAAGGAAAGAGATCTAATCTCTTTCTTTAATCTTTTGTAGATCTTTTACAAGAGAGATATTTTAATTTTAATTCTCTTTAAAATATATCTTCCACATAATAAAAATTAAAATTAAATTTCTTTTTTTAATTTATTTTGGCCGGCCCTACTAGCTTGGGTTCAAGCTAGGGCCGGCCACCTAATCTCGTACCTAGGCCGGCCCTAGCTAGCTTGGCCGACCCCTATTGGGTGGGTATAGAAGGTGGGTATAGGTGGGTATAGAACTCTATAAATAAGAGGCTACGATAGGGACCAGAGGAGGAATTGGTTTTGGTCTCCGATAAAATTAAGCATCCGTGTTCGCCTAACACACAACTTAATTTTATCAATGATACTTCATTCAACTAGAGCACTATCACTGACCTACCACACCATTCCCAAATTACCGTTTTGGGCTCCTTCTTCTTATGATTGTGTTAGTCTCACTGTGTTTAAGATATCAAGTGTCCACTATTTGAGTGAGTTCATGACAACTCATTTAATTAATATCTAAGTCCAAGTAGTACCACTTAACCTTATTGTCATGTCGGACTAAGTCCACCGAGGTTTAACATGACAATCTTTATGAGCTCCTCTTGAGGACATTATCAACCTAGTATCTCTAGGACACAGTTTCCTTCTATAATCAACAACACACACTATAAGTGATACCATTTCCCAACTTATCGGGTTTATTGATTCAACGAACTAAATCTCACCCATTGATAAATTAAAGAAATAAATATCAAATATATGTGCTTGTTATTATATTAGGATTAAGAGCACACACTTCCATAATAACTGAGGTCTTTGTTCCTTTATAAAGTCAGTATAAAAGAAACGACCTCAAATGGTCCTACTCAATACACTCTGAGTGTACTAGTGTAATTATATAGTCAAGATAAACTATCATCTAATTACACTACGACCTTCTAATGGTTTGTTCCTTTTCCATTTTGGTCGTGAGCTACTGTTTATAATTTATAAGGTACTGATAACATCATCTTCTGTATGTGACACCACATACTATGTTATCTACAATATAAATTAAATGAACAACTACAAATAAATGTAGACAATTAGACCAAATGTGATTCTTTATTCATAATAAATGTTTACAAAGCTTAGGCTTTCAGTATACACTCCAACAATCTCCCACTTATACTAATGACTAAGCTGCCATATCTTCTACCATACATCTGATTCCCATTCCCTCCACATGCCGATCGAAAGCTTTCGCCGGAAGGGCCTTAGTGAAAGGATCTGCCAGGTTATCCGCTGATGCAATCTTGGCGATGACAACTTCTCCTCGCTTCACAATATCTCGTATCGAGTGGTACTTGCGCTCTATATGTTTACTTGCCTTATGAGCTCGTGGTTCCTTCGAGTTTGTAATCACCACTATTATCACAATAAATTGTGATGATTTTGGGCAAACCAGAATCACATCTAAGTCCATTAGAAGCTCCCGAGCCATCTGCTTCTTTAGGCGCCTCGGAGGTCGCTACATATTCACTTCCATGGTTGAGTCCGAAGCGCATTGCTAACACTCCTCCATGAAATGGCTCCACCTCCTAAAGTAAACACATAGCCCGATGTAGACTTTCTGTTATCCCTATCGATTGGAAATCGAGTAATCCGTAACCCATAGGGGCGGATAAATGCCGCGGTAAACTAGCATATAATCTCTAGTCCTTCTCGTGTACTTTAATATATGCTTTACCGCGATCCAATGTCTTTGTCCGGGTTACTCGATATCTGTGACCATGCCACGTAAAAGCGGATATCGTCTCATCATAACATTGCATACATTAGGCTTCCTACAGATGAAGCATAAGGAACCGCTTTCATGTCCTCTATCTCTTTTGATGTCTTTGGAGACATCTCTTTAGATAGAGCTACTCCATGTCTAAAAGGTAAGAAACCTTTCTTGGAATCCTGCATGCTAAAAGCGAGCAAGGATTGTATCTATATATGAAGCTTGGGATAGACACAACATTCTTTTCTTACGATCCCTTATAACTTTGATCCCAAGAATGTGTGCACATTCTCCTAAGTCCTTCATATCAAATTGTTTGGACAACCATACCCTTACCGATAATACCTTGACATTGTTGCCAATTAACAAAATATCATCTACGTATAGTACAAGAAATACCACCACGTTTCGTTACACTTCTTATATACACAAGACTCATCCGGACTTTGAATAAATCCATATGGATTACTTCATTAAACCGGATGTTCCAAGACCTTGAAGCTTGCTTGATCCATAAATGGACCGATTGAGCTTGCACACTAGATGCTCTTTGCCTTTTCAATGAACCCTTCGGTTGCTTCATATGGATGTTCTCTTCAAGACTTCCATTAAGGAAAGCTGTCTTGACATCCATTTGCCAAATCTCATAATCCATATGAGCAATGGATAAGAGTATCCGGATAGACTTAAGCATGGCTACCGGTGAAAAGGTCTCCTCATAATCGATTCCCTCTTTTGAGTGTACCCTTTGCAACAAGCCTAGCTTTGAAGGTTTCTACCTTCCGTCGTCCTCTTTTCCTTTTGTAGATCCACTTGCATCCAAGCTTTTACACCATCGGTGGTTCTACAAGCTCCCAAACCTTATTAGAGTACATGGACTCTATTTGAAATTCATTGCCTTTTGCCAAGATCGCCGATCTATATCTTGGAGTGCTTAATCATATGACAGGGATCGGGTTCATGTTTACCCGGATCAAGTCCAAGACTCTCCCAAAACATGAATCTTTCAGCCTCACAACCCTCCCACTATGGCGAGGCACGTGGTTGTGTATCATGTGTGACACGTGTTGCGGTCTCTTGTGGTACTTCATCTTGTCTTGTTGGTACTGAAGTAGACATGTCCTCTCTAAGTTCTTCTAAAACAACTTTACTCTGGGCTTGTGATCCATTATATAGTCTTCTTCTAAAAAGCGGGCATTGGTGCTAACAATGACCTTACGGTCTTAGGACTATAAAATAAACCACCTTTGTTCCTTTGGGATATCCTACAAATCGCAACTTATGACGAGATTCTAACTTATCGAGATCTCTGGTTTCAAGACATGTCTGGACTACCCCAAATCGAATATGTCTTAGACTGGGTTTTCGCCATTCCACAATTCTATGGGAGTAGAAGAAAGCGATTTAGAAGGTACTAAGTTCAAGGTAATCGCTTCAGCATATCCCCACGAATTTGGTAATTTCGAATAACTCATCATCGATCTAACCATTTCCATAAGAGTCCTATTCCTTATTCTGCTACACCATTATGTTGGGGTGTTCCAGGTGCAGACAATTGGGATTGAATCCCACCTCGATAAGTAATTCCTAAACTCTCCTAAGAGGTATTCGCCACCACGATCAGATCGTAGTGTCTTGATACTTTTCCTAATCGTTTCTCTACATCAGCCTTGTATTCTTTGAACTTGTCAAAGCACTCGGACTTATGACGCATTAGGTAAATGTATCCATATCTTGAATAATCGTCTATGAAAGAGACAAAATATTCAAAACCTCCTCTTGCCTGGACAGACATAGGACCACACAAATCAGAGTGAACCAACTCTAACACTTCTTTGGCTCTATACCCCTTGGCCTTGAACGGCCTCTTGGTCATTTTACCTTCTAAGCAAGATTCACAAGTTGGAAAATTTTCCAACTCTAATGAACTCAAAAGTCCATCGGCTATAAGCCTCTGAATCCTACTTAAATTAATATGACCAAGTCTTAGATGCCAAAGATATGCTTGGTTCATTTCTGAAGGTTCTTTTCTCTTATTAGAATTAGAAGATGAGTTATAAATTTCCATGTTTTGCTTTGTGGAAGAAATTGGATTTAAAGTATACAAATTGCCAACTAATGCACCAGAACAGATAATCACTTTATTTCTTTTAATAACTACATCGTTACTAAAGGAAATTGAATATCCATCTAAAAACAGTTTAGAAACTGAAATTAAATTCTTTCTAAAACTGGGTACATAAAGACAATTTCTTAAAACCAAATTCCTATTTCTACTAAAAGATAAGTAGACGTCTCCCACTGCAACAGCTGCCACCTTAGTAGCATTGCCCATGTAGACGGTAATTTCTCCTTCAGATAGTCGTCGGGTTTCCTGGAACCCCTGCAGAGAATTGCAGACATGATCAATGGCTCCGTATCTACACACCAGGTCTGGTAGATAACACCGCTAAACATGTTTCAACAACTAGAGTATGAGATATACCTTTGTTTTGGTTCCTACGAGGACAGTCCGCCTTACTGCTTCCATGCGAAGCACTTGCCCTTCGACTTCTTCATTCCAACTTTAAATCCCGTACTCCGAGATTTATTCACTTTCTTTCTTGAACCAACTTGTTTCTTCTTCTTCTTTCCTTTGGGTTTAGAAGTACCATTTTCAACATAGTGAATTTGAGCATTGTGACGAAATAATCCTTCTGCTGCTTTAGTAGTTCCGCTAATGAATAAACCCTCTTATTCATATTATAGTTCGGGCCGCTCAAAACTTCTAGGTAGCGTTTGGAGGATCATATCGATCTGGGTTTCCCCATCAATTTCTCCTCCAAGGATCTGTATCTCGTTCAGATAAGCCATCATCTTTAGGATATGATCCCTTACAGGAGTACCCTCTTGCATGGTGGCTGTCATTATCTTTCTCATGGCTTCTTGTCTAGAAGCCCTATCCTGATGACCAAAGAGTTCCTTGAGATTGTTCATAATATCATAGGCTATTGGTAAATCTTGATGCTGATGTTGCAATACATTTGACATTGAAGCCAAAATGTAACACCGCGCCATCTCATCTGCTTTTACCCATTTCCTATGATATTCAATCTCCTCTTGGGTAGATTCACCAGTAGGTGCATCAGGGCAATGCTCAGTCAGTACAAATTTATAGCTTTCAGCAGTAAGAACAATGTCCAGGTTTCTTTTCCAATCTATGTAGTTTGGTCCAGTAAGTCTATTCTGTTGAAGTATGATGGACAGTGGGTTGAAAGACATCCTAAGAATCACAAATAACTTTTGGTCAGAACTCTAAATTTAGAATAATATTGATTCCTCAAACAATACTATTTTAAATTAACCAACACCTCATAACACCGTGAATTTTGTATGCCACGTTAGTGTGGACGTATACAAATTCAACATTTGTAAAAGGAGGGTTTTAACCCATTAATTTTATTATCTTGTCAACCTAACTTTTTGACAAATAAAATAATAGTTGGTATCATTTGGTCACACAAATAATAGCAGTGACTCCGTTGGGGATGATACTATTAGATGTGTCTAAGTGTATACCATTACTTGACACTAAGTCCATTAATAAGATTATGCCCCTTCCGTTGGGGAAGATCACACGCTATTAATTAACTTCCTATAGTCATCCAAAAATAGAAGTCTGTTCTAGTGATCCGCAAACAAGCTCATCCGTTATGGAGGAAGGCACTCAGAGCCAACGCGCAAGCTTGTTTGCATCACATACAAACCAGTAATGGAGACCATGGGATTTATTTAAAAATCCCTCTCCCACTTAGTTATTTATAAATGAGGAATTTTAACTATGCTAGCCTACTTAAACTTGTAAACTAACATGCACACACAGCACAATATAAAAGCAATAAATAGAAAATTTAATTTTCAACTATTATGGCTTTTATCTCTAATTGACCTCCGTGTTTTGTCATCCCAAGCTGCTGCCATATTTGGCCACCACCTAGGGTCTCCATCTTGCTTCTAGTTCCGCTGCGCCTCTGGTCCTTAGAAGGTTCCACGCTTTGCAAGATTCGATCCATGACATAAATAGAATTTTACATTTTGATCCTATAATCCATAAAAGGAATGTACATGTATCTAGATCAAAAATAAAATCCTAATTAAAACTAAATACGACTCCTGCGTATTTTAATACAATCATGCACACACATTAAATGCCCTTGACATGTCCAGGGTCCAATCACACACATAATAACTAAAAGCCATAATAGTTGGATCCTGCATCCACAAAGTTAGCACATCCTACTATTATCACGCCTAAATTATGTATGACATGTGCATAATTAAACTAAATACCAAATACACAGAGGCAAAACCCTAGCTCGATACCAATTGTTGGTTGCTACTCGGAAAACCTAGAGGTTCCATTGTACAAAATTTGTACAAAGATCGAACCTTTTCCTAGCTACCATGTGTTCTTTTAAATTAAATTTTGGATCGCTGCATGGAACTTAACACGTTTGATCCAAAACTTAATCTATTTGTTCTTTTAGGTTTTGACTTGGATCTCCTGCGGAACTTAACACGTTCGACCCAAGTCTCCTTAAGTTATTAATTCCATTAAATATTAATTTTCATAAAAGGTTCCCAGTACTGACGTGGCGAGGCACATGGCCTTCTTGGATATGGGAGCAACCACCACCGACTAGACAAAACCTTTAATAGAAAGCTAATATTTAATTTCCTAAAATAACTTTAGGTTAACCAAAGAGAACAATCAAATCACAAGGAAAAGAAAGAAAACAAAAGAACACAACATCGAAAAACATATTCAAAATACTAGAACGTAAGCCTCTTGTATTTGGTATTATTTCCATAAATAACTAGCATGATGCGGAAATAGAAATTACTAGTTATACCTTGTAGAAAAACCTCTTGATCTTCTACCGTATTCCTCTTCTAACCTCGGACGTTGTGTGGGCAACGATCTTCCGAGACGAGAAACCACCAATCACCTTCTTCTCCTCCTAGCTAGGTTCGGCCAACAAAGAGAAAATCAAAATACTAACCAAGCTCCAAGAGATGCTAGCTTTCTCTCCTTCTTCTTCTTCTTCTCCGAGTAGTATCCGGCCACCACAAGAGCTCCAAGGAAGGGAGAGAGGTTCGGCCACCACAAGAGGAAGAGAGGGAGAGGATGGCCGGCCACACCAAGGAACAAAAGAGGGAGAGAAAATAATAGAGGTTGTGTCATGAAGGCACCCCTACCCCTTCTTTTATATTCCTTGGCCTAGGCAAATTAGGAAATTTAATTACAATAAAATTTCCTTAATTTTTCTTGACATGAATTAATTGAGAAAAATAAAACAATATTTCCCAATTAACTTGAGATGGTCGGCCACATCATTGAAACAAAGAAGACAAGTTTTAATCAACAATTAAAACTTCCTAATTTGTTTCCGGAAATTTTAAAAATAAAATTTCTCTTTAAAATCTCTTCATGGTTGATAAAAGGAAATTTCTATAATTTTAATTTTATCAACATGTGAATAATTTTAAAGAAAAAATAAAACATCTCTTCAATCTACAAATAAGGAAAGAGATCTAATCTCTTTCTTTAATCTTTTGTAGATCTTTTACAAGAGAGATATTTTAATTTTAATTCTCTTTAAAATATATCTTCCACATAATAATAAAAATTAAAATTAAATTTCTTTTTAATTTTATTTGGCCGGCCATACTAGCTTGGGTCGGCCACCCAATCTTATACCTAGGCCGACCCTAGCTTGGTTCCCAAGCTAGCTTGGCTGACCCCTTATTGGTGGGTATAGAAGGTGGGTATAGGTGGGTATAGAACTCTATAAATAAGAGGCTACGATAGGGACCGAGAGGAGGAATTGGTTTTGGTCTCCGATAAAATTAAGCGCCCCTAACACACAACTTAATTTTATCAATGATAATTCATTCCACTAGAGAACTATCATTGAACTACCGCACCAATCCCAAATTACATTTTTGGGCTCCTTCTTATTATGAGTGTGTTAGTCTCCCTGTGTTTAAGATATCGAATGTCCACTAATTAAGTGAGTTACTGACAACTCATTTAATTAATATCTAAGTCCAAGAGTAGTACCACTCAACCTTATTGTCATGTCGGACTAAGTCCACCTGCAGGGTTTAACATGACAATCTTTATGAGCTCCTCTTGAGGACATTATCAACCTAGTATCTCTAGGATACAGTTTCCTTCTATAATCAACAACACACACTATAAGTAATACCATTTCCCAACTTATCGGGTTTATTGATTCAACGAACTAAATCTCACCCATTGATAAATTAAAGAAATAAATATCAAATATATATGCTTGTTATTATATTAGGATTAAGAGCACACACTTCCATAATAACTGAGGTCTTTGTTCCTTTATAAAGTCAGTATAAAAGAAACGACCTCAAATGGTCCTACTCAATACACTCTGAGTGTACTAGTGTAATTATATAGTCAAGATAAACTATCATCTAATTACACTACGACCTTCTAATGGTTTGTTCCTTTTCCATTTTGGTCGTGAGCTACTGTTTATAATTTATAAGGTACTGATAACATCATCTTCTGTATGTGACACCACATACTATGTTATCTACAATATAAATTAAATGAACAACTACAAACAAATGTAGACAATTAGACCAAATGTGATTCTTTATTCATAATAAATGTTTACATAGCTTAGCTTTCAGTATACATTCCAACAATAAGCTTTAAGTTTTGTATGCATCAAAAGGATCTTCAATATAGAAGCATTGGTGGACCTGAGAAGCCAACACAAAAGGATCATCTACATAACATCTCTTATTGAAGTAAACACAAGTCAACCCATACTTGTCGTCCTCAACTTCATACCAATCACATCAAAATAACACAAATTTAGAACTACCATAGTAGTCCAGTTCAATTATTTCAATAATTGATCCATAGTATGCTATTGGTTTTGTTGTTGGATTTTCATCTTTAGTGCTAGCAAAGCTTTGGGTCACTAACACCATCGAAACACCACTATTTTGTGTCTTGCGTTTTGCATCACGTTGCTTTGTATAAAACCGGTAACCATTAATGACATAGCTAGAAAAACATCTTGCAATTGTATTTGGTCCTCTAGATAGCTCCTTAAGGTGGTCAGGTACATCATCCATCAAAGCACAATTTTTGAACCACTCAACGAAATCTTGTCCTTGACTCTTTGCTTTGCTCCACTTCTTTCTTTTTTTAACATTTGTAATTACGTTTTCATGCTCCCTACAATTGAAATTGCATTGTTAAAATGAATGTTAAATACTTTTAACATAATTAAAGCCAACAACCAATAGATTTACTTACCTAATGAATTCTTGAACTTCATCATGATTAAACAAGATGTAACGGTGGGCTTGACTCCTTAACTTGTATTCCAGAGAAATTACTTTTGCACTTCCAATAGAATGACCAATGCCAACTTCACAAGGATCACATCTATCACTATTCCTTGTCATTCTATTAAGCCTTGTTTCTACACCACCATGCAATATCGTGAGCATAATGTTAAGCATTCCTCAACCAAGTATCCCTCAGCAATAGAACCTTCTGGTCGACTCTTGTTACGAACATAACTCTTCAATTTACCTAAATATCTTTCTGGAAAGTACATCCATCGAAATTGTACTGGCCCTCCTAATTTTATCTCATCCACTAGATGTATAGGCAAATGAACCATTATATCAAAAGAACTAGGAGGAAAAATTATCTCCAACTGGCAAAGTGTTTCAGTAATCTCTGATTGCAAGATATTAAGATCCCCCACGTCAATTACTTTTTGGCATAAGCAACGAAAAAAATGAACAAAGACGAATTAAGGGTGGGAAACCTGGTTGGACATTGTGCTTCTCACAGCTACTTGTAGCAAGTAATGTAGATTGAAATGTGCATCATGACTTTTGTAACCATAAATTTTCTTCTCAGCAACATGAACACATCTTGAGATGTTTGACGCACAACCATCCGGTATTTTTGCTTTCTTTAAAACACCACAGAAAATAGTCTTCTCATTCGGAGTCATGGAGAAACATGCTTTTGAGAACATTATATTTTTACCTTCATTTGTCTCTTTGGGATGAAGTTTCTTTCTAATGCCCATGTCTTGTAAGTCAAAACGAGCTTTTTCATGATCTTTTGTCTTCCCTGGGATATCCAACAAAGTCCCAATTATATTATCAAATATATTTTTCTCTATATGCATCACATCAAGATTATGACGCAAGCTATTGTGCTTCCAATATGACAACTAAAAAAAAATTGATTTTTTCTTCCAAGGACCATTGATAAGTTTTTTTTTGCATCTTTCCAAAGACATTATTGAAGTTTTCTAATAATTCTAAGGTATCTTTCCCTTTCAACAAAGTTGGTGGAGGCCTGGATTCTTTTCTCCTATTAAAAACCCTTGTATTTGATCTATATTCATGATCCATAGGCAAAAAAATACGATGATCCATATAACACATCTTTCGACTATACCTCAAATAAGTTGAATTAGTGTTATAATTGCAACAAGGACATGCTAATTTCCCTTTTGTACTCCACCCACTCAACATAGCATACCCAGGAAAATCACTGATAGTCCACAATAGAGCTGCTCGCATTTGAAAAGTTTGATTTAGTGAAGAATCATATGTTTCTACTCCTGACTCCCACAATAACTTCAACTCCTCAATTAATGGTTGGAGGTATACATCAATGTTATTCCCTGGTGATTGCGGGCCAGGGATTAATAAAGATAGCATAACATACTCAGCCTTCATACACCACCAAGGTGGAAAGTTATATGGTATCAAAACCACAGGCCAAGTACCGTGAGACACATTCATGGATCTAAAAGGATTAAATCCATCACTGGTCAATCCAAGCCCTATGTTTCATTAATCACTGGCAAAGTTAGGACGACATTTATCGAAGTCTTTCCACGCCTCTCCATCTGCGGGATGCCTTAACTTTCTATCCTTTGAACGCTCCTCTTCATGCCACCTTAATGAGCCAGCTGTCTTTGAACACAAAAATAACCTTTGAAGCCTAAGAATCAAGGGGAAGTGTCCCAAAACTTTACTGAAAATTTTGTATGCTTTCTTATTTTCCTCAAGTTGGTGATCTCCTTCAACATTCTCAATCCATCGTGTAGCTCCACAAACATGGCAAGAGGTGTCATTCTCGTGATCTTTCCAATATAGCATGCAGTCATTAGGGCAAGCATTAATCTTTTTATAATCAAGCCCCAAATCCCTTATCATGCCTCTAGTTTTGTTTAATGAATCGGGAATATTCAATTGAGGCATAGATTCTCTCAACAGCACTAATAAAGCATTGAAAGATGCATTACTCCAACCATAAAGGCACTTCAACAAATACAGTCGAATAGTGAATGACAATTTAGTGAAGTTTTTGCAACCCGGGTACAACTCTTGCTTTGCATCTTCAAGTAGATTATAGAACTTTTTAGCATCTTCATTAGGGCCTTCGCCAACTCCATTTTCTTTTTGTGCCACATCTCTAAATTTTTCATACAATAGTCCATCAATATCATCAATTGCATCCTCTCTATCATCCATATCACCATTGAGATCCATCGGGTTTATTAGCCCCTCACCATGACGAACCCAAACATCATATCCTTTTTCAAATCCGTATCCAATTAAATGATCAAGCACCACTGCCCTTGTCCTCCAAAAAGCATTGTGGCATTTAGCACAAGGGCACAAAATCTTTACTCCTTGGGGGTTTCCTTTTGTGTACGCATAATTCAGAAAAACTTCAACACCATTAATGTATTCTGGGCTACATCTTGGTAATTTCATCCACGCCTTGTCCATCGGCTTCCTTAGGATAGCATCAAATAAAAAAGGAAAAGGAATATTTACTTGTATGACAATATGTAATGAAAAGCTATGACATTCTTAAAAGGCATGAATATGATGTTGAGTTAGATTCACCCACCAAAATAATATGAATGAGAGTCCATAAAAACATTCTTAAAAGGCATGAATATGATGTTGAGTTATATTTACTTTTCCAAATCATTTTTTGTCATGGCACCTTACTTGTTCCCTGGTCAAATGTGCTCTTGCAGTTAAAACCTAGAAAAACATCTGTTATAACAAACATCTAAATTTAATGTGAAAGGGTTATATACTGTTCACTATGGAAACACAATTCAAAATTGAGGTTGGAAACTACAATCCTTGTGATTGAGTGGGGCTAAGCCACCACAACTCAAAGTGTTATAAATTATTTTGAATTTGGACCATCTTAACACTTCTGCATTTAGTCAAAGCTTAATAAAGAAAAATGAACATAGATAATCAAAATTAATAGATTAAAAAATGATGGGTTGTTTTTATTATTCAATCAAAGGAGAACTAACTAATGATATAGCTTCTACACCAACCAACCAATTCAAAAATATTGGCATCAAACGAAGTCTAGCATTACTAGTAGTTCTAACAATTCCATTAACTTATTAATAGACAATAGAAACTATTATATCTTAATCTACCTCCCATGTTAGAGCATAGAAACAACCTGTCCAATTTTCTATGTAAAATATAAGATGTCCCTAAATGCAATAATGAAAAGATGATTAATATATCAAAGATAACTCTCTAGACTAATCTTTAAATGAAATGATAATTGGATTAAACTTGACAATTTCTAATGGAGATATCTTCAAAAACATAGTTGGTAACAATATTCCAAGACAGACTATTTCAAAAGATGAAGTTGGCGACAATCTTCAAATGAGATAATATAATTTACTTCCTTAACTTCCCTGCTAAATAATATCACAGCTGGATTCCAAAGGTTTTGCAGACGTAAAGACAAAAGAAAGTAGAGATAAGGAGGTCAATGAAGTGTTAGTACAAGAGGTGAAATAGAGATACCAACAAGAGCACAGATTCCTCTGTACAAACATTAATATAAGCTGAAAGATATTAGTACTGAGATTCATATGATTGGCCAAAGACAGTACAAATAACAATTGGGCAGCCTGATCTATTGAGTCTGTTTGGCTCAACAAGGTGAATGGCTTTTCTAGAGCATGGGATGTAGAGAGTAAAAGGAGCTCTTATTACATATGTTGATGGTCAGCTAAGGGCATGGTGGGTTACAAGAACATACTGCGAGATGATTACATTCATCGAATAGCAAGCCTTTTCTGAGAATTAAGTTCATGAGACATTTTGTTAGGACTGGCCTTAATTCACTCTCATGGTAGAGTAGGTATAAATTTCTTGTATTCTGCTCCATTTAAGATGTATAAAGAGTATTTAGTAAAAAGTAATTTGTCATGATAGATTCGGTTAAAGTCATGATTGGATTAGATGTCTACATAAAAGGGCGAGACATATCAAAACCTTCAAGTTCCAATTGCTCTGTCCAAGTTGATTTTTAGGGGATGACGAGAAGGCACTTCCCTCAATATCACAAGCATACTCAATAATGCTTTCTTATAGCAGGGAAGCTTTCTTATAGCAGGGAAGGGAATCTACCTTCCCCCTTTTACTTGAAAAGAAAAAATAATGCAAACAGTGAATAAAAAACATCTCCTAAGCATTATATCAAACAATTATTGTGCACGTTACTACAACGAAGGATCTGGCGATAATGAAGTAGCGATAATCAAGCAGAGACTGAAATTATAGTTGGATCAAGGGCGCAAGATTGCCACAACATTTGCAATCAACAAATAGTAAAATTGAAATAACCTACGGACCTCACACCTGCTTCAAAGCCACCCGTTGCCTTCTCAATCGGAACTCAAGCTGAAATCTATCTGCTCTTCGTCCTCTCCCTCGTAAGAGATGCGATTAGGTCTCAGGACTGGTGCAAGCGACTGACTTGCTGTTTAATTTAATTTTTAATTTAATCTAATCTAATTTTATTTTTATTTTATTTTATTTTAATTTAATTTAATTTTTAATTTAATTTAATTTTTAATCCTTAGTCATCTCACCCGAGCTAAATTTTTAATCAGGGAATCCTATAATTTTGTGAGATGAGTTTGGTTCAATTTTAGTATTTGGTTTAACTTTGTGTTAGATTCAGGTTTAGCTTTGGGCTCAACAAACATGTATTTTTTGGATAAACTTCTGGGCTATGGTGAGTCACCTGGACATCATTAGAGTAACCATGCCTTCTAGGTTTTTCAAATAGTCCTATCCACTGAACTTAATACAAAACCTTGGTTTGACTAGTTAGGATCCATAAAGGGTAGCTTCTGTTAGTTCCACTTAGCCAAATGCACCAGGTCGAAGCCATATCTTCCTAGAGATGCATAGACTAAGCTTTCCTAACGTACTATCATCCAAAATTTCACTAGTACCATAGGTCAAGTTAAACTCGGTCCCTTTTTAACTAGTCCTAATTACTCTGCCGGGTAGGTTGGTTTCGATTACCCTGTCGGGTAAATTATTTTTGGAAGTGCCAGCTATTCTGGAGCCTCCCCTTGGATTATTGGCCTTTATTTTTATGTTTTAGTTCTTGGTTTATATCTGTTACTTTTATAATTATAATTGACTTGATGATATTCTAGGTTTTGGTGAGTTTTGAAATATTTAGATTTTGAATTTGTTGATCTAGGTTTATATTTTGGTTCTTGATTTGATTTGTTTGATTTTACATAATATATTTTTTCTTTGGGTATGTAGTATTGGTTAAGTCCTACTTGCGTGATTAAACATGCTTTCGGAACCTAAGTTTTATTTGATTGTTTGTGTTGGGTTATTAAAGATTTAAATGTTTTATTTGAACTTGACTTGTAGCCAAGTCTAATTTTGTTGTAAATTACTTTTTGGTTATTTAAAATTAGATCTAAATTCTTAGATCTAGTTATAAATTTTTCTAAAAGGTCTTTTAATTTATTAATTTCTATTTTTAATGTTAAATTTTCTTCCTCAAACTGTAAGTCTTGAATTGGATTAACATTTGAGATTTGTTCCTTGAGCTTTTGGTTTTCCTCAAGGAGCAATTTATTTTCACTTTCTATTGTTACTAATTTTCTATTTAAACATTCAATAATTTTAAAGAACTTTATATTTAAATTAAAGTATACCTCGTTGGGACCTTCGGAAACGAGTACGGACTCGTGGCTCGATTCGGGTTCGGACCCGTCTTCCAATTAGTCCTCTGACTCTGCTTCGCTGGCCATCAATGCGAGGTGACTCTGGTGCTTCTGGTCTTCGACTTCCAATTCGTCTGAGGAAGAGTCGTCCCACGTCGCTTTAAGGGCCTTCTTCTTGGTTGTTTTCGTCTTTTTGCTCTTCAATCTCGGGCACTCGTTCTTATAGTACCCCTTCTTGTTGCACCCAAAGCACGTTACATTCCTTGGTTCAGTTGGGGAGTTGATCTTCTGCAGATCTTTTTTGCTAAAGCTTTTCTTCCTCCTGGTGAACATCTTCCTTACCAGATTCACCAGGTGCTCTTCATCTTCAGAATCCTAGTCAGACTCTTCCTCGGGTTCAGGCTTGTTTTTCGCTCTTTCCTTGGAGGAACCTGCAAATAAGGCAACACCTTTCTCGGATCCAGCGTTAGTCTGCTCATGTAATTCTAATTCACAAAACAATTCATCTAATTTTAATTTGGATAAATTTTTTAAAATTTTGTAGGTATCCACAATAGATGCCCACAAAGTATTACATGGAAATGTATTCAATGCGTACCTGATTAGATCATGATTCTCCATTTGATGTCCTATCACGTGGAGTCCGTTGAGGATATCTTTGATCCTTGCGTGAAGCTGACTCGCCGATTCTCCTTCCTGCATTTTAATATTAAATAATTTATTTAACAAGAGGTCGCGCTTCGTTACCTTAGCGTCGCTTGTCCCTTCGTGTAGTTCGATCAGTTTATCCCATAATTCTTTTGCGTTCTGGTGCGGTCCTACCCGGTTCAATTCTTTTGCGTTCTGGTGCGGTCCCTCCGGAGTTGTCGACCGGTGCTTTGTAGCCTCTTGTGATGTTAAACCATTGATCGAAATCTGTCTTCAGGTAAACCTCCATCCGCTTCTTCTAGTACGAAAAATCATCCCCGTTGAATAGGGGAGGGCATATTGTGCTGAAGCCTTCAATTTGAGACATAATTAACCTGCACACAAGAAAACAAATAGACAAAGAAAGTCCCAAGACTTGGTCTTGGATTAGTAGTGCGGGATAAAAAAATAATTTAAAAACTGAATTAGTGTTGCACAAATTTAGGTTGATTGCGATGAAAAAGATTTCCAAAAAGGTAATAGTACCAGTTTGGAATATTACAAAAAACTGAAAACCAGAAAAGAAACAAAATCCCACCCCCTTGTCTGACTGGTGGTTGCACCAAATCAGAGTGGTACCTACTCTGATACCACTTGTTGAATCAATGAGTTTCGCTAGAGGGGGGGGTGAATAGCGATTAAAAATTATCAAGAGAATAAGCAACAGAAAATAAACAAGCCAAAGCAAACACAAAGATTTACTTGGTTCGGATCCTTTGGCGACTCCTACTCCAAGGCCCGCAAGCAAGGGTACTTTCGATGGGCAATCACTAATAATTTGAAAGATTATTACAAGTTAAGTATAGGAATTAAATACCAAAGAAAAACCGACAATAAGAAAAGAAAGACAGAAAAGAAACTAGCACTTATCGGAGAGCTTTCGCAGCGCCGCAGAAGCACAGGAGAGCAGATTGTGAGTTGATGAGTTGCTCCACCCTTGACCCTCCTTATATAGGAGGTTAGGGGTGCCCGGATCCCTTCGGGGCACCCTGAATGTGATGTAGCTGACCCAACCAGGATGCTCCACGTGGCGAGGCTCGTTGGGGGATCAAATTTGTCTCCGGGCGCCTGGACCTCCGGGGCGCCCGGATCCATTTCGGGCGCCCGGACCCTGGTTTTCCAGCAACTTTCTTCCTGTAAGAAAACATTAGTCCGGAGGCAAACATATAATATATATCCTACAAAACAGAGTGTTAGCACAATTTATAGATAAGTAGAATAGTAATTAGATTCCATCTCTCCGAGACCAGAATCTGGTCAAGATCTCGACTTAGAGTTCCGAAATGGTTCTAAGTCGGATCGACGCCTAAGTTCCCTTCCTGGGAATACGTCCTCACCGTCACTCCCCTCTAGTGACTTACCTCAACTTACCTGTCAGACGTCTGGTCAGCCCTTCGACTCGTCTGGACTTCGTGCTAGCTATCTGGTCAGCCCGTCGACCTAGCTAGACTATGTGCCAAATGTCTGGTCAGCCCGTCGACCCATTTGGACTTCATGCCAGCTATCCAGTCAGCACGTTGACCTAGCTAGGCTTCGTGCCAGACATCCGGTCAGCCCATCGACCTGTCTGGACTTCTCCTGCACACTCGGTCAGAGTGTTAGATCACAAATGAAACTAACTTAACATTCTTTGTCATTCATCAAAACTTGAGTTAGACTGTTAATGCTAACCGCACCAACACATACATCATGCCTTCAACGATAGGCCGACCAGGTCATTCATCTGGTCGGACCATATCTTCAGAATCAAAGGCATTCAAGTTCATACATCGTGCCTCCGAAATTCAAAGGCACTCGGGTTTATACACCGTGCCTCAAGGAAGCATAGACATTCGGGTTCATATACCATGCCTTCAGCAATAGGCCAACCAACTCATTTATCCAGTCGGACCATATCTTCAGAATCAAAGGCATTCGAGTTCATACACCGTGCCTCCGAAATTTAAAGGCACTCGGGTTCATACACCGTGCCTCAAGGAAGCGAAGGCATTCGAGTTTATACTATTAGAGTGTATACTAAAAGCATAGATTTTTGTAAACATTTATTTTGAAATAAAGAATTACATTAGTCAAATGTCAACATTTATATGCTAAGTGTAGTTGTTCAATTAATTTATATTAAAGATAGCATGATGTGTGGTGTTACACAGAAGATCATGTTATCAGTTCCTTATAAATTATAAATAGTAGCTCACGACCAAGATGGATAGGAACAAACCATTGGAACGGTCGTAGTGTAAATTGGTATTAGTTTATCTTGACTATAAAATTACACTAGTACACTATGAGTGTATTGAGCAGGACCAATTGAGGTTGTTTCTTTTTGTACTGACTATATAAAAGAACAAGACCTCTGTTATTATAGATGTGTATGCTCTTAATCTCAATATAATAACAAACACATATACTTAATATTTATTTCTTTGATTTATCAAAGGGTGAGATTTAGCTCAATAAATCAATAGGCCCGATAAGTTAGGAAATGATATTATTTATAGTGTGTGTTGTTGATTATAGAAGGAAACTGTGTCCTAGTAATCTAGGTTGATGATGTCCCCAAGAGGAGCTCATAAGAATTGTCATGTAAACCCTGCAGGTGGACTTAGTCCAACATGACGATAAGGTTGAGTGGTACTACTCTTAGAACTAAACGTTAATTAAGTGAGTTGTCAGTAACTCATTTAATTAATGGACATTCGATATCTTAAACACAGGGAGATTAGTACACTCATGATAAGAAGGAGCCTATGTAACGACCCAAAATTCCTCATTATGAGTTCTAATGTGGTTAAAAAATATTTTAAAATGCCTTAGAAATATTCTAGAGATTTTTAGAGTATTTTTATGAAATTTTTGGAGTTCGTTTGGTATTTTTACCAAAAGGAGGAATTTTCAAAAATAAATAGGTTTGGTCGAGGTTCGAACCCGCGACCTCCGGTCGAACCAAGTCTTAAGCGAATCCGGCTGACTAAGTGTGCAAGCGGGTCGTGCTGATAAAAGAGGTAGCGAATCTTATTATATGGTAGTAGATAACAGAAATAATAAGTTAAGAGAGGAATTTGAGGATTTTTCCCGTGACCTAAAATTACCTCACCTTTTTCTCTCGCGGCGCGTTGGCGTTTCTCGTCTCGGGCGAAAATGCAGCAGGGTTAGGGCATCACTTCCGGCGGCCGACGAGGGTGTTTCTCCATGAGGTCTTCATACCTTCGTGATCCCCTCGTCGAGAAGAGCAAGGGGATACAAGGAGATCGTTGAGGAAGCACATCTCCGGAACCCTAACAGCTCCTTTGCTTTGGTTGTAAGTTCAAGAACACCTCGGTAAGTTGCTCTCACCTGCAGTAAGAGTAGTTTTCGGATCTAGTTCTTTTTGAATTCGAAGCATATTGTAAGATGGTTGATATGGGTGCTTACTGCCGTAAACCCCAAGAAGAGAAAAAGGATGAACGGTGGAAGTAAAACATATGGGTTGATTCCTTCAAGCTTTGGAATTAGTATTGTAGATTTTGTTTTGAATGTTCTGGTTGGGACCTTGATATGCATGCTCGGTTCATGTGGAGTTTTATAGTTTCCAAATTCTGTTGTTCTTTTATAGTTTTCTTTCCTTGTTGTCGTGAGCTTCATTAAGGATACAAGAGGGGAATTGATATTAGGCAGAGTATACTAATCTGTCGTGAGCTTCCTTGTTTTAGATGATTGTTGCTGTGAACCTCAAAGGAAAAGAAAAGAAAATAAATATAGTGCATAGATAAGGCATATGGGTTAGATTAATTTTTAACATGTAGTTTGGTTCATTGTCATTGCTCGGTTTCAGTTTGTTTTGAAGCATGCTTAAAGTTTCCTTTACTCTATAAAAAAAAAGCATAAGCTGTGAATAAGTTTTTGTATAGGTCTTTATGTTAAAGCATTACAGCAAACTTAACTTGGTATTCGGCAATGGAAAAAGGGTAAAAAGCTGATTCTTTTGAAACTTCTGTGGAATTCGGTTGGAATTAATTTAGAATGGGTAGATTCTTTGATTCTTATTTTGAAGCATGCTTAAGGAATTCAGATGTTGTTTCATTTATTTAATTCTGTTGTAGCATACTTGAAGAAGTCAGATTTTTCCACCTTACTACTAGTAGAGCTCGAGCAGTATCTTTTTCTAGCTTCTCCCTTTGCTATTGAATATGCATGATCAGCTTTCATTTTTCTATTTCGTTGCTATAGATTTGAGCATGAGCAGTATTGGATCTTATTTCCATTTCTTTGTTATGGGTCTGAGCATGGGCAGTATTAAACTATATTGCTATTTCCTTGCTATAGATTCAAGCATGAGCAGTATCAATTTTAAATCTTTAGATTTCTTTGCTATGCAGATTTTGATAAGTATGGCATGCAGATTTTGATATGTATTATATGCAGAACTCCAATCTTAGAGTAGATTTTATTTAGCATCTCAGCGCAGTTTTATTAAACATTTCAGTTCCAGATTTTTCTTCCTATCAGTATTTCGAGTTTAAGCAAAGTATAAGAATGATAAAGAAAAGAAAGAGAAAGACCAAGGCCTTAAGTAGATCCCAAAGTCGAGACTTTAGGGATTTTGGCACACAAGGTGCTTATTAAAATACCGAGGCATTATATATTAGAAGTAATAAAAGATAACAAGTATTTTACTTTTTAAGAGGCTAGTACTCGACTTCCGAGGTTGTTGTTAAACAAATCCAGGTGTCCAATTCCGAGGTCTTGGCCCTGGTAGACCGAGGTCTGCTCTTTTAGGATTGGTGGCTCGCTACCCCAACCTATTAGGGAACGCGCATAAGATGATACTACGCCTGGGCCCAAGAAAAAAGTTTATTATTATTTTAAAGTATTAAAGTATAAGTTTTTAAACAAAAGAAATAAGCTTCACTTAAGTTTAAAATTCAGCCAGTTAGTTTCTTTTAATTTGAAGCATGCAGTGTTAGTTTTATTTCTTTCCTGATTAGTTTATTGAGCATGATTAGACTTATCTTCCAGCATGCAGTTTTATCCTTGTATATCATGAGTATGCAGATTTTAGTGCTTGCTAATGAATATGCATGAGTAGATTTATTTCCTAGTTTCAGTACTTTTAATATGAGCAGCTATATATGTTTTCTTTTAAAAGCATACAGTTTCTAGTTTCTTCTTGTATACATGCATATCCGAGTTTTTGTGAATTAGATAGCGCTTACTAAGCAATTTTGCTTATAGTTTGCATTTCCTCTTACTGCAGATAAAGGAAAGGAAAAGATATAATAAAGGAAGGCGACAAGGTGGCGCGGATGGTGTGTGATGCCAGGACTATGGGAGAGACTTGGGAAGTTATTGAGTTTTCGTGTTTAGTGGATCAGAAACAATTGAGTTGTACTTTATAGTTCAAGTCATTTGAGATTGTATTTTATTCTCCATGTCATTTGAGTTCATTCGTGTTTTAGATTGCATGCTGTGATGAGTCTATTTAATAAGTAGATATTTTGGTGTTTGACACTTATTTAACTGCGTGGGTGTTTGATATATGTTCCAGCCACCTGTGGCTGATGTATACTATATATGTATCTCAGTTTATGGTTACCGGTACAGGGGAGATGCTGTCGAAATTTTTTGGTAGAGACTCCTCGTGGTTTCGATCATACCGGTTAAGTAGAGTTAGTAGTTAAGTAGCGTCCACCTCTAGAGAGTAGTAGTGAGAAGGGTGGTCGTTACAGCCTATATAATAATATGGGATTGGTGCGGTAGTTTAATAATAACCCTTTAGTGGTGTGAGTTATTATTGATGAACTTAAGTGTGGTGTTCAGGGCGAACATGGGAAGCTTAAATTCATCGGGAGACCAAAACTAATTCCTCCTCTCGGCCCCTGTCGTAGCCTCTTATTTATAAAGATTTATATACACCCAAACTCAACTTCTTACCCACCTTAAGGTGGCTGGCCAAGCCAAGCTTGGAGCCCAAGCTTGGGCCGGCCAAACCAAGGTTAGATGGGTTTAAGTTTTGGTCGGCCCTAACTTGGAGCCTAAGTAGGGTGGCAGACCACATTAGAATAAAAGGATGTTTTAATTTTAAAATCTTTCCTTATGTCGAAGGCATGGTTTTAAAAGAGAGTTTAAAATTTAAATCTTTCCTTTTTATAGATCTCTACAAAAGATTAAAGAAAAGTTTGATATCTTTCCTTATTTGTAGTTGAAAAGGAAGATTTTAATTTTGGAGAAAACTTTCCTTTTTTGTAACAATCCACATGTTTTAAAAAGAGATTTTAATTTCTAAAAGTTTCCTTTTATAACCAACCATGAAGGGAATTTAAAAAGAAAAATTTTTATTTTAAAAAATTTCCGGAAACAAATATGGAAGTTTTAATTTTGTATTTAAAACTTTCCTTATTTGGAGCTCTATGAGGTGGCCGGCCATAGCAAGATTAAAAGGAAATTTTAATTAAATTTTCCTTTTATTCATTGGCAAGGAAAATAAGGAAGTTTTAATTATGTTTGAAACTTTCTGTATTTGCCATGATCAAGGATTATAAAAGATAGGGAGGGGGTTGCTGTTAGAGTGTATACTAAAAACCTAGCTTTTTGTAAATATTTATTTTGAAATAAAGAATCACATTGGCTCAATATCTACATTTATATGCTTAGTGTAGTTGTTCAATTAATTTATATTGTAGATAACATGGTGTGTGGTGTCACACACAGAAAATCATGTTATCAGTTCCTTATAAATTATAAATAGTAGCTCACGACCAAGATGGATAGGAACAAACCATTGTAATGGTCGTAGTGTAATTTGGTATTAGTTTATCTTAACTATAAAATTACGCTAGTACACTCTGAGTGTATTGAGCATGACCATTTGAGGTAGTTTCTTTTTATACTGACTGCATAAAAGAATAAGACCTCTATTATTATGGAAGTGTGTGCTCTTAATCCTAATATAATAACAAGCACATATATTTAGTATTCATTTCTTTAATTTATCAGTGGGTGAGATTTAGTTCGATAAATCAATAGGCCCGATAAGTTAGGAAATAATATTATTTATAGTGTGTGTTGTTGATTATAGAAGGAAATTGTGTCCTAGTGATTTAGGTTGATAATGTTCCCAAGAGGAGCTCATAAAGATTGTCATGTAAACCCTGTAGGTGGACTTAGTCTGACATGACGATAAGGTTGAGTGGTGCTACTCTTGGAGCTAGATATTAATTAAGTGAGTTGTCAGTAACTTATTTAATTAATGGACATTCGATATCTTAAACATAGGGAGATTAACACACTCATGATAAGAAGGAGCCCATATAGTAATATGAGATTGGTGCGGTAGTTCAATAATAATTCTTTAATTGTATGAATTATTATTGATGAACTTAAGTTGGGTGTTCAGGACGAACACAGGAAGCTTAAGTTCATCGGGAGACCAAAACCAATTCCTCCTCTCAGTCCCTGTCGTAGCCTCTTATTTATCTAGCCTTATATCCACCAAATACCCAACTTCTTACCCATCCAAAGGTGGGCGGCCAAGCCAAGCTTGGAGCTCAAGCTTAGGTGGTCAGACACAATATTTAAAATGGGATTTTAATTTTTAAAAGCTTTCCTTATGTGGAAGCCATAATTTTAAAAGAGAGTTTAAAATTTAAATCTTTCTTTTTATAGTTTTCTACAAAAGATTAAGAGAGAGATTAGATATCTTTCCTTATTTGTAGTTAAAAGGAAGATTTTAATTTTGGATAAAACTTTCCTTTTTGTAAATCATCCACATGTTTTAAAAGAGAGATTTTAATTTATAAAAATTTTCTTTTATAACAAACCATGAAGGGAATTTAAAAGAGAAATTTTTATTTTAAAAATTTCCAGAAACAAATATGGAAGTTTTAATTTTGTGTTTAAAACTTGCCTTATTTGGAGCACATGTAGGGGTCGACCATAAGATGGATTAAAAGAAAATTTTAATTAAATTTTCCTTTTTATTCATTGGCAAGGAAAATAAGAAAGTTTTAATTATATTTAAATTTACTTATTTGCCATAACCAAGGATTATAAAAGAGAGGGAGGGGTGCCTTCATAAGAACAACCCATCTTCTATTCCTCTCCTCTCTTCCTTGGTGTGGCCGACCCTCTTCCTTCTTCTTTCTTCTTCTTGTGGCCGAACCTCATCCTCTCTTGGAGTTCTTGTAGTGGCCGGATCCTGCTTCGTGAAGAAGGAGAGAAAGGAGGCTTTGTTTCTAGCATCCCTTGGAGCTTGGTGGTGGTGGCCGAAACTTGCAAGGAGAAGAAGGAGGCTTGGTGGTTCTCATCTCGGTAAATCGTTGCCCACACAACGTTTGAGATAAGAAGAAGAATACGACAGAAGATCAAGAGGTCTATAAGCTACAAAAGGTATAACTAGTTATTAGTTTCCGCATCATAACTAGTTCATCCTTTTGTTTAGATCTTGAAATATCTAACACAAGAGGTTAATGATTCTAGGTTTCAAATTGACATTTCGATTTGTGTTTCTTTTCTTTTTTGATCTTGTGTTTCGATTGTTCTTAGTGGTTAAACCTAGGGTTACTATAAGGAGATTAAATATTGAATTTCTTTAAAAGGCTTTGTCAAGGAAGTGGTGGATGATCTCATAACCAAGAAGGCCTAGTGCCTCGCCATGTGTAATCTGGAAGCTAATTTTAGAAATAAATATTTAATCAACTTTGTAACATGGGTGGACTTGGATTAATAATGTTAAGCATCGTTTACAATCCAAGTCTAAACCTATAAGAATAGATAAGTTGAACTTGGAATCAATAATGTTAAGTTCCATTTGCGATCCAAGTTTAACTTCTAAAGAACACAATAGGTTGTTAGGAAATGTTTGACACTTGTACAAATTTTTTGTATAGTGGAACCAGTACGATATTCCGAGTAGCAACCAATAATTGGTATCAGAGATAGGGTTTGCCTCTATGTGTTTGGTTTTAGTTTAATTATGCACATGTCATACATAATTTAGTCATGATAATAGTAGAATATGCTAACTCTGTAGTTGTAGGCTCCAACTATTATGGCTTATTTTGATTGTGTGTGATTGGACCTTGGACATGCCAAGGGCATTTTTATGTGTGTGCATGATTGTACTTATTAAATATAGCAAAAGCAGTATTAGACCTAGGATTTTACATTTTGTTCAATCTAGACTTCATGTACATTCCCTTGTGGAATATAGGATCGATATATGTAAAATTTTGTCACGGATCATATCCTTATGAGGCATGGTATTATTAGAGGACCAGAGGCGTAGCGGAAAAGGAAGCTCGATGGACCCGACGACATGAACCCTAAGGTTGACACAGCGCACGGAGGACAGTGATGGAAGAAGCCATAATAGTTGATTATTTTCCATATTTATTGCTTTATTTACTGTGATGAGTGTGATGTGTGCTTGCATGATAAAATTCCTCGCCTTAAATAACTAAGTGGGAGAGGAATTTTTAAATAAATTCCACGGTCACCATTACTGGTTTGTAAGTGATGCAAACAAACTTACATGTTGGCTCTGAGTGCCTTCCTCTACAACGAATGAGTTTGTTTGCAGATCACTAGATCAAACTTCTGTTACGTTCCGCAAGTGTACGGAAATGTCGCAAGTAATATAAAAGATTATCGTATCCACAAGGACTGGAATAAGTACTAGAAATATCTCAAAGCGAATTAGCTAAACAACTAATCAATTGGTTTCAAATGCTAAGGATGAAAAACAAATCTAAAATGAAAGATTAGCAAACAAGAGTTTGGGGGTTTGAGTTATGATAAAGGGAGGTTCTAGGAGTTTTGGTTTCTTTGTAAGATCTCTTGAATGTATATGGTTTACCAATTCTTATTCCTCAATTGTCTAATATTTGTAGAAGGTTGTCGGTTCTCTCTTGCAATAGATAACCGGCTTAGGACTGAAAATGTACCTAAATGTGATCAATTAGATATGAACCGATGTTGTCCTTACACAGGATTGCACCCAACATAGAAGTTCATAGCTTCTTAACCCATAAAGATACAAGGATTGAATCATAAAATCTATCCTACCCTCTTGAATATTCTCATTTACCCTTCAAGGTTATCTCTCAAACGTCCTTACACGGGCTTGCACCTATCACGTGGATCCCTCGGAAAATCGAGTGAGAGTTAATCTCTACAAAATCTATAATATATCCAAACAATCAATCAAGAATAAGAATTAAGCCCTAATCACAATTAATCATTCAAGATCTAATCGATACAAACTAGGCAACATCATAGAAACAAAGAAATGGCAAATCCACAAGAGTTTATATCAATTTATCTCACAAATACTCCCTCCATCCTAGAACAACAAGATCTACTCCATAAAACTAAGGAAGAGAACCAAAGATAAGAAGATTACAAGCATTCTTCAATCCCAATCTAAGAAGAGGAAAGAAAGAAAACTTATCTACAATATAGCTCCATCTTCGGATCCAATCCTCGCTTCCGGAGTTGACTTCGTCAAGATCTCCCTTTAGATTGCCCAAAAATCCTCCCAAGAATAGGAGGAATCCACCAAATATTGCTTTCTCCCAAAGGGGAGAAGATCCCCTTTCAAATCTCCAAGGAGGCTTTAAATAAAGGGAGGATTTTGGGTGCCACATGACCCCGAGGCATGGCCGTGTGAGGTTCACACGGCCAGAGCCTTTCCCCTCTCTGCCATCTATACACGGTCGTGTGTGGTACACGACCGTGGATAACTCCCATCAAAACCTCCAAGCACGGCCGTGTAGATCCACACGGCCTAGACTGCCTCAGCTTCTGGAACCCTGGCACGGTCGTGTGGTACACGCAGCTGTTAGGACCAAAATGTAGCTAGAGGGGGGGGTGAATAGCTCGGTGCGATCTTCGTGCTTGACGTTGCTTGTTTCTTCAAAGATGTGCAGCGAAAATACAAGAAACACTACAACAATGCTAACAAATGGATTTTACTTGGTATCTACCTCACAAGAGGTGACTAATCCAAGGATCCACACACTCACGCACCCTCCACTATGAAAACACTCCTTCTCGGTAACTACCAAAGGCGGAGAAGCCTTACAACCTCACAATACAACAATGAGAAAGAAAGAAGCAAAATACAAATGAATCTTACAAGATTACAATGAAAAACCCTAGCTTCTTCTTCTTCTTGTTGAAAATCGCCCCTTGACTTGAATGAACCTCCAAGAACCTTCAAGAACTGGCAGTGAGGAAGTAAAGATCACTGTGGAGAAGTTTTGTGTTCGTCTATGGAGAAGAGAGGAAGCCGTGTCGAAGAAAACGCTCGCCAACGTCTATATTTGCGTCAACGGTCGAATCACAATCAATTGGATTACTCCCAATCGATTGGGGAGGCTTTGGATCGATCGACCGATCGATCCAGAGCACCTCTGTGCTCTCTGGAATCGCCTTGAATCGATTGCCCAATCAATTCAAGGCTTCTCGAGCGATTTCCAGCGCTCCAATCGATCGCCCGATCGATTGGAGGCTTCAATCGATCAATTGATCGATTCAGAAGCTTACTGTTTGCTTAGAAACTCTCCCAATCGATCGACCGATCGATTGGGGAAGTTTCAATCGATTACCCAATCGATTCAGCCCATTTCTGCATGAATTCGCATCAACCAACCGATCCACTGATCGATTGAACCCCCCAATCGATTAGCCAATTGATTGGGAAGTAGAAATCTGTGCAGAGCTTGAAATTAGCTTCGTTTCGCATCTGAGATCACCTCATTCCGATATCCGAGTCAAAAGTTATGGTCTTCGGAAGTTTACTACGTCCGAACTTCCTAGTTCCATGCCAACTCCCTATTGGACTTACGACCGTTAAGATTTCGGTCAACTTTTGACTCATTTGGACTTTCTCTTTGTGCCAAGTGTCCGCTCCTCCATTACCCACTTGGACTTCCCAACACCAGATGCCCGATCAACCTTGATCCATATGGATTTCCTCGTGCCTGGTTTCACTCACCAGGACTTCCCTTCTGCCTAGCTTCACTCACTAGGTCTTTCACCTGGCTTCACTCACCAGGATTTTCCTTCTGCCTAGCTTCACTCACTAGGTCTTTCACCTGGCTTCACTCACCAGGACTTCCTTCTGCCTAGCTTCACTCACCAGGACTTTCCCATTGCCTAGCTTCACTCACTAGGTCTTTCACCTGGCTTCACTCACCAGGATTTCCTTCTGCCTAGCTTCACTCACTAGGTCTTTCACCTGGCTTCACTCACCAGGATTTCCTTCTACCTAGCTTCACTCACTAGGTCTTTCACCTGGCTTCACTCACCAGGATTTCCTTCTGCCTGGCTTCACTCACCAGGACTTCCAGTCAAGTATCCAGTCAACCTTGGCCTACTTGACTCACCTTTACATCTCAACTGGTCAACCTTGACCAAACGGGAATTGTATCAACAATCTCTCCAAATGAACAACTGCACCTGCATTGTCCATTCATCTAAACCCAATATATTGTCAAATATCAAAACCTAAACCAAAACTCAAACTTGGTCAACCAGGTCAACCTTGACCTAAAGGATATTGCATCAACAATCTCTCCCTTTTTGATGTTTGACAATACAACATGTTAAGTTAGGAAATTAGGCTAATCTCATAGCCTCAACTCCCTTCATGTCAATATCTGAATGATGGTTCCCTTCATTCTTCTCCTTTTCTAGAAGGCAAACTCCCCCTTTAGGTACTGAAGGCCTAACTTAACCATGCATTCTCCCCCTATTGGCACACATCACAAACATGCCCCCATATTTGGGCACACATCAAAAACAACACCTCCCCCTGAAGAGTTGCTTATCGTTGTTCACAACTTCACTCGTTGTGATCACCATGATAATGAAGATCCCATACCCTTCATTATCATCAACGCTCACCCTTGAGCATTAACCACTTGAATAACCCAAATGAAGGTCCCATACCCTTCATTTTTATCAAATGCTCATCCATGAGCAAACTCCACTTAAACAATGAGGATACCCACTCCTCATTAATTTCAATGCCCAACCTTGAGCATTTTCTGAAAAGAAGGTTAACCACCTTCCAAGGTTCATGAAAAATAGTTTTCATGTCTTTAAAGAGTCCCTCCCCCTAAAGACATGGTGGTAACTTCTGTCATTGCACCAACAATGACATGGAATCCCTAAACCTTTAGGAAACCCAAATTTAGAAGTTTTGAGGTTCAAATATTCAATATTTGAAGTAAACCTCAACCTAAACTTCTACTTAGTCTCCCAATCCATCCTTGTTTTCAACATGAAAACACCCTTTTTATGTATACAAATGTACTTTTAAGGGTTTGGAATGGTTACCTAGACTAACCATGGTTCAAAAATGCTGAAATCAGGCTTTACCAGCCAAAATCAGCAACTTTGATCGATTAGAGTTAGATCTCAATCGATCGGACCATGCTGAATCGATCCACTGATCGATTCAGGAGGGCTGGATCGATCGGTGGATCGATCCAGACGGCTTCTGTTCGCGAGAAGCCTGTTCTCAATTGATCGTCCGATCGATTGAGACCCTTCAATCGATCGGGTGATCGATTGAGGTCTGATAGTTGCTAAAAGTTCATTTCAGTCAACTTCAGAAATCCCTAGAAAATTCTACAAAATTTTAAAAATCTTGGAAATTTGTGTAGACATTATTTAGGGTATATATTTTCAAGGAAAAATAGTTTTCTAAGAAAATACATCATATTTTCAAAGATTGACACAAACTTGAAAACTTGCAAAAACTTTAGTGTTTTCTTCAAGTTTGTGTCTTACTATTCAATGATGATTACTATCAAAAGATAGCCTTCACCAAGGTTTTCCAAAATCATTTTTAAAACCATTTTCAAAACCAATATCCCACCATGTTCCTTGGGCTTAATGCACATGACTTGTACACTAGCTTTCCCAATGATGGGAACACACATAACTATGTGTTTTGATGAACTTAAAACTCAAAAGAATGCACTAAATCAGCATCTTGAGTTTTGTTCATCATCCTAACATCTCACTTGTATCTACTGTGCACTAAAACACATACAAGTCACTTTATAGGTCTTTGTGAGATGTAGATTTTGGTTTTGCCCTAATCTAGGGATCATGCATCTCTATCTAGGCATTTTGAGTGGCAAACATCCACCAAGGATGTTACTTGTTTATATCACCTGTTGATAAATGTCATTTGTCCTTAATTTTAAGGAAATAAACATAATGCATGATAATGTTATGACATACATCAAAAAGAAATAATTTTCAAAAGAAAATTTCCTATAACTACATGATATATGTATGTATGTCATGACATGGTATTTTTATGTTTTTCATCATAAGATACGAATGCAAAAATAATCATGATGTCATGGCATATAGTGAGCAAACAATCATGGCAAGGTTTAGCATAGATAAAATACCTAGATTACCTATCTAAGTGTCCTTAAACCTTAGCTAACTTAAAATCTAACCTAGATTGCCCTCTAAACGCTCCAAGAAAATGCCAAAATCTAAATTGACACTTTTAATTCTCTTGACAAAATTTATGCCGATTGGAATTAAGCATATTCCTCAAGTGTTGGCATATTCCATTTTTCCACAAGAGTAGCACATTTAATTAAGGCTTAGATTTGCCTTAAATTACTAAGAAAATACCAACGTCCCAACTTGGTATTTCTTATGTTTTCCCAAATTATGCCAATGACAAATAAAATCAATACTTCTCAAATTTGGCACATTTTACTCTTTCAAAGAGTAAATCATAAATCCATTTCATTTTCAAAGGGTTAATAATAACCTTGAAAATACTCCTTGAGTGTCAATTTCTTCAAAGTTGGGTTAACTACCCTTCTTCTTAGAGTTTGACACTCTCTAACCCATCTATGGGGTAGAGAAGATGCTCCTAGGAACCCAAAATCTATTGGTGCTCCTTGGATGCTCTAGGTACTCACTAGGGATAACTTCCCTAGATACCTTCCTAGTGACCTTGTTTGGCTTCTTAGAAGCCTTGGTCACCTTTTCTAGGTCAACCCTAGGGATTGCTTCCCTTGTGACCTTCTTTGTGACTCTCTTAGACTTCTTAGAAGTCTTAGACACGTTTGTTGCAAAAATACTCTTAGGGATGACCTCCCTAGTATTCTTGACTTAACCACTAGACCTAGGGTTTGTTCCATAACTATATGGAACTCTATGATAAGTAGGTACATCCTTTTTGGTTTTAGGTTTGTATCCCAAACCTCTATGGCCCTTGGATAACCCTTGTTGCCCTAAACCTAGACTTTGCTCATTTTGCCATTTAAGGATATTTTTCATCCTTTTTAGGGTCTTTTCTAGTTTGTCAAGTCTTGATCTCAAGACTTGATTCTCCATTGCTAAGTTCTTAGTTTTTGGTTTCCCATTAAGTCCATGAGCATTTTGGTTTCTAGGCTTGTAGCTAAAATCCTTAGTGTTATTGCCTAGACTTTTACCTACCTTCCTAGACCTAGGTTTAGTTGTCTTAGCATGGAGAGCCACAGGATTTTCTTTGATAACATCATGTCTCCTATTTTCATGGTAAATAGCATTAAAATGATATAGATTAGAACTATCATGTTTTTTACCATTGTTTAAGGGGGTAGGTTCAATGAATGATACCTTCCTTTTTACCTTGGAGGCTCCCCCTTGAGTTGTGCTTCCTCCTTGAGCCTTGACCGCCTTCTTCCCCTTAGGGCATTGACTTCGGTAATGCCCCTTTTGATTGCAAGAGAAGCACACAATGTGCTCCTTGCTCTTCTTTGTGTTGGGGATGGTCTTCTTGGGCTTCTCCTTGCCCTTTTGTGCCACTTGGCCCTTCTTCTTGACCAATTTAGGGCATTTACTTTTGTAATGCCCTTTTTCCCTACACTCAAAACATATAATATGATTTTTATTTTTAAATGAACTATTTATACCTTCTTGTGTAGGGGTGGCTTCTTCTCCTTTGGATCCGGATGTGGAGGCTTCCTCTTGATCCGATGATGATTCTCCTCCAATAGATATGACTTGATTTGTGGAGGTGGAAGCTTCTTCATCTTCTTCTCTTCTTGACCCGGATGTGGAGACTTCTCCTTCTTCTTGATCCGGTGTCACCAAAAGTTGCTCCCCCTCAATCCTAGAGGTGGAGACTTCTTCATCTTCATCTTGTACATGGAACAAGGAGTATGCTCCTTCCTTGTTCCCTTCATTGCATTCCCTAGAAGATGAAGCTTCGTCTTGGACTTCTTCTTCGGAAGTTGAGCATCTCTCAACTTCGGAGTTCTCCTCTTGGTATCGCTCCAATGAGTCACCCTCTTTGGATTCCTCTTGATTCGGTACAGTAGAGGGGATCTCATGGATTGATGCCAATTTGCTCCAAAGCTCCTTTGCATCTTCAAATTCTCCAATTTTGCAAAGAATGGTGCTTGGCAATAAATTAACCAATAATTTGGTTACCTTGTTATTCGCCTCACACCTTTGAATTTGTTCTTGGCTCCATTTTCTCTTCTTGAGGATTTTGCCCTTTGAGTTTCTTGGAGCCTCGAAGCCTTCCAATAGAGCAAACCATTGCTCTATCTCCATCATCAAGAAATTTTCAATTCTTGATCTCCAAGAATCAAAGCTTGTAGATACATATGGTGGAGGCACCCTTGTGTCGAATCCAAGTCCGTCTTGGAATTCCATGTTGAAGCTGAACAATTGAAGAAATCTTTGACTTGAAGAATTTTGCTCCAACTTCTTCACCCTCTAGCTCTTTGCCCCTTCCGGCAATGATTCCGGTGAAGAGCGGCCTCGCTCTGATACCACTTGTTAGGACCAAAATGTAGCTAGAGGGGGGGTGAATAGCTCGGTGCGATCTTCGTGCTTGACGTTGCTTGTTTCTTCAAAGATGTGCAGCGGAAATACAAGAAACACTACAACAATGCTAACAAATGGACTTTACTTGGTATCCACCTCACAAGAGGTGACTAATCCAAGGATCCACACACTCACGCACCCTCCACTATGAAAACACTCCTTCTCGGTAACTACCGAAGGCGGAGAAGCCTTACAACCTCACAATACAACAATGAGAAAGAAAGAAGCAAAATACAAATGAATCTTACAAGATTACAATGAAAAAACCCTAGCTTCTTCTTCTTCTTGTTGCAAATCGCCTCTTGACTTGGATGAACCTCCAAGAACCTTCAAGAACTGGTGGTGAGGAAGTAAAGATCGCTGTGGAGAAGTTTTGTGTTCGTCTATGGAGAAGAGAGGAAGCCGTGTCGAAGAAAACGCTCGCCGACGTCTATATTTGCGTCGACGGTTGAATCCAAATCGATTGGATTGCTCCCAATTAATTGGAGAGGCTTTGGATCGATCGACCGATCGATCTAGAGCACCTCTGTGCTCTTTGGAATCGCCTTGAATCGATTGCCCGATCAATTCAAGGCTTCTCGAGCGATTTCCAATGCTCCAATCGATCGCCCGATCGATTGGAGGCTTCAATCGATCAATTGATTGATTCAGAATCTTACTATTCGCTTAGAAACTCTCCCAATCGATCGACCGATCGATTGGGGAAGTTTCAATCAATTACCCAATCGATTCAGCCCATTTCTGTATGAATTCGCGTCAACCAATCAATCCACTGATCGATTGAACCCCCCAATCGATCAGCCAATCGATTGGGAAGTAGAAATTTGTGCAGAGCTTGAAATTATCTTCGTTTCGCATTCGAGATCACCTCATTCCGATATCTGAGTCAAAAGTTATGGTCTTCGGAAGTTTACTATGTCCGAACTTCCTAGTTCCATGCCAACTCCCTATTGAACTTACGACCGTTAAGATTTCGGTCAACTTTTGACTCATTTGGACTTTCTCTTTGTGCCAAGTGTCCGGTCCTCCATTACCCACTTGGACTTCCCAACACCAGATGTCCGATCAATCTTGATCCATATGGATTTCCTCGTGCCTGGTTTCACTCACCAGGACTTCCCTTCTGCCTAGCTTCACTTACTAGGTCTTTCACCTGGCTTCACTCATCAGGATTTTCCTTCGGCCTAGCTTCATTCACTAGGTCTTTCACCTGGCTTCACTCACCAGGACTTCCTTCTGCCTGGCTTCACTCACCAGGACTTTCCCACTGCCTAGGTTCACTCACTAGGTCTTTCACCTGACTTCACTCACTAGGATTTCATTCTACCTAGCTTCACTCACTAGGTCTTTCACCTGGCTTCACTCACCAGGATTTCCTTCTACCTGGCTTCACTCACCAGGACTTCCAGTCAAGTATCCAGTCAACCTTGACCTACTTGACTCTCCTTTATATCTCAACTGGTCAACCTTGACCAAACGGGAATTGTATCAACAATCTCCCCAAATGAACAACTGCACCTGCATTGTCCATATCATCTAAACCCAATATATTGTCAAACATCAAAACCCAAACCAAGACTCAAACTTGGTCAACCAGGTCAACCTTGACCTAAAGGATATTGCACCAACAACGGCCAGAACACTTTTAAGCGCTGGGAACCCTGCACGGCCGTGTGATGCACACGGCCAGGGCCTTCTTGGTCTCTGGAAACCTTACACGACCATGTAGATCCACACGGCCATGTAAGGATTGAACTCTGATTTGCTTCAAAACATGGCATGACCGTGTGAGGTTCACACGACCAGACCTTCTTCCTTTGTTGTTGCTGCCACACGGCCTCTGAACTCCACACGGCCAGAGCTTCCTACCAATGCAGGGTCGTGTCTGGTACACGGCCAGGTGTCTTCTCGCTTGCTTAGCTCATAAGTTTTGTCCAAGAATGCAGAATCTTCACCGAATTCGACTCCTGTGTACAGAAAATGCACAAAAAGATATCTCCAAACAAAAAGAGTAAATATGCTAAAAGGAAAACTGGAAGTACAAAAATGCATAGATCAAGCATGCTCAAAGTATGTAAATGTGCGTCAAAACATGCATAAAAGTATATAAAATCTACGCACATCACACCCCCAGACTTAAACCTTTGCTTGTCCTCAAGTAAAATGCTGCAATCTAAATTCATATGTTCTACAACGCATTCATAAACCCTAATGCTAACTCTATCAAAGGGTTCCACTAACAAGCATAATCATGGAAACAAATCAAGTATGGCTCAAGCTTAAGTATCCTGTGCACAGTGTAAAAGTAACTCAAAAACCCTTCAAGTTTCAATCTATGTCCTAGTCAAGTCGTCATCAAATTTGCATTCCTAATGTTTCCGGTGAAAGACAAGTAACCAGTGATAGGCACTTACTTGCCACTCACTTGGTTCATATTTCTCAATCAACCCAAGGTCTCAAAGGTGTGCTCAATCTCAAGAGAAGCTAAGCAGTCATTTCCCCAGTAACCTAACTCGGTCTCAAAGGGGTGACTTGCTAGATTCCACTCACGACAACTGTTTTTTATATCCCATATTCACTTTTTTTTTCTCATTGCTTTTTTTTTCAATTTTTTTCATAAGCATTTGCATTGTGCAAATCTTATTTCACAAGTGTACTTTTAGCACAAATGTTGGGATATTTTGATTTTTCCAAATGAGCTTTCATGAGTTGAGCCTCATCCAGTAACCAAAATGAAGTTTGAAAAATCACCATGGAAACCAAGTACTAAGCAAACAAGATGAATCATGACTATTTCAATGATATCAACCATTCAAGCATCAAGTCAAAGTGTAGTGAAAGTAAGATTCTTAAAGTCAAGCCAAGACTAAAGCTCATCTCCATATGATTCTTAGCTTATTTCATGTTACCCAAGATAGAGAAAAGAAATACATAAAGCTTACTACTAGCATCATTTACAACATCATGAATCTAGATAATGAACGTGCTAACATTTTATCTTGAAGACAAGAAAGCATAAAAGTGAAGATTGATCTTCTCAAGATGTTTGCCAAAATTATTTCAAAAGATAATCAAATGACTATCAAAACGTTCACTCAAGCAAGACAATCAAAATAAAATGCAAAACAAAAACTACACATGCAGAAGACAAGAAAAAAAAAATCAAAAACTAAAACAAAAAGAAATCAGGTTTGACACCCCCCCCCCCCCAGACTTAAACTTTTCATCGTCCCGATGAAATCAATATGGTGGAGGTGGAGGTGGAGGGCGATGAGGAAAAGAGTGCCTACGACGTGGCTGACCAACGGGGAAACTAGGGAAACCTGGAGTTTCACTCAGGACTATATGATACTCAAACAAAGCATCAACTTGTTGGCTAGTGACACTCATGCTTTGCATAAAGTCTCTCATTCTAGCTTGATCAGTATCATAATCCTGGACAAATTCGGCCACTTGACCCTGAAAATTCCTTGTGAACAGAAAGTGCTCTTGTACTTCTCTAAACTGATTATCTGATAAAGAGAAGCGGCCTTCCAACATTCTTCGTTGGGCATCATGCTTCTCATGGAGTGATTCTAGAGAAGTACGGAAATCAGAAAAATCAAATCTGGAAGAACCCGTACCGTAAGCAAAAGAATGCCTAGCAGGATCCGGATGTCCGGAAGGCTGTGGGTATCCAGATATTGAGGGTTCAATGTGTGGCTCTGTGTCTCCGGATATAGAAGGAACATATTCAGGATCGATATCGATGATTACCCAATTAGCAGGGTTACAAATAGACGTTCGTCCGGGACAAGGGAGAGGTAGAGGAAAACCATTCCTCCTAGGAAATGCAAACTCATTCTCATCCCGAACAATCATTTTCATGGCAAGACATGCATCAATGTCTATCATATCATTGCCATAAATTATTTCCAACCCATCTAAATCAAGATCTAAATTATAAGCTATTCGGGTAATCAATCCACCAAAGACAATTGATCCCGACGATGCCCTTGCGACTCTTAACAAGGTTTGTATAAAATGAAAATCAGAATCGAAATCGACCTTATGAAGCATGGCCCATAAAGCATAAAGCTCTATCTTTTTAACTACCCCATCACTCTCTCCCCTACCAAAAATAGTTTTGCTCATAATTCTATGTAGGTACCTAAAAATGGGGTTTTGCATATGAGAAGCCTTAGCTCTTGAAGGCTCATAAGGTTGATCCAATCCAGTTAATGCATTCCAAAAATGATTCCAATTAAACCTTGAATCAAACCTACGAGGGCTACCGGTAGACAATCCAAAACAAGAATTAAAATCACTAAATGTCCATTGAAATTCTTGATTCATCAATCTAAATGAAAAGTTTCCAATATAATCATCCTCGTTAGTAAAATGGACATCTAATGAACTTAAAAACTCTAAAACAAGATGAGGATATATAGGCAAATGTGTGTACATAATATCACCCCACTCTAAAAACCCAATCAACAAATCTACATCTTCCCTAATTCCAAACATATCAAGAACAGTTGGATCCATATACCGAGTACACACAATCTTTCTATTAACAAGAATTGCAAATCTAGTAATTTGATCATCATTTCTAAATACAATATTGAATTCATTGTCATTACCTTCGTTGCGTGATGTCCTATTTCCTTTGCCCTTCATCCGTTGTTTTCCTTTATCCCTAGATGGTTCCTTCTCTTTATCTCCACTGGATCCACCACCTCCTTTACGAAGTTTCTTCAAAAGATTGGACATCTTGTTGAATTTAGATGAGGGAAGGGACTATTTAGGGTTAGAGAAGTAAGATCTCAAAGAAACAAATTTTTGAAGAACAAGATCTGAGGTTAAGAGAACAAAGATCTTGAGTGTTGGAGAGGAAAATAATCTAGATCTAAGAGAGTTTGAGGAAAAGGTTGAAGAAAAGAGGGATTTTAAAGGGATTGAGAGAAAAGAAGATGTTTTAAGAGAGGTGGGTGTATGCGGGACATGGCCAAAACCTGGTCGTGTAAGGAGAACACGGCCTCTTAAGGGCTTCGCCACACGGGCCGTGTAGATCTACACGGCCCCTCCCTTTTCCTCCTCGGCTTTACTCACACGGTCGTGTCTAGGACACGGCCACATCCTTCTTCTTCTCGTCTTTCTCCACACGGCCGTGTCTGGAACACGGCCTTCTGAGTTCTCTTCTCTGGATTTGGCATATGGTCGTGTTTGGTACACGGCCGATGCAAGCTTTTGCTCTGATTTCTCCACACGGCTGTGTCTGGAACACGGCTAAAAAACTCTCCTTCTCTGGATTCTTTGCACGGTCGTGTCTGGTACACGGCCATGCTCCCTTCCTTCTCTGCAAACTTCACACGACCGTGTCTGGTAGACACGGCCAGATCCTTTTCCTTCTCTGCATCCTTTGCCTGGTCGTGTACAGTACATGGTCATGCCCTATTTTACTCCATTTGATGTTTATTCTCCTAATCCACTTCTCCAATACTTCCATGCCCATGAAGAAGTCATGGCCAGCTCATGGAAGTAGATTTCAACTTAAAAAACAAAACTAAAACATAGTGAAAACAAACTAAAACACAACAATGAATTTATACTAACTAAAAGAATCAATCTGGAGGACGAGGTTCAGAAAAATACAACCTTTGTACCTCTTCTAATTCCATACCATGAATATATTTTTTCAAGCGTTGACTATTTACCTTAATTATCCCAAGCTCTTTTTTCCAAATATCTACAGCCCCAAAAGGATAAACCTTCTTTACCTCAAATGGACCCGTCCATCTTGACTTAAGCTTCCCTGGAAAAAGCTTTAATTTTGAGTTGAACAATAAAACTAAATCTTCTACATTAAAATCTTTACAAAGAATTTGCTGATCATGCCATTTCTTCGTCCTTTCCTTGTAAGATTTAGCATGCTCATATGCATCCATCCTTAATTCATCAAGCTCATTTAACTGAAGCTTCCTTTTCTCCCCTGCTTCCTTTAAATCCATGTTCAAATTTGCAATTGCCCAATAAGCCTTATGTTCTAGCTCAACTGGAAGATGGCAAGGCTTTCCATAAACTAACCGGAATGGAGTCATTCCAATGGGAGTTTTATAAGCAGTACGATATGCCCATAAAACATCATCTAATTTTAGTGCCCAATCCTTTCTTGAGGTGGATACGGTCTTCTCTAATATGGATTTAATCTCCCGGTTAGATATCTTTGCTTGACTATTAGTTTGAGGATGATAAGGTGTTGCTACTTTATGCTTCACTCCGTATTTTCTGAGTAAATTTTCAAACTATTTTTCTATGAAGTGCGATCCTCCATCACTAATGACTGCCTTAGGCACCCCAAATCGTGGAAAGATTGTACTCCTAAATAATTTGATAACTGTTTTTGCATCGCTCGTAGGAGATACTACAGCTTCTACCCATTTGGACACATAATCCACCGCCACAAGAATAAACCTATTCCCATATGAAAGAGGGAAAGGTCCCATGAAATCTATTCCCCATACATCAAATAGCTCAACCTCAAGAATGTAATTCAACATCGTTTCATTCCTCTTAGTTATATTCCCAGTTCTCTGACACTGATCACAAGACTGAACAAACATCTTAGCATCTTTGAATAAGGTTGGCCAATAAAATCCTGCTTGAAGAATTTTTGTAATCATTTTTGAACTACCCAAATGTCCTCCATAAGATAAAGAATGACAATGAAACAGGATATCCCTAACTTCTTCTTCAGGCACACATCTTCGATAAATCACATCATTACACTTCTTATATAGTAGAGGTCCATCCCAAACATAATTCTTAACTTCTGAAAAAAAAAATTTCCTTTGTTGATAAGAGAAATTCGGGGTTAACACTCCACTAGCAAGGAAATTCACAAAATCTGCATACCAAGGTGTTTTAACACTTGATAAAGATAATAAGTGTTCATCCAGAAAAATGTCATCAATAGGTAAATCAAAATCTACTTCTTTTTCTGAATTTTGAGATATTCTGGATAAATGATCAGCTACTACATTTTCAGCTCCTTTCTTATCCCTAATCTCAAGGTTGAATTCTTGTAGTAATAAAATCCATCTGATGAGCCTAGGTTTAGCATCTTTCTTTCCCAATAAATACCAGATAGCCGCATGATCAGTATATACAATTACTCTTGAACCCACTAGATAAGATCTAAATTTATCAATAGCGAATACCACCGCTAGGAGTTCTTTCTCTGTAATAGAATAGTTTACTTGGGTTGCGTCAAGTGTTTTACTTGCATAATGGATTGCATGTAAAACCTTATTTCTTCTTTGTCCTAAAACTGCTCCTACAGCAAAGTCACTAACATCACACATTATTTCAAAAGGAAGATCCCAATCTGGGGCTTGAATAACTGGAGATGTTGTAAGAGCACTCTTTATTTTGTTGAAAGCTTCAGTGCATTCACTATCAAAACAAAACTCAACATCTTTAATCAATAGATTAGTTAATGGCTTGGAAATCCTTGAGAAGTCCTTAATAAAACGTCTATAAAAACCAGCATGCCCTAAAAAACTCCTAACTCCTTTTACATTGATGGGTGGGGGTAACTTCTCTATCACTTCCACTTTTGCTTGATCTACTTCAATACCACGCTCCAAAATTTTATGCCCCAAAACTATTCCTTCTTTAACCATGAAATGACATTTTTCCCAGTTTAATACTAGATTTGTATCTTCGCATCTTTGAAGAACAGTAGAAAGGTTTGACAAACAAGAATCAAAGTCATTTCCGTAAACTGAGAAATCATCCATGAATACTTCCATAATTTTTTCTATTAAATCTGAAAAAAATTGTCATCATACATCTCTGAAAAGTGGCTGGAGCATTACAAAGCCCAAACGACATCCGACGATAAGCAAAAGTGTCATATGGACAAGTAAAAGTAGTCTTCTCCTGGTCTTGAGGATGAATTGGAATTTGGAAAAATCCTGAATATCCATCCAAGTAACAAAAGTATGAATGTTTAGCTAATCTTTCAAGCATTTCATCAATAAATGGTAGAGGGAAATGATCCTTCCTAGTTTCTTTATTCAACTTCCGATAATCAATACACATTCGCCACCCTGCCACTGTACGTGTTGAAATAAGCTTATCATCTTCATTCTTGATAACAGTCATTCCCCCTTTCTTTGGAACCACATGAACTGGACTTACCCATTCACTATTCGAAATTGGGTAAATGATCCCTACATCAAGAAGTTTAAGTACTTCCTTCTTTACCGCCTCTTTTAAGTTTGGATTTAATCTCCTTTGATGCTCAATTGAATTCTTGTACCCCTCTTCAAGTAAGATTTTGTGCATACAGAGAGAAGGACTAATCCCTTTTATATCATCAATCGTATATCCAATTGCCTTTCTATGCAGCTTTAATTCCTCTATCAGTCTCTTTGTTTCAAATTCATTTAGATGAGCATTAATTATAACTGGATAAGTAGAATTTGGCCCAAGAAATTCATATTTAAGATTTGGTGGTAATGGTTTAAGTTCAAGTTGAGGTGGTACTATTTCTGGTAAAGCTGGCTCTTGTTCTATCAACTTAATCTCCTCTTTAACCAATCTCTCTTCTAAATACTCTCCATTTTCTGAAAACATATCTTCCTCTCTATAATCACAAAGACATTCCTCTTTTTCTGTTGAAAATGTTTTTTCATCAAATATTTTTTATAATGATTCACAGCACCAAGGGAATAATATTTGAAAATCATTTTGATTCAAAATAAGCCCTTTTTCACCATTCTCCTTTTCTCCAATAATATCAACTGTTAGGAATGAGTTATCTTGCTCTGACCAATCATTGGAATTTTGTGTAATTCTACAAACTATCTCGTAGGCCTCTTCTAAATTCTTTTTCATAAATGATCCTCCAGATGCTATATCCAGTTGATTTTTACTTGAGAAAGAAAGCCCAACATAAAACAAATGCATTATTAACCATTTCTCAATTCCATGATGTGGACATAATTGCAAAAAGGAAGAATATCTTTCCCAAGCTTGATATAATTCTTCTCCATCTAATTGCTTGAAATTCAAAATTTGACTTCTCAAATAAGTAGTCTTCTTTGGAGGGAAATATCTGTCCAGGAATTTTTGCTCTAACTCATCCCATGTTCTAATACTTTGATATTTTAGAGAATTATACCATCTTTTTGCAGCATCCTTCAAACTAAAAGGAAAAATAAGCAGCTGTATAACATCAGATGGAACCTCTTCGTATTTCAGAGTATAACAATATCTATAAAACTCCATCAAGTGTGAATAAGGGTTCTCAATCTCCAATCCTCCAAACTGAGTTTTCTGAACCATTGAAACAAAATATGATTTGAGTATAAAATTTCTTGCTTGTATATTAGGGTAGACAATTGGTCCCAATTCTTTTACAGACCTTGGAGCTCCATAATCCCCTAATGATCTGCACACCATGTTTAAGTCGCACAAGAAAAAAAAATTACGAAGAAAAAATTCTAAGGATTATTTTTCAACTATACAAATGAAAAGAAATAGAAATGTTATGTTTAGTCTAACTCAATTGATAATCTCCAATGTTATAGCGCAGTCCCCGGCAACGGCGCCAAAAACTTGTTACGTTCCGTAAGTGTACGGAAATATCGCAAGTAATATAAAAGATTATTGTATCCACAGGGACTGGAATAAGCACTAGAAATATCTCAAAGCGAATTAGCTAAACAACTAATCAATTGGTTTCAAATGCTAAGGATGAAAAACAAATCTAAAATGAAAGATTAGCAAACAAGAGTTTGGGGGTTTGAGTTATGATAAAGGGAGGTTCTAGAAGTTTTGGTTTCTTTGTAAGATCTCTTGAATGTATATGGTTTACCAATTCTTATTCCTCAATTGTCTAATATTTGTAGAAGGTTGTCGGTTCTCTCTTGCAATAGATAACCGGCTTAGGACTGAAAATGTACCTAAATGTGATCAATTAGATATGAACTGACGTTGTCCTTACACAGGATTGCACCTATTACTATGCTTCCCTCGGATACCAACATAGAAGTTCATAGCTTCTTAACCCATAAAGATACAAGGATTGAATCATAAAATCTATCCTACCCTCTTGAATATTCTCATTTACCCTTCAAAATTATCTCTCAAACGTCCTTACACAGGCTTGCACCTGTCACGTGGATCCCTCGAAAAATCGAGTGAGAGTTAATCTCTACAAAGTCTATAAGATATCCAAACAATCAATCAAGAATGAGAATTAAGCCCTAATCACAATTAATCATTCAAGATCCAATCGATACAAACTAGGCAACATCACAGAAACAAAGAAATGGCAAATCCACAAGAGTTTACATCAATTTATCTCACAAATACTCCCTCCATCCTAAAACAACAAGATCTACTCCATAAAACTAAGAAAGAGAACCAAAGATAAGAAGATTACAAGCATTCTTCAATCCCAATCTAAGAAGAGGAAAGAAAGAAAACTTATCTACAATATAGCTCCATCTTCGGATCCAATCCTCGCTTCCGGAGTCGAATTAGCCAAGATCTCCCTTTAGATTGCCCAAAAATCCTCCCAAGAATGGGAGGAATCCACCAAATCTTGCTTTCTCCCAAAGGGAAGAAGATCCCCTTTCAAATCTCCAAGGAGGCTTTAAATAGAGGGAGGCTTTTGGGCGCCACACGACCCCGAGGCATGGCCGTGTGAGGTTCACATGGCCAAAGCCTTTCCCCTCTATGCCATCTATACACGGTCTTGTGTGGTACATGGCCGTGGATAACTCCCATCAAAACCTCCAAGCACAGTCGTGTAGATCCACACGGCCTGGACTGCCCCAACTTCTGGAACCCTGGCACGGTCATGTGGTACACACGGCCAGAACACTTTTAAGCGCTGGGAACCCTGCACGGCCATGTGATGCACATGGCCAGGGTCTTCTTGGTCTCTAGAAACCTTACACGGCCATGTAGATCCACACGACCATGTAAGGATTGAACTCTGATTTGCTTCAAAACTTGGCACGACCGTGTGAGGTTCACACGGCCAGGCCTTCTTCCTTTGCTGTTGCTGCCACACGGCCTCTGAACTCCACACGGCTAAAGCTCCCTACCAATGCAGGGTCGTGTCTGGTACACGACCAGGTGCCTTCTCGCTTGCTTAGCTCATAAGTTTTGTCCAAGAATGCAGAATCTTCACCGAATTCGACTCCTGTGTACAGAAAATGCACAAAAACATATCTCCGAACATAAATAGTAAATATGCTAAAAGGAAAACTGGAAGTACAAAAATGCATATATCAAGCATGCTCAAAGTATGTAAATGTGCGTCAAAACATGTATAAAAGTATATAAAATCTACGCACATTAACTTCCTAAATGGATGATTATAGGAAATTATTTAGGAGTGTGTGATCTTCTCCAACTGAAGGGGCACAATCCTATTTAATGGACTAAGTATCAAGTAATGGTATACACTTAAGCACATTTAATAATATCATCCCCAATGGAGTTACTGCTATTATTTGTGTGACCGAAGGAAAATCAACTATTAATTTTATTTGTCATAAAGTAATGGATAAAACCTCATCTTACAAATGTTTGAATTTGTATACGTCCACACTAACGTGACATGCAAAATTCCCGGTGTTTTGAGGTGTTGGTAAATTTAAATGATATTGTTTGAGGAATCAATATTATTCTAAATTTAGAGTCTTAACCAAAAGTTTATTTTATAATTCTTAGGATTTCAAATGGCCTTCAACCCACTTGCTGTTATTCTCAAGGAGAATAAACTTACTGGTCCCAACTACATAGATTAGAAACGAAACCTGGACATTGTCCTAACTGCTGAAGGCTATAAGTTTGTACTGTTAGAGGTCTATCCTATTGTGCCTAATAATGATTCTAGTGAAGAGGAGATTGAGTATCATAGAAAGTGGTGTTAGGGTCGAAATGTAGCTAGAGCGGGGATAGCTCTTCGCGATCTCGTGCTCGTCGATGCTTGCTTCTTGTGATGATGTGCAGCGGAAATACAAGAAAACAAACACACAAATGCTAACTCTAGGGATTTACTTGGTATCCACCTCAAGAAGAGGTAACTAGTCCAAGGATCCACACACTCACGCACCCTCCACTAAAAAAAAACACTCCTTCTCGGTAACTACCGAAGGCGGAGAAGCCTTACAACCTCACGATACAACAATGAGAAAGAAAGAAGCAAGATACAAATGAATCTTAGAAGATTACAATGAAAACTCTAACTTCTTTTTCTTCTTGTTGCAACTCGCCTCTTGACTTGGATGCACCTCTAAGAACCTTCAAGAACTGACAGTTAGGAAGAAAGGATCGCTGTGGAGCTTTGATGTGATTGCCCGTGGAGAAGAGATGAAGCTCTGTCGAAGAAAATGCTCGCTAACGTCTATATTTACGCCAACGGTCGAATCCCAATCGATTGGATTGCTCCCAATCAATTGGGGAGGCTTTGAATCGATCGACCGATCGATCCAGAGCGCCTCTGTGCTCTCTGGAATCGCCCTGAATCGATTGACTGATCGATTCAAGGCTTCTCGAAAGATTTCCAGTGCTCCAATCGATCACCCGATCGATTGGAGGCTTCAATCGATCAATTCATCGATTCAAAAGCTTACTGTTTGCTCAAAAACTCTCTCAATCGATTGACCAATCGATTGGGGAAGTTTCGATCGATTACCCAATCGATCCACAGCTTTTCTACACAAAATCGTGTCACCCAATCGATTGACCAATCAACTGAACCCCCCAAATCGATTGGCCAATTGATTGAAAAGTAGAAATCTGTGTAGATCTTGAAATTAGCTTCGTTTTGCATCCGAGATCACCTCATTCCGATATCCGAGTCAAAAGTTATGGTCTTCGGAAGTTTACTACGTCCGAACTTCCTAGTTCCATGCCAACTCCCTATTGGACTTACGATCGCTAAGAGTTCGGTCAACTTTTGACTCATCTGGACTTTCTCTTTGTGCCAAGTGTTCGGTCCTCCATTACCCACTTGGACTTCCTTCCACCAGATGTCCGATCAGCATTGATCCATCTGGATTTGCTCGTGCCAAGTATTCGATCAATCCCTTTGACCTACTTGGACTTCCCAACACCATATGTCTGATCAGCCTTGATCCATCTGGATTTCCTGTGTCTGACTTCACTCACCAAGACTTCCCTTCTGCCTAGCTTCACTCACCAGGACTTCCCATACTGCCTAGCTTCACTCACTAGGTCTTTCACAACTGATTAGCTTCACTCACCAGGATTTTCACATGGCTTCACTCACCAGGATTTTCCAGTCAAGTATCCAGTCAACCTTGACCTACTTGACTATCCTTCACAATCTCCCCACATGAACAATCGCACCTGTAATCTCCATGTGTTGTCTACATGTATTGTCAAACATCAAAACTTAACCATCAAGACTTGAGCTTGACCAATTCAAGTTCAGTCAACCAGGTCAGCCTTAACCTAGGGAATATTGCACCAACAATCTCCTCCTTTTTGATGTTTAACAATACCTCCTTTAAGTTAGGCTAATCTCATAGCCTCAACCTCCTTCATGCCAATATATGAATGAGGATTCCCTCCATTCTCCTCCTTTTCTAGAGGGCAACCTCCCTCTTAGGTAATGAAGGTCTAACTTAACCCTATATTCTCCCCCTATTGGCACACATCAAAAACTCTCCCCCTGAAGAGTTACCCAACGTTGTTCACAACTTCACTCGTTGTTCACAACACAATAATGAAGGTCTCATACCCTTCATTATTCTTAACGCTCAACCTTGAGCATTTACCCCGTGAACAATGAAGATATCCACTCTCCATTGTAGGCAAATGCCCAACCTTGAGCATTTAAGCTAAGGAAGGTTAACTACCTCCCAAGGTGTATGAAAAATAGATTTTCATGTTCTTAAAGTGTAACTCCCCCTAAAGACATGCACGTAACTTCTGTCATTGCACCAACAATGACTTGGAATTCCTAAATCTTTAGGAAACCCAAATTTAAAAATTTTGAGGTTCAAAAATTCAATAATGAAACCAAACCTTAACCTAAACCTCTAGTTAGTCTTCCTTAAACAATTCATCCTTGTTTTCATCATGAAAACTCCCCCTAAATGTATATAAATATGTTTCAAGGGGTTAGAAATGGTTACCTAGACCAAAAATGGTTTAAATCACTGAAAACAAGCTTTCCCAACTGAAATCAGTGATTCAATCGATCAATGGATCAATTCAAACCATGTGGATCGATCGGTGGATCGATCCAGCAAGCTTCTGCTTGCGAGAAAATGTCTCTCAATCGATCACCCGATCGATTGAGGCACTCCAATCGATCGGGCGATCGATTGGAGGCCTGAAATTGCTGAAATTCAATTTCAGTCAACTTCAGTAACTCCCCAAAAATTCTAGAAAATTTGAAAAATCATGAAAATTCATGTAGACACTACTTAGGGTATACACTATCAAGGACAAATAATTTTCTATGAAAATACTTCCTATTTTCAAAGATTGACACAAACTTGAAAAACTTATAAAAACTTTAGTGTTTTCTTCCAAGTTTGTGTCTAACTATTCAATGATGATTACTATCAAAAGTGTTAGAGTGTATACTAAAAGTCTAAGCTTTTGTAAACATTTATTTTGAATAAAGAATCATATTTGGTCAAATTGTCTACATTTGTTTGTAGTTGTTCAATTAATTTATATTGTAGATAACATAGTATGTGGTGTCACATACAAAAGATGATGTTATCAGTACCTTATAAATTATAAACAGTAGCTCACAACCAAAATGGAAAGGAACAAACCATTGAAAGGTCATAGTGTAATTAAGAATTAGTTTATCTTAACTATATAATTACACTAGTATACTTGGAGTGTATTGAGTAGGACCATTAGAGGTCGTTTCTTTTATACTGACATTATAAAGGAACAAAGACCTCAGTTATTATGGAAGTGTGTGCTCTTAATCCTAATATAATAACAAGCACATATATTTGATATTTATTTCTTTAATTTATCAGTGGGTGAGATTTAGTTCGATAAATCAATAAGCCCGATAAGTTGGGAAATGATATCACTTATAGTGTGTGTTGTTGATTATAGAAGGAAACTGTGTCCTAGTAATCTAGGTTGATAATGTCCCCAAGAAGAGCTCATAAGGATTGTCATGTTAAACTCTGCAGGTGGACTCAGTCCGACATGACGATAAGGTTGAGTGGTACTATTCTTGGACTAAGATATTAATTAAATGAGTTGTCAGTAACTCATTTAATTAGTGGACATTCGACATCTTAAATACAGGGAGACTAACACACTCATAATAAGAAGGAGCCCAAAAAATATAATTTGGAATTGGTACGGTAGTTCAATAATAGTTCTCTAGTGGAATGAATTATTATTGATAAAATTAAGTTGTGTGTTCGGGGCGAACATGAGATGCTTAATTTTATCGGGAGACCAAAGCCAATTCCTCCTCTCAGTCCCTATTGTAGCCTCTTATTTATAGAGTACTATACCCACCTATACCCACCTTCATACCCATGATGTAGGGGCCGACCAAGCTAGCTTGTGGATCAAGCTAGGGTCGGCCAAGCCTTGGTTCATGGGTGGTCGGCCCTAGCTTGAACCCAAGCTTAGGTGGTCGGCCCCCATTAAATTAAAAAGAATTTTAATTTTAAATTTTTCTTATGTGAAAGATATAATTTATTGGAGAGATTAAAAATTAAAATATCTCTTTTAAAAGGATCTACAAAAGATTAAAAAAAGAGATTAGATCTCTTTCCTTATTTGTAGATTGGAAAGATATTTTATTTTTCTTCTTGTAAATTATTCACATGTTGAAAAATTAAAATTATAGAAATTTCTTTTTATCAACCATAAAGGGATTTTAAAGGGAAATTTTATTTTTTTAAATTTTTGAAGACAAATAAGGAATTTTAATTGTTGATTGAAATTGCCTTGTTTGCTCTTATTGATGTGGTCGGCCATGACATGAAGGTTTAGGAAATTTTTGTTTAATTTTTCTTAATTAATTCATGTCAAGGAAAGTTAAGGAAATTTTATTGTAATTAAATTTCCTTATTTACTAAAGCTAAGGATTATAAAAGAGGGGGTTGGGGTGCCTTCATGACACACAACTTTTATTTTTCTTCTCCCTCTTTTCTTCCTTGGTGTGGCCGGCCTCATCCTTTCTCTTCTCTCCATCTTTGTGGCCGAAATTCCCCTTGCTCTTGGAGATTAAGTGGTGGCCGGTTTCTAGCTTGGAGAAGAAGGAGAGAAAGCTTTCATCCCTTGGAGTTTGGTTGGTTTTTTCTCTTCTTCCTTGGAGGTGCACTTGATTTGGCCGAACCTTGCAAGGAGGAGAAGAAGGTGCTTTGGTGGTTTCTCGGAAGACCGTTGCCCACACAATGTCCAAGGTTAGAAGAGGAATACGGTAGAAGACCTAGAGGTTTTTGCTTGCAAAAGAAAAGGTATACTAGTATTTTATTTCCGCATCATACTAGTTTTATCTTCATGTAAAAAATACCAAATACAAGAGGCATGCGATTCTAGTATTTCGAATTTGTTTTCGATGTTGTGTTCTTTGTTTTTCTTTTCCTTGTGATTTGATTGTTCTTTTTGGTTGACCTAAAGTTATTTAAGGAAATTAAATATTAGCTTTCCTTAAAAGGCTTTGTCTAGGCAGTGGTGGTTGTTCCCATATCCAAGAATGTCATGTGTCTCGCCATGCAGTCCTGGAAGCCAATTTTGAAAATTAATAGTTAATGGAATTAATAACCTAGGTGATTTGGATCGAACGTGTTAAGTTCCGCAGGAGATCCAAGTCTAAACCTAAAAGAACAAATAGATTAAACTTTGGATCAAACGTGTTAAGTTCCGCAGACGATCCAAGTTTAATTTAAAAGAACACATGGTAGCTAGGAAAAGGTTCAGACCTTTGTACAAAATTTTTGTACAGTGGAACCATTAGGTTTTCCGAGTAGCAACCAACAATTAGTATCAGAGCTAGGGTTTTGCCTCTGTGTATTTCGTATTAGTTTAATTATGCACATGACATACATAATTTTGGAAGGTTAATAGTAGGATGTGCTAACTTTGTGGATGCAGGATCCAACTATTATGGCTTATAGTTTTTATGTGTGTGATTGGACCCTTGGACATGTCAAGGACATTTATTGTGTGTGCATGATTGTATTATAAAATACAGCAGGAGTTGTATTTAGTTTTATTAGGATTTTATTTTTTGATCTAGTTACATGTACATTCCTTTTATGGAATATAGGATTGATGGATGTAAATTTTTATTTTATGTTTGATCTAGTTCACATGTACATTCCTTCGAGGAATATAGGATCGAAAAATGTAAAATTCTATTTATGTCGCGGATCGAATCTTGCAAGGCGTAAAACCTTTTGAGGACCAGAGATGCAGCGGAACAAGGAGCAAGATGGATGCGACAACTAGACCCGGTGGTAGTGGCCAAAGATGGCAGCAGCTAGGGTTGGCGACACACGAAGGACAACAATAGATAAAAGTCATAATAGTTGAAAATTAGTTTTTCTATTTATTGCTTTTATATTGTGCTGTGTGTACATGTTAGTATACATGTTTAGTAGGCTAGCATAGTCAAAATTCCTCATTTTAAATAACTAAGTGGGAGAGGGATTTTAAATAAATTCCACGGTCTCCATTACTGGTTTATAAGTGATGCGACAAGCTTGCACGTTGGCTCTGAGTGCCTTCCTCCATATCGGATGAGCTTGTTTGCGGATCACTAGATTAAACTTCCATTTTTGGATGACTATAGGAAGTTAATTAAGAGCGTGTGATCTTCTCCATCGGAAGTGACACAATCTTATTAATGGACTTAGTGTCAAGTAATGGTACACACTTAGGCGCGTTTAATAGTATCCTCCCCATCGGAGTCACTGCTATTATTTGTGTGACCAAAGTTAACCAACTATTAATTTTATTTGTCAAAAAGTTAGGTTGACAAGATAATAAAATTAATGGGTAAAACCCTCCTTTTACAAATGTTGAATTTGTATACGTCCACACTATCGTGGTATACAAAATTCACGGTGTTTTAAGGTGTTGGATAATTTAAAATAGTATTGTTTGAGGAATCAATATTATTCTAAATTTAGAGTTCTGACCAAAAGTTATTTGTGATTCTTAGGATGACTTTCAACCCACTGGCCATCATACTAAAAGAGAACGGACTTACTGGTCCTAACTACATAGATTGGAAAAGGAACCTGGACATTGTTCTTACTGCTGAAAGCTATAAGTTTGTACTGACTGAGCCTTGCCCTGATGCACCCACTGGTGAATCTACCCAAGAGGAGATTGAATATCATAGGAAATGGGTAAAAGCAGATGAGATGGCGCGGTGTTACATTTTGGCTTTAATGTCAAATGTATTGCAACATCAACATCAAGATTTACCAACAGCTTATGATATTATGAACAATCTCAAGGAACTCTTTGGTCATCAGGATCGGGCTTCTAGACAAGAAGTCATGAGAAAGATAATGACAGCCACCATGCAAGAGGGTACTCCCGTGAGGGATCATATCCTAAAGATGATGACTTATCTAAATGAAATACAAATCCTTGGAGGAGAAATTGATGGGGAAACCCAGATCGATATGATCCTCCAAACACTACCTAGAAGTTTTGAGCAATTCCGCCTGAATTACAATATGAATAAAAGGGTATATTCATTGGCAGAATTACTGACAGAACTTCAGGCAGCAGAAGGTTTGTTCCGTCATAATTCTCATATTCACTATGCTGAAAATGGATCTACTTCTAAACCGAAAGGAAAGAAGAAGAAGAAACAAGTTGGTTCAGCAAAGAAAGTGAATAAATCTTAGAGTACAGGACCTAAAGCTGGAATGAAGAAGTCGAAGGGCAAGTGCTTCATCTGCAAGCAGTCAGGGCATTGGAAGGAGGACTGTCCTCGTAGGAATCAAAACAACAAAGGTACATCTCATGCTCTAGTTGTTGAAACATGTTTAGCGGTGTTATCTACCAGCACCTGGTGTGTAGATACGGGAGCCACTGATCATGTCTGCAATTCCTTGTAGGGGTTCCAGGAAACCCGACGACTAACTGAAGGAGAGATTACAGTCTACATGGGCAATGCTACTAAAGTGGCGGCTGTTGCAATGGGAGACGTCTACTTATCTTTTAATAGAAATAGAAATTTGATTTTAAGAAATTGTCTTTATGTACCCAGTTTTAGAAAGAATTTAATTTCAGTTTCTAAACTATTTTTGGATGGATATTCAGTTTCCTTTAGTAACGATGTAGTTATTAAGAGAAATAAAGTGATTATCTGTTCTGGTGCATTAGTTGGCAATTTGTATACTTTAAATCCAATTTCTCCCACAAAGCATAATATGGAAATTAATAACACATCTTCTAACCCAAATAAGAGAAAAGAACCTTCGGAAATGAACCAAGCATATCTTTGGCATCTAAGGCTTGGTCATATTAACTTAAGTAGGATTCAGAGACTTATAGCCGATGGACTCTTGGGTTCATTAGAGTTGGAAAATTTTCCAACTTGTGAATCTTGCTTGGAAGGTAAAATGACCAAGAGGCCTTTCAAGGCCAAGGGGTATAGAGCCAAAGAAGTGTTAGAATTGGTTCATTCTGATTTGTGTGGTCCTATGTCTGTCCAGGCAAGAGGTGGTTTTGAATATTTTATCTCTTTTATAGATGATTATTCAAGATATGGATACATTTACCTAATGCGCCGCAAGTCCGAGTGCTTTGATAAGTTCAAAGAATACAAGGCTGATGTGGAAAAACGACTAGGTAAAAGTATCAAGACACTACGGTCTGATCGTGGTGGCGAATACCTCTTAGGAGAGTTTAGGAATTACTTATCAGAGGTCGGGATTCAATCCCAACTGTCTGCACCTGGTACACCCCAACAGAATGGTGTGGCAAAATGAAGGAATAGGACTCTTATGGAGATGGTTAGATCGATGATGAGTTATTCAGAATTACCAAATTCATTTTGGGGATATGCTCTGGAAACAGCAGTGTACATTCTGAACTTAGTACCTTCTAAATCAGTTTTTTCTACTCCCACAAAATTGTGGAATGGGCGAAAACTCAGTCTAAGACATATTCGAATTTGGGGTAGTCCAGCACATGTGCTGAAACCAGATGCTGATAAATTAGAATCTCGTACAGAAGTTCGCATGTTTGTGGGTTATCCCAGAGGAACGAAAGGTGTTTTATTTTATAGTCCTAAAAACCAGAAGGTCATTGTTAGCACCAATGCCCAATTTTTAGAAGAAGACTATATAATGGATAACAAGACCAGTAGCAAAGTTGTTTTAGAAGAACTTAGAGAGGACACGTCCACTTTATTACCAACAGTACAAGATGAAGTACCACAAGAGACTGCAACACGTGTCACACACGATACACAACCACAGACGGTGCCTCGTCGTAGTGGGAGAGTGGTGAGGGAACTTTAGAGATTCATGTTTTTGGGAGAGTCTTCGGACTTGATCCCGGGTAAACATGAACCTGATCCCCGTACATATGATGAAGCACTCCAAGATATAGATGCAGTATCTTGGCAAAAAGCAATGAATTCTGAAATAGAGTCTATGTACTCTAATAAGGTCTGGGAGCTTGTAGAACCACCCGATGGTGTAAAAGTCGTTGGATGCAAGTGGATTTACAAAAGGAAAAGAGGGGTAGACGGGAAGGTAGAAACCTTCGAAGCCAGGCTTGTTGCGAAAGGGTACACTCAGAAAGAGGGAATCGATTATGAGGAGACCTTTTCACCGGTAGCCATGCTTAAGTCTATCCGGATACTCTTATCCATTGCTGCTCATATGGATTATAAAATTTGGCAAATGGATGTCAAGACAGCTTTCCTTAATGGAAGTCTTAAAGAGAACATCCATATGAAGCAACCAGAAGGGTTCATTGAAAAAGGCAAAGAGCATCTAGTGTGCAAGCTCAATCGGTCCATTTATGGACTGAAGCAAGCTTCAAGGTCTTGGAACATCCGGTTTAATGAAGTAATCCAGTCATATGGATTTATTCAGTGTCCGAATGAGTCTTGTGTATACAAGAAGTGTAACGGAAACGTGGTGGTATTTCTTGTACTATACGTAGATGATATTTTGTTGATTGGCAACAATGTCAAGGTATTATCGGATGTAAGGGTATGGTTGTCCAAACAATTTGATATGAAGGACTTAGGAAATTGTGAACACATTCTTGGGATCAAAGTTATAAGGGATCGCAAGAAAAGAATGTTGTGTCTGTCCCAAACTTCATATATAGATACAATACTTGCTCGTTTTAGCATGCAGGATTCCAAGAAAGGTTTCTTACCTTTTAGGCATGGAGTAGCTCTATCTAAAGAGATGTCTCCGAAGACATCAAAGGAGATAGAGGACATGAAAGCAGTTCCTTATGCTTCGGCTATAGGAAGCCTAATGTATGCAATACTATGTACGAGACCTGATATCTATTTTGCCGTGGGCATAGTTAGCAAATATCAGAGTAACCCTGGACAAGGACATTGGACTGCGGTAAAGCATATATTAAAGTACCTGAGAAGGACTAGAGATTATATGCTAGTTTACCAAGCAGACGATCTGCTCCCTGTGGGTTACACGGATTCAGATTTCCAATCAAATAGGGATAACAGTAAGTCTACATCAGGCTATGTATTTACTTTAGGAGGTGGAGCCATTTCATGGAGGAGTGTTAAGCAGAAATGCGTTTCGGACTCAACCATGGAAGCTGAATCCTCCGAGGCAACTAAAGAAGCAGTATGGCTCAGGAACTTTCTAATGGACTTAGATGTGATTCCTGGTTTGCCCAAAATCATCACAATTTATTGTGATAATAGCGGTGCAGTTGCAAACTCGAAGGAACCACGAGCTCATAAGGCAAGTAAACATATAGAGCGCAAGTACCACCTGATACGAGATATCGTGAAGCGAGGAGAAGTTGTCATCGCCAAGATTGCATCAGCAGATAACCTGGCAGATCCTTTCACTAAGGCCCTTCCAGCGAAAGCTTTCGATCGGCATGTGGAGGGAATGGGAATCAGATGTATGGTAGAAGATATGGCAGCTTAGTCATTAGTATAAGTGGGAGATTGTTGGAGTGTATACTGAAAGCCTAAGCTTTTGTAAACATTTGTTTTGAATAAAGAATCACATTTGGTCAAATTATCTACATTTGTTTGTAGTTGTTCAATTAATTTATATTGTAGATAACATAGCATGTGGTGTCACATGCAGAAGATAATGTTATCAGTACCTTATAAATTATAAACAGTAGCTCACGACCAAAATGGAAAGGAACAAATCATTAGAAGGTCGTAGTGTAATTAGGTATCAGTTTATCTTGACTGTATAATTACACTAGTACACTTAGAGTGTATTGAGTAGGACCATTTGAGGTCGTTTCTTTTATACTGACTTTATAAAGGAACAAAAACCTCAGTTATTATGGAAGTGTGTGCTCGTAATCCTAATATAATAACAAGCATATATATTTGATATTTATTTCTTTAATTTATCAATGGGTGAGATTTAGTTTGATGAATCAATAAGCCCAATAAGTTGGGAAATGATATCACTTATAGTTTGTGTTGTTGATTATAGAAGGAAACTGTGTCCTAGAGATACTAGGTTGATAATGTCCCCAAGAGAAGCTCATAAGGATTGTCATGTTAAACCCTGCAGGTGGACTTAGTCCGACATGACGATAAGGTTGAGTGGTACTACTCTTGGACTAAGATATTAATTAAATGAGTTGTCAGTAACTCACTTACTTAGTGGACATTCGACATCTTAAACACAAGGAGACTAACACACTCATAATAAGAAGGAGCCCAAAAAATGTAATTTGGGATTGGTACGGTAGTTCAATAATAGTTCTCTAGTAGAATGAATTATTATTGATAAAATTAAGTTGTGTGTTCGGGGCGAACACGGGATGCTTAATTTTATCGGGAGACCAAAACCAATTCCTCCTCTCGGTCCCTATCGTAGCCTCTTATTTATAGAGTACAATACCCACCTATACCCACCTTTATACCCATGATGTAGGGGTCGGCCAAGCTAGCTTGTGGATCAAGCTAGGGTCGGCCAAGCCTTGGTTCATGGGTGGCCGGCCCTAGCTTAAACCCAAGCTTAGGTGGTCGGCCCCCATTAAATTAAAAAGAATTTTAATTTTAAAATTTTCTTATGTGAAAGATATAATTTATTGGAGAGATTAAAAATTAAAATATCTCTTTTAAAAGGATCTACAAAAGATTAAAGAAAGAGATTAGATCTCTTTCCTTATTTGTAGATTGGAAAGATATTTTATTTTTCTTCTTATAAATTATTCACATGTTGAAAAATTAAAATTATAGAAATTTCTTTTTATCAACCATAAAGGGATTTTAAAGGGAAATTTTATTTTTTTTAAATTTCCGAAGACAAATAAGGAAATTTAATTGTTGATTGAAATTGCCTTGTTTGCTCTTATTGATGTGGCCGACCATGACATGAAGGTTTAGGAAATTTTTGTTTAATTTTTCTTAATTAATTCATGTCAAGGAAAGTTAAGGAAATTTTATTGTAATTAAATTTCCTTATTTACCAAAGCTAAGGATTATAAAAGAGGGGGTTGGGGTGCCTTCATGACACACAACTTTTATTATTCTTCTCCCTCTTTTCTTCCTTGGTGTGGCCGGCCTCATCCTTTCTCTTCTCTCCATCTTTGTGGCCGAAATTCCCCTTGCTCTTGGAGATTAAGTGGTGGCTGGTTTCTAGCTTGGAGAAGAAGGAGAGAAAGCTTTCATCCCTTGGAGTTTGGTTGGTTTTTTCTCTTCTTCCTTGGAGGTGCACTTGATTTGGCCGAACCTTGCAAGGAGGAGAAGAAGGTGCTTTGGTGGTTTCTCATCTCGGAAGACCGTTGCCCACACAACGTCCAAGGTTAGAAGAGGAATACAGTAGAAGAACTAGAGGTTTTTGCTTGCAAAAGAAAAGGTATACTAGTATTTTATTTCCGCATCATACTAGTTTTATCTTCATGTAAAAAATACCAAATACAAGAGGCATGCGATTCTAGTATTTCGAATTTGTTTTCAATGTTGTGTTCTTTGTTTTTCTTTTCCTTGTGATTTGATTATTCTTTTCGGTTGACCTAAAGTTATTTAAGGAAATTAAATATTAGCTTTCCTTAAAAGGCTTTGTCTAGGCGGTGGTGGTTGTTCCCATATCCAAGAAGGTCATGTGCCTCGCCATGCAGTCCTGGAAGCCAATTTTGGAAATTAATATTTAATGGAATTAATAACCTAGGTGATTTGGATCGAACGTGTTAAGTTCTGCAAGAGATCCAAGTCTAAACCTAAAAAAACAAATAGATTAAACTTTGGATCAAACGTGTTAAGTTCCGCAGGCGATCCAAGTTTAATTTAAAAGAACACATGGTAGCTAGGAAAAGGTTCAGACCTTTGTACAAAATTTTTGTACAGTGGAACCATTAGGTTTTTCGAGTAGCAACCAACAAAAAGATAGCCTTCATCAAGGTTTTTCGAAAGTATTTTAAAATCATTTTCAAAACTAATATCCAACCATGTTCCTTAGGCTCAATGTACATGACTTGTACACTAGCTTTCCCAATGATTAGAAAGCACATAACTATATGTTTTGATGAACATAAAACTCAAAAGAATGCACTAAATCAACATCTTGAGTTTTGTTCATCACCCTAACATCTCACTTGTATTAAATGTGTACGAAAACACACACAAGTCACCTTATAGTCCTTTTGTGAGATGCAAAGTCCGGTTTTGACCTAAACTAGGGATCATGCATATCTATCTAGACATTTTGAAATATAAACATCCACCAAGGATGTTACTTGTTAGTAAATGTCATTTAGTCCTTAATTGCAAAGAATTAAACATAATGCATGATATGTTATGGCATACACCAAAATGAAATAATTTTCAAAGGAAGATTTCCTATAACTACATGATGTATGTATGTCATGACATGGTATTTTTGTGTTTTTCATAATAAAACATGAATGAAAAAACAAATAAATAAATATGATGTCATGACATATGATGGGCAAGCAAATCATGGCAAATTTACATAAATAGAATACCTAGATTATCTATCTAAGTATCTTTAACCTTAGTTAACTTAAAATTTGATCCTAGATTGCCCACTATTTCCCAAGAAAATGCCAAAATCCTAATTTGGCATTTCTTTACACTTGATTTCTTGTGCCAATTAAAATTATATCCAATTTTTCAAATTATGGCACATCTTACCCTTTCCAAGAGTAACTTATTTATCCATTTCATTTTCAAAGGTCAACAACAACCTTGAAAATGCTCTCCGAGTGTCAACTTCATCATGATTAGGTTAACCACCCTTTCAATTTGAGTTGACACTCTCTAACCCATTTAAGGGGTAGAGAAAATGCTCCTAGAAACCCAAAACTTATTGGTGCTCCTTGGATGCTCTAGGTACTCACTAGGGATAACTTCCCTAGATACCTTCCTAGTGACCTTGTTAGGCTTCTTAGAAGCCTTGGTCACATGTTATAGGTCAACTCTAGGAATTGCTTCCCTTGTGACCTTCTTAGTGACTTTCTTAGACCTTTTAGAAGTCTTAGTCATGTTTGTTGTTGGAAAAATACTTCTAGGGATAACTTCCCTTGTATTTTTGACTTGACCACTAGGCCTCGGGTTAGTTTCATAAGTATATGGAACTCTATGGTAAGAGGGCACATCCTTTTTGGTTTTATGCTTGTATCCCAAACCTCTATGACCCTTGGATGACCCTTGTTGTCCTAAACTTAGATTTTGCTCATTTCTCCCTTTTAGGATATTTTCCATCCTTTTTAGGGTCTTTTCTAATTTATCAAGTCTTGACCTCAAGACTCGATTTTCTCTCATTAAATCCTTAGTTTTTGATTTTTCATTTAATCCTTGAGCATTTTTATTTTTAAACTTGTAACTAAAATCCTTAGAATTCTTACCTAAATTTTTATCTACCTTCCTAGACCTAGGTGCGGTAGTTTTAGCATAAAGAGCTACATGTTTTCCCTTAATAATATCATGCTTCCTATTTTTATGGTAAATAACATTAAAATGATATAAATTAGAACTAGCATGCTTTTTACCATAATTTAAAGAGGTGGGCTCAATAAATGATACCTTGTGTTTTACCTTTGAAGCTCCCCCTTGATCCATGCTTCCTCCTTTAGCTTTGACCGCTTTCTTCCCCTTAGGACATTCACTCCGGTAATGTCCTTTTTGATGGCACGAGAAACACACAATGTGCTCCTTTCTCTTCTTTGTAGAGGAGATGGTCTCCTTAGGCTTCTCCTTGTCCTTTAGTGTCACTTGACCCTTCTTCTTTACCAAGTTAGGGCACTTGCTTTTATAGTGCTCATATTCTCTACACTCAAAACATATGATATGATTTTTATTTTTAATTGAAATACTTATACCTTCACATGTAGGGATGACACCTGCTCCTCCTTTTGATGTTTCTTGATTTTTGGAGGATGCATTGCCTTCTTCTCCATTTGACCCGGATGTAGAAGATTCTCCTTCTTCTTGATCCAATGTCAACAAGGGTCGCTCCCCCTCAATCCTAGAGGTGGAGACTTCTTCATCTTCATCTTGTATATGGAACAAGGAGTATGCTCCCTCTTTGCCCTTTTCATTGTATTCCTTTGAAGATGAAGCTTCTTGGACCTCTTCTTCAGAAGTTGAGCATCTCTCAACTTCAAAATCCTCTTCCTTTTGATCTTGCTCCATTGAGTTGCCCTCTTTGGATTTTTCTTGGATTGGTACAGTGGAGGGTTCTTCATGAAGCTTGGCCAACTTGCTCCATATCTCTTTGGCATCCTCAAATTCTCCAATCTGAGCCAATATATTGCTTGGCAACAAATTGACCAAAAGCTTGGTCACTTTATCATTTGCCTCGCTCCTTTGAATTTGCTCTTGACTCTATTTGCTCTTCTTGAGGATCTTGCCCTTTGAACTTGTTGGAGTTTTGAAGCCTTCCATTAGAGCAAACCATTGCTCTATCTCCATCATAAGAAAATTTTCAATTCTTGATTTCCAAGAATCGAAACTCGTGGATACATATGGTGGAGTCACCATTGTGTCGAATCCGAGTCCATCTCGGAATTCCATCTTGAAGTTGAACCTTTTGATGAAGTCTTCGACTTGTAGAATTGCTCCAACTTCTTCACCCTCTAGCTTTTTACCCCTTCCGGCGATGATTCCGGTGAAGAGCAACCTCGCTCTGATACCACTTGTTAGGGTCGAAATGTAGCTAGAGGGGGGAGGGGTGAATAGCTCTTCGCGATCTCGTGCTCGTCGTTGCTTGCTTCTTGTGATGATGTGCAGCGGAAATACAAGAAAACAAACACACAAACGCTAACTCTATGGATTTACTTGGTATCCACCTCAAGAAGAGGTGACTAGTCCAAGGATCCACACACTCATACACCCTCCACTAAAAAAAACACTCCTTCTCGGTAACTACTGAAGGCGGAGAAGCCTTACAACCTCACGATACAACAATGAGAAAGAAAAAAGCAAGATACAAATGAATCTTACAAGATTACAATGAAAACCCTAGCTTCTTCTTCTTCTTGTTGCAACTCACCTCTTGACTTGGATGCGCCTCCAAGAACCTTCAAGAACTGGCGGTGAGGAAGAAAGGATCGCTATGGAGCTTTGCTGTGATTACCCGTGGAGAAGAGATGAAGCTCTGTCGAAGAAAACGCTCGCCAACATCTATATTTGCTCCAACGGTCGAATCCCAATCAATTAGATTGCTCCCAATCAATTGGGGAGGCTTTGGATCGATCGGCCGATCGATCCTGAGCACCTCTGTGCTCTCTGGAATCACCCTGAATCGATTACCCGATCGATTCAAGGCTTCTCGAGCGATTTCCAGCGCTCCAATCGATCGCCCGATCGATTGGAGGCTTCAATCGATCAATTGATCAATTCAAAAGCTTACTGTTAACTTAAAAACTCTCCCAATCGATTGGGGAAGTTTCGATCGATTACCTAATCGATCCACATCTTTTCTGCACAAAATCACATCGCCCAATCGATTGACCAATCAATTGAACCTCCCAATCAATTGGCCAATTGATTGGGAAGTAGAAATCTGTGTAGAGCTTGAAATTAGCTTCGTTTCGCATCCGAGATCACCTCATTCGGATATCCGAGTCAAAAGTTATGGTCTTCGGAAGTTTACTACATCCGAACTTCCTACTTCCATGCCAACTCCCTATTGGACTTACGACCACTAAGAGTTCGGTCAACTTTTGACTCATCTGGACTTTCTCTTTGTGCCAAGTGTCCGGTCCTCCATTACCCACTTGGACTTCCTTCCACCAGATGTCCGATAAGCCTTGATCCATCTGGATTTCCTCGTGCCAAGTATCCGGTCAATCCCTTTGACCTACTTGGACTTCCCAACACCAGATGTCCGATCAACCTTGATCCATCTGGATTTCCTCGTGCCAAGTATTCGGTCAATCCCTTTGACCTACTTGGACTTCCCAACACCAGATGTTCGATCAGCCTTAATCCATCTGGATTTCCTGTGCCTGACTTCACTCACCAGGACTTCTCTTCTGCCTAGCTTCACTCACCAGGACTTCCCATACTGCCTAGCTTCACTCACTAGGTCTTTCACAACTGCCTGGCTTCACTCACCAGGACTTTCACCTGGCTTCACTCACCAGGATTTTCCATTCAATTATCCAGTCAATCTTGACCTACTTGACTCTCCTTCACAATCTCCCCACATGAACAATCGCACCTGTAATCTCCATGTGTTGTCTACATGTATTGTCAAACATCGAAACTTAACCATCAAGACTCGAGCTTGACCCAATTCAAGCTCAGTCAACCAGGTCATCCTTGACCTAGGGAATATTGCACCAACAAGTGGGTCAAGGCAGATGAGATGGCGCGGTGTTACATTTTGACTTATATGTCAAATGTATTGCAACATCAGCATCAGACCATGGCCACCGTATATGATATGATGCACAATCTCAAAGAGCTCTTCGGATACCAGAATCGGGCTGCTAGGCAAGAGGCAATGAGAAATTTAATGATAGCCATCATGTCTAAGGGGACACCCGTAAGGGATCATATCCTCAAAATGATGGCTTACTTGAACGAAATACAAATCCTTGGAGATGAAATTGATGGGGAAATCCAGGTCGATATTATTCTCCAAACACTACCCAGAAGTTTTGAACAGTTCCGCCTAAATTACAACATGAATAAAAGGAGTTATTCATTGGCAGAACTACTGACAGAACTTCAATCAGCAGAAGAGCTATTTCGTAATAATTCTCAAATTCACTTTGCTGGAAAAGTTTCTACTTCTAAACTGAAAGGTAAGAAGAAGAAGAAGAAACAAGCTGGTTCGACAAAGAAAGTGAATCAATCTCTAGGTACTGGACCAAAAGTTAGAGTGAAGAAGCCGAAGGGCAAGTGCTTTATTTGCAAGCAGTCTGGACATTGGAAGGCAGACTGTCCTCATAGGAAAGAGAATAATAAAGGTATATCTTATTCTCTAGTAGTTGAAACATGTTTAGCGGTGTTATCTACTGGCATCTGGTGTGTAGATACGGGATCCACTAATCATGTCTGTAATTCATTGTAGGGGTTCCAGGAAACCCGACGACTATTTGAAGGAGAGATAATCGTCTACATGGGTAATGCTACGAAAGTGGCGGCTGTTGCAGTGGGAGACGTCTACTTATCATTTGATAGGAATAGAACTTTGATTTTGAGAAATTATCTTTATGCACCAAGTTTTAGAAAGAATTTAATTTTAGTTTCTAAACTTTTTGTAGATGGATATTCTATTTCTTTTGATGATAGAGTTGTTATCAAGAAAAATAGGGTAGTTATCTGTTCTGGTACATTAGTTGACAATTTGTATACTCTTAATTCAAATACTCCCAGAAAGCAATAAATGGAAATTAATAACACATCTTCTAATTCTAATAAGAGAAAAGAACCTTCAGAAATGAACCAAACATATCTTTGGCATATAAGGCTTGGTCATATTAACTTAAGTAGGATTCAAAGGCTTATAGTTGATGAACTCTTGGGTTCATTAGTGGTGGAAAACTTTCCAACTTGTGAATCTTGCTTGGAAGGTAAAATGACCAAGAGACCTTTTAAGGCCAAGGGGTATAGAGTCAAAAATGTGTTGGAATTGGTTCATTCTGATTTGTGTGGTTCTATGTCTATCCAGGCAAGAGGTGGTTTCGAATATTTTGTCACTTTTATAAATAACTATTCAAGATACGGGTACATTTACTTGATGCACCGTAAGTCTAGTACTTTGATAAGTTTAAAGAATACAATGATCATGTGGAGAAGCGTCATGGTAAAAGTATCAAGACACTATGGTCTGATCGTGGTGGCGAGTACCTCTTGGGAGAGTTTAAGAATTACTTATCAGAGGCTGGGATTCAATCCCAACTGTCTGCACCTGGTACACCTCAACAAAATGGTGTGGCAGAACGAAGGAATATGACTCTTATGGAAATGGTTAGATCGATGATGAGTTATTCAGAATTACCAAATTCATTTTGGGGATATACTCTGGAAACAACAGTGTACATTCTGAATATGGTACCTTCTAAATCAGTACCCTTTACTCCCATAGAATTGTGGAATGGGCGTAAGCCTAGTCTGAAACATATTCAGATTTGGAGTAGTCCAGCACATGTGCTGAAGGGAGACACTGACAAGTTGGAATCACGTACAGAAGTTTGCCTGTTTATGGGATATCCTAAAGGAACGAAAGGTGTTTTGTTCTATAATCCTAAAAATCAGAAGATCATTGTTAGTACCAAAGCTCGATTTTTATAGGAAGATTATGTAATGAACCATAAACCTATGAGTGATATTATTCTAGAAGAAATTAGAGAGGACACGTCTAGTCTAGTACTAATAGTACAAGATGAAATATCACAAGAAACTGCAACACGTGTCACAAATGTGTTGGAGTGTATACTGAAAGCCTAAGCTTTTGTAAACATTTGTTTTGAATAAAGAATCACATTTGGTCAAATTATCTACATTTGTTTGTAGTTGTTCAATTAATTTATATTGTAGATAACATAGCATGTGGTGTCACATGCAGAAGATAATGTTATCAGTACCTTATAAATTATAAACAGTAGCTCACGACCAAAATGGAAAGGAACAAATCATTAGAAGGTCGTAGTGTAATTAGGCATCAGTTTATCTTGACTGTATAATTACACTAGTACACTTAAAGTGTATTGAGTAGGACCATTTGAGGTCGTTTCTTTTATACTGACTTTATAAAGGAACAAAAACCTCAGTTATTATGGAAGTGTGTGCTCTTAATCCTAATATAATAATAAGCATATATATTTGATATTTATTTCTTTAATTTATCAATGGGTGAGATTTAGTTCGATGAATCAATAAGCCCGATAAGTTGGGAAATGATATCACTTATAATTTGTGTTGTTGATTATAGAAGGAAACTGTGTCCTAGAGATACTAGGTTGATAATGTCCCCAAGAGGAGCTCATAAGGATTGTCATGTTAAACCCTGCAGATGGACTTAGTCCGACATGACGATAAGGTTGAGTGGTACTACTCTTGGACTTAGATATTAATTAAATGAGTTGTCAGTAACTCACTTAATTAGTGGACATTCGATATCTTAAACACAGGGAGACTAACATGCTCATAATAAGAAGGAGCCCAAAAAAAATGTAATTTGGGATTGGTGCGGTAGTTCAATAATAGTTCTCTAGTGGAATAAATTATTATTGATAAAATTAAGTTGTGTGTTCGGGGCGAACACGGGACCAAAACCAATTCCTCCTCTCAGTCCCTATCGTAGCCTCTTATTTATAGAGTTCTATACCCACCTATACCCACCTTCTATATCCATCAATAAGGGGCCGGCCAAGCTAGCTTGGGAACCAAGCTAGGGCCGGCCTAGGTATAAAATTGAGTGGCCGACCCTAGCTTGAACCCAAGCTAGTGGGGGCCGGCCAAATTAAATTAGAAGGGATTTTAATTTTAATTTTTATTATGTGGAAGAAATAATTTATTAAAGAGAATTAAAATTAAAATATCTCTCTTGTAAAAGATCTACAAAAGATTAAAGAAAGAGATTAAATCTCTTTCCTTATTTGTAGATTGGTGAGATATTTTATTTTCTCTTTAAAATTATCCACATGTTGATAAAATTAAAATTATAGAAATTTCCTTTTATCAACCATGAAGAGATTTTTAAAGAGAAATTTTATTTTTAAAATTTCCGGAAACAAATTAGGAAGTTTTAATTTGTTGATTAAAACTTGTCTAATTTATTTCCTCTTGATGTGGCCGGCCATTAGAGATTAATTGGGGAAATATTATTTTATTTTTCTCAATTAAATCATGTCAAGGGAATTAAGGAAATTTTATTGTAATTAAATTTCTTAATTTGCCTAGGCCAAGGAATATAAAAGAAGGGGTGAGGGTGCCTTCACAAGACACAACCTCTATTATTTTCTCTCCCTCTTTTGTTCCTTGGTGTGGCCGGCCATCCTTTCCCTCTCTTCTTCTTGTGGTGGCCGAACCCCTCTCTTTCCTTGGAGCTCTTGTGGTGGTCGGATACTACTTGGAGAAGAAGAAGAAGGAGGAGAGGAAGCGAGCATCTCTTGGAGCTTGGTTAGTGTTTTGATTTTCTTCCTTGGTGAAGCTTTTTCTTTTGTGGCCAAACCTAGCTAGGAGGAGAAGAAGGTGGTTGTTGGTTTCTCATCTTGGAAGATTGTTGCCCACACAACGTCCGAGGTTAGAAGAGGAATACGGTAGAAGATCAAGAGGTCTTTCTAAAAGGTATAACTAGTAATTTTTCTTTCCGCATCATATTAGTTATTTTTGGAAATAATACCAAATACAAGAGGCTTACGTTCTAGAATTTCGAATATGTTTTTCGATGTTGTGTTCTTTTATTTTTTCTTTTCCTTGTGATTTGATTGTTCTCTTCGGTTAACCTAAAGTTATTTTAGGAAATTAAATATTAGATTTCTATAAAAGGTTTTGTCTAGTCGGTGGTGGTTGCTCCCATATCCAAGAAGGTCATGTGCCTCGCCACGTCATTACTGGGAACCGATTATGGAAATTAATATTTAATGGAATTAATAACTTAAGGTGATTTGGGTCGAACGTGTTAAGTTCCGCAGAAGATCCAAGTCAAAACCTAAGAGAATAAATAGATTAAGTTTTGGATCAAACGTGTTAAGTTCCGCAGGCGATCCAAAATTTAATTTAAAAGAACACATGGTAGCTAGGAAAAGGTTCAGACCTTTGTACAAAATTTTGTACAGTGGAACCTCTAGGCTTTTCGAGTAGCAACCAACAATTGGTATCAGAGTTAGGGTTTTGCCTCTGTGTATTTGGTATTAGGTTAATTATGCACATGTCATACATAATTTAGGCAGGTTAATAGTAGGATGTGCTAACTTTGTGGATGCAGGATCCAACTATTATGGCTTTTAGTTATTATGTGTGTGATTGGACCCTTGGACATGTCAAGGGCATTTATATGTGTGTGCATGATTGTATTAAAATACAGCAGGAGTTGTATTTAGTTTTATTAGGATTTTATTTTTGATCTAGATACATGTACATTCCTTTTATGGAATATAGGATCAAAAATGTAAAATTGTATTTATGTCGCGGATCGAATCTTGCAAAGCGTGGAACCTTCTAAGGACCAGAGGCGCAACGGAACTAGGAGCAAGATGGATGCGACAGCTAGATCCGGTGGCGGTGGCCAAATATGGCAGCAGCTTGGGATGACAACACACGGAGAACAACTAGATATAAAAGCCATAATAGTTGAAAATTAGATTTTCTATTTATTGCTTTTATATTGTGCTGTGTGTTGATGTTAGTTTACAAGTTTAGTAGGCTAGCATAGTTAAAATTCCTCATTTATAAATAACTAAGTGGGAGAGGGATTTTTAAATAAATCCCATGGTCTCCATTATTGGTTTGTAAGTGATGCAAACAAGCTTGCACGTTGGCTCTGAGTGCCTTCCTCCATAACGGATGAGCTTGTTTGCGGATCACTAGAACAAACTTCCATTTTTGGATGACTATAGGAAGTTAATTAAGAGCGTGTGATCTTCCCCAACGGAAGGGGCATAATCTTATTAATGGACTTAGTGTCAAGTAATGGTATACACTTAGACACATCTAATAGTATCCTCCCCATCGGAGTCACTGCTATTATTTGTGTGACCAAATGATACCAACTATTAATTTTATTTGTCAAAAGTTAGGTTGACAAGATAATAAAATTAATGGGTTAAAACCCTTCTTTTACAAATGTTGAATTTGTATACGTCCACACTAACGTGGCATACAAAATTCACGGTGTTATGAGGTGTTGGTTAATTTAAAATAGTATTGTTTGAGGAATCAATATTATTCTAAATTTAGAGTTCTGACCAAAAGTTATTTGTGATTCTTAGGATGACTTTCAACCCATGTCCATCATACTTCATGAGAATAGACTTACTGGACCTAATTACATAGATTGGAAAAGGAACACGGACATTGTTCAACTGCTGAAAGTTATAAATTTGTACTGACTGAACCTTGTCCTGATACTCTACCCAAGAGGAGATTGAATATCATAAGAGATGGGTAAAGGCGGATGAGATGGACGGTGTTATATTTTGGCTTCAATGTCAAATGTATTGCAACATCGACATCAAGATTCACCAACTTATGATATTATGAACAATCTCAAGGAACTCTTTGGTCATCGGGATAGGGCTTCTAGACAAGAAGCTATGAGAAAGATAATGACCACCATGCAAGAGGGTACTCCTGAAGGATCATATCCTAAAGATGATGGCTTATCCGAACGAGATACAGATCCTTGGAGGAGAAATTGATGGGAAACCCGGATCGATATGATCCTCCAAACGCTACCTAGAAGTTTTGAGCAGTTTCCGCTTGAACTATAATATGAATAAAAGGATTTATTCATAGGGGACTACTGACAGAACTTCAAGCTGCAGAAGGATTATTTCGTCACAATTCTCAAATTCACTATCTGAAAATGGTTCTACTTCTAAACCGAGAGGAAAGAAGAAGAAGAAACAAGTCGGCTCAAGAAAGAAAGTGAATAAATCTCAGAGTACAGGATTTAAAGTGGAGTGAAGAAGCCCAAGGGCAAGTGCTTCATCTGCAAGGAGTCAAGGCGGACCGTCCTCGTAGGAACCAAAACAAAGGTATATCTCATGCTTTAGTTGTTGAAACATGTTTAGCGGTGTTATCTACCAGCACCTGGTGTGTAGATACGGGAGCCACTGATCATGTCTGTAATTCCCTGCAGGGGTTCCAGGAAACTCGACGACTATCTGAAGGAGAGATTACCGTATACATGGGCAATGCTACTAAAGTGGCAGCTGTTGCAGTGGGAGACGTCTACTTATCTTTTAGTAGAAATAGAAATTTGATTTTAAGAAATTGTCTTCATGTACCCAGTTTTAGAAAGAATTTAATTTCAGTTTCTAAACTGTTTTTAGATGGATATTCAGTTTCCTTTAGTAACGATGTAGTTATTAAAAGAAATAAAGTGATTATCTGTTCTGGTGCATTAGTTGGCAATTTGTATACTTTAAATCCAATTTCTTCCACAAAGCAAAACATAGAAATTTATAACTCATCTTCTAATTCTAATAAGAGAAAAGAACCTTCGGAAATGAACCAAGCATATCTTTGGCATCTAAGGCTTGGTCATATTAACTTAAGTAGGATTCAGAGGCTTATAGCCGATGGACTTTTGAGTTCATTAGAGTTGGAAAATTTTCCAACTTGTGAATCCTGCTTAGAAGGAAAAATGACCAAGAGACCGTTCAAAGCCAAGGGGTATAGAGCCAAAGAAGTGTTAGAATTGGTTCACTCTGATTTGTGTGGTCCTATGTTTGTCCAAGCAAGAGGAGGTTTTGAATATTTTGTCTCTTTCATAGACGATTATTCAAGATACGGATACATTTACCTAATGTGCCGCAAGTCCGAGTGCTTTGATAAGTTCAAAGAATACAAGGCTGATGTGGAGAAATGATTAGGTAAAAGTATCAAGACACTACGATCTGATCGTGGTGGCGAATACCTCTTAGGAGAGTTTAGGAATTACTTATCAGAGGCTGGGATTCAATCCCAATTGTCTGCACCTGGAACACCCCAACAGAATGGTGTAGCAGAACGAAGGAATAGGACACTTATGGAGATGGTTAGATCGATGATGAGTTATTCAGAATTACCAAATTCGTTTTGGGGATATGCTCTGGAAACAAAGATATCGTTCTGAACTTAGTACCTTCTAAATCGTTCTTCTACTCCCATAGAATTGTGGAATGGGTGAAAACCCATCTAAGACATATTCGAATTTGGGGTAGTCCAACATATGTACAGATCTTGATAAGTTAGAATCTCGTAAATTGCGTGTTTGTAGGATATCCCAAAGGAACGAAAGGTGGTTTATTTTATAGTCATAAAGACCAGGAAGGTCATTGTTAGCACCAATGCCCGATTTTTAGAAGAAGACTATATAATGGATCACAAGCCCGATGCAAAGTTGTTTTAGAAGAACTTAGAGAGGGCACGTCTTTATTACCAATAGTACAAGATGAAGTACCACAAGAGACCGCAACACGTGTCACACAACAACGCATAATGCCTCGTCGTAGTGGGAGGGTTGTAAGGTAACCGAGAGATTCATGTTTTGGGAGAGTCTTCGGACTTGATCCGGGTAAACATGAACCTGATCCATGAACATATATTGAAGCACTCCAAGATATAGATCAAGATCTTGGCAAAGGCAATGAATTACGAAATAGAGTCTATGTACTCTAATAAGGTCTGGGAGCTTGTAGAACCACCTGATGGTGTAAAAGCCGTTGGATGCAAGTGGATCTACAAAAGGAAAAGAGGGACAGACGGGAAGGTAGAAACCATCAAAGCTAGGCTTGTTGCGAAAGGGTACACTCAGAAAGAGGGAATCAATTATGAGGAGACCTTTTCACCAGTGGCCATGCTTAAGTCTATCCGGATACTCTTATCCATTGCTGCTCATATGGATTATGAGATTTGGCAAATGGATGTCAAGACAGCTTTCCTTAATGGAAGTCTTGAAGAGATCATCCATATGAAGCAACCAGAAGGGTTCATTGAAAAAGGCAAAGAGCATCTAGTGTGCAAGCTCAATAGGTCCATTTATGGACTAAAGCAAGCTTCAAGATCTTGGAACATCCGGTTTAATGAAGTAATCCAGTCATATGGATTCATTCAAAGTCCGGATGAGTCTTGTGTATATAAGAAGTGTAACGGAAACGTGGTGGTATTTATTGTACTATACGTAGATGATATTTTGTTAATTGGCAACAATGTCAAGGTATTATCAGACGTAAGGGTATGGTTGTCCAAACAATTTGATATGAAGGACTTAGGAGATTGTGCACACATTCTTGGGATCAAAGTAATAAGGGATCGTAAGAAAAGAATGTTGTCTGTCCCAAGCTTCATATATAGATACAATCCTTGCTCGTTTTAGCATGCAGGATTCCAAGAAAGGTTTCTTACCTTTTAGACATGGAGTAGCTCTATCTAAAGAGATGTCTCCAAAGACGTCGAAAGATAGAGGACATGAAAGCGTTCCTTATGCTTGGTGTAGGAAGCCTAATGTATGCAATCTTGTATACGGATATCTGTTTTACAGTGGGCATGGTCAGCAGATATCGAAGTAACCTGGACAAGGACATTGGACTACGGTAAAGCATATATTAAAGTACCGAGAAGGACTAGAGATTATATGCTAGTTTACCAAGCAGACGATTTGCATGGATTTTGATTTCCAATCAAATAGGGATAACAGTAAGTCTACATCAGGCTATGTATTTACTTTAGGAGGTGGAGCCATTTCATGGAGGAGTGTTAGCAGAAATGCGTTTGGGACTCAACCATGGAAGCCGAGTATATCTGAGGGAGCTAAAGAAGCAGTATGGCTCGGGAACTTTCTAATGGACTTAGATGTGATTCTGGTTTGCCCAAAATCATCACAATTTATTGTGATAATAGAGTTGCAAACTCTAAGGAACCACGAGCTCATAAGGCAAGTAAACATATAGAGCGCAAGTACCACCTGATATCAGCGAGGGAGAAGAAGTTATCGCCACTATGACGAATGCAAGGATCCTACTCCTTACCAGAGAGGACGTAGGAATGGTCGACAGATGTTAGAGGTTAGATTAGTATTAGTATAAGTGGGAGATTGTTGGAGTGTATACTGAAAGCCTAAGCTTTTGTAAACATTTGTTTTGAATAAAGAATCACATTTGGTCAAATTATCTACATTTGTTTGTAGTTGTTCAATTAATTTATATTGTAGATAACATAGCATGTGGTGTCACATGCAGAAAATAATGTTATCAGTACCTTATAAATTATAAACAGTAGCTCACGACCAAAATGGAAAGGAACAAATCATTAGAAGGTCGTAGTGTAATTAGGTATCAGTTTATCTTGACTGTATAATTACACTAGTACACTTAGAGTGTATTGAGTAGGACCATTTGAGGTCGTTTCTTTTATACTGACTTTATAAAGGAACAAAAACCTCAGTTATTATGGAAGTGTGTGCTCGTAATCCTAATATAATAACAAGCATATATATTTGATATTTATTTCTTTAATTTATCAATGGGTGAGATTTAGTTTGATGAATCAATAAGCCCAATAAGTTGGGAAATGATATCACTTATAGTTTGTGTTGTTGATTATAGAAGGAAACTGTGTCCTAGAGATACTAGGTTGATAATGTCCCCAAGAGAAGCTCATAAGGATTGTCATGTTAAACCCTGCAGGTGGACTTAGTCCGACATGACGATAAGGTTGAGTGGTACTACTCTTGGACTTAGATATTAATTAAATGAGTTGTCAGTAACTCACTTAATTAGTGGACATTCGATATCTTAAACACAGGGAGACTAACTTGCTCATAATAAGAAGGAGCCCAAAAAAAATGTAATTTGGGATTGGTGCGGTAGTTCAATAATAGTTCTATAGTGGAATGAATTATTATTGATAAAATTAAGTTGTGTGTTCGGGGCGAACACGGGATGCTTAATTTTATCGGGAGACCAAAACCAATTCCTCCTCTCGGTCCCTATCGTAGCCTCTTATTTATAGAGTTCTATACCCACCTATACCCACCTTCTATACCCATCAATAAGGGGCCGGCCAAGCTAGCTTGTGAACCAAGCTAGGGCCGGCCTAGGTATAAAATTGGGTGGCCGGCCCTAGCTTGAACCCAAGCTAGTGGGGGCCGGCCAAATTAAATTAAAAAGGGATTTTAATTTTAATTTTTATTATGTGGAAGAAATAATTTATTAAAGAGAATTATAATTAAAATATCTCTTTTGTAAAAGATCTACAAAAGATTAAAGAAAGAGATTAAATCTCTTTCCTTATTTGTAGATTGGTGAGATATTTTATTTTCTCTTTAAAATTATCCACATGTTGATAAAATTAAAATTATAGAAATTTCCTTTTATCAACCATGAAGAGATTTTTAAAGAGAAATTTTATTTTTAAAATATCCGGAAACAAATTAGGAAGTTTTAATTTGTTGATTAAAACTTGTCTAATTTATTTCCTCTTGATGTGGCCGGCCATTAGAGATTAATTGGGGAAATATTATTTTATTTTTCTCAATTAAATCATGTCAAGGGAATTAAGGAAATTTTATTGTAATTAAATTTCCTAATTTACCTAGGCCAAGGAATATAAAAGAAGGGGTGAGGGTGCCTTCACAAGACAACCTCTATTATTTTCTCTCCCTCTTTTGTTCCTTGGTGTGGCCGGCCATCCTTTCCCTCTCTTCTTCTTGTGGTGGCCGAACCCCTCTCTTTCCTTGGAGCTCTTGTGGTGGCCGGATACTACTTAGAGAAGAAGAAGAAGAAGGAAAGGAAGCGAGCATCTCTTGGAGCTTGGTTAGTGTTTTGATTTTCTTCCTTGGTGAAGCTTTTTCTTTTGTGGCCGAACCTAGCTAGGAGGAGAAGAAGGTGGTTGGTGGTTTCTCATCTCGGAAGATCGTTGCCCACACAACGTCCGAGGTTAGAAGAGAAATATGGTAGAAGATCAAGAGGTCTTTCTAAAAGGTATAACTAGTAATTTTTCTTTCCGCATCATATTAGTTATTTTTGGAAATAATACCAAATACAAGAGGCTTACGTTCTAGAATTTCGAATATGTTTTTCGATGTTGTGTTCTTTTGTTTTTTCTTTTCCTTGTGATTTGATTGTTCTCTTCGGTTAACCTAAAGTTATTTTAGGAAATTAAATATTAGATTTCTATAAAAGGTTTTGTCTAGTCGGTGGTGGTTGCTCCCATATCCAAGAAGGTCATGTGCCTCGCCACGTCAGTACTGGGAACCGATTATGGAAATTAATATTTAATGGAATTAATAACTTAAGGTGATTTGGGTCGAACGTGTTAAGTTCCGCAGGAGATCCAAGTCAAAACCTAAGAGAATAAATAGATTAAGTTTTGGATCAAACGTGTTAAGTTCCGTAGGCGATCCAAATTTTAATTTAAAAGAACACATGGTAGCTAGGAAAAGGTTCAGACCTTTGTACAAAATTTTGTACAGTGGAACCTCTAGGCTTTCTGAGTAGCAACCAACAAAATGATGCACAGTTACAGATAGTGTCTCGTCGTAGTGGGAGGGTTGTGAGGTAACCTGAAAGATTCATGTGTTTTGGGAGAATCATTGGACTTAATCCCTATTAAACATGAACCTGATCCCCGGACATATGATAAGGCACTCCAAGATAAAGATGCAACATCTCGGCAAAGAACGATGAATTTTGAAATAGAATCTATGTATTCTAATAAGGTTTGGGGGCTTGTAGAGCCACCAAATGGTGTAAAAGCCATTGGATGTAAGTGGATCTACAAAAGAAAAAGAGAGACGCACGGGAAGGTGGAAACCTTCAAAGCAAGGCTTGTTACAAAAAAGTATACTCAGAAAGAGGGAATCTGTAATGACCCGATTTTCCCTATTTTGAGTTCCAAATATCCATAAAAATATTTGGAAATGCTTTTAAAATATTCTAGAGATTTTTAGAAATTTTTAGAGTATTTTTACGTAATTTTTGGAGGTCGTTTAGTATGTTTACAAAAAGAAAGAAATTTTGACAAAAACCGTTGAAGGTAAGGCTCGAACCCGTGACCTCCGGCCGAACCAAACCCAACCGGACACATCAAACCAACCGAGTTGCGAGCACTTTGTTAACTAAGTATGGAGAGAAAAAGATTTAAAGTATAGTTATATGGGAAAACCCTAGATTTAAAAGAAGCTTAAGTTTTCTTTTCCCCGAACCGAAACCTCTTCTTCTCCTCTGCTTTTGCGTGTGCGACAGCGGGCTCGGGCGGAAGGCAAAGGGAGCTAGGGATTGTTTTTCGGTGGTCGGCCAAGGTCCAACCCGAGGAGCTCTTTCCATCTTCACAAGTTCTTCGTCGAGGATAGCACGGGGACGCAAGGAGTCGCCGGAAGATTGAGCTACCCGAACCCTAGATTTCCTCCCTTCGTCGGTTGTAAGTCCAAGAAGCTAGGTAAGTACTACTCACCTGCTGTAGGATTGTTTCGGAATTTCCTATTCGTTTTGGTTCCGAATTTTTCTGTGAAGGTAGTGGAATTAGGGTTTGCTGCCATGTATTGCTTGTTCGGTTTCATTTGCTATGCCTCAGTTCCGAGAGGAATCTGTGTTGGGTGGCTGCAGACTTTGGGTTGCAGGAGAGGAGGATGTTAGGGATCTTAAATAGGTTCATACCATTTCTTGTTCTGTGCCATTCGGATGAAACAGAATAGGGGTTTGGGGTTGCCTTACCAGAAGAGTTAAGCTGTGAAATGATATTTATGCTTGTTTTAGCTTTACAGTAAGTTGAATCTGGTCTTATGCAAAGAAAATTAAATGCAGAATTGGAATTTTTGTTTTCCTTCTTGCTATCAGTTGCTGCATAGACATTTTACCATAGTATTTCTGTTTTCGAATTCTTTGATGTTCGAACAGCCCCTAATTCCAGCCTGTAGTTGTGTTTTAAGCATGCCTTTAGCACTTAAATGTTGTATCCGTGTATATATACCTGCTGCCCATAAATTCCAGCAAGTTTGCTTTCCTTTTGGCCGTGCAAATGGGCATAAACAGCCCTTAATTATTAGTATGCAGTGCTGGTTTTTGCTTGCTACCTCCATGAACATGAACAGCCCTGCACGGTTTAGTTTTCCTTGCCACTTAATGAGCATGCATAACTTAGTATACTAGTATGTTTGGATAGATTGTTTGTTGCTGTTTTAAGGGCAAGAATAACCTTGTTATAACAATTCAGAGTTAGCTTATTTTGCCACCCTATCTAGCATTTTAGTGATTGACTTTGCTTTATTTTATAGCATGCCTAGAGAGTTCAGATTTGCTATCCTTTGCTTTATTTTATAACATGCTTAGAGAGTTCAGATTTGCTTTCCTTTGTGTTATTTTTATATAGCATGCTTGGTTAGTTGTAATCCTATACTTGTTAGATATATCTACAGGATTCTAATAAGCTCTAATAAAGGATTATAAGAAGTATGAGTAAATAAAAAGACTAAAGTCTAGTTAAAAAGAGATAACAAGTAAATTAAAGTAAGAGGCTAGTACCCGACTTCCAAGATTGTCGTTAAATAAATCCAGGTGACCAATTCCAAGGTTTTGGCCCTGGTAAGACCAAGGTCTTTACCTCATAGGACTAGAGGCTCGCTACCTCAGTCACTATTAGAGAGCGCGCAAAACAAAGATGGTACTAAGCCTGGGCCCAAAGAAAAGAAAAGAAGAACAAGAAGAAGAAAGTGAAAGAGAAATTAAAAGATTAATTTCTATTATAAGGATATAAGAAAATGAAACAAGTTTATGCTTAGAATCAATAAAAGTTTAGTTCTTTAATTCTAAGCCTACAGTAGTAGTTTCATTACTTTCCTGTCAGTTAGTGAGCATGTTTAGTATTCAGTTTTATTCCTGTATACCATGAGTACGTGCAACTTTGCTTTAGCATTACAGTTTCAGTATTATTGCATTACTTTTATGCACTTCGAAGTTTTTGTGAGATAGATTAGTACTTACTAAGCGTTTTCGCTTATAGTTTTGTTTTCTTTCCTCCTACTGCAGATAAAGAGAAAGCTAAGATATGAAGGGAGACGACAGGGTGGTGGTGGTGATGAAGGTGTGTGGTGACTGGACTGTGGAGAGATCCAGAAGTAGCTGGCAGAATTGTCAAGACTTCCTTTTAGTTCTCTTTTAATGTTATATTAAATTTGGGATTGTAGTTGAGTTTATTTCCGCATGTCTAATTAGTCTCTTTTATTAATTGTGGAGTGTTGTAGTCGTTGATATTGCTAGAGTAGTTTCTTGGGTTTTATTGTGATCTATTATACTGCGTGGTTGATTGATATGTGTTCCAGCCGCTTGTGGCTGTGTATATATTGCATGTATTGTCGAATATGGTCACCGGTACAGGGGAGATTCTGTCGAAATTTTTCGGTAGGGTTTCCATGTGATTTTTAATCATACCGGTTAAGTAGAGTTAGTAGTTAAGTAATGGTCGCCCTTAGAGAGTAGTAGTAAGAAGGGTGGGTTGTTACAGTTGGTATCAGAGCAGTGTTCCATTCTTCAGCATCACACACACATCAGCATCATCCTCGTCGTCTCCAAGTAAGAAAGTATTTATATCCTTTCTTTATTCTGCTTTCCTTATTATTAACTGCAGTATAGAGTACTTGTTTTTTTTTTTTGAGTACTAAAGTAAGATAGAAGATTTAGTTTCCTTTTTCTTTATTCATATTTATGTATGATTAGAAGGGTTAGAGAGAGGATACCAAGTCTTTTCTTTGCATAATTACATGTTAAGAAAAAGGATGTCCCCGTACCGTTCGTACTAAGAACCAAGATCAGGAGAACGAAGAGCTTAGATCAACTGAGCCCAATCTCTCTGAAGTTGTTGCCTAACTCCAGAGACAAGTAGCAGAACAGCAGCAAGTGATTGCCAATCTGATGGCAAACCAGCCAGCAGTTCCTCCCCCTCTTCCAGCTATCACTGCAGAGACTCCAGTGGTAAGTGAGACTCCACCAGCTGCCCTGGGATCCGTCACAGCACCTCAGAGACCAAAAGCTTACCTTATACAGTGGCTAAAGCTAAAACCAGAGAGCTTCTCAGGCACGACTGAGCCCTGGGATGCCCAGGCTTGGTTTAAAACACTGGAGAGCACTATGGAGCTTCTTGACTGGCCAGAAGTCGAGAAAGTCAAGTGCGCCTCTTTCTGCCTGTCTGGAGATGCTCGTATGTGGTGGGAGAGGATAAAGACCAAGAGAGCGGCTGATCAGATGAGCTGGGTTGATTTTCAGTCAGAGTTTTATGAAGAGTTCTTCCACCTGCAGATCACCAACAAGCACTACGAAGAGTTTATAGAGTTCAAACAAGATGACCTGTCAGTGGAGGAAGCAGCCAAGAAGTTCAACAGACTAGCTCATCTCTGCCCAGAGCTAGTAAGTACAGAGAAGGAGCGAGTCAGGCTGATGCTCAGAATGCTGAGACCCCAGATAGCACTGAATGTGAGCAGTGGAGCTCATCGGCCCCAGACTGGTGAAGAGTTGATCAGTAGAGCATTAATTGCTGAACACTACCTGAACAACATCAAGGCACAACGAGCGCAACATAAGCCAGTGAAGATAGAGGACAAGACAGCAGGAAGCCAGAAATCACAGTCAAGTAAACAGAACTGGAAAGGCAAAGGTAAAAGGAAGCAGTGGAACACAGGAGGTAGCCAGAAGGGAGGACCAGCAAACAAGCAGACCAAGTTTCCTCCCTGTCCCAAATGTGGGAGAACACATCCAGGAGCCTGTCTTTTGGGTAAGACTAGATGTTACTCCTGTGGTCAGGAAGGACACATGGCTAAGGAATGTCCTAATAAATTCCAAGCACCTCAGCCACAGCCATTGCAATATAGAGGCCAGCCTGCACAGTTGCACCACATGGAAGCAGCATTGGAGGGACCCTATATCAGTCAAGGAAGGTTAGAAGCTCCACCAGTTCCAGCCTTTGATGGTACCAGAGTATTCTCCCTCACCAAAGAAGAAGCTGCTAGTGCCTCCACGGTCGTAACAGGTCAAGTAGTTATTTTCCAGCACATAGCTACTGTACTATTTGACACTGGGGAGACCCATTCTTTTGTATCGATACCTTTTGCGAGTAGTTTACAGGTGCCTACAGAGAGTACAAACTCCAAGTTCCTGACGACCCTACCTTCTGGGGAAGTCATGGAATTCAATCAGTGGCTCCGAGTCGTACTGGTCAAAATTGCGGACCGAGAGCTATATGTAAATCTGATAGTTCTCGCCATGCAAGATTTCGATATCATTTTTGGTATGGATTTCCTCAGCAAGTACAGTGCTTCGGTGGACTGCCACAGAAGGAAGGTGATTTTTAGTCCAGAAGGTGAACCAACTTTTGAGTTCACAGGAGTGCCAAGGAAGAAGACCCAGAAACTTCTCTCATCTCTAGCAGCTCACCAGATGTTAGCTAAAGGGTGTGCAGGTTTTCTTGCATACATAGTAAAGGCAGAAGAGCAGAAGGGACTCAAGCAGGAGGAGGTCCGAGTAGTATGCGAGTATCCAGAAGTATTTCCAGAAGAGCTACCTGGACTACCTCCCAACAGAGAGGTGGAATTTGAGATTGAATTGGTTCCTGGAACCGGTCCAATTTCAAAAGCTCCGTATCGCATGTCTCCAGCAGAGCTGAAGGAGTTACAAGAACAACTACAGGAGTTACTTGACAAAGGCTTCATTCACCCCAGTCACTCATCTTGGGGAGCTCCTGTGTTGTTTGTCAAGAAGAAAGATGGATCAATGCGGATGTGCATAGACTACAGAGCTTTGAATCAAGTGACAATCAAGAACAAGTACCCCCTTCCCAGGATCGATGACTTATTTGATCAGTTAAGAGGAGCAACAGTGTTCTCAAAGATAGATCTGCGCTCTGGGTACCATCAGCTGAAGGTGAAAGAAAGAGATATACCCAGAACGGCGTTCAGGACTAGATATGGACACTACGAGTTTGTGGTCATGCCTTTTGGAGTGACTAATGCACCTGCGGTCTTCATGGACTTAATGAACAAAGTGTTCAGAGAATATCTTGACAAATTTGTCATCGTATTCATCGACGACATTCTGGTCTATTCAAGGACCCCAGAGGAGCATGACACGCACTTGAGGATGGTATTGCAGACTCTTCAGCAAAAGCAGCTTTATGCTAAATTCTCAAAGTGCGAGTTCTGGTTAAATCAGGTGGCGTTTTTAGGTCACATTATTTCTAAAGAAGGTATTCAAGTGGATCCAGCCAAAGTGGAAGCGGTCAACAACTGGAGTAGACCCAAGAACGTCAGAGAGATCAGAAGCTTCCTTGGTTTAGCTGGGTACTACAGGAAGTTCGTGGAGGACTTTTCCAGGATAGCCTCTCCACTAACAGCCCTCACCAGAAAGAACAAGAGATTCGAATGGTCAGATAAATGTGAGCAAAGTTTCCAAGAGCTAAAGAAGAGATTGATCAGTGCTCCCATTCTGACTGTTCCACAGAGCGACAAGAGTTTCGACATCTACAGTGATGCTTCCAAGATGGGCTTAGGAGCTGTACTCATGCAAGAAGGAAAAGTCATAGCTTATGCTTCCAGACAACTCAAAGATTATGAGAAGAACTACCCTACTCATGATCTTGAACTGGCAGCTGTGGTTTTTGCACTTAAACTCTGGTGACATTATTTGTATGGAGTTCAGTGTAGAATCTTCACAGATCATCAGAGTCTTAAGTACTTCTTCACTCAGAAGGACTTAAACAGAGCAGGTGGCTGGAGTTGGTCAAAGATTACGACTGTGAAATCCTCTACCACCCAGGCAAAGCTAACAAAGTGGCAGATGCACTCAGCAGAAAATCCAGTGCATCCCTGATGTCTTTGTCATCATTAGCCCTGCCACTGCAAAAGGAGTTATCGGATTTTGGACTTGAAATTATTGAAGGGCAACTCTCTGCATTGACCTTAGAGTCCACATTGCTTGAGGAGATACAGAGAAAGCAAAGTGAAGATCCAGACATCCAGAAAATCAAGCAAGGGTTACAGAAAGAAGACAAATCAGAGTTTCGAGTAACAGATAGCGGGATTCTTTATCAGGGGAGTCGCATTTGCGTGCCCAATGATGAAGAACTGAGGAAGAAGATCTTAGAAGAAGCTCACAACACACCATACTCCATACATCCTGGTTCTTCCAAGATGTACCAAGATGTGAAACAGAGGTTCTAGTGGTCAGGACTCAAGAGAGACGTTGCTAAATATGTCAGTACCTGCTTGACATGCCAGAGAGTCAAAGCAGAGCACCAAAGACCAGGAGGAGTTCTTCAGCCTCTTCCAATACCAGAATGGAAATGGGAAGATATATCCATGGACTTTATAACAGGTCTTCCAAGAACCACCAATGGATATGACGCAATATGGGTAATAGTAGACCGATTGACCAAGTCTGCTCACTTCCTAGCCATCAAGGTGTCCCACTCTATAGAGCAGTTAGCCCAGCTATATGTTAAAGAGGTAGTCAGACTTCATGGAGGTCCTAAATCTATTATTTCTGATAGAGATGGGCGCTTCACCTCACACTTTTGGGAGTGCGTTCAGAATGCACTAGGCACCAAATTCAAGTTCAGCACAGCTTTCCATCCACAGACTGATAGACAGACAGAGCGAGTGAATCAGATTTTAGAAGATATGCTCAGAGCTTGTGCGCTGGATTTCAAGGGAAGTTGGTGCAAGTATTTGTGCTTAGCTGAATTCGCCTACAACAATAGCTATCAGGCCACTGATAGCCATGATTTTGGCTATATTATTGTGAATCATAATGCATGTTTTTATTAGTTTATTCATAGCTTAATCTCTCATTAGCATCATATCTCAATATTGCATTTGATTTTGGACTCAATTGCAAATTAGCTAGTTTTCATGGTATTTGGTGCTAATATTTGACTCTTATTTTGTAGGCATCAAAAGGGGTATGGACCCGATCAGATTGGACCACACTTGGGCTCAAATCAAAGGCAAATCAAGTCGATCAAGCCTCGGAGCATTATGGGTCGTTCATCCAAGATTGAGCAGATCTGAGCCATCCATTGAAGATCTGGCCGATCCAACTTAATGGGGAGCAGATCTGAGCCATTTATGAAGATCCAGAAGTTTTGATCCAGATCTGAGTTCATCCAGCCATTGATCCAGCAGAATAAATTTGAACCGTTCATTTAAGACTGGGCGGATCTGGGCCATCCAGTGATGATCTGATCGATACGACCTACAGGAGAGTAGATCCAGACTCTAGATCAATATCAGCACCTTCGGATCATATTTTAGGCAAACTTTCACCGTTGATTTAGCTCCGAATTAATCATAGCCGTCCGTTCAGATCCAGATCTGATTTAAATCTGAGAAGGTACAGTGTTCTTCTTCGTCAATTCCTCCGCACTGTGCTTCGCGTCCCGCGGCGAGCTTCTTCCAGGATTCTGACCCCATCTTCTTCCAGATTTACTCTTCGGTGAGTCTTGTTGGCGTTGGAGCTCCCATCTGTTGGCTTCCAAGTTCTGATCCTCTGCACGCGCCGGCGATTTCCTCTCCGGAGCTTAGATTTGTTCGGATATTCTCTGTTTCAGCCATCAGCGGAGGTGTTTCTCTGTTGATAGTGGCTCGCCCTCAATCTGAGAGTATCGATCCAGAGAATCCAGATTCCAGATCTGCAGAATTTCAAGCTTGGCAGTGTTAATCTTTTCCAGCTTTTCCGGGAAGGATTTCTTTGGTGCTGGATGAGATTATACCGAGTTAGTGGTTGAGAGCTCCTTCTTCATTCAGGTTCCTTGTGTGACGGCAGGGAGAGATTCATTAGAAGAGTAGTTTGGATTAAAGATGGCTTAGATTTTAGTTTTGCAGTTTAATTTTCTGCATCTTTGTTTTCTTTTGAATTATTCATTATCTTGCTCAGATCTGAGGATCTGATAGTTTAGATGCAATTTACTTTTTACTATGAATTTCCTATTTCGTTTCTACAAGTTCATGCTTAGTTTTAATGCTTGAATTTAGTAATTCTTTGTCTTTCAAATGAATACTTTGTGCCGAGATTGAATTGAATTGTTGAATGTTTAACTTGATGTTTCTGGATGTGTATCTCTATTTAACGATGCTGAATGAAGTAGAGAATTGTAGTCTTGATGTTGAGCTTGATTGTGGAGTGGAATGTGACTATGAATTGGATGTTATCTCAGTTTCTATAATTCTGTTTGAGCTTTGTATTTAGTTATTTCTGTGATTGTGAGTTAAGAATGAAGAAATTGATTCATTTGATTGGATGATACCAAGGAATCCGAATTTAATTGTTTTTAATTTAATGAGATGAATTTTAATCAGATTTAGATGAGAGTGAATCTTCTTAGATCGTGATTTTGATTGTTGTTGTCTAATTTTGGCAGAAGATGTATTCAAATTGAAATTAGATTATGATTGGAACCGAATCTAGAATTCACACACATACACTAGTTACTCTTGGAAAAATACGACTTGGGACTCCTTACTACACGTGTTTCATTTAGTTTATGTGAGTTCCAATCTTTATCAATTTGGTGAGCCTTGTGACATGCAAAAAAGGCTAACACCGACTTTATAACAGGTCTTCCAAGAACCACCAATGGATATGACGCAATATGGGTAATAGTAGACCGATTGACCAAGTCTGCTCACTTCCTAGCCATCAAGGTATCCCACTCTATAGAGCAGTTAGCCCAGCTATATGTTAAAGAGGTAGTCAGACTTCATGGAGGTCCTAAATCTATTATTTCTGATAGAGATGGGCGCTTCACCTCACACTTTTGGGAGTGCGTTCAGAATGCACTAGGCACCAAACTCAAGTTCAGCACAGCTTTCCATCCACAGACTGATGGACAGACAGAGCGAGTGAATCAGATTTTAGAAGATATGCTCAGAGCTTGTGCGCTGGATTTCAAGGGAAGTTGGTGCAAGTATTTGTGTTTAGCTGAATTCGCCTACAACAATAGCTATCAGGCCACCATCAAGATGGCACCTTATGAGGCACTGTATGGTAGGAAATGCAGATCACCCATATGCTGGCAAGAAGCAGGAGAGAGAAAAGAAATGGAAGTAGAGCTGGGTATTCAGACAGAGCTGATAAACGAGACCACTCAGGCGGTCCAGAAAATCAGACAGAAGAGATATGTTGATACACGCCGTAGGCCATTGGAATTCCAAGTAGGAGATCAGTTTTCCTCAAGGTCGCTCCTATGAAGGGAGTGATGAGATTTGGCAAGAAGGGCAAATTAAGTCCTCGCTATGTAGGACCTTACCTGATCATAGAGAGGATTGGGAAAGTAGCTTACAAGCTGGACTTACCACAAGACATGTCAGCAATACACAATGTATTTCATGTCTCCATGCTAAAGAAGTGTCTCCATGACCCGAGCCAAGTGATTCAGCCTCAGTCAGTGCAGATCCAAGAGGATCTTAGTTATGAGAGCAGACCTACACAAATAGTGGGCAGAGCAGTCAAGAGATTGAGAAACAAAGAAGTACCACAAGTGAAGGTCGTCTGGCAAAACCAGAAGCACGAGGAAATCACTTGGGAGTGGGAGGACAGTATGAGACAGAAGTATCCAGAGCTATTCTAAGTTCGAGGACGAACTTTTTATAAGGAATGGGGGATTGTAACGACCCGATTTTCCCTATTTCGAGTTCCAAATGTCCATAAAAATATTTGGAAATGCTTTTAAAATATTCTAGAGATTTTTAGAAATTTTTAGAGAATTTTTACGCAATTTTTAGAGGTCGTTTAGTATGTTTACAAAAAGAAAGAAATTTTGACAAAAACCGTTGAAGGTAAGGCTCGAACCCGTGACCTCCGGCCGAACCAAACCCAACCGGACACATCAAACCAACCGAGCTGCGAGCACTTTGTTAACTATGTATGGAGAGAAAAAGATTTAAAGTATAGTTATATGGGAAACCCCTAGATTTAAAAGAAGCTTAAGTTTTCTTTTCCCCGAACCGAAACCTCTTCTTCTCCTCTGCTTTTGCGTGTGCGACGAAGGGCTCGGGCGGAAGGCAAAGGGAGCTAGGGATTGTTTTTCGGTGGCCGGCCAAGGTCCAACCCGAGGAGCTCTGTCCATCTTCACAAGTTCTTCTTCGAGGAGAGCACGGGGACGCAAGGAGTCGCCGGAAGATTGAGCTACCCGAACCCTAGATTTCCTCCCTTCGTCGGTTGTAAGTCCAAGAAGCTAGGTAAGTACTACTCACCTGTTGTAGGATTGTTTCGGAATTTCCTATTCGTTTTGGTTCCGAATTTTTCTGTGAAGGTAGTGGAATTAGGGTTTGCTGCCATGTATTGCTTGTTCGGTTTCATTTGCTATGCCTCAGTTCCGAGAGGAATCTGTGTTGGGTGGCTGCAGACTTTGGGTTGCAGGAGAGGAGGATGTTAGGGATCTTAAATAGGTTCATACCATTTCTTGTTCTGTGTCATTCGGATGAAACAGAATAGGGGTTTAGGGTTGCCTTACCAGAAGAGTTAAGCTGTGAAATGATATTTATGCTTGTTTTAGCTTTACAGTAAGTTGAATCTGGTCTTATGCAAAGAAAATTAAATGCAGAATTGGAATTTTTGTTTTCCTTCTTGCTATCAGTTGCTGCATAGACATTTTACCATAGTATTTCTGTTTTCGAATTCTTTGATGTTCGAACAGCCCCTAATTCCAGCCTGTAGTTGTGTTTTAAGCATGCCTTTAGCACTTAAATGTTGTATCCGTGTATATATACCTGCTGCCCATAAATTCCAGCAAGTTTGCTTTCCTTTTGGCCGTGCAAATGGGAATAAACAGCCCTTAATTATTAGTATGCAGTGCTGGTTTTTGCTTGCTACCTCCATGAACATGAACAGCCCTGCACGGTTTAGTTTTCCTTGCCACTTAATGAGCATGCATAACTTAGTATACTAGTATGTTTGGATAGATTGTTTGTTGCTGTTTTAAGGGCAAGAATAACCTTGTTATAACAATTCAGAGTTAGCTTATTTTGCCACCCTATCTAGCATTTTAGTGATTGACTTTGCTTTATTTTATAGCATGCCTAGAGAGTTCAGATTTGCTATCCTTTGCTTTATTTTATAACATGCTTAGAGAGTTCAGATTTGCTTTCCTTTGTATTATTTTTATATAGCATGCTTGGTTAGTTGTAATCCTATACTTGTTAGATATATCTACAGGATTATAATAAGCTCTAATAAAGGATTATAAGAAGTATGAGTAAATAAAAAGACTAAAGTCTAGTTAAAAAGAGATAACAAGTAAATTAAAGTAAGAGGCTAGTACCCGACTTCCAAGGTTGTCGTTAAATAAATCCAGGTGACCAATTCCAAGGTCTTGGCCCTTGTAAGACCAAGGTCTTTACCTCATAGGACTAGAGGCTCGCTACCTCAGTCACTATTAGAGAGCGCGCAAAACAAAGATGGTACTAAGCCTGGGTCCAAAGAAAAGAAAAGAAGAACAAGAAGAAGAAAGTGAAAGAGAAATTAAAAGATTAATTTCTATTATAAGGATATAAGAAAATGAAACAAGTTTATGCTTAGAATCAATAAAAGTTTAGTTCTTTAATTCTAAGCCTACAGTAGTAGTTTCATTACTTTCCTGTCAGTTAGTGAGCATGTTTAGTATTCAGTTTTATTCCTGTATACCATGAGTACATGCAACTTTGCTTTAGCATTACAGTTTCAGTATTATTGCATTATTTTTATGCACTTCGAAGTTTTTGTGAGATAGATTAGTACTAACTAAGCGTTTTCGCTTATAGTTTTGTTTTCTTTCCTCCTACTGCAGATAAAGGGAAAGCTAAGATATGAAGGGAGACGACAGGGTGGTGGTGGTGATGAAGGTGTGTGGTGACTGGACTGTGGAGAGATCCAGAAGTAGCTGGCAGAATTGTCAAGACTTCCTTTTAGTTCTCTTTTAATGTTATATTAAATTTGGGATTATAGTTGAGTTTATTTCCGCATGTCTAATTAGTCTCTTTTATTATTTGTGGAGTGTTGTAGTCGTTGCTATTGCTAGAGTAGTTTCTTGGGTTTTATTGTGATCTATTATACTGCGTGGTTGATTGATATGTGTTCCAGCCGCTTGTGGCTGAGTATATATTGCATGTATTGTCGAATATGGTCACCGGTACAGGGGAGATTCTGCCGAAATTTTTCGGTAGGGTTTCCATGTGATTTTTAATCATGCCGGTTAAGTAGAGTTAGTAGTTAAGTAACGGTCGCCCTTAGAGAGTAGTAGTAAGAAGGGTGGGTTGTTACAGAATCGATTATGAGGAAACCTTTTCACCGGTAATCATGCTTAAATCTATCCGGATACTCTTATCTATTGCTGCTTATATGGATTATGAGGTTTGGCAAATGGATGTCAAGACAGCTTTCCTTAACGGAAGTCTTGAAGAAAATATCTATATGAAGCAACATGAAGGGTTCATTGCAAAGGGCAAAGAGCATCTAGTTTGTAAGCTCAATCGGTCCATTTATGGACTGAAGCAAGCTTCTAGATCTTGGAACATCCGGTTTAATGAAGTAATCCAGTCTTATGGATTTATTCAGTGTTCGGATGAGTCTTGTGTATACAAAAAGTGTGACGGAAACGTGGTGGTATTTCTTGTACTATACGTAGATGACATTTTGTTAATTAGCAACAATGTCAAAGTGTTATCAGATATAAAGGTATGGTTGTCCAAACAATTCGATATGAAGGACTTAGGAGAATGTGCACATATTCTTGGGATCAAAGTCATAAAGGATCGCAAGAAAATGATGTTGTGTCTATCTCAAGCTTCATACATAGATACAATCCTTGCTCGTTTTAGCATGCAAAACTCCAAGAAAGGTTTCTTACCTTTTAGGCATGGAGTAACTTTGTCTAAAGAGATGTCTCCGAAGACATCAAAGGAGATAGAGGACATGAAGGCAGTTCCTTATGCTTCGGCTGTCGGAAGCCTAATGTATGCAATGTTGTATACGAGACCGGATATATGTTTTGCATGGGCATGGTTATCAAATATCAAAGTAATCTAGGACAGGGACATTGGACTGCAGTAAAGCATATATTAAAGTACCTGAGAAGGACTAGAGATTATATGTTAATTTACCAGTCAGATGATTTGCTCCCTATAGGTTACACGGATTCTGACTTCCAATCGGATAGGGACAATAGTAAATCTACCTCAAGTTATGTGTTTACTTTAGGAGGAGGAGCCATAGCATGGAGGAGTGTTAAGCAAAAATGTCGGACTCCACCATGGAAGCTGAGCATGTGGTAGCCTCTGAGGCAGCCAAAGAAGCTGTATAGCTTAGGAACTTCTTAATGGACTTAGATGTAATTCCTGGTTTGCCCAAAATTATCACAATTTATTGTGATAATAGTGGTGCAGTAGCAAACTCGAAGGAACCACGCGCCCATAAGGCAAGTAAACACATTGAGCACAAGTACCACCTGATATGAGACATCGTAAAGCGAGCAGAAGTTGTTGTCACCAAGATTGCATCAGCAGATAACCTGGCAGATCCTTTCACTAAGGCCCTTCCGGCGAAAGCTTTCGGTCGGCATGTTGAGGGGATGGGAATCAAATGTATGGCAGCATTGATGACAACATAGTCTTTTAGTATAAGTGGAAGATTGTTAGAGTGTATACTAAAAGCCTAGTTTTTTGTAAACATTTATTTTGAAATAAAGAATCACATTGATTAAATATCTACATATATATGCTAAGTGTAGTTGTTTAATTAATTTATATTGTAGATAACATGGTGTGTGGTGTCACACACAGAAGATCATGTTATTAGTTCCTTATAAATTATAAATAGTAGCTCACGACCAAGATGGATAGGGACAAACCATTGGAATGATCGTAGTGTAATTTGGTATTAGTTTATCTTAACTATAAAATTACACTAGTACACTCTGAGTGTATTGAGCAGGACCATTTGAGGTAGTTTCTTTTTATACTGACTGCATACAAAAATAAGACCTCTGTTATTATGGAACTGTGTGCTCTTAATCCTAATATAATAACAAGCGCATATATTTACTATTTATTTCTTTAATTTATCAGTGGGTGAGACTTAGTTCGATAAATCAATAGGTCCGATAAGCTGGGATATAATATTATTTATAGTGTGTGTTGTTGATTATAGAAGGAAACTATGTCCTAGTGATCTAGGTTGATAATGTCCCCAAGAGGAGCTGATAAAAATTGTCATATAAACCCTGCAGGTGGACTTGGTCCGACATGACGATAAGGTTGAGTGGTACTACTCTTGAAGCTAGATATTAATTAAGTGAGTTGTCAGTAACTCATTTAATTAATGGGCATTCGATATCTTAAACACAAGGAGACTAACACACTCATGATAAGAAGGAGCCCATATAGTAATATGAGATTGGTGCGGTAGTTCAATAATAACTCTTTAGCGGTATGAGTTATTATTGATGGACTTAAGTTGAGTGTTCGGGGCGAACACAGGAAGCTTAAATTCATCGGGAGATCAAAATCAATTCCTCCTCTCGGTCCTTGTTGTAGTATCTTATTTATAAAGATTTATATACACCCAAACCCAACTTCTTACCCACCTTAAGGTGGCCGGCCAAGCCAAGCTTGGAGCCCAAGCTTGGGCCGACCAAACTAAGGTTAGATGGGTTTAAGTTGTGGTCGGCCCTAGCTTGGAGCCCAAGTAGGGTGGCCGGCCACATTAGAATAAAAGGATGTTTTAATTTTAAAATGTTTCCTTATGTGGAAGACATGGTTTTAAAAGAGAGTTTAGAATTTAAATCTTTTCTTTTATAGATCTCTACAAAAGATTAAAGAAAGGTTTGATATCTTTCCTTATTTGTAGTTGAAAAGGAAGATTTTAATTTTGGAGAAAACTTTCCATTTTTGTAACCATCCACATGTTTTAAAGAGAAATTTTAATTTCTAAAAGTTTCCTTTTATAACCAAAAGGGAATTTAAAAAGAGATATTTTTATTTTTAAAAAATTTCCAGAAACAAATATGGAAGTTTTAATTTTGTGTTTAAAACTTTCCTTATTTGGAGCTCTATGAGGTGGTCGGCCATAGCAAGATTAAAAGGAAATTTTAATTAAATTTTCCTTTTATTCATTGGCAAGGAAAATAAGGAAGTTTTAATTATGTTCAAAACTTTCCTTATTTGCCATGATCAAGGATTATAAAAGAGATAGAGGGGGTTGCCCCATGAACAACACATCTATTATTCCTCTCCGTTTTTCCTTGGTGTGACCGGCCCTTGCTTTTCCCCTTTTCTTCTTCCTTGTGGCCGACGGCATCAACCTTTGTGGAGCTTTTGGTGGTCGGTTACTTGGAGGCAAAGAAGTAGAGAAATGAGGCTTTGTTTCCTAGCATCCCTTGGAGCTTGGTGGTGGTGGCCGAAACTTGGAAAGGAAGAAGGAGGCTTGCGGTTCTTATCTTGGTAGATCGTTGCCCACACTACGTCCGGGATAAGAAAAGGAATACAACAGAAGATCAAGAGGTCTATAAGCTACAAAAGGTATAAACTAGTTATTAGTTTCCGTATCATAACTAGTTCGTCTTTTGTTTAGATCTTGAAATATCAAACACAAGAGGCTATCGGTTTTTTAGTCTATCGTTTGTTATCGGTTTTATTTTTCGATTTCATGTTTAGATAATGTGCTTCTATTGAGGTCTCTATAGTTAAACCTAGTTTATTGTGAGAAGTTAAATTTCTAATTTCTTTGAAAGGTTTTATCTAGACGATGGTGGATGATCTCATACTCAAGAAGGCCTAGTGCCTCGCCACGCAATCCTGGAAGCCAATCCTTGAAATAGAAATTTAATAACTTCTATAATAAAGGTTTAACTTAAGAAGAACACATCGGTTAAATTTGGAGTAAGAATGTTAAGTTCCGTTCCCAATCCAAATTTAACTTCTGAATGACAACTTGGATTAATAATGTTAAGCATCGTTTGCAATCTAAGTTTAACTTCAGTAGGGCACATGGGTGGCTAGGTTAAGTTCTGTGTTTATATAAATTCTTGTACAGGGGAAACAGAACGGCGTTTCGAGTAGCAACCAACACATACACTATGCCTTCAGCAATAGGCCGACCGGTTCATTTATCCGGTCGGACCATATCTTCATAAACAAAGGTATTCGGGCTCATACATCGGTTGACGTGGAGGTCTAGTTATGGCCGAGTGGAACAACCACTACCGAGCGGGCCAGTTATGGCCAAGCGGAACAATCGCGACCAATTAGGCCTGTTATGGCTTAGCAGAACAGTCATGGCTGAGCGGTGGTTGTATACTCGGTTTGACGAGGCGAGGCCGAAAGGCGAAGGCGTGGGAATCATCAAGGACTGCACTGGTCCAGTCAATCGGACTTGCAACCTCCTTTGACTAGACTTGAGGGAGAGGCTTATGATGCGGCGATAAGGAGGAGCCCACCTGGCACGAGTTAATTACCACGATGTAAGTCAAAGTCAAGGTGCTCAACGCTAAGGCTGTAGGGCTCATCCGCATAACTCGAGTGGAGGGTGGCTAGTAGGCCGCTCGGATGATTGTTGGCCACTCGGGAGTACCTCGGTCGACTAGGTCTAGTTAGCTCTGACATTGCCGATCGGGACATCCGTCCGGCACGTCGTATGGCCTTGAACAGAATAAGGGGAAGAGGAAACTAAATAGAACACTCCGTCATTAATGGAAACCAAGGCAAAGGAGAACACTCCATCATTGAATGCAAAGAAGTCAAGACAAAGATGAGCACTCCGTCAAGTAATTAATGTTATTAACAGAGGAAGATGGAAGGTCACAAGGAAAGGTATAAAAGAAAGAAAAGTTTCATATCTTAAAAGGGGAGATCTATTATCATTCTGCACTATTTTCTCTTCCCACTCCTGTGTGCTGACTTGAGCATCGGAAGGCCAACGCCAGGGACCCCTTTCCTGGTTTTGGTTTATTTTGCAGGGGATCGAGAGTAGATCTTCAACCCATCAATAGAGCCATCACATTCCCGGTTTTCCAGCTTTGCGATTTCAGACAAGATCAGCAGGTATAATTGGATTCCTGATGAATTTTCAGTATAGTATTATTAACTTCACTTCAAATCATTGGCTAGAATACAAATTTTGATAAAATAGTTGTTCCCTTTTACTTCAGCTTAGTTATTCCTTCAATCATCTTAAGTAATAATAATTTTGATCTATAAAATTTTATTTTTAGAAATGAAATAAGGAAACTTTTTAATTATATGAAAATTTTTTATATTACGATGATTGTTCCTTTTTATTTAACACTATAGATATAAATTCTTTTTCAATTTCTACACTATTAAATTTCATGAATAACAATTCTATTTGTAATCAATTTCATTTAGAATGCAAGAGGTGCCTACAAAAAATAATCACTTGAATTTTTAGTAAAAAAACACTAACTGTGAATAAACATTTAACTCAAGAATGCAAAGAGATAAACAAAGTAATGTAACATAAAATCCTGACACCAAACTAAAAAATAATAATAAAAAAAGAGTGTAGCATAGTCAACTTACCTCCATAATCCTTATTTTTAATAGCAACATAGGAATTTGAAAGAACGAAGAGAACATCAAAAAGTCTGTCACAAATATATTCATTTTGAGTTTGAGCAACTTAAAGAATATATTTAACAAAGTATTTAAAAATTAAATTTTTTTATCCAAAAAAAAAAGAGAGGTAATATTATTTATATACTTCGCTAGATAAGAAAACATAAAACTTAGTATAAATGAATTATAATCGAAAGCATATAGTTCGTCGAACTGCCTCTTCAAAACAATAAAGGTTCGTAATCATGGAATCACAACTGAGCACCACCATTTGCCTCTTTAAAACAACAATAACAATAAGGTGGAGGAATTCAGTTCAAGTAGAAACAATAACCATGGTTGTTAAGGTGCAGAAACAATTACCATGCACTTCTGTTTTGGGTCAAACTCATTATATGTATATATGAATAATACTGTGTGTAGAAACAAAACCAAAGAATGATTAACAAGAAAATGAAAAGCATGAGTATTTACGGCCGGCAAGGGAGTTTCGTCGTGGCGAGGGAGAAAACACAACTATTTACTCTGAGTAGATGGTGTAACATAGGCGGGAATCGAGGAACACATAGAGAACATGGAGGGGCAAACAGGTTCGTGCCCACGCATCCCCAATCCTAGATCATTCTTCTTCTTTCTTTGTCCTCTTCTTGAAACTTATTTAAACATCGGAGTGATTGTGTCGATCATCATTTTAACACTTTTCTTCTAGTCTTCTCCCATCTAGGCTCCAATAGATCTTTCTACAAAGCCTTATTGTTGTTAGGTGATTGATATGGTGCATGTTTGCAGGGTTAGTAAGATGATGTGGTTAGAAGTCAAGCTTACGTGGAGGTCAGAAGTCAAGCTTACGTGGAGGTCAGAAGTCAAGCTCACGTGGAGGTCAGAGCTCAGGCCTACGTAGAGGTCAAAAGTTCGGCCTCCGTGGTTGGTCAGAAGTCAAGCTTACATGGCCAGGGTCAAAGTCTCAGCTGACGAGGCAAGTCGGAAAATAGTCAGCCTCAATAGCAATCAGGAAGTGGGCTCATAGGCCAAGTATAGCTGAGAACTAAAGCCACAGGCCGACTATAGTTGAAGGATGGATCCCCAGGCCGAGTATGGCTAAGAAGGGGGTACACAAGACAGATAAAGGCGCTAAAGGAAAGGCTTCGGGAGGAATAGTAAATGGATATAGGTCGGGAAACAGACCGGTCGGGCAGGTCGGAACGTGCAAGCCATGGATAACAGTAGACGGATACAGGTCGGGACACAGACCTGGCGTTCAGGTCAGGACGTATAGGTCATGGATAGCAGTGGAGCACGTCGGGAAACAAACCGATCGGGCAGGTCGGAACGTGCAAGCCAAGGATAACAGTAAACGGATACAGGTCGAGACACAGACTTGGCGTGCAGGTCGGGACGCACATGTCATGGATAGTAGTGGATCGAAGCAGGTCGGGACACAGACCTGGTATGCAGGTCGGAACGTACATGCCATGGATAGCAGTGGATTGAAGCAGGTCGGGACGTACATGCCATGGATAGCAGTGGATCGAAGCAGGTCGGGACACAGACCTGGCGTGCAGGTCGGGGCACACATGCCATGGATAGTAGTGGATCGAAGTAAGTCAGGACACAGACCTGACGTGCAGGTCGGGACGTACATGCCATGGATAGTAGTGGATCGAAGCAGGTCGGGACACAGATTTGGCATGCGGGTCGGGACGTACATACCATGGATAGCAATGGATCGAAGAAGGTTGGGACACAGACCTGGCATGCAAGTCGGGATGTACATGCCATGGATAGCAGTGGATCGAAACAGGTCGGGACACAGACCTGGCGTGCAGGTCGGGACATACATGCCATGAATAGCAGTGGATCGAAGCAGGTCGGGACACAGACCTGGCGTGCAGGTCAGGACGCACATGCCATGGATAGTAGTGGATCGAAGCAGGTCAGGACACAGACTCGGCATACAGGTCGGGACGTACATGCCATGGGTAGCAGCGGATCGAAGCTGGTTGGGAAACAGACCTGACGTGCAGGTCGGAAAGTACAAGCCATGGATAGCAATAAATTACAGCAGGTCAGGATGCAAACTTAGAGTCTAGGCATTATCAGACAAACAAGCCAAGGAATCGTAACTGCTCGTCAGAAAATATCAGAGAATGTCAAAGAATCATCAATGTGTCAGGAAATATGCTAATAGTATGTGCTCATTCCCACTTTGGTTCTGTCGCCAGCCTATCAGGAGAAGCCACGTGTTATTCATCGTCAGACAAAGCCTAACAGCCAACATTCCCTGACACCTGCCAGGTCCCAGAAGCATTAATTGCAGTATAAAAAGGGATGCCTTGTCCCTTATGCAGGTACGCTCACTCTTCATTTCTCACTATTCTTTACTTTTCGTCCTTTCTCTGTGCATTCTGGGGAAAAAGTACCTGACTTGAGCGTCGGAGAGCCTGACCCGGGGACTTTTTCCCTGGTTTCTGGTCTCTAACGAACTCGTGGGCTCATCTGAGTGTGCGCAGAGCAGCCGCGTCATCGTCCTGGTCATCTTCCTTCGTCAGCCGCTCGTGCCGACCTTTCCGGAGGGGTACCAGGTAGATCCAATGCCTCGGCGACTTTTTGTCAACTTCCAGTACACCAAGGCCCGCCTTCATCCGACTCAGCTTCCAGACGTGATCAAATTTGGCGTCGTCTGTGGGAACACAACAACCTATTCCAGAACGTGAAGATGGAGGAGTCTGGCCGCATCAATGTTACTATGACTGCCGGTGAATATGAACTCTTCAAGGAGGCTAAGAGGCGAGCAGCCTCCGAGAAGCAAGCGACTGTCTCTCGACCACGCCAAGTTCCTGCTGAAGCTTCTAAGGAACCCCTTCCTGTCTCTGATCGGGGTTCTAAGAGAAAACAGCTTGAGGCATTTCCTCAAATTTCTTATCATGAGCCTGGCGCAGGGTACTATCAGCCTGAGCCCCAGGGCCATAGCCTTAAGAAAGAACAGCCTCAAGCCTCCATGGCTGAGAGCTCCTTGCCATGAGACTCGAAGAAGGGGAAGGCCCTTATCGTACCAGAGGTATTCCCGGAAGATCCGGACGAGAGAGTACCTTTCTCGGCTAGGATCCTGAATGAAAGATTGCCCAAGGGCTACAGAGCTCCGTCGATCGGAGAATATGACGGGAGCAAAGACCCGGAAGAGCATTTGCGCAAGTTTAAAAATGCAGCCTTGCTACACCAATATAGTGATGCTGTCAAATGCCGAGTTTTCTTGAATGCATTAGCTAGCTCGGCGTTAAAGTGGTTCGATGGGTTACCTCAAGGATCTATCACCTGTTTCTTGGATTTCAAGATGGCCTTCCTGCGTCATTTTACCAGCAGTAAAAAATATCAGAAGATAGATCACTGTCTTTTCGCTCTTAAGCAAGGGTCGACCGAGCCCTTAAGAAGTTATATTAATCGTTTCAATCAAGTGGCCCAGGATGTCCCCACTGCCACTTTGGAGATTCTGATGAGTGTCTTCTCTCATGGATTAGGAGAAGGAGAATTCTTTAGAGATCTCATCAAAAATCCCGCCCGGAATTTTGATGAGATGGTGGAAAAAGCTGCTTGCTATATCAAAGTAGAAGAAGCACAAGCAGCTCGGAGGAAAGCTGAAAGACCACCTCCCCCTACCAACAAGCTAGAAAGAAGGGTGCCCCAACCACCTCCTCAACCTCTGTCGCGCACCCGGGAAGCCAGACCTGCTTTCCATCCCGGGCCGTAAATCAGACCAGCTCCCCGAGTCACAACCGTGCATGCTCCCCGACCAGGACCATGGAACAATCGGTACTGCACTTATCATCGGTTTCGTACTCATGATACTAATCATTGTTTCCAGTTTGCTCGGGACTCCAAGAAGACGGCTGAGTTAGGCCTACCACCGCCCGAGTTAGCCCCTCAATTGCTCAAGATGATGGAAAAATAGGTCGGACAGGCCGGGCAACCCCGCCCCAACCTTGCAGGACCCAGTACTCATCAACACGGTCGAGGGAAAGAGCCAGAAGGATCGCGGGAAGCTGAGAATAGAGGCAATGCCGCCGTCCAAGAAATTGGCATGATATCTGGAGGGCCAACTGATGGAGACTCGGGAAGAGCGCGCAAATCTCATGTGCGTCGCTTGGAAGTTCATACTGTTGGATGCAGCCAAGAGCAAGCTGCTGGCCCTGTTATCAGCTTCGGGCCGGCAGACCTGGAAGGTCTGGAGCTACCTCATGATGATGCTCTTATCATTAAGGCTATCATTGCCAATAGCCGAGTGGCTCGGGTTTTTGTTGACACCGGGAGCTCGGTTAATATTCTGTTCAGAGCTGCATTTGAGGAGATGCAGATTGATGCTACTGAGCTCCAGCCGGTGGCCATATCTCTATATGGGTTTACAGGCAATGAAGTAAAGCCAATGGGTCAGATTAAGCTGGCCATATTTTTGGGCACCGAGCCGTTGGTGCGCACACGGAGAAGCACTTTTATAGTTGATCCGGCGGTAAGAATGGGGGACCCACTTCCCGAAGGGTCCCAACCTGAGGACGGATGGAGGGTTGACTAAGCGGGTAAAGGCCACGTCAAGCAGTTGAGCAGGTCCGAGCGGAGCCAGAGATAACCTAGCCGGGCTTGGGTTTCTGACGCCAAGGTAGGAGGATTGAACGACCGAGCGGGTGTCTGCCCGGCTGGAACCGAGGTGCCGAGCGGGTGGTCCGTTCGGCCAGGATAAGGGCGAGGATATAAAGGTTAGCCGAGCGGCTTATTCGTTCGACTCGGGATATGGGACGTCAGCAGAGGCATGTCTAATGATTATGCCGTACACAAGATTTCACGATAGAAGATCTTGCTGTCATATCATGGAGAGGTCGATACAGTAGCGGTATGGCCTTAGGGATGCCCTTCTGACAGACCCATACTTGGGCAGGGTCGAAAACAGTAGATTGCTTCGATTGGCGCGCCCAGGCTCCTTGGAGAGGTCTATATAAGGTCTTCGTTTCTTCACCGGAGGTACACAAGTCTTCTGCTTCTAAGCCACTTCTTCATCTATTTCCTCGCCTGACTTGAGCGTCGGAGGGCCGTCGCCGGGACACCCCTCCCGGCTCGGTTTTGTTGCAGGTTCGCCGGAGCACTCGAGGATCCAGCAAGGAGCGCCACATCCCCAGCGTTCGTTGACCACTGGTTCGGACAGGATCAATTTGGCGTCGTCTGTGGGAACGCACCTGCATCCGAACAGAGGCAATGGACGAGGCTGGAAGAATACACAATGTGGCACTCTCACAAGAAGAGTTGGACGCTCTGGTCGAGATGAGGGCCGCCAAACTTGTGGAGCAAAAACAAAAAGCATCAGCCGAACGGCCGGAGCAACAAGCAACATCTGCGTCAGGTGGCCGAGCGGAAGCACCTCAAGCCACCGTCGCATTCCATCGGGCCTTATTCCGTACCCCTGAAGCCGTACCAGCTCGGAGAGATAGAGGATCTTCTTCCGACGAAATTCCTAGGCAAGAAGACAGAAAGGGGAAAGCTCCCCGAGCGGATTCATCTCCCGAGCGGATCAATCGCCAATTCTCGGAGGCTATTCTACGAGACCCTTAGACCTCTCCATGATATGACAGCAAGATCTTCTATCGTGAAATCTTGTGTACGGCATAATCATTAAACATGCCTCTGCTGACGTCCCATATCCCGAGTCGAACGAATAAGCCGCTCGGCTAACCTTTATATCCTCGCCCTTATCCTGGCCGAACGGACCACCCGCTCGGCACCTTGGTTCCAGTTGGGCAGACACCCGCTCGGCCGTTCAATCCTCCTGCCTTGGCGTCGGAAACCCAAGCCCGGCTAGGTTATCTCTGGCTCCGCTCGGACCTGCTCAACTGCTTGACGTGGCCTTTACCCGCTTAGTCAACCCTCCATCCGTCCTCAGGTTGGGACCCTTCGGGAAGTGGGTCCCCCATTCTTACCGCCGGATCACTTGCCTCCCCTCCAAGTCTAGTCGAAGGAGGCAGTGAGTCCGACTGACTGGACTATGTGTCCGAGCGGGCGGTCGTCGCCTTACCGTCACTTATGATATACCTAGAGCCGTCCGGCCCTTAGGCCAAATACAGCCGCTCGGCTCTTCGCTTTGGAGGTCTTGGCGTTCAGCGTGGATGTTTGTTTGTCTAAATTTTCTCGAAAATCGTGCAAATCCTTTCCATTAAGTCGAAGCATGCGCGGTATGGGCGCATTAATTGCGCCTGGTGACAGAGCGCCACGTGGCTCTTCTCGCGTGGCGGTGACAGGCCGTACGATGGGACGCGATTACTTTGAAATGGACGGCCCGATGACGTTCTTGTTTTTCGTGACCTGGATCAGACGATGGAGGCTAACCGACTTTGGCCGTATAAAGCCTTAGTCCTCCTCCTCTGCCGCATCTTTGCTCGTGCTTTGTCCTTCTGCCTCCTCTGTTGCTGCGGCCTCCGGCGATCCAGTTCCCGTTTTTCGGCGGCTATCCTCTCACCGGCGATCTTCTCCGCCCATCTCCTTCTTAGTGAGCCTTCTTTCCTCACTTACCAGGTCTTTCCTAATCGTTTCACCTCTCTTTCGTTGCTATCCTTTTGTCTCTTCGAGATGGCGAGCTCTTCCGAACCCGCTACCCATGTTCACGGTCCATGGTATATGAGTATGGAGAGTAAATTTGACGAGGAGGGCACTCGGCGTCTTGTTCGGACGTACGGGATCCCGGACGACCATGAAATAGTTATAGCCGACTCGACCGATCGGCCCTATAACCCGCCGATCGGTACCATTTGCTTTTTTTCTAGACCAATTCCAGGGCGGCCTTAGATTTCCTACTCATCCATTCATTTTAGAGGTTTGTAATTATTTCCGCATCCCACTCGGCCAACTTGTGCCGAACTCCTTTAGGTTGCTGAGTGGGGTGGTTGTCCTCTTTAAGCTGCATAGTATCCCACTTGACCCCAAAATATTCCACTTCTTCTTCTACCCCAAACAATCCGAGTTGGGCACTTTTATTTTCCAGAGTAGAATAGGCTTTAAATTTTTTGATAATATGCCTCCAACAAACCGGAAGAAATTTTCTTCTATATCCGACTTGGACATTTGAACCAAATGGCGGAACCGTGCGTGACCAATAGGAGCTCGGAATCCAACCTACCTTCATGCGGCGAACTGGTTGTCCGGTCAGCGGTACAAGATCGACCAGTTGCTTCTCAAGGGGTGTTGTACATTTGGATTATCTCCCGTTCGGGCCAATCTCCCCTACCGCATGGGTAAAGACTCTTTACTCCCTTCGCCTCTTTTATCTAACTGATTTTAATTTCTTCTATTGCACTGAAGTCATGTGGCGCTCAAAGCTACTCATCTGAAGTTGAAGGTAAATTGGGCGGCTACCAAAAAGAGCTCGTGGTCTTATCTGACCGCCCGGATCAGGAGGCGCAATCGCCCACAAGCAGTTGCCCCATCCGCTTCAGCGGAGGTTGAGGAGGATCTGTTTCTTCTACCCGTGGGAGTCCCCAGTCGGGGTCCCTCTTGGAAGTTCGGTAACGTCGAAGAGACTCCGATCTTCCGCCGACCCAAGAGGAACCACAGTGCCGTCGGGGTGGGTCGCCCGACCATGCCGCCGCGGATCGGGACCCCGGTGGCCAGCCCAGCACACCCTCTGGCTCTCCTCCACGAACTCGTCGTCGCTACGACGGTTGGTCGAAACCTCTACCCTCGGGCCAGGCGACTGCGGCTGAGGAAGCGCCGGCCGGCCACCCGACCATCAAGACTACCCCGATTCCCATCGGAGGAATATTCTTGTCCGTGATCGGCCCTCAAGCCCGTTCATGAGATAATCTGACGGGTCCGCTCAAGCTTTTCGAGGATGCGTGATTCGTGGCCCTCATGGCGCCTAAGCGGCTCGTGATAACAACATCCTGACTCGGGTAAATTCATTTTCTTCTGTCATGCTTACATTGGGTCGTGATTTTATTATTCCTTACAGCGTTGGGCTGAGCAAATCGCCACTAGCCATCGGCTAGCCGAGGTTCCTGGAAAAACTGCAAGTGTCGGAGGGTCCATCGGCCGAGCGGGAGAAACAAAGTGGCTCGGCTAGAGGGCCAAGTCAAGAAGCGCGAAGCGGATGCCAAACGCGCTACTGCCCGGAAGAAGCGAGCTATATCTGATCTGGACAAGATGAAAGTAGATGTCCGTGCGCTAGATCAGCGATCCAAGGATCTGGAGGCCCAGCTGAACGCCGAGCGGGAGGACCGTTCGGCAGAACGCACAAAGGCTGCAATGGACTTGAAGGTAGTCCAAGATTCCTTAACCGCTTCCCGGGCGGTGCTCAAAAAATATAAGGAGGGGGAGCCGAGCAGCTTAGCAACAGCGCGCCAAGAATACCTCCGCTCAGAACGGTTCGGCGCAAAATTCGGCGACAACGTCTCATCAACTTTCGCCGAGGCGGTCAAGGTCACCATGGCGTACTTGAAGAGGGGTGGCTACCTTCCTGCGGGAATGCACATTCCCGCCTCCGACCTAGCGGCCATGATTGACGATATCCCGGACGCCTTCTTTAATTTTGAGGACTCGGAGTGAAGCGAGTTCTTCCAAGTACTTCCTGTATTTCATCCGCTCGGCGGATGTAAAATTTTGTACTTGCCGTTCGGCATTATTGTAATCCTTTGCTTCTATTTTTGTTTATCCTTCATTGCCCTCTTCTGTCTGTTTGGTGTTCATTTGTAGAGTCAGTTAAGCTATACGTGTTTCCCACTAGACAACCGATCGGGTTAATCAATCGACTCGTTTCCTCAAAATCGTTTAGCGCTTGGCTATACTGTTTGCATTCAGTGAATGCGAAGTATTGGCAAACCGACGGCCGATCGGACTTAAGCAATTTAGTATTTGCGAACGCTCGTCGGCACGGATATTTATAGTCGGTCGGCGCGGCTCTCGATTTTTAACGACGGAGCTCGTCGGCACGGATATTTATAGCCGGTCGGCGCGGCTCTCGATTTTTAACGACGGAGCTCGTCGGCACGGATATTTATAGCCGGTCGGCGCGGCTCTCGATTTTTAACGACGGAGCTCGTCGGCACGGATATTTATAGACGGTCGGCACGGATATTTATAGCCGGTCGGCGCGGCTCTCGATTTTTAACGACGAAACTCGTCGGCACGGATATTTATAGCCGGTCGGCGCGGCTCTCGATTTTTAACGACGGAGCTCGTCGGCACGACTCTCGATTTTTAACGACGGAGCTCGTCGGCACGGATATTTATAGCCGGTCGGCGCGGCTCTCGATTTTTAACGACGGAGCTCGTCGGCACGGATATTTATAGCCGGTCGGCGCGGCTCTCGATTTTTAACGACGGAGCTCGTCGGCACGGATATTTATAGCCGGTCGGCGCGGCTCTACGGTTTAACGTCTGGGCTAGACGGCCGTTGAGGCTAATTTTAACGCTTCCGTTCGGCGCAGCTTAAGATATACAGAATTAGCGCCATATTACACCACTTTGCTTCCCGCACGTGGCCTTCGGTTTTTGTGTTGATGCTTGAGTATCGTACGCCCGGCCGAACGGCACGGGGTCTTCAGTATTGAGCATTTTGACTCGGATAATTTACCTCCGGCCGAACGGCTCGGGGCCTTCGTTCCTCGTTGGCGATGCCTTATATTTGTTCTCTTGATTTTTCATTTCTGTATTTCAAGCATCCAGTCGAAAAAAGTACATAGGATGATTTACATTGGCACACCTTTCACCCCGCCCGGTAAGGCTGGAGGTGGTTCGCGCTCCACGGCCTATCTAGCTGTCGGCCGTCTTCATCCTGCCTGAGCGGAGCTTTTGATGATTTTGAAGGGACACCTTGCAGACTTCAAGCTTGCGTCGATCGGCTTGTTTTCTTCAGACGAGATCGCCGACACAGGAACGATCGGGGAATGACTCATGGTTTGTAGTTTTGCTTCATCCGTTGATGGCACGCCATCGGTAGAGCGGATGCCTTGGCGCTCCTCATCAACCAAGTCGACTCCATGTTCCTCCGCTCGGCGTTGCCCCCATCGTAACATTGGACCGGACGGACTCGGCGTCGACTTCAACGGAATGACCGCTTGCCGTACACGGATGAAAGGTGTGGCCGTTGCTTCCTTAGGAGTCGTCCGGATGGCCCATAAAACGCCCGGCACTTCATCCGACCAACTTCCTCCCACGTGGTCAAGCCGAGTAGAATACGGAGGATTTCGATTGGCTACTTGACTTGACCGTTGCTTTGGGGTAAGCCACGGATGTGAAGTGTTGCTCGATGTCGTAGCTTTGCACCAATCTTCTAGCGCTTTCCAGTGAATTGGCGCCCATTGTCGGAAATAAGGGATACCGAACCTACAGATGATGTGTTGCGGATGAATTTTTGACCATCCGCTCGTTGATCACGGCTAGCGGCTCGGCCTCCACCCACTTGGAAAAATAATCGACCGCCACTAGCAAAATTTCCTCTGCCCGGTATGCCGAAATGGACCCACAATATCCATTCCCCATTGATCGAGCGGACATGAAACGGCTGATGTCTTCATCTCCTCTGCCGGTCGGTGCGAGAAGTTGTGATACTTCGGCATGACAGGCACGTAGATATTGTCCGAGCGGCGTCCATTTGTAAGGTCGGCCAAAAGTATCCGCTAGCAAAATCTTCTTGGCTAGTGATCGTCCGCCCGGATGTCCTCCGCACGATCCTCGATGTACCTCTTGGAGGATGTAAGCCAAGTCTTCCGAGCTCAACAGCGGGCGTGAGAAAGCCTTCTTGTAGAGCTGATCGCCGATGAGTGTGAACCGACCCTCCTCCTGAGCAGGTGGGCTTCATCCCGATCGGCGGGGGTGCCCCGAGCGCAAGAACTCCACGATGGGTGTCCTCCAGTCGTCCGAAACATGAGGCCTTCCATCCGGTCAACATGTGCCACCAAAGATACTTGTTCAATTGGCTTGGGACAATGACCGCGTTATAGAACTTGCTAACGGAAAGCTGAACTGCTGGTTGCGGGAATCTTACGAACAAGAACCTCTCGGAAAGTAGTTTTAAGTTTTCAAAGGCCTCGGTAGAGTTTAAGCCTAATTGATTTCAAAGGTGCCGAGATAGTTCTTTGGCGGTTGTGAATCTGAATAAAGTGTCACCCGACCGGCTCCCACATGCCGTGCCTGCAATCCGGCTATGAGGGCCTCATATTCGCTCTTCATTGTTGGTGGCTTTGTAGTCCATCAGGACGGATAAGTGCATCTTTTCTTCTTGGGGTGTGAGTAGCGATATTCAATCCCACTTAGGTAAGTGGAAGACCCATCCATATATCCTCCACATAGCTTCGGCTCTAGCCTTTGCACTTGATTTACAAAATCAGCCAAGGATTGCGCTTTGATCGTGGCGGGGCTGGTATTGGATGTCAAATTCACTCAGTTCTGTCGTCCACTTGATGAGCCGTCCGGACGCTTCTGGATTCAACAGTACTCTTCCTAGTGGACTGTTCGTCCGGACAATGATGGTGTGAGCCAAGAAATAGGGTCGGAGGCGCCGAGCGGCTAGAACCAAAGCAAAGGCCAACTTCTCGAGCCCAGTGTAACGAGATTCGGCATCTTTTAAAATGTGGCTCAGAAAATACACCGGTTGTTCCTCGCCGCTGGACCTTACAAGTACCGAGCCTACAGCATGCTCGGTTGAAGACAGATAAATATAAAGTGACTCACCCCCGATCGGCTTGGCTAGTATAGGCAAAGAATTAAGATATGTCTTCAATTCTTCAAATGCTCGGTCGCATTCCTCGTCCCAGTGAAATTTAGTGGCCATGCGCAAAATTTTGAAGAATGGTAGGCTCCGGTCGGCGGTTTTGGAGATGAATCTGGATAAAGCAGTTATCCGACCGGTCAACCGCTGCACTTCCCTTGTATTCCTTGGAGGCGGCATGTCTTGCAGAGCTTTCACCTTGCTGGGATTGGCTTCAATTCCCTGCTCGGTCACTATGTACCCCAAGAAACGCCCTCCTTTTGCTCCGAACAGACACTTTTGAGGATTTAGCTTGACTCCATATTTACGCAGCGTTCGGAAGGTTTCTTCCATGTCCTTGAAGAGATCGGCCGCTCGGGCGGACTTGATAAGGATGTCGTCCACATAAACTTCCAGATTCCGCCCGATCTGCTCTCTGAACACTTTGTTCATCAAGCGTTGATAAGTGGCCCCGGCATTCTTCAATCCGAACGGCATCACATTATAGCAATATGTGCCATCGGACGTTACGAAGCTTACTTTTTCTTGATCTTCCCGGGCGAGCGGCACTTGATGATATCCTTGGTAGGCGTCGAGCATACAAATTAATTCGCAGCCGGCCGTAGAGTCTACCAGCTGATCTATCCGGGGCAGGGGATAAAAATCTTTGGGGCATGCTTTGTTTAAGTCCCGAAAATCAATACAGACTCTCCACTTGCCGCCCGGCTTGGAGACTAACACTACGTTAGCCAACCAACTTGGAAATTGTACTTCTCGTATATGGCCGGCCTCCAGAAGCTGCTCGACCTCCGCTCAGATGATGGAGTTCTGCTCGGCGCTGAAATCTCTTTTTCTTTGCTTTATCGGCCGAGCGTCCGGTCGGACATGCAACTCATGTTGTGCTATGCTCGGCGAAATTCCAGGCAATTCATGTGTCGACCAGACGAATATATCATGATTTCGTCGGAGGCATTGGATCAGCTCCTCCTTCTGCTTCTCCTCCAGATCAGAGGCAACAAAAGTCGTGGCCTCCGATCGGGTCGGATGAATCTGTACCTCCTCTTTTTCCTCATAAATTAAGGCGGGTGGCTTTTCAGTGATAGCATTTACCTCGATTCGAGGTGCCTTCCGAGCGGAGTTGGATTCTGCTCGGACCATCTCTATGTAACACCATGCTGCTGATCTCCCGTACCTCTCCACCTTGTCTTGACGGGGAACTTCATCTTGGTGGAAGGTTGAGGCAGCTCGGGTCGTCGGCCGGTCATCCCAAAATAGCGTTGTGGGGCGAGGAGAATCGACCACTCGAAATTTATTATCTGGTCCTCTGGCGGCTCCTCTCAGTGAGGTAGCCAGTAGGATCATCCAAGCCGGTGAACCGTTACAAGTAAACCCGTAGGCGGGGTTGTCATGGGAAGCAGTTCGGCTCGATCAAGCTGGTCAAACGCCTTCTTGAATATGATGTTGACCGAACTCCCTGTGTCAACAAATATGCGGTGAATAGTGTAATTTGCTATTACCGCTTTAATGAGCAGAGCGTCGTAGGGCACTTCGACTCCTTCTAAGTCCCGGGCCGAAAGTGATTTCGGTCCACTTGCAGCTCTTGGTACACCATTGCGTGGATCTGGGGACCTTTGCCTTCTGGCTCGGTTGGAATCTCCTCGGTCGGCCCACCAGCAATAGATCTCGCCGCGGGAAGTATTGCTCTTATTTTCCTCTTCCCGAGTGGGCGGTCGGGACCGTTCTCTGGATGCTCGGCGATTCTCATGTATTGGAGATCGCTGCCGATCGGACGTCTGTTGATGTCGCCTCTCGGTGCGCGGGTCCGATCGGCTTCATGGGTCCTTTGTCTCCTGTCGATGGAAGGAGACCGTCGTTCGACATTTCTATGAGCGGGATTAGCCACGAAGGAAGACTTGACAATCCCTCGTGTTGTGCGTATCCGTCCGGTGGAAGGAGCAGAACATAGGGTCCATCTCTTCTTTGGCTTAGGCCGAGTGGCGGCTACCTCTTGTACATGGGACCTCACACGAGGGGAGCGGATTGCTTCAGCCTGGTTGATGAGCGGCCAAGGGTCTCCGCTCGGCATGAGGAGTCCGTTCGATTGGCGTTTCTTTTTCCATCTGCGCTTCTTCCACGTTGATATATTCATTGGCCCGATGTATGATCATAATCTCGGGGCGACTTTCGGATGAGCGACCGGAAGAAGTCCCCATCCACAAGGCCTTGCGTGAAGGCATTCATCATTGTCTCCGATGTGGCTGTGGGAATATCCATCGCCACTTGGTTAAATCGCTGGATGTAAGCTCGAAGCGATTCTCTCGGCTCTTGCTTGATGGCGAACAAGCTGACACTTGTCTTCTGATAACGCCGACTGCTGGCAAAGTGGTGGAGGAAAGCCGTTCGGAAGTCTGATGGATCCGTCCGGCAGCCTCCGAAACCACCGTTGAGCCGATCCCGATAGAGTGGTAAGAAAGACTCGGCACTTTACTCCATCTGTATATTGATGGAGCGTAGCTGTGTTATCGAACTTACCCAGATGATCATCCGGGTCTGTTGTTCCATTGTACTCGCCGATCGTCGGGGGCACGTAGTGCTTGGGCAAAGGGTCTCGTAGAATAGCCTCCGAGAATTGGCGATTGATCCGCTCGGGAGATGAATCCGCTCGGGGAGCTTTCCCCTTTCTGTCTTCTCGCCTAGGCATTTCGTCGGAAGAAGATCCTCTATCTCTCCGAGCTGGTACGGCTTCAGGGGTGCGGAATAAGGCCCGATGGAATGCGACGGTGGCTTGAGGTGCTTCCGCTCGGCCACCTGACGCAGATGTTGCTTGTTGCTCCGGCCGCTCGGCTGATGCTTTTTGTTTTTGCTCCACAAGTTTGGCGGCCCTCATCTCGACCAGAGCGTCCAACTCTTCTTGTGAGAGTGCCACATTGTGTATTCTTCCAGCCTCGTCCATTGCCTCTGTTCGGATGCAGGTGCGTTCCCACAGACGGCGCCAAATTGATCCTGTCCAAACCAGTGGTCAATGAACGCTGGGGATGTGGCGCTCCTTGCTGGATCCTCGAGTGCTCCAGCGAACCTGCAACAAAACCGAGCCGAGAGGGGTGTCCCGGCGACGACCCTCCGACGCTCAAGTCAGGCGAGGAAATAGATGAAGAAGTGGCTTAGAAGCAGAAGACTTGTGTACCTCCGGTGAAGAAACGGAGACCTTATATAGACCTCTCCAAGGAGCCTGGGCGCGCCAATCGAAGCAATCTACTGTTTTCGACCCTGCCCAAGTATGGGTCTGTCAGAAGGGCATCCCTAAGGCCATACCGCTACTGTATCGACCTCTCCATGATATGACAGCAAGATCTTTTATCGTGAAATCTTGTGTACGGCATAATCATTAGACATGCCTCTGCTGACGTCCCATATCCCGAGTCGAACGAATAAGCCGCTCGGCTAACCTTTATATCCTCGCCCTTATCCTGGCCGAACGGACCACCCGCTCGGCACCTCGGTTCCAGCCGGGCAGACACCCGCTCGGCCGTTCAATCCTCCTGCCTTGGCGTCGGAAACCCAAGCCCGGCTAGGTTATCTCTGGCTCCGCTCGGACCTGCTCAACTGCTTGACGTGGCCTTTACCCGCTTAGTCAACCCTCCATCCATCCTCAGGTTGGGACCCTTCGGGAAGTGGGTCCCCCATTCTTACCGCCGGATCAATAGTAGTAGACTCCCCCTCATCTTATAATGTCATTTTGGGAAGGCCCGCTTTGCATGAATTCAGGGATGCAGTTTCGACCTTCCACCAGAAAATCAAATTTCCTGTGGGCGAGTAGGTCGGCGAAGTTAAAGGAGAGCAAAGGGTCTCTTGCTGATGCTATATTGATATGGTACGGGTGGAAGCTCGGAAAAATCAAAGGATGCAGGACGGAGGTGTCCATGCTGTTCAAGAAGAGCCTTTGCCTATGGCTGAAGAACCCATCCCCTGGGAGGAGGTGCAACTATACGCTGAGCGTCCTGAGAGTGTGACCCATTTGGAAAGCGACCTTCCTTCTCCCCTCAAGGAAGAGTTAGTTCAATGCTTAATTCACAACCGGGACGTCTTTGCCTGGTCTACAAAAGAGTTGCCTGGGGTCAAGCCGGAGGTAGCCAAACACAAGTTACATCTAGTACCAAACTCCCAACATGTCAAGCAGAAGAAAAGAAACTTCTCGGCCAATTAGAACAAAATAATCAGAGCCGAGGTGGACTAGCTCAAGAAGGCAGGTCACGTTCGAGAAGTGCAGTTCCCGTCCTGGCTCTCTAATGTGGTTTTAGTGAAGAAGTCGAATAATAAATGGAGGGTGTGCATAGACTTCAGAGACCTTAACCGAGCTAGCCCCAAGGACTGTTATCCTCTGCCTTAGATCGATCAGATGGTGGATTCCACGGCCGACTACAAGAGGATCTGCATGCTGGATGCATACCAGGGGTATCATCAGATACCTTTAGCGGTGGAGGACCAAAAAAAGGTTAGCTTCATTACGGCTGATGGTACTTTCTGTTATACTGTCATGCCCTTTGGTCTCAAGAACGCTCGAGCCACACACCAAAGATTGATGGACAAAATCTTCCGGGAGCAAATCGAGCGCAATGTGGAGGTGTATGTGGACGATATACTCATCAAGTCCTCATTAGCCGTGAACCTGGTCAAGGATGTAGAAGAAACATGCAGGACTCTCCGGTAATATGGGCTGAAGCTTAACCCCTTGAAGTGCCTGCTTGGAGCTAAAGGAGGGAAATTCTTGGGCTACTTGGTGACCGAGCGGGGAATAGAAGCTAATCCAGAAAAAGTTCAGGCACTACGGGATATGCAGCCTCCTCAAAATTTGAAGGAAACTCAAAAGTTGGTTGGCAGAATAACAGCCCTGTCCAGATTCATTTCCAGATCTGCAGACCGGGCCGCTCCTTTCTTTAAAGTGCTCAGGAAGGCCTCCAAATTCCAATGGGATGAAGACTGTACCTGAGCTTTTGAGGAGCTGAAGAAGTACTTGGAGGCTTTGCTATCTTTATTTAAGCCAGTTGTTAGAGAACCCTTATGGGTCTACTTATCTGCCACCCCCGAGGCCGTAGGGGTTGTGCTTGTTAAGAAACATGACAATGTACAACGGTCAGTGTATTTCTTCAGTCATCTATTGAAAGGAGTCGAGGTTCGCTACACGGCCCTCGAGAAGTTGGTTTATGGATTGGTCCTTATGGCTCGGCGGTTAAGACCTTACTTCTTATCACATCCTATCACGGTTCTGACCAATAGCACCATGGGAAGAGCTCTAACTAATGTGGAAGTGGCAGGTCGGCTTATTAAGTGGTCAACGGAGTTAGGGGAATACGATATACAATATCAGCCGTGCACAGCCATTAAGGCACAGGCCTTAGCTGATTTCTTAATAGAAATTCATCAAACCAATTCTGAAGAAACTTGGAAGGTGTATGTGGATGGATCGGCGAATCACCAGGGAAGTGGGGTCGGGGTCCTGGTGATATCTCCCCAAGGAGATATACTCCAATTGGCGGTTCGATTGAATTTCTGAGCCACCAACAATGAGGCATAATACGAGGCTTTGTTGGCAGGACTGCAAGAAGCCCAGCACGTAGGGGCAGCCCGGGTAATCATTTATTCAGATTCCCAGCTAGTAACTCAGCAAGTAGCCGACAACTTTATGATAAATTGTGACAAGTTACAAGTATACCGGGAAGCTTAGGAGAAGATGAAGGAGGAATTTGTAGATATCACAGTAACCAAGATTCCCAGGGCGAACAATGAGAGGGCAGATGAGCTAGCAAAGATGGCTAGTTCCTTAACCACTTGGGTGTTGGACCGATCAATGGCACAAACTTTCCTTATAGCTCAGATAGACCTGCAGAACAACAGGGAGGCAACTATTGATTGGCGGGCACCCATGATCAACTATCTTAGGCAGGGCATCTTACCGACCGACCTAGAAGAATCACGACTGGTCAGGAAGCAAGCCCATGTTTATGTCATGATCAGAGATCAGCTCTATAAGAGGTCCTTCACTAGACCCTTGTTCAAATGCTTGGGTATGGAAGAGGCCGACCAGGTCTTGCGAGAAATACATCTGGGGTGTTGTGGCAGTCATGTAGGCGGTCGGACCTTGTACTCCTGGCCGGGTATTTCTGGCCTACCCTATAGAGAGATGCTCACAAGTTGGTCAATACTTGCCTGTCCTGCCAAAGGCATCAAAATTTAACACATCGACCAACAGCTCTGCTGAGAACATCTATAGTCTCATTTCCTTTTGATCAATGGGGTATGGATATTGTGGGACCATTTCCGATGGCTCCAGGTCAGAGACGTTTCCTATTGGTGGCAGTAGACTATTTCTCTAAGTGGGTGGAAGCAGAGGCCCTGGCTAGGATCATAGAAGATGTCGTCATCCAATTTCTGTGGAAGAACATTCTTTGCCGGTTCGGTATTCCGCACAAACTAGTGTCAGATAATGAAAGATAATTTCAAGGGAAAAAATCCAGGCCTGGTGCAAGGGGTTTGCCATAACGCAGGTCTTCACTTCAGTAGCATACCCGCAAAGCAATGGTCAGACTGAGGTAGTCAATAGAGAAATAGTGCAAGGTCTAAAGGTTAAGCTGGATCATGTGGGAGGCAACTGGTTGGAAGAACTGTCAAGCATTCCGTGGGCTTATCGTACCATGCCTCGAGAAAGTACGGGTCTGACACCATTCCATTTGGTTTATGACAATGAAGCAGTCGTACCTATAGAAATCAAAGTGCCATTAGTCAGGAGGACATTATACGACGAAGGAAACACAGAGAGGCGGTTGGCTGAGCTGGACCTCATTAGTGAAACTCGTGACAGAACAGCGGCTCGGTTGGAGGCTTGTCGACAAAGAATGAGGCAGAATTATAACAGAAGAGTGATTCCTCGATTCTTTAGGGAAGGAGATCTGGTCTGGAAACAAATTAAGTCTGTAGGGGATGTGGCCAAGCTAGCACCGCAATGGGATGGGCCTTACAAAGCCGTCAAGAAATTGTTGTCCGGAGCTTATTATTTACAAGATAGCCAAGGCAGGAAGTTAGATCGACCATGGAGCGCCAACTACTTGCGACCTTACAGAGTCTAAAGAAGCATATAAAGAAGGAATAGGTGGGGTTGCAGGTCAAGTTGTCACCTACTTGACAAACCGGGGTAGCAGACCGGGGAGAAATCAGAGCAGATAGAGCGGTGAGGGGATATGAAAGCGGAAATTGTATGCCTTAATACTTCTTTTGGTGAAACTAAGCAATTTTAGCAGAAGTAAAACTTAAAGTGCAAACGGAAAAATAGCAAAGTACTTTACAAGAAATTGTTAAGTCATTATACACAAGCAGTCAAGAAAAATCATTTGAAAGGAGCAAAAATCTCATCCGAAATCTCCTTGAGGATCCGGTCATGATCTAAAAATTCAGGAGGAGCTGACTTTAAGTAGCCCTGTTCATAAAGTTGTCGTAGAGCCCCGGTTGCACCATATATAACGGAGGTGGAGAAGCAATGTCCTGCCTGCGTACAAAATTCAGGGGATCGCAGATACAAGGTGCGGCTCTACAGACAGTGGTCATTCTCTCCTTCCTTATTGATGGCCAGGGCTATAGATACTCCTTCAACAGCAGCCCGGGCCTGAGCCAGTTCAGTTCGGGCTGTTAGAAGTTTTGCTGCTTGAGACGTTAACTGGGTTGCCTGGGACTTTAGTTTCTTGTCCTGCTCCTGTGCTAAAGTTTCGGTAGCTCTCAGCTTTTGGGTAAATTGATCAATGGCCCGTTGATGCTCCAAAGCCTGTTGATCCCCACGTTGCTGGTACACAACATCGATTTGGCTTTTTTCCTCTTGAAGAACCTTAAACCTGTTGTTAGCATGAGCCAAGGATACTTCTAGATGGTTCTTCTTCTTGGTCAGATCCTTTATTTCGGCCTTCAGGGCATGGCTAGCCTACGTAGGATCATTCAGTTGTAGCTCCAGTTCGGCAACCTTGTCCCGTAGCATCTTATTTTGATGATGAACAGCATGGAAGGACTGGTTTACCATCATGGATTCTGCACAGGCCTAGGACATATAGAAAACATCTGATAAGAATGGGGGGAATAGTAGATGTGGTAATTAATCAGGGAAGCTTACCTTGATATACAGCTCAGAAAATCTCTCCATCTGGGCAGGGGCGGCAAGAGTTCCATCTGACGCATGCTTTCGTCCCACAAGGTGGCCAAACGACCTTTCATTATCAAGAAGCTGGTGGGAACATCTTGTCATGACTGTAGCCCAACCTCAGAGGGGGTGGTGGTACGATAGAAATGAGGAACAGGTGGGGGAGGCTGTGATGGCCCTGCAGCTGACCCGGAGGGTCCAGCAGCTGATCCAGAAGGAACTGAAGGGGGTACAGGAGATGGTTCTGGCGGGGAAGTAGCTGGTGAAGGGCGAAGCGAGGGACTTGCCTCGGTGATGTAATGCTGTTGCGAGGTGGAGGGTCGAGCTGATGAAGGCTCGACTTGTACCTCGGGCGGAGCAGGGGGAGCATATGCTTGATCCGGGACGGGAATCTGGGTGGCCATAGGAGGTGAAGGGGAAGTGGTGGTTGTAGCAGAAGACGGAGGAGGAACAGTGGAAGGGCCTGAATCCTGACTAAGGTCGGGAGCCCTACGGCGAAGTCTCTGAGACAATGGCTCGTCATCCGAATCAGATTCATCGTGAAGGGGAAGTGGTGGTTGTAGCAGAAGACGGAGGAGGAACAGTGGAAGGGCCTGAATCCTGACTAAGGTCGGGAGCCCTACGGCGAAGTCTCTGAGACAATGGCTCGTCATCCGAATCAGATTCATTGTGAGGCAGCCGAGCTCTGTGCCGAGAAGAAGGGGGAGCATCCCGGTCCGCACGATCATTCATAGAACGGGCCCGTCAAGCTGCTTGAGAAGCTTCTCTAAAGGCAGGGCTGGTGTATGTTACATTGGCTAATCTTCGGCCGAGACCACGTCCAGGGATATAAGTTGGCTGAGAAGGATCAACTAACTGAAGGAGCTTTGCGATGAAGGGTTGAGTAGTAGGTGGGGCCCGGGGACTAATATTAGCGGCAGACCAAGGTGGGCGTGCAGTCCGGGGATGAGTGGGACGAGCAAAAGAAGCAGGTCGGACAGCAGAAGAAGTTCGACGAGGAGGTCGAGGTCGAGGATTTGCCGGGGAAGGCTCACTGACTGAGGTCGAAGACAAGTAGGGGAGGGATCTTCTTTGTAAAATAACCCGACCACGCCTCATTATTTCCATGTCACTTAGAGGAAGAGGTTGAACCTCTGAAGCACGAGTTAAAACTTCAGCAGCACAAGATAAAGTAGAGGTCAACTACATAGGAGAAACAAAATGCTTCTGAAGTGGTAATAGAACTGAAAGGGAAGCTCACCTAGGGAATGAGACATATCCGAAGTAAGATAGCTCAGGCGGAAGTAGGAAAGCAACTCCTCAGATAATAAGCGGGTTAAGCTTAATTGTCAGCCCGCTAAGTGAGAGGAAGCCTCTATATAGGAAGTATCAAGATGAAAATCCTCCAGTGGCGGGCTCGGGAGCAGTGAAGATTGCCATCGCATGGGCCACTCCACCTCCGGGGAAAATCGGATAAAGAAGAATTTGCTCCTCCAGCTTGGTTCAGAAGGTGGCAGGGTAGAGAAAAAAGCAGTCCGAAGACAAGGCTGGAAGCGGAAGGTGCCTTCTTCCTATTGCCGGAGGGTGAAGAAGCAATGAAACAAATGGGCTGACCAGGACAACTCACAAACATCGCAGAGTACCACGAAACCGCAAAGGATCCTTATAGAATTCGGCGTCAGTTGTCCTAGAAGAATCTTGAAATGGTGGCACACATCTGAAAAAAAAAAGGGTGCAGAGGAAGGCGAAGTCCGGCCACGAATTGCTCTTTGAAGAAAGTGCAATATCCATTGGGAGGAGCAAAAAATTAATGTATCCTAGTGGGGATGATCACATGCGCGTTATCCTCGACCCCATAGGTGTAGCGCAGGTCATTCCGATCCAATTCATTGAAAGTGGATGAGCCAGGGTAATACATCGCCGCTAGAGAAGAAAGAAAAGAGGGGGATGCCATGAGAAAAGAAATAGAAGGAGGAGAGATCAAGCGGGAAGCTATCGACGCAAAAGCCGAGATTCGGGAGTGATACTGGATTCAAGCGGAAGGACGAAGAAGACGTGCAAAGGTTGGAGGCAAAGCGGGAGGAAATTATTTATAGCCGCTGGTCAGAGGGGTAATTTCGTCAGACATCATCCATCGGTGTACAATAACTGGCGGGAACAACGAGAACCGACGGATCTTCCTTGAAAATAACACCCAAGGGTATATTTGGGAAAGTGTCGGCGCAAAGTACGAGGAGATGAGTCTCAGGAAAAGACACAATAGTCATTTTATGGAAAAGTGCCCTCGATTTCCTGAGCTGGGCTCAACCCTTAATTTTCCGATCTACTGTTAGCTCGACCTGGACTACGAGGGGGCTCAACCCTTAATTTACCGATCTATTGTTAGCTCGACCTGGACTACGAGGAAAAGAACAAACCGGGGGGTATGGCCGAGCCGGGGCGATCAGCAGAAGAGGGCAAGCTAAGCAGATTGGGATATCAACACAGACCAAGGCGATTCGTTAAGCTAAGTGGAACAGTTAGTAGAAAAAGGCAGACTTAAACTAGAAGGTCAAGGTACACATTCGCAGGGCCAGGGGCCATTTTGATCGGGAAATATATTAGACTACTGACCAAAGGGGGAATATAATATTAATATACACTAAGAGAAACTCAAAAGCTAGCAGTCATGTCGTATCATAAGAAGGTTAAACATGCCAAAATAAAAAAAAATCTGAAATTTTAAGCAGATAGTGTGAGCAAGCAAGAGTTTGACAGCTACATTGTTACATTAAAATTCGATACATAATGTCATCTCAAGGGTTATTATCAGCAGGAGGCTCGGGGGGGCAAGGCTCAGTGTCAGCAGGAGGTTCAGGGAGGAGGAATAAGTCATCATCATCTTTAAAGGAAGGAAGTGACTCATCCGGAATCTCCCTCATCAGACGAGCCGTATCTAAGAAATCTTCTGAAGGGGCAGCACACAAAGCAGATCCTGCTCAAACATCTGACGAGCCCCGCCGGCCGCGCCACAGCATAGCATAAAATTCATCAGATTTCCAATCTTCCTCGATAAGAAGGGGGAGGTGACGTAGGCTCGTCTGTATGCTCTTAGAAGACCAACTTCCCCCGCCTGATAATCCGTTAGCTCTGCCCGGGCCTTCTCCACATCATCTCGGGCCAAAGTCAAATCTTGCTGACTTTGGGAAGCATGCTCCTGAGCTTTCAAAAGATCGGCCTGCACTGATGTGAGGGTTGCTTGGACGGCCTCCCAGTGACGTTGAAGGGTCTTCTCCCAGTCTGCGCTGGAGGTCAGCTGACCCTGAATGTCCATTACATTCTTCTGAAGAGTCTCCTGGGTTTCTTGCAGACACTTCAGATCAGAGGATAATGTGGTCAGCTGAGCGTCCTTCTCGTCCAATTCAACTACCAGGGAGCGATGCCTCTCCACCTCAGAAGCCAATTTGGACTCACTCATCCTCAAAGCAGCTTCCAAGGTCTTTATTTTGTCAAAAGCTGCATCTGAAATATTGCGTGCGGACTCTACAAACTCCCCAATCAATCGGAGGTAACTCGCCAAGTCTCGGGGGGTCGGGTTAAGGGGATCTCGGGGAGTTAGCGACAGCTCCAACTCTTGAAGACGAGTCTTTAACACCTCATTCTCTTTCTGCAAGCGAGAGGCGTATTGAATGGCACTCAGATTGGTGAAGCAGGCCTGTGTTAGATATAGGGAAGAATGATTATAAAGAGATCCCAACAGAGGAGCCTTGATACAAGAAAACTTACGGAAATTATCTGGCAAGCAGCTTGATCTAGCCCTTCCATCGAGGGATTCTTCCAAAACTTCCGATTACCTGATCGCCAGGACGCCGCTAAATCACCCTGTAGTTCAACCAGAGCGATGGGGGGAGGAGCCCCTTCAGTAGTTTCTTCGGCGGCGTCTGGCCCTATGGAGGAAGGCAGTCGCCAAGAGTCAGTAAAGACATACTTCTTGTGAATTTTCCTCTGAGATCGAGAAGTAGATATCGGAGCAGCTAACGGGAGGGAGGCGGCTATAGTTGTCGAGCTCCCGGGCTGGTCCATTAAGGGAAGGGGTAGCTGCCCGGGAGAGGAGGCCTGATCGAGAGTTATGGCCCGACTGGGGGTCGGGGCTGATATTTGAGGTGACATAATGGGAACCTCCGATCCCAAAGTCGTCTCTCGGTCGGGGGTAATAGCCTTGGCCTCCGAAGAGTGAGTGGCCTCCAAAGAATGAGAGGCAGCGGATGAGCGACGGCCTGAAGGAAGCGGTGGAGGTGACGCCTGAGTGGCTGGAGTAACCCTCTTCCTCTTGCGCTGGAGCCTTAGACGTTTGGCTGGCGGGGGAGACGCGACTCGCTCTTCCTCGGCCTGCTCTACAATGGCCAGGTCGACCTGCTCTACAATGGCTGTGTCTTCCACAGGAGCCACGTCTAGGGGAAGAGCTGAGGAAGCTTCCTCCTGGGTCGGCGCAGGTGGAGCAGACTGCGAGGCAGAGGGGGCAGACTGCGAGGCGGAAGGGACAGATCGGGAGGAAGTCGCTAAGCCTTGCTTAAGCTCCGCACTTAAAGTTTTCAAAACTGAGAAAGATTGGCACTTTATATCCGAGGAGTAAGCCCGGAGCATGACAGCCTCTGCAAAGTGAAAGAAAGATACCTCAGTTAGCGAAGAATAGCAAAGAGGAAAATGGGGTCTTACCTAATGGGGCCCCTATCTCTGCCTGAATTGGGCTGAGCCCGAACAAATACAAAAAGCCCTCCAACAGTAATATAGACAAGCGAACGCTCACGCCTTGAAGTTTCTCTGAAGCAGCGTCGCAAGAAGTCTGATGGTGATGTACAGGAAGGTTGGGGGGAATATTAGGGCGCCAAGAGGTCGATTCGACCAAGGGTGAAGATGTAGGTAATCTAACAAAGAAGAAGCGTGACTTCCACCCCTTATTAGAGGAGGGCATGTCAGAAAAGAACTTATAGCCAGGCCTAGCCTGTACCATAAACACTCCCGGTTCTGAGCGTTTGAAAGAATAAAAATGGTGGAAGAGCTGAACGGTTAGGAGAATTTGGTATATGCGACATAGGATGACCGTGCCACATACATCTCTAAAAAAGTTGGGAGTAAATTGAGAGGGGCAAATGCCAAAATAGCGGCTCAGGGAAGAGATAAAAGGAGGTATAGGAAATCGAAGGCCTCCTAAAAGCTGGTCTCTAAAAACGGTCATGAAGCCTGCCGGAGGGTTCGCGGGGTGTTCATGGGGTGTAGGAACTCTAAGTTCATAGGCATCACTAAGTCGCAGATCAAACCGAATCACAAATAGGTCATGATCATCTATGTCAGAAATGAAGCACGAGTACCAAAGGGTGGCCTTACTGTCAACCATTATCGAGGTGAGGGAGGTTGGAGAAGGGGTCAGTCGAGAAGAAGAATAGCACCAAGCGTGAAGAGTCTAGAAAGGGAAGGGCCGATGCACTAGAGACGGTGAAGCAACACGAAGACGAAGGCAGTCGAAACACTCAAGGCGACGACGGTGGACTGTCTTTAGGGCTTATAAAGAGAGTTTTCCTATGGAATATCGAAAAGTTGTGTCGAGTGTATTTTTGGATAAAGCGCCCAAAGCCGTCTGATCACAGAACAACACGCTCTTCTAGGAGGTCGTGTACAAAAAGAGGTAGAGTCAGCGGCGTCATACGCCGTAAGCAATAAAGGTATGGGACAGGTGTCGATCCCCTATGAAGCGTATTAATGATGGACGTGATAAGGAAATCATGAGATAAAGCGGGTGTATGGAAACGCTTACCACACAATCTTCTTGGGAAAAGGTGAAGAAAATGGGCGGGAAAGAAATTCGAATGTGACGAGGCCATGACTGAATAAGATTTTAATATTTTTGTCCTCACAATACATCTGATGTGGTATATTTCTTGATTACAGGCGAAGTCAAAGCAATCCCTTCAGGTAATCCCTGGTCAGGCATACACCCCCAGGTCGGCAACACCTATCCTGGGCTGGAAATCACCCCCAGGTCGGCAACACCTATCCTGGGCTGGAAATCACCCCCAGGTCGACAACACCTATCCTGGGCTGGAAATCACCCTCAGGTCGGCAACACCTATCCTGGGCTGGAAATCACCCCCAGGTCGACAACACCTATCCTGGGCTGGAAATCACCCTCGGGTCGACAACACCTATCCTGGGCTGGAAATCACCCTCAGGTCGACAACACCTATCCTGGGCTGGAAATCACCCTCGGGTCGACAACACCTATCCTGGGCTGGAAATCACACCCAGTCGGCAACATTATTTCCGAACGGGTTTTATAAGAACCCTCTGTCGGCTGTTCCAGACTCTCACCTCAGTGCGAGTTATAAGTGAGCAAGGCTCTCACGCCCAACGACCTTTCAGGTCGGCTGTCCCAGACTCTCGCCTCAGTGCGAGTTATAAGTGAGCAAGGCTCTCACGCCCAACAACCTTTCAGGTCGGCTGTTCCAGATTCTCGCCTCAGTGCGAGTTATAAGTGAGCAAGGCTCTCACGCCCAACGACCTTTCAGGTCGGCTGTTCCAAACTCTCTCCTCAGTGCGAGTTATAAGTGAGCAAGGCTCTCACAGCCAACGACCTTTCAAGTCGGTTGTCCCAAACTCTCGCCTCAGTCCAAGTTATAAGTAAGCAAGGCTCTCACGCCCAACGACCTTCCAGGTCGGCTGTTCCAGACTCTCGCCTCAGTGCGAGTTATAAGTGAGCAAGGCTCTCACGCCCAACGACCTTTCAGGTCGGCTGCCCCAGACTCTCGCCCCAGTGCGAGTTATAAGTGAGCAAGGCACTCACGCCCAACGACCTACCCGGTCAGCTATCCCGTACTCTCGCCTCAGTGCGAGTTATAAGTGAGCAAGGCTCTCACGCCCAACGACCTTCCAGGTAAGTTGTCCCAGACTCTCGCCCCAATGTGAGTTATAAGTGAGCAAGGCTTTCACGCCCAACGACCTTCCAGGTCGGCTGATCCAGACTCTCGCCTCAGTGCGAGTTATAAATGAGCAAGGCTCTCACGCCCAACGACCATCCAGGTCAGTTGTCCCAAACTCTCGTCCCAGTGTGAGTTATAAGTGATCAAGGCTCTCACGCCCAACGACCTACCCGGTCGGCTGCCCCAGACTCTTGCCCCAGTGCGAGTTATAAGTGAGCAAGGCTCTCACACCCAACGACCTACCCGGTCGGCTGTCCCAGACTCTCGCCCCAATGCGAGTTATAAGTGAGCAAGGCTCTCACGCCCAACGACCTTCCAGGTCGGCTGGTCCAGACTATCACCCCAGTGCGAGTTATAAGTGAGCAAGGCTCACACGCTCAACGACTTACCCGGTCGACTGTCCCAGACTCTCGCCCCAGTGCGAGTTATAAGTGAGCAATGCTCTCACACCCAACTACCTTCGCGGTCAGTGCAATGGTTTTCTCGGCCAATATTCCTTATATCTGCCGACGCAAAATGCAACAGGCCAAGCATATTCGCAAGGCACATGCACATCTCAAGCGTCTCATTCACTGTGGACAAAGGATCATATGTTATGGGGTGAGACGAAAAGGAGGTAAGCAGATTGTCTTTATTATTTTTGTTATTTTTTGCTAGAAATATTAGAGAAACGCAGGGGTTTTATGAGAACACAATGATACACAAGAAATAGAGTGTGGAGCTACAATAAGAGGGGAATGCAAAGAGCAAGTTTTGTTTTGTTAAAATTAAAAGTACATTTTTCAAGAGTTTACATGACTACCAAAGCCAGAGGCTTGATCTTTTCTAGTTAGATGAGCTCGAACTTTAATTAGATCTTCTGTAATAAGATCGATGGTATGCTTCATCTGCCCGATAGCCTCATCTTTGATCTGTCCTTCCTCTTTCAGAAGAGCCACTTCATCCTCATGCTTCCTCTTCAAATAAATAATATACTGCGCCTGACTCTGGAAGTCCGATTGAGCTTTATGTTTAAGAGCGATTTCGGCTCGGGTTCTGGATTTGGCGGCCAACCAGAGGCTTTCCATTTCATGAGTAAGGGACGCTTGAAGATCTCTGCTTGCAGTCATCTCCAACAGGATTTCTTCTTTTTGAGCCAGTAGTTTCGTCAGAGCTGCAATTTGTTGAAGGGAGGCTTCCTCTTTCTGAGCTAATAACTCCAGTAGATGGGAAGTTTGCCGAAGTAAAGAGGCAAGGTCGCTAGATTCTGTCGGGGGCTCCATGAAGACAAGATATAGTGTTGGCAAGCAGATAGCTTAAGGTAGGAGATGCTTGGACCTTTTATAAAGAAGGAGAAGAGGAAAAAGGATTCCCTTGGAATTTAAGTCGACGCCTAGGGAACCGCATGACGTTTATGGGAAAAGAATGCGCTCGGAAGTTGAGGAGTCAACATACGCATAGAAGGAGTCCATTCATCTCCCAAGAGGGAGGGAAACATTGTAGAACGTAGATGAAAGGCAGGTCATCGGAGGACGCGGAAGTCAGGTCGCATAACTCAAGGACATAAGTCTAGTCAGTCGGACTAGAGCCTCCTTTGACTAGACTTGAGGGGAAGGCTTGTGATACGGTGCATGTTTGCGGGGTCAGTAAGATGATGTGGTTAGAAGTTAAGCTTACGTGGAGGTCAGAAGTCAAGCTTACGTGGATGTCAGAAGTCAAGATTACGTGGAGGTCAGAAGTCAAGCGCATGTGGAGGTCAGAGGTCAGGCCTACGTAGAGGTCAAAAGTCCGGCCTCCGTGGCTGGTCAGAAGTTAAGCTTATATGGCCAGGGTCAAAGTCTCAGCTGATGAGGCAAGTCGGACAATAGTCAGCCTCAATAGCAATCAGGAAGTGGGCTCACGGGCCAGGTATAGTTGAGAACTGAAGCCACAAGCTGACTATAGTTGAAGGATGGATCCCTAGGCCAGGTATGGCTAAGAAGGGGGTCCACAGGACAGATAAAGGCGCTAAAGGAAAGGCTTCGGGAGGAATACTAAACGGATATAGGTCGGGAAATAGACCAGTCGAGCAGGTTAGAACGTGCAAGCCATGGATAACAGTAGACGGATACAGGTCGGGACACAGACCTGGCGTGCAGGTCGGGACGTACAGGCCATGGATAGCAGTGGATCGAAGCAGGTCGGGAAACAGACCGATCGGGCAGGTCGGAACGTGCAAGCCAGGGATAACAGTAGACGGATACAAGTCGGGACACAGACCTGGCGTGCAGGTCGGGACGCACATGCCATGGATAGCAGTGGATCGAAGCAGGTAGGGACACAGACCTGGCGTGCAGGTCGGGACATACATGCCATGGATAGTAGTGGATCGAAGCAGGTCGGGACACAGACCTGTCGTGCAGGTCTGGACATACATGTCATGGATAGCAGTGGATCGAAGCAGGTCGGGACACAGACCTGGCGTGCAGGTCGGGACGCACATGCCATGGATAGTAGTGGATCGAAGCAGGTCGGGACACAGACTTGGCATACAGGTCGGGACGTACATGCCATGGGTTGCAGCGGATCGAAGCTGGTCGGGAAACAGACCTGACGTGCAGGTCGGGAAGTACAAGCCATGGATAGCAATAAGTTGCAGCAGGTCAGGATGCAAACTTAGAGTCCAAGCATTATCAAACAAACAAGCGAAGGAATCGTAACTGCTCGTCAGAAAATATCAGAGAATGTCAGAGAATCATCAGTGTGTCAGGGAATATGCTAACAGTCGGTGCTCATTCCCACTTTGGTTCTATCGCCAGCCTATCAGGAGAAGTCACGCGTTATTCACCGCCAGACAAAGCCTGACAACCGACATTCCCTGACACCTGCCAGGTCCCAGAAGCATCAGTTGCAATATAAAAAGGGATGTCTTGTCCCTTATGCAGGTACTCTTACTCATCATTTCTCACTATTCTTTACTTTTCGTCCATTCTCTGTGCATTCTGGGGAAAAAGTATCTGACTTGAGCGTCAGAGAGCCTGACCCGGGGACTTTTTCCCTGGTTTCTAGTCTCTAATGAACTCGTGGGCTCGTCTGAGTGTGCGCAGAGCAGCCGCGTCATCGTCCTGGTCATCTTCCTTCGTCAGCCGCTCGTGCCGACCTTTCCGGAGGAGTACCAGGTAGATCCAATGCCTCGGTGATTTTCCGTCAACTTTCAGTACACCAAGGTCCATCTTCATCCGACTCAACTTCCGGACGAGATCAGGTGATGATTTAGTCAAAATCAACTCACCGGTGACATATGCGTTGGCGTTCATTTACAGGATCATCTCTATCACTAGATTCCTCCTCTGTGAGAAGAGGAACGTTCCTACCGTACCAATGGCCGTTCATATACAGGATTATCTAGATTCCTCCTCTGTGACTGCGAGAAGAGGAACGTTCCTACCAGACCAATGGCCGTTCATTTATCTCTTTATCTAGAATCTCAAAGCGATCTTAAGACTCGCTGTTCCTTTCACTGGAATCGTGTTGACCAGGCCACAGAATTATAATTCCTCGACCAGGAGTTTTTTTTCCTTCTAAATTCACTAATTGAAGTTGACTTTCTGGTTTGTGCTCTAATTAAGATGGTACACGTCGCAGCATATTGTAAATTTTTTTTTTTTGTTTTTTGTTTGTCTTTTAAGAAAAGCACAGATGAGGATATTATAAAACTAGTAAATTATCCTACCGACTGTGAATTATATTTCCTCGACAAAAGATAACTTGCTTTAGCCCATCAATTTCATATTTACGTGATGGCTTCTCTCCATTTTTCTCCCTCGCGAGTATTTGCTCAAAGTGACTTTCAATCAGGATTGAAATGAAAGAGATGGCATCCACAAGATATAAGCGTTTATTTCAAATCATTATATAGCAGATGACATTCAAGCAGCATTAAGTTGCCCCTCAACTCCGACGTAAGCTTGCAATGGATCTTCAGGATGATTTGGCCTACCTTCAGTCGAGAAGCGGAAGCGTATGTAATCAGGATATTTGTAAGGCCTAAAACGTAAAGGATGATCTTCATCTATCAGCTCATTCGGTGCCTGAAACAGGATCTCATCCTTTGGCCGACTATTGAAAACTACAGAGCATCTTGTTTGGTGGCCAGTAACTCTCAGACGATGACGAGCAGCACGCAGCCTCCCGTTGCTCCAAGCCTATACAATTCACTTGTGTATTATGAAAAACAAGTCTGATCAGGATTGAATTGTTGTTGTTCTGTGGTATGAAATGTACATACCTGAAATGCTTCCCCAAGCATGACAGTGAAGGAGTTTGGCTGGGACACCACCCGAATCCATTCTCCATCCCTTGCCTGCACCTCCAGGCCATCTACTTCATACTGGCAGACTACAGTGAGCATGTTGGCATCAGCATGTGCCTTTATATTGACCTTTGTTTCTTGATCGAATGGAATTCCATACTCTGAAAACCGAACGCTATGAATAAGTGATTCCGCCAGAGAATCATAATGCCTTTCCACGTCCATACTTTGCAAGATCATCCTCACAACCATCAGCTCCAACTCCTGGACTTGCTTAGCAGCTGTCCAGGCAGCGTTGCTACGTAAATAAACAAAACTATTAGGATTTTGGCAATTTTTACTGAAATAATAACAGTAATGGTGAGACAGGCTGGTACCTGAAGGTGGGATTCCCGTCAGGCCACATGAGGGAGGTGAACTCCTGGACGCTGTGGAGGCTGGGGGAGTCCTCGATACGCAAGCTATCGAAGGGCGCATGGGGACTCTGGTAGATGTAACCGTGGTATGGCAGTCCGACGTACTCGTTCCTAATCTTGATCTCCCTTGGAAGTTTGAACAACTCAGGCAACACACCGCGGAAAAGTTGGTCCTTGGCGCCCTCGCTCACCGCGTCGTAGATGGCCTCAAAGCAGCCGAAGGACTCCAGGGCTGACATCAACTGCTCACGAGCAGCGTCCCAGCTCCCGCCGCCGGGGCTGCTCAGCGACAGCCCGCGGAAGTCAACACTCGGAATGCGGAGGTGGCTACCATCAGAGGCCATTGTACTTCCTTGCATCAGGCTTCGGCGATTGTTGCCATTTTATAGTGCATTGAAAGGATGTGGGTTAGAGTGGGTACAGTCTATTGACCATAGAATTCGTACCATATATGGTATATAAATATAATTATAAAATAAAAAATAAAAAAAATACATAAAATAAGAAAATTATAAAATACTAGAAAATAAATAAATATTTTCTAATAATAATTATTATCTAATAATTAAGAAACAAATAAATATTTTCTAATAATTATTATTATTTAATAATTAAAAAATAAATAAGTATTTTCTAATAATAATTATTCTCTAATAATTAGGAAACAAATAAGTATTTACTAATAATAATTATTTCCTAATAACTAGGAAACAAATAAGTATTTACTAATAATAATTATTTCTTAATACGTCCCCTCAAGATGGTGTCCCAAAAATGACATCAATCTTGCTGCAAATAGCAAACAACCGAGGTCGAGAAAGTAACTTGGTAAGTGCATCAGTCAACTGATCCTCAACAGGAATATAAGTAACTCGTAGTTCGGAGGCATATAATAGCATTGAGGAGAAGTTGATCCTGACGGAGCCAGAGAATATGATCAAGATTCGCCTGAGGAAGCATGGCGTCTGTAGGCGTTATCTGCGCAGGGGGGGCAGAGAAGTGAGCCATCAACAAAACCCAGTAAATCATATCCGAATAGAAGAGACGTGAACTGCACACGCCAAGCAGAGTAATTGGAGGTGGTGAGTTTCAATAGTGCTTGAGCATTGACGTTAAGAACCACAAGGGCGGAAGGTAAATCAGGAGTATTTGTGAGAGATAGTCGGCGAGTGATGTCGTCGGCGGCAACAATTGTAGAAGGCGGCTGGTGGATATTGTGGAGAAAAGAAAAAAAAATTATTGTTAAGCATAGCGCTCTGATACCATGTTGACGATAGAATTTGTACCCTTTATTAATGATAATATGTGGTATATAAATACCATTACAAAGTGAAAAATAGAAAAAATACATAAAATAGGAAAATATATAAAATACTAGAAAACAAATAAGTATTTCCTAATAATAATTATTCTCTAATAATTAGGAAATAAATAAGTATTTCCTAATAATAATTATTCTCTAATAATTAGGAAATAAATAAGTATTTTCTAATAATAATTACTTCTTAATACAATCGCTTACGACAACCTGTAATGTTTATAAAGAGTGTCTAGTAGCCCGGGAGCTACGCGGAAGGATATTTTATGGTGACATCTGAAGCACAATCCGTATTTAAGGTGTATTTATAAGATCTTTTATCGAAATGAAATACATAATCATGGAATGCGGACTTCTGGATTGTGACAGATCGTCTGTCATAAGTAATTTATCCTAACAATCAATTAAAAAATTTTATAGAGTTAGACCAATCATCCCAAATCTAGTAATATTTGATTTATTAATTATTTATTTATTTTTTAATAAAGAGCATCCAATATCAGTCTTGCGTAGCTAGATGGAAGATTATAAGTGAAGGATGTAAAATATGACACCTAAAATAAACCTTAAGGGAATTTTTATGAAATTTTAGAAATTTTTTTAAAATTAATCGGAGCTCGTATGATGAGTTTAAGGGGATTAATTATTAAACCAAGGGAAAGTTTGTTTAAGCTACCCCATTTAAACGAGTAAAAGTTAAATTTTTCTTTTCTTTTTCTTTTCTTTATTTCCCTTACCCGTGCCCTACAGCTCCCAACGCTGACTCCGCCGAACCCGATTCCTTCTCCTCTCCCCTAAACGACGCACCGCTGGCGCCGCCTCACGCCTCTTCCTCTTCCCCCCGCGTACAAAAAACCCCTCGGCCAAGGAGTCTCGTTCCTTCTTCTCGCCTCTGCCGAACCTTCTTGGAACCGACGTCAATTTCCTCTCTTTCCCCTTCTTTGCGTCTCCTCCGCGAAAAAGCAGTATCACGCCGACGCCGTGAAATCCATCGTCGGCCAAGCCCTAGATCTGTCCGAATCGCGTCGTTGCCACCGTGTGCTGACAGTCGGCATCGTCGTTCATCCACGCGAGCAACCGACGATCGCAAGGGTCCTCCTCACCAACGCCGAATATCCCTGCCCTAACGGTGAGTGGAGGCTCTTGATTTGGATCTTCCTTCTCCCTCACTGTGGTCATGTCTTTGATGCTACCCGTGCCCTAGATTTGATTCGTCGGACCTTCCTTCCCTCCGTGCGATCGCCGACCACCTTGGCCGACGCCTGATCACCACTGAACATCGTCTGAGGGACATCTCAATGGCACCCACTACTGATCCAGCCGACTATTGCTGATCTACAGTCGACGCTACCCTTTTTGTCGTGAGCAGCCAACACTGATACCTCACCCCTCTTTCCTTTGTTTTCTACGAGCAATTAAATTGAGGTAAGCTACGTTGTGGATCAATGAACATTTTAGGGATAGTTTGGCTGATTGTTGATGTTGGCGTTAAATGGGTTCATTCACTGATTGTGATTTAAGGTGTTGAAGAAGCAGTGAGCTCCCTCTCCACTGATCATAGGGGAGTACTCTACTGCCTTGCTGCCATATTAGAGGAAATCCGCTGGTACAAAGATTAGCTTCTTTGCAGTGTCGGCAACAAAATTATGGCAGCAGTAACACCCGGCTAGCATTTTTAGCAGTCGCTCTCCCTGGTCGTGAGTGAATAGAGAAGGTATTGTAGTAGGGTAAGTAGTTTCCAGCAAGGGTAGTTGTATTCTGTTAAACTAGATTTTTAACAGTAATCAATTAAGGAAATGATAATGCTGGGTTGAACCTAATTCAATCAAGAAATTGATATTTGATGGATATGATAATTAGGGTTAAAATGTTGGATCTAATCTAAGCTTCGAGTTAGATCTGATTTATTTAGTCAACCGAGATTTAATGAATGTATTAGGGTTCCTAGTAAATAAGAATTTGGTTTAGCTAATTGTTATATATGGGAGTAGCTAAATTATATGTGTTGTTACAGGACTCTGATTTGCGAGGAGCTATCATACATGGGATTACCTTTTGCACGCGCTATAGTGGAAGTGGGTACCTTGACTTATCTCTTTTGATAATGTCATGTTGATATGCATAGTAGATTATAGCCACTAGTAATGATTATGTTTATTTTTACTTTGGTATGTCACTACATGATACCTATTGCATGCTTTTATCTATTCTGTATTTATGTTTTATACCCTCTTGATTATTGTCATGATTATTTATGCTCATAGAGGTAGTGACATACCATGCCTTATGATATACCGAACTAGACATTTACCATATCTGACACGTGTACCCAGATCTTCTTTTTTTTATCCATGTATTCTTTTTGGGTACATATTTTATGGAGGTAGATATGGTCAGGATCTTCATGTTTAGTGTCATGCACCATCTTGCATGATTGTATGCTGAGCGATTGACAGCTCCATTATTGTTGAGCTCATCGCCAATTACATGGATTTGCACACACAACTACTCATGGGTTAGTGGTATATCAGGCAGGGTGTGTGACAGTTTACTCTGTCAGTGCTCCGCTGGTCCACTCATGGGTAGCGTGACGTAGCGTGGTAGCATGACAGGGGTCCCTCTGCTGGACTGTTTCAGGGAGATGAGAGCATTGAGCTCCCCCACTTATGATTTGGGGTAGGAGGATAGGTGTACTCCGACAACATCCTGTCCATTTGGTCACTCATCAGGAGCAGTACTGGTAGAGTGAACTGTTGGCATAGCCCTACCCACTCGGTCTCACCATCGTGTGTGAGATGGTTGACTGGCATAAGAGGTGATCATGTCATTTGCATCATATGCATTATTACATTTATTGCTTGTGTTTGCTGCACTTTGTTTGCTGCATATTTGGTGGATGCATATGATTTACATGCATACATGAGAGGTATCTAGTCTGACGACCTTTATGTCAGGATAGGAGACACTGGTGAGTACAGTTTTCTTCAGCCCTTTTCAGTTTTGCATTTCCAGCTTTTGTCCAGGAGACTGTACTTCATGATTATTACTATTAGTTATAGTTTACTATGCATGTCAGCTTAGTATCCGTTGAGTGTTAGACTCACCCCGTTGATATAGTTTAGGTTAAAGCTGTCAGGAGGTTCCAGTCGCTAATCCCCCACCACCTGTCGCGACGGGTTTCAGTTTTGGATATTGTGTTTCCTTGTTATATATTTTTATATACTTGTGATGTAGGATTGTACTCGAGGATTTTTATCGAGTTTTGGTCTACTGCCTTTGTTTTCCACCACGTTGGATTTTCTGTTGTGGGTTTACTTTTCCATCGCCGTAGTGGAGTAGGTCTTATTTAAATAAACTATGTGGTTGTGTCAGCCATAGGCTGAGTTAATATAAGTTGCATGAATTGTTAGTTATTTTTGTTGTTATTGTTCCAGTCGTGTTGGCCAAGATTTGTGTGGCTCGGAGGGCTTTGTAGTAATGTTTCAGATTGTCACCGGATAGGGGAGATGCTGTCGAAATTTCCTCTAGTAGGGACTCCCCCGGGGCGTGACAATTCTTTTGGTATCAGAGCGAAGTTTTCCGATGCTTGCTTTCCAGGATTTGGATTTTCGAGTTTAGTGAGCTAATTTGGGTAATTTTCGGAGTTGTACAGATTTCTGTCGATCTTTCTCGTTTCGGAGTTCCAAGGTCATAAATTGGAACTGGACAGCGATGGAACATCTCCAGACGACAAATAGATAAAATGTTAATTTTTATAATTTTGATACTTGTAGTAATATCTGGGCCATAATTTAACATATATGAAGCGTAATACACATGTTCCCGCTCCAAGACATGGTGCAGGACAGCCACACAAGAGGACGTTGGAATCCCTGGTAGCAGAGTCGTCAGAGATGTCTACGGGAGTTGAGCATGTCAATCAGGGGTAGACTCTTTATGGTGTTGCAGGTGCGTCAGGCTCCCAGACCCCGATGACTTCTTTAGAGGTACCTACCTTAGCTGTACCCGTCGTACCCACCCCTACCGTATTTACGGTACCACCACCGGTACCACCGGCATACCCGGCACCTACTCCAGTTGTGCCCACTGTGTACCCGACACCACCACCACCGGGGCCTACTGCACACCCGGCACCCGCACCAGCAGTAGCAGTTGCTCCACATCTGATACCACCATCTACCGTATCTCCAGCCGCGCCCACCTATATTGACCCTGCAATGCCCCACCACCTAAACCCTAAACCCTAACAGATAAAGAATTTGCCTATAACAGATAAAGAAACAGGACCACAGGATTGAGTCCTTCTATGATTGTCAATGGGTGAAACTCATATGGGGTTCTGGACTTAGCCTTATTCCACGTGTGAGACGATTTAGTTCTAAAACAGATGATATGACAGAGCATCTTCAAAAAATTCATGAGCAGGTGAAACTGATAATTCTAAATAGCAATACCAAGTACAAAACTCAAATTGACAGTCATTGTAGTCAGGTACTTTTTAAGGTAGGAGATTATATCTTGGTTATTTTAACTCATGATCGTTTCCCTATTAGCGAGTACAATAACCTGAAGGAATAGAAGATTGGACCGTATGAGATATTGCAGAAGATCAATGACAATGCATACATGTTGCACCTTCCTAATCATTTGAAGACGTCTAATATCTTCAAGCACTTGACTCCGTACTCGGTGGATGTTGATGATGCTACTATGAGCTCGAGAGCGAGTTTTTTTCAACTCGAGAAGACTGATACATGATCGACCCAACATGGCCCCTTGAACTTCAAAGGATAACTTTTGACTCGGAACTCAAAATCAGACTTTGTCGAATCTCGTCTGTGTAGAATTCAGAGGTCTACATTTATTATCGGGGAACTTGTAACCACCAAATTTTAGGCCCAAAAAACAACGTTTAGACCATTGTTCGAGCCTTCAAAGATTTTATTACTATTTTTTAATTATTTTTATTTTTATAATATTTAGGATAATTTTGATATTTCTGTTAATTATGAGTTCTTGTTTGTCTATATCAGTGTCTTGTTCTATTAATTTTTATTTTTGTCAAGAGATTTCCTTTTTTAAAAAAATCTCTTTTCTTTCGATTATTGTTGAAAGATTTCCTTTTCTAGAAAGATTTTTTTTTCTTTCTATACTAGATTGAATTGAATTGAAGTCCATTATGATTTCTTTCTTTTCCTAGTCTTAGTGTCACAGTCTATATAAATATGTTATATGTATATTTAGTGGTTTGAGAAATTAATCCTTTATCCTAAATAATAGTTTTCTTTTTTATGGTTTCTCATTTTATTTTCTCCTTAAATCTCCTTTCTCGTTAGCCAACAGGATAATTGTTGTCTAGTCTAATGTCATCTATATAGTTGTAGAAGGGGGTCGTTGAATAATGCCGAGAGGCCTGAATCGTCTGGAGAACCTGCGAGGAGTAAAAGAATGAGGGAGGAGTTAGAATGGAGGTGGGAGTGTCCCAGTTTATCCACTCCGATGCTCAAATTAGTCTATGGCATGAGATAAAGAAGGTAAATAGTAGTAAAGTAATGAAAATAGATGTGTGTCCATATATTTGCATCTCATGGTCCGTGAGGACAGGCTCCTTTTATAACACAAATGAATGGGATCTCATATTCGCGGTTGTCATAAGAAATGGTGACAAGATGTCATATTCCGATAAGAAGGATGTCCCATAATTATATCAAAAGATCAAATTACTCATATTTGGTACTGATCCTGTCCGAACGCTGAATCAACGGACGCTGGGCACGTGGCGCTCTCCGCGTTGCTGATGTAGATCCCCGACTGGTCGTACTGACCTCCGGAGTACCTGCAAGGAAGTCGGGCCGGGAAGGGGTTCCCAGCGACGACCCTCCGATGCTCAAGTCAGGTAAGTGGACAACAAAGAAGTGGCTCCGAATATCGTAGAATGCGTACATCCGGCGAAGTATAAGGCTCCTTATATAGAGCTGTGAAGGAGCTCACGCACACATACCGAGGTGAATACGTGTCCTCAGCCCATACCTCGGTATGTGCTTGTCAGACAAGCTTACCTGACACCATACTGCTACAGTCCGAGCACGTCTCTGATGTGACAAGGGAACCCTCTGTCATAAGATCCTGTGTATGGCCCAATCGTCGAACATACCCGTTGTCAGAAGATGTTCCCTTGTCCTTTTGTCTCCTCACTCCATGCCGAGTGTCCGGCCGGTCGTAGTCCCCTTTCATCCGGCCGGTCATATGTGTTGGTCCACTTAGGAGATTCCTAGTAGTGTACTCTGTGGAGACTGTTCACAATATTGCTATTTTATGCCTTCGGCCGAGCGGACCACCCGCTCGGCCATACAACCCTGTTCAACATGAGCGTCGGAACCCTGACTTCTCGCCGGGTGCCTTTGACTCCGATGAGACCCCGTTCGGCCGACCGGTCTTCCCTTTCTCCGGTCGGCCATTCGACCCTTTGACTTCCATGTGGCGTTGACTTCCCCCCCAGGGGGGTCCCTGTTCTTACCGCCGAATCACTTGCCTCCCCTTCAAGTCTAGTCGAAGGAGGCGATTAGTCCGACTGACTGGACCATCAGTTGGATCGAGCGGCGTGCTGCAACTACCATCCGCTCGGAAACCAGGGGCAGCCAAAACGCCAGTCAACGCCACCATTACTCAGCATCTCTTCGAATTTTCCGCCAATCTCCATCATTAAGGTCTAGCAAGCGCTCATTAAATACGTTCCAATGGTTGAATGCCACGTGGCGGTGTTGTCGTCATCGTACGGCGGCGGCGTGGTGTTTTGATGGGATCGAGACGGTTCGAAATGAACGGCGCGATGCGTGCTCCGATTCCCGCGACCTGGATCCAACGGTGGAGGCCGCTCGGGCTCCACCCTATAAAAGCTTAGTTTTCTTTCCTTCGGCTCACATCTGCTGTCGCGTGGATTCCTCTTGCGTTCCAGACTTCCGACGATCTTGCGCTTCTGTTTCCGACGATCTCCGGTGTTCTTCCTCCTCTTCGTTGTAAGGTTCTTCTTCTTTCTTTCTTTGGTTCTAACGTTTTCTTTGCATTTCTTTCCCAAGTTTTCGCCCGCGAAGTACTGTTTCGTTGCCATCTTCTTCCTTTTATCCACTTTCTTTCGCCTTTTTTGACTTCATCCGCTCGGACCATGGCTAGCTCTTCCCAACCATAAGACCAAGACCTCGGCCCATGGTATACTACCATGGAGTCGCGCTTCGATCGGTGCGACGCCGATCTTTTGATAGAAAATTTTGACATCCCTTCTGATTTCGAAGTCATTTTACCCGGTCCCTCCGCTCGGCCTCATAAACCGCCGCGCGGAGCCTTTTGTGTTTTCCGCGACCAGTTCATAGCCGGTCTGCGATTTCCCATTCATCCTTTCATCGTTGACGTCTGCAACTTTTTCGGCATTCCGCTCGGAAGCCTAGTCCCCAATACCTTCCGCCTTTTATGCGGCATCGTTGTCCTGTTCAAAATCCACAATATCCCCCTCCGACCGGAGGTTTTCTATTATTTTTATTAACCTAAACAGTCCGAGCTGGGCACCTATATGTTCCAGGATCGGCCCGGTCTAGTTTTCTTCAATAAACTTCCTTCTTCCAATAAGCATTGGAAAGAATTTTATTTCTACCTCCGCATGCCCGAGCGGGCCTCCTTCCTGACGAAATGGCAGATCGGACCACTAACCTCCCCAGAGCTCAAAAGATTCAAGACCCGGCCGGATTATATACACGCTGCCAATATGCTTGCCGGTCTTCGGTTCGACATCAACAAATTCCTCCCAGAAGGGGTTATGTATATATTCGGCTTGAGTCCGATCAGAACCCCCCTTCCGAGCGGCTTCAGTAAGAATTTTACTTGTGCATTCGCTTTAATTGCTAACTGATTTCCTCCTTTTTCCTTTGCAGCAAACATTGTCATGGAGTCGGTGATGACTGGAATTCTGAAAAAGAAGGCGGCGGCACTTGAAGCCACGGCGGCCAAGGAAATGGAGACGCTCGGCATCGAGCCGGTCGGCTCTAACGAAGAAGAGAGCGGGACAAATGCTGGGGAGTCGGCCGCTCAGGCTTCTCTCCCAGAGCCAGCGGCTGGCGCAAGTGCTAGCCAAGAGCCTTCCGCTCGGGGAGAGGCCTCCGTTCCGGAAGAAGAGCGGCCTCTCCAACAAAAGAGGCGCCGAGTGGAGACTCCTCTTCGGTCAGTCACGTCCGCGGTTCAGCCGTCCACCCGGCCCACTGCAAGCGCTCGCGGAAAGACTGCAGAGGTCGAGGCTATTTCGTCCAACCGGACCCCATCTCAATTGGACACACCGGCAGATCCTCTTGAGGTCGTCCCTGTCAACGTTCTTCCGCCCGCTCCCCACCGAGTCGAGTGTTCAACAATTTTATCCCAATTTTCGGTGCCGGCCTCCGATCCTCTTCCAACCTCCGCCCGGACGACCCCTGGTCATGGCCGCACTGTTAGGGTTACACTTCACCTTCCGACTGAAGAATTGCTACCCGAGGCCGATCGTCCAACCGTGCCCGAGCACACAATCACCCTGAAGGGGCCCCTAGCCGAGATGTGGGCCGACGCTCGGGCGTGCGTCGCGATGATCCCCCTCCGCAATTTGGCTATCAGCCATATGCAAGAGGCCACGGGGGTAAGTTCGTTTTCTTCCAAGTTTTGTATGCATTCCTTCCGATCGGCCACTAACAACTTCTATTTTCTTTTTTTCGTCAGAGATGGGTGGAGGAGATAGCTGTCTCCAACCGTCTGGCGATGATGGACAAAGAATTAAGGATACTGAAGGCTGCAGCCGGTCCGTCCGGCTCACAAGGTCCATCGTACGCCGAGCTGCAAAAGGAGCTCAAAAAGGTTCAAGATTTGTTGGCGGCCGAGCAGAAGAAGACGGCCGATCAGGCCTACGCTTTGGCCGAGCTCGAGCGCGTGAATAAATCTCTAGATCGCAAGATAAGCCTAGCGACCGAGCGGAAGAACACACTATCTCCGACCTGGAGAAGAAGAATGTTGAGGCTCGGGGCTTGGAGGAGAAGGTTAAAGAGTTGATGGATCAACTGGCTAACGAGAAGGTTGCCCGAACAGACGAGGTGACAAAGCTCGAGGCTGTTGTACAAGAACACATGGCAGCCGCCGATGCTTCCCGAGCGGCCTTTAAAGAGTACCAGGAGGTCGAACCAAGCCGGGTCGCCGTCCTGAAACAGAAATACATCCGTTCGGCCGAATTTTTGAAGAAGGTCTGCGAGCATATGTATATGGCCTTCGAGCTTGCCATGAATGCCACGACGGAATACTTGAAGTCCAAGGGGCAACTTCTCGAGTCCGCAGTCATCCCGGCTAAGGACCAGGCAACACTTCTCAACAACATCCCGACGACGCTTTATGATTATTTGGAGTAGTTTATATGTAATCCAGCCGCTCGGCTAAAAAACTATCACTTTTTGTAACTAGGTCGTTCAGCCTTATTTTCTATAACTCTGCCTTTCCCTTTGCTAATCCATATGCGTGTTGTCCGCTCGGCTCGCTAACTACCGTTTATATTCGCCTGCTTCACCTCGTAGTTTTCCCTTCATCCCACCTTTCTTGTGTTCGAAAGGGGTTTTTACGAAGTATTTCGCGTGACTAGTTTGCTCGGCTGAAGGTATACTTTTTCACAAATGGAATTTTTCGCAAGTTATTCGCCAAGTACCATTGGTTACTTGGCCACTCGGCAAAACTATCCCTCAGTCGACTTTATTGTCTTAGTCAATGCGACATGATATTTAACGTCGGAGCTCGACGGTATTCCGCTCGGAAGATTTATAGACGCCGGCTCGTCTCTCGATTTTTAACGTCGAAGCTCGACGGTCTTCCGCTCGGAGGGTTTATAGACGCCGGCTCGTCTCTCGATTTTTAACGTCGGAGCTCGACGGTCTTCCGCTCGGAGGGTTTATAGACGCCGGCTCGTCTCTCGATTTTTAACGTCGGAGCTCGACGGTCTTCCGCTCAGGGGGTTTATAAACGCCGGTTCGTCTCTCGATTTTTAACGTCGAGGCTCGACGATCTTCCGCTCGGAGGGTTTATAGACGCCAGCTCGTCTCTCGATTTTTAACGTCGGAGCTCGACGGTCTTCCGCTCGGGGGGTTTATAGGCGTCGGCTCGTCTCTCGATTTTTAACGTCGGGGCTCGATGATCTTCCGCTCGGAGGGTTTATAGACGCCGCTCGTCTCTCGATTTTTAACGTCGGAGCTCGACGGTCTTCCGCTCGGGGGGTTTATAGACGCCGGCTCGTCTCTCGATTTTTAACGTCGGGGCTCGACGATCTTCCGCTCGGAGGGTTTATAGACGCCGGCTCTCGATTTTTAACGCCGGAGCTCGACGGTCTTCCGCCGGGGTTTATAGACCGGCTCGCCTCGATTTTTAACGTGGGCTCACGATCTTCCGCCGAGGGTTTATAGACGCCTTGCTCTCGATTTTAACGTCGAAACTCGACGGTCTTCCGCTGAGGGTTTATAGACGCCTGCTCGTCTCTTTAACGTCTGAGCTCGACGGTCTTCCGCTCGGAGGGTTTATAGACGCCGGCTCTCTCGATTTTAACGCCGGAGCTCACGGTCTTCCGCCGGGGTTTATAGACGCTGGCTCGCCTCTCGATTTTTAACGTCGGGGCTCGGCGATCTTCCGGAGGGTTTATAGACGCCGGCTCGTCTCTTGATTTTTACGTCGGAGCTCGACGGTCTTCCGCCGGAGGGTTTATAGACGCCGGCCTCGATTTTTAACGCCGGAGCTCGGCGGTCTTCCGTCCGAAGGGTTTATAGACTCGACGCCTCTCGATTTTTAACGTCGGAGCTCGACGGTCTTCCGCTCGGGGTGTTTCGGCTCGCCTCTCGATTTTTAACGCCGGGGCTCACAATCTTCCACTCGGAGGGTTTATAAACGCCGGCCTCTCGATTTTTAATGTCGGAGCTCGACGGTCTTCCGCTCTGAGGGTTTATAGACGATCTGTCGCTCGACGTCTTGAGCTCGACGGTCTTCCGCTCGAGGGTTTATAAACGCCGGCTCGCCTCTCGATTTTAACGCCGGAGCTCGACGGTCTTCCGCCGGAGGGTTTATAAAGGCGGCTCGGCTCTCGATTTTAACGTCGGAGCTCGACGATCTTCCGCTCGGGGTTTATAGACGGCTCGCTCTCGATTTTAACGCCGAGCTCGACGGTCTTCGCCGAGGGTTTATGACGCCACTGCCTCTCGATTTTTAACGTCGGAGCTCGACGGTCTTCCGCTCGGAGGATTTATAGACGTCGGCTCGTCTCTCGATTTTTAACGTCGAAGCTCGACGGTCTTCCGCTCGGGGGGTTTATAGACGCCGGCTCGTCTCTCGATTTTTAACGTCGGGGCTCGACGATCTTCCGCTCGGAGGGTTTATAGACACCGGCTCGTCTCTCGATTTTTAACGTCGGAGCTCGACGGCCTTTAAGGCTAATTTTGACACTGTCGTTCGGCGAAGCTATTTGCCATCCTTTTTATCATTTTGCTTCCTGTATTACAAGGACATGGACGACCCACAACATATATAAAATTACATTTAGCGCACCTCTCATCCAGCTCGGTACGGCTGGAGATGATTTGCACTCCATGGTCGGTCCAGCCGCCGTCCGTCTTCATCCTCCAAATAATAAGCACCCGAGCGGAGCTTCTCGATGACTTTGAAGGGGCCCGCCCAAGGAGCTTCCAGCTTGCCAACGTCGCCGACCGACTTTACTTTCTTCCAGACAAGATCGCCAACCTGAAATGCTCTGGGGATTACGTGCCGGTTGTAGTTTTACTTCATCCATTGTCGGTACGTCATCAGCAGGACGGACGCCTTGGCTCGCTCTTCGTCGACCAGATCAAGCTCCATGTTCCTCCGCTCGGCATTATTATCATCATCATAATTCTGGATCCGGACGGACTCGACGCCGACTTCGACAGGAATAACCGCTTCGCCGCCATACACCAAATGGAAAGGCGTGACGCCCGTTTCCTCCTTTGGGGTCGTTCGGATGGCCTATAAGACGTCTGGCACTTCATCCACCCAGCTTCCTCCCAAATTGTCGAGCCGAGCTCGCAGAATGCGAAGAATTTCTCGGTTGGCTACTTCGGCTTGACCATTGCTTTGGGGATATGCCACGGACGTGAAGTGTTGCTCAATGTCGTAGCTTTTGCATCAATCTTCGAGCAACTTTCCTGCGAACTGCCGCCCGTTATCGGAAACAAGTCGACGGGAGATGCTGAACCGGCAGATGATGTGTTGCTATATAAACTTTTTGACCATCTGCTCGGTGATCCTGGCCAGTGGCTTTGCCTACACCCATTTGGTAAAATAGTCGACAGCCACCAGTAGAAACTTCCGCTGACCGGTCGCCATAGGAAATGAACCCACAATATCCATCCCCCATTGGTCGAACGGACATGAGACGGTAGCAGCTTTCATTTCCTCTGCCGGTCGGTGGGAGAAGTTGTGATACTTCTGGCAGGAAAGGCACGTCGCGAAGGTCCGAGCGGCGTCTGCTTGCAGGGTTGGCCAAAAGTATCCGGCCAACAAAATCTTCCTAGCCAACGATCGTCCGCCCGGATGCCCTCCGCACGATCCTTGATGCACTTCTTGGAGGATGTACGCCGCGTCTTCCGAGCTCACGCATTTCAACAGCGGACGGGAGAAAGCCTTCTTATAGAGTTGATCTCCAATAAGCGTGAACCGACCGGCTCTCCTTCTTAATTGCTGGGCTGCTTCCCGATCGGATGGTGTAGCCCCTGAGCGCAGAAACTCTATGATTGTTGTCCTCCAGTCGCTCGGAAACGCGAGGCCCTCCATCCGGTCGACATGTGACACCAAAGATACTTGTTCAATTGGCTGCTGGATGACGACCGGCGTTATTGAACTTGCCAGTTTGGCCAATTCATCTGTCGCCTGGTTTTCCGCTCGGGGTATCTTCTGGATAATGACCTCTCTGAAATTGGCCTTGAGCTTTTTGAAGGCTTCAGCGTAGAGTTTGAGCCGAGCGTTGTTAATTTCAAAAGTACCAGAGAGCTGCTGAGCAGCCAACTGAGAGTCTGAATGCAGCGTCACTCGTCCGGCCCCCACATGTCGGGCGGCCTATAAGCCGGCTATAAGGGCCTCATACTCTGCTTCGTTATTTGTAGCTCTATAATCCAGCCTGATGGATAAGTGCATCTTTTCTTCTTGAGGAGAGAGTAATAGTACGTCAATCCCGCTTCCGAGCCGAGTGGACGATCCGTCCACAAATATTTTTCACATGGCTTCGGGCTCTGGCTTTTGTACTTCGGTGACAAAATCTGCTAAGGACTGCGCCTTAATCGCCGAGCGGGGTTGATACTGAATATCAAATTCGCTCAACTCCGTGGTCCATTTAATGAGCCGTCCGGACGCTTTTGGATTCAACAGCACTCTTCCCAATGGGCTATTTGTCCGGACGATGATAGTATGGGCCAAGAAATAGGGACGGAGGCGCCGAGCGGCGAGGATCAAAGCAAAAGCCAGCTTCTCGAGCCCAGTGTAGCGAGATTCTGCGTCCTTTAAAATATGACTTAAGAAATACACGGGTTCTTCTCCGCTCGCCCTTACTAATGCCGAGCCGACTGCATGCTCAGTTGAAGATAAATAGATACAAAGTGGCTCACCCATAACTGGCTTGGCTAGCACAGGCAGAGAGTTCAAGTATGTTTTCAGATCTTCGAATGCCCGATCGCATTCTTCGTCCCAGTGAAACTTAGTGGCTTTGCGCAAAATTTTGAAAAAAGGTAGGCTCCGGTCAGCAGTCTTGGAGATGAATCTGGACAAAGCAGTTATCCGACCGGTCAAGCGCTGCACTTCCCTCAGATTTCTTGGGGGCGGCATATCTTGTAGTGCTTTCACTTTGCTGGGATTTGCCTCGATGCCCCGCTCGGTCATTATGTATCCGAAGAAACGCCCGTCTTTTGCTCCGAACAGACACTTCTGAGGGTTCAGCTTAACTCCATACCTCCTCAACGTTCGAAAAGTCTCCTCCATGTCTTTAAAGAGATCGGCCGCTCGGACCGACTTGATGAGAATGTCATCCACATATACTTCCAGATTTCATCCGATCTTCTCCTTGAACACTTTGTTCATCAAGTGCTAGTAAGTTGCTCCCGCATTCTTCAGTCCGAACGGCATCACATTGTAGCAGTACGTGCCGTCAGCTGTAACAAAGCTAACCTTCTCTTGATCTTCTCTGGCGAGCGGCACTTGATGGTAGCCCTGATAAGCGTCGAGCATGCATATCAACTCGCAGCCGGCTGTGGAGTCCACCAATTGATCGATCCGGGGCAGGGGATAAAAATCCTTTGGGCACACCTTGTTAAGATCCCGGAAATCGATGCACACTCTCCACTTGTTGCCCAGCTTGGAGACTAGTACCACGTTCGCCAACCAGCTCGGGAACTGGACTTCGTGTATGTGGCCGGCCTCCAGGAGTTTCTCGACCTCCACTCGGATGATTGCATTTTGTTCGACGCTGAAGTCCCTCTTCCTTTGCTTCACCGGCCGAGCGTCCGGTCGGACGTGGAGCTCGTGCTGTGCTATACTCAGTGAAATTTCGGGCAGCTCATGCGTCGACCAGACGAAGACATCACAGTTTCTCTGGAGGCATTTGACCACTTCCTCTTTCTGGCTTGCCTCCAGATCGGTCGCAATGAATGTGGTGGCCTCCGATCGGGTCGGATGGATCTGTACTTCTTCTTTTTCTTCATACACCAAAGAGGGAGGTTTTTCAGTTATGGTGTTTACCTCAATCCGGGGCGCCTTCCGAGCAGAATTGGCTTCTGCTCGTACCATCTCGACATAGTATCACCGAGCTGCCAGTTGATCTCCTCGTACTTCTCCCACTTTGTCTTCGACCGGGAACTTGATCTTCTGGTGGAAAGTGGAGACGGCCGCTCGGAATTCACTGAGAGTCGGTCGTCCCAATATTACGTTGTATGCCGACGGAGAGTCCACCAAGACGAAGTTTGCAGTCCTTGTCCTTCTGAGCGGCTCCTCTCCCAGCGAAATGGCCAGCCGGATCTGTCCGACCGACAGAACTTCGTTGCCCGTAAACTCATAGAGGGGGGTTGTCATGGGCAGCAGCTCGGCTCGATTAATTTGCAATTGGTCGAAGGCCTTTTTGAATATGATGTTGACCGAGCTTCCTGTATCAATGAAAACGCGGTGAATAGTGTAGTTGGCTATTACCGCTTTGATGAGGAGAGCGTCGTCATGTGGCACTTCGACTCCCTCCAAGTCCTTGGGCCCGAAACTGATTTCGGGTCCGTTCGCCCTTTCTTGGCTGCAGCCGACCGCATGGATCTGGAGTTGCCTGACGTTAGCCTTCCTTGCTCGGTTAGAGTCTCCTCCGGTCGGCCCACCAGCTATAATGTTGATTTCACCTCGGGAAGTGTTATTTCTGTTTTCTTCTTCCCGAGCGGATGGTCTAGGCCGCTCCCTAAACATCCGGGGATTGTCTTCACGCCTCGGAGTATGATGCCGCTCGGGAGTCTGTCTTTGCCACCTGTCGGGTATCATCTAATCGGCTTCACGAGGGCGTTGTCGCCTGTCGGATGATGGCGATCGACGGCCAACACTCCTGGGAACAGGGTGAGCGATCAGGGGAAGGCTCCGGCAATCTCTTGTATTGTGCGTGTCCGTCCGGTGGAATGAGCAGAGCATAGGCGTCCATTTCTTTTTAGGCTTGGGCCGCTCGGCAGACACTTCTTGAATGGCGTGGGATCTTATATGTTGCAGGGGGCGAGCTGCTTCGGCTCGCGGTCCTCTGGGCGGCTGATGTGCCGTGTGCTACTTCCGCTTGGTAATGGGCGTCCGCTCGGTTAGAGTTTCCTTCCTTCGTGCCGCTTGGGATTCCTCCACATTGATGTATTCGTTGACCCGGTGTAGCATATGGTCGTAGTCCCGGGGCGGCTTCTGAATGAGTGAGCGGAAAAAGTCCCCGTCCACGAGGCCTTGCGTAAATGCGTTCATCATTGTCTCGGAGGTGGCTGTTGGAATGTCCATGGTCACCTGGTTGAATCGCTGAATATAAGCTCTGAGCGACTCTCTGGGCTCTTGCTTGATGGCGAATAAGCTGACGCTAGTCTTCTGGTAGCGCCGACTGCTTGCAAAATGGTGGAGGAAGGCCGTTCGAAAGTCTTTGAAACTTGAGATAGATCCGTCCGGCAGTCTCCGAAACCACCGTTGAGCCGATCCCGAGAGGGTGGTTAGAAAAACTCGACACTTCACCCCATCTGTGTATTGATGAAGGGTAGCCGTATTGTCGAACTTAATCAAATGATCATCCGGGTCGGTGGTTCCATTGTATTCACCGATTGCCGAGGGTGCATAGTGCTTTGGCAGAGGGTCTCGTAGAATGGCCTCCGAGAATTGTCAATTGATCCGCTCGGGAGAAGCGTCCACTCGGGGGGCCTTGCTTTTTCTGTTGTCCCGTATTGGTATTTCATCTGACGAAGATCCTTGATCACGGTTCACTGCTGCGGCTTCAGGGGGCGTGCGGAATAAGGCTCGATGAAATGGAACCGTGGCATGAGGTGCTTCCGCTCGGCCCCCTGATGCTGATGTTGCTTACTGTTCAACCCGCTCGGCTTGCGACTTTTGTCTCTGTTCCACAAGTTTAGCGGCTCTTGTCTCGATCAAAGCGTCGAGCTCCTTGGTGGAGAGCATCACCGAGTGCGGTCGTCCAGCCTCGTCCATTGCTTCCGATCGGATACAGGAGTGTTCCCACAGACGGCGCCAAATTGATCCTGTCCGAACGCTGAATCAACAGATGCTGGGCACGTGGCGCTCTCCGCGTTGCTGATGTAGATCCCCGACTGGTCGTACGGACCTCCGGCGAACCTGCAAGAAAGTCGGGCCGGGAAGGGGTTCCCGGCGACGACCCTCCGACGCTCAAGTCAGGTAAGTGGACAACAAAGAAGTGGCTCCGAATATCGTAGAATGCGTACCTCCGGCGAAGTATAAGGCTCCTTATATAAAGCTGTGAAGGAGCTCACGCATACATACCGAGGTGAATACGTGTCCTCAGCCCATACCTCGGTATGTGCTTGTCAGACAAGCTTACTTGACACCATACTACTACAGTCCGAGCACGTCTCTGATGTGACAAGGGAACCCTCTGTCATAAGATCTTGCGTATGGTCCAATCGTCGAACATACCCGTTGTCAGAAGATGTTCCCTTGTCCTTTTGTCTCCTCACTCCATGCCGAGTGTCCGGCCGGTCGCAGTCCCCTTTCATCCGACCGGTCATATGTGTTGGTCCACTTAGGAGATTCCTGGTCGTGTACTCTGTGGAGACTGTTCGCAGTATTGCTATTTTATGCCTTCGGCCGAGCGAGTCACCCGCTCGGCCATACAACCCTGTTCAACATGAGCGTCGGAACCCTGACTTCTCGTCGGGTGCCTTTGACTCCGATGAGACCTCGTTCGGCCGACCGGTCTTCCCTTTCTCTGGTCGGCCATTCGACCCTTTGACTTCCATGTGGCGTTGACTTCCCCCCCTCCCCCCAAGGGGGGTCCCTGTTCTTACCGCCGGATCAGGTACCGTTGAATATCTCATGGAATCAAGTCAACCATGCTACTCTACATGTTCTGACAACACACCGTGATTTACTGGTAAGTTGCCTGGTTGTTTGCTCAAATGGCCAAAGGTCGAGGGTCGCCAGTTGCACACGGAAATAATATTCTTGGTCTGCTGGTCAAAAACTCCTAAGACCCCAGTCAACTTTCCAGCCCAGCACTCACCATGATTTACTCCCTCTAAAATTCTGAGAGGCCAGGCTAGGGGGGTCGTTAGGGTGACGGTTCTACCTTGCTCAAATGTTCTGACAACACACGGACAGTCTCATGTGTTATTGACTAGTTGGGATGAACGGCCGATGGGTTTGACTTGTAAAAGAGCGTCAAATCAGAGGACGGTGAGTCGGAGTATATGAACTGCAGGATCGACCGATAGAGATGAGATGAGTGAACGTTGGGTCAACATAGCCGAAAGGAGCTCTGGATCGACGAGGCTGAATGGATGCCAATCGGTGGAACTGGGATCGATGAACGGAAGTGGACTTGAGGATGGCGAGCCGAATGATGAACCCTTTTGCCTCGAGCAATCACGGCTATAGAATGGCAGGCCAGCTGGTAGCTGCAGAGTCAGGGCCCCGCGGCAGCGAGCAGAGAAGCGGCAAGCAGGACAAAGACTAAGGGGTGGGCCAGTCGTGTCTAAAGGCAAGGGTGCCGACCGGGTGCATGGCTGTGCAGAAGAAGATGAGCGGCGGAGCAACAAGGGCCCAAGTGGCGTCGACACGGTGGAAAAGGCAAAGTTCGGTAGCAGTGGAAAGGTAGAGACCTCATCATCTCATCATCGCCATGGAGCGCCGTGATCCATCGGCGGAGACCACGAGGCGCGAGGGCTCATGGGAGGAGGGAGGAGGAAAGTGGACGTCGAGAGAGAGAGAGAGGGTTGTCGCGGAGGATGGTGTCGGTTGCTCATGTGGACCGCGGAGCAGCACCTGCGGTCAGGCGCGCAAAGGGAGGAGGCAGGGAGAAGGAGACTACGAGGCAGTCATGGCGGCGTGAGGAAGAGTGGAAGAGCTCTCTCCCTTTCCTTCGGCAAGGAAATCTACGAAAACCTACAAAAACAAAAAAAACAAAAAAAACTCCTCGCCACGTGACTCTACCATCTACGCCACATCAGTTACCTGTAGAACTTCATGTATCTTCTTTTCTGATGTACGATGAGAGGAACAAGATCCTATCAACTACTTATGTGATATACATCTAATTAAGGATAATTGCACTAAGTATCCCGCTCTCCTATCAAGCTTCAACTGTCAACAGAATTTGCAGAGGCCCTTTCATGAGGATGATCTCCTATCAATGAGGGATTTCATTGGTGTAGCTGATCTGTGGCTTAACCAACTATTGTTCCAATTGTGCCAACATTAGATTGTGTTTCATGAAATAACTGCAGATATGCAATTTCTCATTTCGATCAAGACTAAATTTGAATTTGAGAGCAAATGGCCAATGATTTCAATTGTTTCCCCAGATTTACTATTGCCAGATAGCATATCCAATGCACAAAGAACCCTGTTTCAGAGATGAACTGTGGTTTCTTTTTAAGGATGATATTTTTCACGTTTAACAAAATTTATGCACTTAATCTAGATGTATTGTACATAGAGGTCAGCCTTCTATGCACCATTTGTTATAGATGATAAAATATCAAACGAATTTGTTGTTTGGATTTCAAGTAAAGTCGTACATTAACATTGGGCAAGTTGAGTTAGTTTCAAGTAGATCTCTTGATGATCAAGTATATTTGTAAACCCTTATGTGGACATGTAAATCCCTTCGATACAACTTGATTTTTAAAGATCAGAACCAGTGGCTCACTTTTCCTAAGTAAAGCGAAAAGAGGATGAAAACATGCCTCACTAAAAGACAACTAAGACAAAAAGATGGGTTGTCAATTGTAGTAAAAGATAATTATATTAATTCCAGATGTGTTTCATAGTGTTATTTCCGGATAGTTTCTGGAGTATGCAAACTGATCGTCGAGGTTAGTGTTCGACACTATTTCCGTAAACGATATTGCTCCGCTACGGTGCTTAACGGATTGTTGCAATTCGTTCCCAAGATACAACGACGACGAACGTCTCGGAATCGTAGCACTCCGACTTCCGAGACCAGCGAACCTTCTAGTAGACTTCTTGGACTCTTGAATGCACAAGATGAGATGAATGCTTGAGGAAGAGAAGAGAGGATTGAGTGAATATTCCATCATCTGGAGGGTTCTATTTATACTGAAAGAAGAGGTTGAGTGTCCTTTGGGTGAGTGGATGTGTTCCTTGGGCTGGATCGATCTAGATCATCCATTCTGAAGGGTTGTAACCCTTCACCAAGCCCACTTCAATCTCATCCATCAGATCTGAGGAGTTGTGACCCTCAGATCCCGCCTATTGTCATCGGCCATCGGATCTGGATCCATTGATTCGATGCTTCAGATCAAGTCTCATCCCAAGCCGTCAGATCGTTACTCTTTGCGATCCAACGCTCTAGATCGCATCACAAGCGATCCATCATACCTATTTTATCAACGTTGATCAACGGTAGGTGCAAAGTGCGCCTACAAAGCGCCCATTGCGCACGTGGCGGGTGGCGGGCTCACAGGTGCGAGCACCTGCTCGCCTTGGGCTAAGGGAGCACTTGTCCTTTTATTTTTGTGTTAACTCCATTAACACATCTTCATTAATAAGTAGAGAATACACATCGAGAATTTCCGATGTGGGACTATTCTCCCATGCACTTTATTAATGAATAATAAATGTTATTTTGGGCCGACTTTAAACATTAATTTCTCATTCACCCTTAATCGGTTTTGAGCAAATTAATAGTCTAAATCTATCTACGCGAATCGTAGATTTCAATTTTGAAGTCAATTACGACTTTCAACAATTGATGGCTTCCTTCCTCAAAATCGTTTTTGATCCATTTAAGGCCCCAATATCCAACAATCCCCCACATGAATGGAAATTAATGCAATGCGTGTATGCATGATGACATTTTACAAGAGTCCAATTGATAAGCCACTACATCGGGAGAGGTAGCTTGTGGCTTTGAACCTTCCGTAGTGAAATGCTATCGAGTATACTAGGCTGCGCAGTGAACGTGATGTCTTGAACTGCTCAGCTGTTGGTGTATACTTAGACAATAACACCCACACAGAGATCTATCTCACCTACTTTAGGTTCTCATGGTTGGTTCCGTTTCGGCCATGGATACCATCTTGGATTCATGAGTGTTTCATTGAAGCGGCCTGTCTTCACACTCACATAGGTGACACTTCTATCAAGAGTATCCTACCATACTCCACCTTATTAGGTATAGAAGTCACTAAAAGCATAAGCTTAACCTCACTACATGAGGTAGGACAGCACAAATTCATCCTAGGATTGGGATAGAGATAAATTATCTAATGTGCTGGACCACAACTTCTGTAACTTCGTTGTCCCATTGAACCAAGATCTTGGGATCTCCAGTCAACAAGGTTGGGTTACCGCTACAGCCGTTTTCAGTTGTAGATTTTTAATCTCATTCCTCTTGATGAGCAGTATACTTGATCTCGACTCAACCCCTTCATTAGAGGATCTGCCAAATTATCTTTGGACTTAACATAGTCGATTGCAATCACTCCATTCGAGATCAACTGCCTAATGGTTTTATGTCTACGACGTATATGTCGTGACTTCCCATTATACATATTACTCTGTGCTCTTCCAATCCCCGATTGACTATCACAGTGGATTAGTACGGCCAGACACAGGTTTCATCCAGCTCGGAATATCTTCCAAGAAATTCCGCAGTCATTCAGCTTCCTCAGCTGCTTTGTCTAGTGCTATAAACTCGGATTTCATAGTTGACCGAGCAATGCAAGTCTGCTTAGTGGATTTCCAAGATACTGCTCCCCCACCGATCGTGAATACATATCCACTAGTGGATTTGGAGTCTTTTGTATCTGATATCCAATTAGCATCACAATATCCTTCCAACACAGCGGGATATTTTCCATAATGTAATCCATAGTTCATAGTATATTTCAAATATCTGAGAACTCGCATCAATGCTTTCCAATGGGTGTCGTTTGGATTACTCGTAAAACGACTCAGTTTGTTGACCGTACAGGCAATATCCGGACGTGTGCCGTTTGTGAGATACATCAAACTGCCTATTATCCGAGAATATTCCAATTGCGATATGGTCTCACCATGATTTTTCGCTAAGTGTTGACTTAGATCCATAGGTGTTTTCACTGTAGAGAGATCGTACGCATTGAATTTTTTCAATACAGATTCTACATAATGGGATTGTGTTAAAACTATCCCTTTTGATGTCCTGAGAATTTTAATTCCCAATATAACATCTGCTTGACCCATATCTTTCATATCAAAATTTCTGGTCAATATTTTCTTTGTAGTCATGATTACATCATGATTACCGCCCATTATTAGCATGTCGTCTACGTATAGACAGACAATTACATAGCCTTCAGGTGTGTTTTTGACATAAATGCATTTATCACATTCATTTATTCTGAATTCGTTTGACAGCATTACTTTGTCAAATTTTTCGTGCCATTGTTTAGGCGCTTGCTTAAGTCTGTACAACGACTTAACAAGTCGACACACCTTTTTCTCATTTCCAGGAGCCATGAACCCTTCAGGTTGCTCTATATAAATTTCTTCTTCCAACTCACCATTTAAGAACGCAGTCTTAACATCCATTTGATGTATTTCAAGGTCATACAGTGATGCAATGGCTATTAGCACTCGTATGGACGTAATCCTTGTCACCGGTGAGTATGTATCGAAGTAATTAAGGTCTTCCTCTTGCTTGTACCCCTTGGCTACAAGTCTGACCTTATACTTGTCAATTGATCCATCAGCTTTATACTTACGTTTTAGTATCCACTTACAACCTAATGGTTTATTACCAGAAGGAAGGTCTACTAATTCCCAAGTATGATTATTCATGATAGACTCAATTTCACTATTGACAGCTTCTTTCCACATTGGAGCATCGGGTCTAGAGAGAGCTTCACTTAATGTTCTTGGTTCCATTTCTGACATGAAAGTCATGAAATCTGGCCCGAACGATTTCTCAACTCTAGCCCGTTTGCTACGACGTGGCTCTTCACTTTGATCGTCAATAGTCCTTTTATAACAGCTAAGTTCGGTAACGTCATTTTTGTTTGAACTTCCGTTGTTATCACTTTCAACGTTTCCCTTTTTATTTGGGAATACGTTTTCAAAGAATATCGCATTCCGAGATTCTATGGTTGTTCCCACATGTATATCATCTGATTTGTGAACTAGGAAACGATATGCACTACTATTATGGGCATATCCGACAAATACCGCATCGAACGTTTTAGGTCCGATCTTTACTTGCTTTGGTTTAGGTACTTCGACCTTTGCCAAGCACCCCCACACTTTCAGGTATTTGTACGATGGCTCGCGGCCTTTCCATAGTTCATATGGAGTTTTATCATTTTTCTTATGAGGGATTCTGTTGAGAATGTGATAATATTGCTTCCCCCCACAAATTTTGAGGTATGCCTGAATTTATCAACAAGACATTCATCATTTCTTTTAGTGTCCGATTTTTACGTTCGGCAACACCGTTTGATTGAGGTGAGTAAGGCGCCGTTGTTTGATGGATAATGCCAGATTCTGTACAAAATTCATCAAACGGTGCACCATATTCTCCACCTCTATCGCTTCGAATTATTTTAATTCGTTTGTCAAGTTGGTTTTCAACTTCTGTTTTATAGGTTCTGAACGCCTCTAGGGCTTCGTCTTTACTTCTTAAAAGAAAGACATAACAGAACTTTGTGCAGTCATCGATAAAAGTAATAAAATATTTTTTACCTCCTCTAGTTTGCACAAATTTCAAGTCACATAGATCACTATGTATTAACTCTAGAGGAGTTGTTGTCCTTTCCACCGAATGAAAAGGTAGTTTCGTCATTTTCGCTTCCACGCACACTTCACATTTGTGTGTTCTGTCAACATTAACATATGGTAATAAATTTAATTTGACGAGACGTTTGAGAGTATTATTATGCACATGTCCGAGTCGATCATGCCATAAATTAAAACACTCAACAACATAGCTGGAAGCATTTATTTTATTACCATCAAAATTTCGGAGTACAGGCATTACAACCATTTTGAATAGACCCTTTTCTAGGTACCCCTTTCCTACGAAGACACCATTCTTCGTAAGTACAAAGTTGTCTGACTGGAACACTAGCCGAAATCCGGCCTTGACCAATGCCGCTCCAGAAACTAGGTTCTTACTGATGTCGGGAACATGGAGTACATCAATGAGTGTTAGCTCCTTTCTGGACGTCATCTTCAGAACAACCTTTCCGAGTCCAACAATTGGCGACGTCGTGGAATTACCCATATAGAGCTTCCTGCCATTTATCGGAGTATACTTGGAGAACATCGCCTTATCGGAACAGATATGACGAGTTGCTCCAGTATCAATGAACCACTGCTTCGGGTTGGTATCCATCAAGTTGGCTTCAAATACAACCGCAGTGAGATCCAAGTCCTCAAGAGAGGTTACGACATGATTCGCAGCATCCTTTGGCCCCTTGGTTGGCTTCTTTTGGCGTCTGCAGTCCTTGGACAGGTGTCCTGCCTTTCCACAGTTGTAGCAGGAGCCTTTAAACTTCTTTGCTTGAGCCTTCTTTTTGAACTGCTTCGACTTTTTAGCGTTCGGCTCGACCAGGTTGTACATTTCGTCTATAGTCCGCTTGGTTCCTCTGGAGTCGGATAACTTTCGATTATCCTCCTCTATTCGTAGCCTCAGGATCAGGTCTTGCAGCCCTATCTCCTTTTGCTTGTGCTTTAGGTAATTCTTAAAATCCTTCCATGACGGAGGGAGCTTCTCAATTACCGCAGCAACTGCGAATGTCTCGTTCAGCTTCATGCCTTCGGCGTCCAGATCATGCAGTATTAATTGCATATCTTGGACTTGAGATGAGACGTTTTTTGAGTCCACCATCTTGAAATCCAGAAACCGACCGACGATGAATTTCTTCAATCCAGCATTTTCGGTCTTGTATTTCTTCTCAAGGGATTCCCACAAAGATTTCGCCGTCTCCAGAGAACAATACACGTTATATAACGTGTTGTCCAAGGCGTTGAGTATATAATTGCGGCACAGAAAATCTCCGTGAGACCAGCCTTACTACCTTCCGTAGCGGTTGGCGTGTCTTCGTGCAAAAACCGTACAAGGTTTAGGGTTGTTAGATAAAACAACATCTTCTGCTGCCATCTTTTGAAGTCGGTTCCGGTGAATTTCTCCGGCTTTTCTCCGTGCGGAATGGTTGTCGGAATGGCGGTCAGAATGTCGTTGGTAGCCATATCAGTTTACACGAAATATCGTTTACGACTGTTGTTCCCGGGTAGCTTCTGGAGTATGCAAACTGATCGTCGAGGCTAGTGTTCGACACTATCTCCGTAAACGATATTGCTCCGCTACGGTGTTTAACGGATTGTTGCAATTCGTTCCCAAGATACGACGACGAACGTCTCGGAATCGTAGCACTCCGACTTCCGAGACCAGCGAACCTTCTAGTAGACTTCTTGGACTCTTGAATGCACAAGATGAGATGAATGCTTGAGGAAGAGAAGAGAGGATTGAGTGAATATTCCATCATCTGGAGGGTTCTATTTATACTGAAAGAAGAGGTTGAGTGTCCTTTGGGTGAGTAGATGTGTTCCTTGGGCTGGATCGATCTAGATCATCCATTCTGAAGGGTTGTAACCCTTCACCAAGCCCACTTCAATCTCATCCATCAGATCTGAGGAGTTGTGACCCTCAGATCCCGCCTATTGTCATCGGCCATCGGATCTGGATCCATTGATTCGATGCTTCAGATCAAGTCTCATCCCAAGCCGTCAGATCGTTACTCTTTGCGATCCAACGCTCTAGATCGCATCACAAGCGATCCATCATACCTATTTGATCAACGTTGATCAACGGTAGTCATCCATTCCCTAAGTCAACTGTCCAGTCATCTCCCTTTGCCCACGAGGATGCTGCATAGGTGCTGCCACGTCAGGTACGAGCCTGACACGTCACCCGAGTGCCACGTAGGCACTGCAATGTCACCTGGAGCATAAATTTAAGCTCCTCAATGCTCCTCGCGACGGTGTGAAGTGCAAAGTGCGCCTACAAAGCGCCCATTGCGCACGTGGCGGGTGGCGGGCTCACAGGTGCGAGCACCTGCTCGCCCTGGGCTAAGGGAGCACTTGTCCTTTTATTTTTGTGTTAACTCCATTAACACATCTTCATTAATAAGTAGAGAATACACATCGAGAATTTCCGATGTGGGATTATTCTCCCATGCACTTTATTAATGAATAATAAATGTTATTTTTGGCCGACTTTAAACATTAATTTTTCATTCACCCTTAATCGGTTTTGAGCAAATTAATAGTCTAAATCTATCTACGCGAATCGTAGATTTCAATTTTGAAGTCAATTACGACTTTCAACAATTGATGGCTTCCTTCCTCAAAATCGTTTTTGGTCCATTTAAGGCCTCAATATCCAACACATAGTTCATCCCAAATTATATGAAGAAAGAGAAATTATGAATTCAGTTTATAGTTGACCGTCAAGTTAGTTAAAGGGTAGGAGAAGTTAAAAGATGAGCCGTCAAGTGGTAAAAAATGATTCGTTCGTCCCGAGCACTCCCGTCAACCCGTCCTAGACCAACATGGAGGAGGTAAATCACGGATGGCTACTAGACATTAGTGTAGGTAGTTAAGACATAGAAGAAGACATGTTCAGATATACTGAATTTTGACCTTAAGACCTCATATGATATCACTATGTCTCAACCATAGTAAACCATAAGAGGACTTAAAAAATGAGCCGAACATAGAGAAGGTAGGCTGACTAGTTAATCAATCTAGTATGGATCTTGCATGTATGATAGTTGAAGTCAACGGCTCCCTTAGGGATTGCTTATTTGGGATCTATAGGAAGAGGATCAAGCTGGTCTCTACAAATAAAAATTCATTCCCTCAGTGGAACTAAAGATGGCGTGTATTCCACCCTCTTGCATTCTACTACTCCCTTTAACAATATGTTGTTGTCACATGTTTCATTTGTTTCTTAAGGAATTAATTGTAATATTAAGAATAAGTAATTTCATAGTTGCCTTTCAAGTTTAAGACACCAATCTGCTGTATTAAAGTCACATCAAAAATATAAAAAATTTACTTCTCTTTCTATTATTAAAAAATCCTTTCAATAATTTTTTTTTTACCCTAATCATACATTTTTGTTAAGAGTGGTCTCACCAACATTACTATTTTTTAGAAAAAAAAAACAGATTTAAAATTTCAATACAGCTCTTAAAATAAAAACCTCAAACCTCATAGCCACCGTGGTTCGAGCTTTTTCGTTCAACTTTTTAGTTTCACAAAGCTCTTCGAAAACTTTGAATTGGAGATGCCAAGCTGGTAGAAGCAAATAATTTATACAGGGTTGTTACGTTGCTTTATGCTCTTTGATACGGTTAGTCGTTTAAGTTCATGGCGATAGTTTAAGCTGAAGCTAGAGTACTAAACTAAAGTTAAAGTAGCTCTAGATAGCAAACAAGCTCCATCTTATATTTTGTTTATATTTTTTTTTTATTACGTGGGAAACGGACTTTACCAACAAGTTATATGATCATATTTTGTTATTTATAGAAAAATCATACTACTTGAAGGTTTTTTCTAACATATGATAATATTTTGCTTTTTATAGAAAAAGCATACTACCTGAAGGTTTTTTTCTAATATATGATCATATTTTTCCAGTTGCTAGATAGAATCTTATAGAACATAGACAGTAGATTTTGCATGTACTAGAGCTTGAAACCCCTCCAATGGAAATACCAGTACTAGTCTGGTACTCTATCATGTATGCCTAATGTTGCACTAAATCCTATAGTTCTTCCTATCTGGTATCATTCGGCAATTGCTCAAAAACGCACCTAAATGAATTAGACTATGTTGCAATGGTAATCATCCTCTATTGTCTTTGTCAAAATTTGTCTAGGATAGCAACCTACATTTTAGTATGATTTTGAGACATATTGATGATGATTTTGCAGTACTTTCAGTTCTAACTCATGTTACTACAGAATCTGATGTATAGGAGAAGAAATAAGTGCAGGTTGAGCTTACCATTTGCTGATTTGTAGTTTTCATATGGAATTTGATGTTTCCTGGACAGTGCTGCAACAAGTAGTTTCTGAAAGGAAACAATCTGTACAATAACTTTCGTTTATCTCTGTTGCTTTTCACATAAGGTGCATATCAGAACTTAAGAGGAAAAGGAAGCATCTGGTTATATTCTATATCTCGAATTTTGGGGAATGTGGAAATAGCTATGTAAATTCTAATAGCATAGAAAGATGAATTGAAATTTGACTAGAAACAGTAGTTTTTTCTCAATAACACAGAATGAACCGATAAGAAAAAATTTCATGTCATGTCCACAAACAAATATCACTAATATTGATTAAATCATGTTAGTCTTTAGGGCTAATTGATAATTCAAGAAGTGATATGATCAAGAATATTATAAGGAAAAAATCAATGAGTTGTGTGGGCACATGGAAGGAACTAAAATGACTAATATTGATGATCGTTTCTCAATTTCATACTAATACAACTCACAACGACAAGCAAAAAAAACATGTGTAATCACGTAACAAAAATACAGTAAATCACACAACAGAAGAAGCGTTCATATACATGTCATTTTAATTCAAAAAGGTTCAATCTTTGGCAATGGCAGAATCAAGAGGTAAATTAGAAGACCCGACCTTGTTTGCCTTGTCAATTAGGTCCATTAGAACTCTCGGCGTCCGCCAACGGAGGGGAGACAACATCGTTCTGGTGTTTGGCAGAATTTGTGCCTGCTGTGACAATCTCCTCCTCTTCATCTGAATCCAAGGTAAAATTGGAAGGCGAAACATCCGTCATTTGCATCTCCTTACTCAAGGGCCTGTAACCCTGTGCGTTGTCCGTCCTCCCGGCCATGACCCCGTAGACCGCATAGCCGACCAAGACGAGGAGCGCGAGGTGGCAATTGAACTGGAGAGTGGCGATCGCCCTTCCCCGGTGGTAATCCTGATGAGTCTTGCACTTTATGGTATAGTTAACACCGCCCCGCTCGTGGAGGAAACAGCCGTCGGCGATGACGTTGGTGAAGAAGGAAAATCCCATCTGGATGAACCAGGTTCCTTGAAGGGCGAGACCAGCAGCACGACCGACGCGGGGCGCCGGGGAGCGGGGACGAGTTAGAGCAAGGAGAGTCGACACGGCGCAGACGAGGATGGGGGCGAGGAGAAGGTCGAAGTAGCGGTTCTCGACGCCGTCGATGTCCTTGCGGCGAAGGTAAAAGAGAAGGAACTCCTGGCCGAAGGAGAAGAGGAGGAGAAGGTCGAGCAGGGAAGGGGGAAAGAGAGCGAAGCGGGCGAAGGATGAGGAAAGGGAGAGGAGGCCAGCGAAAGAGTACAAAAGGAAAGGGGTGACGGCGCCGAGGGAGGAGAGGGGGAGGGCGGCGCCAAGGGGATCGGAGGCGGTGGTGGAGGAGAGGAAGGAGGAAATGAGGCAGGAGAGGATGGAAAGAGAAGAGAGGGTGAGGGAGGCCAGGAATCGGAGTCGGGTGAGGCTAGGGTGGAGGAACGAGGGGGCGGAGGCAGCGGATAGGCACTCGAGGGCGGCGAGGAAGAGGAATCCGAGGCCAACGACGGAGAAAGGAAAGAGGCTGGCCATTGTTTTAGATCTTCCGGTGCGGCCGCTGCCAAGATTCTACCGAGAGAAGGTTAAAATCGAAGGAAAGACGACGGCTGCGGCGACGACGGCTGCGGCGGTGCCGGGGTTTCAACTCCGGGTTTTGGTAAGCGCCAGCGGTCTCCGCAGCATCGGGGTTTCGAGGAGATGAATCAACCCGAACCGAACCGGAACTGGTTCCATTTTCGTTTGTATTATTTGCATATTTTATATGTTTTTGACTCCACGGAAACAAAACAACAGCCACAACTCCTTGTTTCTAGCTGTGGCCATGTGGTTAGGATCAATTAATTAATTTTACATATATGTGCAAGTAATTTTTTATCTGATTTATCATAAAATTAACCTTTACCCTTTTTTCATAATATCTATTATGAATTACTCTAAAATCCAGCTGCGCTTGAGTAAAATATCATCTTGGTTTATTTATCTGTATTTTATAATGAGATCGTTAATACTGAGCGGATTGAGATCGATATCACTTTTTTACTTTAATAAAATCATTAAAAAAATTTATTTAGTCTGAAATGATAACATTAACTTATATGCCAAGCAGGGGCAGTTGGATTGGACCATTTTTCCGCTTCTTCGACGTTCAAACCAGCAGAGGTGGGGGCTGGTTTCCAGCCTATATACAAGGCCCACTTAAACCCATGAATATGCATTATTAATCGGTAATTATCATTTGCTACTGCTGTATTATAAACATGTTAAGGAATACTTTTTTAATCTTAGAATAGAATTATACTGTGAGTATACTTTGGAGAATATGAATGCTTTGTAGATAAGATGGAGGTCATCGTTTAATGTGGATTATGTGAGACCTTGCAAAACTAACGCTGAAGTTAAAAAAAAAATGTACCGTAAGAGTTTAATACTAAAGAATGGGGAATGACTTATAATTAATAAGTTTTTAATCGATGAGTTTCAGGTATAATAATATTGGTTCACAGTGTTATAAGAAATATCTTCATTTTACAGTTAAATTATACTCATGGAAGTGGTGATTATAATATTAGTTTATGATTTATGTAAAAAACTATAATGAGAATTCAAATAATCGAGTAAACGAAGTAATGTCTCATTTAAGCAAGCTGCACAAACAACTGATATATGACATGGTCATAAACATCTATATTAATTCTTATGTTTATTATTTATGATGTTTTTGCTTAATTAACACATATATTTTACTTTCCTTTTATATATCTTTCAGGGAGGCAAGGATAATAACTCACCTGACATTGTAAAAATTTTCTATGAGACTCGATATAAAAATGGAAAGTTTGTTGAGCCAGAAGCGCAATAAACATATGTAACTATCACTACTTAATCTTTTAACCTAAATTTATTGTTTATCATTTATTTAAATGACATATGAGTGATGGACCTTTGTAGGATAAGATTGTGAAGATAGTTCAATCTAATGCATCACTCTCACATATTTATTGATACAATTTTTTCTAGGTTAAAGTTGACAAGATTGACTAAATTTGAGTCTTGGTGTTTGAGTTTTGATGTTTGACAATATATAAAAATTATAGGTGTAATTGTCCATATGAGAGATTGACGGTCAAAGATTGACCAGAAAAGTCAAATAGGTCAATATTGACCAAATATTTGACTGGAAAAAGTCTAACTAGAGGTAGGCAAGGGCAAATCTGACGGGAAGGTTGGCAGAAGAAGAAAAATTCAGGGTCAATGTTGACTGTGTTGGTGCAATCGACCTCTAGGGTTTCGATGTTTGACAATGAACCTTAGTCTGGTCAGTTTGACCAAGAGTTGATTTAAACAAGATTTAATATTTGGAAGAGAAAATTTTAGTCAGAAGTAGATGACTAGCAAGGGTAAATCCTAATCGAATTATAGGCAGGTGAAAAGTCTACTGAATGATTAGTCCTAACTGTAGGTTAGGTAAAGGGAAGCTCTGGTGAGTGAAGTCAGACTCTAGTGAGTGAAGCTAGATAGTGGAAGTCCTGGTGAGTGAAGTCGGACCCTAGTGAGTGAATTAGGTGGTTGAAATCCTGGTGAGTGAAGTCAAGCAATGGAAGTCCTAGTGAGTGAAGCTAGGCATCCCTAGGGAAAGGTAACCCTAAGTAATATGTGATCGACTAGTTTTTGGTCGACCACGCGCGTTGTCGACCGGACCATGAATTATTAATAATGGTAACACTGTTATGTCTTTATCATTTTATATCTATTATGCTAACTCAGTGTTGCAGACAGTCTTAGTAGATCAACTTGGTTAGATACAGACAGTCTTAGTAGATCAACTTGGTTAGATACTAAACAAAGCCAAAGAAAGTCCAGACAGGTTAGAAAGATCATATGTTTGGCAGGTAAGTAAAGATAAGTCACTAGAGGAGAGTGACTCGGTGAGGTTGCGTCCCGATTGAGGGACAGTAGGCGTCGTTTCATGCTAGGTCCATTTTGGATCCATAATCTAAGACCTTAACTAGTTCCTAGTCCTAGGAGGACAAGAGCTAATTACTACTTCTTATTTTTACTGTACTAACTTTATTTTACATGTTAAATATTTTAGTTTTGAACTAACATAACTTGCAGGGCAAAAGGAGCAAAAAGCCTTCAGATGAACAGTACCTGAAGGTGCCTTCAAGCATTGGAAGGCGTCTTCGCACTGTTCATGGAAGGCGCCTTCAATAGTTTGAAGGCGTCTTCCAAGGGATAAAATTTGGATCTTAGCGCAGAAAAGGTACAGCAAAGTCGGGATAAAATCTCTCTCATTAGAGGCACCTTCAACACTAATGGAAGGCGCCTTCCATGCCCTATTTAAGGCAGTCTTGACCAAACTTCATTCAACAACTACTATACGAGCTACTACATGTCTATTTGAGGTTTCGATTATTAGACCGATACGCACGCGAGAGGAGGGGTGAATCATGTGGTTTTCAGAAACTCTTCTTATCTTTTTAAAATTTAAAGTATATAAACGCAGCGGAAAAAAAACAAACAACACAAAAAAAAAACACGAGTGATACTGTTAACAGTTGCGTGAGCTGCAGAGTCCTTCCATTGACACATCTACTCTTCCTGTGCCCTAGCTCTGATGCATCACCGCAGTGTCGCCCTCTTTTCTAATCGCACGATCGCCTGCTCGCACTGGAGCGTCATCGTCCGTTCACCGAGCAGAGGGCATCCTAGCAACGTTGCCATTTTCCCTTGCTCTGAGCCGAGCCCTAGCTCCCGATTTTGCTGCTTCATCGATCAGCCACTGTCAGCACCTGAATGCATCTGATCGGGCTCAAAACTTGAAGAAGTGGATGACAATCAAGGCATTGCTATCTCTGTGGATTCATTGGTTGGATTGTTAGGCTAGCAAGTGAAGGGAGTGGGAGGGGGCAGCAGTAGCTCTCTAGTGGCGGTCGTGAAACACCATCAACTATCTCCGGATTTGGGTAAGAGGTAAGAAGTGGTTTGTGTTTAGCTTCGACGGAATTGATTATGAAATGCATGAAATTGTTAGAATGTAATTGAGTTGTATATTTGGATTGAGGGTTGATTAGGGTTATTTGTTTTGGAGGGCAGCACCTTCATCTTGTTTCGGACATCACTGTACATGGGTAATACATAGCTTGGGCCATCATTTCCGGTAGCAAGATCTTCAGCCGTGAGATAATAGGGGAGCAACCAAATTAAGGTAAGCAATGTATGGAGATTTATTTTCATTTATGTTATGGGTTCGTGGATATGAATTTTGTATCAGATTTTGTTGAAGGAAAAGGTAATGTGAACTATTTGTTAATTAAGATTTAATTGGATTAAATCATAATAGGATTAGTTGTGCAAGAAGTGGTGGATCAGTAAATGGAATGAAAATGTTGATTTCCTAATCGGTTTAGGATTAGGATTAGCTATTTGGCTTGTGATAGAACTTAGCAGCACTATGTATTCTGTGTTGCAGGATACTAGTCAGAGACACATCTCGATATGACATTATTTATCACGATCAACAGATAAAGGTGGGTATTTCTTGCTTTATCTCTTTAGCATATTGATCTTAGTGCATGATCTATATTTTCGGATAGTTCCTGTATTTACCTTGATTCCACTCGTATTTTTCCTAAGCTTGATACTTGTCCACTCAATCTTTGAGCTACTCGTTTTTATATCTATACCGTCTCTCGTTGATATCTACGATATTTAGCAGATACCAGACATAATATACTAGATATATAGATATCAGATACCATGTTTACTTGCTTTGACTGCTATTTATTCATGTTTCTTATTGAGCATGCTAGCTTCATGTAGCATACCTGTTTCTGTTTATATATATATGATGGTTGTTGTATTTTTCACATCATGTCATTGCATGCATGCCGGCGACCATGTCTCCCTTGTGGTTGAGAGGGTCATTGGCCAGAGCCACACACTCGACCACTCATGGGTAGTGGTAGCTGGAGTGTGCCGCTTGTCCTGACGTGCTCTCACTCGCTCACTAATGGGCAGTGATAGCTGGAGTTGCGAGCAGCAGGGACCCCCACAGTATATGTAGCTAGTTAGATACTATGCAACTGTCCCCTCGGCCACTCGAGAGTAGTGGTAGTTAGAGTGGTGTAGAGTCTGTCATTACCCCCCGCCTCTCGACCATACAGGGGTCATGGTACAAGGGGGTGGACGGGAGTGATCATCCATGCATACGTTGTTATTATTATACCTGTTGATGTTGTTGCTTACTTATGTTGTTGTTGCTTACTTATGCTGATATGCTCACATAGGTTGAGATATATATACTTGAGGTATGAGTTTAGACACTGGTTTGCTTATTGGTAATATGTATATACCTTATATGTTACTCATGTAGTTATGAGAAGTACTGTAGCAGATATTTGCTACACATGACCTTCTACTACTAGCCTAGGATATGGTTTTAGGTATGTACACTTATTACGATATCACTGTTGTGTTTACTATTTTCTCTACGAGATTGTATACCTTGTATCTCTAGTTCTTTAGTATGTTTATGCACTACTTGTCTATTACCTGCTAAGTCATTATACTCACCACCCCATAAACTGATTTATTTCTCCAGATAGCATGTAAAGGATTTATGGAGACGCCTGGAGATCCTGTCTGCCAGTCTTATGTCACATCGAGTTCTCGTACCGTTAGTGCTTCTATACGCTTTATTGGTTTTGTACTTGTTCGTGTATTTGTATCTTTTATATGGAGTTTGGCTTTGCAGTATCTTGTATTTGGTTTGATGTGGTGGTTGTCATGTCAAGCCGAACCGGCTCGCAGTTGGTTGTATTATGGTTTTGTGATCATTATTTGTGATTTTCACTGTGTTTTATTTTCAGCCATGTGGGTTGTTTAATATATATATAACTGCATGACTGTGTTTATTCTTATTCCAGCCAAGTGGGCTGATTATATAACTGTGTGGTGGTGTATATATTCCAGCTGTATGTGGCTGATGTATTTTGTATGTATGTATGTTTCATATTGTCACTGGTACTAAAATAAAGTTACGATGTTATGGAAAGCAATCCTTTCTGTCTATCGGATAGCTAGTACGAAGTCCAGATAGGTCGACGGGTTGACCGGATATCTAGTAAGAAGTCCAACTAGGTCAACGGACCGACCGAATAGTTGGCATGAAGTCCAGATAGGTCGACGGACTGACCAGATGTCTAACAAACTGGTAAGTTAAGGTAAATCACTAGAGAAGAGTGACCAATTGAGGACATGTCCCTGTTGAAGGGACGGTAGGCGTCAGTCCAATTTAGGTTCATTTGAGATTCCTAAGCTGAGACTTTGACTAGTTCCTAGTTCTAGGAGGACAGGAACTAATTACTACTCTGTATTATTATTAAATTGTCCTAATACTTATTTTGTAGGGTATTTGGACTAGCATTGTTTCACAGAGCTAAGAGAAGAAAATTGTCTTCGAATGAACAATATCCGAAGGCGCCTTCAAGCTTGATGGAAGGCACTTTCGTACTGTTCATAGAAGGCGCCTTCCATGGCTATAGAAGGCGCCTTCTGCGGGATAAAGTTTGGTCGAAGTCATGGATAAGCACCGGGTTATTCAGGATTGAACTTGCCTCATTGGAGGTGCCTTCCATGGCTATGGAAGGCGCCTTCCACAGCCTATATAAGGCAGGCTCGACTAAGCAACAAAAAATAACCAATATTCAAGCTACTACACGTTCTTTTGATGTTTCAATTGCTCCGGACTCTTGCTACGACTCTGCTGCAAAGCTGCTGCACCTGATGACTACTCCGAGAACTTCTGATCGCGACCGCGAGACTGACATCGACACAAGCGCTCCCACTTTAATGTCTAAGTGTCGGTAATTTACTTTTGTAATTAATTACTACAAAAGGACAAGTGTAGTGTGTTGCACTTGTTCAACTTACCTTGTACTTGATTTCCTCTTCTGAAGGTACTAGAAGAAGCCTTTAGTGGATTACCCATCGATAGGTCCGTGAGACCTAAGTCTTGGAGTAGGAGTCGCCAAAGGCTCCGAACCAAGTAAACCGTTCGTGTCTTCTTGTGTTCTCATTCTTTTTAGTTTTTTCGCTGCATTCGTATACTTTGATTTCAAAATGAGAAAACGAGTTTTTTGAAAATCATGTGATTCAGCCCCCCTCCTCTCACTTGCGATTGATCCAACATAAAGGCTACAATAAAATAAAGTTACGATGTTATGAAAAATCAATCCCTTCTGCTGAGCAATATTAAGTTTTGCCAAGCATTAGAGGCTCCAAAGTTTTTGGTTAACAATGCGTGGTGATTAAAGAGTGGAGAAGCGAACAATGGGTGTCGTAGATGGTTTCCTTGATTTCTTTCTCCTAATACGTGGCAATTAAAGAATAGAAGAGAGTATAACGGACTACCAGAAGGCTCATCTTCACCCACTCACGAGAAAAAGTAAAGGGGCGCACGACTTATGATGTAGAGATGTTTTTCTAATAACTATATAAACACCACGGATGGTAAGTTTACCGACATTGGTCTTCTCTTCTACATCCAGCTTCTTTCCTTTTCTTCACTTTGTCTTCTTCCCTCTTCTCTGTGACTAACTTGAGTGTTAGAAAAATCATGCCAGAAATCCAGCCTAGACTTTAATAGGTGTTACTTCTCAATACCGAATGTTGCGAGTTGCAAGGACAATCCAAGATTTTCGAAGAGGAGTCCGAACGAATGAAAAAAAAAAGAGCATCATATTTTGAGAGTAAATACTTATGCAAATACCAGTTTATGTCAACCCGTGGGGATCCGTTGTACATACTTCATTAGAGTAAAAGATGAAATCGTCATTTTAATAATCCTTTTAAGATGATCTCACATTCTCTATGTTCTAAAAAGGATAAATCATATAGTATTTGTCCTAGTACAGTATGGTAATCTTTTTTATATGAATGAGATGAGGTACCTACACCGGTTAAAATTGACTCTAAAATTGATCAAAGTAAATTTGCGTCAACTCGTGGAAATCCATTGCACATTCTTCATGCTTTGGCCAACCTATATATATTCTATTTATTGAACACCACCTATTTGCTCTCTCTATTGATTTATTAGCTTTTTTTTCTGTCAAATTAACGAAAATACTAAAAAACGATTCACCGAATTTCATCCACATTCACGCGCGCACACATGTTGAATTGCGCGTTGAAGTCAATTATGGATCATTAATTATTGCACTCAAGTGGTTGTGACGTCTCTACTCCGACACCATTTCTCATATTATAAAACTCACGTGAATTACATGGCGATGAATATAAGTGTATTATTGGAATGCCATTTTATTTATTATTTATTTATTTTATCCATTTTCGTACCCACCGGTTGAGCCACTAATTATTCAAGGCAGAAAACACAGAACCAACAAGTTGCCCCCAACACGTGACCAAACAGCCACTTGTTTCTTTGGCTTGTCTCTCGGCCGACACGTCGGGATGAAATGTATCATGCAATTGCATGTTCGTCAATATTTGACTGATTAAAATTGAATATTAAAATAGTCGAATTTAATCCGTTTCCTCACAATTATCTTATCTTATCATTATATTTTATTAGTTCGCAGAATAATATATTGATATTTTCTTGTTGTTATTATGCCTGAAAAAACTTTTAAGTATAATAATTATTATTATTTAAATTAATATTAAATATCTAATTTACACCGATTACTTTAGATGCTTGATAAATTGAGAAATAGTTGTGCGATGGAAAGGAGTCAACTCACTGTTTTTGAATTTATCTGGAAAATTTCTATGAAATTGGGTTAATATTTTTTAAATGAATGAAGAACACACTAGAAAGTTTTTGCAAAATGATGACGGTCCGATTCAATCAACGGAACTTGCTCACACCTGATTGGCACATCCATGCCGGATTGACTCAGTTAAGCTCTTTGACTGTACTAATTTAATCGATTGAATATAGTTGCACTCTACTAAATCTTGCCTCCAACTTACCCGACTGAATATAGAGTTAATATTAAGTGGGCTCGACCGAGTTGGTCGATGGAGTTAATGTACCCACCGTGATGGAGATTACTTACCGGACGATTCATTCCCAATCGATTTCACAACCGCACCGAGCACCCAACTGCTTTTAATCAAGCCGAATGCAGTTCCTGGCGAAATCAGAACATCTGTCTCCAGATTTTTCATGTCCCTATATTTTTTCTACTCATATTTAAAATAATAATTAATATATAAGAGTAATATTTATCTTAATTTTATCAAAATTTAAATTTATAATAATTCCTGACTCCTGTGGAGAATAAAATAATTAAAAACTTACGAGTTGTTCAACCTTTCCCAACGAATAAACAAACTGTAGATTGCGTTTTTATTACTTGTCATGTTGGACTTTGTTTCACGAAGTAGAACACGTGTTCCTTCTCCTCCAATATTTCTTCTCCACTTAAAAAAAAAAGTATTGCCAATAATTAAATAATAATCACAATTCAACACGTGCCTTGTTTAACAAATCCAATCCTTTCTTTCCCCTTTCCTCTCGCACCAGCTGATCCATTATAAGAACAAAATACAGAGAAGAAGGCACAGGAATATGTAGGTGTGTTCGTTCGTTTACAGGACACAAACGATCTAAGGGAAAAGAGTAATGGCAGAGAAGATGGGCAAGTCTCAGTTTTCTCTCACATGTAGCCGCTTGAGCCAATACATGAAGGAGAAGGGGAGCTTTGGAAGCATCAGCCTTGACATGGCACCTATGCCTCTTCACTACCACCCTAAAGGCAAGATTTAATTCTTTATTTCTTCTTCTTCTTCACTTTTTTTTCTCTTTGCTTTTGTTCTGAGGATCTTTGTCTTTTCCACAGAGAAATCAGGAGCTCCTACCACCTTGAGTTTGCTACCAGGAGTGGATGTGTCCACCGAGGACCAGTCCAACACAGAGAAGAATACTCTGAAATCCATGGAATTGTTTCCACAGCACGCGGGATACGATTTCCCAGCTGCCAAGGAAGAATCTGTCAAGGCTCCTTCAAGCACCAAGAAGTAAGATCTCGATTTTTGCATTTCTTTTCTCTGTTTGGAAGGTGGGTGGTCGGTTCCAGAAAATAAACTGACTCCATTCGACTGCTCTGTTTGCTTCAGGGAGGCAGAGAAGGCTAAGTTGACCATCTTTTACAACGGCACGGTGCTGGTTTTCGACGATTTCCCGGAGGAGAAGGCCAGGGATCTGATACGGATGGCAGGGAGAGACAGAAATCTTGCAGCTCAAAAATTTATCTCCGCCACCGGCGGTCAGCCGCCGGTGCCCCCGCAGAAGCCAGCTGATCAGCCTAATGCGTCCGGTAATTAATTAATCGATTCCCTTTTACTTAATTTCAGCAACAGTTTCTGGTCAAGTACATTCCGATCTCCCCGAAACATGGAGAACAGGACCAGATCTGTTCTCTGGGAGAACTTAATTGTTTTGGTGATCGTAATTAATGTTACTTATTTGCGTACTTGAAGCAGACATGCCCATAGCAAGGAGAAACTCTCTGCACCGGTTCCTGGAGAAGAGAAAGGATAGGTGAGCATTTGTTGATCATAATTAGTTTTTTTTTTTTTTTCTGCGAAGAGCCGCAATGAATATAACCGATAGTTCAACACCAAGGCTCCGTATCAAGTCAACGGCGGCGTCTCGCCGGCGCCGGAGGACGCAGGCAAGCCGGAAGACGGCCAGGCTTGGCTTGGCTTGGGTAGGCGAGCTGTGAAGCAAGAACCTGGTTGCGAGAGCAGCAGATAGATCTTCTAATATTTATCATCCTTTAGTTAATCTTTCTGATTTGGGAAGAAATTAAATCCTGGAGTATTTTGTATAAGTTCTAAACAATTTTTACTCTTTTGTTTTTTTTCGATCTCGGCAGTGCCTTGCTGAGATCTTGTTCTATGAAGAACAATCCTGCTGTAACTTGATATGGTGGAATTAAATTTTTAGTGCTCCCTTTCGACAGGGGAATCTAACTGCTCATTTGGTTGGATCTATACCTTTAATCACTAGATCTTTTCTAAAAAGAAATTGTTGCCGTATATGGTTAAGATTTAGGACAATAATAGAAAAGTCAAAGCTGAATTAAAGTAATAGCAGCCAGGATAAGGATTCAAAGACTAGACCCCATGCCGAAGGCGCATGAGAAACATGTTCAAAAATATTTTACTCGAGAAAAACTCAGCTTTGGCACACCGGAGTTGATAGAGATAAGATCGGTGCTATTTTTTCCTTTTTAATTAATACGAGTCTGGATCCATTTCCAGAGGTCAAATATTCTCTTGTCGTTTTAAATCGTGTAGCGTGGACCACTAATTCCAACGCGATGTTCCCCAATTTCCTCACGCGTTTCTTCAAGGAGTTTACTTTCTCGCTACAGTATGGAATACGACGTTTAAAAATTCAATCATAATTTAATTAATGGATAATTTTTTTTTGGATGATTAATAGGAATTTTCGTAGGATTGATGGGGGCGATTAATTTCAAAATTAAATATAAATTCAATTAAAAGAAAAAATTTGAAAAAGTGGTGTACTTTCTTTTTTCTTGGACAAAGTTTTCTTTGTCGGCCAGAGAAAGGTTCGGCGAAGGCTGCCGACTGCCAGTGCTAACACGTGTTGGAATCATCACAGATAAACAAAATATTTTCCTTTTAAGGGGAGAGAGAGAGTTTCCCAAGGTAATTTCTTGCAAATCTACCAGACTTCCCTGTGTACTCGTAGGAACTAGAAAAGAATCATTTTTTTTTTTCAAATGTAATCAATTATTGAAATATTTATGGCGAATTATAAGCTTTTTCAAATTCCGTTCTCTAGCATGTGGATTTCATTAAAATAATAAAATATTCTCGGATAAGAATTCATCCGATTACTGGTGGCGAAAAAGATAGTATAAAAAATATAGCTTTTTATCCCATCATGTAAATAAATTTTTAAAATTACTAAATCATATGAGCTTATTAGTTGGCTGATGTTGTACAAGAGTCAAATTAATTTAGTTGATTTTAAAAAATTAATTGGCTTATTTATTTTTTAATTAAAATTAATTTTAGATAAAATTAATTGATAGATTAACATGAAACTAGTTTTTATGTATTCGTCTATCTCTCCTGATTATATTGATATCCTCATTTGACGTTTGGTACATCAGTTTTATCTAAAATCGTCTGATTGACTGAATAATTTGGAGTGACATGAAACTAGTTTGTACATGTTCCTCTAACTCTCTTAATTATACTCATGTCCTCATACGTTAATTTGAATAAATATATTGAGAGTAATGATTTTTTTTACATGAATATATTTGAAAATTTTAATTCATGTTCAAAATTTCGGCTGATTAACCAAGACTTCGAATTGATATGAAATTATATTCTATGTGTTCGGCTAGGTTAATCAGTTTGAAGTCATAGAATTGATATGAAATTAGGTTCTAAGTTATGAAATTAGTTCTCTTGATTAATTTGACCCAATATATTGAGAGTAATGATTTTTTGAACATGAATTAAAAATTTCAAATATATTCATGTTAAAAAAATTATTGATCTCAATATGTTAGGTTAAATTGAAGTTTAAGGACATAAATATAATAAGGAGAGGTAGATAAACACATAGGAACTAGTTTCATGTCAATCCGAGGTCGTTTGATCCATAAATTAGTTTTGTTCAAAATCGGCTGATGGACCAAATGATCTCGGATTGACATGAAACAAGTTCCTATATGTTTGTCTACCTCTCCTTATTATATCAATGCTCTCAAACTTCAATTTCACCTAATATATCGAAAGCAGTAATTATTTTGAACACGAACATGTTTGGAAAATTTAATTTGTTAAAAAAAATATTACTCTTAATATATTAGGTTAAATTAAAGTTTGAGGGCATGAATACAATCAGGAGAACTAGTCGAACACATAGCATTTAGTTTCATGTTAATCCAAGGTAATCCAAGGTCGTTTGGTCCATCAACTGATTTTAGATAAAATTGGCTGATGTATCAAAGGACCTCGAATTGACATGAAACTAGTTCCTATGTGTTCGTCTATCTCTCTTTATATTTATGTTCTCAAATGTTAATTTGACTCAATATATTAAGAGAAATAATTTTTTAAACATGAAAATATTTAAAATATTCAATTCGTGTTTTAAAAATTTGACTAATTGATCAAACGACCTCGGATTGATATGAAACTAGATCCTATGAGTTTGGCTAGTTCTCCTAATTATATATATGTCTTTAAACATCAATTTGACCTAATATATTGATAGCAATAATTTTTTGAACATAAATATATTTAAAAAATTAATTCGTGTTTAAATAATCATTGCTCTCAATATATTGAATCAAATTGATATTTGAAAGCATAGATATAATTAGGAGAAATAGCTGAAAACATAAGATCTAGTTTTATGCCAATTTGAGGTTGTTTGGTCCATCAGTCGACTTTGCCCAAAATCGATTGATGGACTAAATTATCAAAATTGGTTGATGAACCAAATGACCTCAGATTGACATGAAACTAGTTCTTATGTGTTTGTCTATCTCTTAAATATACTCATACCCTCGAACCTCAATTTGACTCAATATATTGAAAGCAATGCTTTTTTGAACATGAATTAAATTTTTTAAATATATTAATGTTTAAAAAATCATTGCTCTTAATATATTAGATCAAATTAAAGTTTGAGGGCATGAATATAATAAGGAGAGGTAGATAAATACATAGGAATTAATTTCATATCGATTTGAGGTCATTTGATCCATCAGTTGATTTTGTCCAAAATCGACTGATGGACCAAATAACCTCGGATTGACATGAAACTAGATTCTATGTGTTCGACTAGTTCTCTTGATTATATCCACACCCTCAAACATCAATTTGAATTCATATTTAAAAAATTATTACTCTCAATATATTAAGTCAAATTAAAGTTTGAGGGTATGGATATAATCAGGAGAACTAGCTGAATACATAAGATCTAATTTCATATCAATTCGAGATTGTTTGATCCATCAGTCAATTTTTTTGAATATGAATTAAATTTTTTAAATATATTCATGCTCAAAAAATCATTGTTCTCAAGATATTAAGTCAAATTAAAGTTTGAGGGGATGAATATAATCAAGAGAGGTAAAGGAACACATAGGAACTAATTTAATGTCAATTCGAGGTCATTTAGTCAATCAGCCGATTTTAAGTAAAATCGGTTGATGTACTAAACACCAAATTGACGTTTGAGAGCACGGATACAATCATGAGAGATAGATGAACACATAAGAACTAGTTTCTATATGACTGTAAATACATTAGAGGGGGGTCAATAGAGTTAATAGAAAATCGCGATTTAAATTAAGTCACACAGTGGGAAAGAGAGAGAACTTGTGAAGCAGTCTTCTAACACATAATATGAAGAAGTCTTTATTCTTCGAACTTCGGAGCAGCTTTTCAATGTCGTCGAAGCCTTTTTGGAGCAGTGTATGAATATGAAAGTCGTAACAGATACTCTTGTGAACCTGCTGAGCCCGTCCGGGCGCCTGGATCCCCTCTTGAGCTCCTGGACTATACTGACATAACGAGCTTTTGTCGAAACTTCATCCGTAAAGTTTATCCACCTTCGGGCGCCTAGACCATTGACGTGGGCTCAGCCAGTCAAATGCGCTCTAACTCAGGTTCTGGATAAATTTTTTAATCCGGATGCCTGAACTAACTCCGGGCGCCCAAATCGCCCGAATATCTGGCCACCCGCCTGGGGAAGATGGTCCGAGCACTTGGATCAACTCTGAGCGCCTAGACACTCTTTTCTCAGCCTCTTCTTTCATAAAAAAAGAGTTAGTCCAAGCAACAAAAATAAATTTATCCTGCAAAATAAAGTTAGCACAATATAATAAGATAGTAGTAGTAATTTGATCTTGTCTCATCGAGATCAGGATCTAGTCAAGACTTCAGCTTAGGTTTCCCAAATAGACCTAAGCTAGATCGATGCCTACTATTCCCTCAACCGAAAATGTGTCCTCACTGGATCTCTCCTCTAGTTACCAAATATTTGGTCCTTCAAACCTATTTGGACTTTCTCTGGCCTTGCTCAGATGACGCCAAATATGATCATGTCCGGAAGTCGATGAGATGGAAAGCTGGGAATGTGGCGCTCCCGCTCCCGCTGACCTCCGGTGGACTCCGCTCCAACCTACAACACAGATTGCGTCAGTACCGAGCCAGGGAAGGGGTCCTCGACAATTACCCTCCGACGCTCAAGTCAGTCACCGACGATGAAGTAGAAGGCGGAGCAGTAAGAATGAACAGTAGTGAGAACAATGTCTATCGCGTATTAACGTACCTCCGCCGATGCTTGGACCCTCCTTTATATAGAGTTCCTGTAGCGTGCATGCACGCTCCCCAAGGCGACCACTCTTCCCCAAGTTTTCCCTGAAAAGACTTGTTAATAAAGTGTCACTGACACAGTACCTTAACAAGCCGAGCATATATCTGAAGTGACAATGGAAGCTTTCACCGTACGATCTTTTGATTGTCCATGCCCGGTGTCAGTGGCACTAACTCCTAAAAAGATGTCGATGGATAACAGAGGGAGTATGCTATTAGGCCGAGTGGGTTAGCCACTCGGCTGAAACTCCACTGTGCATGTATCACACCCGCTAAGTCAGAATGCCACTGTACTTGTGTCCGTCTGCTTGGCTGAAGCTCCATTGTGCCTGTGTCATGTCCACTCGGCCAGAGATCTAATGTGCCAATGTTTAGTCCTGCTGCCTGGCCGAGCGGGGTAGCCACTCAACCTAACTTCTGCACATTGTCTATGGCGTCTACTCCCTTATTGAGCGTCGACTATTTGACGCATGCCCGAGTCAGAGGTGGGGTTGGATCAGGCATCCTTTCTTCCTGGTTAGAGCATCACCGTCCGACCAATCGATGATAATTGAGTGTTGACCGTCTTGACTTTGACCTCCGCCGTAGCAACTACCTCTGTGGACTAAGACCATTCCTTATCACTGCATCACATATCAAATACAATAATAAACTTAACTTAAACCTTTATCAAATATCAAAATCTAATGTACTCAAATTGCTTGAACAAAACTGATCGTGCTAAGTTTAACCTGTCTCTCCAGATCTATAATGGTGTTATGCGCTAAGAGATAAAATTCTACGTAATTAGAATTCACCTCAATCTTTGAATAATTCCTTTTCCACAATGGTATTTTATTATTTAATTTTTTTACAAAACACAACACAATTTGCCCCAAAGTAGTCAGTCTGTTGATCGCTAATGTGGTTGAGCTGTTATATCATAAAAAAAGCATACGTCCATTCAAACCTCTAAGGGGCTGCTTGTTTGGGGGCTTGGAATGGAAATAGAATGAAACTTGTGCTTAGTTTGGGGAAATGAAGGTGGGATCTACGGATTCATTCCTCTAAATAGAGGAATGGGTCATTCCTGAATAATATGAAGGGTATGGGTATTATTCCCATTTCATTAATATTTACAATCATTCTCATATCCTTTCTCATTCCTTTACCCGAACCAAGCACCCCTTAAATATCTCCCAAGGAGAAATGAATCAATCTAAGGAAATAATGTATGACACAGACCTCGACATAACTCATCTCCTCCGCTCGGTAGCCTTGCCCGCAACTCGGCCTCCTCGCCCGACCTCTCCGTGCTCGATAGCTCGACCTCCCTCCATGCTCTGTTTTACTCTTCTCTGTTCTCTTCTGTTTTTTTTTTCTGTCTGTCTATCACTTGGTAGCTTGACTACTTAACTTTCCTAACCAGGTTGACCTTTTTAGACAGCTTAGCCGACCTTATTGATAGCTCGGCCTACTCAGTCTAAGTTGGCAACAAATAAAAAAAAAATCACTGGATAACATCGAATTTGGGTAATTAGTTTGGTCAACGGAAATTTTTTACCAACCATCAGGATAAATCGGTAAGCGCTTGCAGCGTACAACTCAAGAGCCCAACATCCTTTAGTTGCGTGTCTCATTTGAAGGATTTTTTTTTTATAAATTCATCATAGCTAGAACTCAAACCGTGAATACTTAAATGATAATTTAAATATCCTACCGCTACATCATAATCCGGGGGCAAGTTGGCAACAAACCAAACTCATTTGGACAAACGAGATGAGACTCATCCGAATTTAAATTTAATATACTTTTTATTCTTATCTCTGATAATGGTCTTAAACGGACTTAGTTTTGTCCAACAAGACTAACTTTCTTCATCCCTAAATCCCAAATCAGCATTCCTGTGACTTTTCTTTTTAATTGCACCGTAATCTTTTTTTAAAATAATAATATGAAAAGTGACCATCCATGATATGCGAATAAAGTAGAGCCGAGTACGATAGCTTCTCTCTCAACTTGGCTAGATTCTTTTATCATAAGAAGAAGTTGCTTCGAAGTTTGCAGATGGGGCAGTGCAGTAAACCACGAAGCAAAGACTAATGGCACCACCAAATGCCTCCAAAAGAGACAGGGTTGTGGGGACAAGTGTAATAATTAAATCAATCGTAGAGGATTGGTCCCTTAGGACATCTACAATGGGAGCTAGCAAATTTGAAAAAACTCTCTTCCACGGTGGAAGAGAGCATTTTGGGTTTAATCGAAGAAGAGACTCTGTGATTACAACGCCGCTTCTTCAACTTTTTTCTATTTTATTTTTATATGATTGGCGAAGCAAATGCTGGTGGATTAAGTTGGCTGAAAAGTGAGACAAATGATCAGTCAATGAAGTTGTTAGGAAGTGAAGTGACAACATTGGCAATGTGTTCTGAATCAACTGGCTAAATTGAAAATTGAGGAACGGTCTGGCTTTAGTTGAATCAGGTTCTTTTGCTTTCCTGTATCAAATAAATCTGGAGAATATTTGTTTTGAGTGGAATTTTACTTTGCTTCAAGATTTCGTTTTTTTAAAAAATTAACGTAGTAAAAAGAACCGCCTGTTGAAAGTGGCGTCACGTCTCACAGCCTCAATCTGTCTTATTCATCAATACATGATTAAAGATGATTTTTTTGACCTTTTCCTAAAAATAACTATTAGTTTCACTTACCATAAAGTAAGTCGGCTTGATAGTTTAGTTAGTTTTATACCTTATAGAATTTTCTTTTAAATTATATATATATATATATATATATATATATATATATATATATATATATATATATAAAGGAGAGCAGATTTTTTTTTTTTTGACTAATGGATGGACTATTCATAATTATAATTGGATCGTGATCATAATTTGATCATAATTAATTACGATTTTTTCTTAGATTTACTATTCCCTTTAGATTATAGTTTGAATAGAAATTGATAGACGGAGGCCGCTAAGAGGTCTCCAGTGATGGACAAATGATCAGGTTGTTGGTGTCAAATAAGGTGACTTTCTACTCCGAACCAAACTATAACCTGAATAAAAACCAATTACGACTAAATTACGATCATAATTCAATCATAATTATGAATGCTTTATCTCTTGGTAAAAAAAATAAAGGACCAAGAGATCTTGCTTTCCTCTATCAGCAAAATTGAACTTTACTTAATGAAAATCAAATAAAAAACATTTATTTAGTTTTCCAAAAACTAAAGATGATTTGACCATGCCGATGGTAAATAAAAGACAAATAATTAATTACCTAATTTTCATTAAGTAGACAGCATGAGCAAATTTAAATTGACGTATCTGATAAATGTGAAAAAAGATTGCTTTTGAGTGGCACACAATCGAGTACATTTGCCAAACGCGTAGGCTTTTTCTCACAAGTTTATGAAAAGTTATGAAATACTATTAACAGGGGATGTAGCTCATATGGTAGAGCGCTCGCTTTGCATGCGAGAGGCACAGGGTTCGATTCCCTGCATCTCCAAAATTTTTGTTCCCATTTTGATTTTCATATTTTCTCCGAAAAAAAACAAAAAACCATGTAAAAGACAATTTCTCTCGCTTTCCTCATCGAGAAAAATGAAAACGTGTTTATCAACAAAGGGTGCATTATTAAGCAATGAGAAAACACAACTATGATGGGAAAATAATGAGTTAAATATCAAAATAAAATGAATATAAAAATTAAATTATTCTCTTTGATGTCAAATTATAAAATATCTATTTTTTTATTGGATTCGAGTCCACATGAATCCTATCTTATATCGATATTTGGATTGTTCTAGATCGAATTGATATAGGACTGTAATGGACTCTCATCCATAAAAAAAATAGATAAGTATTTTAAAATTATAATTTGACTTCAAACAGAATTATTTTATTCATTTTATTTTGATATTTAAAATAGACCATATGTCGAATTAAGATCTCTGAGATTTTGAAGAGATCAGATAAAGGTAAAGATTCAGTCCCAAATTAACCGCCAAACCAACCTTGATTCGTTTTTTTCCTTTTAAATATTTGAATTGTTTTTATTTTTATTTTTTTATATAGATATTAAAAAGAAAAATGTTTTCACTAGGCTTCATACACGAATCTCCTAGATTCCGACTAAATATCCTAACAAATTAGACTATAGCTATTATTGCTTTTTAAGTTAGTTAATTATATAATCATTATTTAATAGTTTTCTAATAATATTATTAATAATTAAATAATAGAAGTGACGTTTATATATTTATTAATTGGGTAAATAATTTTATATATTAATTAATAAATTTTTATTATATAGTTATTAGTTTAAGTATATATATATTATATATATATATATATATATATATATATATATATATATATATATATATATATATATATATATTGATCCGACGGTTAGAACTATATATATATATATATATATATATATATTGATCCGACGGTTAGAACAAGGGACCCCCATTCAGAGGGGTCAATGCCACGCTGGAGTCAAAAGGCCAAGTGACCGACCAGAGAGGGAGGGGCCAACCTCCCGACCGGCGCCTGCAGACCGACCGGTGAATAGCCAAGGTAATAGGTGCCCCCACTGAAGTCGTAGTTCCGACGCTCAATGGGACAGTAGCAGGGAGCCGAGCGGAAGCCCTAAGAGAAGGTGACATACTGCTAACAGGCCCTGCATACTACCCTACCGAAAATATCCCCAGTAGATCGATGCATACGGCATGCCGCGCGAGAGGGGAATTCCGTCCGGCTGGCGCATAAAATGAGGGTCGTCCGGACATCACTCCCCGTCCGGACGGACGTACCGGCCTGTGGGGTAGGGAAGGGCAAGGACATCTTCTGACAGCTGTCAAGTCCTATGGCTAGGCCATACTATAAGTCTGACAGCTAGGTGTTCTATTGTCCCATCGAAGACGTGCTTGGACTGTAGCAGTATGGCGTCAGGTAAGTTTTCTGACAAACACATACCGAGGTATGTGCTGCAGACACGTAGGCGCCTCGGTGGATGTGCAGGAGCTCTTTCACCGCTCTATATAAAGAGCCTCATATTTCGCCGGAGGTACGTGTTTAAGACCTTTGGAGCTACTTTTTCCACCACCTGCTTACCTGACTTGAGCGTCGGAGGGTCACCGCCGGGAACCCCTTCCCGGCCCGACTTCTGTGCAGGTTCGCCGGAGCTTCGTGCCACCAGTCGAAGATCCACATCAGCACTCGAAGAGTGCCCCGCGCCCAACGTCCATTGATTCAGCATTCGGACAGAATCATATATATATATATATATATAATAATCTTAAACCATTATAAATTGTGATTGATGATTTCAAATGGTGAATTGTAATCAACTTAAAAATATTAAAATTAAAAATTAATTTTTAAAAATCGTCCAACAACAATATTGAACAGACCAAACTATCATTTAAATTAATCAGATGAATAAATTAAAAATTATATTTTAAATATATATTTAAGTATATATCTTCAATATTAATCGGGCGAAGACAGAGGTGAGTTCAATCATAATACGGCTCAACACACGTAAAAGGTCGGGTCCAAACGCAGGGGTTTGGCGCCTGCAGACTCGAGCCTGAATGGATCCATGCCCGCTCGCGCACAAAGGAAATATTTCTTTTGAAAATTATATAAAATAATACTAAATGTTTGGGTAAAGGATTCGGGTAGATGGGGTAAAGGATTCGGGTGTTGGCGACGGCCCCATGCCCGCACCACACTTAAGCGCGGGAACTGTCGGCATTTCCCGCCAATTCGTCAACTACATTTCTTCGTCGCCTCGCCTGCCCAACTCAAACCCTAGTTGTGCTCCGGCCTTATCATTCTCAGAGTAGGAGTAGAAGTTGAAGGAGCCGCGTCTAGTCCCGTCTCGTTACTGCCGGAGTGGAAGGAGACGCGACTTGCCCGATGGTTAGTCCTTTATTTTCTTCCCTGTTTGTCTCTGCCAGATCTCATCGATCCGTCCACTCTGTTAACGATGCGGTCTTCGTGTAGGATAATTCCGATAACCATCCGTCGACTCCCGGGTCGCCGACCTCCGCTGGGTTCAGTACTGACCGGTTGCCGCCAAACACGAGCCGCAACACCGATTCTTACTCTGACGAGGATGAGGCTGCCGTCGACCCTCATATCATCGGGGACGACGACGGTGGCGATGGCGACGGTAATGAGGAGGACGAGGAGGGGGAGGATCTGTTCAACGATAATTACATGGAGTGGGTACCCAAAATCTAGTCTTTGTATGTTGTGTTTTTCTTGACGTTACTGATTTGGACGGGGATGGCGGGGCTGCAGAGATTACCGTCGGATGGATGATCAAGACCAGTATGAGAGGGTCGGACTCGACGACTCAATGGAGGACGAGAGGGATCTGGACCAAATAATGGCCGATAGGAGGGCAGCAGAGGTGGAGCTCGACGTTAGGGATGGCCGCACCGGCACTGGTGGCATCCTTGATCGGAAGCTGCCCCAGATGCTCTATGATCAAGGTGTAAATCTGTTAGAATTGATGCATATTTTTAGCTATATGTTATCTTCCTTTGTAGTGTTGTGTATTTTCATGTTTCAGATGGTTCTGCATTAACTCACACACAATGCCTTGGTTTTACCCTCGCCACTACTAATTCGGCCTTCAAAAAATGTTATTCATGTACCTTGGGACGGTGATTCTATACTCACTTAGGGAATGCACTAATTTATGTTAGAAGTTGAGCCTTCTGATTCAGTTATTTTGCTGGTATTGAAAAAAGCTTGTTAATTAATAGTGCATTATGACTAAATATGCAGGAAGCATCTGTAAACACGTCTAATAGTAGTACATTGTGACTCCATTTAATTCTGACCACTGAATTGGGCCACAAAATTATCGAATATTAACTTGCTTACATCTCTATATATTTTTTAACATTTAACATTTACTACACCATACTATTATTAACTGTTGACCTATCCATAGTTCCACATTAGTTTATGATCTTTTTGCTTGGAGAGATTTGAGAGTAAAGAAGTTAGGAAGGAGCTAGAAAGAACAATTAACTCATTTTATCCCCCCTATCTTCTTTCTTCTCATATATCTCCAAGTAAAACAAACTCCTAAACTATTTTGTTGGAATGTTCCACTATTAAGACCTCTCAGCTGCTTCCTTGCATATTCTACAAATGCAAGTCCATCTTTTTTTTTAACTTAGTAGTTCATGATTGCTTATTTAATATCATCAGGACAACACATTAATTTGTTAAATTGTTTCGGTTCACTGAAGAATGGTCAATGTCTCTATGTTAATAATAAATCTTATAGCATAACAAATTCGCAATAACTCACCATTAATCTCGAGTGTATGGCTATGCATCCTTTCTGCTGTATTTTTCTTGGATTTTTGTGAGAATCAAGTGGTAAGTTGCCAAAATAAAGATATTCTTTATATTATAAGGTTGTTTTTACTAGCAATAGACATACAGCGAGACTGACATGACTGGCACCATGTTTGTCAGAATAATCGCTTTCTTCTCCTAGGGCACATATGCATTGACTTAATTAAGGTAGTCTTAGTTATAAGAGATACGTGTTTTTTGGGTACAGACACAGATGATGATACCAACATCAGGCGTCCAAAAAGATTCAGAGCTGATTTTAGGCCACCAACTGGTGGAAGAAATGATGACACTGATGGTGGCTCTCAAAGTTCACCAGGAAGATCCCTACAAGGACACTCTAGAGAGGATGTTCCAATGACTGATCAGACAGATGATGATCCATATGAGGTAGCATATACATCTATATTTTCTGATTTTTTGAAGTTTCTCATCTATTTTTTTTTCCTCTTATAAACCCTGTTTACTGTATTTTATTTTCAACTTAATTTCATTTAACAGGATGAATATGATGAGGAGGGTGAGATGAGTATGTATCGCGTCCAAGGAACTTTGAGAGAATGGGTCACAAGAGATGAAGTTCGTCGATTTATTGCGAAGAAATTCAAAGAGTTTCTTCTTACTTATGTGAACCCTAAAAATGAACGAGAAATTGAATACATCCGCTTGATAAATGAGATGGTTTTAGGTAATTGCTTATTTCGCTTGCAGAATCCTAAGTGATTGGAAACATTATATGAATTGAGTTGTGTCACCATACCAACATAGTGATTTTTTCTCTCTTTTTTGCTCCATTTACACATTTCAAGTTTTTTAGTTTTTGACTGTTGTTTTTGGCTTTGCAGCTAACAAGTGCAGTTTAGAGATAGACTACAAGCAGTTCATATATATTCACCCAAATATTGCCATATGGTTGGCTGATGCTCCACAATCTGTGCTTGAAGTTATGGAGGAAGTTGCTAGGAATGTTGTTTTTGATCTTCACAAGAATTATAGAAACATTCATCAAAAGATTTTTGTGCGAATAACTAATTTGCCAGTGTATGATCAGATCCGGAACATTAGGTAGGATTTCAGTTTGTTGAGAAAAAAGCTATTCTGCCTCTCCTTTTGTAATGAGATTTGATGTGTTTAATCCGCATATGAATTTTTGCACCACAGGCAGATTCACCTTAACACAATGATTCGTATAGGAGGTGTTGTTACTCGACGGTCTGGAGTTTTTCCTCAGTTGCAGCAAGTGAAATTTGATTGCAACAAATGCGGTGCTGTTCTTGGTCCTTTCTTTCAGAACTCTTATTCTGAAGTAAAAGTGGGATCTTGTCCTGAGTGCCAGTCGAAAGGACCATTCACTGTAAATGTTGAACAGGTGAGTCTTTTTTCAAATATTGTTTGGTGTCTCAGTACACATTAATTTGCATTGATTCTTGCATTTAGAGCTTAACAAGTTTAAGTTTCATCTTTACACATTAATTTTGCATTGATTCTTGCATTTAGAGCTTAACAAGTTTAAGTTTCATCTTACTAAGGGTCACTGTTTTCATCACAGACAATATACAGGGACTATCAAAAACTTACCCTTCAGGAAAGTCCTGGAATTGTCCCTGCTGGTAGGCTTCCAAGATACAAGGAAGTGATACTTTTAAATGATCTGATTGACTGTGCCCGACCTGGAGAAGAAATTGTAACTTCTGTTTATGTCTATATATGGTTGAGACAGTGCAAATCATGGTAATTTTCTGATATTAAGAATGTGATTTTTCAGGAGGTCACAGGCATATACACAAACAACTTCGACTTATCTTTGAACACAAAGAATGGATTCCCTGTGTTTGCTACAGTGGTTGAAGCCAATCATATTGCTAAAAAGCAGGATCTTTTCTCTGCCTATAAACTTACCGATGATGACAAAGCTGAGATTGAGAAACTGGCAAAGGATCCAAGAATTGTAGAAAGGGTTTGTTACTTGACATATTTTTTTGTGTTTTCTTCCTTCTCATAAGCACATTTGGTTTAAATACAAATGAATCACAGATTATAAAATCTATTGCGCCTTCAATCTATGGTCATGAAGACATTAAAACAGCCATTGCACTTGCCATGTTTGGAGGACAAGGGAAGGATGCTGAGGGAAAACATCGGGTAAGGGGGGATATAAATGTTCTCCTGCTAGGTGATCCAGGAACTGCAAAATCCCAATTTCTTAAGTAAGATCTTTTCCAGGCCATTCTTCTTTCATTCGTCAATCTCAATGTATATATCAATGATTGAACAATATATCAAATAGGTATGTGGAAAAGACAGGGCATAGAGCTGTTTATACAACAGGTAAAGGTGCTTCTGCAGTTGGGCTTACTGCAGCAGTGCATAAAGACCCAGTAACAAGAGAATGGACTCTTGAAGGTGGTGCTCTTGTTCTTGCCGATAGAGGAATATGCTTAATTGATGAGTTTGACAAAATGAATGATCAGGACAGGTTAGTTCGTTTGCTGGTTAAATTCAACCGACAATATGTAGACATTCCTATTAGTCATTGTCATTGGTAATTTGCATAAAACTGAATGACAGAGTGAGTATTCATGAAGCCATGGAACAACAAAGCATCAGCATATCAAAGGCCGGAATAGTTACATCACTCAAGGCCCGTTGTAGTGTCATGGCAGCAGCAAATCCAATAGGAGGAAGGTAACAATCACTCTTCTGGTATGTGACTGCAATCGTCTATATTGAATGCTTAACTGTATGTATGTATGTTTAGATATGACTCATCAAAGGCGTTCTCCCAAAATGTAGAGTTGACAGATCCAATCATATCACGATTTGACATTCTCTGTGTTGTTAAGGTCAGTATTCCATCTCAAAGTTCATACTTTATGGTAGAGGTTATTGATGGTGTCAATTTATCAGCTTTGTCCATGGGAAATTCTGGTTGCAGGATATAGTTGATCCCGTCACCGATGAAATGCTTGCGACTTTTGTTGTAGACAGCCATGCCAAATCACAGCCAAAGGGCGCTACACTTGAAGACCATCCTGCGAGCATATCACAAGATGATATTCTGGCTTCTGATAGACCAGTTGACCAAGAGGTAAACCTCTTTCAGATTTTTTCTCTTATTAAAAATTTTTTTGCCCGCATGTATGATAATCTTTTTGCTACAGATTCTTTCTCAAGACATGCTGAAGAAGTATATAACTTATGCGAAATTAAATGTATTCCCCAAATTACATGATGCTGACTTGGATAAATTAACAATTGTTTATGCTGAACTACGCCGAGAATCATCTGTAAGAATTTATAGCAAGCCAGCATCTTCTATTTATTCTACGAATGTTACATTCCTGTCATACACTTGATGGGTTTTCGTAATTAATAAGCTTTCTGGTGACTGGTACAGCATGGACAAGGGGTTCCAATAGCAGTTAGGCACTTTGAATCCATGATCCGAATGTCAGAAGCTCATGCGAGGATGCACTTGAGGAGCTATGTTACTCAAGAAGATGTAGACATGGCAATACGAGTCCTGCTTGATTCTTTTGTCTCGTGCCAGAAATTTGGCGTCCAAAAAACTTTACGAAAGGTATGACAAACAGCTTATCTCTCTTAATTTCCTGGTCACAATGCTAAAGGCAACCAAAGAGTAACAGATATAACTGGTTGCAGTAGAGACCCCTCTTATAGGATATGGATGGTAGATATGCATCTAAGCCTAAATATTTAAATGGACCTTGCTCACCAATAAACATAGCCATACAAAATTGGACGCCATCTTTCCTTGTCATGCTTGATTTTTTCATGTCATCTGTTCATTCTTGAACTTCTGCAGAGTTTCATGAAGTATATGACCTTCAAGAAGGATTACAATGAGCTTCTCTTGCATCTTCTGCGTGGTCTTGTGAAAGACGCACTGTATTTTGAGCAGATTGTATCAGGCACAACTGCTCGTCTGACCCATATAGAGGTGAAAATGGAAGATCTAAGGAGCAAGGTAAAACATCAGACACGTCCGTTTCTCCCTCCGTTGTGTTAAACATTTCTAATCTGATCTTTGTTTGATGCAGGCCCAAGAACATGAAATCTATGATCTGAAGCCATTCTTTTCCAGTGCTCATTTTGCCAGTAACAATTTCGTTTTGGATGAAAGTCGTGGCTTAATTAGGCATCCTCTAGCAACTTAGAGCACGAGGGCCAAGCTCACATTTGCGTTTGCTCACAAGCAGGCTACTTCATATTCTTACACTTGATCTTTGGCGATCATTAACATGACAAGCTTCCTTATTCTGCTTCTTCTGTTAATTATTTTGAATTAAGATGTTCGAGTGCAATGATCCATGATGCTTAGATACTAATAGTGCCTTTATTTGGCTGATGCAATGGGTAAGCTTTTAAAAGTTTATCTTTTATCCTTTTGAACCTATTTGAAATTAATAAAATAGGATCAAAATCGGCCAAAAAAAAAAAGAGGATAACTGACCAACAAGCTATTTTATACTAATTGAACGCATCAATCAATGCGATCTTGGTTGCTAAAGTTATCTTGAGTCGGTCACGTAAATAATAATAAAACGGCATAAATTCCGATCAAACCAACCTCGCTCTCTCTTGCGTCGGATGATTTGTACCTCATTTATCTTTCCTTGCTGTTTCAATGGCAGTTTATCCTTTTTATTGACGACTATGACGCCGTCTCCAAAACCTCTTGGGGCAAACTGTTTCCAATTGTGCAAGCTTTCTTCAAATTTGCTGTTTTCATGTACATTTATAAAGCTTTAATTTCTTATCTCATTATTAGCTGGAGTGTCTGGAGCCTGATTCCTGTTGAAGATTTCTTTCCACGATCACATTCAGAAACTGATTGCTGCTGATAGAAGGAGAATATTATCAGATTACATTAACGTAGCAGGTACTTGTCGTACGAAGTAATGTCAGGGACCTCACATGGTGGATCTCAATCTGTGGTCTCAGAACACAAACTTAGTCATCGAAACATATAATCTTGTTATACATTTTCTCAGAACTCGACAAGATTCCCCATAGAGCTCGTCTCGTCGCCATCATGTGGTGCCATGTTACCCAAATCCACATCCCTGCTTTCTCGCTTTCATACTTAAACATGCCCTCTCATGCTCTAAATCCTGAACTAGTTTATCAGATATTCATTGTCACATCTTCCCGATATTCCTTTCATTTCATTCCTAAGGTGTTCATGATATTCGTCTATCGTGATTAGAAATGCTTTAATCACCTCTGTCCTTTTGTCTTGCAATATATTCCAGCTTTTCATTTGTCGGACTAACAAATACTAAATACTTCCATCTGATCTGTTTGGATCTTTCATGAAGGAATTTCTTGTTCAGTCGAATCTATAAAGGCCAGAGCTCAGTGAGAGTCGATGACCCTAAATCCATCATCTACCATGAGCGACGACGCGGCGAAGGCGACCGGCATGACTGCCATGAGGCAGATGGTTCAAGAGTTACTTCAGAAATGGCAGCCCCTCGCGGTTAGGCCAAAGGAAGACCAACCCAAAACGTCCGGCATTCCCCCCTCCGTCGACAAGCGGCTGAAGAGTCTGTGTTGGGACTCAGACGAGGAGTGCTGCCATAGCCCGGAGGCCCCTCCGGACGTGCCCAAGGGATACTGCCCTGTTTATGTAGGACCGGAGCAACGGAGGTTTGTGATACCGACGACCTACCTGGGCCTCCCGGTGTTCAGGCTGCTGCTCGAGAAAGCCGAGGAGGAATTCGGGTTTAATCACAAGGGAGTGCTCACGATCCCCTGCGAGATCGAGACGTTCAAGTACATCCTCCAGTTTATGGAGCGGCATGCAGAGGGCCTCGTCGATGATTATGGTGACTCTTTGCCTTACCCAATTCACAGCTATGTATTTTCTTCTAACCTGTGGTTTTGTCATCGTAGGAGGAAATCCAACTGGGCGAGCAGGGGCTGAGGAATAGCAACGCCTGGAATTGAATGGATTGATATCGAGCTTGCACTCTCTGAATCGAATTGTTGTTGTTTTCATGTGACAATTTTATGTTAGAGATCTGATCTGATGGGATTCAGTTTACAAGCTGAAGGAATTGGTTTCTTACATGTTTTAATATTTGACATTGTTTAAAGGCAATGATTGAGCTTACATCGAGTCGTTGTTAGCTAGGCCTTAAGGCCCACTGAGTGGCCCAGTTGGCCTATCTACGGCCCATGCAAATTAACCATAAAATGTGTAAAAAAATGTTTTTAAAATGTTAAATAAATTTAAACCAATTTTTTTTACACGTTATTATTATTATTTTTCGTAAAAAAAAAATTCTTAAAAAAAAAAAGGTGAAAGAAACATGACTCTTAAATTATTGATGACACACTAGCCTTTCATAATTGCAGGGAAATGAAGTACCATGATTATTATCACACGTGCTCATCGTCCCCATTGAGGAGCATGATGCCTCACTTAACCTACCGTCGTCCTCGGTGAGAACAATAATATTTTTATTTGATGTAATTGAGACTTAATAGAAATACAAGTCTACTAATGTTTTTATAAATAAAACTGAACTAATATGAATTGATTATTTATTAGCGTGAAAATTTGAGGTAGTAGGTGGCAATTAATTTTTGTCAAGAAATTGTCTACCATTTCATGCATGAATTCGTGTTAGTTTTTTTTAAGTAATTATACATAGAGGGGAAAAAATTTAGAGAAAAATTTAGGATAGATATATAAATTAATGATCAATTATTTTTATTTTTATAGGTCCTATTATTTTATGTGTCTTTACATATCACTTTTTATTTTCTTATTTACATTAAAAAAAATCATACCATTTGGTCTCTTGTGGATTAGAGAATACATCCTAGTTAAGCTTGGATCACTCAAATTAATTTTAGATTTTTCAATGCATACTTATACTTGTTAGTCATCTAATAGGCCCCCTTGGGATGATACGATAGTTAAGACATAGAGTGTTATCATATGAAATTTTGGGGTTAGAAATTCGGTGCATCCAATCATGCTTTTTTCTATGCCTTGGTCATCTACACTAATGACTAGTAGTCATCCATGATCTATCTCCTCCGTATTGACCTAGGGACGGGTTGACGGGGACACTGAGGACGAGCGAATCACTTTTTTATCACTTGTTAGCCATCTAATAGACTTCCAGGGTAGGAGCTTATGGTTAAGTTCTCCAATAATAAATCATGGATCTAGAGTTTGATACTCAACTGTAATATATTATTAAAAATACTGATTAAATTCAGCTATAACCTATTATTAAGAATGCTAATTATCAGGATGACCTTTAATTGAATGGATCATTTAAGATTCAACATTATCTCACTAGTTAAATTTTTTATTTTTTAGCCATCTAATTGTCATAGAAATAATGAATAATTCTGCCCAACAAAACAATATGCATCTTAAACATAAAATATACAATTTAATTTGCAAATTTACATTCATATCAGAAATCGTAGAAATTAGAGGAAAGCACAAGAAGAAAATTACACACACGTCCTTGATTACAGGGACTAAATAGTAATTTAAACTAGTTAACACGTACTTCTGCCATTTCTGCACTTCCGAATTTTTCAAAATCTCCACTTTTCGTCATGCATTCTTACATAATCAACCCTACATAAAAAAAAATCTCCAAATAAACCCTGCTGCTTAGCTTCTTCTTTCTTGTCGCTCCCGCCACCGCGGGCTCCGCCGCCGTCAGCATGAGTAGAACTCGACCAGCTCCTCCAACGACTCCGGCTGCGGCTCGGAGTTCTCCAGCATCCACAGCAGGTGCTCGAACAGAACCACCTCGCACCCCACCACCACCATCGCCGCGCCGGCGCCGGCATCGTCTCTGCACCGCTCGACGAGGACCTGGAAGAGCGGGTGGCCAATGACGCCGGCGCTGACGAGGTACCTCCGGCGCGACTTGCCCACGTACACCGGGTGGAACCCCGGCGGGACCTCGTCCCCGTGGAACGACGACGACGACTGCACCCACCCGTCGCCGTCCTGCGACCGGGAGGACGCCCCTGCGGCGGAGGCGGCCTCTCCGCCGGAGTTAGAGCCGGTGATGCGGCCCGAAGAGTTCCAGCGCTTGATCATGCACTTGAGCTTACTCAGCTTCCCGCCGCCGCCCTTCGCCATCGGATCAGGACGATTGGGGAGGAAGGGGGGTCTGACTTAAAAAGGGAGCGGAGACTGGAGTGGGGCCCCTTCCGGAGGTTGAATCGTCTGTATAAGATTTTTTTTACTATAAATGGTACTCAAATCCAATTGCGCATTACCGGGTGAACCGATAGATACGATAAAATTTAAATTTGACCTGACAGCGAAGGGTGCGGTTGTGGGTGGGGAATACTCTGTTTGTCGTGCGCGAGGCCCAGAGAGAGCATGGTATTTATGCATTTAACAATCACCTTTTAAATACTTTTTAAAAGATAATTTAAAATATCGATAATTCTGATTGGTCAGAATCTGATTAACTAGAATTTTTTATCCTCTAATTAAAATACATGTATGTACATACATGTAATTAATATACACATATGATATTACTAAAATACTCATATGTACACTTGTATGTATTGATTATAGCTGGTCAGATTCTGGCCATTTAGTATTATCCTTAAAATATATTGTTATGTAATAAATGGAGTGAGTTAATGTGAGTTAGCGCGTTCAAGCTGTTTGGTTAATTGGTTCCAAATATATGGAAACATGACAGGCCAAACCAAAAGCGATGTCCCCTCCATAACAAAGTTTTGTCCATTATTTGTCGGAAAGGACTCATGTCTAGGGTTTGCTTCGAGTCCTTTGGTATGGCCATGCATGCTCTAATAGCTCCATTAGTTTTTAATGCGGTCTCAATTGTAGCAATTATGATGGTGGTGGTTTAATCAACTCCATCATTAAAAAAGTTAAACTCATTGTTTTCTAGTACTATAATCGACATGCATGGATGCCTATCCTTACATTCCTATTACATTAAATAACATAAAAATGAAATCTTAATTAAGTACATCTTGATGTGGGGCATCCCTTGTTTCTCATCTTAAACTAGTTATTGAACAAAATACATCTGATTAATGTGTGTCATTCAGTGTTTTGAATTGAAGTAAACCCTTTTGATTGTAATTAATTTTCCAATTGAATTAGTCAGAAGTCTAAAGCGATTGAAGGATTTTCCATTGTTACTTACAACCAAAGGGATTTCAGAACTTAGAGTATGCATTAAGGCAAAACCATTTTATATATTGTGTTCTTGGTTCTCTTTGAAGTGCTGGCAAACTCAACTACTTCACGTATTTAACAACTTAAAGAAAACTTAATCATATGCTTATACTTGATCTGTAGCGAACTTGCTTGAATATTATATAAATAGATAGGTATGTTCCAGTTCATTAGCTGTCAATGGTCCACAAGCTCCATAAAGTTGCCAACCAAAAACGAAGGAACTAATTAAGGGCTGTTCAGGTAGGTAGAGCTGATGCATGCCCAGAAACTACTCTTTTAGTTGCGTCTGCAAGCGAATTCTAGTCTGTCATGGAAGAACAAATTCAGTTTCAACTTGTTTGGCATGCCAAAGATAGATCAAGCCATGCTGATACTCTTGCAGACTGTGTTCCTGTGAACCTGTGACTTCTTGCTTAGATGACATCTAGCCTTTTGCTCCATTTAGCTTATAAAATCATCCTGCTAGGAATCAAAGTAGGAATGGTTAGGCGACAATATGTACATTGAGTCCATCAATTTATAAGTGGATTCCAGAAGGCCTGCCTCAAACTCATATCTTAACATATCTTTTGTACCAGGCGTGCATATCGTCAAGATCAAAGAGATGCTGCTCTTTGTCAACTTATGGACTGTATTTGATTCTCTGAGAGTAAAGACATTTACTTGAAGTGACTAGTTTAATCAAGATATCAAGTAAAGGTATGTAGAGACAACCCAGGAATTAGATACAGAAACAGAATGATGGTTTCGTGTGACAAAGGTTCTGAAGAGGGGTTGGAGGCATCTGGATTTAAGTCGACAGTAGAAAGATTACATAAAAGATTGGAATCTTTGTAGTTGAAGGAGCATTAATGAAAAAGACATAACTAGTTGTTTTAAATGGTTAGAGTTGGAGAAATCCAAAAAATAAATGTGCGATGCACACTTCTCTTTCTGCTAAACTGTGGTTGGTAGGTGAATTGATTTAAGTTTAGCCTATGCACAGTTGAAGTCCTATTGAAACTTAATAAGGAGAGTGCTGTTCCAATATCATGTCAGAGTCTGAGAAAAACAGTTTGGAAAAGGATCGATATATACATTTACATTCTCAACATTGAGAGATGTTGCAACTATATTAAATGACTAACTAGATTGAGTATTTATTTTGGGGAGAAAAAACAAATGCCAAGTGCTATAAGGTTATCTAGTAGCATCCATGAAGATATGAATGTTGCAAGGTGCGATTTACCTTTGAATCCCAAAAAACAATTTACTTTACCACACCTATGCGATTTTTATTAATCAAAGCTGCTTTGACTCCAAACTCTTGTGCCTCACAGGTTTCGTCATAAGATTCATCAGGCACATAGGTTGTTAGATAATTTGTGATTCTGTATTCCACATGAATTTTAGAAATTGAAAGAATTCTAAACAGGAATTACACGAGGATCTAGTAACACCATAAGCATGACATAAGAATAAAATATAGAATAATGGCAATGAAATCTGATTGTAACATAAGAGCCATAAAGCGTCATCCTCGAGATCTCGAGATCCTATGGAAGAAGAAGGAGAAGTCTTTCAAGGAACTAGGGGGGGCAGTGCCAAAAACTCTCGTCAATGGAAAACGAAGAGTTCTGTTAGATTTCTTATTCAACATGGACTAATCCATATATAGAAGATCTGTACCTGCTATCAATCCATAGATAATGACGGTGCTGGTTTTAGGGTTTTACATATACGAAGTCCATATTCAATAATCAAAACTCAATAACTTTGAGTTAGATTACATCACCATTTTTAGTTCATAAATGACACATATCCGTAAGTACAAGTTATAAGTAAGTCCACCTAAAAGAGATAAAATCCAACATAGGCAACAAACAAGAAGGTAGCCAATGATTCAAGAGGGCAAACTGTCTACTTAGACACCTGAAAACTCACCATGAGTTCAACATTTAGGAAAGGTGGATAGTGTCCACCATGATATGGGTGTTAGACTTATCCATGGATCACCTCAAATACTACAATTCCATCTATTATGAATTTGTTGCTCTAAGTTCTTAGATACAATTCTAAATGTTCCTAAGAACCCAAGATGAATTATCTTTTAGGTGTTGACGCCAGACATGATAGCGATTTAGGAGAAGACAAGAAGAGAAACTGTCGAAAATAAAGAGAAAATTCATCGTTCTATAAGTTTTATAAAAAAGAAGCTTTATTAAGAATAGAAGATAATCTCTCAAACAGCTAAGCATGATGCTTATATAGACAAACCCTAACACATAAATATCCAACATACCAAAAATATCATAAAAATAAAAATGACTAATAATAGTAAAAAAATATTCAAATCCTCTGAAAAGGACCTAAATGGTGTTTTTTGAGTTTGAAACTTGACAATTATGGATTCTTTGGTAACAAACATAGATCTCTAAATTTTGGATGCGTGAGCATATACAGAGTCTAATTCCGAGTCCCAAGTCAAAAAGTTATGACTAGTTGAAGATTGAGTATTTCTATGTTGGTCTTGCATCAGTCGCCTTGGGTTGAAAAGAACTCGTACTCAAGTTCGTAGTAGTGTCATCAGTATTTACAGAATAAGGAGCCAAGTGCTTCATATTGAAGACATCAGAATTCTTTAAATGACTAGTAAGACGCAACTTATAGACATTGTTGTTGATCTTCTGTAATATCTCACATAGGCCAATCTTCCGATCCTTCAACTTATTATACTCGTCAACAGGGAAACAATTTTGAGTTAAAATAGCTCAGATAAAATCTCCGACCTTAAAAAGTACCTGACCATGATGACTATCAACCTGAGTATAAATAACCATTATATAAAATAAAATCATGGTTGCGATGGTCGTGTATCTCGTAGATTATCTTTCCAAATAAAGGGTCAGTTGTATACATGTCTACAAAAACCTTGAAGCCTGCAACTTTGATACTCATGGTTGTAAGTAATGAAGAGTGACGACTCAAGGCATCTGCAACATAGTGCAAGCTCCCGACTTGGTGTCTTAGCTTAAAGGTGAACTCCTACAAATAAGCCACCCACTTGGCATGCTGCATACTCAACTTGTGTTGACCATTGATATACTTCAAGGTTTCTGATCAATAAACAGGATGAACTCCTTTGCACTAGATCTTGATGTCAATGTATCAAGAACTGAACAATGGCATAGAACTCCAAGTCGTAGATAATAATTCTTTTTGGATCTGGACAACTTTTTATTGAAGAAAACAACTTGACGTTCAGACTAACTCAGAGCACCTCCTATACAAATGTCGGATGCATCATAGTTGATCACAATTACTTTGTCAAAATCAGAAAATGTCAGAACTGGTGCCTCGGTTACCTTCTGCTTAACTAGTTGAAAACTATCCTCCGATTTTTCAGACCCACGTTAAATCTTGTCCCTTGAGACATTCGGTGATGAGAGCAATCAAAGTGCTAAAATTTTTGATAAGCCAGCGGTAGAAAGAAGCTAAGCCATGAAAGTTTTGACATTGTACAAGGTCCTCGACTGAGGCCACTTCAACGTATCTTTACTTGATATGTGTGCACACGATTAAAAGACACAATCAAGCCAAGGAAAGTTACCAATATAGTAAAAAAAGAGCACTTCTTATTGACAAATAAGCACTCCATTTTCAACTTTTCAAAAATAACAAGGAGGTGATCGAAGTGTGATGTCCATGTCAAACTGTTGATGAGAATGCCATCAAAGTAAACCACCACAAAGTTTCCTATGAAAGACCATAGGATGTGATGCATAAACCTCATGAATGTGTTGAGCGCATTGGACAATCTAAAAGACATGACCATCCACTCATATAACCGATGTTGCGTTTTGAATACTGTCTTTCATTCATCTCCCAACCTTATTCTGATTTGGTGATATCCGCTCTTAAGGTTAATTTTTGAGAAGATCCTAGAACCAGATAACTGATCCAACATTTCGTCTAAGAGGAGAATTGAAAACCTATACTTCATTGTAATATTGTTGATGGTTAGGCTGTCAACACACATATGCCACAAGCCATCTTTTTTAGGCACTAGAGAAGAAGAACTGCACAGGGGTTCATGCTCTCATGAATGTGACCCTTTTTCCAGCAACTCCACCACCTGATATTGTAATTCTTTAGCTTCCTTAGGACTGAGATGGTATGCTAGTCGATTAGGCAAATTTAACCGTAGAACAAGATCAATTTTATTTTGAATATCTCTTATAGGTGGTAACCGAGTAGGAAGATCTTCGGTTATCAATTTGGCAAAGTCTGCTATTAGCTCTTGTTATCCGGCTGGTAAGACAATGCCTATGGCTATGACATCGTTCTGGCAAGGCAGCAAAACATATACAACGTCTCCATGGTCCATCTCATCTAAAAACCTAAATATAGAAAATATATTAGTAGTTTTGGCTACCGAAACTGGGGTGTTTTGGTCTCGCCACAACACCAACACAATCTTCTTTCGTTAATGTGAAAGGTATAAGTATTCTTTCGTCCATCTAGATAATGCTATGGTTATACTGTCAAAGTCACTCCAATAGTTAATGATATGCATCCATGGCCACCACATTATACCAAGCGTTATCAAAATATTTACTATCAATTGAAAAATGTACGAGGCATCACGTGTCTACTATTATCTCACTGTCTTTATTTAGTCACAATAACTTATATGACTTAGGATGATGTTCCGTCTTCAACTGTAATTTCTGGATAGCCTATTTGGATACTATGTTCTTCCAGCTATTATTGTCGATGATCATCTTGTAGACTTTATTCGTGATAGTACAAATCGAATGAAAAATATTGGTTCTCAACCATTCATCCCTTGAATCGCCCTTAGGAGTCAGTAGATTCGTGCGAACGACTAGAGTCTCTTGGTCATCATCGTAAAACATGTCATCATCTTCATACATCGATTCACCAATTGTTGCGATCTCTTTTTTCACATCTCCCTCGATCAATAAATTTTTTCCTTTCTCATCGGGAGTAGGTATCTTACATTGGTTTGCCCTATGTCCTTATTCACCACAACGATAACATCTGAAAAGAGCCTCAGAATTAACCTATGGTGGTTGTTACTGAGAAGGACGAGAATCTTGTGGGCAAACTGTCTGACCCAATGATTTCGAATTCTACTATTTTTCAACCGCTAGTGCACGCTGGAAGGTCTCTGAAACCATCTATAATGAATGAAGGTCGAGGATATCTTATAAAGTCTAGCACAATCTTCTTAAGTATCGTGCTGCCATCTGCTCCTTCATCTCAGATAAGTCATTTCGAGCAACCAACTGGTAGAACCCATCCGTATATTCGTGATCGATCTTGTGCCCTGTTTCTGTTGGGATATGCCTGATGTGGGTGCGTGCTAGAACATGTTTCGTAAACATGCGCAGTGAAAAATAAAATAAAAATAATTTCTAATTATTACATCACACACACCACACACATACAAGGATACAACATACCAAACATGATCATATAATTAAAATTTTACGGAAAATAAATTTACGCTAGGTATACCTTATAAATGACCTGTAATGAGAAGAGCATCAACTGTAGCGCTGTTGTCAAACCTCACCTCTATTCGTATCCATGCTGAGCTCCTCAAGACAACTCCTTGAGTACAAACCTCTCATTTGGAAGTTACTAGCCACAAGTGAAGAAGAGGGATTAAGAGGAAGAAGAAGAGAAACACACAAGGGAGAGATTTTCTCCTTTGTGGTGGTCACGACAACAAGAGGGAGAACCCTCTTGTTGGCGTCAGGAGAGAGACGAGAGGTAGAGAAGGATTGGGTTTCCCAAAGCCAATCAATCAAATAATAAAACTTCTATCTAATTCTCTCCTAATTACATCTTTATATAATCCTCTTTAATGAGTTGGATTAGAATACCCAAATTCAACCCATTATCCCTTAACTAAAAATTAATTCATTAACCTCTTTGTTTGGTTCACAACTAAATTAAGTTGGTTCATAACTAATTCATGATTAACCAAATATGGTCCAACTCTACCATAAGAGATGTAGCTCATTCGCTCTTCCATTATGATAAATATTTTCATATTTATCTTATATATGATCCAGCCAAATATTTATCTTTTGATCTAAGAATCCTATTCTTTAGCTTATTTTACGTCTTTTAGAGATTTGTTAGTGCATGTGACCAAATAGGTTCCCGATTTATCTCGACCAGCCATAATTAACTACTTAATTATAGAATGATCATGAGTGACACCTAGTAGTATATCATGATCCCTAATTAGTCAAAAAATCATAGTTGATCTTAAAACTAATTCTAAACCCTTCAGCAGCTACAATGAGTCATGTCTTGTTCCTTTCACTCGTCTTATACCCACTTGGTTTAGGATATGATCTATGTGTCTGTCTCCACTAGACTAACTACGTCACACCTAGCCCAAGAAATACTTTCTCGTTCTACGGATTCAAATTACTCATATATATGTCTAAGAGTCTCATACTCTTAACATGTGATGTTTTGGCTAAAGACTTTGAGTAATAATCCTAACGAGTGGTCATAGGGTATACGTCTCCTCGCAAGGAGCGATAAATATTCTGTGGGCTATCCAAATATCTTTGAGCATTTTGACTTATACCTAATCATCCCGGGTCTACACATTAATGAGGTGCTTGCTTAAGATGTCAAAGTATAGGTTTTCATGACTTATATACCTCAAGTCGAAGGAAAATTGCACTCAATCTATAATAAAAGCTTCACAAACATATCCATATGAAGTCATACAGTGAGTTACTCTAATGAACTAGTTACCATAACTAGCATCCACGTTTAACTCTCGAGATCTCAATGTCTTTAGCCAGTGAGAAAACAGCTGCTTGGCGAATCAAGGAGTATAACCCGTGCTAGTTTTACAAAATTGATGATGTCCAAATGCATCAATTTTATGACTAGGAAAATTTTAATATATTCATAATTACACATGTAGAGATAATCACTAGTTGTGTCCAATCACAATTTCTCTTATGCTATGAATTGTATTGTGGACATTCAATAAATGAGTTTAAGACAATCAAACATATAATATGCACTCAAATAGTGAATCTATATTTAGTAAAAATCGTAAGGTGATTGCCTTAGGGCATTCCTCAAAATCTAATAGTTTCAATGAATGAAGTCTCTGGAATAGAGTTTTGGTATAGCTGAGAGGAAGGAAGTGCTCCCTCATCGTCTTCTTCATTTTCTCCCAATTAGTTATTTGAGATTTGCCCTATTTGTCTCGTGAACGCCACATCTGTTCCCACCACGCCGATGCTTGCATCTTGAGTTTGATGTCAATCAACTTCACTTTTATCCGATCTGGAACTTGCTTATAGTCGAAGATTCGCCCCCTTTCATTGATCCAATCAACGAAATCCTCTGCTTGTAAGGCGATTGCCTTAGGACATTCCTCAAGATCTAATAGTTTCAACGAGTGAAGTATCTAGAATAGAGTTTTGGTATAGTTGAAAGGAATTAAGGAAGTGCTCCCTCATCATCTTCTTCATTTTCTCCCAGTCAATTATTTGAGATTTGCCCTATTTGTCTCGTGAGTGCCACATCTGTTCCCACTACGCCGATGCTTGCCTCTTGATTTTGATGCCAATTAACTTCACATTTATCTGATCTAGAACTTGCTTATAGTCGAAGATTCACCCCCCTTCATTTATCCAATCAACGAAATTCTCTTCTTGTAACGTACCAAAAAACTTGGATAGTTCAAGTTGAAAACTGAGGTCTCCATAAGGCTCCTCCGGACCACGACATTCCCGATATGTAGCCCGATGGTATGAGTTTTCGAAGGTAGACTCAAATCCACAATTTGAGATCTCACAATCTTCGAGATCTCGCATCACTAGACGCTAGATTAAATTTGTAACTTTCTTCTATAAATCCTCAATCGTCAACTCATGAATGCTATGGTCACGGTGCTCAGCATCCTCAATAGGAATGGGCTTGTTGTTGCGACAATAACCACAACCATGACGACTTTCCATTAGATTTGATCTGCTTTGATACCAGCTGATGTCGTGCAGAATAACGATTATCCTGTCGGCTAATGAGAAGGGTGAATTGAGAAGAAGACAAGAAGAGAAACCGTCGAAAACAAAGAGAAACCCCTGCCATTCTCTATTTTTAACAAAAAAAAAACCTTTCTTAAAAGGTAATCCCTTAAACAGTTAAATATAATGTTTATATAGACACACTCTAATCTATAAATACTAGACATATCAAAAATACTCTAAATATTATAAAATAAAAATTACTAAAAATAATAAAAAGATATTTGGATCCTCCGAAATGGACTTAATTAAACGTTATTTTTTGAACTCCAAACTTGACGGTTACAGATTTCCTGATAATAAATATTGGTCTTTAAATTATGTACATATGATATAGACAGATCCTGATTTTGAATTACCAGTCAAAAATTATGATCCATTAAAAATTCAATACTTCTCTGTTGGTCCTGGTTTAGATGTTCACATAAATGCTGTAAAAAACTTAATGGGAGAGTAAAAAATCATTTGAATAGAGAGAGAAAGGATGCAATCTTGCTTTCTCAATTTCAAAACATAGACATACGTGATTTGTTATAATATCATAAAGTAGAGTATTAACGGAAAGAAATAAAATACTCAAATTAAGTAATTGTTTGAGTTTCTGTCTTCCAGAATTGTCATCGTGCCACTCAAGTTCAAACTCAGCATACACCTCGGAGAGACCATTCGTGACAAAATCACTCTTGCCAAGACCAATACCTGACCACAACACTATGAACGGCATAACCCATTCCAAGAACGCAGCTTTTAAGAACTCCGACGAAGCTAAATTCATCAAGGAGACACTGCACCAAGACATCTCTTTGAAGCAGGCAAAACAAAAGTGAAAGATTTTATTTTTGTTTTTCATTGTTCATTTTCTAGGCGAATCAAGAGGCCTGCACTGAGGTGGATGGCAACGGGAACTATTCCAGAAGGTATAAACATTGAAGAACTTTCATTTCATTTATTTTTAAGCATATATAATCAAAACACGCCTCTTATATTTATTTCTTCAAATTCTTAATTTTCTATGCTTCTACTAAAATCCTCCTCCTCCTCCTATGACGACCAGATTCACGAAGACAACAATGGTGAGTAGACTTCAATCTCTCCCTTGTGCTCGACACTTCCATCTCTTTTCTTTCATCTATCAAAATTTGGTGGCCTCGACATTCCTCGCTGCAAAATCCCTGATCACCCCTGCTTTCACTAGTTCAGCAGCCATTAGTTTGTGAAACACAATTCAATAACAGAAAAGAAATCATTTGGGATTCATAGCCCAAACATCTTGAGGAAGCAATATAATAGTCGAATACCTATACATGTAAACATCCTCATGAGGACTCAGCTCAGTTTTGCACAGAAAACAAGTTTTCAGAAATCCAATCTGTGTGGCAGAAGTAGCCCTGAGGCTGAGCAGATGATGAGGCGTGCAAGAGTTGAATGAAGACTTGATCACGACATTCGATCGGCGTGTGGAATGCTGAATGACAATCCGAAGCCCTTCCAGTCGCTCGATTGCTCCTCTCGAGCCGTGCTCCGGCTCTCCGAAGGCAGCAGTGGGCTTTGTGGCCTCCCAACCTTCCTCCCCTACATGGAAGATGCTCTGAGTTCTTGGTGGCAGCATCTTTGGTGGAGAAGTGAGGAGAATTGTGGAGAGGGAGGGAGTGATGGTACTTAAAACTACTTGGTGGCCACAAGAGAACCCATCATTTAATTTGTTTCACATGACACATTGAAATCTTCATGTTTCTTGATTGAGACGGTAATTGAGTCTTTGCTCGCATGACTTAGATTTCTGATTCGAGCAAGGGCATGCATTCACGCAATCAAATTGACAAAAATGCTGATCAACATGTAAGTGATGGGCCAAGTAGCTTTAAAGGATGATAGGGTATGATGAAGCTATGAAGCAAGCCAGAAAGCAAGAAGACATCTCATATTGAAGGTCTTTTTATCTCTCTTTCTTATTTATTTTTTCTGTTGGGTTGTATTAAACAAATGGGAAGAAAAGAGCAAAAGATTTGCATTCCTATAAAGAAGGAGACATGCAGCATCTTATAACAGTTCGTCCACTATAGTTTCATAATCATACGAAAGTTGCACTCGGCAAAACCATTTACTGCAAGTCATGATAAAATCTAATTACCGAGAAAAGATCACTTGTATTATTAATTTTATCTCGAAAAGAAGTTGTCCTGTCCAATCAAGTTGACAATAATGGCTTGATTGCCAATTAGATTTCAAAAGTTCGTAGGATTTGGAATATATTGCAGTAAAGCTTCCAAAACTTGTGGAATATTTCTTATGCTCGGCAACTGAACACTCCACCTGAAATGAAGAAAAAAAACAAGAAAGAGAACAACAACTCAAATGATGCATCAACAGATGCTCTTCTAATACTGGAGAAGCCAAGTATGCTTCAAAAAAGCTACATGACTTTTTGTTCCATTTTCCTGGGTAGCAGCGTCCATTAGAATCCAATTCTTTGCTAGAAAGCATAGCAATACTATAGGAGAAGGGTAATACTAAATGATCAGAATTTGATCAGTTAAAATTTATGCATGCATGTATGTACAAGAGTATTTTAGTAATATCATATGCATATATTAATTACATGCATATACATGCATGTATTATAATTGGACGATAGAGAATTTTAACTGGTCAGATTCTAGCCAACAAGATTTACTCATAGAAGAAATATTTGTAATTATTATTGTTATTACATTTTATTTAATACATCCTATTTCTCCCTGAGTGCAATGAAGAATATTACCTTGTTTCAAAGCATGAAATTTATTGAACTTTGCACGGTATCGCATTTATGAAGCAAGTTGTTTATTAAAGATGAAGAAAAAAAGCTGGCTCCCGGATGTGGTGATGAAAGGGAAGCCCACTAGGTGCGGGTCAAGGGTGGAGATAGCAGTAAACGGAGAGGTCAAAATTAAGGCGGTCAACAATAAAGAACCAATGAGCTCACCAAAGATGGACCAAGCCGAGGTCTACTGCAGTTGCCGATCGGGCATGAAGTGTCCGATCGGCAAATGACTGGTCCAAGCAGAACGTCCGTACAACCAAGAGTACTACGGTAAGAACATTAGATACTCATCATGGAACGGAGGAACGTTAAGATGACCAGTGAGCTTGTCCGGTCGGACAGAAACAATCTACCGAACCAAGTCACTACAGGGAAAGTGACAGAGGTCGACCGGGCGGGGATCCCTGACAGAACGGCTCACCCGCTCGGCCCAACAGTGGGACTCCTCTCATATCTCTTAATATCCCTTTGGAAGATAATGCCGCTGACAACATGGTCAACAGGCGGATCGTATGACGGAAGCTTCTACTGTCTCATCAGGAATTTGCATGCCCTGTTAAGGTATGGTGTTAGAGACACTTTCCTGACAGGTCCTTTCATTGGTCAACATGGTCAACAGGCGGATCGTATGACGGAAGCTTCTACTGTCTCATCAGGAATTTGCATGCCCTGTTAAGGTATGGTGTTAGAGACACTTTCCTGACAGGTCCTTTCATTGGACAGTTAGGGAAGCGTGCCCGCACCTTGAGGTGCATGCACGTCACCCACTGAGTTGTTATATAAAGGGAGTTCATGTATCGACGGAGGTACGCGTCATTCATTATTCACGTTCGTGCTTACTGTTACAACGCTTTCTTTCATTTTCCCAGTGACTGACTTGAGCGTCGGAGAGCCAACATCGGACTCTTTACCTGACTTGGCACCGACATTTCTTATATATGTTGCAGAGCGGAACGAGGTCTACACACGATCAACCCAGAAGCCACGTAATCTCCAACCAACCTTCTTCACAATTTTCGGACAGATCACTCCCTTTGCTGTACTTGGAATTCTTGTCTTGATTAAGGAGATAAAGTCTCGTGGGAAGACATGAAAATATAACTTCGCCATTGCTTTCATTCTTCTCCATGGTTTTCTTGAGCCTCACACATAAACAATATATAGGGAGGAAATAGCTTGTACTCAAGAAAAGTATCTCATAGAGCTAAAATCTGCAAAGTTTTTGTTTTTATTTTTATGGATGATGACATCTATTTTTCCTTCAAAGAAACATTCTCATCCGGCTGTGATGGATGATTTAAGGCAAGGCAGAGGCTGAGGTTAGCTACCTGACTTAAGAGAAATGACAAAGTCTGAGATCAGAATTTATCAGTTGCAAAAAAAAAATGTTTACCTGCATTAGTTAAAAGATAAGTTATTGGCAATTAATTTAGAGAGAACTCATTGGTCTTCTTCGTAGTTGTACTAAAATCCTTCCCAAGAAGAAAGACAAAGTTGGACCAGCAAAAAGGAAATCCTGTAACGATTCAATAAATGAAACCGCACCGTTCCAACAAGTTTCATGCATGATTTGAAAGATTTCAGTCACTTATTAGCTATAAGAGGAATTAAGATTAGCCATTTATTAGCTATATTTCACCATGTGACCAGACCTAAATTTGTAGTTTCTCTCCCCCTTTTCAGAGCCAATCTTTTTCCATAGTGAACATGATTTAGACCTTAGTGAATACATGCCCAAGCTTCTGCTCAATCGTCAAAAAGAAATAAAAAGGATTAGTGAATAATACGATGATTCACTCATGCTTAAAATCAAGTTGTTGGAATAACTTCTACACGTTGCATTGCATCTCATGAGTTGACATTATGACGCTACTGAAGCTTGTACCAACTTTCCTTTCCATGTTCTAATTTCTTAAATGATTTGCATCCTGATTTTGTTAGTATGGGAAACATCAGATAATCGAATCCAAATTTTAATAATGGTAAAGGTAAATGGTTCAAAGTTAAGAGTTATTGTAACTCTAATAAATCTGACTGAGTGTGCAAGAAAGTCTTAAGTAAGTTTAGATAAGATAAAAGTCCTAGTGAATATTAGGCAGGTGGAAAATCCTAGTTGAGGGTAGGCAAAGAAGTTCTGGTAAGAGAGACTGGGTAGAAATCATAGCAAGTAAGGATATCGGGCGGAATATCTTACCAGTCGAGGACAGTAGGTGAACGTCCTGAAGATTGTGGATACTAGGCGGAAGACTAGACGAGTCGGAGATCGGACGTCTAGCGAAAAGTCCTGAAGTCTCGGATGTTAAGCAAAACTCCAAACGGTCTGGAGAACCAGTTTGACATCAGATAAACTTTTCTGAAAAGAGTAGGTGAGGACACGTTCACTATCGAGAGAACAGATTGAGGGAATAGTAAGCGTCAGTTGCATATAGGATTTCACGGGAAATCCAAAAATCAGAAGCAGATAGTCCTGAGACGGTCAATTTTTTTTAACTTCTTTGTAATCATCAAATTGTTAGTGAATTATCCAACAAAAATGATTATACATCGTAAATCTTGAAGTAAGAGTCGTCACGTACTACGAACTAACTAAAACTAAAAAGTGTTAGTATTATTTTTTTATTTCCGCTACCTTTATTATTCTGAATATTTAAAAAAAAAATGAGAAAGTCATCAATGCTATTCCCTCTGGAACTTTTAATCCTACAGATCTGATCATGGTGAATGCAGTCATGTCAGTTTCATCAACAATGATTGACACTAATAATTAGTTCCAATCCAAGAGACAGATGCTCGAGGTGAGAATAGGGCACTCATTTGATTGAGTTGCTTTCTGGCCATGCCTCTTTTCTCTCTATATTTGTGGCCTAAGTTTTTTCCTCTATAATGTTCAAACTCATGCATACTAAAATTCTGAGGTCGTCTAAATAATGCTAGAAGATAGCTAACTTTTTTTTTAAAATTTGCAATGATTATTTCACATGTATTCTGTCTATGACATCGTAAGCCCGTCTACTTATATATGAGCTAAAGATCAAATGTACTAGAAATATAACTTACAGCAGCAATATTCTTTACTAACAACCTTATCCTTTCGTGAATGGTGTTAATACACCATGATAGTTTTCAGAGAGTACGTAACAAGAATCGAGGGATATTTACAAACTCTTCAGGTCTCTTGGTCCACAGTTCCCATTTCTTCAATTTCTAGTCCATTTCCTACTTTGGAAGGTACACAATGCTATGATACGATAGTTTAGAAATACCTTTTTTATGTCCTCATAAAAAAAGTTCAACAAGATGAGAGAATTTCTTTTATGTTTATTTATCAGGGGAATTTTACACTTTCGATGTCACTGTACACGATCTAACAGCACTTTCTGAAAGAAAAAAAAAAGTTGCAATATCTTACAAGGGATATGAACAGTCTCGATAACTCCTATACCAAGTGACATGAGATGGTTGAAAATATAGTGGTATTGGACCATAACATTGAAATAATAAAAATGATTCTCAGTGGCAAAGAAAATCCAAATCAACAAGTTCCTTGGACCTTTTTTTTTTTTTTGATCTTTGGCTCACCAGTAATCTCTGCAAGAGCATTTCCCATCTTTGAAGTGATGAAAAGAATATCGATCCTTGATCAATATTTCATGCTTATATGTCTTAGAAATTAACTTTGAAGTGATATGACAATCTGAACACATTCGTACACTTTTAATGATCCGAATGGCCCTAAAAGCAGGCAAATTATCAAGGCCAAAAGTAATTGCTAGCTTTTCAGAATGCGTGCCAATGATCTCTTCCTTTTCTTCTTCAAACTCAAGTATAATGTCATCCAAAAAAGATGTAACTGCCTTCATAGGTGCTACTTTGCTATTGATTTCATCTAGTTTAGTTTGCAAAATTTGGCCTCCATTTAAGAAGGTCATCACTTGGTTATTGACTTCCATCCAACAACAACCATGAGCATCACCAATCTGGATAGCTTTCTTAAGATTGCACACTTTTGAAGCAATGCTAGGATTCTCATATAAATCTTGTGCATGTGATAGAAGCCTTTGAACTTCAGGGTTCCTTGGCTCCAAACGGAACAAATGTCTTGCTGCAAGGTTTGCCATCTTGATATCAGTATACATTCTGGCTGCAGTAAGAAGTGCATACCAGACAGCAGCATTTGGCTCAATAGGCATATTCTTGATAAGCTCACAAGCTTCTCTAAGCTTACCAGAACGTCCTAAAAGATTTGTCATTGCAGTGTAATGTTCTAAACCTGGAGACAACTTGTACTCCTCCATCATGCTAGAGAAGAGTCTTTTCCCTTCATTCACCAATTCATCGAGAGCATAGGCATTGATCATACTGACAAAAATTGCTTCATTTGGATTAATGCCTTCCTGTTTCATTTGTTGAAACAAATCTTGAGCTTCATGAGAATATCCATATACAACAAGTGCAGAAATCATAGAGTTCCATGTGATGAGATCCCTTGATGAGAGACCATTGAATACTACCCAAGCATTTTCTATATTTCCAGACTTTGAGTAAGCGTCTATGAGAGCATTTGCAATTGCTGTATCACCTTGTAAATCGCTGTGTAATATACAAGAATGGATTTCTTTTACGTTTAATTCAGATAACAGATTTGTACACGCTGGCAGGATGCTGAGGAAGGTGACCGAATTATGGCGTACCATGAGTGTCTGCATCAGTTTGAATATTCTGAAGGCCTTTTTTGTGTCACCATTCTGCAATGAACCAGCAATGAGTGTGTTCCATGTAGCTGTGTTTCTTTTAATGCCATCTACTTCCATCATGTGAAAAAGCTCCATGGCCTGGTCCTCATCCTCATTCTGAATGAACCCCGAGATCATGATGTTCCAAGTTACTACATTTCGGGGCACACCCAAACTCTCCATCCTTGAGAACAGTTCGTAAGCTTTACCACAATAACCAGCTTGTGTGTAACCTCCAATCATTGAATTCCAACTGAAAACATCTTTCTCCAGCATCCCATCAAAAATCTTTTGAGCATCCGCAAGTCTATCACATTTTGCATACAATTCAATCAAAGAATTCCCCACCAGAATGCTGTGTGAGCCTCCAAGTTTAAATGCATACGAGTGGAGTTCCTTTCCTTTGTTCAATGCTTGCAAAGAAGCACAAGCAAAGAGAGCACAGGCGACGCTCATACTGTTTGGGTTCACTCCTGAAAATTGCATCTCATGAAAGAAACTCAAGGCTTCATCTGTCCTCCCATTCTGGGTGAGCCCTGAAATCATGCTTGTCCAAGTAAAAACATCTGGCACAGTTCCAGAACGCTTCATCTGCTCCATAAGTTCCATGGCAAGTTCTGGCTTACCAGATTGATGGTAGCCAGTTATCAATATGGTCCAAGTGATCGGGCTTGGTTCAATCCCTTCGGCTCTCATCCTAGCAAATAGCCTCATAGCAACTTCATGTTCACTCCATTGGCAATGGCCAGTAATGATTGAATTCCACGAAACACTATCTCGCTTACCCATCCCCTCAAAGAACTTAGTGGCCATCTCCAGTTCACCGCACTTGGCATACATTGAAAGCACTGTATTGCTCAAATAGAATGCTCCTGACGAATTCAAAAGTCCCGTTTTGACGGCAAGGGAGTGGAGCAGCCTCCCCACATCCAAATTGCCAGTGTTAGAGCAGGCCTGCAATATCCTCGGAAGCAAGTATCCATCAGGGACGACAACGCCTTCGCGCATCATGTCGAAGAACAAGTCGAGGACCTCACTCCACCGATGCTCACGGACGTAGGCGCCGATCATGGCCGACCAGGCGAAGAGGTTACGTTGGCCCATTCCGTCGAACACGCGTCGGGCGTCGTCCAAGCTGCCGCATTTCGCATACATGCTGACGAGCTTGGTGTCCACAAAGACGTCGCGGTCCCGCACGGAGGAGATGGAAGCGTGGAGGCGGCAGCCCAGGCCGATGGAGTCGGAGTCGATGCAGGACTGGAGGAGGGAGATGTAGGTGCGGGACTCGATGGGGATGCCACGTTCCACCGCAGCGATGGCTTCTTGGAGGTCGCCATTGGTAATAGGAGTTGCAGGTGATGGTGGTGGTGGTGGTGGTCGAGCAGATGGTTTGGGGTTGGATTTTTGGGCGAGAAAGATAGGTCCGGCGGCGGCGGCGGCGGCGGCGGCTGAGGATTTGATGGATGGTAGTAGTTTGAGGCGGAGAGAAGATTGATTTGGGTGCTCAGCGAAGAGATTGGCGGCAAGGTCTGTGCATCGACAACATAGAAATGCCTTTTCCATTAGGTGGAAGAAGACGGCGGTTGTAACACAGTGCCACTCGTTCTTGCGTTATCTACCTCTTCGTCGATAACAAAAGAATAAAAAATTAATTAATTAATTAAAAAGACAAATCATTAGTTAAATTGCCATTTTGTATAGTTTAGATGAATTTTATTTTTCTTTGGTCATTTTGTAGTAACACTTATTGACAAATTTAATTGCAATTACAATAAATACAATTTATATTTGAGAAGTTAATAAAAATTAAATTTAGATTATGGGATACTTTGCTAAAAGTCTTCACAATTTTCATTTTCTATTTTCAATTTAGCATACCAATTTTTATAATTTTTTTTAAAAAAATCAATTTGATAAATTAAAATAAAAAATTATTTTTTAAAATAATAGGCAATTATTGAAGGTACTTGGATTACTGAAAATATCCTCCAAATGAGACGTGTAATCAATGACTAGCCAAGGATAGACTTTACCTGGCTCTAGCCCGGTATAGGCCGTATAACATAGCAACCGAATAATTTTTAGGTTTATATATTGAGACCGAATCCAGCAGCCCAGTAATTTTTAGGCTCCCATCTCAGTGAAACCAGTCGTCCAATAATTTTTAGACTTATATATTCAATTCAAATCTAACTACTTAATAATTTTTAGACTTATATATTGAGCTCAAATTAAGAAAGGATTTTCTTTTGTTCGAGGAATAGTAAATCATAGAAAGCACAGTCATAGAACATCAATAGCCCAGGGCAGTTGAAGATCCTGGCTACGCCATTGCATGTAATCTACATGCAAGAAATGTTGGACTTTTGGACTGTCGAATATGAGTATTTTCTGATTTATCTTGATGGTCCGTAAAAAAATTTTGTAGGACCAAACTGATTATCATAAGACTAGTTGGATTTATCAATTTTTTAGATTATTGGAAATAAAGTTACGGTGGTTATCATCCGAAAAGAATTAAGTCAATTTACTCAGAAGACCTAAAGTCATCTTATAATATGAGATGGAATGAAGCTAATTTAATCTGAAAATTCTCTATACTAAAATAATAAAGATAAAATCATTCTTGGGATCAAACAATATTGTTACGCGATAATCAGTTTCAACGTTAAAGGATTAAGAAATAAGATTCTGATAAGCATAAAGATCAGATTTCATGAATTAGAAAATGAAGCCAGTTCTTATAATGGGTGAGCTGTAGATATCAAATCTAAAGAATCAGGATCGCATTACACATACAGATGGCAAATCAAATCTAACAAGATCATCAGCCCAAGTTCTCCATGATCTTTAATTAGGTGATCGCAGTATATTAAATCATATCCTCCTCTACCTTTGGGTCATATATATATAACTGTATAATACAGCTAGCTTGCACATTGTGAATTGCTCGTATTTATATACACACTTGACTGCATGATAGCCTAATTAACAGGTTCACAAATGAATTAACTTGAAGATAATACATGACAAATTCAATAATTAATTACCATGCATCCTGCTGTTCATTAGATTTTCCACACTTAATTACGTCAATCCTAAACCATACAAATGCAGCCAAAGTAGCTAGTCAATGAGCGGTTTAACAAGTAATTAATATTTAAGCACGTATAATTAGCTGTTTGGGAGGAATGTAAGAGGATACGGCCAAAATTTGCCACCCAAACCAGACTCAACCCCCGACAAACTGTCCCCTTCACATACCAAGTTGCGTCGTCTTGCTTTGGCATTCTTCCACTTTTTAAGCTACCTCTCCACTTTATTTATATCAAGGATTAATTAATATAATCATCTCCTCGCCATATTAATCCTCCTGCATCGATCACAACTGCATGCACCAAGTTCAGGTCCCCTGGCTCCTCTTAATTTTATGTATTTAATTAATTCTGATCGATCCGAGTCAAATCATGCTTGGTAATTTTCAGTTCCGTAGAGCGAAAGCATTCTAGCTGATCCATGCATGCATTGTTTTGGGTATATAAGACCTTGGGGATGAAGCATGAGCTCCCTCATCAGGTTTGGCTTAATTAAGCCTCATTTGCCGTATGGCAGAGGCAAGGAAGAAGAAGGGGGGAAGGGGGCTGACCGGGAGGTGCGCCGCGCTGGTGAAGGAGCACCGGGCGAGGATCTACATCATGCGCCGCTGCGCCACCATGCTCCTCTGCTGGTACATACACGGTGATGACTGAATAAAAAATCCAGCAAGGAATTAACGGTAGTTTTTCCAAGTACAGTACTGGTAGCCAACACCAGGCCTGCTATATATATATAGATTTATGCTTCTCTGCGTGCGTCATGTTCAAGCCATGGTTTTTGCTGTTTCTGCCCCTGTTGCTGCTGCTGCTGCTGCTTTGAGAATCTTTGGTCCTTGTTCAATCATATGGACATGCTCGATCTTGTTTTTCCCCAGGAATTGATGAAGTACTGGGCTTATTTATTAGCATTAACAGCCGCAGAATGCAGAGGCAAGCGTTTCATGGCTAGCTAGTGGGTGATTGCAGACTCGAGATTAATTCAAGGCCTTTTGGTTGTGATGGACCAAATTAAAGGACTTCAAGGATATAATATATATGTACGTGTGTATTCTGGTTAATAATGCTATCTTTATGATGCTTATAACTACTTAATTAACAATAAATTGGTGCCAATTTTAATAAGTAATAAGTTCTCTGGATATATTGGCCAAGGGCCAAAGGTGATTTATGTTGGTGCAATATTTCTAGGTCAAAGTTTCTGGTTGATTAAATTTGAGTTGGCTTAAGCTTGAGTTTTGATGTTTGAGTTTCGATGTTTGACAATACATGGAGATTGTAGATGTAATCGTCCGATTGGAGAGATCGTTGATACAATTCTCCTCTGGATGTGAAGAAGAATCAAGTAGGTCAAAGGGTTAACCGGATCACTACAACAAAAATGTTAAAAGACAACACCCCTACGACAACGGTTTTAAGAGAAAGCGTTGCGTATTTGCTCAAAGACAACGGTTTTTGCCAAAACCGTTGTCTTTGAACTCCCCATTTAATATAAAAGACAACGGTTTTGTGAAAGCTGTTGTCATTGAGCGACTTCTTTTTAAAACAACAACACTTTTTACAACGGTTTTATAAACCGTTGTCTTTAAACGCGTTTTTAGGTGCTACGACAACAGTTTTGATAAAACTGTTGTCTTTGACTTTATTTGTTTCGTCATTTCCCCCCTGCAGTTTTGTTTTCCCTCTCTCCGAAAATCTTTAGCGCCGTGTTTTCCCCTTCGCATTCTCGAACCCTAAGCAAATTTTCATTCCCTCTCCCTTTCCCATCCCCCCACTTCACTCTCTCTCTGTTCCATGGTGTGATGTGGACTGCAGTGTGAGAGCTGGAACCCTTGCTCGCTGCCTGTCTAGCGATCTCGAGGTCTAAACTTGTCGCAAGGTGTGGTTTTGCTCGCGCTTTGCTCCCATTTTTTTTTGTCTTGTTTCTTGGGTTTCATCTTAGTTCTGCTAATGTCTGGTCTGAGAGGGCTAGATCTGCGTTCCTTGTGCTTTGGTGTTCATGATCCGGGCGTGCAACATTCTTTTCCGGCGTGATTTGTGCTATTTTGGGGCTTGTGACTCGTCTATCGTCGAAAGATGGTATTTTTATGTATTTGGGGTTGATTTATCAGTACTCTTTGTCTTTTTCTCCATATCTTTAGTTTCTCTTAGATTGATGAGATTTTTGGGGTTCCTTTAAAGAGAAAAGACACATTTTGCTCAACGATCTAAAGTCCCAGACCAGGTTGTATCTATCCTTTGCGTGGTAAAAGTTCCTTGATCTGCCGATCCTACGGAGGGACATTGTTTGTTGATACCTCTCCTACTACTTTCAGAATAATGTTACGATTTCTAAGATCTTTATACCATTTTTGTTTCATGTTGATGCATTGTTTGAGTTAAAATCTTTATCTATTCGAGATGTATGAGATACATAGCAGTTTTAGTCCATTCCACCAGAAATGCTTGCAAAATTTGCTTGTAAATTTTTGTTCAGGGAGTCTGGCTACATGGATCAGAACTCTATAAAAAGCTATATCTGTATTAATGTTCTATTTTGATTCTTGGTACTTCCTATAAAGGACGCATTTGGTTCATTTTGTTGCTATACTCTCAAATGCTCTATTCTCAACATTCAAGCCAACTTTCAAACATTCTTATTTTTAGTTGTGTGTAGTTTTCATTTTAAACACAAACTATCTCACAGAAAGCATGCCTTTTCAGTCATACTTGCTTTTCATTTTGTTCCAGTACATTCATCTCAAACAGACTGATAGACTATTTCATAGTCTACTAGGTACTGCTTATTTATTTATACTGACTATATCTTCATTTTGTTTGTTTATTTATTTATTTTAAGCCTCGTGTACTGCTTATCATGTGTTCATATATTTGTGTCATTTTATTTTACAAGTTCTATGGTTTCTGAGCGCTATGGAAAGAATGATTTTAAGTAGGTTTTTGTTTAGAAGGTAGGAAATGGTGAGCTTCTCTTATTCAACTATTTTTTAATATTCCACAAGTCTAGTTCTAAATAGTAAACATATTTGCTTCTGTTTCTCTACTACTTATTGAAATTCAGTTGTAAATGTATTGATAGATATGCAGCTATACAAGCTAATGTAATGTGTATTTGCTGGAAGTAATATCGATATAAAAGAAAATTTTATTATATATTTGCAAGAATCTCCTATTTATCTTACTATGCTCTTCCGCTTTCTCTCAACATTCCTCTTGTCTTCTCTCTTCTCCTCCACTTTCCATCATCTTACTTGATTGCTTTAGTATACTTTTCCTTCCTCAGGCTACTTGTCTCCCTAATTATTCTCACCTTCTTTCTAGTTCCCTGACTTCTTGTTCTTTCTTTCCTACGTACCCTCTTCTCCCTCTTCTCTTTGTAACCACTGACATTTACCCTTCATCTCTTATAAAGCTTGACATTTACCATGAGTAGGGTTGAGCACAGTTCTGTTTTCAGTTTGTAAATTTTCAAACCAAAACTAGATCAAACAAAATTACTAAGATTTTTGAACTGAACTAAAACTTTAATATATCTTTTAGATATATATATATATATACAATAGAGCAATCTTTCTATTTAATTGCACCCATATGTGAATACATATGCATGTGTATGTATATTGACTATGGAGTTATTCCTAAATACATATAATGTGATTGTGAGGCTACTGAGTAAAGAAGGGTGAAAAGGATTGATTTAGGAATACATGACTATGTTTTTTGGTTTTTAAATAGTAGTTATGATGTAAATTAATGGTATACTGGGCTATACTTGGTTCTTTCACTCTGCTGGCTTGGGCAATGGAATCATAGATACTAGCCAATGCATATAGTCCTTCGTATTCAAAATTTGGCCTGATGGAGGGCATGTAAGATGTTTGAAGTTTTGGTTTCTTTGCATCTTGTCTTATGTTTGTAACAGACTAGCCCTGAAAATTGTGTTTCTAGCTAACTTACAAATCTGACAATTTTCATAGTTGCATCATTTTCTGTTTATTTCAAGTTTTTGACCTTTACTCTAAATAGCAATTGTAGAAGACTTCTCTTGTCCTTTTTGTTTAGTGAGTGAGCTTTAAGGTAATGTACATGATGCTTCTGCTTCTGCATTGTTTTTACTACTTTTGTAGCAAAGGTGATTACGCTCACCCTAGGCACCCTTCACAACTCGCCTCCAAGTTCGATGAAGGGTGATAAATTACGAGTCAGTTTATAGCCGACTGCCAAGTTAGTTAGGGGGTGGGAGGTGTTGTTTATACTACTTGGTTTCATATGTGATGGTGTTTTCTACAGGGTCTCAGATACCACTTGAACTCTTCTCATGACCAATTCAATTTTAAGTTTTGGGTTCGTAAGCTTTTGGAATTCTTTTTTGTATATATGGGTTGTGTCAAGCATAACATGTATTGTTTGGCTAATCTTTCCTTAGGTAACTGAAGAGTATCAAGCTGTAAATGTTTCTGTGAGAACTGATGTATGGAGTTTTGAGGTTAGATTCCATTATTCATACCTTTTCTTGAAGTTCTGTGATTATACTTCTATTAAAATCATTGGTGCTGATTAGCCTGCTTATTATGAAAATGCTAAGTAGGACTTACTGTGATAAAAATTTATCTTCTGATAAAACTTGCTGCATCGTATAATTGTAGGTAACTATGGAAATGAACAGGCAGAAAGGTCTTTAGACCTATTCTGACTCATCAGACATTGAGTTATTCGTGGTAGAGAAGGTAGAGAAGGCTGGCTTAAATATAATAAAGCTACTTTACTAGTTCAAAGATGACTGGTCTGATAGAATAAATCAATTCAAGATCTAAGTTACAATTTTTATTTATTTCTGCTAGGTATTAAGTATGTTATTTTGCTAATTGAACATTTTGTGAATTTAGTTATAGGTATTGTCGTGGTGTCCTTATAGTTTTATTTTTATTTTGTCAATTAAACTTTGCCTCCGGGAAATAAGCTCGTCGTATAGTGATTAAATTCGGCTGAGTTAGTAGATGGAGTTTGTAGCATGTTGACTGGAATTATATATGAGCATGTTTTATTTTTGTATTAAGTATTTATGATAGATGGAGTTTGTAGCAGTATGACTGGAATAAGCTCGTCGTATAGTGATTTTATGTAGATTTTTCTCTTCCGTTTTGTAGACATTAAGTGTTGTCATGGAATTCTAGAAATCCTTCTCTCATGTCCTGATATTAGAGCTATGCGAAATGTTTATTCTATGGTTATAGTTCAAGCAGTACTTACTACAATTCTCTTTTTTCTTATATTTTATATTTTTCTTTGATAAGTTTTGTTTAATTTTTCTCTTGCAGGTATATAACTCGGGCAATTCATGAGGCTTGAGATTTTGGATGCAAAGAGTAAGCTTTGTTAGGTTGTAGATTGCCTTGCTAATGTGTAAAAGCCATATGGAGAATAATGGAAAACATGTGATTTATGGTTTGATACTACTAAATTTGATGAATACAACTCATTTTGTATGTTTTGTATTGGTGGTTTACTTATATTAAAAATATAATTGTTGTTTGGTATTATCATGTTACAACATGAACATTAAAGACAACGGTTAGAAACGTTGTAAAAAATACGTAAACCACAACGATATTTTTTTTTGTGAAAAGTGATAAAAGACAACGGTTTTATTAGTTGTAAAAACATATTAAAATTATATTACAACAATTTATAACTATTGTAAAATACAAAATGAGTAAATACTATCTACCACAACAGTTTATATCTGTTGTAAAAAGGGTCTACCACAATGGTTTATATCTGTTGTCGAAATTATCTACCACAACGGTTTTAAAACGTTGTCGTATCCTTCGTAAACAAATTTTGAGCATATAAACAACAACGGATAAAAACCGTTGTCAAATGTCTACAAAGACAACGGATTCAAAACTGTTGTCGTAGGGCAATACATTCTACAACGCCCTCAGTTACAACGGTTTTTTGACCCTACGACAACGGATAATATCCGTTGTCGTTTACAGTTTTTGTTGTAGTGGATACTTGACTAGGAAAGTCCTAACTGGAGGTTAGGTAGGTGGAAGTCCGAGTAAGTGAAGCCAGGTAGTTGGAAATCTTGGTGAGTGAAGCAAAGTGAAAGACCTAGTGAGTGAAGCTAGACAAGTGAAAGTCTCAGTGAGTGAAGCTGAGCAATGGGAAAATCCTAGTGAGTGAAGTTAGGTGAAAGTCCTAGTAAGTGAAGCCAGACAGATGGAAAGTCTTGGTGAGTGAAGTCAGGCAGATGAAAAGTTCTAGTGAGCGAAGTTAGGTAGATGGAAAGACCTGGTGAGTAAAGTCAGGCATGTGGAGATCCAGGTGGGTCAAGAGTGATCAGACACTTGGTGTTAGGAAGCCCAAGTAGGTCAAAAGATTGACCATATACTTGACACGAGGAAATCCAGATGGGTCAAAGGTGACCGGACGTCTGGTGGAAGTCCAAGTGGGTCATGGAGGACCGGATACTTGACACGAGACGATAACTCCAACTGGGTTAAGGTTGACCGGACACTTGTCACGAGGAGAAAAGTCCAAGTGGGTCAAAGAATTGACCGGACACTTGGCGAAGAAGTCACAGCAGATCAAGGTTGCTCGGATGCTAGGCATAAGGAGTTCTAACAGGTCACGGTTGACCGGATGTTGGATTTGAGGGCCTAAACTTGAGTTAAGCAAGTCAAAGGGAGGTCAATCGATCAACCGATCAATTGCATCGCAGTCCAATCGATCAGCTGATCGATTGGAGGTGGCTGCGACTGAAGGCTGACCCAATCGATCAACCGATCGATTGGGAGCCTAAATCGCGACCACAGAAGCTTCCCAGATCGATCAACTGATCGATTGGGCACCGTCAATCGATCGATTGATTGATTGGGGGGCTGGAAATTGTGCGAGTCGCGATAAATGGTGAATCAATTGGTCGATTGATTCAGGTTTCTCCAGCAGAACACAGAGGTGCTCTGAATCGATCAGTCAATCGATTCAAGCCTCCCCAATCGATTGGTTAATCGATTGGGATGTGACCGTTGCGCAGGTTAAAGCCTTCTTCCTTGCAGCGACTTGGGAGATCTCTCCACTGTTTTTCTCTCATGATTCTCACAGGTTCACGCCAGTTTCTTGAAGTTTCTTGGAATAAAGTGTTGCTGCACTTCCAAGGTTAAGAGGCATTCCACACAAGAAGAAGACGCAAGGGCTTCGGTTGTATGTTGTAAATCTTGTAAGATTTTACTTGTATTTATTTCCCTTTTCTTCTTGTTGTATTGTGAGCATTATACAAGGCTTCTCCGCCTTCGATAGTTATCGAGAAGGAGTGTTTTCATAGTGGATGAGTGAGTGAGGGCTGGATCCTTGGATTAGTCACCTCTTCTTGATGTGGATACCAAGTAAATCCTAGTGTTAGCATTGCTTGAGTGTTTTCCATTGCATATCATCATCACGAAACAAGACAATGAAGCGTGACAAGCTATTCACCCCCCTCTAGCTACAAATTGACTCTAACTAGTGGTATCAGAGTGATGTCTCTCTTCACTGAAATCATTGCCGGAAAGGGCAACAAGCTAGAGGGAGAAGTTGAAGTAAGTTCACAATTCAAAGACTTCATCAAAGGCTCAACTTCAAAATAGAATTTTGAGATGGACTCTGATTCGACACAAGGGTACCTCCACCATTCATATCCATGAGATTTGATTCTTGGAAATCAAGAATCGAAAATTTTCGTATGATGGACATAGAGCAATGGTTTGCTCTAATGGAAGGTTTCCAATCTCCAACAAATAACAAAGGCAAAATTCTCAAGAAGAGCAAGTAGAGCCAAGAGCAAATCCAAAGATGTGAGGCCAACGATAAAGTGACCAAGCTATTGGTCAATCTATTGTCAAGCAATATCTTAGAGCAACTTGGAGAATTTGAAGACGCCAAGAAGCTATGGAGCAAATTGGCTAAAATCCATGAGGTTCCCTCCACTGTACAAAATCAAGAGAAATCTAAAGATGACAATTCATTGGATCAAGAAGGAGAAGAGCCTGAAGTTGAGAGATGCTCAACATCAGAAGAAGAACAAAAAGCTTCATCCTCAACGGAAGGCAATGAAAAGGGTAAAGAGGGAGCATACTCTTTGTTCTATGTACAAAATGAAGATGAAGAAGTCTCCACCTCTAGGATTGAGGGGGAGCGACATTCGGTGACTCTAGACCAAGAAAAAGGAGAAGCTTCTACTTCCGGGTCAAGTGAAGAAGAAGAAGATGGGGCATCCTCCAAAAATCAAGAGACGTCAAATAGAGGATTAAGTGTCATCCCTACAAGTAAAAGTATAGCAATTTCAATTGTTAATAATAAAAATCATGTCATTTGCTTTGAGTGTAGGGAACATGGGCACTATAAGAGTAAGTGTCCCAAATCGGCCAAGAAGAAGAGCCAAGTGGCACCTAAGGACAAGCAGAAGCCCAAAGAGACCGCCCCCGCGACAAAGAAGAGCAAAAAACACATAGTGTGCTTCTTGTACAATCAAAAAGGACATTACTGGAGTCAATGTCCTAAGGGGAAGAAATCAGTCAAAGTTAGAGGAGGAAGCACAAGTCAAAGGGAAGCTTCCAAGCTAAAACCCAAGGTATCATTTATTGAGCTTACCCCTTTAAGTAATGATAAAAAACATGCTAGGAATAGTTTATATCATTTTAATGCTATTTATCATAAAAATATGAAACATGATAGAATTAAGGAAAATCATGTAGCTTATCATGCTAAAACCACTCAACCTAAGGTTAGAAAGGTAGATAACAAATTCAGCAATAATTCTAAGGGTTTTAAATATATGCCTAAGAAAAATAAAAATCAAGGGTTTAGTAAAAAATCTAAGGTTGAGAAGTTATGGAAAAAAAATCAAATCTTGAGGTCAAGATTTGATAAATTGGAGAGGACCCTTAGAAAAATCACAAATGAAACACAGGGGTCCAAGAATCAAAACCTAGGTTTAGATAAACAAGAGGCATCCTATGACCATAGAGGTTTGGGATACAAATCTAAGGCTAAGAAGGATGTGACTTCATATCATAGGATTCCATAGAGTTATGAAACCAACCCTATGTCTAGCGGTCAAGTCAAAAATATAAGGGAAGTTATCCCTAAAAGTATTTTTGCCAAGATCAACGTGACTAAGATTTCTAAGAAGTCTAAGAAAGTCACTAAGAAGGTCACAAGGGAAGCAATCCCTAGAGTTGACCTAGAGGAAGTGAACAAGACTCCTAATAAGCCTAGAAAGGTCATTAGGAAGGTAACTAGGGAAGTTATCCCTAGTGAGTACCTAGAGCATCCAAGGAGTACCAATAGGTTTTGGGTTCCAAGGAGCATATTCTCTACACCTTAGATGTGTTTAGAGAGTGTCAACTCCAAATGGGAAGGGTGGTTAACCCAACCTTGATAAAGTTGACACTTGGAGGCATTTTCAAGATTATTGTTAACCTTTGAAAATGAAATGGATTATTGCTTACTCTTTGGAAGAGTACAATGTGCCAAAATTTGAGGAATTAAATTTAATTTAAATTGGCACACTTGAGAAAAATATAAAAAATGCCAAGTTAGGATTTTGGTATTTTCTTAAGGAGTTAAGGGTAAATTTAAGTCTTAATTTAAGTTGTTACTCTTTGGAAGAGTAAAATGTGTCAAAATTTGATAAATTAGATTTAATTTAAATTGACACAACTAACCAAGAGTAAAAGAAATGTCAAGTTGGGTATTGACATTTTCTTGTAAAAATATGGGCAATCTAGGATTAGATTTTAATTTAGCTAAGGAATTAAGGATACTTAGATAGGATATCTAGGTATATTTTATTTGTTCTAAATTGTCATGCTTTGTTTGCTCATCATATGCCATGACATCATATGTTGCATTCATGTTTATTATGAAAAATACAACAAAAATAGCATGTCATGTCATACATACATCATGCAGCTATAGTATATTTTCTTTTGAAAATCATTTATTTTGATGTATGTTATAAATTATCATGCATTATTTTTAATTCCTTGCAAATTAAGGATAATAACATTTACTATCAAGTGACATCCTAGATGGATGTTCAAAATTTTTAAAATCCTAGATAGATATGCATGATCCCTAGTTTAGAGCAAAACCAAAAAACTACATCTCACAAAGACTATAAGTTGACTTGTATGTGTTTTAGTACACATTAAATACAAGTGAGATGCTTGGATGATGAACAAGACTTAAGATGTTGATTTAGTGCATCTAGTTGAGTTTTGACTTCATCAAAATGCATAGTTATGTGTACTCCAATCATTGGAAAAGCTAATGTACAAGTCATGTGCATTGAGCCCAAAGAACATGGTTGGAATTTGGTTTTGAAAATCATTTTAAATGTATTTTGGAAAACCTTGGTGAAGACTATCTTTTGATAGTAATCATCATTGAAAAGTTAGACACAAACTTGGAAGAAATAGTGAAGTTTTTACAAGTTTTCAATTTTGTGTCAATCTTTAAAAATAAGGTATATTTTCTTAGAAAACTATTTTTTCATGATAGTATATACCCTAACTAATGTCTACAAGAAGTTTCATAATTTTTTGAATTTTGTAGAATTTTTAGGGTATTTCTGAATTTCGCTGAAATGGAATTTCAGCAAATTAGACCTCCAATCGATCACTCGATCAATTGGAGAATCTCAATCAATCGGGCGATCGATTGAGAAAGGTATCATCGCAAGCAAAAGCACGTTGAATCGATCAGCCGATTGATTCAACCCTGGCTAGATCGATAAGTGGATCAATTCACGTAGTTTTTTCGCGAACAGCAGCTCGGGAAATCGATCGAGTGATCAATTGAATGGTTTCAATCAATTGAGTCTCAACTTCAATCGATTACGAAGGATGTTTTCAACTGTAAATGTCTGATTTCAGCACTTTAAATCATTTTTAGCCTTATTAACCATTCCTAACCCCTTGAAACACATTTGTATATATTTAGGGGGAGTTTTCATGATGAAAACAAAGATGGATTGGTTAAGGAAGATTAAGTTGAAGTTTAGGTTGAGATTTAGTTTTAATATTAGATTTTTAAACCTCAAAACTTCTAATTTTGAGTTTTCTAAAGATTTAGGGATTCTAAGTCATTGTTGGTGTAATGACAGAAGTTTGAAACATGTTTTTAGGGGGAGCTACTCTTTAAAAATATCGAAATATTTTTCTGAAACCATTAAAGATGGTAAATCCTGCATTTGAAAAAAATACTCAAGGTTGAGCATTGGGGAACAATGGAAGATTGGATGTCTTCATTGTTGAAAAAGAGTATGCTCAAAGATGAGCATTGAATATACTGAAGGGTATGGAACCTTCATTATGAGTGTGAAGATGGTTAATGCTTAAGGGTGGGTATTGAAGACAATGATGTAGGTGCAGCGAGGACCGGCAAGAGAGGGGTGAATTGCCTGCAAGTAAAAACTAAACCCTCCTCAACCAATTTAAACTCAAATAGATGCAATAGCTACAAGATTAAACAGAACTAAAGTATGAACAGAAAAGGAAGACTCAGCTATTTTAACCTGGTTACAACCAAGAGGGTTGTTAATCCAGGGCGATGAAAGACGCAGTAAGAAACTCCTTCTCTGAATGCGGAGAAGCCTTTTATACTTTGAAGAGCACAGAACTATTGCTTAACTAGAGAGTACAAGAGTTGAATTTCATTCGTATTCGTTGTTATCTAAAGCTGCCCGAGACCCTCTTTATATAGGGGTTCTCGAGCTTATCATATCACCTGATCCTTCGAGATCAGGTTTGACTCGAGAGGGATCGGTCGACCGATCCCCAGGTTCGGTCGACCGATCGGCCAACGGTCTCCAGCTGAGTTGGCCCGATCAAACTGCTCGACTTGGCCGCTGGATAAACTTGGGTTCGGTCGACCGATCAGAATGTTCGGTCGACCGATAAGCTCCACCAACGTTCAGCCTCTGACGTGACATATGACATGTCTGCTGAGGTTGGTTTCTGATAAAGAGGGGTTCGGTCGACCGATCAAGGGGTTCGGTCGACCGAACCATTGACAAGTCAACTTCCTGTTGACTTGCTTTGGTTCGGCTCCTTGGGTGATTGTGGCCTACCGGAATAGGGCTCACCTGAACCCAATTCCCGGCCTTCTCCTTGAGCAGTCTTCCGTCCCGGCTTTACATCCCTCGAACATCGCACATGTTCTTCACGCCCACCGGGTGTACTTTTCCGCAGCTCTCTCGTCCTTCGGACGCACCGAGCCCGTCGGCTCCCTTCCCGTGCCGTCCTTCTCGCTAGCTGCGTCTTCCGCTTGACTTCCTGCCCTCCTAAGCTCCTGCACACTTAGACACAGGGATCAAAGACAAAGTATGACCTAACCTAAACTTGGTTGATCACATCAAAACTACCACGGGGTTCAACAAATGAAGGGTATGAGACATTCATTGCGGTGTTGTGAATAATATGTGAGGTTATGAATAATGTTGGGTAACTTTTCAGGGGGAGAGTTTTTGATGTGTGCCAATAGAAAGAGAATGTAGAGTTTAAGTTAGGCATTCATTGCCTCTCTAGGAAAGTTTGAGAGGGAATGCTCTTTAGGAAAGGAAGAGAATAAAGGAAATCCTCATTCATGTATTGGCATGGAGGAAATTTGAGGCTATGGAATTAGCCTAACTTAAAGGTATTGTCAAACATCAAAAAGGGGGAGATTGTTGGTGTAATATCCCTAAGTCAAAGTTGACCCGGTTGACTAAGCTAGAGTTGGCTCAAGCTTGAGTCTTGGTCTTTGGGTTTCAATGTTTGACAATACATGGAAATTGCAGATGTAATCGTCCAATTGAGAAGATTATTGATACAATTCTCCTCTGGATGTGAAGAAGAGTCAAGTAGGTCAAAGTGTTGACCGGATATTTGACTGGGAAAGTCCTAACTGGAGGTTAGGCAGGTGGAAGTCCTGGTGAGTGAAGTCAGACAGTTGGAAATCCGGGTGAGTGAAGCTAGGTGAAAGACCTAGTGAGTGAAGCTAGGAAGGTGAAAGTCTCGGTGAGTGAAGTCGGGCAGTGGGAAAATCTTAGTGAGTGAAGTTAGGTGGAAGTCCTGGTGAGTGAAGACAGGCAGATGGAAAGTCCTGGTGAGTGAAGCCAGATAGATGGAAAGTCCTAGTAAGTGAAGCTAGGCAAATGAAAAGACCTGGTGAGTGAAGCTAGGCACGTGGAGATTTAGGTGGGTCAAGATTGACTAGACACCTGTTGTTGGGAAGCCCAAGTAGGTTAAAGGATTGACCGGATATTTGGCACGAGGAAATCCAGATGGGCCAAGGGTGATCGGATGTCTGGTAGAAGTCCAAGTGGGTCATGGAGGACTGGACACTTTGCACGAGACGATAAGTCCAAGTGGGTTATGGTTGACCGGACACTTGGCATGAGAAGAAAAGTCCAAGTGGGTCAAAGGATTGACCGGACACTTGGCGAAGAAGTCCCAATAGGTCAAGATTGACCGATGCTAGGCATCAGGAGTTCCAACAGGTCAGGGTTGATTGGATATTGAATTTGGAGACCCTAGACTTGAGTTAAGCAAGTCAAAGGGAGGTTAATCGATCAACTGATCGATTGAACTGCAGTCCAATTAATCAGCTGATCGATTGAGGATGACTACGACTGAAGGCTGGCCCAATCGATCAGCCGATCGATTGGAAACCTGAATCATGACTACAGAATCTTCCCCAATCGATTGGGCACCGCTAATCGATCGGTCGATCGATTGGGAGGCTGAAAATTACGCGAGTCTCGATAAACGTTGAATCGATCGATCGATTCAGGTTTGTCCAGTAGAGTACAGAGACGCTCTGAATCGATCAGCCGATCGATTCAAGCCCCCCCCCCCCCCCAATCGATTTGGATGTGACCATTCCGCAGGTTAAAGCCTTCTTCGTCACAGTGACTCGGGAGATCTCTCCACTGTTTTTTCTCATGATTCTCATAAGTTCACGCTAGTTTCTTGAAGCAGATGCGTTTCACACAAGAAGAAGACGCTAGGGTTTCGATTGTATGTTGTAAATCTTATAAGATTTTACTTAATTATATTTGTTTTCCTTACTTGAGTGTTTTCCACTGCATATTATCATCACGAAGTAAGATAACAAAGCGCGATGAACTATTCATCACTCTTTAACTATAAATCGACCCTAACAATTTATATATATAATATATATTATCTTAGATATTGCGAAGAACTAATGAGAATATCACGTAATATCCAAAATGGTTAATAGTTATTTTATTACCTATAAAATTATTACAGTAGATCTTCTGTTGCAATTTTTTTTTTTACGAATAAAGTTTATTGATACCGGTGCAAACTTACAAATTTATTCAGATGATTTAAATTTAACTATACTAATCCTTCCCTAACATGGTATTATCTATTTTTAGACTTAGGTTTTCGTGATTTTACTCTTAAGTTTTTCTCAAAAATCTCATATTAATAGAGATATTTTATATCCTTTTAAATTTATGATCTCTTTCAAATCTTTTTAATATGAGATTTATGTTGAATCCCAACATATACAACTGTAATTGAGCTCTTACAAGAACAAGATCCTTTATCCCAATAGATCCAAATTCGATGATATTATTATTAATGATCATAGTTTGTTGGTCTGATTCAATTAATAATTAGATTTAGATTTGCTTAGGGCAGTAAATAAATTAAATATTCGTGAATAAATTCAGTGTTCGGCTTGATAGGAACTTGTTTAAGTTCGTTTAATATACACAAGATCGATTAAATAAACAAGCTTGAACAGATCATTAAACTAAACAAACAAATTTGAACACACGTGTTTAGCTCGTTAATGTTCGTAAATAATTTTCATGAACAGCGTTCACGAACAATGATTGTGAACAATATTTGTGAATATTAATACTCACAAACCATATTGATTAATAAAACTCAGATCAATATACTAAATAAAAATAAAATAAAATAAATAAATAAATTTAAATTATCAAATTCAATCACTAATCAAACAAATAAATTTTTTAAATAATCAATTAAATTTGAATTGAAAATTTGATAATATTTAAATAAATCAAATTTAATCATGCTCAAATCAAATTTAAATTTATAGCTGGATAACATATGAACCAAAATCAAATCAAACTTCAAATAACCATACACTTATTAAAAAAATAAATCAAGCTAAATCAAATTTAAATAATTATTTTAAGTTAAAATCAATTTACTTGATTATATTTTCAAATAAATTTAAACACCTTAGAATTCAGCTCGAACTTGTTTACCATCACATTTGCCGATCCTTACTTGTCACAAGTGCCTATGGTGGCGCTTGGACATCACTAGCGTCCAAAACACGTGTGCGATTATGTGTTGTCCACGGCATTGTTCATCTCTGCGATTTGGATTTGCTTTATGATTCGTGCTTTATAATAGACCGGGTCGTTAGTTTGCTTTACACGTGTCGTCTCGTTCTTTTTTCTTTTTTTTTTCTTTTTTGGATAGTTGTTTTATTTATTTGGACGGAATAGGAAAACGAATATTGTAGTCGTTAGTTCAAATTCAGTTGTTCTCTGCTTGGAAGGATCACGTGAACCGATAGTGATAGATGGATTGACTCAATTTATTTATTATATAATAATATTATTTCAAATCCACAAAAAAAAACAATGCTAATAAAAACAAAATTTAACTAAAAACCTTAGGATTTGCTTCCATTTAGAATGCTAAACCCTAATCATAGATCTGCAAATTGTAACAAATTTTCAGAATGCAAATTGTGAAATGCTTTAGATAAAGAAATCCACAACGTGATTCAAAATATCTCTTAAAACCATCCAAAATAAGTAAAGCAGGAGGACAAATCGTTCACTGTCCAACGGAATAATAAGGGAAGAACATTTAGAAAATATGCGTTCTAAGTGTTTTCCTTCTCTTGTAGATTGTAGAAGACTTGGGTTGCGATCGATTTCCTAAGTGTTTTCCTTCTCTTGTAGATTGTAGAAGACTTGGGTTGCGATCGATTTCCCTTTTTTTTATTTCAGTTTTAATTCCGAGGAAATCAGAGAGGCGGGCGATCCGTCGCGTGCGATGGATTTGGAGGCAGCGTCCCGGAACAAGCGGGAGGTTCTGGTTCTAGGTTTTACCGATGCATACGGCCAGGAGATGGCTGATTCCAAGGAGGGAGAGATCCACAAGGTCGCCGTCGCTACTGCGGTGCTCCGATTCCGAACGCTCGATGCCGGCGGTACGATCAAGGTTGGGTTTCTGGCTTCTCTTGGTTCAATTTTATTGTTTCGACTTCTTGTCTCTTGATCACTCCGTTCTTCCCGTCAAAGATCGTTTCTTTTCCCTTTTATTTTTGGCAAATCTCCTTCTTTGAGCCCGAATCGGACAGTGTGCTGATCATCGTCGTTTCTTTACGGATAGTTAGACCAATGTTTCATCCTTTGTGACTGATTCATCGCTTAGGGTCCCAAATTGCCCATTTTTTTTTTTTGTTTTTAGATCTTTGATTTCAATTTACTAGATGTTCTTATTCTCGTATGCCATTTGTTTTTCCTCTTACAATTGGTTGATATCGGATCTTTTGCCAGTGACTGTTAGTGAAAGCTCTGAATGCTAGAGGCAACTGGCAAGTAGCTTAATGTTGCAATTGTGTTGCTTGTTTTTCTGCAGAGTTTCTTTGGGTCTAGAGAAGTTGGCGAGTTTGTTAGCGGAGCATTAGCTGGTGCTATGACTAAAGCTGTTCTTGCTCCTTTAGAGACCATCAGGTTTACTTTTTTATTTTATTTTGGAATTTCTAAATAGAAATTTGCTGAGTGCATTTACCTATGTTATAAATCTTGTCTTGTGTTTAAATGCTACTTTCAGGAAGTTGGTTTAGGAATATTGATACAACTCCACGCAGCTTTGATAAATATGGTACTATAAGATTAAGAAATAAAGATGTCCACTACTAATCCATGCAGCAGTTTATTCTTTCCTAGGTATATTGTTGAATTTTTATGCTTCCTTTATTCACTTGATGCATTCGTCAATTGTATTACTAATGCCATATTGTAAGATTCATAGCAGGTCAATGTTATTAAATTTTCATTTTTCACTAAGCTAGTTTTCATCAAACTATTTAACTAGTTGGTTTATTTGCTTCCTGTGATAATAAGTTTGTTCAGTTTCCTTGTATCTAAGGATGTATTTACTTGATAGGCCTACGGAAGTTCGACGATGAGAAGCTTTGTTTGCTTCCAGGATTTTGTTTATACATAATTTAGAATGTTGATTGCTTGATTTTTTTTTTCATCAACTTAAGAAGATTGGATGATATTTTTCATCAACTTAAGAAGATTGGATGATAATGACACTGTTTCAGGACAAGGATGGTAGTTGGAGTCGGATCCAAGCACATTGCTGGTAGTTTTCTAGAGATCATTGAAGATCATGGCTGGCGAGGACTCTGGGCTGGAAACACTGTTAACATGCTCCGAACAATACCTTCCCAAGCAATCGAGCTTGGTACATTTGAATGTGTCAAACGGACTATGTCATCTATACAAGAGGATTGGAAGGAGAATGGAAGCCCAAAGCTGCAGATTGGTCGAATGAATCTGGATCTTTCTTTTCTTTGCAATTGCATCTCTCCAGTTGCTGTTGGTGGAGCGGCTGCTGGTATTGTCAGCACAATCATATGTCATCCTCTCGAAGTTCTAAAGGTATATTCGATCATAATGCCAATGCCAATGCCAATGATGATCCGTGACTGTTTTGCAGTTTCTTTTTTCTTGGGTAAGAATCAGATTCGAAGCAGATACTCGCGGCGAATAACTTTGTATTATTTTTATGTTATTTGCTCAGATTTGCAGTTCTTTGTTAGCTTACTTTTGTTGAACTACAGCCCTATTTTCCATTTCTTTTGTACACTTCCTCCCATCCTGAATGCATTGCCATCTAACTTTTTCTTTAATAAGGTTGGGATGCTTAGCTTTGGTATTATTCACCTATGATTTCTAACAAATGGATATTGATTTCATTTGCTTATCTTCTTTCAAATCCTACCGTTTCAGGATCGTTTGACTGTGAATCGTGAAGCCTACCCCAGCATAACTGTGGCTATGAGTAAGATATACAAGAATGATGGAATTGGAGGCCTATATGCTGGTTTATCACCAACATTAATAGGCATGCTTCCATACAGCACAACCTACTATTTCATGTACGAGACCATGAAAAAGTCCTACTGCCAAGCCAAGCGAAAGAAGTCCTTGAACCGTGCAGAGCTGCTGATCGTCGGTGCTCTTTCCGGTGAGTATTAATTGAATCCTGAGTTGCAAATAAACTATTAACAGTAGTTAAAACTACACATTACTCAGTTTCAAGAAAACCTGTAACTCTAACTAATCCATATTTTGTCAGGTTTAATGGCAAGCACCCTCAGCTTCCCACTGGAAGTCGCAAGAAAGCGACTAATGGTCGGAGCCATGCAAGGGAAATGCCCGCCCCACATGTTAGCAGCATTGTCTGAGGTCGTCGGCAGAGAGGGCTTGACGGGTTTGTACCGAGGCTGGGGCGCGAGCTGCTTGAAAGTCATGCCTTCATCAGGAATCACTTGGATGTTCTATGAAGCATGGAAGGAAATTCTCCTGGCGGACAGGCCGCCCATTTAGTCTGCAAAGGGATTCTTGATGCTACTGCCTCATTGGGATTCATTGTCTAATCAAATAATTCATCTTATAGAGACCTTTTTGTTTTTAATCTATTCGAAATTTTCCACGCATGCCTTAGCTATCTTGTATTTAAATTGCCAGGAATGATGAGTCTTTCGTGTAAACTAACTGCTCTTCCCTAGCTGAGTCACGAGACACAATGAAAAGAAGATCGAATTATGTAGGAAAAAGTCTGATCATCTTGCATCGTACCTACCTTTCAACTCTTTAAATCATGTTGATGTCTCTTAATTAATAACGACGGTAGGCCAACTCTCCATCAAACCTTCTTTTCACCTATTTGCAATTTGTATGTATATGACGCGTGCGATAGTGTCAAACACAGCCGGCTATTAGGAGATTCACTTACGGATTACTTCCGAGTGTGTTCATTTGGCTGTGGACTCTTTTCCAACGAAAGAACGACTTTGGGTGCTGGATTTATGGATTCATCGATGGAAGCTGATTCGTAAAGTAGTAAAGAATTGACTCTCTGATCTCGAAACGCTCCACTCGACATTTTTGAATAACAACAGTGTTTAGTTTAATTTCCACAGCCTAGTTGCCTTTTGTATAGCCTCGATCGTCACTTGGTGGATAGGTTCCGAATTGTTCTATAGGCTATCGCCTATCGAGATAAGCTGATGTGTTTGGTTTTTTACTCATTCAATTGAGAGCTATTGGATGTACTTAAATATAGTAAGAGATCACTTTCAACTGTTCTGACATTTTAAGTTTGAATTTTTAATTTTTTGGATGTACTTAAATATAGTAAGAGATCACTTTCAACTGTTCTGACATTTTAAGTTTGAATTTTTAATTTTCAAACTCCGCCTCTAACGACTTACCTCGGCAAAGCATGTACTAAGTTCGGATAAAGATGGAGGATTATGTTAATTTATCAATCGTATATATTAAATTATGACAAATGTTCAATGAATGAATTTATTAAAATATTGTACTAATACTAGGTTATTCCTTAAAAAGAACGTGTTACAAGTGCGACTGTAATGTTTCGGTAATGACCGCTACATTTTTAGAACTCAGGTATAGTGTTAAATATATAAGTGTTCGTGTTGCAAGATCCGACTATAAGGACTATCACATTTTCATGAGAACTTGAGTTTAGAGTTCTCACATCAGAGATTGGGTAAGAACAAATATTATAGAAAAATTAATAATCTAAGATTTGGAATATGTAACATAAGAACGTTCGCTAGTAAATCAATGGAGGTAATATATAAATAATTAGGAGAAAAATTAGTACTTTATGTATACAAGAGATAAAATGAGTACACGAGAAATCAAAGATGATAGAGAACTTGGGGTTTAAGTTATGGTACATGAGAACTAATAAAATAAGAAATAGAGTGAGTAATTTTGTAGATAGTTCGTTAAAAGATAAAGTTGTAGGAGTAGTTAGAAAGAGATAGAATTATAGCTCTTAAAATAGTAGTAACAAAAGAAACTATGAATGTAATTAGCATATATGCATCTCAAGTAGAATTATATAAAGATATCAAATCAAGGTTTTGGGACAACATAGATGAAGTATTATAAAATATTTTGGCAAATGATAATAGGAGATGATCTAAATGAGCACGTCGAAATAAAAAATGAGAAATATAAGAGAGTGCGTGGGGGTTATGAGTTTGGAATAAGAAATGAAGAAGAGAAAACTATATTAGATTTTGCGATAACATATATGACCTTATATTAGTTAATATATTTTTTAAGAAAAGAGAAAAACACTTGATCATATTCAAAAGTCGGAATAATAAATCAAAATTTGACTTTCTTATGGTTAGGAAGAGAGAAAAAGATTTGTAAAGATTGTAAGGTATCCCTAGAGAAAGCTTAACTACCCAATATAAGTTAAAAGTGTAGGATATACACCTCAATTATAGGATAAATAGAAAAAAAATATACACGACTTTTAGAATTAAATGGTGGAAGTTAAATGATGGGAATTAAAACATATTTAAGAAGAAGGCTGAAGTATAAGTATTAGGTGAAATATATGGTGACTCTAATACGACATGAGATAAGATGATATCAAAGTCAAAATGTCATACACCATCAAATAAAAATCTTGGTGGTGGAATAATAAAGTACAGGAGAAAGTGAAGAAAAACGAATAACCTATAAAAAATTATATATTTATAAGAACGAGAAAAACTTTAAAAAAATATACAATAGCCAAAAAAGAGGCTCAGAAAATAATAAATGAAGTAAAAAATGAAACATTTGAATGATTATATCAAACATTAGATAAAAAAAAAAGGAGAAAGAGACATTTATAGAATAACTAAAATGAGAGAGAGGAAGACAAAAGATCTTATAAAAACAAGATGTATTAAAGATGAATATAATAGGGTACTAGTAAATGATGGAGAAATAAAAGAGTGAATGAAAAAATATTTTTATCAACTTTTTAATAAAAGTTTAGGCTGTTGGCACTACTGGAATTTCATTCTGTTTCCCCTGTACAAAAATTTGTACGAACACAGAACTTTTCCTAATAACCCATGTACTTTTCAGAAGTTAAACTTAGATTGCAAACGAAACTTAACATTATTAATCCAAGTTCAACCCATGTGTTTATCAGAAGTTAAACCATATTACAGAAGTTGATTAAATATCTATTTCAAGGATTGACTTCTAGGTCGTTGGCGAGGCACTTGGCTTTCTTGGGTATAGGATCATCCACCACTTCCTAGTCAAAGCCTTTCAAAGAAATTGAATATTTAAACTCCTTACAGTAAACCCTAGGTTAAACTACAGAGACCTCAATCAAAACACAAGATCGCTAGCCTCTTGTGTTGGTACTTCAGGATCCATACAAAGGAAAAATAAACTAGTACACAGCGGAAACAATTAACTATTTATACCTTTCTTTGTAGCTTAAAGACCTCTTGATCTTCTGCTGTATTCCTCTCCTCCTCTTAGACGTCGTGTGGGCAACGATCTACCAAGACGCAAAAACCACCCAAGTCCTTCTTTCTTCCAAGACTTTCGGCCACCAAGGGATCAAAGCTAGGAACACCACCTCTTGTTCTTCTTTCTTCCTTGCAACCCGCTGGCCACAAGATGGTTGAAGCCTCTTGATGTTGCTGGCCTTAGGTGAGAAAGCAAAGGGAGAATAAGAATATGAGGGGGTCGGCCACAAGGAGAATAGAAGAGGAATAGAAATAGTGTAGATGATTATTATTTCTAAGACACCATCTATCCTCTTTTATAATCCTTGGTAATGGCTAAAAGGAAAGATTTTAACAACAATTAAAATCTCTCTTTTAAATTTCCTATTGTGGATGACTATAAAAGGAATGTTTTAAAATTAAAAATTCCTCTTTTAAACTTGTAGATGCTTACAAAAAGGAAAGATTTTTAAAATTAAAACATCTCTTTTAAATCATGGTTACAAAAAAGAAAGTTTTAACAAAAATAAAATCTCTCTTTTAAATTATTGTAGATGGCTATAAAAGGAAAGATTTTTTAAATTTAAAACTCTCTTTTAAAACCATGTGGATGACTTCAAAAAAGAAAAGTTTTTAAAATTTAAAATCTCTCTTTTAAAACATTGTAGATGGCTATAAAAAGAAAGATTTAAAAAAATTAAAAGCCCACTTTTAAACCCATCTTGGCCGGCCCCTTGCTTGGGCACCAAGCAAGGATGTGGCTAGCCATAAGGATGACTTGAGTGGATGTGAGACTTTATACATAGAGGTTACAATAGGGGCCTAGGGGAGGAATTGGTTTTGGCCTCCTGATGAGCTTGAGCTTCCTGTGTTCGACCCGAACACTCAACTCAAGTTCATCAATAATAACTCATACCACTAAAGAGTTATTATTGAACTATCGCACCAATTTCATATTACATTATGGGCTCCTTCTTATCATGAGTGCGTTAATCTCCCTGTGTTTAAGATATCGAATGTCCATTAATTAATTGAGTTACTGACAACTCACTTAATTAATATCTAGCTCTAAGAGTAGTACCACTCAACTTCATTGTCATATCGGAACTAAGTCCACCTGCAGGGTTTACATGACAATCCTTATGAGCTCCTCAAGGGGACATCATCATCCTAATAAATAGGACAAAGTTTCCTTTTATAATCAACAACACACCATATAAATAATATTATTTCCCAACTTATCAGACACAGTTTCTCGATCTTTTAACTGAGATTAGTAGCAAAATTATAATAAAGTAATTGAACAACTAAAAATAAAAGAGGTTAAAAAGTTACTTGGTTACAACCTAGGTGGTTGTTAATCCAAGGCAAAAGAAACCACTAAAAAACTCCTTTTTTGAAGGTGGAGAAACCTCTTACACTCATTGGATGCTTAAAAAAATATTATGAAATGAATACAAGAGTTGTTGAATATTTTCTACCTTCACGGGTTTTTTATAGCCCATGGAAAACTTTATCGACAGCTTGAAGGCGCCTTCAAGATGGTCTATGGCTCCTTTTATTAGATAAGTTTTATCCATTAAGGATGAAACTCTATCTGCGACTAATGACTACTGGAAGGCATCTTCTATAGTTGGAAGACGCCTCCACACTATTCATTGAAGACGTCTTCTTTCTCTCTGGCTTCTAGCCCCTCGAACGTCGTGTACACCCTTCTCATCCACTAGTGTACTCTTTTGTAACATTTCATCCCTCGGATACATCGAGCCCGTTGGCTCCTTTCCCGTGCCATCCTTCTTGCTAGCCACGTCTTTCGCTCTCATCAGACTTTCTCTCTCATCATTCTCTCTCATTATATGTTTCTCTCACATTCAACTTTCTCTCCCATCTAATTTTTTCTCTTGTTTTCCTCTAAGGGTAAAAAAGGAAATTTAGGTTCATTCCGATTGAAAATATTCAACTAACAAAACATTATTTTTAAGAATGATACCCAAGCTCATACTCATTCTCATTCCACAATATTATGATACTCATTCCCATTCTGATTACTAAGAGAGAACCAAACGTCACCTAAGTTTCAAAATTTTATCCCTAACTCCCCCTTAACATGTACCTATTTCTCCTCCTTTGATCATATCAAAAAAAAAATTTAGAAGACATCATGCTTTGAAAATTCTTCTAAAATTTTTCTAAATTTTTTAATAAAAATTAACTTTTTAGAAAATAATTTGTAATAATTCAGATAAAATTCAAAAAAAATGACAATTTTTTTTTATTATGATAGAAGACATCATGCTTTATCCCAGAAAATAAAAGATTTCAAAGATAAGTCATAGAATTATTTTTAATTTTTAAAAATACCATTTTCATTAATAAATTCATAGAAAATAACTTAACAGTCAAAAAGATTTCAAAATTATTTTGATAGATAATATTATATTTTATCATAAAAAAATAATTTCCCAAAAAATAGTCTGCGGAATAATTTTAAATTTTAAAATATGATTTTCATTGATAATTTTATAGTAAAAAAGTCTGAAAACATTTTCCTTAACAAAAATACTACTTTTCTATAAGTATAAAAATTTGAGTAAGAGATTCCAACAAAAAAATTAATATTTATCCTAATAACTCAAAACTTTGTGAATTTTTAATTTATAAAAGATTTTGGAACCTAATATAGGTTTCTATTTACTAAAAATTTTAGAGGTACATAATTTCTAAGGTATTTCTTAATGTATCCTTGGTGTTTTCTAATGTACCAGTTAATTTTGCCATTATTTTTTTAATTTTGATTTTCGAAAGATATTTGAATTCAAACATGTATACTCATTTTCTAGTTTTTCTATTTATACTTTCAATTTTTTATTTTCTATTTTTAGATTATCAAACATATGTGAGGGGCATGACTTTACTAAGTATAATTTTAACCTAGCATTATCTTTTTCTAATTGTACTATGTTCTTTGAAAGTATTTTAATAAATTGGAAAGATTGTTCCGGAGAAAGTGCACGTACCTCACTTACCTCATGTTCTAATGCTCCCCTTCATCACAACTTTCTTCTGAAGATCCTCCCCCTTCGTTAATGCTCATCTCTGAGGAACTTTCGGTGTCCCTCTGGTGGTCTGCCATTAGGGTTAGTCTGGCGTAAGTTTCAATCTTGGACTTGGAGGACGATGATTCATCCCACGTAACTTTCAAGTTCTTGTGCTTCGACTTTGTTAGTTTGTTGCTCTTGTCTTTCTCCTTCTTTAGTTTAGGGTAGTCGTCCTCGATGTGCCCTTCTTTTTGACAGTTGTAACACTAAACCTTTCTTTTACTCTGAAAGTGTTTTTTCACCTGTGACTTATTAAATTTATTAGATTTAATAAACTTGCTAAACTTTCTCACCAATGATGCTTCTTCATATTGATGGATACTTCGGAGTCTTGATCATCTGTTCTTGCCTTCAGGGTAATTTTTTGACTTGACTTCTTTACTTCTATACTTCTAAATTCGTGAAGTTCAAAAGTGGAAAATAAATTTTCTAATGAACAAATTTTGAGGTCTTTAGATATATAAAATGAGTTGACTATAGATGTCCACTCGGGTGTCCTAAGAAATGCATTTAAAGCGTACCTTAATGAATCTTGGTTCATTACCTTTTCTTCGAGATTCGTTAGTCGGGTGATGAGTTCTTTGATCCTCGAGTGCAAATGTGTGACTATTTTGCCTTCTTTTATCTAGAGGTTCGTTAGTTGGTTCTGGAGTAAGCCCCATCTCGCGAGCTTTGCTTCGGATGTTCCTTCATGTAGCTCAGGAAATTCTCCCAAAGTTCCTTTGATGATTTGTAATCTCCGATCAGATTAACTTCCTGGGGTGGAAGTACGCTTGGTAAGCTAACTTGACTCGTCCGTTCGTTACGAAGTCGGTTTGATCCTTTTTGGTCTATTAGTACTCTTCTTTTTCGACTCCTTGTTGGTCTTTGGGAGTTACAAAATCATATTTAATAATTAAGAGTAATTCAAAATCTGTTTTGAAAAATACCTCTATATATTTTTTCCATGTCGTGAAATTCTCCTCGAATTTCGGCAGGTAGATTGTCAGTCTGTCCATTATCTTGGTGCTTCAGTTGGCGGTTAGTCCTTCTAAGGCATTCTGGTTCTAATACCAATTGTCGGTACAACGAGACCGTCAAGAGGAGGTGAATTGCCTATAAAATAAAAACTAAATCTTTCCCAATCTTTTAACTGAGATTAGTAGTAAAATTATAATAAAATAATTGAACAATTAAAAATAAAAGATACTAAAAAGTTACTTGGTTACAACCTAAGTGGTTGTTAATCTAAGGTAAAAGAAAGCACTAAAAAACTCCTTTAAAGGCGGAGAAGCTCCTTACACTCGTTAGAAGCTCAGAAAAATACTAGGAAATGAATACAAGAGTTGTTGAATATTTCCTAGCTCCAGGGGTTTTTTTATAGCCCCTGGAAAACTCTATCCGCAACTTGAAGACACCTTTAAGATGATCTAAGTAGCCTTCCATTAGATAAGTTTTATCTGTTGAGGATAAAACTCTATCTGTGGCTAATGGCTACCAGAAGGCGCCTTCTATAGTTGGAAGACATTTTCGTACTATTCATCAAAGGCGCCTTCCAAACTATGGAAGGCACATTCCATACAACAGAAGGCAGATCAGCTCCTAACCGCTGATCTCTTCTTGTGTAGGTGATGCTCCGGCTATCCAAAGTTGAGCTCACCCGAACCCAACTCCGACCTTCTCCTCGAGCAGTCTTCCTCTCTGTCTTCTCATCCCTCGAACATCGTGCACATCCTTCTCATCCACCAGTGTACTCTTTCACAGCATCTCGTCCCTCGGATGCACCGAGCCCATCGGTTCCTTTCCCGTGCCATCCTTCTCGCTAGCTGCATCTTCCGCTCGACTTTTTGTTTTCTTAAACTCCTGTACACTTAGGATCAAACACACACATAACCTAACTTAACTTAGTTGACCACATTAAAACTACCATCGGATACTTAGTCTAGAACTGAGAGTTTTAAGTATTTAGGATCATTTTTATAAAATGATAGAGGGATTGAGAAAGATCTCTTATATGGAATACAAGCAGAATGATTGATGGAAGAGGGTGTCGGGTGTTTTATGTGATCGTAAGGTAGCTCTGAAACTTAAAGGGAAGTTATGCAAAACGATAGTTAAACTTATTATGTTATATGATGCTGAATGTTGAGCTGTGACTCGAGCACATAAATAGAAAACGAGAGTTGCAGAGATAAAGATGTTAAGGTGGATGCGTGGATATATGAGAATGGGCAGAATAAAAAATAAGAGCATTAATTAGAGAGAAAATCAGAGTTACATTTATTGAGGAAAAATTCTAATAGATACGTTTAAGATTGTATGGACATGTATTTAGACAATAAATAAATGTTCTAGTTAAACGATATGAAATTATGACAAATATGCACATCAAATAAGGAAGAAGAAGACTAAAAAAAAACTTGATTAATAATAATAAAATAAGATAAATTTTATTTAAGTACAGACGATAATATAGTAAAAGAGAAGGTGTACTGATATAGAACTCTAGTAGGATAATGATATGTTGTTATCTTTTATTTTAATTTTCATAAAATGACGTTGAACTTTATGGGACATAAAAAAGGAGTGAATATGATAGAAAAGATTAATTTTGCCATTTAGAATTGAAAGATCTTAACTCTATTTTAAAATACCAAGATAATTTATACTAAAGTATCTTGGCGCGTTGAGTTGGATTGGACTTTGTCTTGGCCTTTAGCGTTGAAAAGTTCTTGAATTCACTTAAATTTGAATATAAGAGTTCTGATCATAGTTTTTTTTAAAAATGATTTGATAGAATAATGATGATCATATTGAAAATCAAAACGTCACTTATTCCAATTTTAAGATAGAATTAAACTGAATACCAATAACTAAAATAAAATAGTAGTTTTAAAAGATAAACATCTACATGAACTCGACACTAGAATGTAGATATGTCAGGGTTATCTCAACCAGTGTTGAGGTGTTAGACGAAAAAAAGAATTTAATATTTTTTTAAAAAATAAATATTAAAAATATTTAATTTTATTAGTTATAGGAGAAGGTGAAATTTGTTATCCTAGTAGTCTAACACGATCGATCCTATGACTATCTGTGAGGATGTAAATCTGGAAGTTGCAGTTGGTCATTACGGGAAGAGCATTTTTCTTGACTTTTGTTGAGATTCGACACCTTGCCTATTGTAACAATATCTACCCCATATTAGCCAACTCAATCATGTCTCGGGGGTGACATTTAATTTTGTTAGTAAAATTTAAAAGGACAATTTTATATATTGCCAATGATTATTTATATAATTAGAAATAGTCACCAACTAAGCCACGTAACAATAACTTTATCTTATGTCAAACTTCACTTTTATTATTATTATTATTAGTAAAATTTAAAAAATGGAAAATATTTTATGTTATCTAATTAGAAAGAATAATACATTATTGTAATACTATTAATATATATTTTAATTATAATTTTTTTAAAAAGAATATCAATCATTTTTAACTTCGAATCAGGAAAGTCTTGACACAATAGTCAAATTATTATGTGACCTAAAAGAAATATGTTCGAGTACTAGATATAGTCATTACGTATAATAGAATTTTCCTCGAATCCCTCATTGATGGGAGCTTCGTGAACTAAACTATCTTTTTATCAATTTTAACTTTGATAAATTATTAATAAAATTTATTTATCTAAAAATATTTAGCTAGAAAATATTGATGGCGAATTATTAAAATAAAATGAAAGAAAAATAAAATTTAAAAAAGAAATAATACTATATTATTGAATATTGAATATGTTTTTAATTTTCAAAAGTATTTATATATATATATATATATATATATATATATATATATATATATATATATATATATATATATATATATATATATATATATGTCAATTAAGTGTAACCAATAAGTATTTTTAAATTATTAACAAAATTTAATTTTGATTAATAAATTAAACTTTTATCATTAAAAAAATTTAAAATTACTAATTAAATTTTAATAAAAACTAAAAAAAATTACCAACTAAATCTAATTTTAATAGTAAAAAATTAAAATTATCAATTAAATCTAACACGAGTAAAAAAAAATAAAAATGATCAAAATTTAACTATAAAAAATTTAAAAATTTTGATCAAATATAATTTAGCTAATAAAAAATTAAAATTACCGATAAAAATAAATCTCAACTAAAATTTATTTTAACCATAATTTTAAATATTTAATAATCATATTCATATGTTTTTAAATTAATATTTATATTTAATTTATATAGATATATGTATATAAAAATTTATGGACCTCAATATAATAAAAACTCTAGGTATAGGTCTTAATGACCTATACATTGAGTCGGTCCTGATATGTCAATTATATATATATGGCCCAATGTCAAATATGAACCTTTACACGCCTTCACGTCTCTAGCTCCTTCAATTATTTCTTCCAACAAGACAATCGAATCCAAGTCATGGCACAATATTGGCCTAACCAACTATTGCCGATGGGATGCTGTTTCTATCATTTCATTGCATTTGCCGTACAAATTTTGCATGATGCGGATTTGATTCATATTTTATTTGTTTTATGGTCCCTCAAATCCTTGCCGAAGAGGGACACAATCCTCCTGAAGAATTTGGTGCATGGCTATTGGACATCAACTTACCATGAGCAGCAAGTGCATGCGTTATGAACCAATAGGTCTGTCTTCATGGGTGCCCGTTTGGATGTCTCCTCGGATCTGGTGATTAACACATGAGATATTATCATAATAAAATTTAGGGTTCGAATCTCGGTAAAGTCGAGGTAAAGACCTCCCTTATGTGCTAGTCACTATTTCAAAGGTTAGTAGACGTCCGTGATTTACTTCTTCTGTGTTGACCTTGGGACGGATTGACGGGGGCACTGAAGGCGAACATATTCGCCTTTTGTCATAATGGGTGCCCGTTAGGGATGACAATTTCATCCAAATCCGATGAATAATCCGACATCCGACTCGAATGGAGGAGGATATGGAGGGAATTTTTATACCCGATTATAATAAATGAGTATTCGGATATGGGTATTTCGGATATAGGTATGGAGACGGATGTGGTAAAATCTTATCCATACCCTACCCGATATCCGATATATTTATTTATTTATTTATAAGCCTCATTTTTTATTGGGAAAAAAAATTTTAGCCCGTTTTTAGCCCGTTTTCCGTCTTAGAAAAAATTTTTTAATTTGTCTCTTTATCCTGTTATCAATACGCATCTCATCTTCTTTTCCACGGAAAATGTTCACCCGATCGAAGGAGCGTGAGACGAAGAAGAGTTGACAAATACATTGAAACATTTTTTTAAAATGAGAATGGTAGGGAATAATAGGATGATGGGTAGGATATATATACCCGAAACTCCGACGGGTATGAGGATAAGTATGAAAGTTAAATATCCGATGGGTATGGGATGAGTATGAGTATAGATATAATAAATAAAGATAGGTACGGAGGATATGAAATCTTATTCAAATCTTATCCATTGTCATCCTTAGTACTTTGGATGATAAATTTATTATAATAGGATAGATATTAAATTTTAACGAACACATATTATGAGGAAAAAAAAATTATACATTCTTAATCAGTTGACGGTTATAAATTATATAATCTTGAGACGAACTTCCGATGGACATCTAGAAGAAGCATAATCACCTTCTACAAACCAATTGGTTTGAGGAAATTGAGTCTCCAAGTGCCATCTTAATTAGCTTTAGCTTTAGTTAAGTATTCTATTAAATTATTCCTCCTGTGGATTTGCTTCTAAGGTTCTATTTTAGTGGGCCACTTACCTATCCGGTGTATTTTATTCTTATTTTATTCTTAGCAAATTGATGAATTATTAAAAAAAATAGTTTAGCCTCCATCTTAATGCATCAAAAATCTTTGAGAAATTGATAGCTTATAAGCGAACTTTGTGAAACTTAATTTTCATGAGCATGCATTGAAATTTATTGAATTTCTAGTAAAAAGATTAAATAGTAAAGAAACCTATCCGTAAAATTACATCAATGAAGAGGAAACCTAACATTGGTAGTTCATAAATGGTGGTCCTTCCTTGCTGGCAACATTTCAATAAGGTTGATCATAGTTTTGGCAGCTTTTTACTGAACCAGTAGAAAAGTTTTTTGAAATATCTAAATTATGTATCCTAAATTAAAAATTATCAAATCATATATCTAATTCTATTTTGCATTTGTTAGTGTTCTTGATGGGCGGCTACAATCATAGCAATTGAATCGATTAATAATCAGATATTAAAAAAAATGATCAATTCCAACGATTGTTCTAAATATAGTAAATCAAATTTATATTTGAGAAGATTTATATAATTTAAAAAATTAGATGAACACGTAGAAACTAGTTTCATATTATTTTAAACTCTCTAGGTTCATCAACAGGTTTCGGACAAAACTGACTAATGGTCTTAGAAAACTTGGAATGATATGAAACAAGATCGTATGTGTTCATCTAGTTCTCCTAATTATATAAATATCATCAAATATCAATTTGACTCACTATATTCAAAACACTAATTTTTAGAATACAAATGTATTCGAAAAACTAATTGTGCTAAAAAAAATCATCGCTCTAAATATATTGATTCAAATTGATATTTAAGGATATAGATATAATCAAAAAGACTATAAGAACTCATAGGACTTAGTTTCATGTTATTCTGAGCTCTCTGTATCTATTAATCGATTTTAGTCGAAACTCTTTAAGTTCATTTGGCTAAAATCAGTTGATGAACCTAGAGAGTTCGGAATGAAACGAAACTATATCCTATAAGTTTGTCTAGTTCTTGTAATTATATCTATACTCTCAAATATCAATCTGACCTAATTTATTGAGAGCAAAGTTTTTTTTAACATGAATTAGATTTTTTAGATATATTCGTGCTTAAAAAATTATTACTCTCAATATAGTAGGTCAAATTGATATTTGAAGACATTTATATAATCAGAAAAATTAGACGAATACCTAAGATATGATTTCATGTTATTCTGAGTTCTCTAGTTCCATCAGCCGATTTTGATTGAAACTCTTTAGGTTCATTCGGTCAAAATCTCTTGATGAACCTAGAGGGTTCGGAATGACATGAAACTAAGTTATATAAGTTCGTATAATTCTTATGATTATATTGTAACGACTCGGCCCTCTTGGCCCATTTGGCGACCTCTCATGTCGTTGACCGTCGACCCTTATGTCGTCGGCCCATTTGGCGACCTCTAATGTCGTCGACCAACGACCCTTGGCCGTGTCATTACTCACTAGGACTTTCCACCCCTGGTCAGTGGATTTTTGCCTCCCCCAGGATTCGAACTCTAGACCTCCAGGCTTAAGTACTAGAGTTTATGAATCCTGGGGGAGGCAAAAATCCACTGACCAGGGGTGGAAAGTCTTAGTGAGTAACGGCACGGCCAAAGGGTCGTCGGTCGACGACATGAGAGGTCGCCAAATTGGCCGCCAAATGGGCCAAGAGGGCTGGGTCGTTACAATAAAAAGACGTCTTTTTATTGTAACGACCCGACCCTTTGGCCTCTTGGGCGGCCCTTGTGGCGGCCCAACTGGCGACCTCTAATGTTGTTGACCGACGACCCTTGGCCGTGTCGTTACTCACTAGGACTTTCCACCCCTGATCAGTGGATTTTTGCCTCCCCCAGGATTCGAACTCTAAACCTCCAGGCTTAAGTATTAGAGTTTATGAATCCTGGTAACCAAGTGAGACATAAACTCTAATACTTAAGCCTGGAGGTTTAGAGTTCGAATCCTGGGAGAGGCAAAAATCCACTGACCAGGGGTGGAAGTCGTCGGTCGACGACATTAGAGGTCGCCAAATGGGCCGACGACATAAGGGCCGACGGTCGATGACATGAGAGGTCACCAAATGGGCCAAGAGGGTCGGGTCGTTACAATAAAAGGCGTCTTTTTATTGTAACGACCCGACCCATTTGACGGCCCATTTGGCGGCCCATTTTGCGAACTCTAGACCTCCAGGCTTAAGTACTAGGTTTATGAATCCTAGTAAACTCTAGTACTTAAGCTTGGAGGTCTAGAGTTCGAATCCTGGGGGAGGCAAAAATCCACTGGCCAGGAGTGCAAAGTCCTAGTGAGTAACGGCACGACCGACGGTCGACGGTCGACGACACGAGGGTCGCAAAATGGGCCGCCAAATGGGTCGGGTCGTTACAATATTTATGTCCTCAAACATCAATTTGACCCAATATATTGAGAACAGTAATTTTTTAGATGTGAATTAGATTTTTCGGATATATTTATATTCAAAAAATCGCTACTCTCAATATAGTATGATGTGGCGATGGAGGGAGGCCTACCTAGCACGGAGTCAACTACCAAGGTGGAGGTCAAAGTCAAGGTGGTCAACACTCAGATGTTAAATGGTCGAACGGGGGACAATATTAATGGTCGATTGGGCGGTTAGGCCCCGACTGGCGGGACACATGTCCGAGCAAATCATCAGTCCAACTCGGGATGACATGTAAGACAGTCGATGCTCAATGCGAAGCAGTAGGACGTTGAGGGAGACTGGATGGCTTGTCCGAACGGAGGAGGGCATGTTACTACACAGCCATCGCACGGAAGAGGAACCGAGGTCTACAGAGCGGAGTAGTCCTAACCGAGCAGCTACCTCGCTCGGTCAAGCAGTGGGACCTAGCCGTGGATGGAGCGGAGTCCCGACCAAGCGGCTGTCCGACTCGGCTCAGCAATGGAACCATTATAGTATCTCTCGACATCCTTTTGGGAGATAGTGTCGCTGATACGAGGCATGGTCGACAGGCAGATGATACGGTGAAAGCTTCTACTATCGCGTCGGGAATATGCATGCCTTGTTAAGGTGTGGTGTCAGAGACACTTTTCTGACAAGACCCTTTCATGGGACACTTGGGAGAGCGTGCCCATGCCTCGAGAAGCGCACACGATGCCCACTAGGGCTCTATATAAAGAAGGGTCCATTACTGGCGGAGGTACACATTGTCTACTGTTTGTGTATAGTGCTACTGTTGCTCCACTTCTTCACATTTTCCAGTGACTGACTTGAGTATCTGAGGATCAACGCCGGGGACTCCTTCCTTGGATCGACACTGACGTTATTTGCGTTGCAGAGCGAAGCGAGGTCCACAATCGGTCAATGAAGCCTCCACCTCTCCAACTTTCCAGCTTCTCGTTTTCGAGCCGGATCATAGTGGATTACATTGATGTTTAGGGCATTTATATAATTAGGAAAACTAGACAAATACATAGAATCTAGTTTTATATCATTCTGAGCTCTCTAGGTCCATCAGACAGTTTTGACTGAAATCGTTGATGGATCTAGAGAGTTTAGAATAACATAAAACAAATTCCTAGATGTTCGTTTAGTTCTCTTAATTGTATAAATGTCCTCAAATATCAATCTAATCCACTACATTAAGAGCATTAATTTTTTAAACATGAATCGATTATTTTTTTTGAATGTCTGATTATTAATCGATTCAATTGTTATAATTGTACTAGTTGACTTGGAATAGTAACATGGGCAAAAATGAAATTGAATATATGATTTACTAATTTTGAAACTAGGATACATGATTTAGATATTTTGAAAAAAAAATTATATGGTTCAATAAAAAGCTATAGTTTTGGTTTAGAGCTTTTAAGATATTGAATACTTGTAGATCGATATGCCAAAACATTACACATGCATATCAAAACTCTAATTGTTAGCCAATCTTGTGTCGATTAGTTTGAAGTGGAGAGAGATTTCTATTAGCTATATGGTTTGAAGAGGTCGATCCAAAGGGGCATTCGACGAATTTAAAATGAAGATTATGGTAACTTTAATAATTGGGTGTGTCAATGTCCTGGTCCAAGATAGAGTAGAAATAAGGAAGATAAGATGCAAAGTCATTTACAACTTTTCATGATGCTTTATAATAACAAGCATTTATTGGTAAACATCTAATCCTCGTCATCAGTTTGCCGATTGAATCCGTCTTCAATTTTTTTTAATCGATTCGATCCTTGTAGCCTATCTAATTTTCATAATCTTAATGCCTAAAAGTATAAGAAATCTAAGAACATAACCACACTAAACTTCAAAATTTCAGATATTTCCATGCATTCAATGTGTATCTATTAAATTTTAACAAAGATTTTGCTGATAGACCATTAATGTCCTCATGAATTCTACAAGCTTTCATATTCGATTAGTAATAAATTAAAAAAATGAGAAAATATCAACTATAAAATTTTCTATCAGATTACGCCCATAGTTTCTTATTCCAGTGATTGTAGTGACCTTTTTAATTATCTTCAGCAACAATCATCCAACCTTTACCCCCATTTTAAACAGAAGCCTTCAGCACTGACACATTGAACGGACCAAATCCCTATCCACGATAGTAAAAACAGATTACAATCTATCTTCAAATTATAGATGCTCCTCGTAATCTGTCCTTAAATTACAGGAGTAGAAATAAATTATGGAAACTAATAGCTATTACAGGAAAAGAAGGTTGCGTCAAGAACTTATTTAAAGAACTTATTCTCCATCTAGTCATGAATAGTATTTAAAGCTCTTTGATCGGTCACTTTTTATTTAAAGAACTCATTCCCACTTTTCTTTTTTTCTGTCAAGGGGCCGCCCACTAATTTAAATATAGGCCTCTAGAGGAGAGAACTTGTGTAAACACGCCATGATCACATCAGCTAGCTAGAGGTGGAGATCATGGAGGTGCAGCAAGGAAGTCCCGAGATGAAGAGCTATTTCGATGTCCTGGGGCTCTGTTGCTCTTCCGAAGTCCCACTGATCGAGAACACCTTGAGGCCATTGGAAGGAGTTCACAAGGTCTCAGTCATCGTTCCTTCCAAAACTGTCATTGTCGTTCATGATCCTCTCCTCATCTCTCAGCTCCAAATTGGTAATGAACAGACTTTGGTTAGCGGCTGAATTTTGAAATTCGAATCGGCTAATTCCTTGTTATGTTTTTGGGGACGCACAGTCAAGGCTCTGAACCAGGCCAAGCTCGAGGCCACTGTTCGGGTGTATGGACAGGACAAGATCATCAAGAAATGGCCGAGTCCGCACATATTGGCCAGCGGATTGCTGCTGCTGATCTCCATGTTCAAGCACTTCTTTCACCCTTTGAAATGGCTGGCCATTGCCGCGGTCGCTGTCGGTCTACCTTCGATTGCGCTTCGAAGTGTCACTGCAATCCAGAGATGCACTCTGGACATCAACATTCTGATGCTGATGGCAGGTAAAATACTTTCTGTTATGCTATCTCTTTGGGAGAAAGGTTTTATCACGCAGGATGCATGAAATCGATTCTTTCTTAAATTTGATGTTGCTGACGCATGTCTCCGGGTGCTGATTTCTCTCTGTTGTGTGGTAGTTGCCGGGGCAGTTGCCCTTGAAGACTACTCTGAGGCAGGGTTTATTGTGTTCCTCTTCACCATTGCAGAGTGGTTGGAATCACTGGCTAGCCATAAGGTACTACCAAACAAAATACTCCTTTGAAATTTGAAACCACCAAGTAGCTTAATTTGATCTTCAATGAGTAGTAAACAAGCATGATTGCCCGGAGTTATAATTTGTTTACCACAGGCGAGTGCAGGAATGTCATCCCTGATGAGGATGGCTCCTCAGAAGGCCGTCTTGGCCGAAACTGGCGAAGTGGTGAATGCTCAAGATGTGAAGGTGAGCACCATCCTTGCAGTCAAAGCCGGAGAACTGATCCCGATCGATGGAGTTGTGGTTCAAGGGAGGAGTGAAGTCGACGAGAGTAGCCTTACAGGAGAATCCTTCCCTGTTTCCAAGCAGCCCCAGTCTCTTGTTTGGGCCGGCACGCTAAACATAGATGGTATGATGCTTCAATGGTTACTCAAAGAAAAAAAAATGCCTTCGATTGATTGATTGAGAGAAGTTGCAGGTTACATTAGCGTCAGGACGACTGCTTTGGCTGAGCAATCTGCTGTTGCTCGAATGGTAAGATTGGTGGAAGAAGCACAAAACCGCAGATCCAAGACACAGACACTGATAGACTCCTGCGCCAAGTATTACACACCAGGTAATTAAGCTGGCGTTTAGAAAGAAAAGTAAGTAAATAATCAAAAGATCGAATGATGAAGCTATACATACTACTGTTGCAGGGATAGTAATGATAGCAGCAGGATTCGCTGTGGTTCCTTTGGCGATCAGAGCTAAGAATCCTAAAAAATGGTTGAAGTTGGCTCTGGTGCTGTTGGTGAGTGCATGCCCCTGTGCACTGGTGCTATCCACACCTGTGGCAACTTTTTGTGCACTGCTGAAAGCAGCAAGGATCGGATTCCTCATCAAAGGAGGCGATGTTCTTGAAAATTTGGCCGGAATAAAAGCAATTGCATTTGACAAGACAGGAACGCTCACAAATGGAGAGTTCACTGTCATGGATTTTCGCTCAGTTAGCAGTGACGTCTCCATGGAGACACTCCTCTTGTGGTAAGGAATTATCAGTAGCAAGGTTCTCTGAGAGAAATTAAAATAGTTTTCCCCCTTCTTTTTAACATAATTCTACAGGGTTTCGAGCATCGAGAGCAAATCGAGTCACCCAATGGCATCCGCACTAGCGGACTATGCTAAATCAAATTCTGTTGAACCAAAACCAGAGACAGTGAGCGAGTTCCACATCTACCCGGGAGAGGGAATCCATGGAGAGATTGATGGAAAGAACATCTATATAGGAAACAAAAGAATTGCTTCGAGGGCATTATGCGAGAGAAGTGAGAGATAGTAAATTCTTGCACTCGACTGAAATCTTATTGCAGTTCTAACTGTAGTTGAATATTTCAGTTCCAGACATAAAGGATACGCAAGGGATCAGCTACGGATACATATTCTTGGATTCGACACCAATTGGAATATTCACACTTTCTGACACTTGCCGATCTGGTGCTGCAGAGGCATTGAAGGAGCTAAAATCATTAGGCATCAAGTTGGCTATGCTTACAGGAGACAGCTCTGAAGCAGCCATGCATGCTCAGAACCAGGTAAACTAAGCTCATGACTTCATTACATAGAAGCAAAGCAAGCAAGCAATAGTTTGATGCCGTTGTAAGTTACTACTATTATCGATTGTTAGCTAGGGAATGCGATAGAAGATGTTCATGCAGAGCTTCTACCAGAGGACAAGGTAAGGCTCGTCGGAGAACTGAAAGCCCGGGAAGGCTCAGTAGCAATGGTTGGAGATGGGATGAATGATGCTCCTTCCTTGGCCCTGGCAGATGTAGGAATCTCGATGGGCCTGTCAGGTTCAGCAGTTGCAATGGAAACCAGCCATGTAACCTTACTGTCCATCGATATTGGCAAGATCCCTAAAATCATCAGGCTAGCCAAGAAGACTTACTTCAAGATCATCCAGAACATTTTCTTCTCGGTGGTGACAAAAGTAGTCGTCCTGGCGATTGCCTTTGCTGGGCATCCACTGCTCTGGGCTGCTGTCCTGGCTGATGTTGGAACATGCCTACTGGTTATCTTGAACAGCATGATGTTATTACAGTCAAAGAAGAGCAAGAAGTGTTGCAAGTCTTCTCACAAAAAGCAGACTGAAATTCCGCACTGCGCCAATAAAGGATTGGCTCACAGGAACTGTGAGAATCAGGGTTGCCATATGGAATCATCTAACGAGTCTCATGAGACTGCACAGAAAGTAAGTTCAAGCGAAGAACATTTAGTTTCAATTGCAGAAGGGAGAAAGCATACGTGCAAGAAGAGCCAAACGTGCAATGACAAATCCATGGAGGAAGATTGTGAATCTTCAAAATCTTGCACAGGGAAAGATGAAAAAGAGCACGGCGTGTGTTGTAGTGCCAACAATAAAGAGCCGTGTGGGAAAGAACCAATCTGTTCCTCTTCACATGGGTTGCCACACACAGGAAGAAGAAAGACGGGAGCTTGCTGTAGCAGTTACAGAAAGAGGGTTGGACAGAGGGACGGTTGTTGTACAAGTGGAATAGTACAGTTGCAGGAAATCATCGCAGAATAAGGTGATAAAATCCTAATCAAATAACGCAGGGCAATTGCATATCTCATGGAGTAGGCGAATGTGTTTTGTTTTGTTTTGTTTGATTTGTGTGTATGCGCATGATGATCAGCAGTGGATCAGGATTTTAAATTTGGAGGCAGCATAAAAAAATAATTATTATACATATTTAATTTTTAATAACAAAAGTATAATAATTAAATTTTAGTAAAGAAATTTAAACTTTAAAATTTGTCATCACTAATTTAACTATGTATGAGATGAGTTTTTGATTACAGAAAGGTTACTCGTTAAAGTAAACCATAACTGACAATAACTATGTATAAGATGAGTTTTTGTATAGCATAAGGCCTTTTTAGGCCGATGAAAGTCATGGTGTAATTGTAACATTGGTTTATTATGAGGAATCTCCCTATAAATATCCTAACTAATGCAGTTTTAGAGGATATGATCAAAGGAAAAAAGTCACAATAACAACATCCTAATTTTCACCATAATTCAAGTGAGATTCAAGTAATACCTTTGTCTTTACAGAAACATTGCATTGATGATCCTTACCATAGACTTCTTCTCTAAGCACAGATCATAGATCAATCGACATGTTGATCTTACAGACATTCAAGAAAGCTATTTATTCCTTGGCATTGTGGTGAAAGTGCGGACAAGGAAAAATCAGTTCTTTTACTTGCATGGAGTTGCAGAATGGCAAGGGTAATTTGGATAAAAAAGAGTTGCTAACCTTAACTACAACCATTAGACATTTTTCTATTATTGGACTTCCAGTTTTGTTGAATTCTTCTAATTCTGTCTGAAATCAATGAAAGCTAGACTACCGGTAACCTGACTTCAAAGGTAGATCCGCTATCTTAGCGGCCCCCCTCTAATACCGGTCCCACGGATATGAAGGAAGGTACATACAGGTATACAGATCATAGACGTATGATGGAATAAACTCCAAGTCATCAGTCGTAAGCTGGCTTCAAAGTTGACTTGAAATAGGGCATCAAATAGGAACACTTGCAAAATCATAGAGTAGAGAGGAAGGAGTGTTAGCAGGCAAGCTAGGGGTGCCTCGACATAGCCATTTCGATACTCAAGTCAGTGAGGTGGAGGAGAAGTAGAAAATGAACAAGAGTAGAAATATGAAAATTGTGCCTGTATCTATGGGGGAGAGATTCCTCTTATAATACCTTTGAAATCTCCTCCATTAATTAGATATCATATCATGTCACTGAAATATCAAATCGTTATATTTTTACTATATTGATCAGTCCCATCGACGATATAATGATACTATCACACATGCTTTTGACATTTCACTTGTAATATTTATTGCAAGGTTAGCTTGTACACTACAAGGCCTGTTGGGCTTTCGGGGCTAGATCCATATAAGAGGAGTTTTAGTGGATACCCAGTGGGATGATGCAACATATAAGGATAGATGGTCTTGGGTGAACTATTCTGATGACATGCATGTTCATCTATAAGGAATTGAGAGAAGTTGAGCCCATAGAGTTGGAAGGATCCGACTAGAATGTGACAAGAATTGGTTGATCGGATCATAGAGTCGGAGGGAGCATGACCCTTGAGGGTCGAAGGAATTTGACTAACCGAGTGCATCAAAGCCAACTAAGAAAGGTGGAGCCAAGCCTTGAAGTCTCAAGGGGATGATCAGAATGATGCTTCCAGACTAGTCAAGCAAATAATAGATAGAAGTAATCTAATTAGCTGAAGGTCCTATGAAAGATCAAGTCAGAGGAAAATGAGCCAAGTTGAATGGAACATATCCCTTGGAGTCGAGTGAGCCCGATTGGCAACGTGTTTCTGAAAGGACCCTTGTGCGATGAGTCACCATCTTTGGGGGTCTTTATGATCCGATCAATGCCCCCCGTCGCATTAACCTGATCGAATTTTGACCATCCCGTCTGCAAAATGATTAATCATTTAGTTCTACGTAGTTGCTTCCAATATCTTCTATATCATTTTCCTTAGAAGAACTGGTACAAATTTTAGAGTCAAAATCATAATGACCTACTGGCAATTATTCACTAATAGTAACAAAAACAAATATCCCCATAATCTAGTTGCTATTTTTAGATAGTTGTGTGATGCTGCTATCAAAATCCGTAAATTATTGCCAAAATAAAATATGTTTGGTTGTATATAAAGATCTTTCATTTAAAAACATAAAGTTAATGTACATTCAATTAAGTATCAAATATGATTCTCTAACTAAAAGGAATTTGGTCTTTTTTAAAATTTTTAAAGTCTTCAATGATAGTTTTTATGCTCACATTTCTAGCAATTTCTCTCTTAATATATACCATTAACGTGTTTGGGAGAAAATCATTCTCCATTTTGATTCGAAGTCTTGTTTTCACAATATTCATAGCAAAAAATGATTGTTTTATAGTAGCAGTGGAAATCGAAAGAGTAAGCATAAGTTCGATCACTCTAAAAATGAGGTGGTATGTAATAGACTTATTAGTTTTCACCAACTATTGACATAACTCTGAAATGGCTGAAAGATTTTTGTAGTTGAGCCCTTTGACTACATTATACTCGTAATGCTTTAATTAAATCTCCAATTGCTCTTTTTTATTTCTTGTAAAATCTTAGGTATAAAACTTTTCAAGTAATTTACATATATTCACGACTCCGAAAGACTCCACTGTTTTGAGAATTTAAGGAATTACTAAGAATGAGCAATTTCATAACATCATTACTAAAGCGTCTATTAATTTCTTACAACTGTGAATCTATCGAAGCATAAAAGAGGTCTACCTGATAATGATGCTCAATGGTGAAATTATCTTAACGAGTATGGTCTCGTTCTTGCGTATTAATATATAGAGCATTGAAATAAGAAATGTTAATATTTAAAAATTCATAAAAAGATTTCACTTTTACAAGTAAATCATCTCACTTGTTATCTCTCATCTATTGAAGTAAATTCTTGGTAGATAATACAAGCTTCATTGCATTTATAATATCCTGAGACTTATTTTGTAAAGCCCGATAAAGGATATCTGTAATCCCCATAAACAAATGTTGCCTCTGCTCGTTGAGAAGGAAGCTCACCTCCATAACCTTGAGCAATACCGTACATGATGCGCTAAACATCTTAATTAGGCCTAACAATGATCTTAAATGAGAACTCTAGTGCATATTAGTAGCTCGTTGTAAAGTACATATCTAATTAAGTCTGCGTCCTGTCTCAAGTTCATTAAAAGCAATCAAATGTGCAATGTCATCCCTATGAGTATTTTGTAATTCATCATTACACATACATAAAGAATCAACAATATTAAGTGTAAAAGTTAATTTATCAAAAAATTGATAAATAGGTGTCACATTTTTTGATACTACAAGTAAATTCAATTGTAATTGATGATCAAAACAATGAACATAATAAGCACTTATATAATCTTTTTTAATCAAAGTTTGCAATCCATTAAACTCGTCCCTCATATTATTAGCATCATCATAGCCTTGACTTCTAATATTGTGAACATCCAAATTGTGAAGAGATTAAGCAGAATATATAACATCCTTTAAAATTAAAGTCATAGTATAGAAACATGAACAAGCATAAAAAAAATCTTAAATGAATCCATTAGTATCCATGAACCTTAATACTATAGACATTTAATCTCTTTTTGACTTAGCTCGGGCTTCATTAACAATTATGCAATACTTAGTAACTTCAATTTCTTCACGAATTGTATTTTTTACTTTCACTGAAAGCACATTAAGTATTTATTTCTAAATATCGTGACTTGTATACTTGGCATATTTTTGAGCTCTCACAATTACCTGTAAAAGTTCATCATTGTACATGGTTAGCACATCCAAAAATTCAAGAAAATTGTCATGATTAGATGAACTAGATTTTTCATCATGACTACTAAACGGAATTCCTTGAAGTGCAAGTAACAATACCATATGTATGTGAGCTTTTAACTTAAGACTAGAGCAATCAATTTAGGTTAGGTCTGTCGAATTGGGTCGTCTCACCAAATAATTTAAACGTATTGGGTTGAAATTTTATCAACCCAAGCTAGCTATAGGTCGACTCGCTTAGGCTCGCGACCTATGCGGATCGACCCATGACCTGTACGAATCAGCCTACAAGAAGCTTCGATTGGCTCGTAGATTGAGAAATACATATAAGCTAAGTTTTATGTCAATTTATTATATTTCTTTATTATAATTTTAAAATAAAAATGATACTTTTCATCAAATATGAAAATATGAGTATTCGTTTGAATCCATTTATATTTAAAATATTTGTTTTTGAATACAGTACATTTGATTAATGAAATATTTCTAAAGTAAAATCTCGAAGATATAAAACTTTTTTTTTATTTTTGATGGGTCCGTGGGCTGGCCCACTTAACCTACAATCTGCCTTGAATTAGGTTGGGCTGGGTATTTTCCAACCCGCCAAGATGATGGATCGGTCCTCCCTACCTGGCCAAATAGCTGGCCCGCCACGGGCTGACCCGCCCTGCCATGGGTTGACTCGTTTGATGACTCTATAGAAAACGATTAGTTATGACTTGTTCATCATTAAAATTGGCAAACCTCCTTGATATATGTTGTGGTTGGTTCATCAAATTCTCACTTGTCTTTTGAGCATTACAATGGGTGAAGATATATTATCTCTCCCTATATGGCCTAGGAAAGCACAAGCCTTTATATTTCAAACTTTTTTCTAATTTTCAAATCCATTAACAGTAAATGCAGTTTGATTTGAATATTCTGATGACTTAGCTTGTTGAAAATAAAACATGAAAAGCAATATGCTTTATCTTTAATTGATGAATACTCCAACCAAGAAAAATTGTTCATATCAAATAGACCCGTCAATTTAGGTTAAGCGAGTTGGATTGGTCTATCCTGTCAAACAACTTAAATGGATTAGGTTATAATTTTATCAACCCATTTAAAGATTGGTATAGGCGGGTTGACTCACTTGGGCCCTCGACCCATGCGGGCCGGCTTGTGGTGGGCTCGTGTTGACCCACAGGTTGAGGGAAAAAGTCTCCAAAACTTAAAATTAAAATACAAAATTCAACAACTTTGAAGATAGAACTTTAACTTGAATCGGACCATACTCTACTAACTTCTGTACTCAAATTAAATAAGTAAAGAATAATTGCCAAAAGAATGAAAAGCAAATGCTCGAAAAAAACAGACTATTAATTAAAAATGTGAAGTCCACACCTCTAACTATATTTTGGATATGAAGATATTTAATATCATCATATATGTGTACTAAATCATATTAACTCGCTTAGTTTATAATCCAAATTTAAATTTTTTATATATTATTTTTTTTTTAAGGATCGTGGGTTGGCCTGCTTTAAGTTAGGTTGGGTTGAGAATTTCTCAACCTGTCAAGATAACGGATCGGCCCGTCACGCCCTGTCAAATGACTAGCTCACCCCATAATAGGTCGGCTCGTCCGACGACACTAATAACAAGTCTTCAAGGGTGCTTCATATTTTTAATTAATGGATATTCTCAAAAATAAATTGATATGTCTTCATATTCAAATAAGCTCAACGAATTTTCTCTTATTGGTTAGGATAATATTTCTAAATTTATCAACATAATCCTAAATCATGCTCGAAAGAATTAAGATCAACTTCTTTAATTTCTATATTTTTGAATTTTTTATAGGAATTTCATATGAAAGATCATATTATTTAATCTTGTCGATGGAGTTATAAGAATAGTTGAATCTAGTTCATTTACTTTCTTCCTTTGAAAAATCTTGTCAATCGTAATTATTTTTTCCATTTGAAGTATACGAAGCATGCAACAATTAAAAAACTCAAATAAATGAATAATAATTAATAATATTATTATTAAATCAAACATTAAGTCAATGATAAAAAATGAATAATAACAAAAACATCATATGTACATCTTATAAAATATTAAATCAATAATTCTAACCTCCACTATCTAAGTACTTTAATTTCTAAAATCTCAAAATTAAATTAAAAAGTCTAAAATTACTCATTTTAGTAGAAGAAAAAGTAAACAAAATCAAGGAATCTAACATAAGTGTGAACTTTAGATCGTTGCTCCTGAGATAGAAGTTATAATATAAATCAAGGTATAAAATCTTTATAAGCTTTTGAGTGTAGTAGAAACGAATAGGAAACATCCAAAAAAGTTTTTTTTTTTTTTTCTATTTTCCCGTTTTAAGAGAAAACAAGCCTAAGTTTTGAATGTCTGGGTGTGTTTGATAAAGAGTATTATTTATAACTGATCCGGCGGTAAAAATCCGGAATCCCATAAGGAGTCAACGCTGAGGGGAGGTCAAAGGGTCCAGTGGCTCGCCGGAAAAGGGCGAGCCGACCGGACTCAGAAGAAAGGGAAATCTGGTAGTAAAAGGCACCCTGGTAGGGACCAGGGGTCCGACGCTCAAATAAAGCAGTGCGTAATAACCGAGCGGAAGGAGGTGCCGCCCGGACGGCGCAAAGAATCAAGGCCGTCCGGACGACGTTCATCGTCCGCTCGGCGGGCCAGGCACCCCAGTCAGACGGTGGGTAAAAGACGGGGACATCTTCTGACAGCCGTCAAGTCGTATGGCTGTGCCATACTTCTAGTCTGACAACGGGTGGTCCTGCCGTCCCATCAAAGAACATGCTCGGACTGTGGCAGCATGGTGTCAGGTAAGCTCTCTGACAAGTGCATACCGTGGTATGGGTTGCTGACACGTACGCACCTCGGTGGGCGTGCATCAGTTCCTTCTCCGTCTTATATAAAGAGGCTATTACTTCGCCGAAGGTACGCAGAATACGAATTTGGCAGCCACTTTCTCCACCACTTACCTGACTTGAGCGTCGGAGGACCGTCGCCGGGACACCCCTCCCGGCTCGGTTTTGTTGCAGGTTCGCCGGAGCACTTGAGGATCCAGCAGAGAGCGCCGCGTGCCCAGCGTCCACTGACTCTTGATTCGGACAGGATCAAATTGGCGCCGTCTGTGGGAACGCTCCTGCATCCGATCGGAGACAATGGACGAGGCTGGACGACAACACACGGTGACGCTTTCAACAGAAGAACTCGAGGCTCTGGTCGAGATGAGGGCCGCCAAACTCATGGAGCAAAAACAAAAAGCATCCGCCGAGCGGGCGGAGCAACAAGCAACATCTGCGTCTGGTGGCCGAGCGGAAGCACCTCCAACCACCGTCGCATTCCATCGGGCCTTATTTCGCACCCCTGAAGCCATACCAGCCCGAAGAGATAGAGGATCTTCCTCAGATGAAATGCCAAGGCGGGATGACAGGAAGGGGAAAGCTCCCCGAGCGGACTCCTCCCCCGAGCGGATCAATCGCCAATTTTCGGAGGTTATCCTACGAGACCCTCTGCCCAAGCACTACGTGCCTCCGACGATCGGCGAATACAATGGAACAACGGACCCGGATGATCATCTGGGTAAGTTCGATAATACAGCCACGCTCCATCAGTACACAGATGGAGTAAAGTGTAGAGTTTTCCTTACCACCCTCTCGGGATCAGCTCAACGGTGGTTTCGAAGGTTGCCGGACGGATCCATCACGAGCTTCAAGGAATTCCGAACGGCCTTCCTCCACCACTTCGCCAGTAGTCGGCGTTATCAAAAGACAAGTGTCAGCTTATTCGCCATCAAGCAAGAGCCGAGAGAATCGCTTCGAGGCTATATTCAGCGATTCAACCAAGTGGCGATGGATATCCCAACGGCCACATCGGAGACGATAATGAATGCCTTCACGCAAGGCCTTGTGGATGGAGACTTCTTCCGGTCGCTCATCCGAAAGCCGCCCCGAGATTATGATCACATGCTACATCGGGCCAACGAATATATGTGGAAGAAGCGCAAGCCGCTCGGAAAACCTATTCATGCCGAGCGGAAACAGCACACCGCTCAGCAGCCACCCAGAGGACCGAGGGCCGAAGCAATTCGATCCCCTCACGTCAGATCGCACGTACAAGAAGTGGCTGCCGCTCGGCCCAAGCCAAAGAAGAGGTGGACCCCTATGTTCTGCAAATTCCACCAGACGGATACGCACAACACGAGGGATTGCCGAAGCCTTCCCTTTGTGTCCAATCCTGTTCCCAGGAAAGCCGAACGACGGTCGCCTCCCATCGACAGGAGACGTAGGACTCATGAAGCTGACCGGACCCGCACCGAGGGACGACATCAGCAGACACCCGATCGGCACCGATCTCCGAGGCAGGAGAATCGCCGGGCGTCCAGAGAACGGTCACGACCGTCCGCTCGGGAGGAGGAAAATAGGAGCAATACTTCCCGGGGCGAGATCAACGTTATTGCTGGTGGGCCGACCGGAGGAGATTCCAACCGAGCCAGAAAGGCGGGCGTCCGGCAGCTGCAGATCCACGCGGTCGGCTGCAGCCAAGAGCGGGCAAGTGGGCCGGAAATCACTTTCGGACCCGGGGACTTAGAAGGAGTAGAAGTGCCCCACGACGACGCGCTGCTCATTAAAGCGGTAATAGCAAATTACACCATTCACCGCATATTTGTTGACACAGGGAGCTCGGTCAACATCATATTCAAGAAGGCGTTCGATCAGCTGCAAATTGATCGAGCTGACGACCCCGCTCTACGGGTTTACGGGCAACGAAGTTCAGCCGGTCGGACAAATCCGGCTGGCCACCTCGCTGGGAGAAGAGCCGCTCAGGAGGACCAGGACAATAAACTTCGTGGTGGTCGACTCTCCCTCATCCTACAACGTCATTTTGGGACGACCGGCGCTCGGCGAATTCCGAGCGGTTGTCTCAACCTTCCACCAGAAGATAAAGTTCCCCGTGGAGGACAAAGTAGGAGAAGTGCGGGGAGATCAGCTAGCAGCTCGGCGGTGCTATATAGAGATGATCCGAGCAGAAGCTTGTTCCGCTCGGAAGGCGCCCCGAATTGAGGTACACGCCATAACCGAGAAACCTCCTGCTTTAATTTATGATGAAAAGGAGGAAGTCCAGATCCATCCGACCCGATCGGAGGCCACGACTTTTATCGCCTCTGATCTGGGGAAAGAACAGAAGGAGAAGCTGATTCAATGCCTCCAACGAAATCATGATGTCTTCGTCTGGTCGACACATGAGTTACTTGGAATTTCGCCGAGCCTAGCGCGGCATGAATTGCATGTCCGACCGGACGCTCGGCCAGTGAAGCAGAGAAAAAGGGACTTCAGCGCCGAGCAGAATGCCATTATCCGGGCGGAGGTGGAAAAACTTCTGAAGGTCGGCCACATACGCGAGGTGCAGTACCCGAGCTGGCTGGCCAACGTAGTCTTGGTCTCCAAGCCGGGCGGACGCTCATTGGCCAAGAAGATCCTCTTGGCCGGATACTTTTGGCCAACTTTACAAACAGATGCCGCTCGGACAGTATCTACATGCCTTTCATGCCAGAAGTATCACAACTTCTCCCACCGACCGGCAGAGAAGATGAAGGCATCAACCATCTCAGGTCCGTTCGATCAATGGGGAATGGATATTGTGGGTCCATTTCCGATGGCGACCGGGCAGAGGAAATTTTTACTAGTGGCGGTAGACTATTTCTCCAAGTGGGTGGAGGCCGAGCCGCTGGCAAAGATCACTGAACAAATGGTTAAAAATTCATCTGGCAACACATCATTTGTCGGTTCGGCATCCCTCGCCGACTAGTGTCCGACAACGGGCGGCAGTTCACAGGGAAGATGTTAGAGGATTGGTGCAAAAGCTACGGCATTGAGCAACATTTCACGTCCGTGGCCTATCCTCAGAGCAACGGTCAAGCCAATCGGGAAATTCTTCGTATTCTGCGCGCTCGGCTCGACCATTTGGGAGGGAGTTGGCCGGATGAAGTGCCGAGCGTCTTGTGGGCCATCCGAACGACGCCAAAAGAAGGGACGGGAGTCACACCGTTCCATTTGGTATATGGCGGTGAGGCTGTCATACCGGTCGAAGTCGGCGTTGAGTCAGCTCGGATCCAGAGCTATGATGATGACAACGCCGAACGAAGAAACATGGAGCTGGACTTGGTAGAAGAGGAGAGGGCAAAGGCGTCCGTTCGGTTGATGGCATACCGTCAGTGGATGAAGCAAAACTACAACCGTAGCGTAATTCCCGGATCGTTCAAGTTGGCGATCTTATCGGAAGAAAGTCAAGCGGTCGGCGGCGTCGGCAAGCTTGAAGCTCCATGGGCGGCCCTTTCAAAATCATCGAAAGCTCGGCGCGTATTATCGGAGGATGAGGACGGACGGCTAGATAGGCCGTGGGCGCGAACCACCTCCCCTTAAGGCGGGGTGAAAGGTGTATCATTGTAAATCACCATGTATTTCATTTTCGACTAAATACTTGAAATGCAGAGATGAAAAGTCAAAGAGCGAATATAAGGCATTATCATCGTGGAAGGCCCCGAGCCGATCGGTAGGAGGTTTGTATCCGAGCGGAGCTCGAACCGAAGACCCAGGCCGTCGGTGCGTATAGAATATAAGCGTTGAAATCAAGATCCGGCGGTTCGGTGCATACTAGTGTGGCGGAAGGAAACCAAAGCCTGCTCGGGATGATAGAGGAGGTTATTGCTGGAGCGAAGGCCTGCGGCCAGGTATATGGTTTTCCGAGCCAAGTGCTCGACAACGAAGGCCCCGAACCGCTCGGCCGGAGGTATACGGATCAAATTGGCGCCAAACGCTCTAAAAACGGAAGCCCCGTACCATTCGGACGGATATAAATTATCCGAGCTAAAATGCTCGAAGCAGACCCTGAGCCGTTCGGCCAGGAGTACGTTCTTGGGTAAAAGGGGCATATGGATTATCCGAGCCAAGCACCCGAATAGTGAAAGCCTCCCTGCCGATCAGGTTCGCAAGCGAATGACCCGTGCTGTTCGGCCGGGCATAAATATTGTTCAAGCGCGGGATATGAAGGTCAAGGTCGCTCGACCTGGTAAGGAGTTAGCCTCGAAGGCCGTCTAGGCCAGACGTTAAACCGTAGAGACGAGCCGGCGTCTATAAACCCTCCGAGCGGAAGACCGATGAGCACCGTCGTTAAAGATCGAGAGCCGCACCGATCGGCTATAAATATCTGCGCCGTCTAGCCCAGACGTTAAACCGTAGAGCCGCGCCGATCGGCTATAAATATCCGCGCCGTCTAGCCCAGACGTTAAACCGTAGAGACGAGCCGGCGTCTATAAACCCTCCGAGCGGAAGACCGACGAGCACCGTCGTTAAAGATCGAGAGCCGCGCCGATCGGCTATAAATATCCGCGCCGACGAGCACCGTCGTTAAAGATCGAGAGCCGCGCCGATCGGCTATAAATATCCGCGCCGTCTAGCCCAGACGTTAAACCGTAGAGACGAGCCGGCGTCTATAAACCCTCCGAGCGGAAGACCGACGAGCACCGTCGTTAAAGATCGAGAGCCGCGCCGATCGGCTATAAATATCCGCGCCGTCTAGCCCAGACGTTAAACCGTAGAGACGAGCCGACGTCTATAAACCCTCCGAGCGGAAGACCGACGAGCACCGTCGTTAAAGATCGAGAGCCGCGCCGATCGGCTATAAATATCCGCGCCGACGAGCACCGTCGTTAAAGATCGAGAGCCGCGCCGATCGGCTATAAATATCCGCGCCGTCTAGCCCAGACGTTAAACCGTAGAGACGAGCCGGCGTCTATAAACCCTCCGAGCGGAAGACCGACGAGCACCGTCGTTAAAGATCGAGAGCCGCGCCGATCGGCTATAAATATCCGCGCCGACGAGCACCGTCGTTAAAGATCGAGAGCCGCGCCGATCGGCTATAAATATCCGCGCCGTCTAGCCCAGACGTTAAACCGTAGAGACGAGCCGGCGTCTATAAACCCTCCGAGCGGAAGACCGACGAGCACCGTCGTTAAAGATCGAGAGCCGCGCCGATCGGCTATAAATATCCGCGCCGCCTAGCCCAGACGTTAAACCGTAGAGCCGCGCCGATCGGCTATAAATATCCGCGCCGTCTAGCCCAGACGTTAAACCGTAGAGACGAGCCGGCGTCTATAAACCCTCCGAGCGGAAGACCGACGAGCACTGTCGTTAAAGATCGAGAGCCGCGCCGATGGGCTATAAATATCCGCGCCGACGAGCACCGTCGTTAAAGATCGAGAGCCGCGCCGATCGGCTATAAATAACCGCGCCGTCGACCACCGACGATAAATATCAAGAGACGAGCAAAGAATGGAGCAGAAGCCGATTGAAGGAAACAGGTAACAAAAAGAAGAAAGCGCTGGGAACAAGAGAAAAGGCCTTACAAACAAAGAAGATGATCGACGAAGGGCCGAGGTTTGCCGAAGAGTTGAGGGGCGAGGTTGCCGGAAGAGAATACGAGCAGAGAAGTGCCGGAGGAGAATGAAGCAGCGAGGCGGCGGCGGAAGCGGAGCCGCAAGCTTTATATTGCCGCCCGGAAGCAACCTCCACCGTCCGATCCAGGTCGTCGATATCGAGGTTGTCATCGGATCGTCCGTTTCAAACGGCGGATGTCCCATCGGAAGTGACGTAACCGCCATACTCTGACAAATGCACGGTCGCCACGTGTTTGCCGGTTACTAGCCGCATTTAATGAGCTCCCCTTACCGTGCGCAGAGCACGTGATGGGTAGTGTGGGAGAACAACGGACATCGATTCCCAGAAAATACAAGGCATGGACAAAGTGTCGCCGGACAGACAGATATCGCCGCACGGAGGAGCATCTTTATGCCTGGCCGAGCGGCCTAAGGCAATGATCATTGTTCGACAGATCGGCAGTCCAGTCAGTCGGACTTTGCCTCCTTCGACTAGACTCGAGAGGAAGGCAAGTGATCCGGCGGTAAAAATCCGGAACCCCATAAGGAGTCAACGCTGAGGGGAGGTCAAAGGGTCCAGTGGCTCGCCGGAAAAGGGTGAGCCGACCGGACTCAGAAGAAAGGGAAATCTGGTAGTAAAAGGCACCCTGGTAGGGACCAGGGGTCCGACGCTCAAATAAAGCAGTGCGTAATAACCGAGCGGAAGGAGGTGCCGCCCGGACGGCGCAAAGAATCAAGGCCGTCCGGACGACGTTCATCGCCCGCTCGGCGGGCCAGGCACCCCAGTCAGACGGTGGGTAAAAGACGGGGACATCTTCTGACAGCCGTCAAGTCGTATGGCTGTGCCATACTTCTAGTCTGACAACGGGTGGTCCTGCCGTCCCATCAAAGAACATGCTCGGACTGTGGCAGCATGGTGTCAGGTAAGCTCTCTGACAAGTGCATACCGTGGTATGGGTTGCTGACACGTACGCACCTCGGTGGACGTGCATCAGTTCCTTCTCCGTCTTATATAAAGAGGCTATTACTTCGCCGAAGGTACGCAGAATACGAATTTGGCAGCCACTTTCTCCACCACTTATCTGACTTGAGCGTCGGAGGACCGTCGCCGGGACACTCCTCCCGGCTCGGTTTTGTTGCAGGTTCGCCGGAGCACTCGAGGATCCAGCAGAGAGCGCCGCGTGCCCAGCGTCCACTGACTCTTGATTCGGACAGGACCAATAACATTGGTTTATCTATCTAAATTTATCAAAAAAATCTTATTTAATTTAGAAGATAAATAGTTTTTGAATACCTAATAGGTGAACAAACAGGACATGCGACCCTGAATGTGATCCCCTCCAAAAAAAAAAAAAAAAAAAAAAAAAACAAAGATTTTTTTTTTTTTATTCCAGAGTTTACAGGAATCCAGTCGAGGTTAGCGGTCGACCGTCAAGGACGAGCAGCGGCTAGTCGTCGAGCGCGAGCAACAACACGATCGATCGATGAGTGCGAGCAGTGAGGACGATGCCAACTCGATGTCACCGTTGTTCCTTAGTGTGGAAGGCGCTCGCCCAAGGCCAGAGGTGGCAGGCGGCTCACCAGTTGTCGAGCACGAGCAGCGAAGGCGATGTCGGTTCGACATCGCCACCTTTCCTTCTTGCGAAAGGCAGCTAGGCTCGTCTAGTATCGGAGGTGTTAGACGGCTCACCGGCCATTTAATATGAGCAATGACACAACCGATCGTTGAACACGAGCGAGGACAATGCCGGTTGAGGCAACGACAACAGCGGTGAGCACACGATTCCATCTGTGAGGGACATGGACGACTATGTTTTTATTTACTTTTAAGTTTTTTTATTAAAACTTTTCGTCAATTGAATCAATCAATTCCTAAACTATCCCAAAAAATCTAAAATTTTAAAATATTATTCAAATTTAGTTATCCGCGGCGCCACAGGCTCGTTCCATCGTTCGAAGAGATGAAGACGTGCTTGCTTTTCTCCAAGATTAATTAATTTATATTTACTAATAATTAATATTATTACTAATAAGGTTTATTACACTTGTAAATCCGCCCCTGGAAGACGGTGAGGGATGATCGAGCGTGTTGGGAGGCTCCTCCGTCGATGGTTCCGCGGGGGCGAAAAAGTCTCGAGGTTGATGAAGAAGTCCCGGTCTCGCATAGCGAGGAAGCACGGGAAAGGGATCGCGGCTCCGGAGAAGAAGTAGCAGGGCAGGGGAGGGGCTGCGACAGCCGCGACGATTGCGTGAGGAGGAAAATGTTACACGGTCCCCCTCCAACTTAAGAAAATACTATTTTGAAAAGTTAATCTCATCTATGCTTGAGACAATGCCCACTGAATCCATCCCAGTAAATTAATTCCAAACTCTTCTCATTAAATATATTCAGAAATTAAGTAGGCGTGACATTCATAGCCGACGGTTGAAAGACAAGGTCCAGAAGCTGAGAGAGCAGGTAACCTGCATCTGTTAGTGGATTACAAACTTGGATGATGTCTCCATCATCTCTACACTTTTCTTCAAAAGATAGAGACGCTGCGGAATTAGTCGCCGGATCAGTTGTCAACACTGCGTGTTTTGAACCTTCTGATAAATTAAATAAAATTCTCTCTTTCTTAGCAGCCTACGTACAGTCATTTACTAATTAACAGATCTAATTGTTCTAAGGGAAAAAAAGACATGGAAAATAAAATGATTGGATATATATCAGTGCTTTTGCTCGAAGATAAAGGATTCGATATGTAATGCATGAATCATAAATATAGTTAACCGACAAATCTCGCCTGTCTATTATCATGGAAAAATTCAAAAGTTATGGTTTGAAATATTGGCTGAAGAAGAAATGTCACTTCTCCCTGTCCATTTCAGCAAAAATGATAGTTTCGGAATGATCAAAAGGGTTTATTTAATGGCAATAAGAGGATATATTCCCTTTAAAATAAGTCAGCGGTTGCAACAGTGGAAATTAAATAAAAATAAAAAGGTAAATTGAGGAGCTTTGGTGCATCAGAAGCAACAGAATCCCTTGTTCTGATCAAAATTCATCGGCATCCATTAAAAAACTGTCTTCTTATATTCATATTTATGAGATTCGGTTCCAATTTCCAAGTTTTTAGCAAATAATTGGGTGAGCCAGTTTAATGGCGTTGACAAAGTAGTAGTCAGAAGTCAACTACGTCATTCTCACGTGGTGAAAGCATGCAAACCAAATCGATCTAAAACACGTTCTATACCCACTAATCCTCCATTTCTTTGAACTATTCCACTTTCTACTCTTAACTTTTAATTATTCTAACCATCCCAGGAAAAATAATATTCAAATTAATTATTGAATATTAGATATATAGTACCCCCTGCTTCTTCTCCTTCTTCAATCCTCTGCAACTGTTTTGTTCCTGTTTCGCAGTGTTATCTTAATCCACTTTAGAGAGAGGGAGAGAGAGAGAGATGGGTGGGTGTATGGGTTGTAAGCGGCGGCGGAGGGCGTTCAATTGCGTGAGGGTGATTCACATGAACGGCTACTTCGAGGACTACGAGCCCCCGGTCACCGTCGGCGAGGTCACCGGGAAGCCTCCGGCCCACGTCCTGCTTTCCTCCGCCCACCTCCTTGCCTTCGGCTCCAACCCGCTCAGGCCCGACGACCGGCTCGAGTCCGGCCGGCTCTACTTCCTCATCCCGCACTCCATCTATCAGTCGGAGACCTCCCCGCTGGACCTCGCCAGCCTGATGACACGGCTCACCGGCGCGGCCAGGAGGGGCGGCGCGGTCGCCGCGCCGCCCTCGTCGCCTAGACGGAGCGAGGGGCAGTGGTGCAGGGAGAGGCAGATGACGGCGCGAGGGACGTGGAAGCCGGAGCTCGACCCGATCGAGGAGAGGTCCTTCGGCCGCTCCCTCCGGAGGGACTCCATGAACAGCAGCATGCGCTCGATCTTGACCGCGGAAACGTGAACGAGCTAGAAACGAGTTGACTTTCTCTTCGATTTCCATTTAGCTTTACAATCAACGATCGATCATTCGGGTTGTGAAGAGAATTGTACAGAGAAATTAGACTGGAAGGAAAATGGCGAAAACTATGGGATCCAAATGTGTGCGTGTCTCGGTTGGTTACAGGATTTCTAATATTAATTTTATTTTTGTTTTCTTCTTCTTCTTCTTCTTCTTCTCCAAATCGATTCTGAGAGTGAAAATTATAGGTAAGAAGTATGATCAAACAAACAATTTTCAACAGTCGGGAAGGAACAATTGGAATGCTTATGGATTACAGCAGGGAGTTGGTTAGATTTGGTAAGGCAACTTGCTCATATTTGGGATATCGCAAAGCGTGGGATGCACACATTCATTCTTATTAATGATAATAATAATAATAATAAACAAAAGTAGAGTGCACTGATCTTCTACGGATTAAATCGGAAACACGGAGCCTTATTTCAACAAGCTACATCATCAAACTTTAACTCCGAGATATTTGCTTACTTGTGGACAATCGAAGGTCATCTAGTTAATCCTCCTCCAGCAAAGATAAAAAGTCAAAACTGGCCGAGTTATATGATTGGTTGGATTGCAGTTCAGTTGATAAGGATTGCATCAGGAACAAACTTATCTCATTTTTTTTTTTCGCTGATCCGAAAGTGCTAATTTGCTTGCTGATCTCCGCTCAATGAGAAACCGTTTTATTTTATACTCTTCAAAAATGACTCGTCATTCAGAAAAAGACGTATATGTGTAAAATAAGTAATGCTGTGTGCTGAATTATTTTGTAGTGACTGAAGCTTTAGGGAAACAAAGAAACGTGCATGATTTAATTAATTAGGCTGGGTGCGCTTATTACGTACATGGTGGCAATCTGGCAGTACCTCGTTTTAATTAAATAAAAGTAGATATCAAACAAATTAACGGCCAACGAAGAAGATGAGCTAGCATAATATAGCATTGCATAAACCTTATGAATGCATAAACGGTAAACAACGCCCCATTAAAATTGGTTTGCCGAGGCTTGCATTTTAGCATGCCGCATATGGTACAGGGATGACTCACAGGGATTGATCCTGGGATGGATTGACGGGGACGCTGGAGACGAGCGTATTCATCTTTTGCCACAAAGGAATGACTCACAGGGAGCAGCACATCTTGTTACATAAAATTGGACTGCGGGGATACCGCTTTTATTATCTAATTTATCTCAGCGTGCATGAGCTAAGAATTTAGCCATGTTGATCCAACCAAGCAAAAAAAACCTAATAGATCCCGGGTAAGACCCTATGTCGCACCTTGTTGCAGTACGTCTTCCAGTATTTTCCATACCTGTCGCAAGTAAGAATACATCGACATTTACAATGGATCAAGTATTCGACATTTACAATGGATCAAAGTTAAAATAAGAAATGAATGTAAGCTGACCGATTAGGATTCAGAAACAGCTGATAGATCAGGATTCAGAAATGGTTCGTGGCATTCAAAGACAGATGGAATTAGAAACTTGTAATACATCATTGCCACAGATGCATAATCCAAGTCTTTACCAAAAAGAAATCATATAAAGTTCCAAGGATAGTCACAGAAATTGTGAAATTCTACACTAGCTGACTAGCATACTAGTAGGGAAAAAGATGAAAATTTGCAACCATTTCCATGACTTGTTTCCTTAAAATTTTGAATGCTCATATGATGTTAGCATATTATTAACGATAAGCAACCTAAAAATATGTTTTGGAAGAAACCATTGTTGAAATTCATATTAGAAACAAACTGTTTCTTGGGTGCAAAGGGTCTAACTTTCAAAGTCAGCTCATGAGGGTGCGTCAAAGACTTCAGAGGGGAATGACAAGGGACTATAACTTGGGAAAGTACTTTTGTGGCATTTGAGGAAGGCAATGAGTAGCGAAAATAGCCAGGAGGTTGGCAGTGTAGATGTTGATATAATGTTAGCATGGTGGATAGTGGTGGCTTTTGAGGATAAAATAGGAGCACCATGAAGACGTGCAGAACATTGTGATATCTAAGGTAATATAAAACTTGCAATAGATAGCCAATTAAGTGATAAGGAGTCCTGTGATAGTGCAATTGTAAAGTGGGAGAAAGCATGCAGGGATTTAGAGCTATGAATTGGTTGAGAGAAGTTGCAAAAATAAAAATTCAGGTTGAGAAAAGGATAAGAAAAAGAAAAGAAGAGGACGTACTGGGCCTACTGGCACACCAACCCATGAACTCCCCATGAGGGATTGAACAACAAAAAATCCTTTACTGAGGATTCAATCTGCTTTGATTCGTAATGGCACACCAAACCCATGAACTCCCCTTGAGGGATTGAACAACAAAAAAATCCTTTTCTGAGGATTTGATCTGCTTTGGTTCCAAGTTGAGAGAGGAAACTCTAGTATTATAATGAAAAATAGCAATTACAAAGACTCAGTATGACACTTGAAGATATAATACCCCAATATTAGGCTGAATTATCAACTCTAGCATGATAAAATACTGTCAACTCCACAGTATGGTTTAAGACAGTGAAAAAGGGCAAGTAGAAAAACAAATACTGTATTAGTCATGCTGGTTCTTTGCACTTTCCTTACTGTCAAATAGTGGGAAGATCCTCATTACAATTAATTTTGGAAAATCAGTTTCAAAATTTGCAATTCACAAATTTCTTTATTACTCAAAGGGAAATAATCTACCCATCAACAGGATTTAATTGACAACTCTGTGGAGTTCCAATCCACAAAGTTCTCACTGCTTACAATACCTAAAGATGCCAACCATTTGGACTTGATGGAAATTTTCTTTTCAGCAGTAACATATAAAATAGAAACCTATCTATAAGTGGGCTGGAAAATAATATGTATAATTATTTAGTATGTCAATTTCATTAATTCAGTCAGCATATTTTTTAAGTCTTAAATGAAAAAAATGAAATATGAAAACAACATCATAGAGTATTTTTATAGCTTACTTGGTCGAACATCGATCATCATCCCTTGTTGCACGATCCAAGAGCAGCATGGTGAGAAATATCACATAGAAATAAGGTAGGAACTGCATTAGTAGAATCAAAAGTCAGATAAAAACATAAAACCCAGAGGCAAAGAATGTTAATACAAGATAGAATATATCCAACAAAGACTTACATGGTTAAAAAGTGCTGGCACACTCCAAAAGAATGCAGCTAATATCTCGGGCACGTAATGAAAGTGACGAGATAGACCCCACCTGCCCATTATCTCATAATTAATAATTTATTGGAAGTTTGTTTTGTAACCAAATTTCGCTATCATAAGACAGAGTTTAAAGTTTTTTTGGTACTAAAGGTGAAGTTATGTGGAAAAAATAATTATAAATCATCTTATTTTGCAGATTGCCTATACACGAAATACTGACCATCCAGAAGACAGGAGAAGGCTAGTTTTCGTCTCGCCTTTCTCAGTCTTATACGAAGCAACTATCTGTTCGAATCAATACATTTCAAATCTTTAAAAGAAAATTACAAAACCCAAAAAAAAAAAAAATCACGTAAGAGGAGATGCTGCGTAAGCCTGTAACCTTTGATGGAGCTTTCCCCCAAATCAAACACTTCCCATTGGTTCTGCGGAACACTTGCTTTTGTCTATCACAATCGTAATTAACATAGATGCAAAGAAGTCCCGATGCAAGTATGAGAAGTGCAAGCTGGAGAGATAATCAAAGATTAAGCTACCACAAAAGATGTTTCATAATTGCTGGTAAAAGAAAGTTATAGAAGAGGTATAAGATTATGCTGGTTGTCCACTGGTGAAATTTGAATATATAGAACATACTTGAGTACCAAGATGAACAGGATGATTAACAAGGTACATCCCTGGAGAAGTATAGATTGAGGGAACCCATACCAAGCATCCCCAACAGATGTAGAATCCAGCTGATAGAAAAGTGCAAGACAAAGTTAAACTTGTGCGGGAAGCTTAAAATGAATTATGTTTCAAACTCTTATAACTCAAAGATCTGTAGATATTAGATTGTAATGATTAGAGAATGTTGCTGATATTTAATTAGAAATGTGTTCTATTGAATGAGGTAATAAAAGTTAGTATTGAGCTGACAAACTTTATGTAGTATGTTTATTGACCAATAATAGATAATGAATGAAAACTAAAAGATAGGTAATTATCCTGTTCCTAGTTCAGTTACGATGTGCAAAAGCATACAAATCAAACACATATTTATAGAAACTAAAGAAACATAATGAATTACTTGATTATATACCAACCTCTATCATGTGCTATATCCATAGTGCACCAGTACCCAGCTTCCCACCAGAAGAATTTAGTGATATAGACAAGCATCAACACAGTATTCACCAGCATGGAATCGGATACTCCTCCATTCATTTCATACTGCACGTAAAATTTTATTTGAAAACAGATGACTAAATTCAACATGCCTATGAGAGAGAACTTGTTAAATGTTCATTTGTATGTGCATTTATCCTTTTCCTCTTGTCTTTCAATCCATATATCAGTGAATTAACTAGAAAATTCTTTAAGGTTTTGCTTCAAATAATCTCTCAACTGTACAATCTTCTGTTATTTTTGTCCTTCTCATGTTTCCACTAATACCTACAAACATGTTCACCTTTTCCTTATTGGTTATTGTAGTTTTATGAAGCATGGTGGCATGGGGGATGGGAGAATTGCCTGACTAAAAAGACACCTTTGAACACTGATTTTGGGAAGATTTGGACAACTGTCACTCTCTTGTAAGCCACCAAAATTTCTTTTAACCTGTTGGCGTTGAAGCTGGACCATTGATGGAGTTAGGCTAAGATCAATTGACTTTTTAATCCTAAGTGAGTAATGCCTACAGGAACGTATGAAACTTATAGCCGTTCCAAAAAAAAAACATACTGTAGGCCAATATTTGAAGGAAATGTAACTTAAACAAAGAGGGAAAATTAGAAATATTTCCCACAATCGCCCAAGATTAAAAGCATGGAGACAGACAGCGGTATAGTCCGCGTCTTCTTCGTTGAATTTAATTTCCTTATTATTGCTCTAGATGCTGCTTGATATATTAATGCTTTCCTCATATCCTTACATATTTATCAAAAGCGTCAAGAACACATGTAGAGATAATAATAACCTGTTTGATGCAATATGTGATAGCAAGAACAGCGCAGGACATCATACCAAATCGGCAGTTTGTAAAAACCTTGATATCAAAGTTCTTACCGATACGAGGATATAGTTCCATGCCCTGCACAAGGAAAAAAAATCCAGAAATTGTATAAGCTGCAACTTGCATTACATTGAAAGGAAAACACTGAGTAATCCATTTGCTCCATATAGTAGATATTAAAACATGAAATAGAACTTGCCAAAATAACGGCACATAGATAGAAACAAACAAGAAAAAGAAAGGCATATACCAAATGTTCGAGGAAAAAAGAAGTTGAACAAAAAAAAATGAAGAAATCAGTGGGCGGTAAGTGTTCAAGTATTACCAATTATCAAGTTTTATTCATAAGACAGAGGACTACTTTAACCTTGTCAAGATGCCCTACCCCACATAAGGTTTCTAGTGCCATATCCACATTTCAGTGACTGTACTTCTCCATGCAAAAATATTAAAGAAATCACTGGAAGGCAAGTGTTTAAGTACTACCAAAAAAACAAGCTCTATTCATACAAAAGGATAGCTATTTTGATCTTGTCAAGATGCCCTACACCTAAGGTTTCCTCTGCCATGACCTCATCTGAGTGAATGTTCTTCATGCAAAGAAACAAATTAAAGAAAGAAACCAGTGGGAGAAAGTGTTTGAGTATTGCCAAGAATCAAGTTTTAAACATAAAAAGAAATGACTATTTCAACACTGTCAAGATGCCCTACTCCCAAGTCCCAACACTAAACTGGGATGGAGCTCTAGAAATTGACAAGTTTTGGAACGCTAACACTAGCTTTAAAAGCCCAAATAGAGACCAGGCAGGAAAACTATTCCAGTGAGTCATTCTCAATTGACTTCTGATAGTGAAATTCACTGGGTATTCTTTCTAATGAGAGCTAGAATGTGGTTAATAAAATTAGAGAGGGGATATTCTAATTCTTTTTTTCAAGAGTAAATATCCTGTATGTACAATTATATAAGATTCCATCATCGCAGTAAAGAAAATCCTATTATTGCAACAAAAATATAGATATGTATATGCATAATGGTGGAGGCGGTGAGACCAAGTATTTCCATGATGGTATAGTATATATGGCAGAAGGGGAGCCTTGTCGCAATGGCAAAATTGTTGCATGTGACTTTGAGGTCTCAGGTTCGAATTAAGGAAATAGCCTCTTGCGAAATAATGCAAGGTAAGGCTACGGTTTAAAATTCCAAAATTTCTATTTCATATAATTTCACATAATCATAAAATTATGCGGCCACGCAAACACAATTGTATAAAAATAGTGATACATTTGTGTGTAACTGTAAAGATATTTACTATCAAACAGTGCGATCACAAATTTAAGCAACAGCACATAACCTGCCATGATTAGAAAGCAATGATTAAAACATAAATCAACAAATTCATTGTAATATGTCCAATGCTTTTATGCAGAACATTTGTAAGAAGCACCCTCCCATATTCTGTAATATCTAAATTTAATCGGCTACATCATGCAGATTATTTTATGTGTAATCAGTCAAGAACAAACAATGACACAACAACTCAGTAAATGACGTCTATAAGTGTTAAGAAACCTTACCCAATAAAAATCAATTATAAAATTTCCTGATGAACCAGAGTCAGAAGAAGATGGTGCCAAATGACCCTGTGGAGAACAAAAATCATCAGAAATTAGGAACCGAGAATAGTAATAACCATATGAAAAGCTAGATTGAAATTGGCCTAAGCTCACTTTCAGGTATAACAAAATGCAGAACACTAAGCTTCCCATAATAAGTGCTGAATAAATTTCTCCCAGGTGATCATACACAATTGCAGGGTTGAAGATTTCAAACCTTCAAAGACAAGTCAAGGAACACTAATCATAGTTAGAAGTTAAATAGTGTCAGAATAAAGAGAAATACAGGTGAATTTCTAAATCATACAAAATCCTACAGATGCTCAACAATACCCAAAATTACGAAATTAAAGCATTTAATTACATACTAGAGGTACTGGAACATGTGACCACAACCACATTTTAAAAATACATTTTCATGTTGCTAATTGCTACAAAATGCATCCAGAAATGCACATGTGGTGTTTCATCATATTGCATAAGATGCATAAGCAACTCATCATCATCAAATCATATTTATCCCAACCATTTACAGTAAGGTGCATGGATCTTGTCCTTCCATTAAGCTCTATGCAAAGTTCAAAGTTAGAGAATTGTTTTAATTATGTTAACAAAGTTTTCTTTCTTTCCCTCTTCCCCTTACACCTCCAACTCTAATTAATCCAAAAAATTGAGACAAACATGACCTGTTGTACGATGAAGGTATTGAGTGCATATGTACCTTGCTAACAATATTCAGTATTTGACTACATGACCTCATGCTGCTGCATACACTTTGTAAGACCTTGATCATAAGTACATGCCATATAATATTAAACTCCATTTGAAAAAGTGTCATACTTACAGCCAATCAAGTTGTGTGTGTGTGTGTGCGCGCATGTGCGTGTGTGTGTGTGTGAAGGGGCAACCCGGTGCACGCAACTCTCACCAATGTGAGTCCTGGGGGAAGAGTCTATTATACACCATCTTACCTTGCATTGCAAGAGCTCGTTTCCACCCCATGACCACCAAGTCACATGGTAGCAACTTTACCATTGCACCAAAACTCCCCTTCTTAACTTACAACAAAGATCAATAAAAGCAATCTCCTTCTTAACTTGCATTTTTACAACAACAACAATAACCAAGCTTTATCCCACAAGGTGGGGTCGACTTTCTTAACTTGCAGTTTTAAAAGACAAAAATTGAAAAATAGAAATTTCCAGTTGAAGATGAAGAATTTGGAGAAAAAACATAGTGATGTGAAGAAAATCAGATACTTAGTGAATCATACAGATCTAGCACTATAAATAATTTCAAAACACTCACCACCAAAGGCTGATATAAGTTACTAATGTTACAGCATAAGCTAGTAGGCCATTTGCCTGCAATAAAAAAAAAAAGAAATAAATTATGTCAACGATGACCTCATACTGTCTAAACTGTATAGTCCGTCCTAACTATTTGGTACCAAATTACATAAATCTTAGTTCATCATTTGAATCTATGCAAGATTATATTATCAGCAACATTAAGATATCTTACATGACTTTTAATTGTGTCGATTAAAGTTCACTTTGGACCATTAAACCATCATAACATACTTTCTTTCATTTTAGAATCTACTAGAACTACACTTAGCTGTGCATGGATAGTAGACCATATATCCATCTTAGCATCTCATCTCTACTATATTAACTTTTCTAATACATTATTTTCTAAGTATGTGGTAGACTAATGCATCACATATCTCTATATAAATGATGGATCTTACCATAATTTCAGAAAATTTTCTTTTAAGCCTTAGATGTACATGATGATCACAAATGACTCCAAATAATTTTCATGCTATAGAGTTCAGAACACCACCCACAACAACACACATAATCAGAAACTCATATGTATAACTTCACAGAAATACCATTGTTTTATATCAATGGTAATTGACCACAAACAGGGGCCTCCACTGAAAGTAGCGGGAAGTATTTATAAGATCAAACAGCGCTTTAACTTTATATATATTCTTTAAACAAAAGGGACGGGAACAGCATGTTTGAGGTGTGATGTGTTTCTTAAGGTTAATTAACACAAACCTTGTAGACAGGTACATTCCCAGCAGAAGATATAGGACCTTCAACCCTCTTCCCAGGAAGCGCAAGCTGGAGTATGGCTTCAAAAGCACCAAAACAAGCAATTATTTTCCATGCAATGGGGGAAGGTGCAGGGCAGATATCCTTGAGACCCTGTAATCCATGTTTCTCAACATATTCAAAGGTTTGCAGGACTGAGCCATTGGCATGAACCATTGTATACCATCTGCAACAAAGAGCAATGGCATGAACAGAATGATTACCGCATGTAGGAAGTCATAAGATACTCAACTTATTCTTAAGAGCATAACGATATTAATAAGAAGAGGACAACTGTACAGGGAATAAAGATAGCTATCCATTAATGGAATAGATCAAAAAGTGATCTGACCACTTGAGTAACTTTGACAATTGATTATAAAGAATTTTATACAACTTTTACAACTAAGAAACATTAAGAATTATCTAGTTGCACATGAGTAAGATCTTAAGCTAACTACATTCCTGATTAACTAAGAAATAACAATAAAGATAAAGTTATATGCCCAAATAATCGAAACATGAGCTTGATAAGGAATTAAACCTCTTAGTTGTAAATAAATAAACTAATATTATAAGTATATGATTTGCTGCAAAAAATGCCTATTTACACAGTTATAGTCTGAGGATTTGCAATCATCAATAATATGCCTCAAATTTATTCTTTAACTAAAGAATAGGTAGTTCGATTACTTAGGATGATTATATCATAGAACACTTGTTAGACAAAAGAAAATGAAAGAAACGAAGAAACTGTTATACTGTGCCATTTCAGCAAAGCCAAGTAAATCAACCAACAGCAATAGAGATTTCAAGTTGAGGCTGAGTGCATGTTCAATGGACATCCAAGGCAACTGAAAGGCACCACGAGAAATAATTTATACTTGTTCTACTAAAAGAATGGACAACAAGGCAACGTACATACTATACAAACACGAAAAAGATAGAAACTCAAAATGTATTACTACAATTATAGTATTTTCCAAAAAAAAAAAAAACAGCCCTGAATTGCAGCTCATTCCTTTTCTCAAAATCCTGAAGTGCAAGAATAGCGTTGATTTTACATCACCAAAATAAACAGAAATAAGAAACGAGTTTCAGAACTAAATTTGATAGTTTATTTGGGATATTGCCGGCAATCCAAGAAAAGGGAAAAGAAGAAGAATGTACGTTTGGAACAATCCAAAAGAAAGAGTAATAATGAGAAACACAATTATCTTAGTATCAACCAGGATAGAGATTTTGATAATCGAACATCCGCAAGCTGCGTCAAGTTTGTCACGAATGAGCAGGGAGGCGACATAGAAAACAAACACCGTATAAGAAATCATGGTATCATTGCTTTTCCCCATAGCCCATAGGTGCTCCCAAAACACACAGAAAAAGCAGGAATCAGTATAGGATAACACATAAAGTAGAACAAGCATGGATCCTGAATGTCAAACCACATGAATAATTTCCTCGAGATATCAAAAACTAACCAAGCGATCATACATAAGTAACCATTAAGAAAAGGGTTTAAAATCGCCGCCGCACGAATCTGAGACAGAGAGAGACAGAAAAATGAGAGATCTTACAGCAGGATGACGAAGGGAGGGCATAGCGTGAAAATCGAGATCATGAAAGTGCAAGTGACAAAAAGGGAGTGCACCGTCTTCGCTTCCCCCATCTTCGTCGTCCGCCTGACTGCTGCTGGTGCAGATCGCTCGCTGTCACCGCGGAGATCTTTTATTTTGGAAAGCGCAGGGAAGACGACAGATTCATTTAAGACAGATGGAATGGGAATGGGGAATGGAAAAGGAATGAAATTATGGATGCCACTACGCTTTAGGGTAACCATAATCCATGTCAAAATGCAAACCCATCATTTTTATAAACTCTTTCCATAATCATAAACCTCAAAAAATAATTTTATACTGAAACACACTAATTCACACATCATTATATGCCTTTTTTTTTATTTACTATCTTTATTTATAATATTTATTTATTTTTTGAAATGCGAAAAGGAATGGAATTATGGATGCCACTACCGTCATGTGCTTTAGGGTAACCATAATCTACGTCAAAATACAAACCCACCATTTTTATAAACTCTTTCCATAATCATAAACCCAAAAAAATAATTTTATGCTGGAACACGCTAATTCACACATCATTATATTCCTTTTTTCATTTACTATCTTTATTTATAATATTTATTTATTTTTAGAAAATAAAAAACAAGTGGTCGATAGTTACTATGCTGAACTCAATATCCAATTTTAGATACTAGTTCCTGAGTTTACAAAACTTAAAACAATTATATTATTATTATTATTATTGGATTTATAAAACCCAACTTCTTGAGTTTTGTAAACCCAACATTGTAGTCACTTTTATATCACTCTATTTTGGCAGGCGGACATGACATGAAAATTCATTATAATTCACTTAAAAAAATAAGGGTACGTTTGGTTTGTCCCATTTTCATTTTCATTTTATAAAAAACGTACATTTTTCATTTTTTAGAAAATGACTTTTCCACGTTTTTCATTTTCTTAGAAAATGATCTCTCATTTTCTTAAAAATAAACGTGGAAAACGCAAACCAAACGCCCCCTAAAATTTTAGGGATGAATTTTTTAAAAAAATTTCGTCGCAAAATTTTTTGCGATAAAAAAAAATTCATCCCAAATCAATCGTTGCTAAATTTTGCAATGGAAAAAAATAATTCGTCCCAAATTTTACGACAAACTATAATTTTCGTCACAAAATTTGTTGTAAATATACACCATAAAATGTCTTTAAATTTAGGACAAAAATAGATTTTCGTCCCAAATTAGGGACAAATTCTGATTCGTCCCGAATTTGGGACGAATTTTGGTTGGTCCCAAAATCCGAGTTTACTCGAATTCTCAAGGTTCGTCCCGAATTAGGGATGAATCTGGTTTGCCCCGAATTTGGAGCAAACTACATTCGTCCCAAATTCGGGACGAATCAAAATTATAAAACCAGATTCGAAACTAGATTCGTCCCAAATTCGAAACTAGATTCGTCCCAAATTCGGAACGAATCAAAATTGAAGGTAAACCCGAATTTTGGGACGAACCCAAATTCGTCCCAAATTGGAGACAAATTTTGGTTTGTCCGAAATTTGGGACGAATCAATTCGTCCCTAATTTGAGATGAACATGGATAATTCGATGTGGAATTTTGGGATAAGCCCAAATTCGTCCCAAGGTTCATCCCAAATTCGGGATGAACCTGAATTCGTCCCTAATTAGGGATGAATCCAAATTCATCTCAAATTTGAGACGAACCCTTGTTCGTCCCAAATTTTGTCCCAAAATAAAAAAAAATCAAAAATTCTCTACATTTTTATTTTCTTTATCCTATTTACATATCAAATATATTATTACATAATATGATCTATAAATCTCTTATCATCCCCATATCCAAATTTAAAATATATTAGTCAAATAATATAAGAATCTGATTGCAATAAAATAAATTATATTAGATTAATTATATAATAAAATGAGTATATTTTTATGCATTCAATTTGTCGAAATATAACAGATGAAAATTTTACCTTTCAAATGGATACATCCATCGAAAATGGGCATGTCCTCCAACTTTGGCCTCGTATGGCAAGTGAACCAAAAGATGTTCAATGAAATCAAAAAATAAGGGTGGAAATATCATTTCCAAATTACACAAAATAATTGGAATGTCTCTCTCTAACGTCTCCATGTGTGAGTGTCTCAAAACAATTGAACAAATATCGTGTAGAAAAATACTTAATTCTGTAATTGTACCCCATACAAAATTTGGTAATAGTTTCTTAAAAACAATAGGAATAAGTCTTTGCATAAATATATGACAGTCATGACTTTTCATACCAATCAATTTGTATTATATCATATCAACACATCTTCCAAGATTAGAAATGAAACCATCTGGAAATTTCATTGATTTCAACCATTCACAAACAATACGTCTCTGATCTTTATTCAATGTATAAACTGCCTTTGGCATTTTTTGGTCCCCTATTATTTTCATCGATATCAAGAGTGGGTCTTTTACAAAGGAGTTGCATATCTTTTCTTGCATTAAGATTGTCTTTGGTTTACCATTGCTATCCATCACTGTATTTATCAGATTATCAAAAATATTCTTCTCAATATGTATTACATCGAGATTATGATGTATTAAATGACTAAACCAATATGGCAAATCCTAAAAAATACTCTGTTTTATCCATTTATGTGTACTTTCATAATCATATGTTGTACCATATGGGTCTTCAATAACAGATGAAGAGTGTAGCACTCTGTATCAAATATCTTGACCTGTCAATCTTAATGGAGGAGGTGTTCTTTCAATTCTATTCCTAGTGAATTCATCTTTATTCCTTTTGAAATTATGATTTAGTGGTAAAAATTATCTATGACAATCAAAATAACTCAGCTTCTTCCCATGTTTCAATCTGATTGATTTTGATCTCTCCATACATATTGAGCATCCTAAGATCCCAGCAGTACTCCAACCTGATAGCATACCATAAGCTGGAAAGTCATTTATGGTCCAAAGAAGAGCAGCTTTCATTACAAATATTCGATTAGTATGGACATCGTATGTAGGAAAATCTTCATCCCATAATTGTTTCAATTCTGCAATCAAAGGTTGCAAATAAACATCTATTAACTTCTTTGAATTTTGCGGCTCAGGTACAACCAATGTTAAAAACATATAAGGTGTTTTCATGCACATCCTAGGTGGAAGATTATACGGAGTTAAAATAACTGGTCAACATGAATAATTTTTCTCTGATTTGCCAAACGGAGCAAATCCATCAACACAAAGACCTAATCTAATATTTCGAGTCTCCTTTGCAAATTTTGGATATGTTCTATCAAAATTTTTCCACGCCTCTACATCTGATGGATGACACATTAGTCTATCTTCTATTTGATGATTTGCATGCCACATCATATGTTCAGTAGTTGTCTTTGATGCATAAAGTCTTTATTGTTGGTCCCTCTGGAGGTCAGCAAGAGGGGAGGGGTGAATTGTCCTACAAGATAAAACAACCCTTTCTCGGATTTTTCAACTAAATAAAAGCACTTATAATTAAAATAAAGAGACTAATAAAAAGCAAACACACACAAGGAAGTTACTTGGTTTGTAATCAGGAGATTGCTAATCCAAGGAAAATATGACACACTATCTGATGTCTCCTTCGGACAGAGTAGCTTCTTACAGCGTTAACAACACAGACAGAAAAGTAAAGCACAGAGAAATGGATTACAAATGAATTGAATAAACTGTGCAGATCAGTGCTATATTTATATCACTATTCGGGGCGCCCTGAAGGGTTCGGGCACCCTGAGGGGGATAAACTTTATCCCTTAATGTTCAGATCAAGTCAAAACTTGATCTGGTCAAAAAGTCCGGTCTAGGCGCCCAGAATGATTCTGGGCGCCCGGACCAGGAAAGTCAATAGGGTTGACTTTTCTCGGTCTGGGACCTCTGCTCTTGTTCAGCTCGTCTCGGTCTGGGTCTTTCGCACCGGCTCCACTAGCTTAGGTGATCTCGGCCATCCGGAATAGGGTTCACCCGAACCCAAGTTCCGGCCTTCTCCTCGAGCAGCCTTCTTCCCTGGTTTCTCGTCCCTCGAACGTTGCGTATGTTCTTCTCGTCTACCGGTGTACTCTTCTGCGGTCACCTCATCCCTCGGACACACCGAGCCCGTCGGCTCTCTCCCGTGCCGTCCTTCTCGTTAGCCGCGTCTTCCGCTCGACTTCCTGTGCTCCTGCACACTTAGACACAAGGGTTAAAATAAACAGGACTAACTTAACTTGTTTGATCACATCAACACATCTTGGGATTCCAACAATCTCCCTCTTTTTGATGTGAGCAACCCAAGTTAAGCTAGGGTAAAAGAAACATAAAGTAAAAACAATTAAGTTAGCAAATAAGTGCAAATATGATTTTTCAATGAAATTATACCTCCCCTAGACTTAACATTCTTCTCCCCCTTTGATCACATAAAAAATTGGGTTCCTTAACAAGTCTAAGGTTTAACTTTTTAAAACAAGTCTAAGTTAAAAGAAAACTTAATTTTCAAAGTTAAAAATAAATTGTGTGCAACGAAATAAGTAACTTAAAAAAAATTCTAAGTTAAATTTCTAAGTTAGAAACATATTTTCAACGGAAGAAATTTTCATAAGTGTTGAAGCAAAAGAAAATTTCTAAGTAAAAAAAATTCTAAGGCAAAATTTCTAAGGGAAGAGCATTTTCATAGAAACTATTGAATTTTTAAAATTAAATTGTTAAGCTTTTGGAAGAGTTTCAATTAAAAAAAAAAACCTTTAAATTAACAATAAAATTTGTTGTGCAACTTAACAATATTTTAAAATTAAATATTTTTCAAAACAGATTGAGTAACCCTTTAAAGCATTTTTTTTATAAAAAAATTAATTTAATACTTTTTTAGTTAGTCGATTAAACTCTTATTTCGATACTTGGCTTCCAGGCAGTGGCGAGGTACTAGGCCTTCTTAGTTATTGGAGCAACAACCACTTTCTTAGACAAAGCCAAATAAAGAAATTAAATGTTTAATTTTCTTGCTGAAAATGCTAAGTCTAATTTTAATTTTTAAATTAAACAAGTTTTTGGAACCCAATAAAGGTTCCTTCCTACATGGTTAATCAAGTATTTTCTAGGCACATAGGCTTTTGATATTTTTCTTACTTGATTTTGGTGAAACCTATAGTACCAGTTTAATCCTCTATAATTTTTAAAAGTAGAAATATTTAAACCGGTAGCCTTTTTCAAAATTTTTATTTCTTTTTTTAATTTATCATTTTCAAATTTTAATTTATCAAAATCTTCTATTAGACAAGATTTTACCAAAATTCTTTTTATTTCTAAAATTTTATTTTTTTTTAATTTGGTATTTTTATTTTCTAATTTGTACATGGATTTTGTCATAGCCTTAATACCAAAATAAAGCTGATCAGGAGGTAAGAGACATACCTCACTTACCATATCAGACTTGAAGTCTGACTCTCCCCCTGTTTCGCTGCATTCGTCTGAAGTCGCTCCCCCTTCATTGATGCTGGGTTCCAATGTACTTTGCCCTTCATAGCTCGCCATCAGTGCTAGTCTGGCATATTCTTGTACTTCGGATTTAGATGATGAAGTGTCGTCCCAAGTGGCTTTTAGAGTCTTGTGCTTCTTGGATATCTTGACTTTGTCCTTCTTTAATTCTGGGCAATCTTCTTTAAAGTGGCATTCCTTTTGACACTGGTAGTAACGAACCCTTCTTCTATTTCTTGGATTTTTCTTATTCTGCATTTTTTAAAATTTATTAGATCGAAAGAATTTTTTAAAATTCCTTACCAAATACGATTCTTGATCTTCTTCTGAGTCTGACTCGGGTTCATCATTTTTTGTTGTGTTTAGCGCCATAATCTAGCTTGATTCCTTTGTTGCCCCTGCACATCTGGTTTCATGTAATTCATGAGTAAAAAATAACTTTTCTAAGGTACTTACCTTCAGGTCCTTTGAAATGTAGTAGGCGTCGATGATTGACGCACATTCTGGAGTTCTGGGAAACACGTTGAGTGCGTAGCGTATGGTGTCCCGGTTGGTTACCGTTTCACCAAGGTTCTCGAGACCGGTAATTAATTCCTTTACCTTCGTGTGTAGATCGGCTACCTTTTCACCTTTTTCCAAACGGATGTTCGTCAGTTTGTTCAGAAGAATGTCTCTTCTTGCTAGTTTGGCTTCGGACATGAAGCTCCAGGAATTTTTCCCAGAGTTCTTTGGCCGACGAGTAGCTTCCGACGCAGTTGACTTCTTGAGGCAGTAGTATACTCAGCAGATGATACTCCGCTCGGTTGTTCGCTACAGAATCATTCTGCTCCTTCTTCGTCCAGAGACTCTCTTCTTTTTCTTCTCCTATTTGATTAGTAGGAGCTACAAAACCATATTTTATAATTAGACGAATTTCGAAATCGGTTTTCAGAAATACCTCCATACGACGCTTCCAGTGTGCGAAGTCCCCCTCGAATTTTGGTGGAACGATGCTTGGTCCGGTTATCTCGTTGCTTCGATTGACGGTTAGTTCTCCTGAAGCGTCCTTGCTCTGATACCACTTGTTGGTCCCTCTGGAGACCGGCAAGAGGGGAGGGGTAAATTGCCCTACAAGATAAAATAACCCTTTCTCGGATTTTCAACTAAATAAAAGCACTTGTAATTAAAATAAAGAGACTAATAAAAAGCAAACAGACACAAGGAAGTTACTTGGTTTGCAATCAGGAGATTGCTAATCCAAGGAAAATATGACGCACTATCTGATGTCTCTTTCGAGCGGAGTAGCCTCTTACAGCGTTAACAGCACAGACAAAAAAAGTAAAGAACAGATAAATGGATTACAAATGAATTGAATAAACTGTATAGATCAGTGTTATATTTATAGCATTGTTCGGGGTGTCCCGAAGGGTCCGAGCGCCCTAGGGGGGATAAACTTTATCCCCTAATGTTCAGATCGAGTCAAAACTCGATTTGGTCAAAAAGTCCGGTCTGAGCGCCCGGAATGGTTCCGAGCGCCCTGACCAGGAAAGTCAACAGGGTTGACTTTTATTGATCCGGGACCTCTGCTCCGGTTCAGCTCGTCTCGGTCTGGGTATTTCGCTCCGGCTCCACTAGCTTAGGTGATCTCGGTCATCCAGAATAGGGCTCACCCAAACCCAAGTTCCGACCTTCTCCTCGAGCAGCCTTTCTCCTCGGTTTCTCGTCCCTCGAATGTCGCGTACGTTCTTCTCGTCCATCGGTGTACTTTTCCGCGATCACCTTGTCCCTCGGACGCACCGAGCCCGTCAACTCTCTCCCGTGTCGTCCTTCTCGTTAGTCGCATTTTCCGCTCGACTTCCTATGCTTCTAAGCTCCTGCACACTTAGACACAATGGTTAAAACAAACAGGACCTAACTTAACTTGTCTGATCACATCAAAACACCTTGGGGTTCCAACATTTGTAACATACGAGTTAAAGACAAATAAAACAACTGACTTTATGATTTACATCATTGTTGACTTCTTTTGATGGTCTTGTACCTATCTTGATTACAGAATTTACAAACATCTGCATCTGCATCATCTCCCCAATATAACATACAACCATCTCTACATACATCAATTCTTTCCACTGGAACAACTAATTCTTTAATAATTTTTTCATATTGTAAAAATCATTGGGCAATATATTATCACGCAGCAATGCCTCTTCAAAAGTTTGCACAAACTTATTAAAACAATCTTCCGACACATTAAACTCAGCCTTGACATTCAACAGTCTTGCGGTGAGAGATAATTTTGTGTGAGTGTTACAACCAACACATAATGGTTCATCAGCAGCACTCAACACTTCTTGAAATTTAATATGTGTTTCATCAACATCTGGTACTTCTACCTCCTCCAAAGGTGATGTATAAGAGCATCCTCAATGGGGTGTTAAATGGGCATTATAATACTCATTTAACACCCCCTCTCCATTGTGTGTAGACATTATAATGCCCACTCACAAGAGAGAGGAGAGAGGATGTTTAAAGGTTTGAACACCTTTGAACATCCTCTCTCTTAAATTTTTAATACTTTCTTTTTCTTTTTTAAATTATATTTTTTTAATATTATTTAAAAAACTAATAAAAGGGATAAATAAGTGGATGATGGGGCCTATAAATAATGAGTGTTAATGTTAAAAGGGATGTGAGTGAAAGAGATATGTTGTTATAATGAGTATGTGGCAGTGGACCCCATACTTTTTGATGAGGTGGTGGATGTTATAATGAATTAGCGTTGCAGATGCTCTAAGTAGTAAATATTTGTTCAACTGTAGAGGATAATTAGAACTTGTACCATGCATATCAGGATTGAAATTCTGACCTGCTGCATCAATAATCACCCTCTAATATGGATTTAATTGATCATAAAACTTTGATCACCACTAACTGAGACTTGTATGTTTTGTGCATAATCATCATCAGATATGAATGGTTCATCATGAGATGTCCAATTATAGTACTTCGAGGTAAATCCAAATCTATAAAGATGTTCTTCAACTTTATCATAAAGTAAAAATTTGCCCTTGTGACACTTTTTACAAGAACATTTTATCTTATTGTCATCCATATATTCAACTTGACTAGATGCAAAATTCAAAAATTTTCCAATCCAATGATAAACTCATCAGTTAAACCGCGATGATCAACCAAGTTCTTGTTATACATCCAACTTCTTTCATTATGTATTTTGTCTATTTCCAAAAAACTATATTAAAAACTATAAGATATTATACTAATGATGAATATGTACTTAGTGCACATACAAATAAAATAAAATATAACAAAGAAAATAATAACATCATATAGCATAATAGGCACATTTATTTCATTATTGCAATTGGACAATATTAACAAACATATATAACCTACATATCTAGATATAAATAAACTACACTTATGTTATCATTATAAATAAAAAGTTAGATATCCTTACACTAATGCTATCATTATTAAAATAACATATCTAGATACATATACCTAACAACGGAAAACAAAGATGAACGTCTCTCCAAGCCACGTCAAATACAAATTAACCTGCATAAACAATAATACGAAGTTTACAATCATATATAAGAGTACACAAACAAATATACTATTGGACACCCACAAACATTACTACACTATGGGTCGGCAGCAGCCGTAGGGGCCAGCAGCGGCTGCTGGCAATAGCAATCGGCCCGCGGGGGCCAGCAACCAACTAGGGTCAGGACTGCTAGCAACCAGGTGAAGGTTCAGATCCGGCGGAGCGCGGCTGACAGCAGCTAGTAAGGTCCAGATCCGGCGACGCGCGACTGCCAGCGGCCAGTACGGTCTGGATCTGGCGGTCCGCAGCCGCCAGCGGCCAGGAAGGGTCGGATCCAGCGGCCGACGGCTACCAAGGGGCAGCAAGGGCCTGATTTGGCGGCTCCCAACAACTGCCAACGGTGAGCAAGGCCCGAATCCGGCAGCTTGCGGCTGGCATGCAACGGTAGCCTCGACGAGGAGGCACTGCAGCTGCCGTGCAAGGTTAGTCGCACGACAAGGCGAGTCGACTACCGTGCACGGGCAATCGCACGACAAGGCGCGGCTGCTGCCGTGCAAGGGGAGGCGCGACGATACCCACCAGAGATGAGAGAGATGATAGAGGAAAAAAAATCCGAAGCTTACCTGCCGGAGATCGTGGATTCGTGGTCGAAGATCGATACATCCACAACTGTCGTGAAAAGAAGGAAGAAGAAAGAAATCAGGGATGTTGGGATGATATAAGGGTAAATTTAGGGACAATTAAAAATTCGCCCACAAGTTTGTCCCAAATCTGGGACGAAATTTAGTTCATCCTAGATCTAGGACGAACATAAAAGTTTGTCCCAAATTTTTGTTTTTTTAATTGAGGAATAAAGCGATAAAAATACGGATGCATGACCTAAATACCTCGGAATGACATGAAATAAGTTTCTATGCGTTCGTATCGATCTCCTGATTATAATGATGACCTCAAACATTTTTTTTCACTCAATATTTTGAAGTTCATAAATTTTTTTATCAACAATTCAAATTTTCATTTCTGAAAATTTAAAAACCTCAAAATATTAGATGAAAATTTTTTTTTCATGCCATCATTGTGATCAAAAGATCGATACGAGTGCATAGAAATTTGTTCCATGTCATTCCGAGCTCTATAGGTCTAGTTTTTAGTTTTTGAAAGATTTTATTTATAATTTTTAAAGATTTAAATTTTGGGACGAACTTTTTAGTTCGCCCCAGATCTAGGACGAACTTCAAAGTTTGTCCCAAATCTCTATTTTTTTAAAATTGAGGAATAAAACGATAAAAATACGGATGCATGATCTAAACATCCCGGAATGACACGAAACAAATTTTCATGTGCTCGTATTGATCTCATGACCACATTAGCGGCATCAAACATTTTTCCCTCCTAACAAAATTAGATCCGTAATTTTCGAATATCAAAATGACTTTAACATTTTCAAATCAACTCTTATTTTTACTAAGTTATAGGTTCTATCAATTTGATATTTTCAATTTAATTATCGTAAACTATATTGTGTCTTTGAGTTCACTAATGTGGTTATGAGATCGATATGAGTGCATAGAAATTTGTTCCATGTCATTCTGAGATCTATAGGTCTAGTTTTTATTTTTTGAAAGATTTTATTTATATTTTTTAAAGATTTTAATTTTAGGACGAACTTTTTAGTTCGTCCTAGATCTTCGTCCCAAATCTCTATTTTTTTTTAACTGAGGAATAAAGCTATAAAAATACGGATGCATGACCTAAACACGTCAGAATGACACGAAACGAGTTCCTATGCGTTCGTATCGATCTCCTGCAATGATGGCCTCAAACATTTTTTTTCACTCAATATTTTGAGGTTCATAAATTTTTTATCAACAATTAAAATTTTTATTTTTGAAAATTTAAAAACCTCAAAATATCAAGTGAAAAAATTATTTAGTGTCATCATTATGATAAGAAGATCGATACGAACGCATAGAAATTTTTTCCATGTTATTCCGAGCTCTATAGGTCTAGTTTTTATTTTTTGAAAGATTTTATTTAGAATTTTTAAAGATGTAAATTTTGGGACGAATATTTTACTTCGTCCCAGATCTGGGATCAACTTCAAAGTTCATCCCAAATCTCTATTTTCTTTAATTGAGGAATAATGCGATAAAAATACGGATTCATGACCTAAACACCTCGAAATGATACGAAATGAGTTCCTATACGTTCGTATCGATCTCATGATCGCAATGATCAGTAGCGGATCTAGACAAAAATTTAAGGAGGTGCTAGATAAAAATTTAATATAGGAAAACCTGCCACGTAGTCAACTAGGATTCATTTCCATTTGGCAGCTAAAGAAATGTTCATCCAAAACATAATAAATTTTTTGTTGAAAAGGTAATCACAACTTAAATTGGGTCAGATCAAAATTGAGAAGCAAATTCAAAAATTGAAAAGATAGTTAAGATGTTAATGTATTTGAGTAAGGTACACAATATGTTCTAGATCAATAGGTAGAATAGTAGATATTCATGCGGATTGCCATCATAATCTTTTGGTCATGTTGATTTATAGGGCTTCTACAAATCATCATATGTAACAATAATTTAACAAAACAAGCATTAATCGTGGCCAATTTTCATTTTTTATGAGACAAATCATTTGCTTTCATAGAATGGGAAAAGTTCAGCTCATGTTCCTCAGGGCAACAAAAAAACTACGTATTAAAAAAAGAAAAAGGAAAAAATCAGCTTGTGAAACTAGTTAAATCAAATGCAAACAAAGCTCAATCAGATAAAATAGTAAAATATACTCAATTCCATCAGATTTGTGACAATTCAAATAGAAAAATTAGGATTCCAATCTAAAAAGTAGAAAAAAATGATAATATAGAGAAAATTTTCATATCCCAGACCCAGAGTTCGGATCAAAACACTGACAAAAACGAGCCAAATTTTCAACTAAATAGTTCCCCGAATCTCTCTCGCAAAAACATGGAGGGAAAAGATACTACAATTTAATAGTTTTCAAACAAAATGCCAGCTTCAACATAAATCATTATTGTTGTTCTTTACCATAGATCAATCATATTTATTTTACCTGTTACTAAAGGGGTTCAAAATGCAGATAAAATGAGGCGTAAAGGTGATTACTTGCATCAACAATGAACACAATGTTAGGAGTCACAGTGCAAATCGCTCGAGCAACATCGGCCATCTCCAAAGTCCTAAAATACCAAAATCTGAACAGAAATTACAAACAAAGGCATAGATCGAAGAGAAAATTGCAACTCATAAAAGGAAGAAAAAAAAGAATCGAAGCAAGGGAAGGGCGAAAGCATATGTGAGACCGATGTCTGGGCATGCCGAGGTCTGGGCATGCCGAGGTGGGAAGCGGAGATGACGTATCCGGAGACAAATCCAGCCTTGAATCTAGAGCTCTGTAGGATGCCAGAGAAGAGGGCGTCGAAGATCCCTTGTATCAGCACGAAGGCCTCACTGGAACGTAGGTCATCTGAGAGCTCGTCATCACTTCTGCTTCCACACCGACCTGGAACTGAGGTAGGGGGTACGAATAAAGAGCAAGTAAGCTATACTGGTGAAATTTCCAGGAGAAGGGGGTGCTTTAGCACCCCCTCGCGCCCCTTTGCCTCCGCTACTGGCAATGATGACCTCAAATATTTTTTTTTCACTCAATATTTTGAAGTTCATAAATTTTTTTTATCAACAACTAAAATTTTTATTTTTAAAAATTTAAAAACCTCAAAATATCAGGTGAAAAAAATTATTTCGTGTCATCATTATGATCAAAAGATCGATACGAACGCATAGAAATTTTTTCCATGTCATTCCGAGCTCTATAGGTCTAGTTTTTATTTTTTGAAAGATTCTATTTAGAATTTTTAAAGATGTAAATTTTGGGATGAATATTTTACTTCGTCCCGGACGAACTTCAAAGTTCGTCCCAAATCTCTATTTTTTTTAATTGAGGAATAAAGAGATAAAAATATGGATGCATGACCTAAACATTTCGGAATGACACGAAACAAGTTCCTATGCGTTCGTATCGATCTCCTGATCGCAATGATGGCCTCAAACATTTTTTTCACTCAATATTTTGAGGTTCATAAATGTTTTTATCAACAATTAAAATTTTCATTTTCGAAAATTGAAAAACCTCAAAATATTAGGTGAAAAAATTATTTTGTGTAATCATTGTATCAAAAGATCGATACGAACACATAGGAAATCGTTTCGTGTGAATTCGAGGTTTTTAGCTCATGCGTCCACATTTTTGTCACATTTTTTCTGATTTAAAAAAAAAATAGAAATTTAGAACGAACTATGAAATTCATACCTAATCTGGGATGACCTTTAAAGTTCGTCCCAGATCTGATTTTCCTTAAACTGGGATAAAGAAAATTTACTTTATGTTTGCAACAAAAATATTTTTTTGTCGCAAACCTTGTAAAATTTCCAACGAATTTCATATTTCGTCCCAAATTTATAACAAAATTTGCAACGAAAGAATGTTTGTTGCTATTTTCCTACAATTATTTTTTTCGTTGCTAATTAGCGACGATTTAGTTATTCGTTGCTAAATTCGTGATAAATTTACGACAAAAATTATTTGTTACAAATTTTCATCCCTAAAATACTATTTTTTTTAGTGTAATGCAGTAGGCCGACAAAACATTTTGGTGCTACAAGTAAAATATAGAAAGGGAAGCGGAAGTGAGCAGTAGAAGAGAACAATAATAGAATGTTTTTCACCAAACTATGTAAATAAATCTCTAAAATATTCAAATCACATATCCTAAGTTTAAAATTATTAAATCATGTACCTAATTTTCTCTCTCTATTATTACTGTGAGTAAACTGTTGCAATTATAATAGCCGAATCGATTACATCTTTAAAAAAAATAAAATAATTGATTTATATTTTAAAAAATATTACTCTAAATATAGTGTATTAAATTGATATTTAAAATTATTTATATAATGAGGATAACCGGATAAATACATAAAATTTAATTTCATATCATTCCGATTTCTCTAGCTTCAACAATTATTTTTTTTATCAAAATTAGCTGATGAATCTAGAGTACTCGGAATGATTCAAAATCAATTCGTCTATTTCTCTTGATTATATTAATATCTTCAAAAATTAATTTGATTGCCTTTATTAAAGCAGTGATTTTTTTAATATGAATATATCTAAAAATTAATTCATGTTTAAAAAAATAATATTTAAGAGTATAAATATAATCAGAAGAATTAGATGAACTCATAGGACCTAATTTGACATCATTCTGAGTTCTTTATGTTCATCAATCGAGTTTGACCAAAACTCTTTAAGTTCATTCAACGAAAAATTAATTGATGAATTTAGAGAGCTTAGAATGACGTGAAATTAGGTCACATGAGTTCGTCTAATTTTATGATTATATCAATGTTTTTAATATTAATTTAACCTAATATATTAAGATTAATTATCTTTTAAAATAAATTAAAATTTTCAAACATATTCATATTTAAATAATCACTACTTTAATATAATAGATAATATAATAGATCAAATTAATATTTAAAAATATTTATATAATTATAAAAATTAAATAAATACATAAAATCTTATTTTACATCTGAACTTTCTAAATCTATCCATTAATTTTAACTAAATTTTTAGATCTATCTGATTAAAACCGATTGATAAATTTTAAAAACCTAAATAAACCTAAAATATTTATCGATTTATCTTAACAATCAGATAAAAAAAATTCTATTAGAGTCAAGTAAGTCAGTATTATTAATTTAATATTATTTATTTATTTATTTTCCTCGACTGACGAATAAATAAGTTGAGTAATCATCATTAAAAAAAAAAAAACCCCACCAACTAAGGAAAGCTTTTAAATAGACCTGACCAGAAATCCGCAAAAGTCAACATTTTTCAAAGTGGATATCAAATCAAGGTACAATCCACGAAATGGACGCCGATTGGCTTCGATAAAAGCAAGGGAATCTAATCTTTAAAAAGAAAATATTTATCTAAATTAATTTAGGCACAGAAAGGAAATCCGAGATCCGATCCGACTATTTCACGGTCAATATAAAATTGTTTCAGGTGCCCACCTTCGACTCCGTTCAGTAAAGCGACCCTATCAGCTCGCCAGTCAACCGGACCGCGGGGCCGCCTCTTTACCATCTTTTTGACTTCTGCTCGCACATCTTTTCATGCACGGCCCGCCGTTTGCGGTGTCCTACTCACACTCTTACCCGTAAATGCTTCCGGTGGGACCCTATCTTTCGAACACTATACTGCTTGAGGTACAGACGACAATAACGTATGTTTTAATTTACGGATTCCAACGTAGTCTCCAATCCCACTCAATTACGTTCCTGGTACACGACGAAACCTACCACTTCAGACGCACCGCTCGTCCACCCGGTCAGTCGATAATTTTAGGAATATTTTTTTTAAACCAGGAAAATATTTTACAGAAAAGAGCAAATAATAATAAATAAAGCCGAGCAAGCGAAAGGGGATCGAGGAGGTCGGCGCTAGGACAGCGTCAGATTGCGGTGGCTCCGGCAATCGGGTTGCCGGTGGCCGGAGTATGGCGGTGCTCTCCTTCGTAGGTGACGATGAGCATCGAGGGGTCATCCGGCGCACGTTCGACGTGCTTCCTCGCAGGGCAGCCGCGCAGGGTGCTGCACTTGTAGTAACCCCTGCGATTGGAAGAGAGCGTGAGATTGATCTGAGGCGGCCTGATTGCGATCGGACGGAGCGGAGTGGAGGGAGACGGTTACCTGGGGTATGGGGATCCCTTGATGGGCTTCTGGCCGTACTTGCGCCACGAGTAGTCGTCGGCCGGGATGTCCGCCACCTTCGAACCAGTCGCTGGCACGCGGATAGTGCGTTTAACACGCAATTTCCTGCTTAAACGAGGAATTGTTAGAGGATAATTGATGTGTATGATAGAATAAGGCGTCTAAACTGCAATTTGATTAGGGGCTTTGAAGATGGATCTGTTTACCGTCGCTTGGAGCAGTGGCAACGAGCGCCGGGAACAGCGTATTTCCCGGCGACGTGCTCCGATTGGGTCTGGTCGTGCTCATGGCACCTCCGCTTACAGGCGGATGAGAGAGGCGGCTTCCCGGTCGGTGAGGGAGCGGGAGGGGGGAGAGAAGAAGGCCCGAGCGTGCCGTTCGACACGCTGCCGTCGACCGTGACGGACGACACGAAAGACGAGGTGGCGGACGACATCGGCGTCCCCATGCTAAAGCACTTCCTACCGGCGGCGGTGGCAGAGGCGGCCGTCTTGGCGAAGTCGAACGTGAGCGACTGCGGCGGAGGCGGAAGCGAACGATCCGGAAGCTTGACGCGGAGCGGGATCGGAGCGAGAGTCACCGTCTTCGCAGCCGCGAGAAAAGACGCCTCCGCCACAGGGGGTTGCGGCGGCGAAGTTGGTCCGCGGCGAAAGCGGGCGTGTCCGGTGCGGTCGAGTATGGATATGACCTTCTTGAACTTGGAGACGGCGTGATCGGTGATCTCGCGGCAGTCGAGCGGCTGCTGCTGCTGCTGCTGGAGCGAGAGCTTCCGGATCAGATGATCCATGGAGCGGATACCGGCGGTAGCTGCCTCCTGTATCGCGATCTGTTCGTCTATCTTGGTATAACTCATCAGGTCGACGGCCATGGAGGAGCGCCGGCCGATCGGATCTCTAGCAAACGAGCATCACAGGAGAAATAATTGAGAGTGACGGTAGGAGGAAGATGGAATGTTTTATAAAGACGACGACTAAGATTCGAGTCAAAGGCATCCTTACATCCAACGGCTCATACCGCTCACTTTCTCCTCGTGATGGCATCCAAATTGAGTTTTCGCTTTCCCTTCTTTATTGCACCATATAAAGCGGCACCCATTTCCTACCATCTCTCCTATTCGTTATAGGGTTGTCTCGCCCATCATGCTATGCGGAGGAGATAATTTCTGGTTGAAATGCGAGGCTTTCAGTCCAGAGAGTAGGCGGACAACAAGCAGGGTGGACTTCTGGTCCTTCATGTTCAATTAAGAAAGAGAAAATAACGAGCAGAATAATTCACGTATTCTTTTCTTACCCAATTTCAACGCCTTCACGTATTCTCCCTCCTTTGTGGGTATCTTCTTGGGTAGCTTAATTTTTATAGAGAAAAAAGACAGTAGCAGTGCTGCTGCGACATCTGTTCCTTTTGTTTTTCGTAATCACATGTTGGGAGATGATCTCAACCGTCCGATGAGTACTTTAGTCGATGCTGTTGGCTTTATTCAATGATTTAAATAAGTTGATGAGAAAATAAAATACGGTGGTACGTACACTGAACTCAGCTGTAGCATTGACCATAATTGAGGGCTGAGTTTGACGTTTGATAAATGAAAATAATAAACAAAACCAATAAATAAATGTGTAGACGGAAGGTAGGGATGGATGAGAGAACGATGTCAAAATGCGGGACCAGGAAATGGCCGCGACAACGATGGCCACTGAAATTATGAACCTGTTTACCGATGCCCGCTTCTGTACTTTCTGCGATTCACTAAGTCAGGCGTCTAAACAACGCAACTAAGTATTATAAATATACAAATCGCATATCCAAATGTTAGAATTAAAATACTCATTATCAAAATACCTATTTTTCTCCGTTGGCCTCCTTCCTCATCCTGTCAGGTAGCGGAATTGGTCGAACAGCCGCTTGGCAGTAAGTTTAAATGTAATTTTGATATATCGCCGCCGGGCTTGTTCGAAAGGTTGCTGGTCGGACAAAGGAAGAAAAACACATGCGACAGTAGCGCTACTGCGACTGAGCAAACGCTTGAAAAAAATTGTCACTATGCGAAGTGAATCTACTGACAAACTCCAACTTGAATGTGTCAGATTACAAGTAATAATTGGTTGAAGAATCAACAAGCTCGTTACATAATGGAATCTATGATCTCTTAACATTACAAAATTGAATAGGGTAATAAACTCCATAAATATTAGCATAGCACGAGCACTACGATCTGGATGGGATCTCATGCTTCATGTTTGGCCTTCTTTCCACGATTAGAAGCTTCATCGAACTTCATTTTCCTCTTCTTGCCTTTGGGGTACCTCTTTCTCCCACGCTTAAGTTAAGAAGAAAAAAAAGAGAAAAATAAATCAAACTAGAACTACAATTATACTCATTAACCATATTATAACCATCACTTTGAAGAGCATCAAAACTTTATGATAGAAATAGACATTTCAAAAGGTGCCTTCTCATATAGAAAGTAATAAATTCAAATTCCTAAATGATAAAGGAGGTTATTATCTGAGTAAACAAAGAAAAATCTTGTTACCGCAAAGATATATTGGACATAAAATAGTGGGTCAAGGGCTATTATAGATGTTAAATTATGAAATTGATGACATCAAGAGAAACAGTTCCAATTTTAGGGAGAACAAACTTTTGTGGCCTTCAAAAACAGTTCTTTTCAGAAGAAATGTTCTATTACTATTATCAAGCAGAAGTTACCTCAGCTGATGAAGTTTTGAGGGGATCTCTGCTTATAACTAATCCCCTCTTCAACTTGGGTCGCTTCTTTACCGGTTGTATTCCCATGGCAGCCATAGAAAGTTTTAGAAGCTTGCTAGCTTCCTTTGTCGTTTTATCAACAAGATATTCAGGAACCTCACGTAGATGCGATGGAGGAGCTTTCTTGCTCAGCAATTTGTCATGCTTCAATAACTCTAAATCATATAAAAAAACAGGTGATAAATTGCTAAGAGTACAAACTTAAGATGCAAATACAAAAACTATTACGATTTTTTTATCTTACCCAAATCTTTTGGATTATGATCGAAATGAGCCTTCAACCTGAATGACAAATAACAAGAGTTACACTGGGAAACAACCATCATAAAAGAGTCAAAATGCAATTTTTACTGCACCAGTAAATCATAAATATATATATATATATATATACATATATATCTAGAAAGAGAAATGTTCATTAGTTCCTATCATATTCAGGTAACAGATTGCTATCAGATCAGAACTCTTATATTCTAGGTATCAGCTTAAAAAATAGTCAGGTAAGAAGAACGAAGGTCATACTCACTTATCAGAGTTGATAATTTCATTCCTAATTTCTTGAGCACGTGACTCTCTAACTGCAATTTTCGTGACAATCTTAGCAACATCCTGAAGAGCAAATCATTCATATGAAGTTAAATAATGATTCAACATGCATCGCACCAAATTTACATTTCTTGAAACCCCAAACTTTTACTGAAACATAAAAGCTAAGGGCTTCAAGTCAGGGCACAGAATACCAGCAAAACCTTACTGTCCCTGTTCCAAATAAAATAACCAGAAAACAACTCATTTGGATTAATGACAAATTTATGGTGTTGTGTAACTCATAGGAGTTTACACTATTAATACAAATCCTATATAAGATTACCTCAGCTCTGTAGCGCAAAGATTCCACAGCACTCTTTGTAAGTAAAGGGAAAGGAATAATGGAATCAGATTGTTCTTGGTTATCATACCCCATCATACTTTTTATTTCCTCGATAATTTCATCCTCTCCTGGGGATACCTGTTAACGCCACAAGATATAACAGAGAATAAAATCATTCCTGACTATTTTCCTTTCAGATACATTATCCTTCAATATAAAGGATCATAAAAAAAATGACAGACTCCATGAAGAAACAACCAAGGGATTGATGGTTTTCTAAACACGACTTGTCTCTCATTACTGTGTGATAAGTAAAAGAACATTTCTAGGTGATTTTAGAATTTATTATAGTATTTCACAGAAAGATCAGATGCTTACGAGGGACACAGACACACCAGTGTTAAATGCTCTTCCTGTGCGCCCAATCCTGTGAATGTATCCAGCAGCAGTTTCAGGCATGTCAAAATTAACTACCTGGATTTGGGCATAGACATACTGTGTTAGATGTATATAAAAAAAAGTTTATTTTCTTCTCAATAGGAGAGTGAATTTATTCTTCAAAGAGACAAATTAAGCAAGAACAATCAAGCATTTGGATAGATACAGGCCACTATATGGAGTAATCATAGCAAGACAAGTCCAATGATCCAATGATGCCTATGAGGCAAAAAAGTTAAAGGCTATCTATGATTATGTTCCATGCTTATGTCTGTTCAATTGTGACACACAGTATGCTCCATCTTGCAATTTGCAAATTAGCTGAGATTAAAAGAGTCAATGAAGATAATATTCAAAATCATGAAAATTTAATGTTCGAATCTCATGTTACACTTACATAACTCAATTATTTCTGGTATAATTCTGAAGAAATGAATCAGCGCAATCAAATATATTCACAAGTTTGGCTTATCTGAATAAATGTACAGAACACAATCCTATGGGATGGGAGCAACCATCCTGCAAAAAGACATTGAGCATCGATCTGGCAGATAGACACATATAGAGCATCCATCCTGCAGATATAAACACAGAGACCACCTATCCTGCAGATAGACCCATATTACATGGAAATGTGGTGACCCATGCATTTCAGTCTTCATCAATCCTGTAACTAAAGCCTGGATATAGAATTGCACCATCCACAAATACACATCTTAAGCATCATGTAGAAACACAGAAATATCAAACATTAAATGTCTGCAGGAACCATGGTAATCATAACTCCTGATAACTAGAACAACTACGAGGTTTGGAAAAGAAAAAAAAATCAAATCACTATTCAGTAATCTTATTTCCAAAGTGTGCACTTGCAGTATGTGGTAACATGTGCTTTACTTGCATGGAGAAAATCACTGAGAAATACCAAGAATGTGGAACAGTATAATATAGTAACATATGTAGCCTGATACATACCGTAAATACATTCTTGAAGTCAATTCCTCTCACAACTCCAAACTCCCCGTCAACTTTGTTCTTTATTTGTTTTTTTGATTTCTTTGATAAAATTCTATTTTCCTTGTCCTTTTGTTCCTTAATCTTTGTCTGGCTATCATCTGTTGCTATTAAATAATCAAATAGCCCTGCATTGAATTCCTGATGAAACCAACAGCAGGAAATAAAAATCAGGTATCATAACCACAACTGTAAATCAACTAATCAAGTTCTTAACAAATAAAATGAATAGAATATGAAGGAGTAATCAAGAAATTTTAAAATAGAAAATTTGGGACAAATGAAATTAAAATGTTGCAAACCTCAAGGATATGGAGACGTGAGTTTTGTGGTAATTCAGCATTTAAAACAGCAGATCTTATGCCAAACTGTAACAACAGAATAATGGCATTGAGTATAAACCAAAAAATTGGTCTTAAAAAAAAAAGTTCACCAAAAAGTAGCATCTGAAGTATTAAGTAAAAGACATCAAACAGAGAATGTAAAGGGGAATACAGTGTAATCTCCTACTACTCTCCTGGAAAACATATTATCAATTAGGAGAGATTATGAATGTAATTTCCAGTGTCAACTGAAAACATTGATATTGCATCTGACTTTACTAACATGAAATAAATTAATCAACATTGAGGGTCTAATTACTTGGATGGAAGATATAAGGGAGAGGAGGGAAAGCCTTATAAATTTGCATATGAAACTCCATCAAATCTTATGTACTCTGTTTTTCCCTCATCTCTCTCATACTTTCCATCCAAGTAATAGAACCTTAGAATCATAACCAGTCTTAGCAGGGAATGGATGTTCATGAATACATACCTGCTCAAGAAACAATCTAATTCTGAATCCCATGTCGATTGAGTTGACAAAAATTAACACTTTTTTCTGCACAAGCTCCAATTTCAATAGAGCTAGGAGATTGAGTAGCTTATCTTGAGGACTACATGAAATCTGGAAAATGAGACAAAAAAAATCAGAAAGGTGTTTTAATGTCAATGTCAACCATGCTACCAGGTAAATTATCATCTAGTTAAGTGGTGAAGAAATATTAAACATGCATTAGAAAAAAAGCTAAGCACCCTTCATCAAGCCAAAAGCCTAATATTAGAGCTCAAGCCCAAATAGAAAAAGGAATAAGAACTCACAGAAACAGATAGATCCAACTCTCAAACAAGCTTAAAGCATAATGCCAAAACATGGCATTGTTAATCCAAAGAAAATAAAAAGGACTCCTCACCAAGAATTGCTGGACATTCTTTGGGATAATTTCATCCTTTGAGTGGATACTTTCTGATAGTGTCAAGATTACAGGATTGTGCAGCACAAGTTTCTTCAGTTTATCAACATCAGAGCTGCAATGAGCTTAGTCAGCAGAAAAGCAGTAGATAATACAGACGTCAAAACTACTACAGGAGAAACAATGACCTATCAAAGAAGAAATTGTTCCAGATCCACAAAAATAATAATAATAAGTGCTTCAGTATCTGCTTCATGATATGTATATCACTTGATGCAACTATTACAAGTGGATACGCATAAGCAACCACAGCTAGATACTAAACACATTGTTTAATTTACCAAAACAAACATATAAAACTATATTCAGTAAAAATATTATCATCTAGAGTACAGGCAAACTGAAACAAAGAAGCCTTCCCTCAACAAGTCCAAGTTTCTTATGGTCAATCTGATTGCTTTTTTGAGATATACAAGTAAATTTAGCTTCATAAACAGGCTAAAAAAAACACTTATAAACTTGAATAAATTGATCGAGTAAGACCAGTGACAACAAAAAGAAAAAAGCAAACAAGAAAAGAGTTATCCAATCCACATGAAAGTGGCAAGTCTTAGACCTAAAAATTGAAAGAGGAAGCAAAACCTTGAAGTGGCAGACATTAGGAGGCACTGACAACGTCGTGGGACATGAGAAATGAGTGATTTAAGATCATCTTCATAGCCATATGAGAGTAGCAGATCAGCCTAAAAATAAGAATGAGTTACACAAAACCACTTTGCAACTACTGCATCCAATAAAAATGTAAAGAAATAAATAACAAAGCTGGTGATCCAAGTCAGATGACATTGAAAAGAACTTATTGATCACAATTATAATTTGCATAGTAAACAACGACTCCCACATCTTTCTATGATGCAGCATTTCATTTGTGCTTCTGTTTTACTAAAAAATTCAGGGAGGTAAGCAAAGTATGAGAAGGAAAAAAATCCACACCTCGTCTAGAATCAGCATTGAAAGTGAATCCTTTATAGACGATGCCTGAAGAACACCTTTTGAAATGCTTGTTGAAATACAAGCTGGAGTTGACACAACAATATCAGGCGGACCAGCCAAAGCAGTTTTCTGCAATAAAATTAACTCTATATGAGTGAAATAATAAAGCAAAAAATATAGTATCAGCACAGATATATAGTTTTTTTAAAGGGTAATCCGTGGACCATATCTGTGAGTAGCATGCTGGCTGTCAATTGTATAACTCTCAACGACACTCTACAGAACTCCAGGAGAGATAATACCTCCGAACAGACCTGGACAAAGTAACTCATCATCTATACAATTCATACAGTAAGGAAAACACAAATATAAATGATTTTTCCAATAACCTGCTGACATAATTCCCTTGTTGGTACGAGAATGAAAGCACTCGGTGCATGCTTTGTTGATTTTCCCTCTGAGAAGAGTTTCTGTAGCATGGGAAGAAGGTAAGCAAAGGTCTTGCCTGAACCTGTCTTCGCTCGGGCAACGATATCCTTCCCTTCCTATGGGACATGGATAGGAACCTCAGTTTCACAGTCCAAAATCAACTTATCTACGTTATCCCTAAAACATCCAAGGAACTGATTTTCCCGAAAACAGAGAGAAAACAGTGCCCTAAAACAAACGAAATAGAAGGGTCACACACCAGGATCAAGGGGATGGCTTCGCGCTGGATAGGGGTGGCTTTGGCGATGCCCTTCTTCGACAACGCTCGCGTCAGACGGGGGTCAAGGCCGAGTTCTTCGAAGCCGGCATCCTCTTCTTTCTCCTCATTCCCGTCCGTCGGGTTTTGACGCTTCATCTTATTGAAGCTCTAGGGCTACGCTCTCAATTTCAGGAAGCCAAATCAAGGGGTCGCTTTGGTGACCGGAAGAGGAAAACAACCACCGTAACCAGCTAGCCCAGGGTACACCGCTCGCCGTCAGTTCTCACAAATCGACGGATCCTCGCCGCTTGCCTTGCGAGCCCGATTCAGGCTACAGGGAAGAAGGCAGGTAGGGTTTTAGGCATAGCGATCCGATTGGAGAACTTGGCGGTCCAAATAAATGGACCGGGCTCAATTTTGTTGGTGTATGTATGCACGGATTAATGAGGCCGTTTACGGATTAGGGCATCCACTCGTGCATACTCTCCGAGTCCGAGGAGCTCCTTTAATACTATATTAGTGGCCTATCAAAATTTAAAAATTTTATATATTTTTTTATAATAATTTTTTCATGTGCCCCATATTTTCTCATATATTATTATTATTTTATATTTTATTATTTTCATTTAAAAAAATTAAAAATAAATAAATAGGAGAGAAGCAGTTCCTTGAATACCAACTGCTTCTAGTAGGTAGTTCGGATCTTCTGTCCCGAAATTTCTCTGTCCTTATGTCCCACTGTCGATCGGACGATCCAGATTACATCTCAAGGATGTCTTACACATCACAAGGATACTGCACACATCTTAAAGATGTCATGATGCCTTGAGATATAATCTGGACCGTTCGATCGACAATGAGACATGAGACCAGAGAAGTTTCGGGACAACTATGGGAGATTTCAAGCGAATATCTTTTTCGCTACTATGGGAAAATTTCAGATGGATGACTTGATAAATCCTTATAATATTTTTAAAATAATAGACTAAATTGTTGTTTATTGTTTTTAATTAATTTGTACATATTTTAAACCCATTAATTTAAAAATGAATGGTTAAATTCAAGATGGATTAAACGGTCTATTCTTACAAATTTAAATTACAACTCGTGCATGAATGTTGTAATAAATAATTAGTATAACTTCTGTTAATGTGATCCGATGATAAGGATGAGAGATTTTCATTGACGGAATGTTAAAGATACGTGGAAGTTAAAAGTCAAGAGATTCAACCCTGAGACCCGATCGACCGGGCGAAGCAGGCCGACCGACCGGACTAAGAGGGTCAACCGGCCGGGAATCCCCCGAGCCGAATGAAAGACAACCCGACTAGGGGTCGGTTTCTGATACTCAAGGTAAAAAGGTTTCAAGGCCGAGCAGGCTGTCTGTTCGGTCGGGGCACAAGGCAACACAGGCAGGAGCAGTCTCATCCGAGCATACGGCCGAGGCAGAAGTGATATGCCTGCCGAGCGGCCTAACCGCTCGGCCCTGGAACAGACAGGAGACGCAAGAGGACAAAGGAGACAGGGGATAACATCATCCTCAAGACGTCTGTCGGCGACAAGTAGCAGAGTTGGCGGTCGAGCCGTACACAGGATTATATGGCGGAAGCTTCCACCGTCACATCCGAGATATGCTCGGACGATTACGGAATAGTATCAGAAGTGCTTTTCTGACACGGGCTTGTTAAGATATGTTTGGGGAAGCGTGCACACATCGAGAAAGCGTGCCCGCATCTCCCCGGGGTCTTATATAAGGACCCCCAGACGTCGACGAAGGTATGCACAAATCTTTACTGTAGCCACATTCTCTCTCGTTGCCTGACTTGAGCGTCGGAGGGTCGTCGTCGGGAAACCCCTCCCGGCTCAGCTTCTTTGCAGGTTCGCCGGAGAGCTACGCCACTAGTCGGAGACAGCGAAACGTGCCACATCCCCAGCGTCCATCGACTCAGCGCTCGGACAGGATCAAATTGGCGCCGTCTGTGGGAAGACACCTGAATCCGAGCCTAGAAGATGGAAGAAGCTGGACGTCAACTTCTGGTAACGCTCTCTCCCGAGGAGCTCGAAGCACTCGTCCAAGCACGAGCAGCAAAAATCGTGGAGCAGCAGCAGAAAGCTCAGGCCGATCGGGTAGCGCAGCAGGCGACATCAGCCTCGGGGGCCGAGCGCCACCCAAAGACCGGCAGGAGCAGCTCTCAATATGGGGTTAAAATAAGAGACCGGCGGGCACCCAAATGGGTGCGCCACCCGCCCCGATACCTTTTCATCGGGCTCTATTCCAGACGCCTTCGGAGGTCACGCAAGCTAATCAAGACAAAGGATCTTCATCAGACGAAGCACCCGTCCGGGACGTCAGAAAAGGAAAGGCGCCCCGAACGGACGCGTCACCCGAGCGGATCAACCGGCAGTTCTCAGATGTCATCCTGCGTGATCCACTGCCGAGGCATTATGTGCCCCCTGCGATCGGGGAGTACAACGGGACAACTGACCCAGACGACCATCTGGGTAAGTTCGACAGCACTGCTACTCTGCATCAATGCACAGATGGTGTGAAATGCCGAGTGTTCCTCACCACGCTTTCGGGATCGGCGCATCGGTGGTTTCGGAGACTGTCGGACGGATCCATCACAAGTTTCAAGGAATTTCTAACGGCGTTCCTCCATCATTTTGCGAGCAGCAGGCGCCACCAAAAAACCAGCGTCAATCTGTTCTCCATCAAGCAGGGCGCGAGAGAGTCGCTCCAAGCGTACATCTAGTGCTTCAATCAGGTGGTCATGGATATTCCAACGGTCACCTCGGAAACAATGATGAATGTGTTCACGCAAGGGCTCATGAACGGTGATTTCTTCCGCTCGCTCATCCGGAAGCCGCCCCGGGACTACGACCACATGCTGCATAAGGCCAACGAATAATCAATGTGGAGGAAGCTCAGGCGACAAGAAGAAAAGAAGCCCTGAGTGACCAACCAGCTTCCGTCGAGCGGAAGCAGCCCATCAGTCATCAGCCACTCAGAGGACCGAGAACCGAAGCCACCCGTCCTCATTAGCACACTCGGCCGCACGCCGTCCAACAAGTCGCGGCTGATCGGCCCAAGCCCAAGGGGAAGGTATGGACCCCGATGTTTTGTTCACTCCATTAGTCGGCCACTCACAACACCCGCGACTGTCGGAACCTCCCCCCTATCGCTCATCCTGCGCCAAGGAGCTACCGCTGCCGATCGCCTTCACCAGACCGGCGACATCGACAACGGAGCCCCGTTCAAAGGATAGAAAGGAGATCCCCCGAGCGGCAGCATCGTCAGCAGCACGGAGCCCACCATCGGGCGTCGCATGAACGACCTCGATCATCTGCTCGGGAGGAGGAAAATAGGGGCAACACATCCCGAGGCGAAATCAACATCATCGCCGGTGGCCCGACCGGAGGAGACTCCAATAGAGCCAGGAAGGCGCATGCAAGGCAGCTAAGGATACATGCAGTCGGCTGCAGCCAAGAGAGGGCGAGCGGACCGGAGAACAGCTTCGGACCCAGGGACCTCGAGGGAGTCGAAGTCTCACACGATGACGCCCTGATCATTCGAGCGGTAATAGCCAACTATATTATTCATCACATTTTCATTGACACAGGCAACTCGGTCAACATAATATTCAAGAAGGCCTTCGACCAACTACAAATCGACCGAGTTGAACTACTGACAATGATGACCCCCCTTACGGGTTCACAGGGAACGAAATCTTGCCGGTCGGCCAAGTCCGGCTGGCTATATCGTTGAGAGAAGAGCCACTCAGAAGGACGAGGACCACAAGCTTCATTGTGGTTGATGCTCCTTCGGCGTACAATGTTATCTTGGGACGACCATGTTAGCTAGATCCCTAGAGCCAATCATTTGATGATTGTAATTTGGACTTATTGTATCATATTCTATATAAATAAAGGCATTTGGATTTTGGTTATTATACTTACTTGTATTGGTGCCAAATAAACTAAGTATAATAATGTCCTTGAGTAGAGGGTTCTCACCTATATCAATCGGTTAGTTGAACCGATAGTGAGATGATATAGGGAACACTGCTCTTAATCATTCCTAGTCGAGTATTAACATTCAGGGACAATGTTAATGCAATAAGACTAGCATGTAGGTCAATTCGATGACTTGATCTCACAAGTCATGGATATAGAGATATCAAGTTGACACATGGGTATAAATTAGAGAATGTATACTGAATGACCCGCCATGAGAAAGTATCATGGATCGTTATATGAGTGTCATATACTTTCTCATGTGGCTATTAGTATGACTACTAGTCCTTAGACCTGAAGTCACCATAGATCCCTACATAAGGAGTTATGTACTTTGGTTTCGTCAAACGTCACCCGTAACTGGGTGGACTATAAAGGCGATTACTGGGTATATAACAAATTATGCAGAGGGATGTGAGTGATGTAGATGGGATCTATCCCTCCTATATGACGGGAGAGACATCGGTATTCTTGATAGAGTGAGACCACGAAGTGCATGGTCATGCCCAAATGAGTCAATATAGGATATTAAGTTCATTTGATTTAGTGAGTCTACTTGGAGTTCAAGATTTAGATTGGTCAGAGGATGACACGGTCTATGCCTCACATTGATCAATCTAGATGTCTAGGATAGAAGGACACTTGTCATATTTTGTGAGGAGTCACAATTAGTAGTCACAAGGTGATGTCGGATCTCGACATTCTTATAACTTGGGTAGTAATGATGTATTGCTAGATACCGCTCATTACTTATGCTTCTAAATGAGTTTAGGGGCATTGCCAACGTTACAAGAACCTATTGGGTCACACACAAAGAATAAGTGGATGGAGATGAGGTTCATATGATGAACCAAAAAGTATTAGATTCATTTGATGAATCAAATTGGATTAAGAGTAATCCTAATTGGGCTAATTGAGTTGGACTCAATTTGATTCATGTGTTCAATGAGTCTAATTTAGATTATGACTCATTGAATCAATTTAATTAAATGAATCAGATTCATTATATTAAATTGGTTTGAATCAAATGGTTGGATTAGATCAACCATTAGAGAGATTAAGTCAAGTTTGACTTGACTTGAGAGGAAGAGTAAGAGTCAAGTTTGACTTGACCCTTTTGCCACATCATTAGTGAGTTGGTAAGATGTGGACCAATCATAAAGTGACACATCATCAAGAGAATGCCACCTAATGGAAGTTACATTCTCTCCTTTGCTTTAATGTGGCCGGCCACATTAATGAAGGGGGTTACACTTGGTGTGGCCGGCCACTAAGGGAGTAAAGAAAAGGTGAGAATTGATTCCATCTTCTCCAAGCTCTCTTCCTCAAGCTCTCCCTCTCCTCTTCTCTTGACCGAAATTTTTCAAGCAAGAAAGAAGGAGAATGTGTTTGAGTTTCATGAAGAAAAGGTAGAGTGATTGTCACATAGAATTCTCTTATCTATCTTTTCTTTTCCCAAATCCTACCCGAGAGCCCTAGAAAGTGCTAGCACACTTGGGGTACTCTCTTCTTCATCCTTAAGTGTTAGAAAACACCTCTTGTTCGTGTGGATATCACTAGAGAGTTGTCTACGTTGACAACTTCGAGATCCGGTGTACCGTTGGACGAGCGGGATTTGCGAGGGCACGCTTCAAAGGTATAAATGGTTTTCCTTTGTAGATCTACTGTAGATCGTAGTTTGAAACTCGTATTCATGTTTTCGAAATTTTTCTTCGCACGAGATCCAATGGCTAGGGTGATTCGGGGTTTCCGCGACGCGAAAACGCGGTTTTCGCGGCCCGAAAAATCCAACAGTGGTATCTGAGCCACGTGCGAAGCGAGTACGAGTTTAGATTCATATTTTTATGAAAAATATAGATATGTAAACATTCTGTGAATTTCCTAATTTTTATGATTTTATGGGTATTTTTCTCGTAAAAGCGAAGCACAAGTGTTTTTACACTTGTAGGCTTCGACTACCGAGAAGAATTTTCCGAAACGGCAATGTTTCGACCCAAATTGTTTTGGGACAGCGGACTTAGGCGCTATAGGATCGCTTAGGAGCAACTCGCGATGGTTAGATCGCGGGTAGGGGTACTGCCCCTAACCCCGCAAGGGGATTTGCTCCGCGATTGCGCCCGAAATCGCTAATCGGGACCGCCGGGAAAATTTACTCATAAAATCTGTAAAATTATGAAAAATTACAGAAAAATTATGAAAAATATATAATTTTGAATTATATATTATTTTTATGATAGTCATGGCCCAAAGACCCAATTCGATTGGACAATTGTGTTGTAATTCATAATACGGTCTGCGTGCCGTTATGTGATGTGCGTGCTTGTACTTTTATTATTATTTTTTTCTCGCGACCTGCGCGTCGTGCCTTTCTTTTATTCTGGTTGTAAATTAGATTTAGACTCGAATGTAACTCGAGTTTCAAAATTGTAATGTACAAAAATTGGAGCTATGGAAGGTCCACTCGAGACGGAGTTACGAGGAAGGCGCGAGCAACACAAGGTGGTCAAAAGGAAGGCGCTTGAGAAGTTGAGCTTAGGTTGACCATCCGATCTTCTCATTGGCTTGAGAAGATCGTAGTAGGGCCATGACTAATCATAAAATTTAATTAATTACTTATATGTATGTGATGCATGTTTAATTAAGTAGTTAATTAGTGCCTAGCGATTAGATTAGATCTAAATCGTGCACATGATGCACCCTTCGATTAGATTGGATCTATCGAGTATATGATACGCATCATCGTTTAGATTAGATCTAAAACGCATCGACTCGTAATGCCTACCATGCCGTGATACCTACCACTACCTCGATCGCATGCTGTTGTTGAATCTGCCAAAGCAGAGCAACACATACTATCTTGGTAGGGTACGGAGGGACAATCTTGGTCCCGCCTATCAACACATGGGTGAGTACAACTCAATTAGATTGAGTATTCCTAGTTAACTCGGTTGGATCGAGTATAACTATAGGCATTCTTCCAACAGTTGGAAAGATAGGTCAAAATCACATATATATTAACTCTCGGGCGTATTAGCCAAAGCTAACTCGAGTTTTAATATAAATGCGGATATTGAACCTATAAACAAGAGTTGCATAAAGATGTAATTGGTAATCGTTACCTACCAATCATACTAAGTCTTGGGCGTATTAGCCAAAGCTAACTCAAGGGTTAGTATGATATGGATCTTGTCCCACGTGAATTATAGAATTCAGTGGGAGCATCATTTAGTTAAAGGCCTAATTAAATGATTAAGAATATGATACTAATTTCTGCATTTATTTCTGTTGTAGAATTTCCATGACGTCGAATACGAACACCTTCTCTCTGCGATCTGTCCTTAAGAAGGACAAGCTCAACGGAGCAAATTTCCTGGACTGGTACAGGAACCTGAGAATAGTTCTCACCTAAGAACGTAAACTGTACGTTCTGGAGCAGCCCATTCCGGAGGCTCCTCCTGCCACTGCCACGCGACCAGACCGAGATGCTTACAAGAATCATCAAGATGACGCATTAGATGTGTCTTGTCTTATGCTCGCAACCATGAACTCAGAGCTTCAGAAGCAACATGAGTTGATGAGCGCTTACGATATGGTTGAACATCTTTGTCACCTATATCAAGGACAAGCAAGGCACTAGAAGAGGAACTCCAAAGAATACCTGGAAGATCTTAAGAAGAAGAGAAATAAGATTTCTACTTCAGGTATACATGTTATAGAAGTCAACCTCTCTATTTCTTCATCGTGGGTATTAGATACCGGATGTGCTTCGCACATTTGTACTAATGTACAAGCGCTGAGGAATAGCAGGGCATTGACGAAGGGTGAGATAGACCTACGAGTAGGCAATGGAGCACGGGTTGCTGCTATTGCTGTAGGAACTTACCAACATCTCTTCCCTCTGGGCTTGTACTAGAATTAAATGATTGTTGTTATGTGCCTGCCTTGACTAAGAACATAATTTCAGTTTCTTGTTTGGACAAGAAAGAATTTTCGTTTATAATAAAAAACAAATGTTGTTCCGTATATTTAAACGATATGTTCTATTGTAGTGCACCTCTGATAAACGGACTCTATATTCTAGATCTTGAGAGCCCTATCTATAACATAAATACCAAGAGGTTCAAGTCAAACGACATGAACCAAACCTACCTCTGGCACTGTCGCTTAGGTCATATAAATGACAAGCGCTTATCCCAGCTCTATAAGGATGATTTGCTGGACTCATTTGATTTAGAATTATATGAGATATGCGAGTCATGCCTATGAGGCAAGATGACCAAGACTCCCTTTAGTGGGCACAGCGAGAGAGCGACTGATTTGTTAGGACTCATACATAGTGATGTATGTGGCCCTTTCAATGTTGCTGCTAGAGGCGATTATAGGTACTTCATCACATTTACTGATGATTTCAGTAGATATGGTTATGTGTATTTGATGACACATAAGTCTGAATCCTTTGAAAAAGTTCAAAGAATTCAAGAATGAAGTACAGAACCAGCTTGGCAAGACTATTAAGATACTTTGATCAGATCGAGGTGGAGAATACCTTAGCCATGAGTTTCGTGACTACCTAGCTGAGTGTGGGATTCTATCCCAACTCACTCCTCCTGGAACACTACAGTGGAATGATGTATCCGAAAGGAGGAATCGTACCCTATTAGATATGGTACGATCTATGATGAGTCACACTGATCTTTCGACATACCTTTGGGGCTATGCTCTAGACACGGCAGCTTTTATACTCAACCGTGTTCCATCCAAGGCCGTGATTAAGACACATATAGGATATGGACTGGGAGAGATGCCCAGGTGTCTTTCATGAGGATTTGGGGTTGTGAGGCTTACGTTCGACGTCAAGTCTCAGACAAGTTAGGACCCAAATCCGACAAGTGCTACTTTATTGGATATCTTAAGGAAACTAAGGGATATTACTTCTACATTCCCAGTCAGCACAAGGTAGTTGTGGCAAAGACTGGGGTCTTTCTAAAAAGGAACTTTGTTTCTAGAAAGACTAGTGGGAGTGTGTTCGATCTTGAAGAAGTTCAAGATGCGAACAATAGCACTGATGCCTCGATGAAAATTGAACTGGAACCACAAAGTGTTGTGGATGATGTTGTTCCACAAGGAGTTGAGGAACAACAACCAGTTCAAGTAGACATACCTCTTCGCAGGTCTGATAGGTTACGTCGTCAGCCTGAGAGATACTCATTTCTCTTGTCTGACCATGATGACGTTGTGCTCATAGAGGATGAGCCTACCACCTATCAGGAAGCTGTGATGAGACCAGATTCCGAGAAATGGCTAGAGGCCATGAGATCCGAGATGGAATCCATGTACACCAACCAAGTATGGACTTTGGTTGATCCACCTGAAGGGGTAAAACCCATTGGGTGTAAGTGGGTCTTTAAGAGAAAGACTGATATGAATAGACTTATCTATAAGGGTCGCTTGGTAGCTAAAGGTTTCAAGCAGATTCATGGTATTGACTATGATGAAACCTTTTCTCCAGTAGCGATGTTTAAGTCCATTCGGATCATGCTTGCTATTGCAGCCTACCATGACTATGAGATATGGCAGATGGATGCCAAAATCGTGTTTCTGAATGGAAACCTACTCGAGGATATGTACATGACACAACCTGAGGGTTTTGTAGATCCACAACATACTAGCAGAGTATGCAAGCTGCATAGGTCCATTTATGGACTAAAGCAAGCTTCTCGGAGCTGGAATCTTCGTTTCGATGATGCAATCAAACAGTTTGGTTTCATCAAAAACGAAGATGAACCTTGTGTCTACAAGAAGGTTGTAGGGGGCATAGTTGTCTTCCTCATATTGTATGTGGATGACATACTACTCATTGGGAAGGACATCCCTATGCTTCAGTCTGTCAAGACTTGGCTAGGGAGTTGCTTCTCAATGAAGGACTTAGGTGAGGCATCCCGCATTCTAGGGATACAGATCTATAGAGATAGATCTAAGAGATTGCTAGGCCTAAGTCAGAGTACATACATTGACAAGGTACTCCTTCGGTTTGCCATGCAGAACTCCAAGAAGGGATTTCTGCCGATGTCACATGGCATGAGTCTTTCGAAGACTCAAGGTCCCTCTTCTAGAGAGGAGAGAGACCGCATGGATCAGATTCCTTATGCCTCAGCCATAGGATCGATCATGTACGCCATGCTATGTACTCAACCTGATGTCTCGTACGCTTTGAGCATGACGAGCAAATACCAGTCAGATCCAGGTGAAAGTCACTGGATAGCGGTCAAGAATATTCTTAAGTACTTAAGAAGGACTAAAGAATATTTCTTGATATATGGAGGCAATGATGAGCTAGCTGTAAAGGGTTACAGTGATGCTAGCTTCCAGACCGATCAGGATGATTATAGATCGCAGTCGGGGTTCGTATTTTGCATTAATGGTGGTCTTGTGAGTGGAAGAGTTGAGCGGGACATAGTATCGATTCTACGACGGTCGAGTATATTCGCATCGAGGCGTGAAAGGAGGCGATTTGGATTCAAGTTCATCATTGAACTTGGGGTGGTTCCTAGCATTGCTGACCCCATTGAGCTCTATTGTGACAACAATGGAGCTATAGCACAGGCAAAGGAACCTCGCTCACACCAGCGGACCAAACACATACTACGGCGCTTCCATCTCATTCGAGAGATTATCGAGAGAGGAGATGTGAAGATTTGCAGAGTACCTACAGAGGCTAACATCGTAGATCCCTTGACCAAGGCTTTGGCACAGAGGAAGCATGATGGTCACACTAAGTCATTTGGGCTTAGAGCCTACACTGATTGGCACTAATGCTAGTGGGAGATTGTTAGCTAGAGCCCTAGAGCCAATCATTTGATGATTGTAATTTGGACTTATTGTATCATATTCTATATAAATAAAGGCATTTGGATTTTGGTTATTATACTTACTTGTATTGGTGCCAAATAAACTAAGTATAATAATGTCCTTGAGTAGAGGGTTCTCACCTATATCAATCGGTTAGTTGAACCGATAGTGAGATGATATAGGGAACACTGCTCTTAATCATTCCTAGTCGAGTATTAACATTCAGGGACAATGTTAATGCAATAAGACTAGCATGTAGGTCAATTCGATAACTTGATCTCACAAGTCATGGATATAGAGATATCAAGTTGACACATGGGTATAAATTAGAGAATGTATACTGAATGACCCGCCATGAGAAAGTATCATGGATCGTTATATGAGTGTCATATACTTTCTCATGTGGCTATTAGTATGACTACTAGTCCTTAGACCTGAAGTCACCATAGATCCCTACATAAGGAGTTATGTACTTTGGTTTCGTCAAACGTCACCCGTAACTGGGTGGACTATAAAGGCGATTACTGGGTATATAACAAATTATGCAGAGGGATGTGAGTGATGTAGATGGGATCTATCCCTCTTATATAGGAGAGACATCGGTATTCTTGATAGAGTGAGACCACGAAGTGCATGGCCATGCCCAAATGAGTCAATATAGGATATTAAGTTCATTTGATTTAGTGAGTCTACTTGGAGTTCAAGATTTAGATTGGTCAGAGGATGACACGGTCTATGCCTCACATTGATCAATCTAGATGTCTAGGATAGAAGGACACTTGTCATATTTTGTGAGGAGTCACAATTAGTAGTCACAAGGTGATGTCGGATCTCGACATTCTTATAACTTGGGTAGTAATGATGTATTGCTAGATACCGCTCATTACTTATGCTTCTAAATGAGTTTAGGGGCATTGCCAACGTTACAAGAACCTATTGGGTCACACACAAAGAATAAGTGGATGGAGATGAGGTTCATATGATGAACCAAAAAGTATTAGATTCATTTGATGAATCAAATTGGATTAAGAGTAATCCTAATTGGGCTAATTGAGTTGGACTCAATTTGATTCATGTGTTCAATGAGTCTAATTTAGATTATGACTCATTGAATCAATTTAATTAAATGAATCAGATTCATTATATTAAATTGGTTTGAATCAAATGGTTGGATTAGATCAACCATTAGAGAGATTAAGTCAAGTTTGACTTGACTTGAGAGGAAGAGTAAGAGTCAAGTTTGACTTGACCCTTTTGCCACATCATTAGTGAGTTGGTAAGATGTGGACCAATCATAAAGTGCCACATCATCAAGAGAATGCCACCTAATGGAAGTTACATTCTCTCCTTTGCTTTAATGTGGCCGGCCACATTAATGAAGGGGGTTACACTTGGTGTGGCCGGCCACTAAGGGAGTAAAGAAAAGGTGAGAATTGATTCCATCTTCTCCAAGCTCTCTTCCTCAAGCTCTCCCTCTCCTCTTCTCTTGACCGAAAGTTTTCAAGCAAGAAAGAAGGAGAATGTGTTTGAGTTTCATGAAGAAAAGGTAGAGTGATTGTCACATAGAATTCTCTTATCTATCTTTTCTTTTCCCAAATCCTACCCGAGAGCCCTAGAAAGTGCTAGCATACTTGGAGTACTCTCTTCTCCATCCTTGAGTGTTAGAGAACACCTCTTGTTCGTGTGGATATCACTAGAGAGTTGTCTACGTTGACAACTTCGAGATCCGGTGTACCGTTGGACGAGCGGGATTTGCGAGGGCATGCTTCAAAGGTATAAATGGTTTTCCTTTGTAGATCTACTGTAGATCGTAGTTTGAAACTCGTATTCGTATTTTCGAAATTTTTCTTTGCACGAGATCCAATGGCTAGGGTGATTCGGGGTTTCCGCGACGCGAAAAAGCGGTTTTCGCGGCCCGAAAAACCCAATAGTGGTATCAGAGCCACGTGCGAAGCGAGTACGAGTTTAGATTCATATTTTTATGAAAAATATAGATCTGTAAACATTCTGTGAATTTCCTAATTTTTATGATTTTATGGGTATTTTTCTCGTAGAAGCGAAGCACAAGTGTTTTTACACTTGTAGGCTTCGACTACCGAGAAGAATTTTCCGAAACGGCAATGTTTCGACCCAAATTGTTTTGGGACAGCGGACTTAGGCGCTATAGGATCGCTTAGGAGCAACTCGCGATGGTTAGATTGCGGGTAGGGGTATTGCCCCTAACCCCGCAAGGGGATTTGCTCCGCGATTGCGCCCGAAATCGCTAATCGGGACCGCCGGAAAAATTTACTCATAAAATCTATAAAATTATGAAAAATTACATAAAAATTATGAAAAATATATAATTTTGAATTATATATTATTTTTGTGATAGTCATGGCTCAAAGACCCAATTCGATTGGACAATTATGTTGTAATTCATAATACGACCTGCGTGTCGTTATGTGATGTGCGTGCTTGTACTTTTATTATTATTTTTTTTCTCGCGACCTGCGCATCGGGCGGAGGTAGAGAAGCTTCTGGAGGCCGGCCACATAAGGGAAGTACAATTCCCGAGTTGGCTTGCAAATGCGGTTCTGGTCTCCAAGCCGGGCAACAAGTGGAGAGTCTGCATCTATTTCCGGGACTTGAACAAGGCATGCCCGAAGGACTTTTACCTCCTGCCTCAGATCGATCAACTGGTGGACTCCACGGCCGGGTGTGAGCTGATATGCATGCTGAATGCATACCAAGGCTACCATCAAGTGTCGCTCATCCGAGAAGACCAGGAGAAGGTCAGCTTCGTCACGGCGGACGACACCTACTGCTACAATGTAATGTCGTTCGGGGTGAAGAACGCAAGAGCCACCTACCAGCGTCTGATGAACAAGGTCTTCAGGGAGCAGATCGGATGCAACTTGGAAGTGTACGTGGATGACATACTTATCAAATCCTTCCGGACGGCCGATCTCTATGTGGATGTGGAGGAGACCTTCCAAACATTAAGAAGATATGGCGTCAAGCTTAATCCTCAGAAGTGTCTGTTCGGAGCGAAAGGCGGGCGCTTCCTGGGTTACATCGTGACCGAGCGGGGCATAGAGGCGAACCCCAGCAAGATAAAGACATTACAAGACATGCCACCTCCCAGAAATCTTCGAGAGGTACAACGTCTCACCGGTCGGATAACGACACTGTCAAGGTTTATCTCTAAGATCGCCGACCGGAGCCTGCCATTCTTCAAGATTCTCCGTAAAGCCACCAAGTTTCAATGGGACGAGGAGTGCGATCGGACATTCGAGGAACTGAAGACTTACCTGAATTCCTTACCTGTGTTAGCAAAACCGGCCGTAGGTGAGCCACTCCGCATTTATTTATCTTCAACTGAGCATGCTGTGGTCTCAGCATTAGTAAGGCCGAGCGGCGAGGAACAGCCTGTATACTTTTTAAGCCATATCTTAAAGGATGTTGAGTCTCGCTACACCGGTCTCGAGAAGTTGGCCTTCGCCTTGGTCCTTGCCACTCGGAGGTTGCACCCTTACTTTTTGGCGCACACCATTATTGTGATGACGAACAACCCATTGGCAAGGGTACTCCTGAACCCTGAAGCATCCGGACGACTCATCAAGTGGACAACGGAACTTAGCGAATTCGACATCTAATATCAACCCCGCGCGACGATCAAGGCACAGTCCTTGGCAGATTTTGTGACTGAGGTACAAAAGCCCGAGCCTGAAGCTACATGAAAAATATATGTGGACGGATCGTCCACTCGGCTCGGAAGTGGAATTGGGATCCTGTTACTTTCGCCTCAGGGAGAGCGGATGCATTTGTCCGTCCGGCTGGACTATCGGGCAACAAATAATGAGGCAGAGTACAAAGCCCTCATAGCCGGATTGCAGGCCTCACGGCATGTTGGAGCCAGCCGGGTAGTGATTCACTCAGATTCCCAACTAGCCGCTCAACAACTCATGGGTGCCTTCGAGATAAACAATGCAAGACTCAGGTTGTACGCGGAGGCTTTTGAAAAACTCAAAACTAGCTTCACCAAGGTGATGGTCCAAAAGATACCTCGAGCGGAGAACCAGGCGGCAGATGAATTACCAAAGCTCGCAAGCTTGATATCGCCGGTCGTCATCCAGCAACCAATCGAGCAAGTGTCCTTGGTAGCGCATATAGACCAGATGGAAGGCCTCACATTCCCGAGCGATTGGAGAACAGCCATCATGGAGTTTCTGCGCTCAGGGGCCACACCGTCCGATCGTGACGAAGCTCAGCTACTAAGGAGGAGAGTCGGCCGGTTCACGCTCATCGGAGATCAACTTTACAAAAAGGCGTTCTCCCGACCTCTGCCGAAGTGTGTCAGTTCGGAAGACGCCGAGTACATTCTCCAGGAGGTACACCAAGGATCTTGCGGAGGTAATCTCGGCGACCGATCTCTGGCTAGAAAGATCCTGCTGGCCGGCTTCTAGCCAACTCTGCATGAGGACGCCGCTCGGTCCGTCGCAACATACATTTCTTGTCAGAAGTACCATAGTTGTTCTCATAGGCTGATGAAGGAAATGAAAACGTCCATAGTATCCTGCCCGTTCGACCAGTGGGGCATGGACATCGTAGGACCCTTCCCTATGGCGACCGGACAACGAAAGTTCCTATTGGTGGCAGTTGATTACTTCTCCAAGTGGGTGGAAGCCGAGCCGTTGGACAAGATAACCGAGCAGATGGTCAAGAAATTCATCTGGCAACACATCATCTGTCGGTTTGGCATCCCGCGTCGGCTCGTGTCGGACAACGGGTGATAGTTCGTCGAAAAGTAGCTCGAGACATGGTGCAAGGGATATGGCATTGAGCAGCACTTCACGTCTGTGGCGTATCCCCAAAGCAATGGTCAAGCCGAAGTAGCCAACCGGGAGATCCTCCGAATTCTTCGGGCTCGACTCAACCACATGGGAGGAAGCTGGGTGGACGAGCTGCCGGGAGTCTTATGGGCCATCCGCACGACCCCTAAGGAGGGAACGGGAGTAACACCGTTCCACCTGGTGTATGGAGGCGAGGCGGTCGTCCCAGTCGAAGTCGGCGTAGAGTCCGTCTGGATCCAGAACTACGACGAGGATAATTCCGAGCGGAGGCAGCTAGAATTGGACTTGATCGACGATGAACGAGCCAAAGCATCCGTCCGGCGGATGACCTATAGGCAGAGAATGAAGCAGAACTACAACCGTCGCGTGATTCCCCGAGCATTCCAGGTGGGTGACTTGGTCTGGAAGAAAGTGAAGTCGGTCGAGGACGTAGGCAAGCTGGAGGCTCCCTGGGCAGGACCCTTCAAAGTCGTCGAGAAGCTCCGATCGGGAGCCTACTATTTGGAGGATGAGGATGGACGACAGCTGGATAGGCCATGGAGTGCAAACCACTTCCAGCCCTATCGGGCTGGATGAAAGGTGCGCCGATGTAATATATTTCATAAATATTTCGTTCGGATGTATCCTTTGGCTGCAGGAATGAAAGTTATAAGAACAAAGCAAAGGCATGAGCATTGTGCGTCCATCGGATAGCTGTATATAGGCTCGATGGTGAAGACCCCGTGCCGTTCGGCCGGGCGTATATTATCTGAGTCATAGGCTCGATGGTGAAGACCCCGTGTCGTTCGACTGGGCATATATTATCCAAGCTGTAAGCTCATTATTGAAGACCGTCGAGCAGCGACGTTAAATCTTAGAATCGAACCGGCGACTATAAACCCTTCGGCCTGAAGACCGTCGAGCAGTGACGTTAAATCTTAGAGTCGAACCGGCGACTATAAACCCTCCGGCCTGAAGACCGTCGAGCAGCGATGTTAAATCTTAGAGTCGGACCGGCGACTATAAACCCCCCGGATTGAAGACCGTCGAGTAGCGACGTTAAATCTTAGAGTCGAATCGGCGACTATAACCCCCCCCGACTTGAAGACCATCGAGCAACGACGTTAAATCTTAGAGTCGAACCGGCGACTATAAACCCTCCGGCCTGAAGACCGTCGAGCAGCGACGTTAAATCTTAGAGTCGAACCGGCGACTATAAACCCTCCGGCCTGAAGATCATCGAGCAGCGACGTTAAATCTTAGAGTCGGACCGGCGACTATAAACCCCCCGGATTGAAGACCGTCGAGCAGCGATGTTAAATCTTAGAGTCGAATCGGCGACTATAAAACCCCCGGCTTGAAGACCGTCGAGCAGCGACGTTAAATCTTAGAGTCGAACCGGCGACTATAAACCCCCCGAATTGAAGATCGTCGAGCGGCGACGTGAAACTCTAGAGTCGGACCGGCGACTATAAACCCCCCGGCTTGAAGACCGTCGAGCGGCGACGTTAAATTCTAGAGTAGGACTGACGACTATAAACCCCCCAGAAGGTAGCGTCGCGTTGAAGCACTTCAGCGAGACATTAGCAGAGAATCCATGAAAAAAGGGAGAGTCGTTGGACCGATCGGCGCATTAAAGGGAAACGCTAAGCGAACAGCTCATAGAAATCCCTAGTGGAAGGTCGTCTGACTGATCGACGCCATAAAGGGAAATACTAGGTGAAAAAGCTCAAAGAAAGCCCAAGCAGAGGGGAAGGTCGCTTAATCGGATGGCGAAATTTAAAAATACCCTGCGGGAAAAAGGTCGACCGACCGGTCGGCGCCGTTAGAAGAAACACTCGAAATAAAAGGATAACAGAGCAAAGGTGGGCATTCCAAAATTACATTTAAAATATCGTCGACAGAGAGCGACGTTACGGATGCCATTCATCGAAGCAAGGCCATTTAAGCCGACCAGGAGAAATATGGAAAAAAGCAAGTCTTCATTACAGGAAAGGCCATTAGAGCCGGTCGGAGTAATTACAAGAAACACTTCATTCAAGGACGTCAAAGACTGGCTCGGGAATAAGCTCCAGCAGCCCGGCCAGATCCGGGGGAGGGATAGAAGCCGTCTCCGGAAGTTGGCCCTTTGCCTTCAAGTACGTTGTTGTAGCTTTGATGGCTTCTTCAAAAGAAAGGACCAGCAGATCGCTGAACTTGTTGCCAAAGTCTTCCGACCGGAAGTAGTTGTGCCTCATCGCTGCAAAGCGCCCTGGTTCGCCGTCTTGATATTCTTTGAAAGTGGCTCAGGCGACGGCTAAGGCATCTTGGAGATCTTTAATGTCTCCTCGCAGTTTAGCTTCAGTCGCCGATCGACCCTCTTGCTTAGCAGAAAGCAGATCGGCTAACTCCTGGACGCGCTGTTCCAGCGTTCGGGCCTGCTGATTTTTGGCCTCTAAATCGGAAATGGCTGCATTCTTCCTATTGGTAGCCAGCTTCATCTCCCGATCGTGCGACTTGACTTGGGCCTCAAGGCCGGCTACCCTGGTCTCCAAACCAGAAGACTTGTGTCGTTCGGCCTGCAATAGTTTCTCCGATTTACTCAGCTCGGCTCGGAGTGTCGCATATGATGGGCCCTGAGCTGGCGCCCCTCCAGAAATTTGAAGCTTTTTCAATTCTTCTTCTAGGGCGACCAGGCGATTGCTGACCGCAATATTTTCCACCCAGTACTGTTCGGACGGAATAATGTCAAAAACCAAGATTAAGCATAAAGTAGGTTAAAGGGCATATCCTGGTTGCTTGCTGCATATGGCTATCGCCGAGCTGTCCGGGGGTCATCAGGGCAACACGAGCCCTCGCATCTTCCCATTCTTTGGCGAGCGGTCCTCGGATGGTGATTTGATGTTCCGGAGCAGTTGGCTGATCGGCGGCCAAAAGGAACTCTTCTGTGGGAAGATGGAGGACGACCTTGATCGTTCGGCGTCCGCTCGGATCGGATTGAGAAGAGGTGGATCGACCTGATGACTCGCCAAGCGGAGCAGAGGCTATTCCTGAGCGCCTAAGTCGGAGACGAACCCGGGGCAGGGAGCTAACGGGTCTTGCTTTGAGGGAGGCCGCTGGTTGGTCGAGCTGGGAAGGAGTGCGGTCCGAAGAGATGGCCTCGGTTGAAGCAGGAACCGGGTTGACCGCTTCAAAAGGGGCGTCAACTGGCTCGATCATCGGTTCCACAATTATGAGATCCGTTCAGCGCCGCTTACGAGTTATCAAGGGGGAGTCGCCGGCCGACTGCCCCGCGTCTTCGGAGGTAGGCTGACCAGCCAATGATATAGCATCGCCGATCGCTCCGGTTGCAGGGATCCGACCGGTAGACTCGCGGGCTTCTGTTAGGGTTTCTTCGCTCTCGCCCTCATGCGAGCCGACCGGCACGATCCCCAGATCGTCCATCTCTTTAGCCGCTGCTGCTTCTATTTCGGCAGCCTTCAATTTCATCCGCTCGGTAGCCTTGGTACGCCACATGATTTCACTTGCATAAAAGAAGAATAAATCAGTTAGACCAAAAGGAGTGGGGACCGAGAAAACACTTACCCATGCTGCTCGGAAGCTTCGTTCGGATCGGGCTCAATCCGAATATGTATAGCACCCCCTCGTGAAGTAACTTATTGATGCTGAACCTTTGGCCGGCTAACAGATTGGCTGCATGAAGGTAATCTGGCTGGCTCGGCACAGTAGTATGCCATTGGGTACGGAAGGAGGGTCGTTCGGGAAGGCGAAGGTAAAAATAATTTTCCTTCCAGTGCTTGTTCGAGGTCGGCATCTTATCGAAGAAGACAAGACCGATCCGAGATTGGAAGAGAAAAGTACCCCACTCGGATTGTTTGGGATAGTAGAAGTAATGAAAAATTTTGGGGACTAAGGGAATGTCGTGCAGCTTGAAAAGGATTACTACGCCGCACAACAACCTAAAAGAGTTGGGGACAAGTTGGCCGAGCGGGATGCGGAAATAATTACAAACCTCACGGATAAAGGGATGTAGAGGGAAGCGCAGACCGGCCACAAATTGGTTGCGAAAGAAGCAGACGGTGCCGGTCGGCGGATTGTGGGGCCGATCGGAAGAGGTGGCCAAAGATAGTCTATGGTCAGGAGGAAGTTCAAATTCGTTAAGGAAGCGTCCCGCGTCGTTCTCGTCAAACCGGCTTACCATGGTCATATACCATAGGCCAGGAGAGGGATCAGAAGGCTGCGAAGTGCTAGCCATCGCCGGAACAGTACCAAGGAGTAAAGGACCGAGGAAAGAAGAATGAAAGGGTCGACGGAGGAGACCGAAACTATATTGCACGGATGCAAAGACCACCAGAAGGGAGAAAGCGGAAAAAAGTAGTGATAAAAGAAGGCTTACTGGGAACAAAGCGTGAAGGAGGAGGTCGAAAGTTCGTCGGAGCACCGAGACAAGCGAGTGTCGGGAAGCTGGGCACGAGAGAAGCACCAAAGGCACGAAGACAGGAACGATGGAAGAGAAATCTGCGTCGGCGCTTCATAAACCCCGGACTCGGTCCACCACGACCGTCCGATCCAGGTCATCGGAACAAACGTTAGCATCGAACCGTCAGATTTGAACCGACGACTGTCCAATCAAAGCTGACGCCCTCGCCGTACGATAACGGCGGATTTGCCAAGTGGTGATCAGCGATTGGGCGGCATTTAATGAGCGACATTACTCGCGCGTGGGCAGCTTAATGAGGGTTGGCACGAATTTCGAGGAGATCCGCCGACTCCGACCATCCTTCGGAGTGGTAGCGTAACAAGCGGCAAATAGAAATCAAAACTACCAAGGCACAGCTATTTACTCGCCGTTCAGTTGGATGGACCTCCCAAGAGCCGAACGGAGGTACACTTTCAAGAGTGACAGAGTGGATGTCACTCGATCAAACTCATGGTCCAGTCAGTCGGACTTAGCGCCTCCTTCAACTAGACTTGAGGGGGAGGCATGTGATCCGGTGATAAGGACGGGGGACCCTCGTTGGTGGAAGGTCAACGACACGTGGAGGTCAAAAGTCAAGAGATTCAACCCTGAGACCCGGCCGACCGGGCGAAGCAGGCCGACCGACCGGACTAAGAGGGCCGACTGACCGGGAATCCCCCGAGCCGAATGAAAGACAACCCGACTAGGGGTCGGGTTTCCGATGCTCAAGGTAAAAAGGTTTCAGGGCCGAGCAGGCTGTCCGTTCGGCCGGGGCACAAGGCAACACAGGCAGGAGCAGTCTCATCCGAGCATACGACCGAGGCAGAAGTGATATGCCTGCCGAGCGGCCTAACCGCTCGGCCTTGGAACAGATAGGAGACGCAAGAGGACAAAGGAAACAGGGGATAACATCATCCTCAAGACGTCTATCGCCGACAAGTAGCAGAGTTGGCGGCCGAGCCGTACACAAGATCATACGGCGGAAGCTTCCACCGTCACATCTGGGATATGCTCGGATGATTGCGGAATGGTGTCAGAAGTGCTTTTTTGACACGAGCTTGTTAAGATATGTTTGGGGAAGCGTGCATGCATCGAGAAGCGTGCCCGCATCTCCCCGGGGTCATATATAAGGCCCCCCAGGCGTCGACGAAGGTATGCGCAAATCTTTACTGTAGCCACATTATGCTGCCTCTCTCATTGCCTGACTTGAGCGTCGGAGGGCTGTCGCCGGGAAACCCCTCCCGGCTTGGCTTCTTTGCAAGTTCGCCGGAGAGCTACGCCACCAGTCGGAGACAGCGAAGCATGTCATGTCCCCAGCGTCCGTCGACTCAGCGCTCGGACAGGATCAGGTTACATCTAATATTTTTATATCAATTATTTATTAAGCAACTAAAAGTAATATATATATATATATATTACCGTCGATCTAAGCTCCTGCTCTGATCCGGCTGGATTCTGGCGCCGATCGTGCCGATGGCGATCCCTTTGGGTTCACCTTCCCTAAGAGTTATAGTATTGATCGGGGTGGCGGCCTTCGGCCGTCGACGGTGGACTGGGACGATGTGTGGACACGGGGACAGGGAGATTTGGGGACAGAGGATTTGATTTCCTTGCCACTAGTTGTCACTGTACATCGATGAATCGCTCAGGCCGAACCGTAGACAAACCTCGGCCGGATCATGGTCAGATTCCGATTGGATCGTGACCGAATTCTGGACTGATCAAGGCCATAATCCTACCACGATTGCGGTAGCTAACGTCGCCCGTGATCGTGGCCATTTACGGTCAGATTTTAGCTGTAATCCGGTCGCAATTCGACTGCGAACCAACCGGGGTTCGACTCCGGCCAAATGTTGGCTAGAATCCTGGCCAGAATCCCAACCAGAATCCGTTCGGAATCAAGTCGCGATCACAACCTCTAGCATTGCGGCTGGATCACGACCAATTACAGTTTGATTACGACTGTAATCCAGCCGCAATCCAACCACAAATCGGTTGGGTCTGGCACCGGTCCGACAATAGTCGAAGTTCGACAACGATCGAGGTTCGACAGTGGCCGAGGTCTGATAGCGACCGGATTTCGGCCATAATTGCATTGGATCACTACCAAAATCTATCCAGAATTTAATCGTGATCCCCTTGGGTTCACCTTCCCCTCAGGCTATAGTTTAAGCCAAGATAAGTGGCAAGAGGTCGCTAGTGGTGGATGGGTGGTTGAGGGTCGAGTGGGTGGGCATCTGGCGGCAGATAGGTGCAGCAGGCACAAGGTGCATGAGCAGGAGTCAAGCAGTCCCCTCAGATGGGTCTAGTAGCTAGCGCATGAGGTGTTGCCATAATGAGGTCTGAGGTTCGTATCTCGGCAAAGCTGAGGTAAATACCTCCCTTATGTACTAGTCACTATTCCAAAGGCTAGTAGCTGTCCGTAATTTACCTCCTCCGTGTTGGTCTTGGGACGAACTGACGAGGATGCTAGGGACAAGCATATTCACCTTTTACCATAATGAGCAGAGTCAAGAATCGTGCACAGTCACACACATGGTGGAAGCGCAGGGAATCGAATATCTCTATATATAAATAGAGTTATCTCTTAAAATTCCTTATGATATATCATTGATATTATATTTTGCTTTTGAATGTTTGATTATTAAAAATTATTAATGTTTGATTGTAAAAAGTTTTAAATGTTTGATTGTTAAAAATATATATTATTAATAGTTTCTTTATAAATTTATGTCAACAAAGTAAATATTTATGTGTAACTATATAAAATCAAGTTGTTTTATAAAATAAAAAAAATATATAAAGTTTTAAATATTTGATTATTTAAAAAAAAATATTATTAATATTTTTTTTATAAATTCTTTTCAATAAAGTAAATATTTTATTTATAATTTCCTTTTATATAGATAGACCTAATAATTTGGATGCATGTTTATATAGTAAAATAGAGTTGTCTGGATATATCATTCATGTTTAACTATAGAAAGCTTTAAGGGTACGTTTGGTTTAAGTTATCATGTATAACTTTGATTATGTGATTATCAGGTAATCACATAACCAAGGTTATGGGGAATAAAACATAACCAAATGTTGTTTGGTTCAACCTAGGTAATGCAACAAAAACTTGTTTGTTTGAAGGTTTTAATGAATACATTAGTTTAATATTTTACCGTATTACCCTCAGTTACAAAATCAACTATACATATTATTATTATTATTATTTATTTTTTTATGTTTTTTACTTTTCTTTTTCTTGTATATTTTTTTTACTTTTTTATGTGTTTTTTTTAATGTTTTTATATTTTTTATATTATTTATATTTATATTTGTTTACATTTTTAAAATTTTAATTTTTATTTATTTATTTTATTTTTTAATTTTTAAAATTTTTAAATTTTTATAAATTTTTTATTTTTAAAATTTTTTAATTTTTTAAAATTTTTTTAATATTTTTAAAATTTTTAAATTTTTTAAATTTTTTAAAATTTTTAATTAAAGAAAAAAATAATTTTTTTAAAAATTTTAAAATTTACATTTTTATTTTTTAACATTTATAATTTTTTAAAATTTTTTATTTTTTAAAATTATTTATTTTTAAAAATTTTAAAAATTTTTAAACATTTTTTTATTTTTTTACATATTTTCTCTTTTTTCCATGTTTTTCCTTATCGGAGGGTATTTTTGGTAAAAAAAGTTCGTTAACCTCGGAATCAAGAAAAACCTTAGGGGTGCGTTTGGTTCGGGGTTATTCTTGATAACCTTAGTTATCCATCCAAGGTTATCAACAAAAACCTTGTTTGGTTTAGGTATTCAATGATTCCCAAGTAATGTTCCATGCCCGACACGTCAGCAAAAGGGTCATGCAGCCCGGAATCGGAAAACCTCAGAAAACTAAGGTTTTTGTTGATTCCGGGGTTAACGAATTTTTTTTACCAAAAATACCCTCCGATAAGAAAAAACATGAAAAAAAAGGAAAAAATATAAAAAAAATATTAAAAAAATGTAAAAAAATAAAAAATGTTTTAAAAATTTTAAAAAAATTAAAAAATTATAAAAATTAAAAAATTTAAAATTTTGTAAAAATTTAAAATTTTGTAAAAAATTTAAAAAATTAAAAAAATATATAAAAATTTTAAAAAATTAAAAAAATATATAAAAATTTAAAAAATTAAAATAAAATTAAAAATAAAATAAATAAATAAAAATTAAAATTTAAAAAATGTAAAAAAATATAAATATAAATAATATAAAAATATAAAAACATTAAAAAATAAAAAAATACATAAAAAAGTAAAATAATATACAGGAAAAAAAAAGTAAAATAACATTAAAAAATAAATAATAATAATAATAATAATAATAATATTATTATTATTATTATTATGTATAGTTGGTTTTATAACTGAGGGTAATATGGTAAAATATTAAACTAGGGTATTCATTAAAACCTTCAAACAAACAAGTTTTTGTTGCATTACCTAAGTTGAACCAAACAACATTTGGTTATGTTTTATTCCCTATAACCTTGGTTATGTGATTACCTGGTAATCACATAACCAAGATTATATATGATGACTTGAACCAAACGCACCCTAGGGGGCGTTTGGTTTGCGTTTTCCACGCTGTTTTCTGTTTTCATTTTTTGAGAAAATGGAAAACGCGTTTGGTTTGTATTTTTCACGTTCATTTTTAAGAAAATGTGAGAGCGTTTTCTAAGAAAACGAAAAACGCGGAAAAGTCATTTTCTGAAAAACGAAAAACGTGCGTTTTTCAGAAAACGAAAATGAAAATGGGGCAAACCAAACGCCCCCTTAGTTTTCTGAGGTTTTCCGATTTCGGGCTGCATGACCCTTTTGCTGACGTGTCGGGCATGAAACATTACTCGGGAATTATCGAATACTTAAACCAAACAAGGTTTTTATTGATAACCTTGAATGGATAACCAAGGTTATCAAGAATAACCCCGAACCAAACACACCCTAAATGTTTGAGTATTAAAAATTGATATATCATCGATATATTTTTTTAAAAAATTCTTATCAACAAAGTAAATATTTATTTATGACTTCAATTTCTATAAATTTGTGACTATATAAAAGCCGAGTTATTTACTAAAAGTAGAAATTTTATAAAAAATTTAAAGGAAATTACCTTTAATTCCCATGTAAGCTTAAATATTTGCATTCAGTACCTGTGTTAGTATAAATTTGTTTCTGATACCTAATCAAATCAGTTTATCTGTTTCAGCTCCCTAACCTTGGCAAAATTATCATATTGCCCTCATTTTAAAATGCACAATTGCTCCTTTCTCTCCCAACGTCCGACGCATCACTCCGCAACTCCAAACCTCAGCGACGCACTCCTTGACTTCGTGCCTAAACCATCTCCATCGACATTGAAGGCAAAACTCAGAGAGGCGGTAAAATCCGACTAAACTATCTTAAATTCTTAAATCACCGGTAAGTAAAATTTGTGTGCCCTAGATTCGACTAATTTTTTATTCCTTTGTGAAAAATCGAAACTTTAGTTCATAGGTATTTTCGATTTTATGAGGTTGAAGTTCAATGAAATTATATTTAGGTGTTTGCATTGCAATTTTATGAATGAATTTGTATTGCATCTTTTTCAATTCAAGAAATGTGAGATATGTGTAAATTTTGTAGTGATTATCAATAAATTGAGTAATGTACTCAATTTAAGCACTTTGATGCCCAAAATCTGTAGGGTTGTACTTTAGGATATGAATGGGTAAATTGTTATAATTATTGGTGTTGTCCATTCTACTGGCTTGGTTTTGATGTTTGAATTGCATTTTATGAGTGTATTTGTGTTTTATCTTCTTCAATTGAAGAATTGAAAGATAGATGTTAGTTTTGGTATTGATTATCAATAAATTGAATAATATACTCAATTTAAGCGCTTTAATGCCTAAAATATTTAGGATTTGTACTTTAGGGTATGAATGGGTAAATAGTTCAAATTTTTGATGTTGTCCAATCTGCTAGCTAGAATAAAATTAGTTCTGATGTTCAAATTGTAATTTTATGAGTCTGTTTGTGATTTATCTTCTTCAATTAAAGAATTAAAAAATAAATGTTACTTTTGTGTACTGATTAGCAAAAAACTGAATAATGTACTCAATTTAAGCATTTTGATGCTCATATTTTTCATGACTTGTACTTTATGGTATGAATTATAAATTGTTCTTGTTGTTTAAGTGTGGTTGATTTTGGTAGTTTGAATAAAAATGTGTTCTGGATTGTTCTAATTGCAACATGTTTTATGAATGTGTTTGTGTTTTATCTTCTTCAATTGAATGATTGAATGAGATATGTAGTTGTTGTGTAGTAATTGTCAATAAACTTAATAATATACTCAATTTAAGCACTTTAATGCTTATATTTTCCATGGATTATAGTTTATGGTATAAATTGTTAAGTAATTTATTTTTATACAGAAAATGGGAAAGAAAACTAGTGCTATTAAAATAAAGGAGGTTAAGGGGAAATATATGGAGAAGAGCAAGAGCAAAAGTAGCAAACAATCATGTTCGCATTGTTCACCAACATATTTCAAAGCTATGTTGGATGAAGTGTTACCCAATTTGAGTAACAAGCAAAAAGAGAGGATCAAAAGCGCTCCACTCGCTCCATGGCTTGAGATTCTTGAGATGTCAATTAGTAGTACCAGAATAAATTTAGTATTAAACACATTCCAACAATCTTCGAATTCTTTCTTCTTTGATGACAACATTGTAGTTCCATTCATATTAATTGAGTTTTACATCATCCTTGGTTTGGCCTATGTGGGGCAACCTATTGATTTGGATGTTGGCATGGAGTCCAAATTTATGGCTCGACTATTTGAAAGAAAAGTCGACAACATAAATAGGACTACAATTCATGATAAAATGCTTGTATTAGCTGGATCAGAGAAGGATTCTGAAGTGGATGATTTTGTTAGGCTATTCATTTGTCTTTTGTTTAATTGTATTATTTTTCTGTTGGTAAACTATTCTACTCCTCAATTTATTATGTCCTATATGTTGGATCGAAAGAGCTAGAGGGGGGGGGGGGGGGGAATAGCGCTCGTGACTTTCACTTTCATTTCTAAAAACTTAACGAGTAAACGCAGCGGAATAATAACACAAATACACAGAAAAGACACCATGGATTTTTTTTACTTGGCTCGGAGCTTGGGACGACTCCAACTTCAAGGCTCACGCTCGTTGAGAGTTTACTTTGGGCAATCACTATAAGCTCACAAAGTATTACAAAGAGGATACAATAATTCAATTGCAGTAAGAAAATATACCAACAACTTTAAGAACAGTAAATTCGAAGCTTCAAGTCATCGGTGTCTTACTACAGCTTTATTGAATGGTCTTTTAAGCAGTGCACGGAAGATGGATCACGTTTCCGTTGTTGTTCCTTGCTGTTGCTCGAGACCTGCTTATAAAGCTCATGGAGGGCGCCTCCAACACCATGGAGGGTGCTCTCATCCGTGCCGAATCCGCAGCGTGGATGAGCTCTGAAGAAGTCGCCTCTTATCCGTCAGAGGGTGCCCTCAACCCCCATGAGGGAGCCCTCGCGCCAAGGTCCAGGGCGCCCTCGCGCCAGTGCCCAGGGTGCCCTCACTCCTTGCAGCGAGGTTGCTTCTCCAAGTTCACTTCCTGCAAAATATGTTAGTCCAACATACCCTGTAAAACAAAGTTAGGATAATATAGCCATAAAAGAATTTGACAGTCATCGGACTGTCCGGTTCTAACGTTGGATTCCCGATTGGAAACCCTAGGTGGAACTGACGCCTACTGTTCTCTCACCGGGGAACGCGTCCTCACCTACTCCACTCAGGAGAGTTTACTTGTTGCCAGTTGATTATCCAGACCAACTGGACTTTTACTGAGCACCCGAGGCTCCAGGACTTTCTGTTGGATGTCCACTCCACGACTCACTCAGTCTTTCACCTGGTTCGCGACACCAGGACTTTTCACCTAGAGTCCTCGACTCTAGGACTTTTGCCCGAAGTCCTCGACCCACCAAGACTTCCTGCCTAGGGTTACTACCTCCTAGGACCTAGGGTTACCACCCCATAGGGTTTTCCACCTGCCTAACCGCAGCTAGGACTTCTGCCTAAGTACACTTAGGACTTTCCTGTAAGCTCATTCAAACACGTTAGATAACAAATAACCTTAAGTTTGAACCCTTTGTCATTATCAAAACTTAGGTTCGATTGTCGGATGCTTTCTGCCCTAACAATCTCTCCCTTTTTGATTATAACAACAAAATTCAAAGTTAAGTAAATCTAAAGTACTCAAAAAGTAGAAGAGTAGTATTAAGAATCGAGTAATTGCAACTAGAACATGTAATTGCAACTAGAACATGAGCAAATTAAAAAAATGAAAATGTTCTGGTTGTTCTAGTTTTCGCTTTTATTTACTTTCATTTTTACTTTCACTTTCCTCTTCCCCTTTGTCATATATCAAAAATATAAAGTATAAAAGAGGGATGAATAGAAATGTCAGTTTGCTCCCCCTGAAAGGAAGCATTTGTTGTTTGAAACTAGTAGTTCAAGACTTAAAGTAATAGCTTAGCAAATATTATCTAGTTAAAAAATTTCAAAAAATAGGTTTGCAAGTTAAATTAAATTCAGGATTGAAAACCAAGTTAATTTGAATTGAAGTTTTAGTAGAATTAAAAAGACATATTGAAAAATACTAGGCTCAGACTTTTAATTCATACTTCAATTCAAAATAATTTAATCAAACCTTTATAAAATATTTTTATTATTTCAAAGCCAAGTTTAAAAAAAAAATGATTTTCAGACTTAAAAATATTCAGACTTAAAAATGATTTTATTTTATACCCAAGAAAAAATAATTTTTCATAAAAAAAAAGTTTTAAGTTTAAGTTAATAATCAAATTTTAAGTCAAAATAATTCTTTAGTCCAAGTAAAATAATTTTCCAAGTAGTAAAAAAGTCAAAATTAATTTTCAAATCAAAATAATTTTGTTTTAAAACCAAGTAAAAGATAATTTTAAATTAATAACTAATTTTTCAAGTTATAAAATAATTTTGTTTTAAGACCAAGTAAAAGATAATTTTATTTAAATACAAGAAATTACTCCCCCTTGATTCATGCTAGCTAATTAAAAATTTAAAGTCCTATAGTTTAAGCATGAGTAGTCAAATTTTTACTAACAACCAACTGTCTAACCTTTAGTTACTAGCTGTTTACCAAGAGGTAGTATCTTTCACTTGGTTAGTCAAGTTAAGTAAGTGTTCCAGTTAGTTTTGATTAACCATGGATCACTTAACTTGATTAATATGATTTTGGTATTTAATGCCCAGACTTATGTCGATGCACAGATATAAGCATTCTTAAGTCCAGGCAGTATCCTATGCATCTCACATCATTCTAAGTGTTTTTCATACACAAGCAAGTTAATCCTAGTGTGCTTGTAAGATGCTCTAGCTAAAAATAAGGGTACATGCTTTCTAGGAGGTAAATTCCTAGGCTAAATCTAATATTTTGGAAAACTAATAAAATTAGAATTTTGAAAAATATTTTTCCTAGAATTTTAAAATTAAGCAACAGACTTAAATAATAATTTTATAATCCAAGTCTATAAAGGATGTTTGTCAAATAGACTAGAACAAATTGTCAATGGATAGGATGCTAAATACATACAAAGCATAGAGAAAGAACTAATCAAGATGGAGCATCGTCAGTAGGTGGTGGTAACGGTCGCTCGGGAGCTCGGAGAGTCTAAAGAATCTGGTCAAGTCTCGAAGTCACGTCATCCTGGAGAGCAGTCATATCTCCCTGGAGTGTGTTGAAGCCGTCCGAGACTGACTGCTATAAATGCGCAAAGGACTCCTCGAGATGAGCAAGGCGATCCTCGACGGGCAGTGAAGTCGAGGGTCGGGTCGAAGTCGAGGGCTATGTTGGAGGAGGATCCTCAAAGAGATCTGCCTTTGCAAACTCTAACCACTCCTCTCCCTCAGTAGGGGCATAAAAGTCATCTCCTGCTGAAACAACTGGCAGTGACCCACCTCTCCACGCTAGGATCCCCTGAGCAGTGATATTTACATGCACTGGGGCTAACTGACGCTGCCCAAATTCATCGTAAGGACCAAGGGAAGTAACCCTCCCCTGGGTCGTGTCTATCTCTAGGGTCGAAAACATATATGTCAAGATATGACAGTAGGGCATATGGATCTCGAGCCTAATGACGAGACCGACAACACGTATGATGTTATGGAACATATGTAAAGATATATCTATGTCCAACCATTGACACAGAGCGTATAAAAAAAAGAATGAGAAGGGTGCATCTTTGGAATGTTGTGAGATATGATCGGCAAAATGCAAGAAGTCAGGACTAGGTATATAATATAGTCATGGATCCTAAGAGAGAGTGACCTGAAGTCAGTCACTACAGGTGGTCTCTCCTCCCCAAAAAAATACATATAAATAGTATCTAGGGTGATATGGGAGTAGAGCTCACCAAATGGCAAGTCCCTACTAGGGTAGCACAAAAAGGAATATGTGGATGGCCTAAGTCCTAAACTAATGCATAAAAGGGTAGGAGAAAACTGAATATCCCTTCCACCAACTCTGGTGGAGTAGGTCAATTCATCTACTCTATCTAGATTATTATAAAACTATGCACATAGGTCATGATTAACTCCATGACTGCAGTAAACCAGCTTATCTAGCTGGTAATGCTCAAACATCTGGATCATAGATGGACAATACTTAGTAAAAAAGGATCTACTTAAGTAATGACACTTTAATGCAGTAAATTTATGCCTAAAAAACTCCATCATATGCCACTCAGAGGGAAACCTAGGATCCCTGGATGGTGTGCTACTAGAAGCAACTTCTACATTCCTTCTCTTCCTATTTTTACACAAGCAAACATATAACAAAAAAAATACAAAAGAAATACATATTGATGTAATAAATGAAGTAGGGTATACCTAGGAGGCATCTTGGAGTCACAAGGGAGGAAATTTGGTGTTGGAGGGCACATCGGTGTGAGATAATTCGTGTTTGAGATGTGAAAAATGCGAACAGAATCGTTTCTGTTTGCTGGAAAACGAGCGTCGAGGGCGCCCTCAATCGCCTTGAGGGCGCCCTCAACAAGTTATGGGGGGCGCCTCCAACTAGTGGGAGGCGCCCTCCAAGGGTTCGGTAGGAATTTTTCCCGCCGCTCACGAGGGCGCCTCCGTGAGGCGCCCTAAGCGGATTAAGCATTTCCTTTTTATTATTATTACTTTGATTTATTAAGTTTTAAGTTAAATTGATTGTTAAGTTTAAGATTGATTAAGATTATTAATATTGATTAATTAATTAAGTTTATTTATTAATTAAGTTAAAATTATTTATTAATTAAGTTAAAATTATTTATTAATTAAGTTAAAATTAGTTATTTATTAAGTTAAGATTATTAATTTATTAAGTTAAATTTATTTATTAATTAAGTTAAAATTTTATTTATTAATTAAGTTAAGATTATTTATTAATTAAGTTAATTATTTTTATTAATTAAGTTAAGATTTTTTATTAATTTAAAATTATTTTAATTCAATTCTAAATTTTACCTAGGTCCATCTCACCCATTTTTAAATTATCAATCAAGGAACCATATAAATTTTGTGAGATGGTTAATTTTATCTTTAATTTAAGTTATGTCTAAGGATTAATTTACATTTGGGTTAGACTCAGATTTTTTAATTGGTCAATTAAATATACATTTCAAAGATTAGCTTTTAGGTTGTGGCGAGGCACTAGGCGTTCTTGGGTATAAGATCATTCACCACTTCTAGACAAAGCTTTTCAAAGAAATTGAATATTTAATTTTCCTTTTGAAACCCCTAGATCTAACTAGTCAAGTGTAAATTATGCCAGAGTCCTTAACTAATCTAATCTAAGCATGTATAGTAAAAATAGAAAACGCAATCATCAAACAATTCTAAAAATGGTCTTCCTATTGGTTCCCCCTGAATTATAGCCTCAATATGGTCTATCAAGGTAAAATATTTGATCCTTTAGGACCCAATATTGTCCAAGTCCAACTTGATTAACCAAGTTCGACTTGGGGACCCATGCTTGGACTAAATTGCTATTATTTCTATTAACCAAAGATAAATATGACTTGTATTTTCTGTTAGCCTTGAATCCAAGTTCGGATCTGTTGTAAATGGCTCGCTGTTTCCAAGAATCATATCAAGATTCTTGGAACCCAGAGTGAACCGTTCCAACATGTCCTTTAGTTTCTTGACTTGACTTTTCATGCTAGAATTCTCTTCCTCAAGCTTTTGGACTTGAGTTGATGTTCCAGTCTGATCAAGATCAGTCAAGGAGCTAGGGTTAGTCATTTATTTAAGGAATGTTAATTCCTTTTGAAGTGACTTGACCCGGACATTCGATTTAGCTAGCTTACGTAACAAATAATTGACTAAACTATATAAATTTTCTAACTGACAAGCACTTACAGTGGGTTTTGACCCTTTGAAAATGGATACAGATCCGTGACTTCGCTCGCACTCGGCTTCAGATTTGCTCTCGATCTCTGATTCATCGATGTTTTCCCGGGTCGTCAGTGAAAGGAAGCTCGTTTGCCCAAGCTCTTCGTCGGAATCTTCTGAAGAAGACTCGCCCCATGTGGCTTGTAGCGTCTTCTTCTTCCTCTGCTTCTTTGCTTCCTTTAGGTTCGGGCAATTGGCCTTGACGTGTCCCTTTTGATTGCGCCCGTAACAGGTTACTTCGAATTTTACCTTTGGACTTGTCTGTACCTTTTTGTCTAAACCACCTTCTTGATATCCTTCTTTGTGAGCCCCTTCTTTTTCCTATAGAGCTTGCATACTAGATTAACAAGCTCGGCTTCTATCTCGCCGTCGTCATTATTTGAGTCTGATTCTTCTTTGGACTCGGGTTCGATCTGATGCTTCTTTCTTGCATCTTTGTCTTGCCTGTACTTGCAAACAATGCAACACCTTTCTCGACTGGCCGAGCATTAGTTTGTTCATGTAATTCAAATTCAAAAAATAACTCATTTAATTTAATTAAAAATAAATCCTTAGAAACTTTGTAGGCATCGACCATGGATGCCCGCAAAGTGTTCCTCGAAAAAGCATTAAGCACGTACCTTATAACGTCACGGTTCTCTACTTTATGTCCGATCGTGTGCAGTCCGTTTAGTAGATCTTGAATTCACACGTGAAGCTGGCTAGCTATCTCTCCTTCCTGCATTTTGATGTTATACAATTTATAAAAAAGTAAGTCACGCTTACTTACCTTTGTGTCGGATGTGCCCTCGTGCAGCTTGATCAGCTTCTCCCACAATTCTTTTGTGCTTGAGAATGGGCCGACCCAGTTTAGCTCCTCCTTTGTAAGTCTACATTGGAGGGTACAGGTTGCCTTAGCGTTGACCTCGACTTTCTTGATTATGCTTGTGTCCTAGTTCTCGCATGCTACTGGTTTTCTTGAGCCGTTGAGTGGAAATGCAATCCCAGTCTTGATGATCATTCACATCTCGAACTGAGTTTGGAGGTATGACTCCATTCAGCTCTTCCTGTAGCCGAAGTCCTCACTGGTGAAGAGTGGAGGGCGGGCTATACTGTAGCCTTCTTGATGGACCATTATAGCAGAGGGAGATCTCGCACACAAGAAAAATAAAAACTTGTTCCAAGACTTAGTCTTGGATTAGCAGTGCGGGATAAGGAAAAATAAAATCCAAACTCGAGTGGTGTTGAATTTGCTTCAAGCAAAAACTTCGATTGCGAAAAATGGATCAGAAGGCGGCAAGTATATCGATTCTGATTGACTCCAAAAAATTAGAAAATTACCATGAAAAATATTACTTGAATGGTGGTTGCATCAATTCGAAGAGACCCCGCTCTGATACCAATTGTTGGATCGAAAGCGCTAGAGGGGAGGTGAATAGCGCTCGTGGCTTTCACTTTCATTTTGAAAAATTTAACAAGTAAACACAGCAAAATAATAACACAAACACACAGACAAGACACCAAGAATTTTTTTACTTGGTTTGGAGCCTGGGGTGACTCCTACTCCCAGGCCCACGCTCGTTGAGCGTTTCCTTTGGACAATCACTATAAGCTCGCAAAGTATTACAAAGAGGATACAATAATTCAAGTGCAGTAAGAAAATATACCAACAACTTTAAGAATAGTAAATTCGAAGCTTCAGGTTGCTACAGCTTTATCGGATGGTCTTTTGAGCAGTGCACGGAAGATGGATCACATTTTTGTTGTTGTTCCTTGTTGCTGCTCGAGACCTGCTTATAAAGCTTGTGGAGGGCGCCTCCAACACCATGGAGGGTGCCCTCATCCATGTTGAATCCGCAGCGTGGATGAGCTCTGAAGAAGTCGCCTCTTATCTGCCTGAGGGTGCCCTCAACCTCCATGTGGGCGCCCTCGTGCCAAGGTCCAGGGCGCCCTCAAGCTCCATGAGGGCACCCTCACTCCTTGCAGTGAGGTTGCTTCTCCAAGTTCACTTCATGCAAAATATGTTAGTCCAACATACCCAGCAAAACAAAGTTAGGATAATATAGCCATAAAAGAATTTGACAGTCATCGGACTGTCCAGTTCTGACTTCGGTTCCCGACCGAAAACCCTAGGTGGAACCGACGCCTACTGTTCTCTCATCGGGGAACGCGTTCTCACCTACTCCACTCATAAGAGTTTACCTATTCCCAGTTGATTCTCCAGACCAATTGGACTTTTGCTCAGCGCCCGAGGCTCCAGGACTTTCCGCTGGACGTCCGCTCCACGACCCACCTACTCTTTCACCTGGTTCGCGACACCAGGACTTTTCACCTAGAGTCCTCGACTCTAGGACTTTTGCCTGAAGCCCTCGACTCGCCAAGACTTCCTCCTTAGGGTTACCACCCTCTAGGACTTAGGGTTACCACCCCCTAGGGTTTTCCACCTACCTAACCACAACTAGGACTTCTACCTAAGTACATTTAGGACTTTCCTGCAGGCTCATTTAAACATGTTAGATAACAAATAACCTTAACTTTGAACCATTTACCATTATCAAAACTTAGATTCGATCGTTAGATGCTTTCTGCACCAACACTACATTGATAACCTGACGAGGTTTTTTGATTACTCGTGGGGAGATGCAGCATATAGATTTTTGTATCACCAACTTATTTTACATACCGTCGGTAATGACAATAGACTGGAAGGAAGCAAAAAGTATATAGATGGTTGTACTATTGGTCTCATGGTGTGTTTTTAATTTTTAAAGTGCGATTGTGATATATTTCATATTATTTTAATAATATCTTTGTATATTTAGACCTGGTTATATGAAAGAATGTCTTCATTTGGGCATGCACGGTCTTTATGATGTTTTCCCTGATTGTTTCATTAGGAAAGTAGTAAGATTTCCATCCAACGTGATGCTGCTGAGAGATTATTTATCGGCATTAATTTCAGCAGGGTAAGTTGCTATGTTTTTAGTATGTTTTTTTTTTTCTAAATATGATTATAGAGGTGATGTTTTGTTTATAATTATGAAAAGGTGTTGGGCATAGTACCATTTTCGGATGAGGAGATTCTGTTAAGCAGCAAACAAGGATGTTCTTTGGTAAATATAGAAAATAATGAAATTATTTATGTTAAATAATGATGATAAGATTTTTTTTGACTACATTACTCTTATTTTGATGATAAAAGTATTGTGTGAGATGTCATGGATTAGTTAATAAGAAGATGATGATTGAACCAAGAAGTGAAGAAAAGAGTAATGATGATGTGGAGGCAGAACCAGTTAGTGAAAAAATAGGTGATGAGAAAGAAAATTTTAATTTTGAAGAGAATAGGAATGTTGAAGTCGAAGTAGGTGGTGAAACTGAACTTATCGGGTTATTTGAGATGAATGTGAAAGTGAATGAAGAACTAATTCCTAACTTATATGATAATGTTGATTTGATGATAAAAAATGTTATTTCTCAATTGAATAAAAAAAATACTAGATTGATACGATCTGATGGCGATGGATTGGAAGTAGAAAAGAATAGTGGTTCATGTGAAGAGCATATTTCAGGTAGTGACGTTACTATTTCAAAAATAGAGAAGATCAATCTTTTTAATCTTCTATTGTGAATACTGTAAGGAATAGGGCTGATCGTGTGGCGAAAAGAAAGGCGTCAATAATGTTTGTGACTCCCCCTAACTCAACATCAAAATGCAGGAGGAAGGGAATAAAATAGGTAGATGGAGCATACACTACAAGAAAAACGTCATTCAACAATACTCAAACGACAACGGTTTTATACCAAACCGTTGTCTTTTTGCCTTTTAACAACGGTTTTAACAAAAACTGTTGTCTTTTAGTAATTTTTTTGGCCTATGACAACGGTTTTTAAAAACCGTTGTCTATTTATGTTTTTTTGGGGATACGACAATGGTTTTTAATGTAACGACCACCCTCCTTACTACTACTCTGAGGGTGACAGCTACTGATTCTGCTAACTACACATAACTGGTACTACTTACTCTAATACTAGAGATACTTCAAAATATCGGGAACATATCAGAACATGCCTCTAAGTAGTAGCATATAGTTTCTTGATACATTTTTTTTTTTATCTTGATCAAACATGCAATTAAGTGAAGCAACAAGTAAGCATAACATACGGACAGATGAAGCTTAAATACTTCTACTGCTTGCTACATCTTTTGTTAACTTGCATTCATTAAAGGAATATAGTTATTCATTCTACAAATTAAAACTACTGTTCATCAGTTTCCGACAACCGAACATCACATGCAATGCTTCCATAAGACAAAACTCATATAATAATAATAGCATGCAAAGCAGTTACCAAGAAAAGTTCCCAAAATCAGCAAGACCTTTATCATGCTGCATTCATCACCACAGGTATCTCACGCATGTTACAATTTTCATAATGGCATTCAGAACTTGTGTTCATATATATAATTCTTTGCATAATTCGGTCATGACTACTCCTACTGGTGACGCATTGCAAAGAAATTCATTACTAGCCAAACCTTTAAACATTAACAAGGAAACATTAACTAAACAGTGAAACCTTAACTGAACTCATGTAGAAATTATCTTCTACCACTAACAAGGTGCGGTGAAACAAAATAACAGCAGTAAACTGCACACTAGCATTTTTCCATACGAACTGTACTACCTTAGCTGATTCTTTCCCAACATCAAACAAACACCACAACACAGTAACATAAGTAACCAATTCCCAGCAGAATTAAAAGGTAACTAATCCAACAAAAACCAAAAAGAAACCAATCCTAGCAATACAAAATAACTCCACGCTAGCAGTAACAAAAAAACAACATGTACATTTCTAAATTCTTCTAATTATTTAAGAAAGAAACTAATTAAATTAACTCGTAGAAATTCCTTAGCAAGGTCCCAAGCTTCCATATCAGCCACCACACACACACCACCAGCGTCTCCTTGTCGCCTTCCTCTATAACACTTTAGCTTTTCCTTTACTCTTATCTGTATCTGCAGTAGGAGGAAAGTAGTATCTATAAGCTAAAAGCTTAGTAAGTGCTATCTACTCACAAAAACTCGATAAAGAATGCATGTGCATAAAGGAAAGCAGGAAATACATGCTCCACATGAAAATAGCAACTAAAACTAAATTATGCATCTCTAAAAGGAACAACAGATTCAACTTTCTGAAATTTACAACTTGGATAAAAGAACTTGTTCCATTTGTTCCTCAACTTATACTTTTATACTTTAAAATAATATTCAACTTTTCTTGGGCCCGACATTGTACCACTTTGCGCACATTCTTAATGAGAATCGAGGTAGCTAATCCCGAAACCACTAAGATACTTCTAGACCTTGTGCCTAGGGGCATCTTGGAGCCCATCCCTTGGACCTTGTGTCCGGTACATGCCCTTTAAAAGTAAAATACTTTTTTTTAAATACTTCTTATAATAAAATGCCTTGGCATTTATTTAAGCACTTAGTGTGCTTTGATTCTAAATTCTGGAATTCAGCATCAACTTGTGACTTTAGTCTTGCTTTACTTATACTTCTCTCATATATACGTTATATAAGAGATTCTAAAACCATATGCCACTGATATAAACCAGTACATATGCAAAAACTAAACTCCACAGTAATTAAAAAAAAACTATACCACTGGTATGTATCAGTATATGCTCAAAACAGAATTCAACAGCCAATAAAAAAAACATGGTCATAGGAAATAACTTTAGTCAGGCTCACGGCAGTTACAATTTCCACATAACAAGCTTGTAAAAAACTAACTTATTTTTGAATCTTAACAATCCTTTAATCATGCTGTAACTTGAAGGAAATTTAACTACTTAAACATGCTTGAAATGTAAGGTAAATACATCTAAATAAGCATGTTGTGACAATCAAGGAAAACCATCAAGATTCTATCCGTGCACTAAAATCAACAAAGGATTGAAACCAAAACTTAAACCAAGTTGCTAGAGCAAAGGTCAAAATCCAAAACCGTATGCTAGAATGAACGCTGTTATTGTTCATTTCACAACCAAAATGCAAAACAAAACCCCGAGAGCTACTCCTACCGCAGGTGAGAAGCACTTACATCGGGTTCTTGGACTTACAACCGAAGGAAAATGCTTTAGGGTTTCGGTGGAGCTTCGATTCCACCGGTTCCTTGTATTTCCCGAGTTCTCCTTGTCGGAATGGTCACCCACGGGTGGAAACCGGCCGGAAAAGCACGTCGCCGACGCCGAAGGGAGGAACCCTAGCCTTGGCTGCGGTTTCGCCCGAGGGAAGAAAACGGCGTCGCGTGCGTGGGGAGAAAAGGAGAGATTAGGTTTTAGGTTTCGGGAAAAGAAAATAATCTCCTTTAATAACCTGGATTATTTCGGTTCCATATATTACTTAAATTAATTCCACCCCATATATGATTAACGAAACAATTACAGCTCAGTTGGTTGGCTGCTGCTTGGCTCATACTTGGAATCGCAGGTTCGAATCTCAACTTCAACATTTTTGGTCCAATCTTCCTTCTTTTTGTAAGTATACTAAACGACCTCCAAAAATTACGTAAAAATACTCTAAAAATTCCTAAAAATCTCTAGAATATTTTTAAAAACATTTCAAACATTTTTAAGGACATTTAGTACTCGAAATAAAGAAAATTGGGTCGTTACATTAAAGGGTACGACAATAGTTTTTTAAAACTGTTGTCTATGTGCGCTTTTTTGGGATTACGACAATGGTTTTTAAAAACCATTGTCTATTAAGTGTTGTTGAATGCGATTGTTTTTTCTTTCGCCACTTTTCCTCCTTCGTCATTTTTCTGTCTATTAAGTGTTGTTTACGCCTTGTTTTTTCTGTCTCTTTCCCAAAACCCTACTCTTCGCCGCCTCCTCCTCACCGCCCTCTTCGTCGCCTCCCTCCTCACCACCCTCTTCACAGCCTCCCTCCTCACCACCCTCTTCACAGCCTCCCTCCTCACCACCCTCTTCACCGCCTTCTTCGCCGCCTCCCTCCTCACCGCCCTCTTCGCCGCCTCCCTCCTCACTACCCTCTTCGCTGCCTCCTTCCTCGTCGCCTCAACTTTCGGCCTCGCCACCTCCTCCTCGCGGCCTCTACTTTCAGCCATCTTCACCGCCTCCTCCTCGTCGCCTAGACTTTCAGCCATCTTTGTTGCCTCCTTCTCACCAGCGCCTCCTCCTCGCCACCTCGACTTTCATCCATCTTCGCTGCCTCCTCACTAGTGTCGCCTCGACTTTCTCTGCTAGTGTTTCTTTAATGCCTCCTTGTACTTGTGATACTGATCAGTTGCTATGTCTCCAGTTCTTCTGTCCTCAATTCTCCCTGAGATTCTGAAGACATTTTAGAGTTTGCAGTCACTAAATTAGTGCTTTTTTCTTGTTAAACGAAATTTAACCTTCGTGTGCAAAGGTGTCCCAGATGCAGGGAGTTCTTCCTCCCTCTGCAGCAGCCCCTTCCACCTTCATGAGATTGAGACCCAAAAGATTACACCATGCAAACTCAAGAAATTAGTTGAACTCTCAAGTTGAGGCAAATTAAGAACTAATGAGACTGCACCATGTAAACCTGTTCCTTTGGCATTTTGTTTTATATTACCTCTTCAAATGTACTCTTCAAGCTAATGTTTTGGGACACTAGAGAAGATATTAATGTTTGAACCCTCTAATACATGCTTAGTGAAGCATACATGCAGTTCGAATTTTGCTTCTACATCTTTGTTTTAAACTGCATTCCCTACATGTTTGTTTTAAACTGCATTCCCTATATATCTTCTAGAGCCTTGAAACATCTTTATTTCTTACGTCTTTTTTGCATGCCTGCATGTCTATAATTATGATATAGGCCTTTCCTTAGTGTATGTGTATTTTCTACTATTTGTTGCTGTAGGATGGAGTAACTTCTCTAGGAGTCCTTTTGAGGATGTGTGTTCCACAAATATACAGAGGTTCAAATCTAGCAGAATCATAAACCAAAGCTCTCTTGCTCAACTTTTGCTGTCCTTTTTCGACAAGGTGCGATCTTTTATATTCATGGCTAGTTACCTAATTGTACAACATTTAGCGTTTTAGACTGAGTAAGTCTCGATTTTCATGAATAGGTTGGGTGGAGCTAATTAGAGTTTTCTAATTAGATTAAGATTAGGTTTTGTTAGGTCTCTAAATCATTTTATGCATTTTTTAACTTACTTTTGGACAGCGAGTTAGTTCTTTTGATGGAATTATACATCTATGATGCTTAATTTGGGATTGTAGCATACTTTTTGACCAAAGAAGTCTAGATCAATGATAGATTGTTCTTCAATCTACTGCTCTTTTTAGCATCTTTATCCTGCTATAATGTTATTCTTTAAGATTATGTTGCATTGATTTTTGTTACTCTTTCTGGATTCATTTTTATTTAAGGCATTCTTTCCTTTAATGGTCCCTTTTAGAATTTAATGTATGACTTACTCCTTAGCATCATATGGAGTGTGTGGGAACGTTTGCATTAGATTGTACCTTTTAGAATTAATGCTGCTTGATCACTGGGAAAAATAATGTTTGCATGATTTATAATAGAAGCTTTGTATGCAGTGACATAGAATGAAAATTCTACTTAATAAGAAATTTAAGAGCCACCATATTGTTTCAAGAGGTTACCATTTATGTTACGTAGATAACGCTTTTTGCACTTCTATTAGATGACTATATCAAATGATTTTTATGGTTATGTAACATTTATGCAGTGCAATTAGAATCACACGTACAGTTTAGTTGCTAATTTGTAATATATATCTTTATTCGAATAGGTGTCCTCAAGAGTATTGGGAAGAATGCCGACAAGCTAAAAAAATGAAGAGACTTTAACAAATTAAGGAGCACTAGGAGCTGCAATCCCTCCTCTTCACCGACATCTAAGTAGAAAATCTTGTGTTATATTGTTCTACCTTTGTTTTAATATTGTTAGCATTTTGTTGATTGCTTATGAAATTTTGTTGGTTGCTTATGAAATTTCTTCAGAATGTTATAGATATTATTTTTGAATGTTAGAAAATTGTATATTAAATTTTATTTTGAAATTTAGTATTTTGAATGATTTATAATATTGGAAAATTATGTATTAATTTTTTTATTTTTTTTTCTAAAAAAGACAATGGTTTTTCACCGTTGTCGTAGATAGTTTAAACTGTTATTGAAGACCCTGTTATTAAAGGTAGACGCTTAAAGACAACGGTGAAAAACTGTTGTCTTTGAAGGAAAAGATAATAGTTTTTCACTGTTGTAAAAATGCTGTCTTTGCCTTCAAAGACAACGGTTAAAAACTGTTGTCTTTGGGCACCCCTTTTAACAACACGACCTTTAACAACAGTTCAAAATGGGCTACGACAATAGTGAAAAATCGTCGTTGTTAGGCTTTTTTCTTGTAGTGATAATCTAGAATGATTATTTTAAAGTCTAATAGTTTTTGTGTGTTATTATATATTATTATTAAACATGTATGGATTTTAACTTATATTACTAAATATGTTGCCACATAAATAAAATCCATCGTAGATGTTGAGAAGGATAGCAAAAGTCATGCCAAGAATAAAATGGATGTATATAAAGGGAGAGGTGATTTTTGTGGCCATGAAGAAGGATCAAAAAAAGAGAGAAAAGTATTGACAGAATTTCTGTCTAGGGATGAATTAGAGTAAGTTTAATTTGAATATATTAAAGTTTATCTTAACACTTCTTTCTCAATATTTGTAATGAAAATAATTTTTCTCTCCATCTAGTGTTGTCATTTGGCAAGATGACTTCCTGAACTTGATTGGACCTGTATTTTGTCCTTTTTTATTTGGTAAGCCTGTTGATAGTTATATCATAAACGTTTACATGAGGGTTATGAAAAAACAGAGTCTAACTTATAGATTTGAGATATATTGTATGAACACTACTGTATAGGTTCATAACACAGTTGATATTTGATTGTACTTATTATTAGATTAAGATGGATTAAGATAATATTTGCACTCTTGTTTTAAATATCTAGCAAGAAGTGTTACTTCATTTGGAGGTATATGTCAAATACAAACAGTTACAGGACATGGAATACAAACCTTTTCTTGCCAGGTTGACATCGACCACCAGGAGAAGACTGCAGGATCTAAAAGAAGATATATTTACAAGATGCAGATATATAATTTTCCCTATTAATGACAGGTGGCATTGGTATCTGTTGGTTTTTGGAGTATCTAAAGGAAAATTCAAACTATGAAATTCAAACCATGATTCCTTTTCAGTTGGGGCAGCCAGAGTATATGTGAATTTGACAATATCCTACTCTAATAAGTCTTAAAATCGAGTATTAAAGCATTCCCTATTTTGTAGGCATGGTTTTTGGCTGATTGCATTGCTCATCTTTTAGGTTTCACCATAGGCAATCAGGAGTTGATCAGAGCAGATTGTCGTCATCAAGGTGTCACTCTTGATTGTGGTATCTATGTCTACATGTGGGTTGAGTGTCTATCCCGTGACACTGATGATTTTTGGAGGTTTGCCAATGACGTGAAGATGAGCAATTATCGGGCACGTGTTGCATCAATAATATTATCAGATGATAATGGATTGTTGAAAAAAATATTTGGCTAATTTTTCTTGTTCACTGGGTTGTTTATGGAAAAACATATGTGATGGCTAATTTTTTTCGTACTGTTGGTTTTTATGCTGTAATGATGATAGATATATGGTTTTTATTCGGTAGAAATTCTGTTGAGTGATGACAACTTGAGCACACCTAGGTACAAAAGGTCAAAATTAGGTATACCTCCTCCAAAATTCAAGATAAATTATACTAAAATTTAGTATATTTTGTAGCCAATTTAGCACTATCTACAATATGTCAATCAATAGTGCCCAATATGTCGATCAATAACCTAGGGCACTATTGCTCGAAATATTTTTAAAATGCATCATTGACCATAGTGGTATATAATGATCAATGAGGCCACTATTAATTATGTACGAAAATATAGGTATAAAAAGTCCAAAATCAGGTATACTTCCCTCTAAATCCAACACATTGTTTACTAAATATAGTATAATTCCTATCAAAATGAGCATTATCTATAATAGGGCTATTACAACTTGTTAGAGTCGTGTGACAAAATATAGGTATAAAAGGTCCAATATCGGGTATACTTTCCTCTAAATCCAACACAATATTTACTAAATCTAATATAATTTTTATCAAAATGGGCACTATCTATAATAGGACTATCAAAATTTGTTAGAGCCGTGTGATAAAATATAAGTACAAAAAGCCCAAAATCAAGTATATTTCTCTCTAAATCCAGCATAATGTTTACTAAATCTAGTATAATTCCTATCAAAATGAGTATTATCTATAATAGGACTATCAAAACTTGTTAGAACATAGTAACAAAATATAGGTACAAAAAGTCCAAAATCAGGTATACTTTCCTTTAAATTCAGCACAATGTTTACTAAATCTAGTATAATTTCTATCAAAATGAGCACTATCTATAATAGGACTATCAAAATTTGTTAGAGTCGAGTGACAAAATATAGGTACAAAAAGTCTAAAATCAGATATACCTCCCTCTAAATCCAGCCCAATATTTACTAAATCTAGTATAATTCCTATCAAAATGAGCATTATCTATAATAGAACTATCAAAACTTATTAGAGTCGTGTGACAAAATATAGGTACAAAAAGTCTAAAATCAGATATACTTCCCTCTAAATCTAGCACAATATTTACTAAATCTAGTATAATTTCTATCAAAATGAGCAATATCTATAATAGAACTATCAAAACTTGTCAGAGCCGAGTGACAAAATATAGGTACAAAAAGTCCAAAATCAAGTATACTTCCCTCTAAATCTAGTATGATCCGGATATTGCCTGAGGGCAGAGAGGGAATAAGGAGGAAGAAGGAGGGTAATTTGGTCATTTGACTGAGGTAGGTTTTTTTTAAAAGTGCACTGTTCATCATCTAAAAAAGAAGGGGGACCGGTTCAGGTTGGAGGGGGGGCGCCGCCAGCCAAGGGGAGTTCTCTCCCACCCGTGCCCTTCGCCGGAGCCGAGTAAGCCGCAGCATCGCAGAGAGGAGAGGCTTCTGCCTCGTCCTCGACCTCTCGCCAGCATCCTCACGAGCTCTCCCCTTTTTTCCTCCCTCGCCGGAGGCCACAATCTCAGGCACTGCCGAAGTCGTCGCCGCTCCTCTCCTCTCTGATCTTCTCCGCCGCCTCGCGCACGGGAGGTGCTTCGGTTGTCGGCTGCCACCACCAGGGACAGAAGCAAAGGCTTCTTCTGGCTTCTGGATCCCTCGTTACTGCCGCCGGAGAGATCTGCCGGCGATGAGGGGCCACCTCCTCCCTTCTCCTCCGACCTTAGTGCCTCCCGCTGCCCCCGACGGTAGTGGATGTCGTCGCCGACGCCTCCAGCAGGCGTCTACACATCCTCGCATCATAGCCACCGATGAGAGCCCTCCATAGCCACCTCCTGTAGCCAGTGCTGCCACCTCTAGCAGCCACTGCCATAGTTGCCTTCGGCGGCCAGCGTCTCCGGCGTTCAACACCGTCATCTATAGTAGTCACTGCCGCCGCCACCTCCGACAGTCAGCACCCCCGGCGGCCAACGCCGTCTCCCGCTGCTGCTGATGTCTCCAGCGTCCACCGACACCTCTCGCTACCGCCACTATCGCAGCCGCCTCCGGCGTCCGGCGTCACCACTCTCAGCACTGCCTCCTTCGGTCTACAATAGCTGTCGTCACTCTTTCCAGCGCCCGCTGCCGTCTATAGCGGTTGCCGCCACTTCCCGCTGCTACTGCCGCCTCCAACAGCTGCGGATGCAGCCGCCATCACCATCCGAGCAGCCGTCGTCGCCCTCCGAGCAGTCTTCGCCCAAGGGCTCAGGTATCGTACTATGCTTATATTCCGGCCTGCGAGCCAAGAGAGTGCCCGACCTTCGTGCCGTTGTTGTATCCCAGTCTGCGAGCCAGTAGAGTGTTCGACCTTCGTGCCATTGTTGCATTCTGGCCTACGAGCCGAGGTTGTAGTCGGACAGTGCATCATTCTACGGATCCATATCGCGTCCGGCTCCGAGCCACTGGAGCTAGCTACTCACCAGGCGGACATTCACCTACTATTCAGGGTCGCGACGACTCGGTCAGTATCCCGATCAGCTTATCCATTCATCTGAGGGCGCTCCCCCCCCTGGGGCCAGGGTACGTTCTCGTACTCGTTACTTATTCCATTGTGCCACTATTTATTCGACTGCTTATGTATTCGTGGGATCCGCCTCAAGCCCCGAGGTACCAGAGACCGGGGCAACCTGGTCGCTGGCTACAGGTACGGTTGATCGGAGGATTTCTGACGACTCGGTCAACACAGGAGACAGCTCTTCAGCCGGCTCATGGGGATGCAATCAATTTTCCAGACACGTCATTCCGACAGGTCCGTCTTCTCAGCTTCCCGACAGGATCATAGTATAATTTCTATCGAAATGAGCATTATCTATAATAAGACTATCAAAACTTGTTAGAGCAGTGTGACAAAATATAGGTACAAAAGTTCAAAATCAGGTATACTTTCCTCTAAATCCAGCACAATATTTACTAAATCTAGTATACTTCTTATCAAAATGAGCAAGATCTATAATAGGACTATCAAAACTTATTAAAGTCGTGCGACAAAATATAGGTACAAAAAGTCCAAAATCAGGTATACTTCCCTCTAAATTCAGCACAATGTTTACTAAATCTAGTATAATTCCTATCAAAATGAGTACTATCTATAATAGCACTATCAAAACTTGTTAGAGGCAATTTTTGGTATAAATTCATGTATAAATCCATTTTATAAGTATAAGGTACATAATCCATTTTATTAGGTACAATATAACTAAAATAATAACATAAATATGAACGAACTAATTTGATATTCACATGATGTGATATACACCCATAATCAAATTCTAAAAGAGGTTAATGTTTGTGAGTTGTTTGGGCTATATCACCTTGTGTACATACTTGATCATATAATATGAATTCAACTTATTTCTTGTAGAAATTCATGCATAAATCCACTTTATTAGTATAAGGTACATATAAATCTAAAAAATATCCAAATTTATATATAAATGTAGTATAAGGTACAATATCCACTTTATTAGATACAATTTAACTAAAATAAAGTATATATGTACACAATTATAGTACAATTTGTAAAATATCGGTTAAAATTAGATGTAATATAGACATTAATTAGGATGTTGTGGAACCTACTACTTTGTATTTAGTATGATCAATAGCATTGTTAGGGATGATCATTTCCATCAGTAGGGCAAAAGTCAATACTTCATAAGTGGAAGAGGAAAATGTATGTGATATACACACATAACCAAATTCTAGAAGAGGTTAAAATTTGTGAGTTATTTTGGCTATATTACCTTGTGTACATACTTGATTATATAATGTGAATTAGGGTCAATGACACTATTACTCCATTTTATTAGGTACAAATTTTTTAAAATTAAGTATAATTGTATGTTAATTTGGTACAATTAAATATCCAAATTTATATGTTATTGGTCATATAAATGCAGGTCCAAAAGGATGTATAATTCCACCTTAATTCAACACAATTTAAACTAAATTAAGTACATTGTCTATCCAATTGAGCACTATCTATAATAGGTTGATCAATCATCAATATTTACAAATTAGGTACAGTTGATTAGGTACAAATTATCCTAAACAAAATATAAATATAGTTTAATTGTGTATAAAAGTAGTTTAATTGAGTATATACAAGATTTGACTATCCAAGTATAAATCTCCCTCATCCGAAATATATCTTTACCTCGCTGTTAAAACAAAATACTTACTGGATGTTGTGCACATGATCCTCAGGTGCATGGGCAAAGAATCTTAAAAACCGAAGCAGAGGCAATAAATTAAAACTCTTCCAAACCCTAATCATCTCTCATCTCCCACCAAACTCCCTAAAATCTATCCTCTCCCTCCCAACTCCCTCTTGCAAACTTCGATTTGTATCCTAAAATCGACGATGATGCCGACAGAGGCGACTACAACAAGATAGGCGGCGATGACAAGAGAGATTTGAGTGCTAAAATGACGAGCCCTAAGATTTTATTTCAACATACTATTTTAGAAGGAATTTATGGTTGAAATGTTTGTTTATTGTAAATATAGGAAAAAACATATATTGTTTTTATTGAAAGGAACCCCGGTGTTTATGACAATTGGGAAGAAAGTCATGCTCAAGTTAACAAATATAGCGGCGCGTTGCACAAATCGTATCTGAGTAAAGAGGAAGCATTGACAGCTTTTAATTTATACAAAGAGAGACAATGCGCTTCCTTCACCCCTAATTCCAAAAAAGGTTCGAGCCCAACTTCGACATCAACTTCAACCGCCTCTTCAAATTCTAGTAAAAAAAGAAGCAAAATGAAGAACTGTAATCAATATTTAGCTAGAGTTAGCTGATGAGTACCGTAAAAATGCATCTAAGATTGCTGACATGTATAAAGAGTTAATAAATAAATTGGATTCTCTATATATTAATGATTAATTAATAGACTTGTTTAAATTAGATGAATATATCTCTTATAAAAAACAATTGGATGAATGCACCCATAACTATTTTCTACATGAACTTGATTCTTGTTCCTTTTTTGCTTGTGAGAGCTAAATATGACCATCTCATTTGCATATGAAGATTTTGTCATACTTAATAAGCTCATTTAAAATTCATTATACCAAAAAAATTAGGCACAATTGACTCTCATTTAGGTATATATTTACACAATATCAATACAATTTGCAAACTATCAGGTATATTTGGATGAAGGTTGGCACTCTTGTGGCACATAAATAAAAACACTACTTGATTCGATATAATATATCCAAATTCAAGTTGATTGAGGGATTATACATTATATACCACACGTTCTTAGATATTTATTGAGGGAACATCATTATATATCATATATCTAATTTGTCAATACCAAACATGCCTACGGTATCATGTTTCAGTTAATTGGTTATTATCATTATATACCTAATTTCTCAATATTTGTACTCATCCTTGCACATCATATATCCAATTTATCAACATTTGTACTCAAATTTGTACCAAAATTGGACATGGTCATTTCATAATCCCACAACTTGAACCATAGTACACAAAATAACACATATCAAATATCAAAATACAAACACATATTATTCATGTTCCTAACATCGTCCACAAACACAATAGTAATTATTACATGATACAAAGTCAACATAAACCACAAATACAACTCATACATGTTTACATATAAAACTATAATAGATCATAGTATACTACATAAATAGACAAACCAAATCTTGCACAAGGTTTTCAAAAATAGAACCATCATACAATGCGTAAATCACCAATGTTACTACTTGGTGTCAGCCTTATAGTATGTAAGACCATGCTTGATTCCCCTTCTAGTAATCTCTTTTTCCCACGAAAGTGTAAAAAAAAAGTATTAGTCAGGCTACCCACAAATAAACTAAATGTCATATATTTGCTAACAAATGACAAATTAAACATTTAAATACCATTTTAATGAAACAATAACTAGTTTATAGCTTCTTTTGCAGCTGTGTCTATTGTGACCTTTTTGATGACAACGACTAGACTTTGACACACATGTTTCAACTTGAGATGGTATCCTCTTAGTCCTCCTATGACCTTGCTGACTACACACATCAGGAGCATTGATTACATTTCCTTCATCAAGATTTGACTCGCTAATGTCAAAAGTTAGAATTGGATTAATAATTCCTTTGTATGCTTGACGATACATTTCAGTCTTGAAATACTTGTCACAAAAATCATACAACGACAATGACCTTGATTCAATAGCGGTGCAAGCGTGCTTGCATGAAAGCTTATTGATCTACTAAGCTCCGCATGAACAATTCTTATCCATTAAATCAACAACAAAAGATTTTTCACCATCAACTACCTCAAATCTCTAATTACATGACCAATGCACTCTCAAATTTCGGGATTCAAGATATACTCTAGCAATAGCCTTCTCCTTACTCGGACTTAATTCCGTAATCATCGCCAACATTGATTCATGTCGTCGGTGCATTATGTTCATGATCTGCATTGGTATGTGGTCCACCATAGCCACAATAGGGAGATAACGAGCTAGTTTAACCCAATTATTCCAACACTCAGCTATGTTATTATTCATAACATCCCATCTATCACCAAGAAATAAAGCATTTGTCCAACTTTGAGGATGAGATTGTACAATAAACCCCCTGACAAGTGGCATGGAGTCGATGATATTATTTATATGTTGTTCATGCTCTTGAAAAGATGGAGTATACGTAGCTTTCTTGAATACCGAAGACCAATACTTTTTGTTATGTTTGGATAACTTTGCAACACCTACAATGATGCAAACAAATTATTTCGGATTCAAAACATGTATTTGGATAGAAGTAAGTAATTATTTACCCGCTTCACAAAATTATCTACTAAATGCCTCCAACAATAAGAATGATGACTACCTACAAATAATTATTCAACTACCTTCATAATCCCAGGATGTCCGTCGAAGACAAAAGTGAACTTGTTGAATGAAATACTTTGACACGAAATTAGGACACTTCTCAAATGATAACAAAATCATTCCCAATTAGCATCATTCTCCGCATCCACTACAGAATAACCAATTGTGAAAAGATCATCGTTGGCATCCTTCGACACAATAACTAGGATACAACTTTTATACTTATTCTTTATATGAGTCTCATCTAAAAAAATCAACGGCATACAACCAGTAAGAAAACTAACTGCACATGCATGGAAATAAATGAATAACCGTTTAAATTTAGATGTTACGGGATCAATCTCGCACTCAGTAACACTGGCAGGATTTGTTTCTCGAATAACACGACCATACCATCTTAGCCTATCGTAGCATCCCTTCTCTGTGCCATGAATATCATGTATCGCTAACTTCTTGCCTTTCCATAGTTTATGGTAGTCTAACTCTACCCTATAATCTCTTTGCAAGTCTTTTTGAATTCTACAAGGGCGATAAGAGAGCTCTCCTCTCAATTTATCTTTCACTACATTAGCAATCCAAGTTGCATCGGCTTTAGGATGCCCTCTACTACACAGATTGTTCTCACCACATGTATGTCGCAGGTTACATTTTCGGATCGTAAATATACTATCTGCTTTATATTTTGAAGCATAAATTCTCTATTCACAACTTCTTTCACTAGAAATAGCAATTAGCTTCTCGTGGTCATTTTTTCTATAAACAAATGAACGTCTTGTAACAACAATATAGTTTTTAACACATTTTCTAAAATCAGCAACATCCTTAAAATTTTGCCCTTCACCATGGATGCAGTAAATTCAAGCATCTATAGTATTCGGCAACGAGACTTGTTCGATCTCCTCATCACTCCTTGATTGTGTATATTCCTCCTCAAGCCTTACCAGTATGATACGATTAAGCATCCATGGTAAGGCTGACAGTTGAGAAAGAAATAAGTAATATTTGAGGGTTTTAATTTAATAGAGGGTAAGTTAGTAATTTTGCATTGGTTAGGGAGTTGAAACAAATAAACTAATTTGGTTAGATATTAGGAAGAAAGAAAATTTGATATAGGGACTGAAAATATATATTTAGGTTTACATGGAGATTTTAGAGCAACTTCTCCAAATTTTAAATGTTTGATTATTAAAAATAAATATATCATTAATACTTTCTTTGTAAATTCCTGTCAACAAAATAAATATTTTATTTGTAACTTTATTTTTTATAAATGGTGCTAATAATCTGAAACATACTTATACAGTGAAACAAAGTTGTTTGCTAAAATTCCTTAGAATATATCATTAATGTTTAATTATAGAAAGCTTTAAATATTTGATTATTAAAAATTAATATATCAACAAAGTAAATATATATTTGTGGCTTCAATTTCTATAAATTGACCTAATAATCCAGAAATATGAAAATATAAATTGCATTTGAAGAGTCAACTCGGTATCATCAAAAGATTTAATACCAATGAGGGTGAGGGTTTTGTGTATTATATATAATATTGCACTCTTCAAAAAAAAAAAAAAGTATCGATTATATTAAAAACAATTATTATTACTTTAGGTAGAAAAATGAATCCTTTGTTTAGTGTTATGGGAGATATTAACTCTTCGATAAAACTTAGCATGATTCGTTGTTATGATATACCTACATGAAACAATGGAGATTTTAACTTGGAATATATCTTTCATGATAAAGAGATATGTTAATTATTATTTAACTTTTTTATCTGATTTTTTTTTACATTTTTATGAATACCTACTCTGTCTACATTTTTATAAGGTGAATGCATATATGGATCAATAAAACGTCTCGTCATGAAGAGAGTGAAACTCATTTTTAAAGAAGACACTAAAACAATAACGGTAAAAGATAACAAATAAAATTCATTGTCTTTTCATTTTCAAACTATTGTAATTGTCATTGTTATTAAAAATGCATTCAATGACAATAATTTTAAATTGTCTTTTAATATTAAAGACAACAACTTCTCAACATTTAAAAACGGTTATTTTTGAGTATGATAAACAATAATTATGTAACAATTATAAACTGTTATCTTTTAATATCAAAGATAAATAGAAGATGAATGAATATTAAATCTATTTCAATCAACAATATATTAGATCCTCGACGAGAACTTGCAAGTATAAAACCGAGCCGGGAAGGGGTTTCCGGTGGTGACCCTCCGACGTTCAAGCCAGCTCCTGACGATAAGAAATCGAAAGAGAATGACGAGACTGTAGCTACAGTAATGAATAGTGCACACCTTCGTTAGAGTCTAGGGGTCCTTATATAGGGCTTTCTGAAGACGCGTGCATGTTTACCGAGACGTGCACGCTTCTCAAAGTATACCTATAATGAGTGTGTCAGGAAAGCGTGTCTGACGCTATACCTCAATAGCGCGAGCATATCCCTGACGTGACAGTGGAAACTTCTGTCGTACGATTCTCTGTCTGATTCGTCCGCCTACCATGCTGCCTGTCGGCGACACTTGTTTCGAGAAAGATAGAATTACCTGCCCCATTTGTCTCATACCAAGCCGGACGAAAGAACCGCTCGACTAACATCGCGGTTGGTCAAGCGGGACATTTGCTCAGCCAATCATACAAAGGCCTTGGCGCTGCTCGTACGAACGAGAGAACCTTAGTGGTTATGGTTCCCGTTCGGTCGAGACGAAAATCGCTCAGCCTTCGTCCCCTGCTGTTAAGCCGTGCTAGTCACTCGCCGGGCGTCAGGAGCTTGGGCCCGAGTCGAGCCGATCTGTTGAGATGCCGGGTCGGCTTTCTGCCGATCGAGGAGGTGATTCGTCCGGTCGGGCGCCTACGGGGTGTTGACCACCTTGACCTCTTGGCGGACGGGCCCTACAGGGTGTTGACCACCTTGACCTCCTGCCGGACGGGCCCCCCTTTACCACCGGATCAAATATACTCTTCTACAGCTCCTTGTCCCTAAGATGCACCGAGCTCATTGCCTTGCTTTCCATGCCATCATTCTCTCTCGTTGGGTCTTCTGCTTGACGTGTTCCTAAATCTCTACAACTCAGACACAAGATATTAAATATACAGATTCTAACTTAACTCGATTGATCATATCAAAATTATTTAGGATATTTATAGTTATTATTCTTCAAATGTATCAATCAAAATTCTTTATGGGTGAAGTACGTGTTTTAGTAATAGATAATTTTAATTATTCAATTTCGTATTAATATTTAATCATATATATATATATATATATAGAGGATTACCGTTGATTGCAATCTAAAGTCAACTTTAAGCGCCGTCTACTCGAACAATTTTGAAAGAACTTTCGACTAAAAAAAAAAGGAAAAGACTATTTTAGGATTATAGAGCAAGTTTATGAAAATAATGATGTCTACTCTATGTTTCATTGTGATTTTGCTCTATTTTTGTAATGATGTCTAATTGATATTTTACTATATGTTTCATTGTGATTTTACTCTATTATAATTAAATAAATCTGATATATAATATATTATTATCTTCAATATAATAGTTACTAATTGTATTAAATAACTACTAAAATAAAGTCTGCGCATCAGATGAAATACTAGTTGTATTAAAAAGGAAGTCAAGATTATAACTATTAATAAAAGAAATTTAATTAATATGGTACTAATATATATCAATAAATGCTCTCATAAAATGATATAAAACTATTATAATTATAATATTAAATAAGAAAAAAATTAAAAAGATTTATCAATGATAAAAATAGAATAAAAATATTTAAATATAGATGATAATATAATAGAGGAGTAACATCTATAGATCCAACCTAACCTCACCTATAAAAATTAATTGTTCTTAATCAAATATTTTAATATAGCAATATTTAATGTTGTTTTTTGAAGATGAAAATTAAAGTATGATATTGTTTTAGTATATTTTTAAATGCCTTAACTAAAATAAAATTTTCCTTAAATTTTTACCTTAATAAAAATATTTAAATGAATGAAATATTGATAAATTATAATTTTCTATTAAAAATAATAAATTAATAAATTTAATAAAATTTTCAATTTTTACCTTCCAAGCTACGCCCGTCCAACCACATAAAAGCGTTATTGCCACGTTGGCAGCTTGTTTTGTTCCACTCATCGGGCCCACCGATTGGCCTTCCACCCACGTTATATAGTTTTACGTTTTCTAAAGACTCCGTTGTCAGTGATTCGTTTGCCAACTCGATTCGATAATAATTTACGACTCCGCACCAAATCCACAGCAACAACGGCAACTGAATGGGACGGTCCTTTGGAAATAACTCGAGTCGTCCTGCCCGCTCCGACCCCAGCCAGTGCCAGAGGGAGGACCATCGAAGTGACTTCGATCGATGACATCACGATACGACAAATAAACGACTAGTACGAATGATGTGACGTCGGCGCGACACGTATTCGAATACGGGAGGGCGAGGGCCTTGAGTCCTGCACTGCACGCGACACCGGATCTCCCTATACGATTGTAAAAGGCGATCGCCATGTGGCTCTGCTGCTTGGACTCGGCCAGGATCCTAATATATCGGTCTCACGTGGGGTCGTCCATTTTTTAACGAGTAACTCGTATTGCCTAACGCGTATTGGCTCCTTAGAGATCAAGGATTCAATATCCTGTCCTGTGTGAGAGAGCAAATCCTAGGGCGCTTAGTAATGATGGCAATTATCGTAGTTATATGTAATCGTAGGGGTATCATTGGCAATATAAGCCTTTTCTCTTTGGGATGGGACGGCATATGTAACTCATATTAAAATGGCTTTGCCCTTCAAGACCGAGGCAGAGGCCGAATAGGTCACAAAGAAAGGGTAGTCGCCGGAGATGTGCCCGACCATGAAGAAGACGAAAAACACCGCCTCCGAGGACACCGACGGTGTCGCGAATAATACGGTTACAGCCGAGGCCGTGGTGGAGGATCCCTGCTATGACTGGCGGCGTGAGGCGATCGAGGGAGGCTCCCTTCGTCATGTTGACCTCCACAAGGGCGTCAATGGATGGGCCTCTCCTCCTGGGGATTTCTTCCAACTACGTGGCCCCAACTACTTCTCCCGCCACCAGAAATGCCCTTCCGGCGATTGGCTTCTCCGACCGGCCGGCGTCGACTGGCTCCGCTCCGTCAGCCGCCTTGATAACGTCCTCGGCCGCCAGGACAACCGCATCGCCACCGCTCTCCGTGGTGCCCACGCCCTCGGCCTCTCCCGCAAGGCTTTCCTTGTCGCGGTTAATCTTCAGATCCCCGGTCGTGAATGCCACTCCGCCGTATTCTACTATGCCTCTGAGGACCCGATCCCGCCCGGATCCCTCTTGTACCGCTTCATCCACGGGGACGACGCGTTCAGGAACGCGCGGTTCAAGATCGTGAACCGAATCGTGAAGGGCCCGTGGATCGTGAAGAGGGCCGTCGGGAATCACGCCGCATGCCTCCTGGGGAAGGCGCTCAGTTGCAACTACCACCGCGGGGAGAACTATCTCGAGATCGATGTCGACATCGGCAGCTCTGCCATTGCCAATGCCATTCTTCACATCGCTCTCGGTTGCGTCACGGCGGTGACAATCGACATGGGCTTCCTCGTGGAAGCGCAAGAGGAGGAGGAGCTGCCGGAGAGACTTATTGGGGCCGTTCGGGTGGCGCAAATGGAGATGTGCTCGGCCAGATACGTGGAAACCAGACACGTCGGAAAGGGAGGATGGTTAGGCATTCTTCACGACCTGCACCACCAACCGGATAGGAGTTTGGAAGCGAAATCATCGAGGTCAAGTGAGGGAGAGGACGGTTAGGGCATTCTTCTCTGGCACTTAGTGGAAAGGTGCGAACTTTTGCTGTTCGATATTGATTAGCCCTGCTATTTAGTCATTGTTGATAATAATCTGCCACTTGTGAGATAGGGATGCTGGAATACGTTTCATGTCGCTTCCTCATCTCTTCATTAATAGGGGCAAAAAATCAATCGAGTTGTATGAATTTTTCTTCTTGGAATTTATCTTGGTAAATTACTGTTACATTGAGTTTGTCGGTGATTACTCACCACCAGCTCATTGATTATTTTTACGGTTATTACTTGGTTATAATTGCTCTGGTTGATTTCTGCCAGTGATTTCTACCATTACTTGTTGAGTTATTGAGATCTTCTTTGCATCCTTGGGGCTATGTTTCTTTTCTTTATTTTGGAACTGAAATTTTACTTTATGATTCCGAGAGATTACGCCAGTTGCAACTAGTAAATTGCACAAATAGAGACAACAGGCGATACATCTAATGGTATTTTTTGTTAAAAGAAAAAAGCAATTGTAATATCTGAGATTTGAACAACTCACTGTTGGACCTTATGTTTATTTTGATTGAATAACTCAGTATGCAGCTCAGGGCATAATGTTTTGGAAAATGATTTACAGAAGCAATTAATTGAATAGCAGCATGAATAGGTTATTTAGTTATTTAGTGAGTAGATCAGTGTGCACTAATTTCTCAGATGAATGAGATTAATATCCAAAACTATTCAAATAATATAGCAAGCAGTGAGAATTGGTTTGGTCTAGCTTGTTTGAATGAGGCCATGAGCTTGTACAAAAGTGTAGTCTATTGGTGCGAATGCATAAATGCTAACTCGACTATATCTAAATCTCATGCAATCCAGTTTTGCTGAGGAGATTAGGTTTGTCAAATCTCAATTTTGACTATAGCTTAGACCAGATCAAAGGTTGGATTTTATTGAGATTCAATTAGTGCCCAACTAAATTAAAAAATATTTATGTAGTCGTACAGTCAAACAATTGTATAACTAGCCAGTTGAAATAATCAATTTACTGCATAACCTAACGACAACGATAGAGTAGGGACACTCCTTTGCTTGCTGTGTGTGTGTGTACAAGTGTCAAACGGCATTGCATCTTTTGACACTGTTCAGTCCCAATAGGCAGGGGCTAAATGAAAAAGGGTCACATTCTATGAATTTATGCTTTTTACCCTTTGGGAGCCACCTTCATCAGTATATAAGAGATCCTTTCTCTTCACTCTTAACTCACTCAATTTTCTAGTTGTGATTTCTTCAATTGAGTCTTTCTTTTCCCCTTCTCTCGGAGAGTACAAAGCATTAAAAGTTCACATTGACTCAATTTAATTTGGAGTATCTAACAATAAGCACCTAACTGGAGCAATATGATTTTATCGACCTTACATTACCTGAAAGAGCGTGTGACTTAAAAAGCTGACCAAAAGGGTGACTCACTAATCACTAGTCGTGAGTTGTTACCGACGTCACCATATTGAGTATTTTGCCGAACGGAGTCATTAACAAGCACTCTCTAAACAACAAAATGCACCACACTTTCTACACAACATAATGCACCATCCTGCAAGCATTCTCTACACAAAATAATACACATTATTTAGTCCTGTCATTTTGTTTATTAATTCTTGACCATTTACATTTTCCCCAAATCGTTGAGCTTATTTAATCGTTTTTCAAACCTGTATGGTACATAGTGGTTGATTTAAGTAATGCAAAGACAAAGGAATCAAATCAATTTTGAATTTTAAATTAAATCTTTGGCAATTATTCATTTTCAGTATCATGTAGTTTGGTACTCTTTTTTTTTCCTTTGGTAGGTGTATTCTTAAATTTGTTAGCAATTTAAGTGTATTTCTTTAATTGGTAGGAGTTTAATGCTGCAATTATTGCAATATTCGTTTGCTGGTTTGTTTAATATTGCTGGTTTGTTTAATATGGAATATATAAAAGTTGTGTCATAAATACATAATATTCGACATTAGTAATATATTGATTATGACACCAATCTTGTATTATGCAGAAAACTCTTACAGACTATAGATTGATTAATTTGTCAAGGATTCAGTACAATTTTCTGTTTACAGCAGTTGTATGGTTTAAGGACATAAATAAATCCTACAGCTAGTTATTTTCATTATATTGTAGATTCCAATACATACCATAATCTAATTTACTATGACTTTCACGCAAAGAGAAAGCTAGCTATCACAGAGTCTCAATACTTGAGATCATGTACAATTGAAGTACAACATTAGGAGAGAGGTCTAAGCTAACTTTGCTCAAAAGGATGTATTTCCTTCCTTCCATTATAGTTAAGTGGCACACTGCCATTCGCCTGTGAATAGCTTTTAATATGTTAGCATTTATTTCTATTAAAAATCATTATTTGTTGTGCCTTTACTGAGAATCTTGCTGGCTAGATTTGCAATTATTTTGAGTGCGCTTCTGTTTGGAGAAGGTATTCTTTTAACTTTTAACTACCATGTTAACCACTCTTCACACTAAACAGTGAAGATGTTTCTCTGAGAATTGCTTTTAAATGCAAACATTAAGCACCACTTTTAAGTTCCTGTGCTCCAATGCATGCATCTTGATCTGCAGGTTTTTGGTGTTATGTCATTCCATTTCTGTGTTTATTATTTCTTCTAACTGTAAATTGTACGCTTCATTTCAAAATCGCTCTTGGTGGAGTACATCAATTATTACTCCTTCTGTGAGCTGTTTTGTGGTCCCTCAAGATGTTTGTTTTAGTGCATGGAGGATCGGATGGGGAATTTTATTACATGTTTCAGCAACCTGGTAATTGTAAAATACTAGTCTTGCGGTATTTATCTAGCAATAACGGTCCACCTAACTTGAAATTAAGAACATATAAATCTGAAATAAATTCTTTTCCCAGTGGGTTTGAACAAATGCTGTGCCAGTTTGGCACAACTGCTTTCTGACCAGGTTTTAGATAAGCTGACAGCAAATTTGAACTCATAACTGAGCTGGAAAAGAAAGGAAGATGCTTCTGATAAACAACTGCGCGCAGCTTGGTAGTCAGGTTGTATTTATGGTCCTTGATGCCTAATTTTTCCCTTCTAATATGAACAAGGAACAAGTCAAATCATTTTTGTTTAACTCATAAGATTATCTTCTGTATATTAGTTCATAAAATTGCTTGCATTTGTTGGATGATTCTTTTTCATTAAATCTGAAATGATGTGGACTGTTAACTAAGTTTCAGTTTCGTATTGTTCTAGGTGGTGATGACTAGATTGGGAAGAGAGTTGGTTGGTCTGGAAAAAAAACGCCCAATGCCCTTGCATATATTACAATTTACAGAGCTACATTAATAGTGTCTGTCAGTACACATCATCTGAATGGACAAAACTTAAGGACAACAAACAAGAAGCCATCAACATTTTCTAATTTGAATTCGACAAGGTACCTCTTTGTTTACTATCCTGCAAGGCTTTTACTGCCATGCAAAACTGCTATTAATAATGAATCCCTGCAAAACTTTGCATAAAAAATAAATTTGGTTCATGTAAAGAGCAATATTTGTGTTATGTTAAGCATGTGAAATTGCAAATAATAAAAAATCGTTCTATTATGTTTTGATCCATCCCAGGCTCTCGTTTATTTTGTTTGATCAGCATGTCATGCTCACTTCATTCGTCAGTATCTTTCTTAGTCCAGCACCTCTGAGTCATTCACGTCATCCAACCAATCCCATTTGTTTAAGCCTGTCCACTTTATACTTTGACTAAATCTTTTCGTCCGCCCACTTTATTTACTTTGCCTTGTTTAAATATTTATATTAGGCTACTTTGACTTGTTAATTTGGCTGGCAAGTATGTGTTATCTTCAGTATGTTTGGTTCACTATTTCATTTCCTTTATACTCGAGATATATTGGAATTATCATATAAATTACTTTCTACAACACAAGAACATGTAAGCAAGAAATTGTACAATCTTAGTCACTAAGTTTTCCTACTTATTTGACCTACACGAGTTACCTAGCCCACTTGATCCATAGTCATTAGACTCACTTCTCTAAATTTGATAATGCTTTGTTGTCCGCAGGCCTAGGAAATCAAGTCATTTGGATAGATCATCATGAGAGTCTTCCGATTTATTCTGATGATCAATTGAAAATTTTCATAAGAGTTATTCCAGAATTAATCGGTTCAAAAAATTAAATATATGATATCTGATCCTGTCCGAAAGCTGAATCAACGGACGCTGGGCACGTGGCGCTCTCCGAGTCGCTGACGTGGATCTCCGACCGGTCTTACGGTCCTCCGGCGAACCTGCAAGGAAGTCGGGCCGGGAAGGGGTTCCCGGCAACGACCCTCCGACGCTCAAGTCAGGCAAAGCTCAACAAGAAAGTGGCTCCAAGGATCGTAGAATGCGTCCCTTCGGCGAAGGATGAGGGCCTTTATATAGGGCTGGGGGGAAGCGGGTGCACACATACCGAGGTGTACACGTGTTCTCAGCCCATACCCCCGTAAGGGCCTGTCAGTGAGCTTACCTGACCCCAAACTGCTACAGTCCAAGCACGTCTTCGATGGGACAGCTGAATCCCCTGTCGTAAGATTTGGAGTATGGCCTAAACGTAGAACATGCCCGCTGTCATAGAAAGATGCCCCTTGTCTTTTTCCCCTTGCTCCCGGCCGAGCGTCCGGCCGGCCAGCCTCTGCCTTACGTCCGGCCGGACACCTATAGTGGTCTACTTGGGAGATTCTCGGTAATGTGCTTTGTGGAGACTGTTAGCAGTATGCTACCTCATGTCTTCGGCCGAGCGTGCCCTCCGCTCGGCCCTACGATCATGTACCATGAGCGTCGGGGCCCAGCTTCGTGCCGGGGCGCCTTCAGTTAGAAACCGGTCAGCCGGCCGGGCGTTCGACCCACCCATATCCGGTCGGCCACCTGGCCATTTGACTTCCGCGTGGCGTTGACTCCCCAGAACGGGGGTCCCCTGTTCTTACCGCCGGATCACTTGCCTTCCCTTCAAGTCTGGTCGAAGGAGGCGCATAGTCCGACTGACTGGACGCCCGTAGTGCCGAGCGGCGCATCCAAGAAACCATCCTCCGCATCTCCTCGTTAATCGCCTCTCATCCCACCTCTCTTGCGTTTTGCAAGGGATTTCTCATGAAGTATTTTGTATAGCTAGTCCGCTCGGCTGAATATATCTCGTTTCACAAATGAGATTTTCGTCAGATGTTTACGGGGTACTCTTGGTAACCCGCCCGCTTGCACACTTGGTCCGTCGGACTCGCTTAGTTGAATACATGCATGACTTTAACTGGAATTACCGCTAAACAGCATTACTTTCGGCCGGAGGGTTTATAGTCGCCGGTCCGACTCTCGAAATTTAACGTCGGAGCCCGACGATCTTCCGCTCGGAAGATTTATAGACGCCGGCTCGTCTCTCGATTTTTAATGTCGGAACTCGACGGCATTCCGCTCGGATGATTTATAGACGCCGGTTCGTCTCTCGATATTTAACGTCGGAGCTCGACGGTCTACCGCTCGGATGATTTATAGACGTCGACTCGTCTCTCGATATTTAACGTCGGAGCTCGACGGTCTTCCGCTCGGATGATTTATAGACGCCGGCTCGTCTCTCGATATTTAACGTCGGAGCTTGACGGTCTTCCGCTCGGATGATTTATGCCAGCTCGCCTCTCGATATTTAACGCCGGAGCTCGGCGGTCTTCCGCTTGGATGATTTATAGCCGGCTCGTCTCTCGATATTTAACGCCGGAGCTCGACGGTCTTCCGCTCGATGATTTATAGATGCCGGTCGATATTTAACGTCTGAGCTCGACGGTCTTCCGCTTCGGATGATTTATAGACGCCGGCTCGCTCTCGATATTTAACGTCGGAGCTCGGCGATCTTCCGCCGGATGATTTATAGCCGCCGGCTCGTCTCTCGATATTTAACGTCGGAGCTCGACGGTCTTCTGCTCGGATGATTTATAGACGTCGGCTCGTCTCTCGATATTTAACGTCGGAGCTCGACGATCTTCCGCTCAGATGATTTATAGACGCCGGCTCGTCTCTCGATATTTAACATCGGAGCTCGACGGTCTTCCGCTCAGATGATTTATAGACGCCGGCTCGTCTCTCGATATTTAACGTCGGAGTTCGATGGTCTTCCGCTCGGATGATTTATAGACGCCGGCTCGTCTCTCGATATTTAACTTCGGAGCTCGACGGTCTTCCGCTCGGAGGGTTTATAGACGCCGGCTCATCTATCGATTTTTAACATCCGAACTCGACGGTCTTCCGCTCAGAGGGTTTATAGACGCTGGCTCGTCTCTCGATTTTTAACGTCGGAGCTCGACGGTCTTCCGGCCGGAGGGTTTATAGACGTCGGTTCGTCTCTCGATTTTTAACGTCGGAGCTCGACGGTCTTCCGCTCGGAGGGTTTATAGACGCCGGCTCGTCTCTCGATTTTTAACATCGGAACTCGACGGTCTTCCGCTCAGAGGGTTTATAGACGCCGGCTCGTCTCTCGATTTTTAACGTCGGAGCTCGACGGTCTTCCGGCCGGAGGGTTTATTGACGTCGGTTCGTCTCTCGATTTTTAACGTCGGAGCTCGACGGTCTTCCGCTTGGAGGGTTTATAGACGCCGCTCGTCTCTCGATTTTTAACGTCGGAGCTCGACGGTCTTCCGCTCGGAGGGTTTATAGACGCCGACTCGTCTCTCGATTTTTAACGTCGGAGCTCGACGGTCTTCCGCTCGGATGATTTATAGACGCCGGCTCGTCTCTCGATGTTTAACGTCGGAGCTCGACGACCTTCCGCTCGGAGGGTTTATAGACGCCGGCTCGTCTCTCGATTTTTAACGTCGGAACTCGACGATCTTCCGGCCGGAGGGTTTATAGACGCCGGTTCGTCTCTCGATTTTTAACGTCGGAGCTCGACGGTCTTCCGCTCGGAGGGTTTATAGACGCCGGCTCGTCTCTCGATTTTTAACGTCGGAGCTCGACGGCCTTTAAGGCTAATTTTAACATTGATGACATACGCCCTACCGAGCGGCGAGGGGTCTTCGTCTTCGATGACTTGGCTCGGATAATTTTTACGCCCGGCCGATTGGCCCGGGGTCTTCGACATTGAGTCGGTGCCTTGGATCTTATACATCATGGAGATAGGCCGCTCGGCAGATAATGCCAATTGAGTTTAACATTTTGCTTCCTGCATTTCAAATATACAGCTAAACGGAAAATATACAGCACACATTATATTGGTGCACCTTTCACCCTGCCCCGGAAAGGCTGGAGATAATTTGCGCTTCATGGTTGATCCAAGTCCCAATCCATCTTCATCCGCTCGGTGGTGCTCCCCCTTGAATGCCGGTTGGATCATTGTCTCGGGGGAGGCGTCCGCTCGGGGATCATTGCCTCCGCTCGGCCACCTGATGCTGACGTTGTTTGTTGCTTCAGCCGCTCGGCTTGCGCATTCTCTCTCTGTTGCTCCACGAGCTTAGCTACTCTTGCCTTGATTAGAGCGTCGAGCTCCTTCGTGGAGAGCATCACCGTGTGCGGTCGTCCAGCCTCGTCCATTGCTTCCGGTCGGATGCAGGAGCGTTCCCACAGACGGCGCCAAATTGATCCTGTTCGAAAGCTGAATCAACGGACGCTGGGCACGTGGCGCTCTCCGAGTCGCTGACGTGGATCTCCGACCGGTCTTACGGTCCTCCGGCAAACCTACAAGGAAGTCGGGCCGGGAAGGGGTTCCTGGCGATGACCCTCCGACGCTCAAGTCAGGCAAAGCTCAACAAGAAAGTGGCTCCAAGGATCGTAGAATGCGTCCCTTCGGCGAAGGATGAGGGCCTTTATATAGGGCTGGAGGGAAGCGGGTGCACACATACCGAGGTGTACACGTGTCCTCAGCCGATACCCCCGTAAGGGACTGTCAGTGAGCTTACCTGACTCCATACTGCTACAGTCCAAGCACGTCTTCGATGGGACAGCTGAACCCCCTGTCGTAAGATTTGGAGTATGGTCTAAACGTAGAACATGTCCGCTGTCAGAGAAAGATGTCCCTTGTCTTTTTCCCCTTGCTCCCGGCCGAGCGTCCGGTCGGCCAGCCTCTGCCTTACGTCCGGCCGGACACCTATAGTGGTCTACTTGGGAGATTCTCGGTAATGTGCTTTGTGGAGACTGTTAGCAGTATGCTACCTCATGTCTTCGGCCGAGCGTGCCCTCCGCTCGGCCCTACAATCCTATACCATGAGCGCCGGGACCCAGGTTCGTGTTGGGGCGCCTTCATTTAGAAACCGGTCAGCCGGTCGGGCGTTCGACCCATCCATATCCGGTCGGCCACCTGGCCATTTGACTTTCGCGTGACGTTGACTCCCCAGAACGGGGGTCCCCTGTTCTTACCGCCGGATCAATGTCAATTATAAAAAAAAAAATAAATAATGCTTAGTTGTTCAATTCGTCTAGCATAAAACATCTTCTATGCTACTAGAAGATCCAACATGGTTGACTTGTCCCACTTATTCTTCGAGCACACCTTATTATGTTGTCTAAATATTCTATCAAAGATCTGCTTTTTAATAAATATCAAAGTCAATGCATGTTTACCACATATATTAAAGTTGAATGCGTGAGTGGGAAAATTGACCCAAGTATATTCTATTCTTCATTTGATGAAGGGAATAGTTTAAAAAAAAATGCTCATGCTATGGAATTACAATGAAGTGTATCTGAATCGATATTTTTTAACCAGGTAAAGAAAATAATTATTTTGTTAAAATTCATCAAAGGTAATTTATGTGAATTTATATTCTTTCGGATAAAGACAGCAAAATGCCTATATTTCATTCGTAAATTTTTCGAAATGCTAGTGATCGTTAAGGTCATTAAAATTGTTTCATATTTATTAACCCCTGTTCGTTAAGGTAATTTATGTGAATCTCCATTGACGAAGACCTACCTCTTCTCCAATTGTGGCTCCCTACATGTTCCATATTTTTACAAACACGTAGATTTCGAACTGCAGCACATTTAAGTCGCCTGGAAAAGTCTGCCAAGCTCTCATGTGCACTACTGACGGTCCTCTTGCACTGCACCCTGTAGCTACTTGATCCCAACTCAATATTCAATCAATTAACAAACAAATGAGCTACGTGATGCAGCTGTCATGTTAAAATGAACTTCTAACAAAGAGAGAGGAAGTGAAAGATCTACAAGCAGGTCAATATGCACCGTTATCTCATTAATCTTCTTGATCTTTGATCAAATATTATGATCGTGAGATCTCCTCTATTTAGTCCTTCACCTGTTATGCAACGGATTTGAGCCGGTCGGCACGAGCCGCTTGTCGTCGTCGACCAGGCTCTCGCTCTTCTCCGCGGCCGGCGTCCGATACCCGCCGCCGCCAAGGTCATGCCGGAGGATGGTGGCGACGTCGGCAGAAGCCAGCCCGTGCGCCGGCAGTGGTAGCCGACGCCCTGCGTGATGGCGCCCACTGTGCTTCCTGCCGCGGCAAGAACCCGCGACGACGAACAAGATTAAGCATGCGACCAACGCGGCCCGTGCGCATCTCCTCTTCATGCCTCCCGTGTACTGCTCGGCTAACAAATAACGAAGAAGAAGGAAGGGTGGCGGTAACAAAGATTTTATACAAGAGAAACAGAGCATCTACAATGTCGTACGATACAGACCGCAGAGAGTAGATCATATATAAACACCAGGCAAGAAATGAGCAAAAAGTTGACAGGAGATGATCACCAAGAGGAGGAAGAAGAATGGGAAGGGAGAGGAATTGAGGCACAGGGGCGCGTGAAAGAAGATGAAGAGGAGCGGGCCACAGTGGATCGAGGTCACTTAGATCTCCCATTAATCCCGTGGCTTCCCAAGAAATGACCCTCTATTTTAGGAAAATTAGTTGCCATTCTCTAATCTGTAGCACTGTAAAAGTAGATGAGCAATTGACCTCTGCAACTTGTGTCGTAATGCTATGCATTGAGTACGATAGTGTTCTTTGGGACCTTCTGAAGTCTCATGCAAAAACTTCACTGAGGCAGAACAAAATAATTTCCCATAGAAAAAACAGGACAAAGACTATTAATATCTGACACGATCAATCTAATCATCATCTAGCATAAGCACAAAGATGAATTATTAGAGATATAATACATTTGGTATAGTAAGAAAAGAAACAATAAATCTATTCGAGATCTAAGAAAAGATATATTACAAAAAAGGAACTAAAAACATGAATTATTTGAGACAATGAAAACCACAAGCTAGCATATTCCTTGCTAACATACCCCTGAAAAATACATTTGGTATAGTCATTAGTCCACAACCATGAGTTAAAGAGGGAAGGTGTTTTTCAAAGCTAAGGTAGTATTGAGTAGGGAGGACAGAACAAAAGAACATACACAATAATACTATGAAACAAAACTAAATCCATTTAGTAGCTACTTAGTTTTGACATTTGGTTCTTCCAAATCCTGAACCATAAACAAATTTTCAATGAAGAATCAAAATGATAATTTGCACTCCAATGAATCAAGCTCCAAGGTGTCGAATAATTTGCTCAGCAACTCTTAATGCCACAGCTTAGTACAGAAGCCGCCGGTTGGCACCTGTGGTGGTTTCTTGACGCAGCTGATTGTTTCAGAGAAAGTGTCCACCAACTGCCCTGCGAGGCTAGCTGGGTCATCAATCAGAGTATTGACATAAACAGTGACTACTCTTCTCTCCTGGGGTGTGGCCCTTAAGCTAAACCAAGTAAGAAACTTCACCCTAAAATTGGTCTGAATGTAACCGTCGCATTCCAGCCACCTGACAACTTTCACACAGTACTCATAGGACCCTTCAAGTGTTCCATCCTTTGTACATATCTCAACGAATTTCTCCCTTCCTCTTTTTGTTGGCACTGTCTCTGGATTCACTGATGAATTCAAAAGTATATTGCCGGTCGGTTTCAATTTGCTACCTCTCCCAGAAACTTCCTTGCTGTTTTCCAGCCGGATAGGAGTAACAGGAAGAGTTTGATCTGGACGTTCAAATGGAACAATAGCCATCTCATTTGCATTCAGCACATTTGATGTGTTATCTAATTTAGGGAGCTCAGATACCTGGATATTCTCCACTGAGTTAATGGAGTCCTTATGGAACTCAGTTTGAACTGTTGAGTTCATCTCATCTTCTAAAGCAGAACCTGAGTGACCGGGCGTTTCCTCAGGTTCAACATCTTGTAATCGTCTAGCGATGCTGTCAAATTCAGTATTTTGGTTGATTATATCTCTGTCAACATGGCCCGAAAGTTTCTCTGAGTCATGTATCTCAGTCTTCTCAAAATAGTGAAAGCAACTTTCTGGTGACTTGTTGAGGTCAGTAAATGTGGTGCCATTATTATGAGATTCATCTCCCTCTGATGGGTTAGATATGCTGCTGCTGTTTGTTTTGGGGCTTTGGCAATTTGATTTCGGCACATTTATCATTGGAGCAAAGCTTACTGGATCATCAGTCGAGATGGCATCAGTCGTTATTCCGAGTTCCCAAGTGCCCAGCTCACTCAGGTTGCTGAAGGCTACTACCTTAAACATGTAATGCGTACCCGGAGTTAATTCTGTTACTAAAAAACTTCTCAATGGCATAAGCACAGTCAAGGTTGGTTCTTTAGGATATTCCTTCATCTCAGCCCTTCGGTGCCATAAGGAGCAACCAGCCATCTCTTGTGATAATGTCGCACTATCTTCAAACTTTAATGCCAAAGTAACTGAAGTTGGGGATGAGGTTTCAAAGTTGATGAAGCTAGAGGATGTCAAACTTGCTTCAGCTAATACAACCACAAAGAAGTGGATAATTAAATTGAAACAAATTGCATCAGACATTTAGAAAACTTAAGCATAATATAAGCTCACCTAGAAACTTACCTTCAACTTGAGACCTATTACAAACAGTGGCAGAGCATAGAGAATCTAATGAATTGATAGCAAAAGCACACATTCCCTGGACTTCAGTGCCAACAGAAAGTCTATTGACAATTCCTCGTGCCATGCTCTGTAAACCATCAATAGGCCCAACTTCAGCCTCCAGCTTTTTCATTGCTGAGTCAACTATCCCATGCAAACTCTGGTACTTCCGAGTTGAGCAAAGAATCTTATGACACAGAGAAATCCGGTAACACAATACATCCACTCGTCGTGCATCTTTGGCAATCATGAGCTGTTTTTTCCAGCTCCTGAAATAACAGGATAAGGTGTTGAGACAGCCAAGTTTACACCAACTACTCTAGTTCTCAAAACTGCATGCTATAAGCATTATCATAGCAATGACATACTGAATCAATCAGATAGCAAACAGAATTGTGAGATTATGGAACTAGGATCTATTCAGATTCTGAAAATACTTGATCATCCAAAGAGTTAGATGACAAATTATAAAGATGACTAATCTCATGAATCTAAGGACTAGTTTCAAAACTCAAATCAAATAAGTCATGCAAGTTCGTGACTTTGCTCAATTTACAATTAATGAATCAGCTTGAGTAAGAATAATGAAAGAATCTATTGACAATAAGGGTTAAAATGACTTCTCAAAACTCAGTGGATATTAACGATCCTTGAAAGCACTAAATCGTGTGTTCTCCTAAAAAAAAAGTTGCAATGATGAAAATTCAACTTTGTTGGAGAGTTTGAGAACTATTTATGCCATCAGTATTGATTTCAAATAACAATTCTTTAGGTTAAGAGGTTTAATTTTTTGTACTAGCCTAAAAAGTTGCGCAGGCCCATGTCAACCCAAACTGTCTTTTACTAAGTTTGGATGTTGGTGCCATCCAGACAATGAATGAAATGTTTCATTTGTTTGTTCTAATCCAACAAGAATTTCAGAGTAGCTTTTCTGTGTGTCCCAACTCTCTATAACTAGAACTGATATTATAAAACTAGGAACAAAAAGATGATTCAGGTGGACTCAGACTACAACATCATGAGCCATGAGTCCAAGCTAAAAAGGGTAGGCTATAGAGACCTTATCGAGATTATCACAAATAAAGTAGACCCCAAATTTGTCAACCTAACTAAGAATTCTCAACTTGTTTCTTTTTTTTTTCTTGTGGATATATCAACTCGTTCAATTTCACCAGAAAACAAATAACTGATAATTTGTATTAACTTCTATCTTTTGAACCGCTAAATTCTCTAGCAATTCATGAATTCTGTCTTATGATATATCTTTGTAATTGATACTTGAAAGGCATTCGAGATTTGCAGAGCTAATGAAGTAAGAAAATGAATGCTACACATATCATTTGCAAATGTTCAAATCAGATAAAGGTGGAATGTCAATGTCTTGGTTTATTTAATTGCAAAAATGTTGCAATAAGCAATAAGATATATTAAATTATGAGCCTATCACAACATTAGTTAACACCATGAGGAAGACATTACTCAAGTAAGTCGTTGACTTTTCCGCAATGTGTGCAGTAATAGCTACCATCCAAACTTGGAGAGCTCCCACTATTCATAATACCAGCTCTTTCATTCTTCAGTGCACACTCAAGATGGCATGACAAACCGCATGAATTACCTTGCGAGAAAGTTTCTGAGCTACAGCACAACCAAAGACTAGGGTCCTTATTGTCATCATACTTGTGGCAGATACAGCACGAACAACGCTTACAAAACGCATCCTCAAGGTTCATTGTAGCTCTGCAAGCTAGATTCTGACAGTATCTTGAGTTACTGATGCCTTCATTCCCTCCATTTGTGACAACACATAGACGCAAGGGGTGATCATTCTTTCTTTGTCTTTTTTGCAGAGGTTGAGGGAGAGGAGAAGCTGGGTTAGGAGTTGACTTCGTGGCTTCTCCAGCCTTTTTCTCCGAGACAATTTTAAAAAGGTACTCAATCATCTTCTGTTTTGTTAATCCTGTGTACTTCCTTTCTTTTCCTATTTCAGCACAAAGTATCTCCAATAGGTCCCTCCTGCTCCAAGTTTGTAGTTTCTCAGGAGCACTGGCTGGCCACTTGGACAATTCATGGACGAGTTCTCTCTTCTCGTCGATACTCAACTTGCGACATTTAGATGGGTCGAGTACAAATCCTGAAGTGACAAAAACATGAGCAAACAAGCATAAAGTCTCCAACTAGTTCGTGTTTATTCTTCAATCGCTAGACAACATGCAGACTCCGATGAAAACGAATCCGGATGGGGCTAAAAGAATCAGGAATCAGGTTCTTTTGCCTATCTCACATATAGAATATTTTGTCTAAGAAAGAAAACATCGCGAAATCAAATGAAAAAATTTCTCGCAATGTCCAGAAACGCAGTGACAGAATAATTGGTTTCAAGAGTAGCAGAGAAGAAAAAACAAGCAAACTGCAAGAAACCCTCTACGAGCAATCTTATCGACACCATATGGAAGAAAACCTTACGAGAACTATGAGAAGATACCCACAGAATCCAAATTAGCGAACTAAGGAGCGAAGATTGGACGACAGATCAAGAAACCAGCTAAAAAAAAATCCAATTTTTATGGAACCAAATCAGCCTGCGCAATGAGAAGGAAGAGGAACATACCGGAGAAAGGCGGATCCATGGAGTCTAGATCTCAGCTCCCCGTCGTCCTCACCCTTAGCATGAGGCGGCCCCTTTCGCCTCCACTGCGACGAGCACGCCGACGCCAACCGAAAGGGCGACGAGAGTAACCCCCTTCATCAAAGAAGAGAAATAAAAAGGCGAATATCCATCAATTTTCGCACACCGCATCGATTCCTACACACAAATATTAAAACAGAGCAGGTACGATTACCGAGAAGGGAATCCACGGCCTACAGACCCAATCGTCGTCTGGCGCCTGCTCCTCCCCCGCCAAGCTCCAATCTTTACGTCACCACGAAAGCGAGACGCAGGGGCATGGGCACGCTGTGATCTCCATGGCATTAAATCGAGGGCAGGTGCAGTCCCAATGGCCAATTGAATTGGGGAGGGCGAGTCGCACGCAAAATTAATGTGAAGGGATGGCGACGATAAAGTCAGAGAGCAGGTCGAAAAGCGAAAAGGCCATTGTTCTCGTGCCCTCCCAGCCCTTTCCGTTCGATGGGACCTGAGTTTTTCTACGTCGGATTGGAGAGAGAGAATAGAAAAAAAGCAAAAGAAGGGAAAAGTGGAAGAGAGGAAGAAAGTGGATTGGTGTTACTTTTGCAAAAGATACGGTGGTTGTGCATCTTGTGCCTCGCCCTGGATCTTAATTCGATCTTTATCCCGTCCCTCTCGCTCCTCCCACTCTCTCAACAAAATTCCAGGCTCTCATCTCTTCCATGAACTCTCACGCAGTCCTCACGTACCTGCATTGCATGAAAAAAAAACATCTATTGAAAATCTTTGCTTATGAATTGTGCCTGATCCATTATGAATTCCTCATTCCTTCCTCATTCCTCAGTATGCAAACAAAAATACTGCGCCAGACACTTTCACTAAAGCTGTCTGATGAGTTGCACCCTGCTTTTTACAATCAAGATCCGGCTATTCCGGTATCTGCATGCATCACTTTGGTGATATAAACAGGTGGTGGACTTCGCATGCATGTATCGATAAGCTAACAAGAAGATGATTACTTTTCTCAGCTCAAGCGAAAAGAAAATAACCAACAGTGGGAGTTGTTCATTCTTCTTTTGATTTGGTCATGGATATTTGTTTCATCCATGGGTTTGATTAGGAAGGGGCTCATGCATGCAGATTTGGTCGTATTAGACTAGTGGAGAGGATAAGGATTCTCGTATGCATGTAGAAACTGACAGACTGACAGCTATATATACCGGTGCATTCATATTCCTCCTTTATCATGTGCATTTAATCAATTAGTCTTAAGACTCTTCTCCAAATATCTAAGCAGTATATGGTTTTCAATGACTTCACGGATCTTTTTTAAAAACCCAAAAAAAAAAAACATATCTTGAGGTTTACTTTAACTTGGAAGATGGAAAATGAACGAGGAGGAAGGAGAATGTTGCACGTAACAATGAACCAAAGGGAAATTAAGCACAATCGACTGAAAATCAAGAGCCTCGCGTTCAAATGTTGCTGTAGTTTCTTGGTTTAAGAAACATATTTATTGCCTTTAATTATTTGTCTGCAAGACAATGCACTACAACTCATTATCCAGTGTCACAAATTTTAAAAATGGAAAATATAATAAAAGGGAAAGTGACATTAGATCAGAGTTTGGTAGGGGCAGTTAAGTTTGAGATCAGAATGAATTATGTATTTATAGTCAAAAGAAAGTTTGGCGGGGGCTACGAAGTAGTGTCGATATATGTTATTGACCAAGAAATTCACACTCTGTTTCACTTTCTCTGCGCAACGATTCTGCACTGTCTGTATGGAAGACGCAGAGAGGGTTAAGCAATTCATAAAAGAGGTTTTTGCTGGCAGTTGCATGCACGTAATCTGACTATGTATGGAAGAAGCCGAGAGGGTTAAACAATTCATTAAAGTTTTGTTCACTCGGAGTGACGAGAAGAACTGATATTTGTACAGATAGTAAATGACAAAAATGAGGTGTCCTCTTACAAGAAACGTAACCCATACCGTTACTCTATTGTATATATACACAAACTAAATTTCTCTTGATCTTGATCTGTTTCCACACCTCCCTTCTTATATGGAACTAGGAATGTATATGGAACTTGGATGCCCTTTTGTAGGAGGGTTGAGGAATGTATGCATTAATGAGGAAGATGAAGAAGAAGAGGTGTCCTTTCATTATCTCAACGTCTAGCATCTTTCATTTGTCCAAATTAATCCATAAAGGACATCTAATCACAAAGATCAAGAACATTCAATTCACATGTTAGAAAAAATGATTCATGCGACAGTAAGTACAATGAGCAATTACTAGTATGAAAGTTGTTACACTTAGCTATTTTATAGAACGAATTCGAGACATTAATATCTTGTCTTACCCAAAATTTAATCATTTACATCATTATGAATATTTTTAATGTCTCATAATGACTATTATATCGAGAGCATATTCAACATTTTCAATCAATACAATTATTCACAATTACAATTTTATGTACATAATAGAAAATATAATCGGTACCAATGAATAAATGCCAAAGATGTAAATCAATCTTAATATTCCTTTTTAGCTAAAATATATTCATTTTAATCAGTCATTTTCCTAGTTATACTCCATAGACCGAATCATTCATAACTCATAGGAAACATGCTAAAATAACAAACACCGATCAAAACTTCAAGTAGATAACTAAATAGTCACTTGGGGTAAGATTGAGATTAACTTATAATCTCAAGGATCTCTCTCATATAGTAGAGAAGTAGAGATTCATTCTCCTACTACCCTTATTGTCGTCATAACACATGTGGTATGAATTACATGCTAGTATGGTACGATATTTTTCTCTTTACCAAAAACAGTGTATGCTTTTTTCAAAATTTAACATCGTACAAATTTTGATTTAGACATACCTAATGTGTAATCCTGAATTTAACATATGAATTCCAATTTGATCTTAAGCCGATTCATTAAATGGTGAATTTATTTACTCCAATTATTATATAAATGATCTCATCTTGACACAATTATCAAGATGACCTTAACTTATCAGTATGTCTCTATTCATAGCTACATAAGTTGTTCCATAGGTAATAGTGTTACCTCTATTTACACTTAATAAATAGAGATAATCATTGTCCATGTGAGTGGACCAATCTCAATTTGTATTGTGCTTATCGAGGCTTTATTAAAATGTAACAAAGACATATATATTAAATAGATCATGACAATTTCATATATCTAATTGTCTTTATAATATATTACATTCTTCGAAGTCCCAAAGACTTCACATGTCCTTGAAATGACTCTTTAGTCAATGACTTAGTAAAAGGATCTGCAAGCATATAACGTGTAGGGATATACTCAAGAATTATTTTTATCTTGTCCATAATATCCGTTACAAAATTATACTTAATTTTTATGTGCTTGCTTTTGTTGTGATATTTGAGATCTTTAGAAAAAATCATAGCAGCTTGACTGTCAAAGTACAATGTAACAAAACTCCCACTATCCTCAGCAATTTTCAGATGCTTTAGGAATATTCTCAACCAGATAGCTTCTTGCACAGCCACTGCATAAGCCACATACTTAGCTTCCATTGTCAACAGTGCTACATAAGATTATTTCTTCTTGTTCCAAGAGATGATACCACCATTTAGCAAGAAGGTATAGCCGGATGTGAATTTTCTGTCATTAAAGTTTACCGCCCAATCTGCATCTATGTTGCCTCTCAGACTCATATTTGATCCTTAGAAATAGAGACAATAATCCGTGATCCCTTTGAGATATCTAAATATTTTCTTCACTGCTTTCTAGTATCTCGATCCTAGATTTGATTGGAAACAACTAACTAAGTCAACGACATAGCTTATATCAGGACGAGTACACAACATAGTGTACATTAAACTACCAATGACATTGCATTTGATTTTTTCTTCATTTCAACTATTTCTTTAGGAGTATGAGGATATATACTTTTGCTCAGAATAGTACCTTTAGTTGCGGTATTTGTTTAATGTTGCAATCTAACATATTGAAGTGTTGTAGCATCTTAATGATATAAGTCTCTTGAGATAAACCCAAAAACCTTGTTGATCGATCTCTAATAATCTTTACTCCTAAGATGTACTCAGCTTCTCCCATTTCTATTATGTCAAATTGTGATGAAAGTTATGATTTGACTTCTATCACACACTTTATGTCACTTCCAACTATTAGCATATCATCAACATATAATGATAAGATGATAAATTTTCCTTTTTCTCTTTTTAGATAAACAAAATGATTCTCATTGATCATTTCGAAATCATAAGACAAAATAACTTCATTAAATCTCATGTTCTATTATCTTGACACTTGCTTTAACCCATATATAGACTTCTTAAGTTTACATACTCTATTCTCTTGACCTTCAGTAATATAACATTCTGCTGTGCTATATAGATTTCCTCGTTAAGATTACCATTAAGAAAAGTCATTTTTACTTTCATTTGATGTAATTCCATGTCAAAATGTACTACTATAGCTAGGATAACACATATTGACACAAATTTCACTACTGGGAAGAATGTCTGTTCAAAATCAATATCCTCCATTTGGATATAACTTTTTACAACTAAATGAGCTTTGTATCAATTAATCGATCCATCTGATTTTCTCTTAATTTTGAGAATCTACTTATTCCCAATAGCCCTTCGACTCGGAGGAAGATCGACTAAATCTCAAATTTAATTCTTTCTCATAGACTTCATTTCCTCATCCATTGTAATTTTTCATTCTTCTCTAACTGAGTATCTTAAAGCTTCCTCAATTATTTGAGGTTCCTCATCATCAACAGGTAGAATCATCAATACCTCATTCTCAATGTCAAACCTTTTTCGAGAAATAATTTGATGACTACTTCTTCATAGGTTAAATGTAGGTGCAGCGGAGGCCGACAAGAGGGGGGTGAATTGCCTGCACAAATTAAAACTACCCTCCTCGGATATTTCAACTCGAAAGTGCAATAGCAATAATAATAAAACTAAAATAATAAAGCTAGAGACTCGTGAGTTAACCTGGTTACAACCAAGAATGTGTTAATCCAGGGCAATGAAAAGCGCGCACTAGAAAAATCTCCTTCTCTGAAGACGGAGAAGCCTTTTACACTCTAACAGCTCAGAACTATTGCTAGGAATTGATTACAGAGTTGCTGGAACAATTGATATCTAATTCCTAGTTCCAGAGGCCTTTGTATAACCTCTAGAAATTCTATCTCGGATGTCCGAGGTGCCTCCAATAGAGATCCAAGGCGCCTCCAACGAGAGAGTAGATAAAACCTTATCCGAAAGCTCAACGTTCACTTCTGTCAGGTCTGAGGCGCCTCCAACAGACATTGAAGGCGCCTTCAAGCTGGAGGCACCTCCAAGCCTGATGGAGGCGCCTCCAAGCTGGCTGGCAGCTTTTTTCCAGCTTGTTTGCTTCTTTGCTTCGTCTTCCGAAGTCCTGTTCTTTTGGGTGATTCCGGCCAACCGAAATAGGGATCACCCGAACCTAATTTTTGGCCTTCTCCTCGAGCAGCCTACCTCCCCGGCTTAACGTCCCTCGAACATCGCGCACGTTCTTCTCGCTCACCGGTGTACTCTTCCGCAGCTCTCTCGTCCTTCGGACACACTGAGCCCGTCGGTTCCATTCCCGTGTCGTCCTTCTCGCTAGCTGCATCTTTCGCTCGACTTCCTGCGCTCCTAAGCTCCTGCACACTCAGACACAGGGGTCAAACACAAAGCAGGACCTAACCAACTTGGTTGATCACATCAAAACAACTACGAGGTTCAACAATCTCCCCCTTTTTGATGTGCATCAACCCAAGTTCAAATTAGGGTAAAGAAATAGACAGATAATAATTTTAAAGAGAATTACTAAACTAACATTTTGAGCATAAATTTGTAATAAGTAAAGTAAAATTGCAACTTAAATAAAATAATTAAAAAATTATCTCCCCCTAGACTTGTACAATCTCTCCCCCTTTGATCACAGCAAAACGGGGTAAGAGTTATGATATTTAAAAATATTTAGCAGATTTTAAGTTAGAAGAATTTTGAGTAAGATGAATTTTCCAAAATTTTCTAAACAGAATGGAATTTTTTAAAATAATCTCTAAGTCAAAATTAATTTTTAGAATTTTTCAAAAAAAGATTCAGTAAACTGAATTTTTATAATTTTTCAAAAATGTTAAAAAAAAACTTTCAAAACATTATTTAATTCTAGTTTAATACTTTTTCAGAAAGTTAATTAAACATTTTATTTCAATATTTCAGCTTCCAGGTCGTGGTGAGACACTAGGCTTTCTTGGTTATTGGAGCAACAACCACTTCCTTAGACAAAGGTTCATAAAGAAATTTTAACGTTTAATTTTTCTTCTGAAAGCCTTAATTAAAAGGAAATTAATTTAGCACAGATTTTGGAACCCAATAAAGGTTCCTTCCTACAGGATTATTCAAAAATTTAGGAGGTATATAATTTCCGAGAACTTTCTTAAGTTGTCCCTGATGCTTTCTAATATACCAGTTTAATTTTTCATAAATTCTTAATTTTGATTTTGGAAATTTATTTAAGCATGCATCATTATTTCTCAATTTCAACTTTTAATTTTTCATTTTCTAATTTTAGATTATCATACATTTCTAGTGGGCATGCTTTTGCTAGGTTCAATTTTAATTCAGCATTTTCTTTTTCTAATTTGGATAAATCTTTAGAAAGAGACTTAATAAATTGAAATGATTGAGTAGGGGTTAGATTACGTACCTGACTTACCTGACTCGGTGATGCTCCCCCTTCATCGTCGCTTTCTTCGTCTGAAGTTCCTCCCCCTTCTTCTATGCTCATTTCTGAGCTTGACTCTTCTTCCAGCTGATGGCTTGCCATTAGCACTAACCCCGAGAATTTTTCGAGGTTTGATTCGGAGGATGAGTCTGACCATGTTGCTTTCAGGTTTTTATATTTGGAGGATTCTGGCTTCTTGTACTTTACCTTTTCCATCTCTTTCTATTTGCTCTTCAATTTCGGGCAGTCATCCTTGATGTGTCCTTCTTCGTTGCAATTGTAGCAACGGACTGTCCTTGTCTTTTGATGACGTTTACTCGACTGCGATCTAAATTTGTTAGATTTGAAAAACTTATTAAAACGTCTTACCATTAATGCAACTTCATTTTCGTCAATCGATGCGTCAGAGTCAGAAGCGTTTGTTTTTGCCTTTAAGGCAATGTTCTGACTAGTCTTCTCTACTCCATTGGGCTCTACAACTTGAGATTCGTGAAGTTCAAAAGTAGAAAACAGATTTTCTAAAGTACTTACCTCGAAGTCCTTAGAGATGTAATATGCATCTACTAAGGATACCCATTTTGGAGTTCTGGGGAAGGCGTTGAGCGCGTACCGGATCGAGTCCTGGTTCGTTACTTCTTCTCCAATGTTGCTTAATTGAGTTATTAGCTCTTTGATCCTCGCTTGGAGTTGCGCTACCTTCTCGCCGTTGTTCATATGAAGGTTCGTTAACTGGGTCCGGAGGATGTCGCGCCTTGCCAGCTTCGCTTCCGAGGTACCTTCGTGAAGCTCCAGGAATTTTTCCCAGAGATCTTTCGCGGAGTCATTAACTTCCGATCCGACTTACCTCTTGTGGTGGCAGCACGCTAAGCAGGTGGAATTCTGCCTTTCCGTTGGCGACAAACTCGGCTTGCTCCTTCTTGCTCCACTGATGCTCTTCTTTGTCTTTCGGAACTTCAAAATCATATTTCATAGTTAGTAAAATATCGAAGTCGGTTTTGAAAAATACCTCCATCCGGCGTTTTCATGTTGCGAAGTCTCCGTCAAACTTCGGGGGATGAATATTCGCTCAGGTCATCGTCTTGATCGTTGTGCTTCAGTCGGCGGTTAGTCCTTCTGAGGCGGTCTGGCTCTGATACCAATTGTAGGTGCAGCGGAGGCCGGCAAGAGGAGGGTGAATTGCCTGCACAAATTAAAACTACCCTCCTCGGATCTTTCAATTGAAAGTGCAATAACAATAATAATAAAACTAAAACAATAAAGCTAGAGACTCGGGAGTTAACCTGGTTACAACCAAGAAGGTTGTTAATCCAGGGTGATGAAAAGCGTGCACTAGAAAAATCTCCTTCTCTGAAGGCGGAGAAGCCTTTTACACTCTAACAACTCAGAACTATTGCTAGGAATTGATTACAGAGTTGCTGGAATAATTGATATCTAATTCCTAGTTCCAGAGGCCTTTATATATGTTAGAGTGTATACTAAAAGCCTAGCTTTTGGTATAAATATTTATCTAGAAATAAGAATCACATTGGTCAAAAGTCTACATTTATGATAAATGTAGTTGCTCAATTAATTTATATTGTAGATAACATGGTGTGTGGTGTCACACACAGAAGATCATGTTATTGGTTCCTTATAAATTATAAACAGTAGCTCACGACCAAGATGGAAAGGAATAAACCATTGGAAGGTCGTAGTGTAATTAGGTATTAGTATATCTTAACTATATAATTACACTAGTACACTTAGAGTGTATTGAGTAGGACCATTTGAGGTCGTTCCTTTTATACTGACTTTATAAAGGAACAAAGACCTCAGTTATTATGGAAGTGTGTGCTCTTAATCCTAATATAATAACAAGCACATATATTTGATATTTATTTCTTTAATTTATCAATGGGTGAGATTTAGTTCGATGAATCAATAAGCCCGATAAGTTGGGAAATGATATCACTTATAGTGTGTGTTGTTGATTATAGAAGGAAACTGTGTCCTAGTAATCTAGGTTGAGAATGTCCCCAAGAGGAGCTCATAAGGATTGTCATGTTAAACCCTGCAGGTGGACTTAGTCCGACATGACGATGAAGTTGAGTGGTACTACTCTTGGAGCTAGATATTAATTAAGTGAGTTGTCAGTAACTTACTTAATTAGTGGACATTTGTTATTTTAAACACAGGGAGACTAACACACTCATAATAAGAAGGAGCCCAAAATGTAATTTGGGATTGGTGCGGTAGTTCAATAATAGTTCTCTAGTGGAATGAATTATTATTGATAAAATTAAGTTGTGTGTTTGGGGCGAACACGGGATGCTTAATTTTATCAGGAGACCAAAACCAATTCCTCCTCTCGGTCCCTATCGTAGCCTCTAGTATATAGAGATTTATACCCACCGCATACCCACCTTCTTACCCATCCAATGGGGCCGGCCAAGCTAGCTTGGAACCCAAGCTAGGGCCGGCCAAGACCAAGTGGATGAGTTAAGTTGGTGGCCGGCCAAAGCTTGGGTCCCAAGCTTAGGTGGCCGGCCACTAGAATATTAAAAAGGATTTTTATTAAAATTATTTCTCATGTGGATATCATGTTTTTAAAGAGAGTTTAAAAATTAAAATTTCCTTTTATAGCTTTCTACAAAGATTAAGAGAAGAGATTAATCTCTTTCCTTATTTGTAGTTTAAAAGGATGGTTTTAATTTTGGTAAACTTTCCTTATTTGTAAATCATCTATATGTTTAAAAAGAGTTTAAAATTTGAAATCTTTCCTTATTTGTTGATTAAAGGAGGATTTTAAATTTTAAGAAAACTTTCCTTTTAAAACATGTTCATGATTTAAAGAAAGTTTAAAATTAAAAATTCTCTTTTATAAGTTTCTACAAGAGATTAAGAAAAGATTTGATATCTTTCCTTATTTGTAGATTAAAAGAGATTTTAATTTTTAGAGATAACTTTCTTTTTATTCACATGTTTAAAAGAAAGATTTTAATTTATTAAATTTCCTTTTTATAAACCAATCATGAAGGGATAAAAATTATTGAGAAATTTTTATAAAATTCCGGAAGCAAATAAGGAAGTTTTAATTGGTGTTTAAAATTTTATTTGCTTGGAGTTTTTTTTGTGGCCGACCATTATAAAATTGAGAAAGGAAATTATTTTAATTAAATAAATTTTCCTTTTCAATGGCAAAAGAATTAAGGAAGTTTTTATTAAAATTTCCTTATTTGCCAAGATCAAGGATTATAAAAGAGGGGTAGAGGAGGCTTCATGGCTAACGAATCTATTCTATTTTTCTCCCTCTTTTCTTCTTCTTGTGTGGCCGGCCTTTCTCCTTTCTTCTCTTTTGGTGGCCGAACCATACATCTCTTGGAGCTCATGTTGGTGGCCGGAACTAGGAAGGAGAAGAAGAAGAGGAGGAAGCCTCATCTTGAAGATCCCTTGGAGTATTGGTGGTGATCAAGTTCTTCTTCCTTGGAGGTGGTTCTTCTTGTGGCCGAACCTTGCTTGGAGAAGAAGAAGGTGCGTGGTGGTTCTCGTCTCGGAAGATCGTCGCCCACACGACGTCCGGGATAAGAAGAGGAATACGGTAGAAGATCAAGAGGTTTTTCTAAAAGGTATAACTAGTAATTTTTCTTTCCGCATCATACTAGGTATTTTGGAAATAATACTAAATACAAGAGGCTTACGTTCTAGTGTTTCGAATATGGTTTTTCGAAGTTGTGTTCTTTTGTTTCTTTCTTTTCCTTGTGATTTGATTGTTCTCTTTGGTTAACCTAAAGTTATTTTAGGAAATTGAATATTAGCTTTCTATTAAAGGTTTTGTCTAGTCGGTGGTGATTGCTCCCATATCCAAGAAGGCCATGTGCCTCGCCATGTCAGTACTGGGAACCTTTTATGGAAATTAATATTTAATGGAATTAATAACTTAAGGAGACTTGGGTCAAACGTGTTAAGTTCCGCAGGAGATCCAAGTTAAAACCTAAAAGAACAAATAGATTAAGTTTTGGATCAAACGTGTAAAGTTCCGCAGGCGATTCAAAAATTTAATTTAAAAGAACACATGGTAGCTAGGAAAAGGTTCAGACCTTTGTACAAAAATTTTGTACAGTGGAACCTATAGGTTTTCCGAGAAGCAACCAACAATATAGCCTCTAGAAATTCTATCTCGGATGTCCGAGGCGCCTCCAATAGAGGTCCAAGGCACCTCCATCAAGAGAGTGGATAAAACTTTATCTGAAAGCTCAACGTTCACTTCTGCCAGGTCTGAGGCGCCTCCAACAGGCATTGAAAGCACCTTCAAGCTGGAGGCGCCTCCAAGCCTGCTGGAGGCGCCTCCAAGCCTGATGGAGGCGCCTCCAAGCTGGCTGACAGCTTTTTCCAGCTTGCTTGCTTCTTTGCTTCGTCTTCCGAAGTCCCGTTCTTTTGGGTGATTCCGGCCAACCGAAATAGGGCTCACCCGAACCTAATTTTCGACCTTCTCCTCGAGCAGCCTACCTCCCCGGCTTAACGTCCCTTAAACACCGCGCACGTTCTTCTCGCCCACCGGTGTACTCTTCCGCAGCTCTCTCGTCCTTCGGACGCACCGAGCCCGTAGCTCCCTTCCCGTGCCGTCCTTCTCGCTAGCTGCGTCTTCCACTCGACTTCCTGCGCTCCTAAGCTCCTGCACACTCAGACACAGAGGTCAAACACAAAGCAGGACCTAACCAACTTGGTTGACCACATCAAAACAAACAACGAGGTTCAACATTAGACTGTTTCGAAACTGACTCATTCATCGACAAATCACTCTCACAAGGTTGACTATATTCATGCATCTCTCATGATACATGATTTATTGATAAAGAAACATTATCCTTTTCCTCTATTGCAAATAGAGGAATCGTCTAATCAACTACACCTCGTGTTGGGAACTCAGTTTCGAGAAAAGTATCATCTTTTGACTCTATTTTAGATATGATTCCATCTTGTTGCTCACCAATGAAGATATAACCCTTAAAAGTCTCAGAATATCTTATAAAGATACACATCTTACCTCTAAGTCCTAATTTTCTATATTTGTGAATCTTATCATGAATGTAGGCAGTTGACCCCTAAGGTCTCAAATTACTCAAATATGGTTTTCTATTTGTCTAACGTTCATATAGAGTGGATGGAATATATTTAGAAGGTACTTGGTTAAGTATATAGGTTGCAGCTAATAATACATCTCTCCAATAGGAAATTGATAAATTAGCTTGAGCCATTATAGACATAACCATATCTAGAAGAGTTTAATTTCTTCTTTTAGTAATACCATTTTGCCGTAGAGTTCCAGACATAGTTAGATGTTTAATAATTCCTTTCTTATTACATATTATTTTGAATTGATCAGACAAATATTCACCTCCACGATTAGTGCGCAAAGTTTTAACCTTACGTTCCAATTAATTCTCAATTTTGTTCAAATAACAATTGAAGCAATCTAATGCTTCAAACTTATGAGAGATTAATGTTACCCATTTTGCATGTCACTAGACACTTTAAAATTAATAAAGATTGGAACCCATTGAAACTAAAGATAAGAGTTGTAGTAAGGAGTCGCAAGTTATTTTTTTTTTCCAAAATAACTAATAAGTGTGTGAGTACTCTAGACTCAAGTGATTCTTTTTGGGGTTTCTTAATGAAATTGAGTGTTTTGGTTTTGATCATTTAAAAGGAAGTATCTGGAAATTAAACCAGTAATGAATTCATCTAATTATCAATAGTGCATTAGTACAATCAAAAATAGGATCAAAGAAACGTGGTTCTCAATTTAACATGATCCACTTATGTGAACTAAAACCTATCACAGTTGCATTTGCTGTCGGGCCTGATATTTAGCATATCAGGCCTAACGTGGTCCTGATATGCTAAATATCAGGCCTAACGTTCGAGTAAAGGTTCAACATGTCCCTCTTATTTGAATTAAAACCTAACACAATTCAAATTGCAATATTCAAATGTAAAGATGCAAGGTTTTTGATTTCAGTAAAGGAATGGACGAAATGCAGTTATGAAATGAAAAAATGAATAGAAGACAAATTGCAATTGCAAGTAATCAGATCATCAGATCTGAGTAAGTGAACTTGAAATCAAAGGTAAATAAAACGTTCCACAACTCAAATTCGAGGTCAAAATGTTGGTGCAGCGGAGACGATAAGAGGGGAGAGGTGAATTGCCTGCAAATGAAAAGTATCCTCCTCAAACTTTCAACTCTTAAATGATAGCAACAATAATAAAAATAAAATTAATTAACAGCAAAGCAGGAAGGAAGACTCAACAGTTGACTTGGTTACAACCAAGAGGGTTGTTAATCTAAGGCTATGGAATAACGCATTATCAATCTCCTTCTTTGAAGGCGGAGAAGTCTTTTACACACTAAAAGCTCTTACAAGTTGCTAGGAATTGAATGCTTAGTTGAATGAATTATTTCCTACCTCCAGGGGCCTTTATATAGCGTCTGAAAAACTTCTCTCGAGCCTTGAGGGTGCCTCCAACGGGGTTGAGGCGCCTCCAGCCGAGGTGAGCGGATAAAACTTTATCCGCGCGCAAACGGTCGAGTTGACCAGGCTGAAGGCGCCTCCAACATTGAAGGTGCCTTCAATGTTGTTGAAGGCACCTTCATCAGTGTTGAAGGCGCCTTCAACGTTTAGGGCGCCTTCAACACTATTGAGGGTGCCTCCAATGGCTTCTTCAGCTTTTCTTCATCTTCACGAAGGCTTCCGAAGTTTCAATCGCTTGGGTGATTGCGACCAACCGAAATAAGGCTCACCCGAACCCAATTTCCGACCTTCTCCTTGAGCAGGCTTCTCGTCCTTCGAACGCCGTGCACATTCTTCTCGTCCACCGGTATACTCTTTCGCAGCTCTTTTGTCCTTCAGACGTACCCAGCCCGTCGGCTCTCTTCCCGTGCCGTCCTTCTCGCTAGCTGCGTCTTCCACTCGATTTCCTGCGCTCCTAAGCTCCTGCACACTTAGACACAGGGATCAAATAACACATAGGACCTAACCTAACTTTGTTGATCACATCAAAACAACCACGGGGTCCAACAATCTCCCCCTTTTTGATGTGCATCAACCCAAGTTCAAATTAGGGAAAAAATAGACAAACAGAAATTTATAGAAATTACTAACCTAATAGTTTAAGCATAAAGATTGCAATAATAGAATTTGCATCACTAAGAAAAAGAAATTTTTAATTTTTAACTCTCCCCTAAACTTATTCCTATCACTCCCCCTTTGATCATAACATAAAAATGGGGTCATAATTTTTAAGTAGAAGTTTTCTAAGGAAAAGTTCAAGTTTTAAAAGAAATCATTTTCAAAATAATTTCTAAGTTAAAAAAATAAATAAAATTTAAAATAAATCAGTTTCAAAATAATTGCCAAAATTTTTTTTAAAGATTTTCCAAATATAAATATTTTTGAAATTTTTCTAAGTAGAAGAAAAATTTTAACTTAGGCAATTATGAAACAATTTTGAAAATTTTCTAAGTGAAACTTAGGTAAGATTTAAACAAATTTCTAATCGCAAGGGAACTTTAATTTCATTCTTCTTCACGCTTATCCTCTTGAGGGCGCCTCCAACTGCATGGAGGGCGCCCTCCACTTGCGTCCAAAGCGCCCTCAATCTCCATGTGGGCGCCCTCTGCTCAACGTCTAGGGTGCCCTCAAGCTCCATGAGGGTGCCCTCGTCCTGCTGCGTGGAGGTCTTCAACCAGTGACTTGAGGTGCCTCCAATCTCCATGGAGGGCGCCTCAGGACTGTTCATCCGAGGCTTTTGCTTTTTTTTCATCCCTTGCAAGATGGGTTAGTCCAAAACATAAAACACATCCTACAAAACAGAGTTTAGTATAACAAAATAAGTTAAGCATAAGAATTTGACAGTCATCGGACTGTCCGGTTCTAACTTCGGATTTTCGACCGAAAATCTTAGGTCGAACTGACGCCTACTGTTCCCTTATCGGGGAACGCGTCCTCACCTACTCCACCCAGGAGAGTTTGTCTATTACCAGTTGATCCTCCAGACCAACTAGACTTTTGCTTAGCGCCCAAGGCTCCAGGACTTTCCGCTGGACGTCCGCTCCACGACCAACCTAGTCTTCACCTGATTCGCGACACCAGAACTTTCCACCTAGGGTCCTCGACTCTAGAACTTTTGCTCGAAGCCCTTAACCCACCAAGACTTTCTGCCTAGGGCTACCACCCCCTAGGACCTAGAGTTACCTCCCCCTAGGGTTTTCCACCTGCCAAACCGCAGTTAGAACTTTTACCTAAGTATACTTAGGACTTTCCTGCAAGCTCATTCAAACCCATTAGATCACACATAACTTTAACTTTGAACCCTTTGTCATTATCAAAACTTAGGTTCAATCGTCGGATACTTCCCATACCAACACTGATATGCTAAATATCAGGCCTAACGTTCGAGAAAAGGTTCAACATGTTCCTCTTATTTGAATTAAAATTTAACACAATTCAAATTGCAATGATTCAAATGTAAAGATCTAGGGTTTCTGATTTTAGTAAAGGAATGGATGAAATGCAGTTACAAATACAGAAATCAATAGACGACAAATTGCAATTGCAAGTAATCAGATCATTAGATCTGAGCAAGTGATCTTGAAATCAAAGGTAAAGAAAATGTTCCACAACTTAAATCCGAGGTCAAAACTCCTTCTATCTGTTATAACATAGAGATGCTCCTAGAGACCTCCCTTCAAGCAATCTTTGGAGAGGATCTAAGACTCCCAGCTTATTCAGTCAATGCTGCCAACCCTTGGGTACCTCCCTTCAAGCTCACGATCAATTGACATATGCAACGCATGAAGAATCAGAGTCTTGTAACTGGTACTTGCTACCCTGATCGATTGATCTGATTGATTCAGGAGTCACGGGTGAAATGACTGTTGGAATGGAATTGAAAACGTCGGGAAAACTCCGTCGTCGTCTCGTTGGAAAGTGAAAATCGAAGATTGAAGAAAACTCCCTTCGATCCGCAGCAAGTTAGGGAAATACAATGAACAAGATCGCGATTAGAGAAACTCCGCCTGATGCGCTCAAACCTTTGGACGATGGTAGTCGGTAACTCAACGTTCGCCGGAAATGAAGAAGATAAATTCTCAGATCTGGAAGTGGAGCGGGGCTCGCGATCGTGCTCTTAAGAAGAAACTAGCATAGTAAACAGGGGTGAAGCTACTGTTCACCGTGCCAAAGCTCTGCTTTTAAATCTCTGTTCAAACCCAGTTCAATAGTAGCAAGCTTCGGTTGAGTTACACAGTGGCTGGGTTAGCGCAAGCTGAGTTCAACTTCTAGGCTAGCTGAGCTTAAGTGAACCCAAATATGGCAATGCATCCAACTCTTAGCTTATAAAAACCAAATTAAAACACACTAAGCACAAATCATGAATTAATAGCAATGAATTAGATAAATTCAAAATATTCCTTGCTTAGCAAAAATCAACTCTCAAATCAATTTCTCATTCAAAATAGTCTTCATAACTAAACAATTCTAGCAAAATAAAATGTTACACGAAAACATCATCAGAGATCAAATATGTTAGGACCAAGGGGAGCTAGGGGGGGGGGGGGGTGATTAGCTCGTTCGCTTCAATGAAGATGATTTACAGCAGAATACTTGAAGCGAAGAATTCTTTAGTGCTAATATAAGGATTTACTTGGTATCTATCTCCTTAAGATGACTAATTCAAGGATCTGACCCTCTTTCACACATACACTTTGAAAGAGCTCCTTCTTAAAAATAATCTAGAGGTGGAGAAATCTTGTACAAGCTCCAACACGAAGAAATACAAGAAGAAGAGGATGAGAAGCTAATATAAATGAAATCTTACAAGATTACAACAATGAAACCCTAGCTTGCTCTCTTCTTGCTTGAAACCACCTCTTAATAAACTTGAAAATACACCAGCACTTCACTCTAAGTCTCCAAAATTTGTCGTGTATGGTTGAGTTATTGTGTGCGAGAGTTATTGTTCGAAATGTCCATGAAAACTCTTTTCTCCCAATCGATTAAGCTTTTCCTTAATTGACTACCACATCATCCGATTGTCCAACACTTATAAAATGACTTTTTTCGAACTCTAATCGATTGATGAGCTATCCCAATCAATTCAGAGAGCCTTAATTGATTACCCAATCAATTCTACAACTCTTTATTCACTCATAAAAAGGCCTTAATCGATTAAGCCTTTTTAATTGATTGCCGCAATCAATTCCTTCTTCTCGCAACCAAGCACTTCCTAATCGATTGACTAAATTGATTAGAGTGGCTAAATCGATTGGGACAATCAATTTAGCCTTGTTTTTATGAATTTCTATTCGCGAATCTCCTAGCCCTAATAGATTGGTCCAATCGATTAGGATCAACCCAATCAATTGGCCAATTGATTCAAGTCTTTTCTGTGTTCTCACAAGAACCTCCTAATCGATTAGCTTAGGGCCAATCAATTGCCCCAATTGATTGCCCAACTCTAACTTGCTTAATCCAAGTCTAGGGTTCCCTACTCAACATTAGGCCGACTATTACATGTTGGGATTTTTCTACCAAGTATCTGATCAATCCTTTAACCTATTTAGATTTTTCTCCTCGTGCCAAGGGTCCGGTCCTCCATGATCCACTTGGAATTCCAAACACTAGGTGTCTGGTCAACCTTTACTCACTTGGATTTTTCAATGTCTGGCTTTACTCACCAGTGTTGGTGCGGGAAGCATCTGACAATCGAACCTTAGTTTTGATAATGGCAAAGGGATTCAAAGTTAAGTTTAATTGTTATCTAATGTGTATGATTGAGTGTTTCAGGAAAGTCCTAACTGTGGTTAGGTAGGTGAAAATCCTAGGGGGTGGTAACCCTAGGTCCTAGGGGGTGGTAACCCTAGGTGGAGAAAAGTCCTAGCTGTGGTTAGGTAAGGAAAAAGCCTAGGGAGTGGTAACCCTAGGTCATAGGGGGTGGTAACCCTATGCGGGAAGTCTTGGCGGGTCGACGCTTCGGGCAAAAATCCTAGGGAGTGGTAACCCTAGGTTAAAATCCTGGTGTCGCGAACCGGGTAGAAGTCTGGATGGGTCGAGGACCGGACATCCAGCATGAAGACCGGAAGCATCGGACACTGAGCAAAAGTCCGGTCGATCTGGAGGATCGTACTGGCAACAGGTAAATCTCCTGAGAGGAGTAGGTGAGGACGCGTTCCCCGGAAAAGGGAACAGTAGGCGTCGGGTCGACCTAGGGTTTCCGGTCAGAAACTCGAAGTCAGACCCGGATAGTCTGGTGACTGTCAAATTTATTTATATATATTATCTTTTATTCTAACTCTGTTTTGTAGGAAACTAATATTTTTGTGCAGGGTTAGAACTGACCGGGATCGGTCGACCGAACCCCCATACTAACAGATCAGGTCTCCAGAAGTTGGGTCGGGCTCGACCAGGGATCGGTCGACCGGACCTAGGGATCGGTCGACCGAACCTGGGATAGGTGTCGACTGGATCAAGCCGAGGTGAGCGGGTCAGAGGAGACTGATCGGTCGACCGGACCCTGGGATCGGTCGACCGAACCCAGGGATAGAGTTTGACCAGATCGAAGCGGAGCGACAGATCGATGGATCAGATGCGGTGGAGATCATCTGATCGGTCGACCGAACATGAGGATCGGTCGACCGATCCGCTTCGGGTCAAAGCTAATCCCGAGACTTGAGGATCTGGATCAGATCTTGCAGAGCTATAAGAGGAGGCCTTGAGGTGCAGCTCAGACATCGATCTCGAATAGAAGAATCTATGCTTTCCAAAGCTGCTCCGAACGCCTTCAACAACACTCTGCAACTCCGACAACCAGCGTCTACATCTTCATTTCTGATAGTGTCAGTATAATTCTATTATTGCTATTAAACTGTAATACATCTTGTAAGCTTTGCGATATTATAATTGTTGCCCACCGAAAGTGGTCAACGATCACGGGCCTTCGAGTAGGAGTCGAGATAGACTCCGAACGAAGTAACTTCTTGGAGTCTTCTGTGTGTTTGTTAGTTTATCATTTCCGCTACGTAACTCTTTTACGATTCCGAAATCGATTGTGAAAGCCACGAGCGCTATTCACCCCCCCCTCTAGCGCTTTCGATCCAACAATTGGTATCAGAGCGGGGTCATTTTGAATCGGTGCAACCACCATTCAAAATAATTTTTCGTGATATTTTCAGATTTTTCAGAGGCAATTAGAATTTAGCTTCGTTGCTATATTCTAATGTTGGTTAATCCTAAGAAAACGTACCCGTTCCATTGTACAAAAATTTTTGTACAAGTGTCGAACCTTTCCTTAAATAACCTATTGTGTTCCTTAGAAGTTAAATTAGGAATCGCAGACGGAACTTAACATCATTGATTCCAAATTTAACTTATCTGTTCTTAATGGTTTAGATTTGAATCGCAAGCGGAACTTAACACTATTGATTCAAATCTACCTAGGTTATTAATTCCATAAATATTAATTTCCAAAATTGGCTTCCAGGACTGCATGACGAGGCACATGACCTTCTTGGATATGGGAGCAACCACCACCGCCTAGGCAAAGCCTTTTAAGGAAAGCTAATATTTATTTCCTTAAATAACTCTAGGTTAACCAAAAAGAACAATCAAATCACAAATTCGAAAAAGAAGAAAACACAAAATAAAAAAATAAATTTGATTAAACTAGGTCTAATTGCCTCTTGTATTTAGAATTCATACAAAGAAAAATAACTAGTATGATGCAGAAGAAAAATACTAGTTATACCTTCTCTTTATAAGCTAATGACCTCGAAATCTTCTGCCGTATTCCTCGCCTTGCCTCTGACGTCGTGTGGGCAACAATCCTCCAAGATGAACACCACCCAAAAGAGTCCTTCCTCTTCCTCTAGAATTCGGCCACCACCACCACCAAGGAGAAGAGAGCAAAGGGAAAAGGAGAAGGAAGAGGGTTGACCACCAAGAGATCACCCAAGCAAAAGAATAAGAGTTGTGTCTCATGAAGCCCCCTCACCCCTTCTTTTATATTACTTGCCCAAGGCAAATAAGGAAAAACTTTTTACAAAAAATAAAATCATCCAAGAGTTTTTCCTTTTTCCTTTTATTTTTTCCTTTTCTTTCCTCTTGATTGAATTAATCACCAATCAATGGTTGTGATCAATCCTATTTGGTTTAGGATTGGGATTGGCCGACCCCTTGCTTGGACACCAAGCAAGGTGGCCGACCACCATATTTAGGAAAGAAAAATAATAATTTTTTTATAAAATTTTACAAGAAGAAAACTCTTATAAAATTTTACAAGCTCTCTTTCCTAAAGTAAGAGTTAAAAAAGGAAAGTTCTAAAAATTAAAACCATGTTTTAAAATTTAAAACTTCTCTTATAAAATTTCCTTTTTTAACATGGTGATAGAAAATTTAAATTTTAAAACTTCTTTTCCTTTTTTATCTTAAACCATGAGGATGGTTAAAAAAGGAAAGTTTTAAAATCTTTTAAACTCTCTATTTAAACATGTGACCTAATTCAAATAAGGAAAGTTTTAAAAATTAAAATCTCTCTTTTAAAACTTATAGTTTTCTACAAAGAGAAGATTTTAAAAATTCAAAACAACCCTCCCTTTTTGAATTAATGTGGTCGGCCCCATCATGCGTGGTCACTAAGCAAAGGGCCAGCCCCTATAGGAGAGGATGTGGCCGGCCCTTGCTTGATCACCAAGCATTGGACCGGCCCACTTCTTGGACACCAAGAAGAGCCTTACATTTGGATGGACTTGAGGATATAATGAGGCTACGACAGGGACCTAGAGGAGAAATTGGTTTTGGCCTTCCGATGAGCTTGAGTATCCCGTGTTCGCCCCGAACACACAACTCAAGTTCATCGATAATAACTCATTCCACTAGAGAGTTATTACCGCACTACCGCACCAATCCCAAATTACATTATGGACTCTTTCTTATTATGAGTGTGTTAGTCTCCCTGTGTTTAAGATTACGAATGTCCACTAATTAAGTAAGTTACTGACAACTCACTTAATTAATATCTAGCTCCAAGAGTAGTATCACTCAACTTTATTGTCATATCGGACTAGGTCCACCTGCAGGATTTAACATGACAATCCTTATGAGCTCCTCTTGGGGACATTCTCAACCTAGATAACTAGGACACAGATTTCTTCTATAATCAACAACACACACTATAAGTAATATCATTTCCCAACTTATCGGGCATATTGATTTATCGAGCTAAACCTCACCCTTTGATAAATCAAAGAAATAAATATTAAATATATGTGCTTGTTATTATATTAGGATTAAGAGCACACACTTCCATAATAACTAAGGTTTAGTTCTTGTTAGTTAAATCTAGGGGTTTCAAAAAGGAAATTAAATGTATATTTTCTTTGAGCGATTCTGTCTAGGAAGGGGTGGATGATCCCATACCCAAGAAGGTCTAGAGCCTCGCCCTGACCTGGGAACCAATCATTGAAATATATATTTAATTGACTAATTGAAAAACCTAATTTTAACTCAAATGTAAATTAATCTTTAGAAATAACCTAAGTTACAGATAACCATCTCACAAAATTATATAAGATTACCTGATTGATAACTTAGAATCAGGTGAGATGGATCTAGGTTAAATTTAGTCTTAAATAAATTTAATTTAATCAAATGAATCGACTTAATTAACTCAAATCAAATGAATTAATTATTTGAAAAATATTTTAAATCAATTTCAAAATCTTTTAAAACTTAATTTCAAAAATCATTTTAAAAAACCTATTTGAAAAATATTTGAAAAACTTATTTAAAAATTCTTTGAAAAATATTTGAAAAACTTATTTAAAACTTGTTTGAAAAATATTTGAAAAAATATTTGAAAATCATTTTAAAAATCCTTTGAAAAAATATTTGAAAAACCTATATGAAAAATATTTGAAAAACTTATTTAAAAATCTTTTGAAAAACTTATTTAAAAATCCTTTGGAAAAATATTTGAAAAACCTATTTGAAAAATATTTGAAAATTTTATTTTAAAAATCTTTGGAAAAATATTTGAAAAACATATTTAAAAATCTTTTGAAAATTATTTGAAAAACTTATTTAAAAATTCTTTGAAAAATATTTGAAAAACCTATTTGAAAAATATTTGAAAATTTTATTTTAAAAATCCTTTGAAAAATATTTGAAAATCATTTTAAAAATCCTTTGAAAAATATTTTAAAAACTTATTTAAAAATTTCTTTGAAAAATATTTGAAAAATCCTTTGAAAAATTATTTGAAAATAATTTTAAAAATCCTTTAAAAAAATATTTGAAAATCATTTTAAAAATCCTTTGAAAAATATTTTAAAATTTTATTTAAAAATTCTTTGAAAAATATTTGAAAAACCTATTTGAAAATCATTTTAAAAATCCTTTGATAAAATATTTGAAAATTTTTTTTATAAAATATTTGAAAAACATATTTAAAAATCTTTTGAAAAACTTATTTAAAAATCCTTTGGAAAAATATTTGAAAAACTTATTTAAAAATACTTTGAAAAATATTTGAAAATCATTTTAAAATCCTTTGAAAAAATATTTGAAAAATATACTTATTTAAAAATCTTTAGAAAAACTTATTTAAAAATCCTTTGGAAAAATATTTGAAAAATATTTGAAAAACTTATTTAAAAATCCTTTGAAAATTATTTGAAAAACCTATTTGAAAAATATTTGAAAAATTTATTTTAAAAATCCTTTGAAAAATATTTGAAAATTATTTTAAAAATCCTTTGAAAAAGTATTTGAAAAACTTATTTAAAAAACTTTTGAAAAACTTATTTAAAAATCCTTTGGAAAAATATTTGAAAAACCTATTAGAAAAATATTTGAAAAACTTATTTAAAAAACTTTTGAAAATCTTATTTAAAAATCCTTTGGAAAAATATTTGAAAAACCTATTTGAAAAATATTTGAAAAACTTATTTAAAAATCCTTTGAAAAATATTTGAAAAACTTATTTAAAAATTATTTGAAAAATATTTGAAAAACCTATTTGAAAAATATTTGAAAAATTTATTTAAAAATCCTTTGAAAAATATTTCAAAAATCTATTTGAAAAATATTTGAAAATTTTATTTAAAAATCCTTTGAAAAATATTTGAAAACCCTATTTGAAAAATATTTGAAAAATTTATTTAAAAATCCTTTGAAAAATATTTGAAAAACTTATTTAAAAATTTTTGAAAAATATTTTAAAAACCTATTTGAAAAATATTTGAAAAACTTATTTAAAAATCCTTTAAAAAATATTTGAAAAACTTATTTAAAAATTCTTTGAAAAATATTTGAAAAACCTATTTGAAAAATATTTGAAAATTTTATTTTAAAAACCTTTGAAAAATATTTGAAAAATCCTTTGAAAATTAATTTCAAATGTCAGTTGAAAAATCCTTTGAAAATTAATTTCAAAATTATTTGAAAAATCCTTTGAAAATCAATTTCAAAATTATTTGAAAAATCCTTTGAAAATTAATTTCAAAATCATTTGAAAAATCCTTTGATAATTAATTTCAAAAATTATTTGAAAAATACTTTGAAAATTATTTCAAAATCATTTAATTTCATTTCTTAAACTTAGAGTTTAGAAGGATTTTTTTGAAAATTTTAAAAGAAACACTTAGACTTTAATGTTTACAAGAAAATTAATTTGAAAAGCTAAGTGTTAACTTCAGTACTCATTTTTTTCTCTCTCCTCTTTATTTTGATATATGACAAAGGGAGAGAGTATAAGGAAATTCAAATTAACTAAAATTCAAAAATTCAAAATTAAACTAAAATTCAAAATTAATCAGTTTATGGGGGAGCTCCCATTAAGGGGGAGCTTCAATGTGCTTAGGTTTTATTTATGCTTGTACTCATTTATATTTAGCTTTATTGCATTTTTTTACTTAACTTTGAATTTCGGTTGCCATAATCAAAAAGGGGGAGATTGTTGGTGTGGGAAGCATCCGACGATCGAACCTTAGTTTTGATAATGACAAAGGGATTCAAAGTTAAGTTTAATTGTTATCTAATGTGTATGATTGAGTGTTTCAGGAAAGTCCTAACTGTGGTTAGGCAGGTGAAAACCCTAGGGGGTGGTAACCCTAGGTGGAGAAAAGTCCTAGCTGCGGTTAGGCAAGGAAAAACCCTAGGGGTGGTAACCCTAGGTCATAGGGGGGTGGAAACCCTATGCAGGAAGTCTTGGCGGGTCGGCGCTTCGGGCAAAAATCCTAGGGGGTGGTAACCCTAGGTTAAAATCCTGGTGTCGCGAACCGGGTAGAAGTCTGGATGGGTCGAGGACCGGACATCTAGCATGAAGACCGGAAGCATCGGACGCTGAGCAAAAGTCCGGTCGATTTGGAGGATCGTACTGGCAACAGGTAAATCTCCTGAGAGGAGTAGGTGAGGATGCGTTCCCCGGAAGAGGGAACAGTAGGCGTCGGGTCGACCTAGGGTTTCCGGTCGGAAACTCGAAGTCAGACCCGGACAGTCTGGTGACTGTCAAATTTATTTATATATATTATCTTTTGTTCTAACTCTGTTTTGCAGGAAACTAATATTTTTGTGCAGGGTTAGAACTGACCGGGATCGGTCGACAGAACCCCCATACTAACAGATCAGGTCTCTAGAAGTTGAACCGGGCTCGACCAGGGATCGGTTGACCGGACCTTGGGATCGGTCGACCGAACTTGGGATAGGTGTCGACTGGATCAAGCCGAGGTGAGCGGGTTAAAAGAGACTGATCGGTCGACCGGACCCTGGGATCGGTTGACCGAACCCAGGGATAGAGTTTGACCAGATCGAAGCGGAGCGACAGATTGACGGATCAGATGCGGTGGAGATCATCTGATCGGTCGACTGAACATGAGGATCGGTCGACCGATCCGCTTCGGGTCAAAGCTGATCCCGAGACTTGGGGATCTGGATCAGATCTTGCAGAGCTATAAGAGGAGGCCTCGAGGTGCAGCTCAGACATCGATCTCGAACAGAAGAATCAGTGCTTTCCAAAGCTGCTCCGAACGCCTTCAACAACACTCTGCAACTCTGACAACCAGCGTCTACATCTTCATTTCTGATAGTGTCGGTATATTCTATTATTGCTATTAAACTGTAATACATCTTGTAAGCTTTGCGATATTATAGTTGTTGCCCACCGAAAGTGGTCAACGACCACGGGCCTTCGAGTAGGAGTCGAGATAGGCTCCGAACGAAGTAACTTCTTGGAGTCTTATGTGTGTTTGTTAGTTTATCATTTCCACTGCGTAACTCTTTTATGATTCTGAAATCGATTGTGAAAGCCACGGGCGCTATTCACCCCCCCTCTAGCGCTTTCGATCCAACAACCAGGACTTTTCTCCACCTACTTTCACTCACTAGGATTATTCCACATGACTTTACTCACCGGGATTTTCTCTCTGCCTAACTTCACTCATTAGGACTTCTCAATTGCCTGATTTCACTTAAAGGATCGTCCCACTGTCTGACTTCACTCACCAGGACTTTCCAACTACCTAACTTCACTCACCAAAACTTTTCCACTGTCTAGCTTCACTTACCAAAACTTTTCAACTGTTTGACTTCACTAATCAGGACTTTCCAACTGTCTGGCTTCACTCACCAAGACTTTTCAATTGTCTGACTTCACTCACTAGGACTTTCTAATTGTCTGACTTCATTCACCATGACTTTCTATCTGTCTGGCTTTATTCACTAGGACTTTATTCACTGCCCGACTTTACTTACCAGAACTTCTCATACCAAATGTCTAGTCCTTCATGACTCAGTTGATTTTTCTTCTTCTGCCAACCATCATGTTGGTCTTGCCCTTGTCTAACCTCAAGTTAGAACTTTCTTAGTTAAGTATCTAGTCAACCTTGACATACTTGACTACTCTCTCATATCAAACTGGTCAACCTTTGACCAGTGAAGAATTACACCAATAATCTTCTAAATGGATAATTGCACCTGTAATTTTCATATATTGTCAAATATCAAAACTTAAGCTTGAGTCAAATTGGTCAACTTTGACCCAGGGACAATTGCACAAACAAAATACACATGACCAAAATGTGTGAAGTTATCAATAAATACACTGAAATAAGAACTTCCATTTCTAGCCTTCACATTCATTCAACCATAAATATCAAAATGAATGAATTGCAATGGTAATTTAGCCCTAATAGTCTTACCAAATGATTTCCTAGCTACTTTTCTTTGCAAGACAATGCTCACATATAGATAGTTAACTTTAGCATGAGTGATGAGTAGACCATCTTTAGCTAATTTATTCATTCGTTCTTGTCTTATATGCCCTAGTCTAGCATGTCAAATTTCATCATTAATATCAGTATCACTAGTAAGAACAATGTTTGAAAAATAATCATTATTTACATAATTATTATTTGGTTATACCTCAAGAACCATGAAACCATTTGTTACATAACCATACCCAATTAACATAGAGCTAATCCGAAGTTCCACACAATGACTATAAAAGTTTAACAATAACCTAAATCAAGGACACTAGTAACAGAAATCAGATTCCATCGAATCTCAGGAGCATACAGGACATCATTTAGAAAGAAGGTATGCCCACCGTGTAGGTTGAGTTTGAAAGTGTTAATTCCTTTAACTTCAGTCCTTGTATTGTTTCCCACATACATCCATTTGTTATCAGTTGGTACTCGATGATATTGACGTATGTAGCTCGATCACGAGCTACTTGATTCGTTGCTCCTGAATCTACAATCCACAAAGGATAAGAATTAGCTAACAACACCAAACTAGCAACATAATACTCATGGAAAGAAGATAAACATGGATCTACCTTTTTCGGCTCAGTGCATTCCCGAGCAAAGAGGCTCTTCTTGCCACAATTATAGCAAGTTAGCTTACTTTGAGATTTCTTTCTATACTTCTTTCCTTTCTTCTTGATTGAGCCTTGCCTAGTAGCATCACCATCTTTTTTTCCCTTTCCCTTTCCTTTCTTGAACATCTTTTCTTATTCTTGGATCCAGAACCTTCAGCTACAAAAGCTTGTCTATAGGGCACACAAACTCGAGGTACGATAAATCTCAAGTTAAGTGTTATAATTGTAATAAATTTGAGTATTATACTAAATGATCCTGTCCGAACGCTGAATCAATGGACGCTGGGCACGTGGCTCTCTCCAAATTGCTGACGTAGATCTCCGACCGATCGTATGGACCTCCGGCGAACCTGCAAAGAAGTCAGGCCGGGAAGGGGTTCCCGGCGACGACCCTCCGATGCTCAAGTCAGGCAAGAGGAAGACGAGAAAGTGGCTTCGACTACGAGATAATGCGTGATCGCGTGAATGCGTACCTCCGGTGAAGAATGAGGACCCTTATATAGGGCTATGGAGAAGCGGGTGCACACATACCGAGGTGAATACGTGTCCTCTTACCATACCTCGGTATGGGCTTGTCAGAAGAGCTTGCCTGACACCATACTGCTACAGTCCGAGTACCTTTCTGATGGGACAGCAGAACCCTCTGTCGTAAGATCCTGTGTATGGCCTGGTCGTTGAACATACCTGTTGTCAGAGGATGTTCCCTTGTCCTTTTGTCTCTTCTTACCCCATTCTGAGCGTCTGGCCGGTCGGCAATCCCCTCACGTCCGGCCGGTCGTATGTGCTAGTCAGCTCGAGAGATTCCCGGTCGTGTGCTCTGCTGACTGTTCACAGTAAATGCTACTTTATGCCTTCGGCCGAGCGGGCTCCCCGATCGGCCCGACGACCCTATTCCCCATGAGCGTCGGAGACCCGACTCCCCGTCGGGTTGTTTTTGATTCCGCTGAGACCCCGTTCGGCCGACCGGTCTCCCCTTCTCCGGTCGGCCGTTTGACCCTTTGACTTCACATGGCGTTGACTTCCCTCAGAGTGGGGTCCCTGTTCATACCGCCGGATCACTTGCCTCCCCTTCAAGTCTAGTCGAAGGAGGCGATTAGTCCGACTGACTGGACGATTGTTTCGCCGAGCGGCTCATCAAAGAAACCATCCTCCGCTCGGCCTATGTGTTGCTAACTACGGACTCAGTCAACGCCACCATCCCTCGAATCTCCTCGGAATTCATGCCAATCTCCGTTTTTAAGGCCAAGCACACGATCTGTGCCTCGATAAGGCGCTTATTAAATGCTCTCCCGTGGTGGAATGCCACGTGGCATTGCTGCCGTCATCGTACAGCGGCGGCGTCGCAGGCGACGAGACCGAGGCGATTTGAAATTGACGGCCCGATGCGTGCTTCGGTTCTCGCGACCTGAATCCGATGGTGGAGGCCGCTTGGGCTCAACTCTATAAAGCCTTCGCTTTCTCCGCCTTCGCCGCATTTCTGCTCTCGCGTGTCCAGAAGCTTCGGCGTTTCAGTGCTCCGGCGACTTCGATTCTCCCTTTCCGGTGATCCCGCATTCTTCGTCGATCCTCCTATTAGGATGTATACTAAAAGCCTAGCTTTTGGTATAAACATTTATCTAGAAATAAGAATCACATTGGTCAAATGTCTACATTTATGATAAATGTAATTGTTGAATTAATTTATATTGTAGATAACATGGTGTGTGGTGTCACACACAGAAGATCATGTTATCGGTTCCTTATAAATTATAAACAGTAGCTCACGACCAAGATGGAAAGGAACAAACCATTGGAAGGTCGTAGTGTAATTAGGTATTAGTTTATCTTAACTATATAATTACACTAGTACACTTAGAGTGTATTGAGTAGGACCATTTGAGGTCGTTTCTTTTATACTGACTTTATAAAGGAACAAAAACCTCAGTTATTATGGAAGTGTATGCTCTTAATCCTAATATAATAACAAGCACATATATTTGATATTTATTTCTTTAATTTATCAATGGGTGAGATTTAGTTCGATAAATCAATAAGCCCGATAAGTTGGGAAATGATATCACTTATAGTGTGTGTTGTTGATTATAGAAGGAAACTGTGTCCTAGTGATCTAGGTTGAGAATGTCCCGAAGAGGAGCTCAAAAGGATTGTCATGTTAAACCCTGCAGGTGGACTTAGTCCGACATGACGATGAAGTTGAGTGGTACTACTCTTGGAGCTAGATATTAATTAAGTGAGTTGTCAGTAACTTACTTAATTAGTGGACATTTGTTATCTTAAATACAGGGAGACTAACACACTCATAATAAGAAGGAGCCCAAAATGTAATTTGGGATTGGTGCGGTAGTTCAATAATAGTTCTCTAGTGGAATGAATTATTATTGATAAAATTAAGTTGTGTGTTCGGGGCGAACACGAGATGCTTAATTTTATCGGGAGACCAAAACCAATTCCTCCTCTCGGTCCCTATCGTATCCTCTTGTATATAGAGATTTATACCCACCACATACCCACCTTCTTATCCATCCAATGGGGTCGGCCAAGCTAGCTTGGAACCCAAGCTAGGGCCGACCAAGACCAAGTGGATGAGCCAAGTTGGTGGCCAGCCAAAGCTTGGGTCCCAAGCTTAGGTGGCCGACCACTAGAGTATTAAAAGGATTTTTATTAAAATTATTTCTTATGTGGATATCAAGGTTTTTAAAAGAGAGTTTAAAAATTAAAAATTTCCTTTTATAGCTTTCTACAAAAGATTAAGAGAAGAGATTAATCTCTTTCCTTATTTGTAGATTAAAAGGATGGTTTTAATTTTTGGTAAAAACTTTCCTTATTTGTAAATCATCTACATGTTTAAAAGAGAGTTTAAAATTTGAAATCTTTCCTTATTTGTTGATTAAAAGGTGGATTTTAAATTTTAAGAAAAATTTCCTTTTTAACCATGTTCATGATTTAAAAGAGAGTTTAAAAATTAAATATTTTTTTTTATAAGTTTCTACAAGAGATTAAGAAAAGATTTGATATCTTTCCTTATTTGTAGATTAAAAGAGATTTTAATTTTTACAAGATAACTTTCTTTTTGTCCACATGTTTTAAAGAAAGATTTTTAATTTATAAAATTTCCTTTTTATTAACCAATCATGAAGGGATGAAAATTATTGGAGAAATTTTTTATAAATTTCCAGAGACAAATTAGGAAGTTTTAATTAATTAAAACTCTCCTTCTTTGTAGCTTTAATATGGCCGGCCAAATAAATTGGAGAAGATAAAATTATTTTTAATTAAATAATTTTTTTTTCAATGGCAAAAGAATTAAGGAAGTTTTTATTAAATTTTCCTTATTTGCCAATACCAAGGATTATAAAAGAGGGGGTAGAGGAGATTTCATGGGGAACAACTCTATTATTCTTTTCCTCCATCTCTTCCTTGGTGTGGCCGGCCATCCTCTCCTCCTCTCTTCTCTTTGATGGCCGAACCTCATCCTTCTTGTGGAGATTCATATGGTGGTCGGATCAAGTTTAGAGAAGAAGAAGAAGAAGGAGAGAAAGAAAGCTTTGTTTCTAGCATCCCTTGGAGCATGGTAGTGGTGGCCGAACCTCTTCATCCTAGGAGAAGTTTTGATGGCCGAAACTTGCAAGGAAGAAGAAGGTGCTTGGTGGTTCTCGTCTCGGAAGATCGTTGCCCACACAACGTCCGGGATTAGAAGAGGAATACAGTAGAAGACCTAGAGGTTTTTTGTTTGCAAAAGAAAAGGTATATGTAACGCCCGAAACTTCTCAAAATTATTTTTAGAAATATTCTATGATTTTTCTGGAATTTTAGAATATTTTTCCGGAATTATTAGAGTAGCGGAAGTAGCAAAAATAGTTAGAAAAGCAAAATAGCTTAAGCGGGAATCGAACCCGGGACCTCTCGGGTCCGCTAAACCTTTAGACCGCTTAAGTAACCAGTTGAACCCAGCAGGGCCGTGCTGAAAGAAAGGGGAATCAATTATATTTATATTTAAGTAGGGTCGAGTTACCCACTTAATATAAATAGAAAATTTAAGTGGGGTTTGGTTTATTTTGTTTGGATCTGCAACCTCTCTTTTCCTCACCCTAGTTTCCGCCGACCCTCTCCCTTCTCTTCCTCTCTCGCCGCCAACCACCAGAACAAGCAAGGGTTTGGCCCAAGGGCACTTTCCGGCGACGACTTCGACACGAGGACGCTCCCCTCCGCGAGAGGAACGCATAGACGCGAGAAGATCGTCGAAGAGATCTCTCCTCCGTGAAACCTAGCGATTAGAATCGTAAGAAATTACGAACAGGAGGTAAGAAACCCCTCACCTGCAGTATAAGTAGCTTCCGTGTGAATTCCATGTTTTAGTTTAGTAATATGTAGTCTTTCGGCACAAGGATGCGAATTAGTGCATACTAAGTGTTCGATTAAATTATTTAGCACAGAAAAATGCAACTTAGGCATTTTAATAGCTCGGTAAATGCAATAGAAGCATTTAAATAGTTTAGTTAGCCTTGCCACAGCATATATGGGACTACGGTCCAATGGGTGGGCACCCACAGTCGCCTCTAGGTTCAGATAACCTAGTAGAAGCAAGGTAAATTAATTAGCTATGATTCAGTATTTTATTTTCAGTAGTGGCACTGTACAGGATTAGATATCCATTGGACTGGGCTCCCATAGTCGGTTCCTAGGTTTAGATAACCTAGTAAACCTTGCTAAATTCAGGATTTGCAACCCTGGGTTTAGTTGAGGATGTGCGCATAGCATGTACAGTTGTCGGGCCCATTAGCAGTATGATTATGTATTTTAATCTATTATATTATAGTTTTTCAAAACTCACAAAGATCAGTTATGTTAGTTGAGTTTGAATTCAGTTCCAGACTAGTTTAATTCATGTTCAGCTCAGTTTTCCTTGTTGTTACACATGATAGTTATGGTTAGCTTTGTATGCCATGTTTTGGTGTTTATGTTCAGTTTTTATTACACATGTTTAGATGATAGTATGCCATGACTAGCTTTGATTTCTATGTATGATAACATGCCATGTTTAGCATATTCAGTTTGTATTTCAACTAGCATGTTTTAAAAGCATATTGCATCGAATGCACGTTTTAGTGAGGTAGATGGTTTCTTACTAAGCTTTAAGCTTACAGATACTTTTTCCTTATACTGCAGATAAAGGTAAAGGGAAAATGGACTAGCGGAGGCTGGAGGACAATGCGATGAAGATGTGTGTGGAAGGAACTTGGAATAAAAGATCTTAGGGATCTAACAAGCCTTATTTATGCATTAGAACTTTCATCAAAATTAGTTAACTGTTAGAACTTTATTATTCTACACATAGTACATTTGCATGCCATGAATTAGTGAACCATGCGTGATATCATGTTTAAAATGTTAGCTAATACATGTTAAAAATGTTTTTAGCTGTTATAGACTTGAAGTGTATGAGTTGGGCACGAAATAGTGCTGAAATTAGGGGTTCTGATTCGAAATCAAAAACCCAGATCGATCTACAGATCGATCAGAGTTGGGGTTGTGCCACTGGATCGGTCAGCCGACTGATCCAGATGCGAACAGAGAGTACAGAAGCTCACTGATCGGTCAGTCGACCGATCAGTGAGCCACTGGATCGGTCAGCCGACCGATCAGTGTACTCCTGGATCGGTCGGTAGACCGATCCAGCCGCATACAGAAGCAGCATAAACTTATGGATCGGTCAGCCGACCGATGCAGAGTTTTTCTCCATGCCAGTATCAAGCTGGATCGATCCAGTATGGATCGATTGAAATGCCTGGTTACAGCTAGCAGGACATCCGACAGGCATAGATTATCTTCCCTAGCATGTGTACAACTCCTAGGTACACCTGGAATATTAAGTTCAGATTTTACAGTAATCAGTTTAGTAAAATTTTAATCAATTCAGATTTCCGCAATAGTAATTTAGCACGGCATAATGTAGCGATTGGCCTTACAGCCTAGTCAGTAGAAGGCGGGTCGTTACAGTATACTAGTATTTAATTTCCGCATCATACTAGTTTTATTTCTTTGTAAAAATACCAAATACAAGAGGCATGCGATTCTAGTATTTCGAATTTATTTTTGATATTGTGTTCTTTTGTTTTTTTTTTCCTTGTGATTTGATTGTTCTTTTCGGTTGACATAAAGTTATTTAAGGAAATTAAATATTAGTTTTCCTTAAAAGGCTTTGTCTAGTCGGTGGTGGTTGCTCCCATATCCAAGAAGGCCATGTGCCTCGCCACGTCAGTACTGGAAGCCAATTTTGGAAATTAATATTTAATAGAATTAATAACCTAGGTGATTTGGATCGAAAGTGTTAAGTTCCGCAGGAGATCCAAGTCTAAACCTAAAAGAACAAATAAATTAAACTTTGGATTAAACGTGTTAAGTTCCGCAGGCGATCCAAGTTTAATTTAAAAGAACACATGGTAGCTAGGAAAAAGGTTCAGACCTTTGTACAAAATTTTTGTACAGTGGAACCATTAGGTTTTCCGAGTAGCAACCAACAATTGGTATCAGAGCTAGGGTTTTGCCTCTATGTATTTGGTATTAGTTTAATTATGCACATGTCATACATAATTTAGGCAGGTTAATAGTAGGATGTGCTAACTTTGTGGATGCAGGATCCAACTATTATGGCTTATAGTTATTATGTGTGTGATTGGACCCTCTGACATGTCAAGGGCATTTTATTGTGTGTGCATGATTGTATTATAAAATACAGCAGGAGCTGTATTTAGTTTTATTAGGATTTTATTTTTTGATCTAGTTACATGTACATTCCTTTTATGGAATATATGATCAATGGATGTAAATTTTTATTTTATGTTCGATCTAGTTTGCATGTACATTCCTTCGAGGAATATAGGATTGAAAAATGTAAAATTCTATTTATGTCGCGGATCGAATCTTGCAAGGCGTGGAACCTTTTGAGCATCAGAGGCGCAGCGGAACAAGGAGCAAGATGGATGCGACTATTAGACCCGGTGGCGGTGGCCAAAGATGGCAGCAGCTAGGGTTGGCGACACACGGAGGACAATAATAGATAAAAGCCATAATAGTTGAAAATTAGTTTTTCTATTTATTGCTTTTTATGTTGTGCTGTGTGTGCTTGTTAGTATGCATGCTAAGTAGGCTAGCATAGTCAAAATTCCTCACTTTAAATAACTAAGTGGGAGAGGGATTTATTTTTAAATAAATTCCACGGTCTCCATTACTGGTTTATAAGTGATGCAACAAGCTTGCGCGTTGGCTCTGAGTGCCTTCCTCCATATCGGATGAGCTTGTTTGCAGATCACTAGATTAAACTTCCATTTTGGATGACTATAGGAAGTTAATTAAGAGCGTGTGATCTTCCCCATCGGAAGGGGCACAATCTTATTAATGGACTTAGTGTCAAGTAATGGTATACACTTAGGTACATCTAATAGTATCCTCCCCATCGGAGTCACTGCTATTATTTGTGTAACCGAAGAAAACCAACTATTAATTTGTCAAATAAATAGGTTGACAAGATGATAAAATTAAAAACCCCTCTTACAAATGTTTGATTTTGTATACGTCCACACTATCGTGGCATACAAAATTCACGGTGTTTGAGGTAATTTTATTTGTCATAAAGATTTATTGACAAGATAATTAATGGGTAAAACCCTCCTCTTACAAATGTTTAAATTTTGTATACGTCCACACTATCGTGGCATGCAAAATTCACGGTGTTTGAGGTGTTGGTGAATTTAAATAATATTGTTTGAGGAATCAATGTTATTCTAAATTCAAAAAGTTTTGACCAAATATTTGATCAAAGACAGATCAACTATTAATTTTATTTGTCATAAAGTAAAGTTGACGAGATAATAAAATTAATGGATAACATCTCTTTTTTGATTTTGTATACGTCCGCACTATCGTGGCATACAAAATTCATAGGGATTTTAAAAGAATTGATCTTGACCAAATATTTTTTGTGATTCTTAGGATTTAAAATGTTTGTCAATCCCCTAGTTGTTATACTATAGAAAAGACTTAGTAGTCCCAATTGTAATGATTGGAAATAGGACTTGGACATTATGGTAGACTGTCTTCTTAGAACTAAGAACAATTTAGGTGTATTGAATTCATTAGTTGGAACATGTCTAGTGGTGTTATCTACCATAACCTGGAGTGTAGATACAGATGCCATTAATTATGTCTGCAATTCATTGCAGGGTTCCAGGAAACCCGACAACTAAATGAAAATAAAAACACCGTCCACATGGGCATTACTGCAAAAGTAGCAGTTGTTGCAGTGGGAGAGGTTTATTCTTAATAGGAATAAAATATGGATTATTAGAAATTGTCTTTACATACTAAGTTTAGAAAGAACCTGATTTCAGTTTCTAAACTATTATAAAATAGGTATTGTGTCTATTTTGATAACAAAGTTGATTATCAAGAAAAATAGGGAAGTTATATATTCTGGTATGTTAGTTGACAATTTATAATCCAATAACTCCCACGATGCAACAAATGGAAATTATGACACATCTTCTAACTTTAAGAGAAAGCAACCTTCGGAAATGAACCAATTATATCTTTGGCATCTAAGGCTAGGTTATATTAACTTGAGTAGGATTCAAAGGATAATAATCAATGAACTCTTGGGTTCATTGGTAGAGGAAAATTTTCCAACCTGCGCAAGAAAAGAATATTTTAATTATCCCAAGCTTCATATATCGAAAAAAAAAATCCTTGCTCATTTTAAGCATGCAAAACTCCAAGAAAGGTTTCTTACCTTTTTAGCATGGAGTAACTTTATCTAAAGAAATATCTCCGTAGGCATCAAAGGAGATAAAGGACATAAAGGCAGTTCCTTATGCTTCGGTTGTGGGAAGCCTAATGTATGCAATGCTGTGTACGAGACTGGATATCTATTTTGCCGTGGGCATAGTTAGTAGATATCAAAGTAACTCTGGACAAGGACATTAATCCGCGGTAAAGCATATATTGAAGTACCTTAGAGGCACTAGAGATTATATGCTAGCTTATAAGGCAGATAATTTGTTTCCTGTGGGTTGCATGGATTTTAACATCCAATCGGAAAGGGACAATAGTAAGTCAACCTCAGGGTTTTGTGTTTACTTTAGGAGGTAAAGTCATAACTATGGAAGAGAGATAAGCATAGGTGTTTTTCTGGACTCTACCATAGAAATTTAGTATATGGCAAGCCTCTGAGGCAGCCATAAAAGCTGAATGACTCAATAACCTCAAGATAGACTTAGATATGATTTCTGGTTTGTCCAAAGATTATTACAATTTATTGTAATGATATTGGTGCAGTAACAAACTCGAAGAAACCATAAGTCTATAAGGCAGGTAAACACAATAGAGCGGAAGTACCACCCAATACAAGAAATCGTATAAACGAGGAGAAGTTGTTGCTGCCTAAATTACATTAGATGATGACCTATAGATTTTTTCACTAAGGCCTTTAAGGCAAGAGCTTTTGATGAGCATGTTGAAGAGTTGGGAATCAGATGTATGGCAGCAGATATAGCATCTTAGTCTTTTAGTATAAGTGGGAGATTGCTAGGATGTATACTAAAAGCCTAGCTTTTGGTATAAACATTTATCTAGAAATAAGAATCACATTGGTCAAATGTCTACATTTATGATAAATGTAATTGTTCAATTAATTTATATTGTAGATAACATGGTGTGTGGTGTCACACATAGAAGATCATGTTATCGGTTCCTTATAAATTATAAACAGTAGCTCACGACCAAGATGGAAAGGAACAAACCATTGGAAGGTCGTAGTGTAATTAGATATTAGTTTATCTTAACTATATAATTACACTAGTACACTTAGAGTGTATTGAGTAGGACCATTTGAGGTCGTTTCTTTTATACTGATTTTATAAAGGAACAAAGACCTCAGTTATTATGGAAGTGTGTGCTCTTAATCCTAATATAATAACAAGCACATATATTTGATATTTATTTCTTTAATTTATCAATGGGTGAGATTTAGTTCGATAAATCAATAAGCCCGATAAGTTGGGAAATGATATCACTTATAGTGTGTGTTGTTGATTATAGAAGGAAACTGTGTCCTAGTGATCTAGGTTGAGAATGTCCCCAAGAGGAGCTCATAAGAATTGTCATGTTAAACCCTGCAGGTGGACTTAGTCCGACATGACGATGAAGTTGAGTGGTACTACTCTTGGAGCTAGATATTAATTAAGTGAGTTGTCAGTAACTTACTTAATTAGTGGACATTTGTTATCTTAAATACAGGGAGACTAACACACTCATAATAAGAAGGAGCCCAAAATGTAATTTGGGATTGGTGCGGTAGTTCAATAATAGTTCTCTAGTGGAATGAATTATTATTGATAAAATTAAGTTGTGTGTTCGGGGCGAACACGGGATGCTTAATTTTATCGGGAGACCAAAACCAATTCCTCCTCTCGGTCCCTATCATAGCCTCTTGTATATAGAGATTTATACCCACCACATACCCACCTTCTTACCAATCCAATGGGGTCGGCTAAGCTAGCTTGGAACCCAAGCTAGGGCCGGCCAAGACCAAGTGGATGAGCCAAGTTGGTGGCCGGCCAAAGCTTGGGTCCCAAGCTTAGGTGGCCAACCACTAGAGTATTAAAAGGATTTTTATTAAAATTATTTCTTATGTGGATATCAAGGTTTTTAAAAGAGAGTTTAAAAATTAAAAAATTTCCTTTTATAGCTTTTTCAAAAGATTAAGAGAAGAGATTAATCTCTTTCCTTATTTGTAGATTAAAAGGATGGTTTTAATTTTTGGTAAAAACTTTCCTTATTTGTAAATCATCTACATGTTTAAAAGAGAGTTTAAAATTTGAAATCTTTCCTTATTTGTTGATTAAAAGGTGGATTTTAAATTTTAAGAAAACTTTCCTTTTTAACCATGTTCATGATTTAAAAGAGAGTTTAAAAATTAAATATTTTCTTTTATAAGTTTCTACAAGAGATTAAGAAAAGATTTGATATCTTTCCTTATTTGTAGATTAAAAGAGATTTTAATTTTTACAAGATAACTTTCTTTTTATCCACATGTTTTAAAGAAAGATTTTTAATTTATAAAATTTCCTTTTTATTAACCAATCATGAAGGGATGAAAATTATTGGAGAAATTTTTTATAAATTTCCGGAGACAAATTAGGAAGTTTTAATTAATTAAAACTCTCCTTCTTTGTAGCTTTAATATGGCCGGCCAAATAAATTGGAGAAGATAAAATTGTTTTTAATTAAATAAATTTTCTTTTTCAATGGCAAAAGAATTAAGGAAGTTTTTATTAAATTTTCCTTATTTGCCAATACCAAGGATTATAAAAGAGGGGGTAGAGGAGGTTTCATGGGGAACAACTCTATTATTCTTTTCCTCCCTCTCTTCCTTGGAGTGGCCGGGCATCCTCTCCTCCTCTCTTCTCTTTGATGGCCGAACATCATCCTTCTTGTGGAGATTCATATGGTGGTCGGATCAAGTTTAGAGAAGAAGAAGAAGAAGGAGAGAAAGAAAGCTTTGTTTCTAGCATCCCTTGGAGCATGGTGGTGGTGGCCGAACCTCTTCATCCTAGGAGAAGTTTTGATGGCCAAAACTTGCAAGGAAGAAGAAGGTGCTTGGTGGTTCTCGTCTCGGAAGATCGTTGCCCACACAACGTCCGGGATTAGAAGAGGAATACGGTAGAAGACCTATAGGTTTTTTGTTTGCAAAAGAAAAGGTATACTAGTATTTAATTTCCGCATCATACTAGTTTTATTTCTTTGTAAAAATACCAAATACAAGAGGCATGCGATTCTAGTATTTCGAATTTATTTTCGATGTTGTGTTCTTTTGTTTTTTTTCCTTGTGATTTGATTGTTCTTTTCGATTGACCTAAAGTTATTTAAGGAAATTAAATATTAGTTTTCCTTAAAAGGCTTTGTCTAGTCGGTGGTGGTTGCTTCCATATCCAAGAAGGCCATGTGCCTCGCCACGTCAGTACTGGAAGCCAATTTTAGAAATTAATATTTAATAGAATTAATAACCTAGGTGATTTGGATCGAAAGTGTTAAGTTCCGCAGGAGATCCAAGTCTAAACCTAAAAGAACAAATAAATTAAACTTTGGATCAAACGTGTTAAGTTCCGCAGGCGATCCAAGTTTAATTTTAAAGAACACATGGTAGCTAGGAAAAAGGTTCAGACCTTTGTACAAAATTTTTGTACAGTGGAACCATTAGGTTTTCCGAGTAGCAACCAACACCTCCTTCTCTGTAAGGCCCTTTTTCTATTCTATCTCTGGTTTTTGTGCTTTATTTGCCTCTCTTTCCCCGAGTTTTGGTCCTCGGGACACTGTTTCGTTTGCCATCTCCTTTCTTCTATCCTCTACCTTTCTTTGCCTCTTTTGATTTAGTCCGTTCGGACAATGGCCCATTCCTCTCAATCCCAAGATCAAACTCTCGGCCCGTGGTATGTTACCATGGAGTCACGCTTCGATCGGCGTGACGCCGATACTCTAATAAATAACTTTGACATCCCTTCCGACCTCGAAATTATCTTACCCACTCCCTCCGCTCAGCCACACAAACCGCCGCGCGGAGCCTTTTGTGTTTTCCGCGACCAGTTCACTGCCGGTCTGCGACTTCCAATTCATCCTTTTATCATTGACGTTTGCAATTTTTTCGGCATTCCGCTTGGAAGCCTGGTCCCCAACACTTTCCGCCTTTTATGCGGCGTTGTCGTCCTGTTTAAAATCCACCATATTCCCTTCCGACCGGAGGTATTCTACTATTTCTACTACCCTAAACAGTCCGAGCTGGGCACTTACATGTTCCAGGCTCGACCCGGTTTAGTTTTCTTCCACAAACTACCCTCTTCCAATAAGCATTGGAAAGAATTTTACTTTTATATTCGCCTTCCCGAGCGGGCCCCCTTCATAACAAAATGGCAGATCAGACCACCAACTTCACCAGAGCTGAAGAGATTCAAGACCCGGCCAGAGTATCTTCACGCTGCCAATATGTTGGCCGGTCTGAAAATCGACATCAACAAATTCTTACCCGAAGGGGTCATGTACATATTCGGCCTGAGTCCGATCAGAACTCCTCTCCCGAGTGGCTTCGGTAAGAATCTTACTTATACCTTTGCCTTAATTGCTAACTGATTTTCTCTTTTTTTCCTTGCAGCGAACATTGTCATGGAGTCGGTGATGGCTGGAATTTCGAAGAGGAAGGCGGCAGCGCTCGAGGCCGCGGCTGCAAAAGAGATGGAGGCGCTCGGCATTGAGCCGGTCGGCTCGCATGAAGGGGAGAGCGGGACTCATGAGGAGTCGGCCGCTCAGGCTTCTCTCCCGGAGCCGGCGGTGGGAGCAACTATTAGCCAAGAGTCTTCCGCCCGGGAGGAAGGCTCCGCTCAGGAAGGAGAGCGGCCTCTCCGACAAAAGAGGCGGCGAGTGGAGACTCCCCTCCGATCGGCCACGTCCGCGGTCCAACCGTCCGAACGGGCCACAGCGAATTCCCGAGGCAAGGCTCCAGCTATGGAGACTATTTTGTCCGATCGGACCCCCTCCCAATTGGATGCGTCCGCGGACCCCCTTGAGGCCGCTCCGATCAGCTCCCTTCTGCCCGCTCCCCGTCAAGTCCATCGCTCAACCATCTTGTCCCAGTTTTCGGCGCCGGTCTCCGATCCTTCCCCGGCTTCCGCCCAGACGAAGCCCGGTCGGTGCCGCATCTCCCTGCATCTCCCCACTGAGGAATTAATGCCTGAAGCCGATCAGCCAGCAACGCCCGAGCACCTAATCACAATGAAAGGGCCCTTAGCTGAAATGTGGGCCGACGCTCGGGCACGCGTCGCAATGATTCCCCTCAGTAATCTGGCCAACAACCACATGCAACAGGCCACGGGGGTAAGTTTGTTTTCTCAAGTCCTTTACGCATTCTCTCCGACCGGATGCTAATCAACTTTTCTTTGGTCAGAGATGGGTGGAGGAGATCGTGGTCTCCAACCGCCTGGCGATGGTGGATGAAGAATTGAGGAGACTGAAGGCTGCAGGCGCTCCTTCCGGCTCACAAGGTCCATCCTACGCCGAGCTGAAAAAAGAGCTTAAAAAGACTCAAGATTTACTGGAGGCTGAGCGGAAGAAGTCGGCCGACCAGGCGCACAATCTAGCCGAACTTAATCGCCTGAACAAATCATTGGATCGCTCGGAGGGTTTATAGTCGCCGGCTCGACTCTCGATTTTTAACGTCGGAGCTCGACTGTCTTCCGCTCGGAGGGTTTATAGTCACCGGCTCGACTCTCGATTTTTAACGTCGGATCTCGACGGTCTTCCGCTCGGAGGGTTTATAGTCGCCGGCTCGACTCTCGATATTTAACGTCGGAGCTCGACGGTCTTCCGCTCGGAGGGTTTATAGTCGCCGGCTCGACTCTCGATTTTTAACGTCGGAGCTCGACGGTCTTCCGCTCGGAGGGTTTATAGTCGCCGGCTCGACTCTCGATATTTAATGTCGGAGCTCGACGGTCTTTCGCTCGGAGGGTTTATAGTCACCGGCTCGACTCTCGATATTTAACGTCGGAGCTCGACGGTCTTCCGCCCGGAGGGTTTATAGTCGCCGGCTCGACTCTCGATATTTAACGTCGGAGCTCGACGGTCTTCAGCTCGGAGGGTTTATAGTCGCCGGCTCGACTCTCGATATTTAACGTCGGAGTTCGACGGTCTTTAAGGCTAATTTCAACATTGTCGTTCGGCGAAGCTTGGAAGATGCCTCTTTTTATCATTTTGCTTCCTGCATTACAAGGACATATGCGACCAAAAGATACACAAAATGAATTACATCAGCGCACCTTTCACCCAGCTCGGTACGGATGGAGATGATTTGCACTCCATGGCCGATCCAGTTGTCGTCCATCTTCGTCTTCTAAATAATAAGCACCCGAGCGGAGCTTTTCGATGACTTTGAAGGGACCCGCCCAAGGAGCCTCCAGCTTGCCAACGTCGCCGACCGGCTTTACTTTCTTCCACACTAGGTCGCCGACTTGGAATGCTCTGGGGATCACGTGTCGGTTGTAATTCTGCTTCATCCTCTGCCGGTACGCCATCAGCCGGACGGACGCCTTCGCTCGCTCTTCATCAATCAGGTCCAATTCCATGTTCCTCCGCTCGGCGTTATCATCATCATAATTCTGGATCCGGACGGACTCGATGCCGACTTCAACCGGGATAACCACTTCACCGCCGTACACTAAATGGAACGGCGTGACGCCCGTTCCCTCTTTTGGAGTCGTGCGGATGGCCCATAGGACGCTTGGCAGCTCGTCCACCCAACTTCCCCCTACGTGGTCAAGCCGAGCTCGGAGAATTCTGAGTATTTCTCTGTTGGTTACTTCCACTTGGCCGTTACTCTGGGGATATGCTACGGAAGTGAAGTGTTGTTCAATGCCATAACTTTTGCACCATTCTTCGAGCTGCTTCCTGACGAACTGCCGCCCATTATCAGATACGAGCTGACGAGGAATGCCGAATCGACAGATTATATGCTGCCAGATAAATTTTTTGACCATTTGCTCTGTGATCTTCGCCAGCGGTTTGACCTCCACCCATTTGGAGAAATAGTCGACCGCCACCAGTAGAAACTTCCGCTGACCGGTCGCCATAGGAATGGACCCACGATATTCATTCCCCACTGATCGAATGGACAGGCTACCGTAGACGCTTTCATCTCCTCTTCCGGTCGGTGGGAGAAGTTGTGGTACTTCTGGCAGGAGAGGCACGTCGCGACGGTCCGAGCGGCGTCTGTTTGCAGGGTTGGCTAGAAGTATCCGGCCAGCAAGATCTTCTTGGCCAGCGATCGTCCGCCCGGATGTCCCCCACACGATCCTTGGTGCACTTCATGGAGGATGTACTCCGCATCCTCCGAGCTGACACACTTCAACAGTGGGCGAGAGAAAGCTTTCTTGTATAGTTGGTCTCCAATGAGCGTGAACCGACCGGCTCTCCTCCTTAATAGCTGGGCTGCTTCCCGATCGGATGGTGTTGCCCCCGATCGAAGAAACTCCATGATGGCCGTCCTCCAATCGCTCGGAAACGCTAGACCCTCCATCCGGTCGACGTGAGCCACCAAAGCCACTTGTTCAATTGGCTGCTGGATGACGACCAGTGATATTGAACTTGCTAATTTGGCTAATTCATCTGCCGCCTGATTTTCCGCTCGGGGTATCTTCTGGATAATAACTTCTCTGAAGTTGGCCTTGAGCTTTTCGAAGGCTTCAGCGTAAAGTTTGAGCCGATCGTTGTTAATATCAAAAGTGCCCGAGAGTTACTGAGCGGCCAACTGGGAGTCCGAATGGATTGTCACCCGACCGACTCCTACATGCCGAGCTGCCTGCAAGCCGGCTATGAGGGCTTCGTACTCCGCTTCGTTATTTGTGGCTCTGTAGTCTAGCCGAACGGATAAGTGCATCCTTTTTTCTTGGGGAGAGAGTAATAACACGCCAATCCCGCTCCCGAGCCGAGTGGACGATCCGCCCACAAATATTTTCCACATAGCTTCGGGCTCTGGCCTTTGCACTTCGGTGATAAAATCTGCCAAGGACTGTGCCTTTATCGCCGAGCGGGGTTGATACTGAATGTCAAATTCGCTCAACTCCTTTGTCCATTTGATGAGTCGTCCGGACGCTTCTAGATTCAACAGCACTCTTCCCAATGGGCTATTCGTCCGGACGATGATAGTATGAGCCAAGAAATAGGGACGAAATCGCCGAGCGGCGAGGACCAAAGCAAAAGCCAGCTTCTCGAGCCCGGTGTAGCGAGATTCAGCGTCTTTTAAAATATGGCTCAAGAAGTACACTGGTTGTTCTTCTCCGCTCATCCTTACTAGTGCCGAGCCTACTGCCTGCTCGGTTGAAGATAAATAGACACAAAGCGGCTCACCCACAACTGGCTTGGCTAGCGCAGGCAAAGAATTCAGATATGTCTTCAGTTCTTCGAACGCCCGATCGCACTCTTCATCCCAATGAAACTTGGTGGCCTTGCGCAAGATTTTGAAAAACGGGAGACTCCGGTCGGCTGTCTTCAAGATGAATCTGGACAATGCTGTTATCCGACCGGTCAAACGTTGTACTTCCCTCAGATTTCTTGGGGGCGACATATCTTGTAATGCTTTCACCTTGCTGGGATTTGCCTCGATACCCCGCTCGGTCACTATATAGCCCAAGAAACGCCCGCCTTTTGCCCCGAATAGATACTTTTGAGGGTTCAGCTTAACTCCATACTTCCTCAGCGTTCGGAAAGTCTCCTCCATGTCTTTAAAGAGATCGGCCGCTCGGACGGACTTGATGAGAATATCATCCACGTACACTTCCAAATTTCGCCCGATTTACTCCTTGAACAATTTGTTCATCAAGCGCTGGTAAGTTGCTCCCGCGTTCTTCAGTCCGAACGGCATCACATTGTAGCAGTAAGTGTCGTCAGCTGTAACGAAGCTGACCTTCTCTTGATCTTCTCGGGCGAGCGGCACTTGATGGTAGCCCTGATAGGCGTCGAGCATGCATATCAACTCGCAGCCGGCTGTGGAGTCCACCAGTTGATCGATCCGGGGTATAGGATAAAAATATTTTGGGCATGCTTTGTTGAGATCTCGAAAATTGATGCAAACTCTCCACTTGTTGCCCGACTTGGAGACTAGTACCACATTCGCCAGCCACCTCGGGAATTGAACCTCGCGTATGTGGCCGGCCTCCAGGAGATTCTCGACTTCCGCTCGGATGATGGCATTTTGTTCGGCGCTGAAGTCCCTCTTCCTTTGCTTCATCGGCCGAGCGTCCGGTCGGACATGGAGCTCGTGCTGCGCTATACTTGGCGAAATTCTGGGTAGCTCATGTGTCGACCAAACGAAGACATCACAGTTTTTCTGGAGACATTTGATTACTTCCTTTTTCTGGCTCACCTCCAGATCGGCTGCAATGAATGTGGTGGCCTCCACTCGGGTCGGGTGAATCTGCACTTCCTCTTTTTCTTCATACACCAAAGAGGGTGGTTTTTCTGTTATGGCGTTTACCTCGATCCGGGGCGCCTTCCGAGCGGAATTGGATTCAGCTCGGACCATCTCAACGTAGCATCGCCGAGCTGCCAGCTGGTCTCCTCGCACTTCTCCCACTTTATCTTCCACCGGGAACTTGATTTTCTGGTGGAAGGTGGAGACGGCCGCTCGGAACTTGCTGAGCGCCGGTCGTCCCAAGATAACGTTGTATGCTGAGGGAGAGTCGACCACGACGAAGTTTGCAGTCCGCGTCCTTCCCGACCGGCAAAACTTCATTGCCCGTAAACCCGTAGAGGGGGGTTGTCATGGGCAGCAGCTCGGTTCGATCTATTTGCAGTTGGTCGAAGGCCTTCTTGAATATAATATTGACCGAGCTTCCTGTATCAATGAAAACGCGGTGAATAGTATAGTTAGCTATTACCGCTTTAATGAGGAGAGTGTCGTCATGTGGCACTTCGACTCCCTCCAAGTCCCTGGGCCCGAAACTGATTTCGGGACCGCTCGCCCGCTCGCCCGCATGGATCTGAAGCTATCTGACGCTCGCCTTCCTTGCTCTGTTGGAGTCGCCTCCGGTCGGCCCCCCAGCAATGATGTTAATTTCGCCTCGGGAAGTGTTGCTTCTATTTTCTTCTTCCTGAGCGGACGACCTAGGCTGCTCCCTAGACCTTCGGGGATTGTCCTCACGCCTCGAAGTGTGATGCCGCTCGGGCGTTTGTCTCTGTCGCCTGTCAGATGCCGAGATCGAGCAGAAGTGGCACGCGATGGCGATCGTCGTGGCCACCTGCGCGGCGGACGCTGCGGTGGCGGCTGCGCAGGCGGCCGCCGCGGTGGTACGCTGAGCAAAGCTTGGGTCCACCAAAAACCCGCCACAGCGGATGATGAAGCCGCCGGCTGATTAGCAGTGTGCGGATTCCGCTCGGCAGTGGGCGCCCGCTCGGTTGGAGCTTCCTTCCTTCGGACCGCTTGGGCTTCCTCCACATTGATGTATTCATTGGCCCGGTGTAACATATGATCGTAATCTCGGGGCGGCTTCCGAATGAGCGAGCGGAAGAAGTCCCTGTCCACGAGGCCTTGCGTGAACGCATTCATTATCGTTTCTGAGGTGACCGTTGGAATGTCCATGGCCACCTGGTTGAATCGTCGTATATAAGCTCTGAGCGGCTCTCGGGGCTCTTGCTTGATGGCGAATAAGCTGACACTAGTCTTCTGGTAGCGCCGACTGCTTGCAAAATGGTGGAGGAAGGCCATGCGAAACTCCTTGAAACTTGTGATGGATCCGTCTGGCAGCCTCCGAAACCACCGTTGCGCCAATCCCGAGAGGGTGGTAAGGAACACTCGGCACTTTACTCCATCTGTGTATTGATGAAGGGTGGCTGTGTTGTCGAACTTACCCAGGTGATCGCCCGGGTCGGTGGTTCCATTGTATTCACCGATCGTCGAGGGCACATAGTGCTTTGGCAGAGGGTCCCGCAAGACGGCCTCCGAGAATTGACGATTGATCCGCTCGGGGGAGGTGTCCGCTCGGGTGGCCTTGCCTTTTCTATTGTCTCGTATTGGCACTTCGTCTGATGAAGATCCTCGATCACGATTAACTACTGCGGCTTCAGGAGGCGTGCGGAATAGGGCCCGATGAAACGGAACCGTGGACGCGGGTGATTCCGCTCGGCCTCCCGATGCGGACATCGCCTGTTGCTCCATCCGCTCAGCTTGTGCCTTCTGCTTTTGTTCCACAAGCTTAGCTGCTCTTGTCTCAATCAGAGCGTCGAGCTCCTCTGTGGAGAGCATCACCGAGTGCGGTCGTCCAGCTTCGTCCATTGCTTCCGATCGGATTCAGGAGCGTTCCCACAGACGGCGCCAAATTGATCTTGTCCGAACGCTGAATCAACGGACGCTGGGCACGTGGCTCTCTCCAAATTGTTGACGTAGATCTCCGACCGATCGTATGGACCTCCGGCGAACCTGCAAAGAAGTCGGGCCGGGAAGGGGTTCCCGGCGACGACCCTCCGACGCTCAAGTCAGGCAAGAGGAAGACGAGAAAGTGGCTTCGACTACGTGAGAATGCGTGATCGCGTGAATGCGTACTCCGGTGAAGAATGAGGACCCTTATATAGGGCTGTGGAGAAGCGGGTGCACATATACCGAGGTGAATACGTGTCCTCTTACCATACCTCAGTATGGGCTTGTCAGAAGAGCTTGCCTGACACCATACTGCTACAGTCCGAGCACCTTTCTGATGGGACAGCGGAACCCTCTGTCGTAAGATCCTGCGTATGGCCTGATCGTTGAACATACCTGCTGTCAGAGGATATTCCCTTGTCCTTTTATCTCTTCTTACCCCATTCCGAGCGTCTGGCCGGTCGGCAATCCCCTCACGTCCGGCCGGTCGTATGTGCTAGTCCGCTCGGGAGATTCCCGGTCGTGTGCTTTACTGACTGTTCACAGTAAATGCTACTTTATGCCTTCGGCCGAGCGGGCTCCCCAATCGGCCCGGCGACCCTATTCCCCATGAGCGTCGGCGACCCGTGTAAAATACCGAGAATAGGCGAATATTAATAAGGGAATTTTTGGAAATTTTTCGGGAATTTTTCGGAGCTCGTATGGACGAGTTAACGGGGACAAGAACGGGGTCCGGAAAAGCCTGTTTAGGCTACCCGATTTAAGCGAGGAAAAGATTATATTTATATATCCTTTTCCTTTTTATTTCTTTATTTCTTTTCCTTTGCTTTTGTCGCCGAACCCGAGCAAACCCTGCACCCTTTCCTTCTTCTTCCCGACGTCGCCGCGCACCTTCTCCTTCGGTGCCCTAACCGCCGGCCGAGCGGTTTTCTCCTCCTCTTCTCTTCTCGTTCTTCCTCCCAGAGCCAAATTTCCTCTCCTCCTCATCCACGCCGAGCCGTGCGCAGATCACCGGCCACAGGAAGCTAGCACCGTTACTTGTGCCCTAGCGCCGGCCCATCGCCGAGCCTGGCATCCTCTCCCGCCACCACAGCGACGCCACTGCTGTCGCTCGATCTCTTCTTCCCTCTACCGGTCGGTCTCTCCTTCTTCTTCCTTTCCGAGCCGCACTAGAGGGCGCCACCACTTGAGGCCGAAGGGAGCAGCGTCGCCGCGATTTTACTGCCCTAGTTTGCACCGAGCCTTCCTCTCTTCTGATCTGTGCGCCGAGGCCGACCACTGTGCCCTAGCAAGTCAGCCGGCCGCCCTCCTTGTGCCGACACTTCACTGCTTCTTGTGTCGTCTCTGGTCCCCACGGCCAACTCCAGTCACCGCTGCTGTCGCCGTTCATCCTCGCGAGCAGTTGACGCAGAAGGGGGGGGGTTGTTCACAGCCGACCCTATCCGTGCCCTTGATTTCTTATTTCTGCCGGTTTCAAACCAGACAACAGTGAGGTGAGCAGCTTATCCTTGTTGATTCTGTGTATTAGATCACTGGTTGTAGTACTCTTCCGAGTTAGGGATTTGTTACAGATTCAATCAGTAGCACTTGGACCCCTTGGATCACGGCAAGTGCTGATTATTGGGTATTTTGATTTAGGGATCAGCGGCTGAGGGAAAACGATTGGCACCATTGTAGGTACGGCAGAATTGGGTATGTACGGTTCGTATCATATTCTATGCTTGTTTGATCATTTTAGCTTCGGACAGCACTGATTTCTAGTAATCCACAGTTTTGATGATCCAGTTTCGGCGGTGAAGCCCTCGGGCCGTATCCCACCAGCGGTCACTTGGTGGTAAATTGAGGTAAGGAGTAGGTAATTGGTTTTGGATGAAGATCATAATGAATTTGGATTAGTTGATCAGTTGATATATATATATTGAATTAGGGCTAAATTTGGTAAATTGCTATGATTGATTATGTTTAGGGCAAGTCCTAATTCAAATGTATTAGTTAGAATCGATTGAGGAGTTAGATGATCCAATTAGGGTTTATAATTGGATCTGGATTTATGTTAGCTTCTCTAGGATTTGATTTGGCTAATTAATTTATACGTAATTAGCTAAATCTATATATATATATCATGTTGTTACAAGACTGTGATTCGAGACGGACATCTCGACATCGGAATTAGTTCGATTCGATCTACATTGGAGGCGGGTACCTCTTGACTTATCTTTTATGATATCGTCATTTGGATATGCATAGTACTTTATAGCTGCAAGCAATGAACATGTTTGTCTTTGGTATGCCACTGTTTGATATCCATAGCATGTTAGGTTTGTCGCTTGTTATGTATGCGTGCTTATATCTCGTGATTTGTTACCATGAGTATCTTATTGCCATGAGTACTGTATTACCATGAGTACCTTAGTTCCTAGAGTAAGTGACATACCATGCTCTACTGAGGTTAGGACTAGGTTCTGGATTTTATTTCTGGCAGGTGTATCTAGATTATATGATACCTAGGTTTTTATACCATACCTGACTTGTGTACCTCTATTTGTATATCACATATGATTCGTATACCTAAACTTTGATTCTTTGATCTGTGTATATTGTTGGTACATAGGTTATGGAAGGGGGATATGTTTAGGATCTAGGTTGTTATACCATAGAGGATCTGTATACCCTAGATCCGTGGATTTGACTCACTGATACTGTGGTACCCATTTTATATATATATGGATATGGTTATATTGATCAGTTTATGACCATGCTTAGTGTCATGCATCATGATTGCATGCTGCGCGATTGTCGGCTTTACTATGGTTTAGCACATCGCCAGTTACATGTACTGCACACACCACCACTCATGGTTTAGTGGTATATCAGGCAGGTGTGTGGCGGTTCTGCTGTTTAGCTCCGTTGGTCATATGACTCAGCGTGGTAGCCTGGATCAGCCGCTCTGCTGTGGCTCCGTTGGCATTTAGTGTAGCAACAGAGTAGCCGCAGACGGTGGACTCTGCTTGCTCCGCTGGTCGTGTGACTCGCGTGGTAGCCGACAGAGATACCTCCCGTCATCGGTATCGGGAGATGAGAGCAAGGCTCCATTTATGATTTGGGGTCGACAAAGATCCACTCAGTCACTCGTCAGTGTAGTGATGGTAGAGTGCAGTTGTCACAGCCCTACCCACTCGGTCTCGCCTTTTGTGTGTGAGAGGACTGACGGGTGACCAGGACGCATCATTAGCATCATATGCATTGATGTATTTATATTCTTATGATTGTGTTTCCTGCATTTGGTTGCTGCATTTTGTTGGATGCATACTTTGACCTGCATATAGGATTATTGACACTTTCGGTTTGACGATCCTTTTGTCATGGATAGGAGTTCCGGTGAGTACAGACTCGTTACCTTTCGGTTTTGCCTATTCCATATATATGATTAGGAAGCTATATTCCATGTTTGTTGTTGATATATCTTACTACTCATGTCCATTGGTATTCACGAGTTGTTGAACTCACCCCGCTGACACTATCTTTTCGTGTACCAGTTATTTATGGTGTCTCTTGAGCATCCTCGTCACGGGTCCCCGCCACATCGTAAGACTTATCGGTTCACGATGTTTTGTTTGTTTTATGTATCGTTTGTTTAGCTCTCTGGTTTTATTTTTGGAGGTTGATGTTGTTATGTGGTGTTTTGTATTTGTTATTGGTTGTGTAAGCCTGCTAGCAGCTTTGTGTTTTGGTTTTGAAAGCAGTCCTTTTCTATTTAATTGTTCAATCGTTCTGGAGATTGATATTAATCTGCGTGGTGTTTGTTTTCTTTATTGTTATTATTCCACCGCATGTGGCTGAGGTATAGTGCTTGTAGAAAGTTTGATTGTCCACATGGGGAGATGTCAAATTTCTTCTGAGACCTCTCTCGCGTGACAATTTAGTGGTATCAAAGGTATAATATACTTGCTATGTGTTCGATTTTTGAGATTTATCTGATACCAATTTATTTGGTATCGGAGATCGCTTACGATATTCGTGTTTGTTTTCATGTTTTAGTCTTCTCGATGTGACTTTTTGGATTTTGGGACTTGGCAGAAGCAGGACATCTCCAAGCTATAGGAGGTATGTTGGTATATGTTATCCTACCTTTTTGATTAGTTTATGCCCTGTTCATTATTACAGTCTATGACATGTATTGGCACTCTTTACTAGTACCTGTCTGGTTGTTGTAGCATATATTATATGTGATGGGTTAGCCACTGATCTTGATTGACCTTAATAGAGATTAAGGATTATAGGCTTTGGTGATTTTACATATCATACCCCTAGTAGCTTTAGCTGCTGTTACTACTATTTGGATAGCAGATTGAGGCACATACCAGCCTCTTTATTAGCTATGTAGTGGATAGTATTTACCTATTTATGTTGACCTAGCCAGTAGTATATCATGTTATCTTAGTTAATTTCAACAGTAAATATTGATTTACTCTTGTTAGATCAGCCAGTAGGAGTCTGATTTACACTTATTGATTTGGGTAGTCGTATATTGATATACCTTAGTTGCTTGTGGAGGATTAAGGTATTCTTGATTAGTTAGAAGATGATTGATTTAGTTTTGTTGGGTTGATCAGTAGAGGACAATTATACTCTATTTTTAGAGGTTCGAATCTTTTGATTTTTCGTGCTTAGTTGGATATTATGAGCACATTGGAGTACATGACTGTTACTGACGTGGGAAAAGACTGAATTATCGTATATCATTGTGGATTTTGGTCAGTCTTTAGAGGATTGATTTATCCTATTCCGTGGGTACCTTAAATTTAGACTGTATGTACCTTGTAGGATAACTTAGAAGGTGACGTAGGGTTTGTGTGGTAGATTGGATTTAAAATATGTTGATTATGCATATTTATGTGGCATGTACATATGTGTTTGGTGTGGTATCTGAGGCATCTTGTTGATTATGTGTGATTTGTGAATGCACTTGGGTTTTAGTATGCCTTATTGGAAGTATATGTTGATTATACTCTTGGCATATGTGTATATTTGTCATGTGAGTATTGTTTGAGGGGTATTGTTGATTTTACCTACGATGATATATGCACACGGGTTCGGTATACATTGTTGGAGGTATCACGGTGATTTATACCTATGATGTGAGTATTTTTGGTGTGTACTAATTGGAGGATTATGTCGATCATACATATGTTGTGTGTGCACGTGTGTCAGATGTATGGTTGGTAGCATCATGATGATTCTACCTATGTTAAATGTAGAATGTTAAATGTCTACATTATGATATTGGTTGTTTTACCCTATCAACTAATTCTCCCATTAGTGGGTGACCGACACACTAGGAGGATGATAGAGTTGACTATGTATTTGATTTGCTTATTGGGTGGTTATACCCTAGGCTACCCATAGTGATCTGTGGTAGAGAGATCTTGTGCAGTCTCTAGCTAGATAGTTAGGTACTTTGGGCACTTTTGTATTGTTGTGGTAGAGCGTAGCTCCCACATGTTATGGATCGTTTGTGGTAGAGCGTAGCTTCCACATATTCTGGATTCCCACATATTTAGGGATTGTTTTGTAGTGGAGCATTGCTCATACATATTGCGGATTGTTTGTAGCGGAGCATTGCTCCCATATTTATTGTGGATACATAATTTAGATTATTTGTGGTGGAGCGTTGCTCCCACATATGGAGGATTTCTTGTGGTAGAGCGTTGCTCCCACATATGTGGTATTTCGTGTGATGGAGCATTGCTCTCGCACTAGAGGAATTATTCTTTGGTGATTATATATCGTTGGTGATCAGATCTGTTTATTGTTGAGGATCTTATGGTTAGGAATATCTGTGATACGGGCATTATGTGTCTTGGTTTTACCATTAGTGCTTGCGATGCCCTAGATATTATCATGGACTCGATGATTTGGGTATCCCTAGGATGTTTGGATTGGTTTCCATTGTCTTTGTTGACGATGTGGTGATATATTTCTGATCCGTGGTGGGTCACGTACACCATCTTTGCATAGTTCTAGAGATGTTTTGTCGGAAACGTCTATTTGTGAAGATCAGTAGTGTGTATTTTTGGTTGTCTTATGTGATGATGATTGTGTTGGTTGCTACTCGGAAAACCTATAGGTTTCACTGTACAAAAATTTTGTACAAAGGTCTGAACCTTTTCCTAGCTACCATGTGTTCTTTTAAATTAAATTTTGGATCGCCTGCGGAACTTAACACGTTTGATCCAAAACTTAATCTATTTGTTCTTTTAGGTTTTGACTTGGATCTCTTGGAACTTAACACGCTCGACCCAAGTCTCCTTGTTATTAATTCCATTAAATATTAATTTCCAAAAGTTCCAAGATATGCGTGGCGAGGCACATGACCTTCTTGGATATGGGAGCAACCACCACCGACTAGACAAAACCTTTAATAGAAAGCTAATATTTAATTTCCTAAAATAACTTTAGGTTAACCAAAGAGAACAATCAAATCACAAGGAAAAGAAAGAAACAAAAGAACACAACTTCGAAAAAACATATTAGAAATACTAGAACGTAAGCCTCTTGTATTTGGTATTATTTCCATAAATAACTAGCATGATGCGGAAATAGAAATTACTAGTTATACCTTGTAGAAAAAACCTCTTGATCTTCTACCGTATTCCTCTTCTAACCTCGGACGTTGTGTGGGCAACAATCTTCCAAGATGAGAAACCACCAACCTGTTGGTTGCTACTCGGAAAGCCTAGAGGTTCCACTGTACAAAAATTTTGTACAAAGGTCTGAACCTTTTCCTAGCTACCATGTGTTCTTTTAAATTAAATTTTGGATTGCCTGCGGAACTTAACACGTTTGATCCAAAACTTAATCTATTCGTTCTTTTAGGTTTTGACTTGGGTCTCCTGCGGAACTTAACACGTTCGACCCAAATCACCTTAAGTTATTAATTTCCATAATTGGTTCCCAGTACTGACGTGGCGAGGCACATGGCCTTCTTGGATATGGGAGCAACCACCACCGACTAGACAAAACCTTTTATGGAAAGCTAATATTTAATTTCCTAAAATAACTTTAGGTTAACCGAAAAGAACAATCAAATCACAAGGGAAAGAAAAACAAAAGAACACTATATCGAAACAAATTCAAACTCTAGAATCGTATGCCTCTTGTATTTAGTATTATTTCCAAAAATAACTAGTATGATGCGGAAAGAAAATTACTAGTTATACCTTTAGAAAGACCTCTTGATCTTCTACCGTATTCCTTCTAACCTTGAGTGGGCAACGATCTTCCGAGATGAGAACCACCAAGCACCTTCTTCTTCCTTCTAGGTTTCGCCACCAAAATTCCAAGAGAAGTAGAGGTCCGCCACCACCACCAAGCTCCAAGGGATGCAAGAAATAAAACCTCCTTTCTCTCTTCCTAGCTAGAACCGCCACCATCAAGAGCTCCAAGAGGATTGCACCGCCACAAGAAGAAGAGAAGAGAAAGAAGCTAGGGCCGCCACCAAGGAGGAAAAGAGAGAAAGAATAGAATAGAGTTGTTCACTCCGAAGCCTTCTACCCCCTCTTTATAATCCTTGGTCTTGGCAAATAAGGAAATTTAATTAAAACTTCCTTAATTATTTTGCCATGAAAAGAAAAATTTTATTTAATTAAAATAATTTCCTTTTACAAATACAATGGTCGTTACACTTCCATAAATCAAGGAAATTTTAATTCACACAAGAATTAAAACTTCCTAATTTGCTTTCGGAAATTTATAAAATTTCTCAAATAATTTTTCCCTTCATGGTGGTTAATAAAAGGAAATTTTATAAATTAAAATATTTCTTTTAAACATGTGGATAAAAGAAAGTTATCTCTAAAAATTAAAATCTCTTTTAATCTACAAATAAGGAAAGATATCAAATCTTTTCTTAATCTTTTGTAGAAACTTATAAAAGAGAATATTTAATTTTAAACTCTCTTTAAATCATGAACATGATTAAAATTGAAAGTTTTCTAAAATTTAAAATCCTCCTTTAATCAACAAATAAGGAAAGATTTCAAATTTTAAACTCTCTTTAAACATGTAGATGATTTACAAATAAGGAAAGTTTACCAAAAATTAAAACCATCCTTTTAATCTACAAATAAGGAAAGAGATTAATCTCTTCTCTTAATCTTTGTAGAAAGTTATAAAAGGAAATTTTTAATTTTTAAACTCTCTTTAAAATCATGATATCCACATAAGAAATAATTTTAATAAAAACTCTTTTTAATATGGTCGACCACCCAAGCTTGGGACCCAAGCTTTGGCCGCCACCTCATGGCTTATCCACTTGGACTTGGCCGGCCCTAGCTTGGGTTCCAAGCTAGCTTGGCCGGCCCCATTGATGGGTAAGAAGGTGGGTATACGGTGGGTATAAATCTCTATATACTAGAGGCTACGATAGGGACCGAGAGGAGGAATTGGTTTTGTCTCCCGATGAAATTAATCCCGTGTTCGCCCAACACACAACTTAATTTCATCAATAATCATTCCACTAAAGAACTATTATTGAATACCGCACCAATCCCAAATTACATTTTGGGCTCCTTCTTATTATGAGTGTGTTCCTCGTGTTTAAGATATCGAATGTCCACTAATTAAGTGAGTTACCGACAAATCATTTAATTAATATCTTAGTCCAAGAGTAGTACCACTCAACCTTATCATCATGTCGGACTAACCTTCAGGGTTTAACATGACAACCTTATGAGCTCCTCTTGAGGACATTATCAACCTAGTATCTCTAGGACACAGTTTCCTTCTATAATCAACAACACACACTATAAGTGATACCATTTCCCAACTTATCGGGCTTATTGATTCATCGAACTAAATCTCACCCATTGATAAATTAAAGAAATAAATATCAAATATATGTGCTTGTTATTATATTAGGATTAAGCACACACTTCCATAATAACCGAGGTCTTTGTTTCTTTATAAAATCAGTATAAAAGAAACGACCTCAAATGGTCCTACTCAATACACTCTTAGTGTACTAATGTAATTATAAACTGATACATAATTACACTACGACCTTCTAATGGTTTGTTCCTTTCCATTTTGGTCATGAGCTACTGTTTATAATTTATAAGGTACTGATAACATGATCCTCTGTGTGTGACATCACACACTATGTTATCTACAATATAAATCAATTGAACAACTACATTTATCATAAATGTAGACATTTGACCAATGTGATTCTTATTACTAGATAAATGTTTATACCAAAAGCTAGGCTTTTAGTATACACCCTAACACAACCACCTTCTTCTCCTCCAAGCAAGGTTCGGCCACAAAAGAAAAGCTTTACCAAGGAGAAAAACCAAAATACTAACCAAGCTCCAAGAGATGCTAGCTTTCTCTCCTTCTTCTTCTTCTTCTCCGAGTAGTATCCGGCCACCACAAGAACTCCAAGGGAGAGGGAGAGGTTCGGCCACCACAAGAGGAAGAGAGGGATGATGATGGCCACACCAAGGAACAAAAGAGGAGAGGAATAATAGATGTTGTGTCTTAGGCACCCTCCCCTTCTTTTATATTCCTTCGCCTAGGTAAATTAGGAAATTTAATTACAATAAATTTTCCTTAATTTCCTTGACATGATTTAATTGAGAAAAATAAATAATATTTCAATAAACAATGATGGCAGCAAATCAATAGGAAGCAAATTGGACAAGTTTCAATCAACAATTAAAACTTTCCTTATTTGTTTCCGAAATTTTAAATAAAATTTCTCTTAAAATCTCTTCATGGTTAATAAAAGGAAATATCTATAATTTTAATTTTATTAACATGTGAATAATTTTAAAGAGAAATAAAACATCTCTCCAATCTATAAATAAGGAAAGAGATCTAATCTCTTTCTTTAATCTTTGTAAATCTTTTACAAGAGAAATATTTTAATTTTAATTCTCTTTAAATTAAATCTTCCACATAATAATAAACATTAAAATTAAATTTTCTTTTTACTAATTATGGTCGTCCTACTAGCTTGGGTTGCTAGGCCGCCACCTTAAACCCAAGCTTAGGCCACTTAGCTCGTTCCCAAGCTAGCTCACCGGGCCCCTTTAGGTGGGTATGTAGTGGTATGGGTATAGATTTATAAATAAGAGGCTTATAGGACCGAGAGAGGAATTGGTTTTGGTCTCCGATAAAATTACATCCCATGTTCGCCCAACACATTAACTTAATTTTATCAATGATAATTCATTCCACTAGAGAACTATCATTGAACTACCGCACCAATCCCAAATTATATTTTTGGGCTCCTTCTTATTATGAGTGTGTTAGTCTCCCGTGTTTAAGATATCGAATGTCCACTAATTAAGTGAGTTAACGACAACTCATTTAATTAATATCTAAGTCCAAGAGTAGTACCACTCAACCTTATTATCATGTCGGACTAAGTCCACCTGCAGGGTTTAACATGACAATCTTTACGAGCTCCTCTGAGGACATTATCAACCTAGTATCACTAGGACACAGCTTCTTCTATAATCAACAACACACACTATGAGTGATACTATTTCCAATTTATCGGGTTTATTGATTCATCGTAAAATCTCACCCATTGATAAATTAAAGAAATAAATATCAAACATATGTGCTTGTTATTAGATTAAGAGCACACACTTCCATAATAACTGAGGTCTTGTTCCTTTATAAAGTCAGATAAAAGAACGACCTCAAATGGTCCTACTCAATACACTCGACAGTGTACTAGTGTAATTATATAGTCAAGATAAACTCAATACATAATTACACTACGACCCTAATGGTTTGTCTTCCTTTCCATTCTGGTCATGAGCTACTATTTATAATTTATAAGGCATCGATAACATCATCTTCCTCAGATGTGACACCACATACTATGAGCACACGTAACTGAACGAAGTACACTGAT